>NC_091283.1:59256888-60456888 GCF_032444005.1 Ranitomeya imitator | reverse complement strand
ACAGATTTTCAATGATGTTCATATCAGCGGACTGTGAGGGCCATTGTAAAACCTTCAGCCTGCGGATTGTGACGTGTGTTTAGGATCATTATCCATTTATAGAAGCCATCCTTATTTCAACTTCAGCTTTTTTTTACACATGCTGTTATGTTTTGCATCAAGAATGTGTTGAAATTTAATTGATTCTGTTCCTCCCTCTACCAGTGAAATGTTCCCTGTGCCATTACACAACTCCAATGCATGCTTGATCCACCCCATGCTTAAAGGGAACCCGTCATGTCATTTGTAGCATCTAAAGTGTCCCCAGTGCGTTCTTAGTGTTGCAATGTGCATCACTAACACGTTATTTTTTTCCATTAAAATCTCCACTGTAATCCTTAGCAAAAATCACTTTATATAGTTTAATCTTACCTGCTTGTTTAGTCATAGGGGTGTGCTTCATAGCATTAAGTCAGGGTTGTCACCGCCCAGTCACTTTCAATTATGTTCCTGGGTTTGCGCCAATGTCACTTGAAATCCTGCACTTGCGCAGTGTGTATTGGGGAGCAGCAACTTTTACTAAGCTGGGAAATTTGCATCACCTGGCCTTTACTAAATATGATGGTGAATAAGCCATAACCCTGACAGGCTAATTCAGGTCTGAAACCTTAGGCTGCCATCACACTAGCAGTATTTGGTCAGTATTTTACATCAGTATTTGTAGCCAAAACCAGGAGTGGGTGATAAATACAGAAGTGGTGCATATGTTTCTATTATACTTTTCCTCTAATTCTTCCACTCCTGGTTTTGGCTACAAATACTGATGTAAAATACTGACCAAATACTGCGAGTGTGACGGCAGCCTTAAAGTTATCGGAGCACACAAATCTCCAATGGTGCCCAAACGTTTGCATTGGCCCATTTTCCTTTTTGTAATTTTTAAAATGCAGAAAAATTACAATATCATTTTTTTTTTTTTTTTTTTGGCCTAAAATTCAAAGGAAATGTCATCTTTAACTTGCTTACCTGTGCACAATAACAGTAATTTTGACCAGGGGTACATGCCACTGGTACTGAAATTTGCAAGTGTTCAGCCTGCGGGGGTCTCGATCCCTGTCTGCCCGCTTTCCACCACTTTTGGAACATGGCAAGAGAAGCTGGGAAACGGCAAGAACTCGCATTTTTGTGCAAACGTAGCATGAGATCTTCCCATTGTCTCACCCCAGATCTGCCTGGTTTTATAGCTTTTATATCTTTACATGGCCTGAGTTTGTAGATGATCGATAGAACACTTCTTAAGTAAAAGGTACATTTTTTGGAGCATTTCTAAAAAAAAAAAACTTGATGAGATGCGTCATACGCCATCATGGCTCCACGACTGAGTGTGTGTAGGCTGCGAGTATTTCTGAGTCATATGATTCCCTTCTATCCAAAAAAAACTGTCAGTATGAAGGCGAGAGAAGTGTCCTGGTGGTAAATAACCAGAACCGGCGAAGGAAAAGATGGGATTGCGAGGAATTACTAATCATGACAAGTCCATGTTATAGGGATGACCGGTCTAACTACAGGCGCTTGCTGCACCGTGGCAGCGCCAAACATTTATCTTCCCCTTCCCACCTGCTCTTCATCTCTCGCTTTCCATGCTCCATCTCTTCTTTGCAGCTCTGGCTTCATAGAGCCAAAAAAAAGGGTGAAGATAGCGGACAAACAAGCAGGTAGGTGGGAAAAGGCATTTAACTGATTGTCCCCGCCATGGAGCGCCTGTACTTGGTTTGAACAGTCATTCTGTGCTGACGCCGGTCCCTTTTTGTTAAGGATCCATTTTTATGTCTCGTTTCTTGGCATAAAATAGACACTACCTGCTGTCTTCAAGCCATGTCTAGATCTCCTACAGCCGTGTCGAGATAGATTAAATGTATTGAGCTTTACTGTTGAAACGGAGGATCTGTCGTCCCAGGAATATTTTATGAGACGGGCATCACTTTGATTACTGGAGCTCTGACCTCCGAGACCACCACCGATCCTGGGGTCCGGCAAGCATAAGAAAAATCCTCCGAATTTCAAATGGAAAACCCAAACTATTTTTTCATCCACATTTGTCGCCAGTGTTGTCCGTTTTTTTTTTTTTTTTGTTATATATTATTATTATTGAGCTGATGTGGCAGTGGAGACAATAGAAATGCTCTCCCCAGTGTTGGCTAACAGCCATGTCACCTGATCCAGGAGATGTAATGCAGCGTTTGTAGTCCAACGACCCGAGTAAAGGAAAAAAAAAATGTTGGCACTGCCCCCCCATTTAGGACAAAGGGAAACCGAAAACGCAATAAAGGCAAATATGGATTAGACTTCTAACACAGGAAATCTAGTGCAGGTTGTTGGTTCATGTTTAATTTATTTCCTTTTAACAAAAGGATACAAAAGAAATTGTATTTACCCAGGAACAATGATAACCTGTAATATCACCGCAACAAAAGTTACAGTGTATAAACAATGTGCTGCAATTAAGGATGTGCAGCATCCAAACGGTTAAAAAGAGTGGGGGGGGGGGGGAAACTCCAGTCTTTACAGAAGCTCAGATGCAGGGAAAACAAAGGTTTAAAGGGAATCTGTCAGCAGGGTTTTCTGTGTAATCTGAGAGCAGCATTACGTGGGGACTGAGACTCTGATTGCAGTGATGTGTCACTTGCAAGTCTGTGTGCCATTGCTTTGATAAAATCAGTGTTTTATCAGCAGGTGTTTATCAATACAGGACTAGTTGTCTTGTGCCCCCAGCACTGATCAGCAACGTACTGTCAGTCGGTGATGTGGACGGGTTATGCACTGCTCAGCATTCTGAGCTCTGCTAGATCTGCAGCTTAGAAATCTGTGATTGTATCACAACTGCTGCACTAAGTGACACATTGTTGGAATCAGGGTCTCTGTCACTACATCATGCTGCTGTTAGGTTACATAGGAAAGTTTGTGAAGGATGGCACTGGAGAGATCATGCAGAATCCCACCGCTGCCATCACATGTGATGAACCCGCACCTTGCCACCCACGTGACATCACTATTACGTCAGAAGGATCACGTAGTGCAGTCTCACTGCTATCACCAATGACTCCACTATCACGGTGACATTCCGCACCCCCTGGGTACACGTAAGGTGAGCTTGGTACAGTTTTACACAGACACCCTCTGTCCACACTCTCCCAGGGAGACAATGGGAGTGAGAGGATGTAGCCCACGCAGTCACTGACGTGGCACCACACTTGCCCACATCCCTGAAATCTCGATAATGTAACTGGTATGTGTGGCCAGTACGTACAGTACAATAATTCCATATTCTCCTTATGAAATCATAGCTGTCAGAACAAAGAAGTTAGACCACATGGTGCCCACATGGCAAGCGAGGCTTTTGCTTCAAACTTAACTGGCTCAAGGTGCGAGATCTCTCACTCACAGCCTTTTGAGGCTTGACCCCTCTCCCCTGCCATCAGAGGTGTAACTATGGGTTCAGCTCAAGGGGAGGTGGGGATCATAATCGTTAGCCCGGATTACAACTACAGTGGCACACATAACTTCTATACATAGTATGATGGCCACACTGCTACTCAAGAGTTTGACCCCAACACAAGCCCTCACCCCGTGTAGAACCCACACTGTACAATGGCCTCACAGTGGTCCCCACACTAGTCCTCAAACTGTATTGTGGACCCCACATTAGCTCCCACAATGTATAATGGGTCCCACAGTAGTCCCTATAATGTAAGATGCCACACACACGCTGTTTCTGGGTCCCTCATTGTTTGATGCCCCAACAAGTTTTAATTAAAAAAATAAATAAACATATACTCACCTAGTCCAGGATCCTGCTGAGTCCACTGGCGAGGCTGGGGCGGACACACAGGACGTCAGAGTCCCTGCGCTGCGCCATGATGTCACCGTGTCGGGACTCGGACGTGCTGTGTGTGTCAACACCTCGGTCATTCTCTACACCACAGGCTTAAAGTGGCCTGCGGTCTATAGAATGAGAGCGGCCGAGCAGTGAGACCATGTTTCCCTGCCCTACCGTGGGGCTTAACTGTACAGTTACCGGCGGCTTAGCTCCGGGTGGGCCGCTCTGAGCAATCTGATGTGTCAGAAATGACGTGTAGTCGTACATTGTCTATTTGCACGCTTGTGCTGTTTTTTTACACCAAAGTTACGGCGACTTGGCTTCGGTAGCCTTTTTGGTCTTTCTAAAGGTGTGTTTCCACGTTCAGGAAATGCTGCGTAGAGCCGCAGCGTCAAAAGCGCAGTGTCCAGATGTTACAGCATAGTGGAGGGGATTTAATGAAATCCTGTCTCCACTATGCATTAAAAGACGCATGCGGCATACCCGCGAAAACGGACATGCGGCGTGTCTTTTAAGAACGCAGCATGTCCTTACTTTGCAGAAACAACGCAGGTGACCTGCCAGTGACCTCAGGTGCAGATTTGGTCAGGAGTTTACCTGCATAAAATCCTGACCAAATCCTGATGCAATCCTGAACGTGGACACATACCTTAATGACCCCTGAAGTGTGTGCGATTGAAGAAACTGCTGTCAGATGCTTTTTGTAAAGTTTTTAATTCAAGGGGAATCCAGTAATCCCATTATAGGATACTGTAAATAGCTTCTTCCTGGCCTTAAATGACTGGGATGGTCTGTTCAATAGATTAAGCATCATGCCTGTGGGGTTTTGTTATTTTATTATTTTTAATGCAGTATGTCTACTGGTTTCACCAGCTTTTAGATAAAATATGCATAAAAAGTCGTGGAACTTTTGTAAATAAACCCTAGGTTTTCAGAACTTGAAAACTGCCTGCTATTGTTTCCATCAGTGTTGCAGTTTGCCGCCACAAAATTAAAAATAGGTCCTGTAAGTGAGTATGTAGCAGGTAGCCCCCCGGATTATTCCCGTTAAGGGCTAATCCATATGCGGACGCTCTGCCGTTCACACTGCAAACCTGTGAGATAAATCTGTATCATCCTGACGTTTGTGCGCAATTACATGGCATATTTCTCTACAGGAAAAATCATCCCAGACTGCTGCAGTCTTATTATATTCCAGAGCTGCATTCATAGTTCTGCTAATTGTTACATTAAACAATCAACAAGTTCAACAGACACGAAAATTCTGTATTCTGGAATTATTTTCCACTGAGGTACAATTCTCTATTCTGGTACTGCTGACTATTGCCTCGTGTTGCAATAAGGGACATGGACACTGGTGGCAGGATCATTATGTTTGGCTGACATTTTATTTTTTTATGCTGTTTTACATCCACTTTTCTCATTACTAGCTTTGAAGGAACAGGATTGTAGGTATACGTTCTTGCCCCTAGGAGGTTTGACTCCAGGTAAACCTGTTGAATCCTCCTGGTGGGCTATACCCTCCCCTAGGACAGGAGCCAGCTTAGTTATAGCCTAGTGTCCTAATGGAGAGACTCCGGTCCCCAATCCTTTTTATTTTTCCATACGTCTGCTGGCAACATCTGCCACATGTGCTCCCGACAAGCAAGAGGCTTAATCAATTGAGGCTGCAGCTTTACTAAGCCATAACCCGTGTGGCCTTCACCCTCTTCTGACTCTCCCTCAGGCTTGCATCAGAGAGTGGGTTTTCTGCTGACAATCAGCAATTTTCATGCTGTTTATTGTGGGAAGGCATCCCCCCACTCCCGCGGCCTTCCGTCTTCCAACTCTGTCCTCTCTTCTCCTGATGCCTCCTCTGCCTGTGTTTCATCCTCCTGGTCATGCTGAACCTCAGAGACCACCAGTCTGCAACTCCAGCCATTTTTCTGTCGCTAGTGTCATTTGGGACTGTGATTTGGCATCTCTTGGACCTTTCCCGCGTAAAAGTAGGCATAGAATGGTTCCCATCTTCATTTGTTTTCCAGGAAGACATTCACCACTCCATTTTTTGTTGCACTGTTCACTTTGACAAACATTTACCATGTGGTCAGCCTACCTCTCTGGGTACAGTGACTTAACCTCCCTGATTGCTCAGGAATCCCTTGGATCACTCTCGTGAACCAAGTCCTCCTTCCCTTCCAAATAGATCAGGCCTTTGACACAGGCTCTGGGTAACCTGGCCACCCTCCCCCAATCTATGGTCTATTTCTTCAAGCGATTGCCATCCCAATGGTATCTTACCCAGTCAAATAAATGTTCTTCTCTTGGCGTAGAGCTTGAGGAGCCTCCCCACAGACAATCTCACAAGAGACCTATGATCTCTTAGCACAGATCTACTTCGACCTTTCCAGAACACTCTCTGGACAGAGCCACAGAGGGTGACACTGCTTTTTCTCCTGCTCACTCAATATCCCTGAGTCCAAGTAGGGTGCTAAGGTGACCTCAGCTCTGAAGGGTCTTATCTGGGCAGTGAGAATCACCATCCAAGTCAAGGACTCCATCCCATGAAGCAGTTTTCTACCGTCGGCAACAAATCCCCTTTCCCAACCATGAGTGTTTTGACGATTATTTTGCCAACGAATAGAAATGCACTCACGAGCACATGCTTTCCTCTAGAACGTTTACACTGCAGAGAGATGTTACCCAGTAATCCACACCTCCTTCCATGTATCCCCAGGTAGCTCATCTCTAGAGCTACTACATTGCCACATCCTGATGCAGCGTCTCTTAGTGGCCCACTATATAAGATCGATTCCCTTCCAAAAGTGTTCTTTTCGGTAGCAAATTCTACTTTTGTCCTGCTTTCATGGCATATTGGGTCAACAAGACCTGTTCTTTCTGAGCTAAGCATCTTCTTCACCAACTTGCGGCCCATAGTTCTTCTAAGTCTGGCTTTTCGGCCCCTCCACTTGGCTGAGATGCTGTCCTTCAGACCCAGTGTTTGAAACCTTTATCATGATGCCTTTCACAGGGGACACTTTTCAGAAAATGCCTAGTCGAACTCATCAAAATTGTCACAGGGGGCAAGATTGCATTGCTTTTCTTGAACTGTAGACTCTTATCAGCCATCTAGGAAATTCCAGAATTTTTGCTCCTGTTGTGACTCCTTTTCTCTCGGAGGTGACAAGATATCCTCACAAGTATCCAGCTTTAGACAGCCCTTGTTCTAGCCAAGGTCTTCTGGCACACCTGCCTCAAGGCTACAATTCCCTCCACATCCAAAATATCTACCACATGATGTTTTTTTTTCCTCCCGCCTGACACATCTCAGCTAGGGGGATGTTTCTCTTTTTCAGAGAAATTTTGATGGCTCACCTGAATGATGCATGGTTCAAAGAGGGGGTATCCTTTGGATTACAAATTTGAATTTACCTCCCTGCCCCCAAATGAGTTTTTCATCTGTCACTTTGAAATGTTTGACCTCGCATGTCATTGTGCCTGTTTCAGATGCATAACTCCCAGGAATGCTACAAAAACCTGTTTAGGACTTAAAAAGGACAGGTTGGTCAGACCCAATGTGGCTTGGAGACTAAACAGATTTGTGCAGGTCTGACAACTTTGCATGGCATTCCTGTAGTCTGGTGTTGGGAAGATTCCTTTCTTCAGTAGACTTGTTTATCTTCAGATTTTCATCATGTCACACTAGCAATTCCTTCACTTCGCTGTTGGTTGTCTTAATTTCTAGTTTGTCACACTGCCTTTTGACTAGTGACATCTCCAAGGTTCTTCACCAAAGTTCTCATTTTTCTGTGCCAAAGGGGTAGCAATCGCTCCTTATCTTGAGGAGGATATGTATTTATTTTTTTTGTGAGGTCCTTGTCCAAGGAAATTAATCTGTCCAGTCCCCAGATCATCTTGGATTCATTGGAACTCTCCTTTTGGAACCGACAGAAGTGATGTCTAACTCCAACCAAGCACCTCGAATTTCTGGGCGTGACAGTCACCTAGATGTGTTCCATCTGCCTTCCACAGACAAGATCTCCTTTCTTTGAGCGGGAGTGACTTTTTCAGTATGAAGACATCGTGCTCTATCATTTTTTGCATGAGGGTTCGTGGCAGGGTGGTCTCAGTTTTCGAGGTAGTAGGATTTTTGTTTCACACCCATCCACTACCACATTCTATTTTGTCTTTTGAGAAAACGTTTGACTTGAAGACAGATGCAGCAATCTAAGGAACCCACTGAGTCTGCAAAGACCTACCATAAAGATTGACAATTCCGCTCTGCTTTCCAACAGATTCTTCTTTCTCTCCAAAGGCAGGTGCTGATGATCAATGCCAGTCTGTTGGGCTGGGGTGCGGGGTTCATCCATCTCACCACTCTGAGTCTTTGGAGGAATCATGCCTTCAAATCTACCTTCTAGAACTGATCTCTATTTTTCTGTCTCTCTTCCACTGATTATTCAATCTCAGGGACCGCTCACTTTGAGTGTAGATGGGCAACTATCTGGGTGTATGCGGAGCCCTTTGGCCATTTGCATTTTGCTGGGGTATCCTGATTTAAACATATTTGCATGCCTTGTCAGTCACAAGGTCCCACACTACTGCCAGGTTCCAACAGTGGGGGATGGGGGGGCTTCCCAGTGGATGCTCCTCTCACTCCTTGGAAAGAGGTCTTCTGGCTGTCTTCACCTTCTCACCCACAATCTCAAGTGTCAATAATGGCCCGGCAATCCTGATGGCTTTGGACTTGTTCAGTTGGTTGCAGATGATCCATGGCCTCTTCTTCCTCCTCGTCACCATCTTCTTTTACAATATCCTCTATCCACCACACCTTGCCCATCTGTGTGTAAAGGCATGGCTGTTGAAGTCAAGGTTCTGAAATCCAAGAATCTTTGATTCTGTTAATCAGACCGTGGCGAAGTCGCGTAAGCTTCAATCTGCCAAGTCTTTTTACTTCACTTGGATGTTTCGCTTTTGCTGATGTGAAAAGATGGATTTCAATTCCATGTTTTTCTTGATTCCTAGCAGGCATTTCTGGTGGCGATAACTTTACATTTTCAGGATGTCTGACCGTGCTACTCATTCCTGCACGGCACAGTTTCATCATTTTCCATTGTCTTTCTGCCCTTGACATCTTGTTCCAAAGATGGTCTCCACTTTCCGCGTCAGGGATATTGTCCTTCCCTCCCATTGATCACTGAGCACATTATCTTTACTGTCTGAATTTGGTTAGGGCCTACCCTTCTGTTTTATTGAAGCCTTCTGATAGATATATATATATATATATATATATATA
Organism: Ranitomeya imitator; assembly: GCF_032444005.1. Classification (NCBI taxonomy): domain Eukaryota; kingdom Metazoa; phylum Chordata; class Amphibia; order Anura; family Dendrobatidae; genus Ranitomeya; species Ranitomeya imitator. The sequence goes on along the minus strand of NC_091283.1, from coordinate 60,447,757 downwards.
TATATATATATATATATATATATATATATATATATATATATATATATATATATATATTATTCATTCTCTATCCCTGATGGGCCACACTAGGGCTTTTCTGCCTCCAAGAAGACAATTTCCAAATGGTTCAAGTTGACTGTTCTGGAAGCCTACAAGGCCAATAACAAATTTCAGTCCATCTTGGAACGTTAGGCATCAAGCCTCAATTTTTCACGTCAGCTTGGCTGTCCTCTTGGCTTCTGTCCATACCTTTTTGAAACATTTTACAAGATTCACTCAGTGGAATTTACTCATGTCAACTTGGTCGTAAGGTGCTGCTGGCCGATGTCTTCTTGGCAGTCCATATGCTCAGCTATTTGTTTTTACCAACAGTTTTGATTGCTTTTGATCATCCCAAAGGTCCTGGGTGCCTCATGCCATTAATGAGAAAAATGGATTTTTGCACTTACTGTAAACTTGTGTTCTCTTTGAATAAATTTAGAGGTACCGCTCCCTCCCTACTTCTGGTTATTCTGTCATGCGGTCAGTTCTGGTTGCCTTTTGGGCAGTTTTTTTTTTTTTTTTTTTTTTTCTATCTTGGGTTCAGGTCATGATGAATCCTGGTTAATTATTACAGAATTTTTCCTATTTTAGGTCATTCTTCTACTGCTTTTTCCACCAAATTGTGCTGCCTAATTTTCTAGGTTGCGTTTTCTTACACAGTGCTGGAGAAAATCCGCTTCTATTACCGTACCAAATCTCATCCGTATGCAGCATTATTTTTTTTTTTTTAATCTTTTTTTTATGGGTAGAAGTTGAACTGTGAAGCCAGTTTGACTTTCTGCTCTTTTCCACTGCGTCTTTCACCTTCTGCAAGGCATAGAATGACGTCCATATGTGTTTGCAGCAAAATACGCCGCAGATTTCTTCCTCTAGACTTCACCTCTTGTGGCTAAAGCCGTCAAGTGCAAAATTTAACATGTAATGACAGGGGCAGTCTGCCCGAAGTCCGACACCACGGAAATGCTAATGTTTCTTCTGCCTTTCTCTGTAGCCCAGAATGTCACTGTGGAAGATGTCGTCATGTCCTATACACAAGCCTGCCAGAAACTGAACTGTAAACAGATTCCTAAACTTATCCGTCAGCTTCAGGTAAAGTATGCTGCTGACGTGTAATATGCAAAAAATTTACAAAAGTGTCCATAAATTACTGTCACCAACTGAGACAATACAACTTGACCAGAGCAGGCTAAATACATAAGATGAACGTTTGACAAAATATTGGGCGGGACGACAAGGGGTAGGACATGTTGCATATAAGTCTGCCCAATCCCAACAGATATTTAATAGCAACTTATTCTGCTTTCTCATTGTAATTAACATGCACGATCGCTTGAGTGGACAGTGTATGTTGATGGTAGAATCAAGAGATGAGTGTCTGCCAAACAAATAGGCAATTATGGTGTTTTTTTGGGGGGGATTATTTTTTTCATGTATGTGGCCGGTTAAAGAAAAATATTTAGACTGAAGAGTAGTCTGAGTCTATTAAATCTGATGTTTTGCTTAATTTTAGACCGTTTAACGTAATCTAATGTTAGGTTGCTCTTTTTTTTTCAGGATCTGACTGATCTTTCAGGGAGAGTTGAGAGCCTAGATCTCAAGGGTAAGACCTTTTTTTATTTTTGCAGATAGAAGGCATCCTGTGGTCACCAGGGGGTCATCGGTGACTGCAGTCTGAACTGGTGGTTATTCTCCCATCCATCGGTCACTGCTTTTTGTATGTTCGTTAGAATCAGGGGCCATGTGGAAGCATGACTGCAGGATCAGACTACACGAGGTTTGTTTGTAGTCTGTTACCATGGAAACATGAAGACACAAAAGAGCACAGTGAGGTCAAAAATACTCTGTTGTAAAAAAAAAAAATCACAGTAATAAGCAAGTGCTAGTCAAAAGATGGAAAAAACAGGGTATTTAGTTGATACGTTTTTTCCAAAAAAATGTATACTAAGCTGCTCCACCAATCGTCAAGGTATACCCATATAGAGCAGTCCTAACTAATGTATATAATCCCTATCTGATGTATTTAAAAACCTGATCATCTGTATAGTACCTGTATAAGCAGGGTTCGGAGAGGGAATTTTCATGTGGACATGCTGGATGGAGCAGCTTTGATGCAAATGACCCATAAGCAGAGGCGTAGCTAGAGCTTTTGCCGCCCGGGGCTGCTCCCGAGTTTGGCGCCCCCCCCCCCCCCCCCTCAATACACACAAAGTTTACCAAAAATAGTTTTCCTGTTTTGTAGAACTTAAACTGGGCCTAATGGTGTCACCCCCACATGCCAAACCTGTGACAATTAATTAATATCAGAGAGAACAAATGACCGCCATACACAACAGAATCCACTATACCAAGACCAATAATATCACATACAGGAAGAAACACCACCACACCATGACCAGACCACATAGTGACCGAATAATACTATATACAAGGGACAAATACCGCCTCACCATGACCAGATCACATATTACCACCACTTGGTGACCAAATAGCACATACAAGGCACAAATACCACAACACCATTTCCAGACCACATATTACCACAAGATAGTGACTGAATACTACAATACTGATCAGTAATAAAGAAAAAAACCACAATACTATCACTATAAGTGCCAGTATTCACAGGAGATCTGTACTTAGTATGCAGTGTCTGTGTAGAGGTAATACAAAGATCACTGGTGGTATTATACACAGGAGCTCTGTATATAATGTATAGGTAATACAGTGATCACTGGTGACATTGTACACAGGACCGCTGTATATAGTATATAGTGTATAGTGTCAGTGTATAGGTAACACTGACTCACCAGTGATGTCTCTAGATGAAGTCCTTCATTCATCTTTCATCCAGCACAGACCGCCATCATTTCTCCCAGCCAGGACTCGTTTCTGCAGGAAATAACACAGTTATCTCGAGCTCCGCTTGCAGAACACATTACTTAATTTTTAACAACTTCTACATTACACCACATGAAGAAAAAAAGGTGATATAGTGTCACTCTGCACAGTAACAGGACCGCTCCCCCATTTAAAACCGTATACTCAAAAAATAAAATAAATACATCACTGCAGTAGTAACATCCCTTAATTAGCCCCTATGGTAATACTATTCCCCACCCTGGCCCCGTTTATCTCATTCCTGGCTCCAGCCATATGTTCTCGCATCCTGCCCTCATGAGTATCCATTCTACACCATATGATCTCCCCATCCTGCCCCATCAGTCTCCATCGTATTCATCCTGCCCCATGATCTAATCCTGCCCCATGTCTTTCATTCTGCCCCGTGTCTCCAATCATGCCCCGTGTCTACATTCTGCCCATGCCTCCAGTCCTGCCCCCAGTGTGTCCAGCAATCTGCCCCAGTGTGTCCAGCAATCTGCCCCAGTGTGTCCAGCATATTACCCCCAGCGTGTCCAGCATATTACCCCCAGGTTGTCCAGCAATCTGCCCCAGTGTGTCCAGCATATTACCCCCAGTGTGTCCAGCATATTACCCCCAGGTTGTCCAGCAATCTTCCCCGGTGTGTCCAGCATATTACCCCCAGTGTGTCCAGCAATCTGCCCCAGTATGTCCAGCAATCTGCCCCAGTGTGTCCAGCATTGCCCCCAGTGTGTCCAGAAATCTGCCCCAGGGTCTCCAGCACTGCCCCAGTGTGTCCAGCATTGCCCCCAGTGTGTCCAGCGATCTGCGCCAGTGTCCAGCATTGCCCCAGTGTGTCCAGCAATCTGCCCCATGGTCTACAGCATTGCCCCAGTGTGTCCAGCATTGCCCCAAGTGTGTCCAGCAATCTGCCCCAGTGTGTCCAGCAATCTGCCCCAGTGTGTCCAGCAATCTGCCCCAGTGTGTCCAGCAATCTGCCCCAGTGTGTCCAGCAATCTGCCCCAGTGTGTCCAGCAATCTGCCCCAGTGTGTCCAGCAATCTGCCCCAGTGTGTCCAGCAATCTGCCCCAGTGTGTCCAGCAATCTGCCCCAGTGTGTCCAGCAATCTGCCCCAGTGTGTCCAGCAATCTGCCCCAGTGTGTCCAGCAATCTGCCCCAGTGTGTCCAGCAATCTGCCCCAGTGTGTCCAGCAATCTGCCCCAGTGTGTCCAGCAATCTGCCCCAGTGTGTCCAGCAATCTGCCCCAGTGTGTCCAGCAATCTGCCCCAGTGTGTCCAGCAATCTGCCCCAGTGTGTCCAGCAATCTGCCCCAGTGTGTCCAGCAATCTGCCCCAGTGTGTCCAGCAATCTGCCCAGCATTGCCCCCAGTGTGTCCAGCATTGCCCCAGCGTGTCCAGCAATCTGCCCCAGTGTCCAGCATTGCCCCAGTGTCCAGAAATCTGCCCCAGGGTCTCCAGCATTGCCCCAGTCTGTCCAGAAATCTGCCCCAGGGTTTCCAGCATTGCCCCCAGACAGAGTCAGACAAGGAAAAAAAAAAAAAAGTAAAATCCTCACCTCTCCCGTTCCCAGCGCAGGTCCGGTGCACTCAACGTCTCTCCGTCACTGCGTGCTCAGGACAGAGGCTGAGCGCGCAGTGATGACGTCATCGCACCCTCTGCCCTGAGACGTCGCAGAGTCAGAGGGCGCTGAAGACGCTGCAGCTGCCGCGCAGCCGCAGGAACCAGGAGAGGTGAGTATTAGCGCTGGCAGGGGGGGGGGGGGGGCGCCCGAAGATTTAAAGGCCACACATCTTTTTTTTTTTCCCTCCTCCTGCAGCGCCGGCCGCGGCCCGGTGACCCGCCCCCCGCAGTGTGCCGCACGGGGCAGAACGCCCCCCCCCCCCCCCCCCCCCGCACCCCCCTTCCTACACCACCAAGAAACTTGAAGACACAAAAGAGCACAGTGAGGTCAAAAATACTCTGTTGTAAAAAAACAATTTAAATTCCACATTATATCACGGAACCCCCAAAAGGTGATTGCTGGAAGGGTTTGGAAGGACACCTCACAACTGCCAGTAATGACCCCCGCACTAGAATAGCCATATTTTCCCCAGCCCTATATACACTAACCCCTATACATATGTCATATGTCGTGTCTCCCCCTTTGATGCCAGCTGCGGCGCTGAGCCCGCATCTTTTGCAGCATATGACAGCTGATTTGATTCGCTGTCGTGCCCCTAACAGCTGCAGGTACATTTTTGATCCACCCGTAGCTGTTGACCTGTTGAATACCGCTGTTGATCTCTGACAGCGGCATTTTAACATGCTCACGACAGAAACACGTCAATAACCCAGGCCAATCTGTGCCCTTCGACACAAGATCGCGGGGCGCCGATGGGTTGGCATGACACCTGGGGATATGCAGGAGATCCCCGTGTTTGTCATTGCCGATCTTCTATAAGCGCCGCACTGTGGCCAGCGGTCATAGCAGATGAGCATTTCTGCTATGTGGAGCACAAGTAATCAGATGATCGCAGCGTCAAGTCTCCCAAGGAGACTATAGAAGCAAGTAAAAAGTGTGAAAAAATACAATTTTTAAAAATATTAAAAATAAACTACCGGTAGTCCAAATCTCCCCCCTTTTGCCCCATTAAATATAAAATAAAATTAATATTTGGTATTGCTGTGTTCAGAATCACTCGAGCTATCAAAAATATAAAAATAATCCAATTGGTAAACGGTGTAACGAGAATAAAAAATCAAACCGCCAGAATTAAGATTTTTTTTTTTTTTTGGTCACCACAACATTAGAATAAAATACAATAACAGGCAAAAAAAAAACATTAAATCTACCCCAAAATAAAAATGTCAGCTCGGTGCACAAAAAATAAGCCTGAAAAATGGGTCTTGGAAAATGGCTTTGGATTTGAATTTAAATAGTAAAAAAAAAACTAAATAAATAAATTACGATTTATTTTACATTTCGTAATTTAATTTTATTTTTTTTAACTTTTTTTTTTCTCATTTTTTTTTTATTAAAGAAAACAAAAATCCACTTTTCCCACTGAGCCGTCAAGTCTCTTGTTCTATAGAGGTCACTTGTCAGTAAAACTTGTATTAAAAGGCTGGAAGCCACACAATAGGTTAAGGTCACAGCTTACCTCCTCCCCCTCCCTGCACAGATCATAGCTTCTCATTCTCCCATTATCGGTTTATTGGTTTCTAATTGGCATCTGTAAAGCCTGTCTTTCAATGCTCCTAACAGAAATGGCTGCTCCCCCACACAAAGTATAGACCCTTTGTGATAAAATATATGTATTTTTTTTCCATAGGGGAGAAATTGGACCATAAAGCGTGCGAGGCCCTGGAGGAAATCTTTAAGCGGGTGCAATTTAAAATGGTGGATTTGGAGCAGACCAACCTGGACGAGGATGTAAGTTGGGGTGAATGGAAAGTAAGGTCCTTGTGGGCCGCAGGGGTCTGTAAATAGCTGGGGTCCTCTTCCATATTAATGGCACTTGTTCCTTGCTGCACTCGGGTGCGGGAAGCCTTCGGTTTTGTCATCCCTTCTCCCTCTTTGTACAGGGAGCCTCCGCTCTGTTTGACATGATTGAGTATTATGAGTCGGCGACGCATCTCAATATCTCCTTCAACAAGCACATTGGCACTCGGGGTTGGCAGGCCGCCACTCACATGATGCGGAAGGTACGGTTCAACCGTCGTGTGACGGATCCTTCTTTGTTTCTGGACTTTTTTCTTATTTGATAGCAAACCTTTATTAATAGTAGACTGATTGTATCCTGATCATAGTAAATATACCGCTTACCCTGGATATAGTCCGGTATCTACAGGCGTAGCGCCCCCTGCTGGCCACAGTACAAAATATGCGTGCTCATAATACACGTTTTTATAAAGAATTTTTTATTTATTTTAATTATATATTATCTCGTACAGACAAACTGCCTTCAGTATTTGGATGCTCGAAATACCCCATTGCTCGACCACTCTGCACCATTTGTAGCTCGGGCGCTGCGCATCAGCAGCAGCTTAACTGTCCTTCACCTTGAAAACACCAGTCTTTCTGGAAGACCCCTGATGTTATTGGGTAAGTCATTGCACCCCTTTAGACCTCCACCTGCATTTGGAGAGTGGTTTTCTTAGGTGTTCAGCAGCCAATTTATACCACATCCATAGTTAAAGGGTAAACCCCCAAATATCCAAGTTATCCCCTATGTGTGGGATAGCAGCAGACTTCTCACTACTGTCCAATGTGAAAGGCACCAAAATACGTCGCATGCACACTCGGAGCAGGCATATCTTGTGCTTTTGCGTTCTAAACATATAATTAACAAATTCACCCTGATTTTTTTTTTATGTTTTTTTTTTTTTTACCATCAGCCACAGCTTTAAAAATGAACATAGTATTACGGGAGCTTTACCTCGCTGACAACCGTCTGAACAGCTTACAAGACTCGGCGCAACTGGGAAACGTATTAAAGTTCAACAGCTGCATACAGATCCTGGACCTGCGGAACAACCACATAATGGACTCGGGTGAGTAACTGTGTCATAAAACTGACCTTCACTGCTGTACAACTGGTCTTACAGGAAAGATATATATATATTTTTTGTACACATCTTGATATATATCTTGGTACCGTGTTAGCCAGTGGATAGAAAAATATTTAGAACTAGATGGAGGCCCGATTCTAACGCATCGGGTATTCTAGAATATGCATGTCCACGTAGTATATTGCCCAGCCACGTATGTCACAGGATAAAAAATAAACATATACTCACCTTCCGAGGGAGCCCTTGTAGTCATGTCCCCCTGTGTGCGGTGCACTCGGCAGCTTCCGGTCCCAGTGTTGCTAGCGCAGGACCCGTGATGACGTCGCGGTCACATGACCGTGACGTCATGGCAGGTCCTTGTCGCATACCATCCTTGCCACCGGAACCTACCGCTTACATGGAGCGGTTACCGGAGCGTCGCGAGGAGCGGGAAAGGTGGCGGAAGGTGAGCATATAATGATTTTTTTTTTTTATTATTATTTTTAACATTAGATCCTTTTTACTATTGACGCTGCATAGGCAACATCAATAGTAAAAACTTGGTCACACAGGGTTAATAGCGGCGGTAACTGAGTGAGTTACCCGCGGCATAACGCGGTGCGTTACTGCTGGCATTAACCCTGCGTGAACGGTGACTGCGGGGAGTACGGAGCCGGCGCCGGGCACTGACTGCAGGGGAGTAGGGAGAGACTAATCGGACTGTGGCCATCGCTGATTGGTCGCGGCAGCCATAACAGGCAGCTGGCGAGACCAATCAGCGACTTGGATTCCATGACAGACAGAGACCGCGACAAATGAATATCCAGGACAGACAGGAAGACGGAAGTGACCCTTAGACAATTATATAGTAGATTGAGAGTCCTCAGTGGTTGATACCTTTTAATGGCTAACTGAAAAGATGGTAACAAATTGCAAGCTTTCGAGACTACTCAGGTCTCTTCATCAGGCATAGACTAATAGAACTGGTCTTAGATGTTCAAAACTAAAGGGAAGGCTCTTCTCAGGTTTTCCTTGCGTAGAAAAGTCCCATAAAGGGATATTCCTACAACTGAAAATTATATCCTACCCAGAACATGCTGATTATTGGAAGTCCAACCTCTGGGACATGCTGTAAGCTTGAGAATGGGGAGCAAAGGTGATTGATTTTTGGGATTAACAGTTAGCTTAAGGATGTTGATTAGTGCTCTGAGACTAAAGAATATATATATAAATTTATTCATGGAGTATATAATTGTTAAATATGTATACATTTTTTTATTTTTTTTTATTCGTTATTTATTATGTACAGTTCTCCGTTCCTGAAATTTGTTTTCATTCATTTCTTACATGTCCGAAACATTGGTGTCAGTTGACTATTGACTTTCCCAATTTCCAGGCCTGGCTTATATCTGCGAGGGGCTGAAGGAACAGCACCAGGGACTGGTAACCTTCGTTTTGTGGAACAATCAGTTGACTCACGCCGGCATGGTCTACATGAGCATGTGCCTGGTAAGACTCCAGTTGGCTTTTGTAGTTTTAATGGGTCTAGTTCTTTAGTTTTCTTGTATCCATTCAATAATTTTTTTTTTTTTTTTGTTGCAGCCTCACACTCAGACATTAGAAACTTTGAACCTTGGTCATAATGCAATTGGCAACGAAGGTGTCCGACATCTTAAAAATGGTCTGATTGGAAACCGCAGTGTCCTCCGACTTGGCCTGGCGTGTGCTAAACTCACTTGTGAAGGTAATGTGGAGGTGGTAAACCATAATGAAGATTAAGCTATAAATACAATAGTGTATACACTAGCGGCGCTTGTGAGATGAAAGAAGGTAGCTGCGGGTACTGCTCCTCACCACACCGAGGAGAAAGGGAGAGGCTATAGAACACAAAACTGTATATGACAGTATATGTACCTGCGCTTAACCTTATAAGGGAACTATAGTACACAACCACGATAGGTAATTACCTTATGGGCGGATAAACAGTAGTAAGTCCGTCTAGGGAACATATACCAGAACTGAGAATAGCCGGTGTGCAGGGACTTGCTAGTAGAAAAACAATTATGAATACGTCTAGGATACGTGTAGCAGGACTGGAATGGTCGGTGTGCAGGGACTAGAATAGGGGAACAGTAGCAATATCACAATTATTGTGATATTGCTACTGTTCCCCTATTCTAGTCCCTGCACACCGACCATTCCAGTCCTGCTACACGTATCCTAGACGTATTCATAATTGTTTTTCTACTAGCAAGTCCCTGCACACCGGCTATTCTCAGTTCTGGTATATGTTCCCTAGACGGACTTACTACTGTTTATCCGCCCATAAGGTAATTACCTATCGTGGTTGTGTACTATAGTTCCCTTATAAGGTTAAGCGCAGGTACATATACTGTCATATACAGTTTTGTGTTCCATAATGAAGATTAGTTATAAATGCCACAAACTCCTATGGATCCTCCACCTCGTCTCTGTCCTGCTGACGGTCTGCGTCCTTGTTTTCTGCCCTGACCGCCGCATCCAAAGTGGTAACCATAAGGGTAATCCATAGGGATTTTTGTGTACTCACCGTAAAATCCTTTTCTCCGAGCCATTCATTGGGGGACACAGACCATGGTGTATGCTGCTGCTGCCACGAGGAGGCTGACACTAAGTGATACAAAAAAGTGATCTCCTCCCCTGCAGTATACACTCTCCTGCTGGCTCTCAGCTAACCAGTTCTTGCTTAGTGTCCGTAGGAGGCACACGGACTGGTCTGCCATTCAGACCCAAAAACTCTTTCTACCATTACAATGGACGAATGGGGCGATGGATCCTTTCAAGGTTCCGATCTCCCCGAACCAACAACAGGTGAGCACGGGAGTGTTTCCTCTCCGTATCCTCTCCTGCGACGTGGGATGCCACTGCCTGAGCTGATCCTCTTCTGCAGCCAGGCCTATTGCCGAACAATTCAGCCCTGCCGACCAGGTTTTACCCTCGGCTGTTCAGAGGCACCTTCCAGCGTGGAGTCCGAGCAGCCCCCACTGCACCACCACTATTAAAAGCGGATGGTACAAGGAGGCAGACTGTTCCTCTCCATCTCCCTGCTAAAGAGACGATGGATTGAGGGTTTTTCTTTATCCCTGCAGCGTCCAAACAGCAGCAACAGCAGTGGATCTTTTCTACTTTCTGACCTGCTGAACAAAGCTGCATACTGGGGTAAGTGCCGGGGCTCGAGCGGTTGGAGGGCTCTGCGCAATCGGCGCCTTTTTTCCTCGTTCGGAGCCGGCTGGCTTCAAAAATTTAACCCTCTGCTTCGGGTTTGTGTAGACCGCAACCCGGAACTCCGCCCATGCTAGGCCGTGCTTCAGGCTCCGCCCCCCCTCTGATTCAGGACGAAAACTCTATTCTCGGTGGCCATCTTCTTCCTCCTGCCATTTCCGGACACGAGCTCATCCGTAAGTGGCTGCTGCACGCACCAGCGGTGTTCAGCGCTGAAGACAAAGCTATTCGAGACGGGGGACTCAGAATCTGGGTAAGAAGACAGCAACCCCTCCCTCCGCACCCCTCCCCTGCACGCACCCCGGAAGCATACAGGGACTAGCTTTCCCTGTTTTTTAATGCATCTCTGGTCTTAAAGGCGCATGACCAGCAAGTGACTGGCAATCCCTGTCTATATGGCACTCGTCCAGCATTCCCTGGTCTTAAGGGTACATGACCGCATTCCCTGGTCTTAAAGGCGCATGTCCAGTAGTCGCTGGGCTTATAGGTACATGTCCAGCATTCCCTGACCTTTAAAGACACATGACCAGCATTAATTTCCCTGGTCTTAAAGGTTCCCTAGTTTAAAAGGGCACATGACCAGCATTCTCTGCTCTTAAAGTCATGACCAGCCGTAAGTCGGTCACCTTTAACAGAGTACTTGGTTCAAATGAGCTCAGGAGCCCTCCGCCGCTGATCCCAGCTCTTCCCAGAGTACCTAGTTCCCCCCAAGGGGCTTTGCCTCTGGTGTAATCCATGGCTTCTCTGACAAGAGATTGAACCCTCTGGTTTGAAGTGCTCGCAAGACCAATATACATGGATCCTCCCCTACATGGGAGCTTTAGACTAGCAGGGGCCACATGTATTCTAGAAACGGAACAAGACTCCACATATGAATCAGATGTCGCCTTGGATCTGGACTCGCCAGAGCCTCAGAACAGGATCGATTCGCCCATTTAGGCCACAATCTTTGTAAATTGACAAGGTCTTCCTCTAGATCACACAGGGTCCCTCAAAAATGGAAACCCTTAGTGCATTTGCAATTTTCCTGGACAGCGAGTGTCCGGATAAACGACTCGCTGGCGAGCACCATGGTAGCGCAGTGGTAAACAGACACTTCAAGCGACATGAGATGCCATGCCTGGTGTAACTGTTTAAGGGCGACAGGTCCTTCAAAGGACACTGATCTCCTCACGCCATCATCAAATGAGCACATGGAGTGTCCCCTCCACGTATACTCTGCTACCAACGGGCCTGATGTCAACTTGGTCCTCCAGGGGACTTAATCCCCGTAGATGTACAGATTCCTTTCTTTTTGACATCCGAGCAGTTCCCCTCTGCATCGCCACTATTTAATGGATGATGCGAGGAGGGGGACGATTTCTCTCCACCTCCCTGTTAAGAGGATGGTTGATTGAGAGTTCATCCTTTTATCTCTGCACGTTCAATGATGGCAGCAACTCAAGAGATTGTTTGTTTTTTTTTGTTTTTTTTCCCTCACCTGGCGAATGCAACCGCCCACTTCGCTACCTGGCACCTACCAGTATCCCTGCCCGATGGATCATCTTTTAAAAATACTATGGACTGTCAGACAATGACTCGTTCCGTCTTGCGGCATCGAGTTCAGCGCTTTTACCCTCTTTAGCCCACACGGGTTACCAGACCAATGGTCTACTGGTCGGACACCTTAGCTACTTTCATTTACAGAAAGATTGGTGTAGTGTCCGCAACACATAGGAGTGTCCTATGTAAAATATGCTCTACACCTCACCATAGGGTGCTTGGTCTATGAAGTTTTTTGTTACTGATGGTTCCAGTGTTGGTCTATATTTGTTTGTTTCAGATCAATTATCTCTCTTCCGGAGACAGTACAGCGGGCCATTCAAATCTCTTGAGCGGGAGGCTTTCTGGTGCATGCCTCTTTGAATGCGGCTAGTTGCGAGGCGCTGTCTGCAGCGAATCCCATTTCATTCAGCTTTATGGATCAGAGGACGGAAGCATACAAAACCTCTGTCATCACTCCCTTACAGAGTGGTCGCTTTATCGGTGAGTAGTTGGGAGTGTTCCCCACGTAGGAACAAAGGATAGCAGGGTCCTATAGATCCAACCAACAGTGGAAGGGTTGTCCAGGAGAGTCTAGATCTGAGGGATCTTGATCCAAAAAGAGGACCGAAAGGCAAGACCGATCCTGGAACTCTAACTTCTAACAAGCTTCGAAAAGGTCATCCTCCTTTGGATGGAGTTCCCCCACTCGGCCATCACTTCCAGAGGAAAAGCTGGAGTTTTTTTTTCTGGCATCCATCGACATTCGAGATGCTTACCTTCACAAGTCACGACCTTGCCCTTCGGCTTTGCTACTGCTCCCAAAGTGTTCGCCATTATCATGGCGGCTGTCATGCCCCTCTGGCACTCTGGGTGCGTGGCCGTCCTCTCCTATCTGGTTGACTTCCAGCCGTCCTTCCAGGATTACGTTGAGCCCGTCTATATACATATATACCTTACAATACCCTTCCTCACCTGGGCTGGGGGATAGACTCAGACAGGTCTTCCTCGTTTCCAGCCCAGCAGATATCCTTTTTAAGGACGGTCCTGGACACCTCCAGAGGGTTGGATTTCTCCCTTGAAACAAGGCCGTGGTCCTTCAACAGGGAGCCCCCGCACTTGGTCACTCATCCCCTCATTTTGGGCCGGAATGGCCATCCGGCAATTCTGGCAAATGCCAGAACGGCCTGTCTAGTTGTGGCCTATCTCTTCTGCTACGTCGTTAAAAGAAGCAGGTCCTCAAGACAGGGCTGAATTTCAGCCCCGGTCCCTACCTCCCCTCATTCCATCCGATTTGCTATGAGTATCCTTGGGTAGAATAATAGCAATGGAGGCAGTTCCCTTCGCTCCGATTGTTTGTTTGTTTTTCTACAGGTCAAACAGGTTTCCAAAGGGTAATCTCTGAGCGTCTTTCTCATCCGTGGGAGATCCTTTCTTCCAGTTCAATGGTTGCTAGTGACTACGGAGCGTCCCAGCTCAAGGCCTCTGTTTATCTCAGGAATCCAGTCTCCCGATCAGTTTTTTTTCTGGGGATCCCAACGGTACCTCTGTTCCTACAGCAGGCCCAATGCCCTCTGGCAGGTCTCCCCATCCAAATTCAGTTGGATATTATCACGGCTGTGCAATACGTCTATCATCTAGCAGGTACCCGCGGGTCAGACACCTTGACCTACGTACCTCTCCCTCTCTGATGGGCTGAGATCTATCATCCAGTGATCTCGGTAGTACTCATTCCAGGAGTACAGCTCTGGGTGGCAGTTTCTCCTCAGCCACCAGGGTCTCGCCTCAAGTGAGTGGGAAATTCATCCGGAAGTCTTCCAACATATCTGTCTTCACTGGAGCACTCCAGATGTAGATCGGATGGCGTCCAGCCTCAGGGCCGGCTCCAGGTTTTTGAGGGCCCCGGGCGAAAGAGTCTCAGTGGGCCCCCCTCTTAAACACATACCATGCTTCATGATGCTCAGATACAGCAGAGAAATATACCATAGCCCACGTAGCATATAGCACAGGCAGCCCACGTAGCATATAGCACAGGCAGCCCACGTAGTATATAGCACAGGCAGCCCACGTAGTATATAGCACAGGCAGCCCACGTAGTATATAGCACAGGCAGCCCACGTAGTATATAGCACAGGCCGCCCACGTAGTATATAGCACAGGCCGCCCACGTAGTATATAGCACAGGCCGCCCACGTAGTATATAGCACAGGCCGCCCACGTAGTATATAGCACAGGCCGCCCACGTAGTATATAGCACAGGCCGCCCACGTAGTATATAGCACAGGCCGCCCACGTAGTATATAGCACAGGCCGCCCACGTAGTATATAGCACAGGCCGCCCACGTAGTATATAGCACAGGCAGCCCACGTAGTATATAGCACAGGCAGCCCACGTAGTATATAGCACAGGCAGCCCAGCTCACCCACCACCACGCCATCGCCGTCGCCCCCGACCGTTGTGGACACAGGATCTGAGCACATGCACTGATGTGAATGCTGCTCGTCTTCTGCTGCTCGCTGTGCTGGAACTGGACGGTGCAACCGGGTCCCAGATCATGTCGCGACGTGATCTGTGTGTCAGCGACAGCGCTGCTCTTCTTAGTGATGAGCTCCTCACTCTCACCCGGAAGGGATGACCACCGGCCCGGAAGTGACTCTTCTATCCCCATGGACGGTGATTGGTGAGTATTCCTGCTGCAGTGAGTCCCAGTCAGTGAGTCCCGCCTCCTGTTGCTCCAGCTCCGCCTCCAAGTCCTGGCTGCAATCAGACACAGCACACTAGCACAGGGAGGGAGGGTTGGACTCGAGAATGTAGTCCAGCTTCAGGGGCCCCCCAGGAGCGCATGATGTGCTGCGCATCAGTGTCGGCAATGCCGGCATAATAAGTGTCTTACCGTTATGGGCCCCCCAGTCTCGCCAGGGCCCCGGGTGCTGACGGCGGCCCTGTCCAGCCTGAACGCCAATGTACTCGGGTTCATGATTCGGCTTCGAGACCCAATAGCCATTGTAGTGCATGCTCTGGTTCTTCTGTGATACCAGCTCCATCACGCCTTTTCCACTAGTTCCGAGGGTCTTTAGGAAACAGGAAGGCCCCAGTGATCCTGGACATCCGCGTTGTCCAGGTCAATTCAGATGAGTCTTCGGAGCTGGCCGCTCTGTTCCTTCAGACCTTTTTTCCTTATTGCCATCAAGGCAAGGTTGTCCTCAGCCCGTCCCCGTCCCTTGTTTCCAAGGGGGTATCGTACTTCCACTGTTACGAGGGCATCGTCCTTCCTTCTTCTCTTTCGGCTCCAGTCCACAACACTGGGTGCCCCATTCCCTTGACAATGCGAGTGCCCTGAGTAAGTACGTGTCGAGGACGGCGTCCTTCGAGAGGATGAACACCTCATTTGGGCTTCCTGGCGTTTTTTCAGGAAGGGCTTAGCCGTGTCTTCGGCCATGTTAGTCTGGTGGATTCTTTACACATCCAGAAGTCCTTCTGTGTTAGACGTTAGTCTATTTTCACTCCACTCGAGGTTCCTTGGGTTCTAGACACCAGGCGTCAGCAAAGCGCGTCTGTCAACTTTGCGGGTTCATCCAGTCTGCATGCACCCTTGAAGCACCTTTATTCCCAGACCTCCGCAGACGTGAGTCTGGGCAGGTGGACTCTGCAGGCCACAGTGGCGCACTTGTAAGTAGTGTTACACAGGGTCTGATCTGATGTTGTTCCCGCCGAAGGACTGCTTTGGGACATCCCACGGTCTGTGTCCCCCAATGAGGCGAAGAGAAATGGGGATTTTTGTGTACTCACCGTAAAATCCTTTTCTCCGAGCCAATCATTGGGGACACAGCTCCCACCCTGTTATTAGTATTAGTTTGTGCTTGTTTTTTATAATTGACATGCTATTTTCTCATATACAGTTAGGTCCATATATATTTGGACAGAGACAACATTTTTTGAATTTTGGTTATAGACATTACCACAATGAATTTTAAACAAAACAATTCAGATGCAGTTGAAGTTCAGACTTTCAGCTTTCATTTGAGGGTATCCACATTAAAATTGGATGAAGGGTTTAGGAGTTTCAGCTCCTTAACATGTGGCCCCCTGTCTTTAAAGGGACCAAAAGTAATTGGACAATTGACTCCAAGGCTATTTCATGGACAGGTGTGGGCAATCCCTTCGTTATGTCATTCTCAATTAAGCAGATAAAAGACCTGGAGTTGATTTGAGGTGTGGTGCTTGCATTTGGAAGGTTTTGCTGTGAAGTAAACATGTGGTCAAAGGCGCTCTCCATGCAGGTGAAACAAGCCATCCTTAAGCTGCGAAAACAGAAAAAACCCATCCAAGAAATTGCTACAATATTAGGAGTGGCTAAATCTACAGTATGGTACATCCTGAGAAAGAAATTAAGTACTGGTGAACTCATCAATGCAAAAAGACCTGGGCGCCCACGGAAGACAACAGTGGTGGATGATCGCAGAATAATCTCCATGGTGAAGAGAAACCCCTTCACAACAGCCAACCAAGTGAACAACACTCTCCAGGAGGTCGGCGTATCAATATCCAAATCTACCATAAAGAGAAGACTACATGAAAGTAAATACAGAGGGTTCACTGCACGGTGCAAGCCACTCATAAGCATCAAGAATAAAAATGCTAGACTGGACTTTGCTAAAAAAATCTAAAAAAGCCAGCAAAGCACTGGAAGAACATTCTTTTGACAGATGAAACCAAGATCAACCTCTACCAGAATGATGGAAAGAGAAAAGTATGGCGAAGGCATGGTACAGCTCATGATCCAAAGCATACCACATCATCTGTAAAACACGGCGGAGGCAGTGTGATGACTTGGGCATGCATGGCTGCCAGTGGCACTGGGTCACTAGTGTTTATTGAAGATGTGACATAGGACAGAAGCAGCCGAATGAATTCTGAGGTATTCAGAGACCTACTGTGTGCTCAGATCCAGCCAAATGCAGCCAAACTGATTGGTCGTCGCTTCATACTGCAGTTTGACAATGACCCAAAACATAAAGCCAAAGCAACCCAGGAGTTTATTGAAGCAAAGAAGTGGAATATTCTTGAATGGCCAAGTCAGTCACCTGATCTCAACCCAATTGAGCATGCATTTCACTTGTTAAAGACTAAACTTCAGACAGAAAGGCCCACAAACAAACAGCAACTGAAAACCACTGCAGTGAAGGCCTGGCAGAGCATCAAAAAGGAGGAAACACAGCATCTGGTGATGTCCATGAGTTCAAGACTTCAGGCAGTCATTGCCAACAAAGGGTTTTCAACCTAGCACTAAAAATGAACATTTTATTTAAAATTATTGAATCTGTCCAATTACTTTTGGTCCCTTTAAAAACAGGGTGGCACATGTTAAGGAGCTGAAACTCCTAAACCCTTCATCCAATTTTAATGTGGATATCCTCAAATGAAAGCTGAAAGTCTGAACTTCAACTGCACCTGAATTGTTTTGTTTAAAATTCATTGTGGTAATGTCTATAACCAAAATTAGAAAAATGTTGTCTCTGTCCAAATATATATGGACCTAACTGTATAATTTCACATGATGCATATATATATTATTTTGCCATGCTAGTACACAAAAATCCCTATTTTTTTTACCATGTCTTTGTATGGGCCAGAGCATAGTTTTTCTGAAACTGAGCTCCAAATTCACATCATGGGCATACGCTTAAATGAGTTTATGATTTATGACACATCCAAGTGATATGCAATAAATGTGTTTTATAGATGGGGATCCCACCTCTGGGACCCTCATCTGTTTCCCAGGACAGGGGTCAGCTCTCTCCATTCCCTGCTATGGGAGCTGAGAATATAACCAAGCATTTTTTTTTAACAGTTTCAGTTCATGAACATCATAGTATCCTTGAAAATAATTTTGCAGATAATGAAATGGTAACATTACTGGACCTTACTGTGTTTCCCAGGCGCGGTGGCAGTAGCCGAGTTTGTAGCCGAATCCCCTCGTTTATTGCGTCTTGATCTGAGGGAGAATGAGATCAAGACTGGAGGTTTAATGGCTCTATCGTTGGCTCTTCGTGTCAACCAATCTCTTCTCAGGATGGATTTGGACAGGGAACCCAAGAAAGAGGCTGTAAGAGTTGCTCCTCTGAATTACATTTTTTTGAGAAGTTAGAGGATAAAAAGCAAATGTTGCATTGAAGTTATGTCTGTAAATTTGTCATTTTACCTAATGTTCATTATAGAAATAGCACTTAAAGACCTATATCAGGAAAAGTTATGATCTCCTGACTCATTTATGTGAAGACCCAATGCAAGGTTGACCAAATATGTGCAAGTCCAATGCTTTCCAAGTGTGCACATGCTTGGCCTCTGTGTGGACGCTGCACACAGGAGAGAGATGTTGTACGCACCCTCATCTACCGCTCCTGTCTGCTTCGGCCGCCTGCTGCTGTGTGATCCTGTGTACAGCAAGTGGCCATTACAGAGATGAGAACGTGCAACACACCAACATTGTGCACTCTCTGGTCTCCCTCTCCTCATTGGCTGCCTGCTGCTGTGATCTTTTGTGCAGCGAGCAACCGCCCCAGAAATGAATTTGCACCCAGTGACATTGTGCACACTTGTCTACCTGTCGTCATCATCATCATCATCATCATCATCATCATTGATCACCTGCTGCTGTGTGTCTTGCATGCAGCGAACGGCAGCTACACAGAAGAAGGCCTTTCAACACACCGACACTGTGTGTGTGTGCGCTCTCTGCCCTTACTGTATCAGCGTGTGCAGGGTTGGGGATTTAGATCAGGTCTCGCTCCAAAGCTAGCTCTATCAAACACCATATGGGGAGAGGATAGTAATTAATAGGAGCGGGACAGTGCACTGAGAACCTGACTCACCAAAGCCCTTTCATTGCATATGTAATAATAAAAAAAAAATTTCTATACAAAAAATTTACTAAAATCTACAGTACTAGTATGATGTTTGAAGGCCCAAGTTCTGTCTAAATAGTTAAATTTCTCCTTTGCCACATTGGGGGACACAGGACCATGGGTGTATGCTGCTGTCGCTAGGAGGCTGACACTAAGTTGAGACAAAAAAGTTCGCTCCTCCCCTGCAGTGTACACCCTCATGCTGGCTTCCAGAGACCCAGTTCAAGCTTAGTGTCTGTAGGAGGCACACTGGGTCTGCTATTCAGACCAGAAATTCTCTTATTTTTTTTATTTTATTTTTTTTACTATTTAACTTTTTTACCCGGATGAAGGGGCGACAGAACCTTTCAAGGTTCCGATCTCCCCGAACCAACAACAGGCGAGCACGGAGAGTGTCGCCTCTCCGTATCCTCTCCTGCGACGTGGGATGCCACCGCCTGAGCTGATTCTAGGGGCGACGGGCCCCTTCAAGGGCACCGATCTCCCCACATCCTGAACGGATGAGCACATGGAGTGTCACCTCCAGTATCCTCTTCTGCAGCCAGGCCCTATTGCCAGACAATTTTGCCCTGCCCACCAGGTCTTACCCTCGGAGGCACCCTACATCGTGGCATCCGTGCAGCCCCCATTGCAGCACGACTGAAAAAAGCGGATGATGGAAGGACGCGTACGGTTCCTCTCCACCCCCCCTTTTAAGGGGATGGTGGATGGAGGCTCCCCCAACCCTGCACCGTCCTGACTACCCCGGGCACAGCTCTGACCTGCGGCATCAGCCATCCCTTTCATATCTGGGTAAGTGCCACCCGGGAGGGGTCGTTTTCCGGCGGTTATAGGAGGACTCCATAGCGGCAGGGACCCCACAGGGCTCCGCGGCATCTTCCCCGGTGGTCCATGGGTGCGTGCCGGACGAAGCCATAAATTTAGGCATCGGCCTAGTGTGGGCCGCATCCCAAGAGGCCCCCCCCACCGCTCGCATCACTTGCGGCTCCGCCCCCAGACCTGGCGCTTCTCGCTCATTGTGAGTCTACCTCCCAGCCCTCGGCAGCCATCTTTCCCCACTGCACAGCAGCTCTGCCGCATTCTGCACGTGTCTCTCTGGGCCTGGATGTCGGTCTTCCCCTACTCGGCACCATCATCATCAGATTGCGGGACACAGGACCTGGGTAAGGAGACTGCACTAGGTGCTTCTCTGCAGCTTTACCCCACATCGCTACCACTAGCAGTGTTTTTTTACTTATATTGGGGTACATCATGTCGCAGTTTAGGGCTAAAAAGGCTACAAAGGTACATACCACCTTTTTCACTGCGTGTACCACCTGCCAGGCTCCTCTCCCTCGGCCTCAAAGCTCCCCTCTTTGCTCAGCCTGTGATGCCCAATGTGCCCAGGCGCCCTTCGCCACTACCGACCCCAGTGTATCTAGCCCCTCCCCCCCGAGTGGGCCGCGTCACAATCCATGGCTTCGTTGGCCAAAGTGATTGAATCTCTTCATGACCCCTCTGGGGAGCGGGGCACTCGTCTACCTGGATTAAGAGACCCCTCCCTTACAAGGGGAATCATCGGCCAGCAGGGGCCGCTCTCACCTGAAGGAGGTACGGACATACAAAAAACGGATCCGCACTACCTCTCCTGAGCATTCATCACGCCATTCAGCCTCTGGTAGCTCCACTTCTCGCTCACCCTCTCCAGGGGTTCGCAGTGATCATGACTCGGTATCAGTCTGAGGCGTCCTTGGACCCAGATTCTCCGGAATTTCAATCGACTGTGGATTCCATCATTGAAGCTGTCAATCACGCGCTAAAGGTTGATGATGACCCTAATTCGTCTCCGGATCATACAGTATCTTTTAAAAGAACCGGGTGTTCGCCTCTCATCCGGACTTTTTAGATATAGTCCGGCGACACAGGGAGCGACCGGATAAGCGCTTTACGGGAAAAAAGGCCCTGGAAATGAAGTATCCCTTTTCTGCAGATCTTGTCAAGATTGGACGGAACCTCCACTAGTAGATCCTCCGGTATCGCGTTTGGCTACCAAAACGCTTTTGTCTGCACCTGATGGTGCTTCAATTAAAAATCCCACAGAACGCCAAAAAGATTTCATGGCTCGCTCAGTGTATGAGGCCTCAGGTTCCTCTATCCCCTTCCTTCGCTGTGGCATGGGTCGCAAAAGCAATGGTTTTCCGGGAAGATGCCCTTGCAAAATCTATTCAGGACCAGGTTCTTCCGTCTGAGGCAGCAGATCTCGCCAAACAAATCGCTATGTCTGGAGACTATGTGATATATGCGTCTTTAGATGCAGCAAACTGTGCTGCAATTGCTGCCTCAAAACGCTGTCACCATTAGGAGAGCACTATGGCTTAGAGAGTGGCGCGCAGATTCCCCTTAGGCTGGGTTC
This sequence comes from Ranitomeya imitator, assembly GCF_032444005.1. NCBI lineage: Eukaryota > Metazoa > Chordata > Amphibia > Anura > Dendrobatidae > Ranitomeya > Ranitomeya imitator. The sequence goes on along the minus strand of NC_091283.1, from coordinate 60,426,226 downwards.
ACACTGCGTTGTGTGAACCCGTTTAACGGACTACGTTACACCGCGGCATAACGCGGTGTAACGTAGTCCGTTAACGCCGCCATTACAAGCAATGGCGAGCGCATCGCTAGCGCACGCCCACAATTGGCGTGCGCTAGCGATGTGCCGTCATTGAGTGACGAACCCGAGACGCCGCCTGCAGCGTTTCCGGGTCCGTCACTGCTAGCGTGCCGCTAGCGCAGATGGAGCTAGCAGAAGCTCCATCTGCGCTAGTGCTGTGCAAGCGCCGGCACTTGCGTTAGTGCAGTCACTTTAACGGATTTGTTGAACGGACTGCACTAACGTAGTGTGAACCTAGCCTAAAAAGTCTTTGATTTCTCTGCCTTTTCAGAGCGGACGTCTGTTTGGAGAAAAATTAGACCAGCTTATTTCCAATGCTACAGGAGGGAAAAGCAAATTCCTCCCGCAGCACAGACCTAAAACTTCTTTTCAGCGTCAGCAACATTTTCGCTTTCGGCCCTTTCGCAGTAGCCCATTCTGGTCCACCTCCACAGGCTCGTCTAGATCAGAACGATCTCCACGTATAGAGAGAGACCCTCGGCCCTCATACAGGCCGAATCAGTCCTGGCGAGGTAAGCCTAGGCAACCCAGAACCAGGGGATCCAGGCCCTCCAGATTTCCTTCACAATGACTCGGGAGTTTTCCGGTCGACACCACCAAAGTAGGCGGACGCCTGCTTCTCTTTCAACATGTCTGGCTTTCCGTCATCCACGACGAATGGGTCAGAGACCTGGTGTCTTCTGGTTACAAAACAGAATTCTCCGCCACCCCTCCAGCACGGTTTTTTCCCTCTCGTCTCCCAAGTTCAGGAGCTTAGTCTCGCGCACTTCACCGCACCATCGAATCTCTCCGCCGAAACGGGGTCATTGTTCCGGTTCCAGAACACGAGAGATTCAGAGGTTTTTACTCAAACCTCTTCGTCGTTCCAAAAAAGGATAGGACGGTGCGCCCTATTTTGGATCTAAAGCGCTCCTAAACAAGTATGTAAAGGTCTGACACTTCAGGATGGAATCCCTCCAGTCAGTCATCTCAATGGAGAGATGAGAGTTTCCAGCATCAATAGGCATCAAAGATGCTTATTTCCATATCCCAGTCTTCCCACCACATCAAAGGTTCCTGTGTTTTGCCATCCAAGAGGACCATTTTCAATTCACGGCCTTACCCTTTGGCCTTGCCACCGCGCCCTGGGTATTCACAAAGGTCATGGCGGCTGTCATGGCCATTTTTCACTCCTGAGGAGTGGTCGTGTTGCCATACTTAGACGACCTCCTGATCAAAGGTCCGTCCTATCATGCCTGCGAAGCAAGCGTCCGCATTACCTTGGATACCCTTTCACGCCTGGGCTGGCTAATCAACTTGTACAAGTCCACCACCGTTCCAGCCCGATGGATCTCCTTCCTAGGCATGATCCTGGACACGTCCAAGGGGCTGGTCCTGCTTCCTCGGTCCAAGGCCCAAGCTCTTCAGCAGGGAACCCGGACACTTTGTTGTCCCTTTCCTCATTCCGTTCGGTTTGCCATGAGGAGCCTGGGGAAAATGGTGGCCGCAATGGAAGGCAGTTCCCTTCGCCCAACTGCATCTCTGCCCCTTACAACAGGCTCTGCTGAACTGTTGGGACAGGAGTCTCTTATCCCTCGATCGGCCATGTCCTCTGTCCCCGCGGATCAGGCAAGCGCTCAAATGGTGGACTTTGGAATCATCTCTCAGCCAGGGGAGGTCTTTTCTCCCAATTCACTGGCTGGTGGTAACTACTGACGCCAGTCTCCTCAGTTGGTGGAGCGGTATTTCGCCACCACACTGCCCAGAGGCGTTGGACGATTTGGGAGTCAAGACTTCCGATAAACATCTTGGAGATTCGAGCGATCAGATTTGCCCTGAGACTTTTCCACTTCCTCCTCGCGGGTCACCCAATTCGAATTCAATCAGACAATGTCACAGCTGTGGCGTACATAAACCATCAGGGGGGTACCCACAGCAGGGCGGCGATGCGGGAGGTCTCCCGCATTTTCCGTTGGGTTGAGAACAACCGCTCCACCATTTCTGCAGTGCACATTCCAGGCGTCGAGAACTGGGCGGCGGACTTTCTCAGCCATCAGGGTCTCGCCTCGGGGGAGTGAGAACTCCATCCGGAGGTCTTCCAGCAGTTTCGCCTTCGCTGCGAGACTCCGGACGTAGATTTGATGGCGTCCAGACTGAACGCAAAAGTTCCCAATTTCATAGCACGTTCTCGGGATCCCCAGGCCATCGGGGTGGAAGCACTGATATTCCCATGGCATTAGTTCCACTTCCCGTATGTGTTTCCTCCGCTTCCGTTACTACCGAAGGTAATCCGAAAAATCAAGATGGAGGGGTCCCTTTCATCCTAGTCGTCACAGATTGGCCACGCCGCACGTGGTACGCGGAGCTCGTTCAACTCGTATCCGACGTTCCCTGGCGGCTACCAGATCGCCCAGATCTGCTTTGCCAAGGGCAGATCTACCATCAGAGCTCAGGGGCCCTACATTTAACGGCTTGGCTGTTGAAACCTGTATCCTAACTCAAGCTGGTTTCTCCCATCAAGTCATTGCCACCATGATAAGCGCTCGCAAGACGTCTTCCGCTCGCATCTATCACCGCACCTGGAAAGCCTTCTTCTCATTATGCAGGCTCCGTGGACATCCTCCTCTCGTTTTTTCAATTCCCTCCATTCTGGAATTTCTCCAGTCCGGCTTGGATTCCGGTCTGGCGCTCAGTTCCCTCAAGGGTCAGATCTCGGCATTATCCGTGGTGTTCCAACGTAAGATTGCTGCTAATTTGCAAGTCAGGACTTTTGTTCAGGGGGTCTCCCACGTAGTACCCCCCTATAGAATGCCGTTGGAGACTTGGGATCTTAATTTGGTCCTGAGTGTTCTTCAGGAGTCCCCTTTTGAACTTCTGCAAGATGTCTCGATGATTGTTCTCTCCTGGAAGGTCGCCTTCCTTGTGTCAGTAACCTCTATCAGGCGAGTCTCAGAGTTGGCCGCCCTATCCTGCCGGGCGTCCTTCCTTTCCTTCCACCGACAAAGTGGTCCTATTTCCATCTCCGTCTTTTCTCCCCACGGTGGTTTCATCCTTCCACCTTTTAATGAAGATATCATTCTTCCCTCCTTCTGCCCACAGTCAAGACATAGGGTTGAAAAGTCCCTTCACACCTTGGACGTGGTAAGGGATCTCAGGAGGTACATTTCTAGGACTGCTCCCTTCCGCAAATCGGACACCCTCTTTGTGCTCCCTGAGGGTCACAAAGGGTTTAGCCGCTTCTAAAGCCAGGATAGCCAGATGGATCCAATCAGCTATTCAAGAATCTTATCGGGTCAGGGGCAGACCTATCCCGGTGGGGATTAGGGCACACTCAACTTGGTCAGTGGGTGCTTCCTGGGCCATTCGGCACCAGGCGTTGGCAGAGCAGGTTTGCAAGGCCGCAACATGGTCCAGCCTGCATACGTTCACGAAGCACTACAATGTCCACACTCAATCTTCTGCGGTTGCAGCCCTTGGCAGACACATTCTGCAAGTGGCCGTTGCGCATTTATAGTCAGTTGGTACAACGAGTTATTTGGTTGTATTGTTCCCCACCCAGGGACTGCTTTGGGACGTCCCATGGTTCTGTGTCCCCCAATGTGGCGAAGGAGAAATAGGGATTTTGTGTGCTCACCGTAAAATCCTTTTCTCCGAGCCACTCATTGGGGGACACAGCACCCACCCTGTTAGCCTTATGGCTTGTTCTTTTTGGCTCTTTACCTGCTCTGACATGTTGTACTCTAATATTATGTTTTATGGTATTGATGATCTGCTGCTTTTACACTGAACTGGGTCTCTGGAAGCCAGCATGAGGGTGTATACTGCAGGAGAGGAGCAAACTTTTTTTTATCTCAACTTAGTGTCAGCCTCCTAGCGACAGCAGCATAACACCCATGGTCCTGTGTCCCCCAATGATTGGCTGGAGAAAAGGATTTTACGGTGAGTACACAAAAATCCCTATTTCAGTTTTCGGGTGACAGATGCCATTTAAAATACTTTATTCCATAATAGTCATGCACAGTGGTAATGGTAAGAAAAAAAAAATCACCCGTACCGTCATGTGTTTCTGTTCAACTTCATAGATACTGCCGCTGCTCTTGGCCGTATCCAGTAAGGAATGATCCACGTCAGTCCTGTAATCCTCCCTAAATGAGAGCGGGTGAGCCCTGGCAAGGCAATCCCAGGGAGAATCATCGGGTGCCTTTCTCACGTCCTAATGGAAATTGACACTTCTGTTAGGATGTATTAAAAGAAGCACTTTGCCCCCCCGACGCGCTGCAGTAAGATGCGCCAAATTCATTAAGAAATTCATGGCTCTTAGTGGATTTAGCGCACTTTCAGCTGCCGCACATCACCACAAGGCGTGTATGCAAGTCACGAACTGGAGTATGTTTCTGTCGTAATTTACAAGCCTGACGTGGTGTGACTTAGGATTCATTTTTTGGGCACATATGGTCTTGCTCCTTCCCGGTTATGTTCCACTCCCTTTTTCAAAGCTGAGCAGGGCCGCCAAAAGTCGCAAAATTTTTGCATAACAGTGTTCAGTGATTTCTGGAAGTATTTACAGAGTGATGGATTTAACTAAGGCGTGTACAATTTTAAAGTGTTGTTCTGGGGGTCACTCATTTCTGCATTGGGAGGTGAGCGCCTTCGATTAAGTTATTAATGTCGCTCCCAATGCATAAGTGAATGGACCCTGCTTTATTAGTATATGTTATACATCCGTACCATTGCCTTTTACTGACAATGTCGCTCATTTTATCAGGTCAAGAGCTTTATCGAAACACAGAAGGCTTTGCTGACAGAAATTCAGAACGGTTGCAGGAGAAACTTTGTCTTGGCCAAAGAGAAAGAAGAACGCCTCCAACATTCAGTATCGATGGCCGAGATTGTCAGCGCTGCTGAAGAGGAGGATACGAGCACTGCCCCGGAGGAGATCAGCCATGCTACTGAGGACTCGGACACTGCCAATGAGAATGGTAAACCTCATTTGGATGACCAAAAGGCAGAAGAGGTTGCCTCTGCCCCAGAAACTCCGGGTCAGGATTCTGACTCTGATACAGAGGATGAGGAAGAGGTTAAAGAGGAAAAGGAGAAGCCTGCTGAGCAGCCCGTACCGAGCCCCCCGGCTCCAGTGGCCGTGTCTAGCCCGGGGAGAGGCCATAAAGTCTTTTTGGTCACAAGGGTGGAAAATCCAAGTACAGCGGATGGAGGAAAGCGAGTTCAGGAGAATAAAGGATCTTTAGTGACGGGAGAAGCTACGTCAGGAAGACCTGCCCTTGCCAATGGACTTGAGGCTGAATTTAGAAGGGCACCAATATGCTGTGATAACAATGGTGGGTGTCATGTGCGGTCTTACATTCTAGGCCATTTCAGAGTAGCGGTTACTATATGAATATTTAGCAAAGCGAACAGCGAGCCGTCATGTGAAAATACAATTGAGGAAACCTTCCAGAAGGAACATATACACTGTTAAATTGCAGAGACTTCAGGGGGGAGCATGACACATTAAAGAGCACAAAAGTGAATCGCTGTGTGATGCACCGCCCCTGAGGACCCTCCCAATAGGCATAGGAGTGTATCGGCATTGTGTCCGAGCGTGTCGCTTTAAAAACTGACAGAAAACTTAACTCATTTCTATTAAAGAGAACCTGTCGGCAGGATTTTGCTACGTAAAATACACACGTGGCCATATTGACGCTGTAATACTGACTAAAATGATACTGGTGGCGAAGAAATCCGTTTTGTGTGGTCAGGGTTCGATGTTTTCTTATATCTTCTGCATCGGAGCGGGACTGTGGGTAGGGTCTACTTCTCTGACACGGCTCCTCCGCTATGGGCGGCGCTTGCACACATTGATCTCCTGCCAGTCTGCAGGAACATGGCGCATGGGCAAATTTATTTACCAGCGGTCTTCAGTGCAATGATGGCGGCGAACAGACATATTGAAATCTCGGCTTGTCATTGAGCGTGCACCCCCACCAGTGCCATTTTTCAAAGTTTAAACCAGAAGGATGATAAAGACACCAGGAGCAGCGGAGGGGCCGTGGCAGAGCTGGAGACCCTACCCACAGGCCCACCCCGATCCACAAAGCTATGATTATAAGTAAACCTCAAACCCTCATTACACAAAATCCACATCACTGATTTCTTCCCCACAGTTATAACTTTAATCAGTATCACAGCACCAATATGGCCGTGTGTGTGTATTTTACATAGCAAAATGCTGCTGACTGGTTCTCTTTAATGTTTTGTGTCAGTAAGGTCTCAACAATATTCATTTTGTGTTGTATGGATCCCTATACCTTGTTTAGAATTCTGCAGGACCCTTGAGAACCTTCTTGTGCCTCAGATTTTAACCCCTTACTGATCAGTCACTTGGCTCCTTAAAGGGTATTTCCCCCCTGTCCCCCCGCTGCAGTTGCAGTCTGTGCTTTACTCACTCCACACCCTCCCCCGGTCCTGCGCTGAGTCTTTGCTGCCGATCCCGGTGCCTCTTACTGTTGGAAGGGCCGACGTCACATCAACAGCTTCAGCCTGTAACTGCTCAGTGTTCGGCCTGAGTTGACGACCATGACGGATCACTGAGCTCCATTATTTGATGGCAGCGCTGTCGACATGAAGTCAGCTCTGCACTCCATGACAGACACCAGAGACTAGGCACTGCTCCCGAGGAGGACGAGAAAAGAGCAGTTGGTTTTTTTGCTGCACAAGGGGGTTTTCCCAATTTTTTTTTTTTATTTTTTTTTTTAAGTGATCTGGTTGTATGAGACCTTATTTTAAGAGCTAGGGAGAATTCTTACTTTGAAAAACACTAGCGGTCATACAACTTCTCCGCTCTGCTATCTCGGGCCGGCACCACGCCATCACCTTCGCTGGTAGAAGCATTGGTAATGCCCACCACTGTGTAGCCTGCAAAGGAAGAAGCAATAAATCTTTTGGGGGTCTGTGGGTGTTTGCCAGACTTTGAGGCACTTGGGTCAACTCCTTGATTGCCAGAGCTTTAATTCTGATCCTGAGTTTATGATATTGCTCAATTAAAGCCCTTGATAGAGCATCATACATGTGTGGTGCTTGGTTGTTATACGAGGAAAAAAGACAATTTGGTGGTATGCTGCCATCACGAAAGGTATTGTCCCCAACAAGCGTACGGAAACTGAATAGTAGCTGATGCCATCGTCTGCATTTTGCATTAAGTGTTTCCTTCTTCACCTTTTTTTTTTTTTTTACAGATTCTCATGGGACGTATTGTGACACAGAGCTGGAGGATTTATTACGTGAAGCCTCCACGGAGCCGGACCCATCGCTGAACGTTATAACCCTATAAGGTACCCATGTCTGGCACAACTCGCTGTCCGTTCTGGTAAAGTCTCCACATTGTGCTGAGTAAATGTTTTCTTTGTTTTTTTGTTCTTTTTCCTTGTAGGATCAATTCTTCCGGCTTTTTGGCTTTCCTTTTCTTCATACCCTGAATCCTTTTTACACCCCCTACCCCATCCTATTCATCTCGCCTTAAGAAATGGGGCCCTATAGGATCACATATATACATATAAATGGGTTCCCTTTTGAGAACATTCAACTGATCCTAAATTTTTGCTTCCCCGCCCCATATGATGGCAATAAGGGCAGACCCCACCGTTCCTGCAGGTGATGGAATTTGCACAGAGTAAACATAAAGCTTCAAGCTGACGTTCCCCAGATCGGCTCATTTCAGAGACGAGGTTACTTTTTACGGGTTCCTGGAGAAAAGGACATGAATGGTCTTTCCGAAAAAACAAACACTGGACTGTTACTGGTTCTGGGGAAATCTGCAGATGGGGGCTGCTATGGACTAATAAACTGACCCTCACGATTCAGCGGAACATCCAGTCATCTACATTATATTCGGGTTGTCAGCCTTATATACATCCCACTGCTTGAGTTACACGTACGGATACAGAATTCACTACATTACTCGCGGCACAATAACATTTGCCTCTGGGGAATCAAACAGGTGGACTGTATTTAAAAAAAAAAAAAGTCATTCTTTATGACCGGGACATTATAGGGTGATATAGGGGTTTATACATATAGGGGTGGAACCTTCCGAACTCTAATGAATATCCGGTCTGCCTGCTTCGAGCCATGTGCTGTTACTAGGGCTGAATCAGCGACTCATGGAACCAAGTCCCTATTTATTCCATTTGTTTGAGTTTTTTTTTTAGTATTTTACCTTACACTGTTCTGGTCGGTTTAGCTTCTGTCTCCCAAAGCATGTTCTTTCCGGCATCCTCTCTTTCAGTGGACCATAACCACCATCCTCCTCCAAATGTAGAATGTTTGTATTCCTTGTTCGCCACCATCCCTGGTACAGTCTTGATCACCTTTTTTTTTTCATTTAGACCTAGCTAGTTGCATAGGGCTGCAAAAACTTCAGAAACCTGTGATGGTGATTGGTAAGCCTGTGTGTTTTTTTTTGTTGTTTTTTTTTTTTGCTAAGATTCTTTACATGTTCAGATGGACTCATTCCCTGAAAACAAAAAAACAAAAAAAAACTTCACCCTCATGGTTATCGGAAAGGGGTGCGCAAAAGTGGAAAAAAAACAAACGATGAAATAACGGCCCCACACTTGCCCACGGTATCGCAGCTCCATTCACTTCTGTAGAACTTGGCTGCGATACCAGACGCATCCTATGACCCCACGGGACACTGTCTTTTGAGCAAAGTAACCATCTTTTTCTAATTTTTAATATTGCCAGTAAATTGGAGGTCCCTAAATCGTGGTGGACACACAATTAGCGTTTTAGGCAAAAATCCTTGTAAATCGGAGAGCAAACGCCTCGATGAAGGATGTGCAGCTGTTGACACGGACGTACTCCTAATATTTTCTGGGGTTTAAAGCGCCACTCCAGCTTTTTTTTTTTTAAGATCACCACTGGAGTGGTATCATTAATGTAAGTTCCCTGCCCCCAGTCTCGTACTTAGCAGCCGCCGTCTTCATCTGTTCTTGGCACCGCTCTGCTTGTTACCTCTCGGAGTGTTTGCTGGGCGACCTGGAAGTCACCGCTCCATGCAAGTCTATGACGGCCAGAAGCTTTTATAGACGTCCGCGATCATCGGTCCGATCTCTGATCTCCATACACGAACTGGCCTTGTCTCCTGACCCGAGCGTGACGGCTGCATACATTTCTGAGACTGTCGCTCTCTGTTTATGAGATGCGCGGTCAGTCTGTGTGCGGTGATCCGAGATCGGACCGATGATGGCGGACGTCTAGTAGAGCCCTTACGCTGAGAGCTTGGGTCCCTTACCTGTGACTCAGGAGTTGTGGTCACAAGATGATGGAGCGGGAACAGAAGATGGCGGGTGGTAAGTAGAATACCAGCGGCAGGAAACTTACCGTATATGTGATGAAATAAAATACAAAAAAAATGGAGTGGTGCTTTTTTCTTTTAATTTTGACATGGTTTGGCATTCTTTTTTTTTGTGTGTTAACACCAAGTAGTATTGCCAGTGACAAAAAAAATGGTCAGATTTTGGAGATTAGCTATTATGTTCTCCAACCAGTGACTGTCCCAAACTGGTGCAAAACTACAACTCCCAGCATGCCAATGCTGGAGCATTTACAAATAGAGGGTAATATATTTGGATATTCTGAAGTGTTCCCACCGCTGGAATATGTTGAGCATCTCGATGTCTCATCTCGTGGTCCCCGGCGGCCTAAAGTGTCACATATTCTGTGGACTTGTTTGCCGTTTGGAGCAGCCATCAGTTCATTGCTCTTTATGAAGTATTCGGCTTCTGCGCTGCGATTCCACATATCGAGGCTGAATTCTTCTCCTCGCGCGCTGGTTTTATTCTACAAGCGTTGCACTCGGTTACACCAGCCTCGTTTATGTTCCGGAGCTAGCGGATGGCTGTCCACCCCAATGTCTCCTTACTTATTCTTCTGCCGGCCAGGTAAGGTGAAGAATGCAGTTCTCCTCCATGCGGGTTATCCCGTCTTACCCCATCATGTCTGCAGACGTCGGATATACCCCGCCATGGTTTGTCTGAGAAGCTGCCCCCCCGCAGTGTATCGTCGTGATGTCACATACGTCCCTAGATTTGCGTTGGCATAATACATGTTTGTGTTGAAACCTTGCAGATTTTTTTTTTTGTTGTGGTCTGTCATTAGACGAGAACGTTATTATTATGCAGATTGAGATTTATTGTAGACGATGGGTACAGATCCATGACCTGCACAGGATAAAGAGCAAATGCCAGACACTCGTATCAGAAGGCTGTGAGATCCCAAATATGGCAGCTATTACTGCCTCCACTGGTGTCGTCACTTTTCCTAGAGGGTTTGTCTCTAACCTACGTTCATGACCGATCGTCCGACTAGACGATAAATATATGATCCAGCATCTAAGCCCTCCCCCACCAAGGATGGAAGGCCCACTATTCATCCTGTGTAATGAGCATGTGCGACCACCACTCTTATAGACAGTGAATGGACACACATGCTCAGTACTGTTCCAGTTACACAGGGAACGTTGGGACCCTCCATTCTCAGGTGGGATTCCTAGCAAGGACTCTGACGGATGCCAAGGATGGGACTCCGCGCAGCCCTGTCTGAATGGAGTGGTGGCCTAGTGTACACGTCTATGCTCTATGGGGCCGCTGTTGATGGCAGACTACAGTGCTCGGGTGTTTTCGGCATTTCAATAGAGCTGGAGTGGCGTTGTGCAAACCATCACTCCATCCAGAGAGGGCCGATTGGCATCAGTCGGGGGCCCGGTATTTGACCTCTCACCGGTCGGCAAGTTATTCCCTATCCTACGAATAGGAGAACGTCTAAAGATCGGAATATCTCTTTTTATGGCTGGACACACACAGCCATCTCTTCACACTGGAGAAGTGATCCCAGTACTGAAAAGTCAGGAAACCTTTCAATTTTTGGGATAGGTTTCCGACTGGAAGTTTATCGCTCGTGGGATGAGAGTCCTATTTTTGCAAAGACGGGAGAACGGATGCAGCCACATTAGGACCCTGGGAAACGACAATGTAATGGGGGCTATTACTGCACGATCCACATTACTTGTTGGGTTCTTTTTAAGGTAAAATATTCTTTTAAACAGCTGCTCCCTGCCACTGACAATGTTCGGTTTCCATCCGTTTTTCTGGATGTAGATATTTTAAGTTTATTTTGTTAAATAAAGTCCCCTCCTGCCAGAAGTGAACCCTCAAGGGATAGGCGTTGCCTGCGTCTGGTGGAAGCCGCCATTTCCTCGCACTGTTCCTAAGCCTCCGACCCCGTCTTCTCTGCCATTACCCTGTACTAGATCCTGTACAGGCGCCATCCACCCGAGCAAGGACTGACAATGGCGGCTTCCATCCAGTGTAATGGTCCGGTACATGGAAGACGCCGGCATGTTTACACTAGTAATTTTATTCCTAATTTATTGTAAAGAATCGATAATATTTATGCAAAGCCTGTGTGTACGACTCTATTAAAGAAATCACACGTTCGTCTGTTTTTAGCCATCTCCTTTTATTACTAGCCGACATTGGAACCGCTAAATAAAATGATCCTCAAAGGTGCGATCTGAGTAATGCAAACCAAAAACCATGTGCAATACAGCCCATCCCCCGTTATCTGAACACTACATGTTGCTTTGCACACCTCTTCTTACCTATATGGTCACCCCTTATATGCACCCTACAATTACGTGCTGTGTTTTAAAAGGGTTTTCTTCCTATTGTCAAATAAACTGATTTCTTATACGTCTCATTGCTTCTCTATTGTACCCGGAGCTGGATTGGTGTAATTCTTATGGTGGACCGTCATCCCAGGACTTCAGCTTTTACCATTACACGGCTGCTGCTACATTGTGTCTGCTATCAGCCACCACTAGAGGGCGCTCACTGCATTATCCTGTATACAGAACTCATAGGATCCACCTATATATGGAAGCCGTGATCCGAAAATGGATACCTGAATGATTCTTTGAAGAAGTTGAGTGGAGGCGCAGAAACTTTTATATCTAGGTGGCCGTGTATTCTACCCAAACTATATGGGACACAAATGCATCGGATATATGCTTGTCCCTGCAGAAGGTGGTCTGCTTGTCTGAGTAGTCGCCCACCACTGTCCTCAAGTCATGTGTCCAACATCGACCAATGGGAATGATGTTCAATAGATAAACTACCGCTGACTGGTGGGATACATTTTCGTTGCAATGTTCATTTTGTCTATGGCGGTTTTTTTTTTTTTTTTGGCCTACTGGTTTAATTGGGCCGATTCGTCAGTTTTTGCCAGAATTCTGGTGTAAAACTGAAACTTCACTTTTGCCCCCTTTTTTCTTTTGTTTTTGTTATAGAGTACATTTCTTGCAGTGACACGTTTTGTGCCAATTTCATTAATAAGTGCACCCTTCATCAAAACCGGAGTACAAAATGCCGGTCTTGGCGAATTGGGGCCACTTGCGTGCAAATTGTTAACTGATCTAAGCAGCCTGGTAATATACTGGAGGGAGGAAACCCGTGGGAAATAGTCCCTGCTGGCTTGTGACCAGCACACAGCAGCATCGGAGGGTCACCGTGGAGCGTGTAAACCCAGCATCTGCTCCATGGAGCGGGCACTAGCGCCTATTATTTCAGGTGATTAGGTCTTGGCTGCGATCAATCTTTAATCAATGAGACCTAATGGAGCTGCGGTACGGAGAGCTCTTGGCTAATACTTATCTCGTATGTTCATTAAGGGTAGCTGCTTGGTTGCAGTTTACCTCGACTTCATTAGGATACAGCTATTGATTGAAGCTTGGATGCCTTGTTTATGGGGAGGCTTAAAGGGCCAGTCGCACCTCATTAATCACCCGGTCCTATCTGACGCTGCATATATCCATTGTCGCAAACTTTGGCGGAAGATGGAGCTCATTTTTCTTAGGGCATGAGCGTGACACATCCTGATACTGTCCATTTTTTTTATTATCAGGTCAAAGGGGTAGCATCTCGCAGAGCGTGACATGCTAGTCTAAGGAGACTTATAGGCCATGCAATGCTCTTCTGGGAAATTAAATATGCAAATCACCTCTTCAGAGAGGAAAAGGACCTGAATTCTAGTGCCACCTATTGGAATTAGCAATCCTAAAATCGATATTGATTATTCACCCTTTTTAATGAGTCTTGCCACATGACTTGGGGTCAATGCCAAACCAGTATATTTAAAGACGCCTGTTTCAGGGTTTTGCCCCTCCTTAGTGCAAAGTGAGAGATCTGATTTGACTGTATTAGAGATCTCTGATGGGCCTAAGCTGAAACGTCTGTCCTTTTGGATAGTGACATGAAAGTGTAAGGAGACTTATAGGCCATGCAATGCTCCTCTGGGAAATGAAACATGCAGATAGCCTCTTCAGAGAAAGAGGACTTGAACTCTAGTGCGATCTAGAGCTCACACCCTAGAGTTACCATACAGACAAATCAATTCTCGTACTTTGCACTGAGGAGGGCCAACACCCCGAAATATCATTTTCTTCGCTTACTGACCCATAGAGTTTTAGTGATCCATACTTTTAAGTTTTAGAAAAACATACAATTCTCAGAGCAGATCTCTGTTTTGCAGATTAGTTGGACATTAAAGTCTATGGGGAATCGTGGATGACATGCTGAAGACAAACTTTATACGTCAGTTCCATCAGTTCTAACTGATACATTGATAAAAAAAAAGTTCAGACAGCCTACCTGCTTCAGTGAAAAAAAAACATGCAACTAAGATGACAGCTGCGGGGGAAAAAAATAGTTCCATTTCTCTTGGATGGCAACACATAATGTGTGAATGTGGCCTTAAAGAAGACCTGTTGCATTTATTTTATTCCCACTGGTCCACTTAGTATTCTGCCTTTTGTAAATCTACAATTCAAGAGTTATGGACCTTTTTATTTAGTGCTAATTTTATGTTCTTTATCAAAAGGGTGTAGCTCACAGGATAATTAATGCAGAGCAGCCTAAAGACACGCCCCTGAGGAACCTGTGAGCCACGCCCCCCTGGTAAAGACCATAATATTTATCAATAAATAAAAAGGGCGGTATTTCTGGAACCACATGGCGGATTTAAATAAAACAGTACTTGGAAGACTTGGGCCCGATGGGAATAAAATCAAAGCAAAAACTGGCTATGCATGACCTGCCGATAGGTTCTCTTTACGGAGAAGTCCAAATGTTGTCTTCTCCTTCTTGGCTGATGGCTCCTTTGCCTAAAGTCACACAGCATGGAGGCTGTCGGTCAAGGAGGAGGCCGAGCTGTGCAAGGGAATAGAGCTGGAGTGACACAGGCTTTAGATCTACCATAGCTCTTCAGCCTTTTGCATATCCATTCAAGCACTGATTTCTCAGTAATGGAGGAACAGACCGGCCGTGTAAAGGTATGGCTGGACTTGTCAAGCATACATTATTTGTACATATAAAATGTTTGTGGGGTGAAATCCTGCTGATAAATTCCCTTTAAACTTTTGATCTGGAGTCTTTTGTACATTGTGCTGGTACACCAGTGTAGGCTTTGTCCTCTTCTCACACACACCGCTTCTTATTCATCCGTACTCGTGATACGAGGTCATGAACGGCGTCATACTGGATGTGTTTTCAGTGCTACAATGGTCGAAACCTAAAGTATGTAGATGTCTGATGTGCCTGAGGCCTAACAAATAGTTATTAGCATGTTCTTATATGACAGCAAAATGGGCAAACTGATGGTAAAAACAATTTACTTGTTATAAAAAAAAAAATCCTCTCCGTTCTCAAGATTTTTTTAATGTTATTGTGTACAGCACAGTGCCTGATGGAACATTTCGTCACGTCACGGACGTTTTGGTGGCATTTGGAGTATTTGCCAACTCTTTTGGAAACTCTTTATAGAGCGCCGACCTATGGTGAAGAATTGGACAATTAATGAAAGCAGAAACCGACGAAAAAAGTGACCGTGATGTAAGAATTTGATAATTGCCTCAATTAGTAATGACATTGATTCCTTTTTCCTACTGCCATTTAGTCGCATTCTTCCACCAGCGAAGAGTCCCCTAAGCCTTCTTCTAATTATTACTTGTTGGTCCTGTGTGTGTCCACATTATTGGGTTCCTTTGACAGGGACCACATATAAGGGATCCACTTCTGATCACTGTTATGTGCACGGACCTATTTTGCAGAGTTTACAGAGCAAAAGCTGAGCAAAGCCTCCAAGTTGAGGAATTTTGAGTTTTTGAAGATTTAGAGGCATTCTGCTCCAAAACCTTCTTATAAAAAACCTCTGTGTGGACACAGCCTTCGAGTTTGAATTACAATCTCTTCAAATCCTCCTCCAAAAGTCAGAAAAGTCAGTTTCTGTTCAGTGGCTGTGTGCACATGGAGTCTTTCTGCTCAATTTCCTCTCCAAAAATTCAGCACAAACTCAGTTTTTGAGGAGTTTTGCATTTTTCAGCCAGAATTTGGAGAGTTTCTGTTGGGGCTTCTGCTCCAAAAACGCCTGGAAAAACCTTTTGTATACATAGCCACTTCTCCGAAACCTTAGCAAAAAGATTCAGTGTGCACATAGACTTATGGATTTTTATGTCAAAAAAGGAAAGGCGTTCAGGGTGTGTCGCACGGGGAGACTCCATCCTGGCTTCTGGGCAAGTGGAGAGACAATAATTCAGCATCCTCAGGAGCTCTATTGGGCTCCTAGTCAGGATTATTGCTACTATGGATGGGGATTTTATACCAGACCATGAATTAGTAGTGTTGCAGTTGGTCATTTACAGCCACTTCCCATTGCCGTGCATTTCCATCCTTACTGGCACCCTGCCACTCGAGAAAATATCCCAGAAGTATCATAAATTTGAGCCGTTTCTTTTTTATTTAAGTTGGTTAATAATTTCTTTATACATATGGCAAAAAAGAAAAAGTAGGCGCGCACTTACCCTGTTGCGGTGAATATCACTTTATTAGGACATATAAACAAACGGATAGCAGGGAGGGATAGGGTCAGCCACGGACCCGTTGAAGTGCCGTAGAGCACGAAACGATCGTTGTCCGTGGCTGACCCTATCCCTCCCTGCTATCCGTTTGTTTATATGTCCTAATAAAGTGATATTCACCGCAACAGGGTAAGTGCGCGCCTACTTTTTCTTTTGCCATTTGGATTCTGCACACATTTTTCCTGGCAGCAGCACCCCGCTGATTCAGGTGTAAAGGATTCATACAGCCAGTATCACTTTCTGTGGTGCTAGACCGATATTATAATACGGTCATTGAGTTGGACCTTTGAGCAGTGCGGATGTATGTCTTCTCTACTATTGGATTTCTTTATACATCTTTATCCTTTTTGGAGTTGTTCTGTCTTCATACACGTTGATACGGTGTGTGATCCGACATACGGCATAAACCACTTCTGTCTCCCAAATAAGCAGACTGTTCTCTGTAGTCTAACTTGTTTATTGGTAAACATGAGCGCGGTAAAACTATAAGAATACAAATGATTTGTATAAGTATTGGGCAAATAATAACATGACTGCAACTAACAGGGAAAGCATACAGGATGATGCAACTTCTATAATAACTACATACAGCAGGTAACCAAAAATCACATTTCCTGTGTACTAGCTGCTATACAGTTAATCACACTCTGTACAACATTACATAGCAAGAACAGGGATAATGGTCTTACCGGATAATCTTTTACCGGAATGGCAAGTAAGTGAGGTAGTTCAACACAGCAGATTAACACGTGTGTCCAGGGAAATACACAGAGAGAAAATGGAGTTTCCCTTTCCCATGATACCTTGGTGAATCCCAGAATGCAACACTCTAATAGTTACTGAAAAACACAGGTAATAAATTTAACCACCCCTAGGTGGTGCTATAACACAGCAAAACCAAAACTATAGTATTAAACCTTTTTAAAACTAGATACGAAACCTGACCTTCGCTAGAATGGGCAGAACACTCCCCGCTTGGTATCAACCGATGCCACCCACAGGTTCTTTTGGCGAAAACAGTAAGACAAGTTCCGCAACTGGTCTGAGGAATAGTTTACTCTCCCTGGACTTGCCTACTTTGACCTCGACCTTACGCACCTTCCCATCTTTGCTTGGGAGTATCTTAGTGATGAGGCCTAGTGGCCACTCATTACGGTGAGACTGGCTGTCTTTCATGAGAACGACATCACCGGTTTTGATGTTTGGTTTGTCGGTCTGCCACTTCTTCCTGGGTTGTAAGGTATGGAGGTACTGCTTCCTCCATCTGTCCCAGAAAGTATTGGAGAGACTTTGGACTTGTCTCCATTGTCGTCTGTAGAGGTCCTTGTTGCTAAATTCTCCAGGTGGAGCGCTGAGAACGCTGGCTTTCTGAGTAAGTAACATGGCAGGAGTGAGAATGGTCGGATCATCAGAGTCACTAGAAAGTGAAGTCAATGGTCTAGCATTAATAATGGCCGAAACTTCTGCCAGGAATGTGGTCAAACTTTCATGTGTGAGTCTTGCGCTACCTGCTTGCAAGAAGATGGAGTCGAGGATTCTGCGTGCCATTCCTATCATCCTCTCCCAAGCACCTCCCATGTGAGAAGAGTGTGGAAGATTGAAAGTCCAGGTGCATCCCTGCTCATTCAAGTACCTTTCCACACTGGTGGTGTCTAGGTTGGAAGGAATTTGAAGTTCTTTCACTGCTCCTACAAAGTTGGTACCTCTATCGGAGCGTATGTGCTTCACGGGCCCTCTGATGGCGATGAAACGTCGGAGTGCATTTATAAACCCTGAAGTGTCCATGGACTCAATTACTTCGATGTGGACTGCTCTGATGGACATACAGGTGAACATAACCGCCCAGCGTTTGGCGTTGGCTTGGACTCTTCTAGTGTGCCGTGCAACCACAGACCATGGCCCGAATACGTCCAGTCCGACGTTGGTAAAAGGAGGTTCTGTACTAAGTCTGGTGGGAGATTGGCCATCTTTGGCTTTTGAGTCCCGCCACGGAGTTTGCGAATCACGCAGTTGTAAATGAGTTTACTCACGCATCGCTTTGCTCCAACTATCCATAATCCAGCCGTTCGTAGCTTTCCTTCGGTAAACAGTCGGCCCTGATGTTTCACCAAGACGTGGTGGTGTTGCACAAGCAGGGTCGTGACATGATGATGTCCAGGAATTATTATAGGGTGTTTCTCCCCAAATTCCACTTCAGCTTCTTGAAGACGACCTCCAATTCTTAACAGCCCATCTTGGTCGATGATTGGATCAAGCTTCTTCAAGACACTGTCTCTAGAGACAGGTTGGTTTTTATTGAGGTTATCTATTTCTTTGGCGTAACATTCACGTTGTATGGTACGAATTATAACGTTCTTGGCATTTTCAATGTTTGGAACGGTAAAGGCAAGCTTGCAGTGGTGCCAACCTTTGCAAGGTTTCTGGATGGCGGGTGACGTTGACTTGTAGGATCGAGCCACATGAATTAAACAAACGAGGGCACGAACAAGCGAGTTCCAAGTTGAGAACCTATTGAAACGGTGGGATTTGAGGTGATTGTCTTTAGTCACCGTACGTAGGACGGATACCTGAGGGCGGATTTCCTCATCTGCCACCGGATCTACCAGTTCAAAGATGTTTGACTCGTCCATGTATGGCATCGAACGGTATAAGAATGTAGGGCCAGTAAACCAGGTTGTGTCCTTAAGGTGACTTGCTTCAATGGATCTGGTTGCGTGGTCCGCAGGATTGTGGTTTGTGGACACATAATGCCACTGTTTAGGGTCGGTGGATCTCCTGATCCTTAGCACCCGATTGCTGACATAGACATAGAAACGACGAGTTTCATTGCAAATGTACCCCAACACTACCTTGCTGTCGGTGTAGAACTCGATTTCTTTGACCTCCAGGTCCATTTCTGTCGAGATAAGCTCAGCTAACTCTACTGCTAACACAGCTGCACAGAGTTCCAGTCTGGGTACTGTGTGTTCACGGAGCGGGGCCAATTTTGTCCGGCTCATAACAAGCCTCACGTGGCATTGTTCATTGATGTCAGTAGTTTTCAAATACGCCACTGCTGCAATTGCTTTGGTTGAGGCATCGCAGAAGATACAAAGCCTTTGCATCTTGATTTCTGTTGATGGCACAGAAGCATATGGTCGTGCAACGTAGAGACTTGACAGGGCTTCTAATGAGTTCTTCCATCTTGCCCACAAGTCTCTTTTCTCACTGGGAAGCGGATCATCCCAATGGGACGTCTCTTGGGTGAAGTCTCTCAACATCATTTTACCTTGGATAGTTACAGGAGTTACAAATCCCAGAGGATCGTACAAGCTGTTCACAACGGACAGGACGCCTCTACTCGTGAATGGTTTCTCTTCTTCGCTGATCTGGAAGGTAAATGCATCCCTTTTCAAATCCCAAAGTAAACCCAGGCTCCGCTGCATAGGGAAGGAGTCCGTGCTTAAATCCAAGTCTTTTAAATCGGTTGAGTAATCTTGAGAGGGAAATGCTGACATTAGTTTTTGGCTGTTGGAAGCAATTTTGTGCAACCTCAAATTGGATGAAGCGAGCATTTCTTGCGCCCTTTTCAGGAGACTGACTGCCGACTCATCTGTGGGTGTGGATTTCAGGCAGTCATCTACGTAGAAATCCTTTTCCACAAAAGATCTTACATCCGATCCGTACTTTGCTTCACCCTCTCTGGCTGAATGTCTAAGCCCATAGATAGCGACAGCAGGGGAAGGGCTGTTCCCGAAGATGTGTACCTTCTTACGATATTCCACGATGTCCTTGTAGGGGTCATTATCGCGGTACCAGAAAAACCTCAAGTAGTTTCTGTGTTCTTCTTTAACAAGGAAGCAGTGAAACATCTGTTGTATGTCGGCCATAAATGCTACTGCATCTTTGCGGAAACGAAGAAGTACTCCCAGAAGTCTGTTGTTGAGGTCTGGACAAGATAGAAAGACGTCGTTTAAAGAAACACCTTCGTATCTGGCACTTGAGTCAAATACCACTCTTATCTGACCAGGTTTCTTCGGATGATACACGCCGAAAATAGGTAAGTACCAACATTCCTCGGAATCTTGAAGTACAGGTGCAATTTCCGCGTGGCCACTCTGGAATATTCTCTCCATGAAGGTAAAGAAGTGTTCTTTTGTCTCTGGTGACTTCTGCAGTTTGCGTGTAAGGGAGACAAATCGACTGTACACAAGTTCTCTGTTGTTGGGTAAGCGTTGCCTCTGTGGTTTGAATGGTAAAGGTGCGACCCAACTCTTTGATTCATCTCTTACTATCTCCCGCTCCATGATGTCCAAGAACAGTCTGTCCTCTATGGACGTTGCTACCTGGTTGTCTTCTCTTGTCCTGTGGAAAACTGTGCACCCTATATGATCTTCCTCACCATCGCATGCATGGTCTTCACAGGAAGGATCAGCTAACGGACAAGGTGGAAGGGCGTTGTGTGGCAATTCTTTAATCAGGAAACTGCTCTCGCATGGCTGGAAGAGAGACGGGCGTCCATTCTCGAGGGTATTGGTGAGCATGCTGTTGACTGATGTCTGCCTGTGTGCTCCACCCAAACAGACGTCTCCCACAATGACCCATCCTAGGTCAAGTCTCTGAGCATATAGGGCGTTTTGTGGGCCGTTGATCTGTCCTCTAGCCTTGTGGACCTGTAAAATGTCTCTTCCGAGGAGTAAGACGATAGGAGCTCCTTGGTCAAGCTCCGGTATCAGGTGAGCTATACATTTCAAGTGGGTATGATGAGCTGCTACCTCTGGTGTAGGTATCTCCGACCTGTTGTCGGGAATTTGATTGCACTCCAGTATCGACGGCAAGGATAAGCAGGTTTGACCGTCTATAGACTCTACTTTGAATCCGGTCGCCTTTCTCCCCGCCGTCTCGACAGTACCTGCACATGTCTTCAAGGAGTACGGAGAGCCAGGACCAGCAATGTTGAAGGTGTTGAAGAAAAAGGACTTAGCTAGAGACCTGTTGCTCTGATCGTCCAATATTGCATATACCTTGATTGCCTTATCCCGTTGGCTCACTGGGAATACTCTGACAAGACAGATCTTCGAGCAGGATCTCCCTGCTACAAATTCCTTGCAGATCTCTGTACACTGAGAAGTGACCACTGGGGTATCAATGTCAGTGTCCGTCTGTTTTTCGGCAGACTCTTCTACTCGTCCAGGGTGTAAAGCTGTGTTGTGCTCCACACTACTGCATTCTGCGCATTTCACACTGGTTTCACAGTTCTTAGCGAAGTGTGAGGTAGTCGCGCAGCATCTGAAGCATATCTTGTTTTCCCTTAGGAAGCTCTTACGGTCTTCTAGAGGCTTCTCCCTGAAGGCTCTACATTTTAGTAGAGGATGAGGTTTCTTGTGTAGGGGGCAGTGTTTGCTGAGATCCTGAGGTTTGTCCTCCTCTGGAGAGGACTTACTTGCCATGTAAGGAAAACCTGTGGAGGTAACATTAGTTTTGTGTACTGCCACTGGTGTTTTACTGGGTTTTACACCGGAGGCAGTGGTACATGACATAGTGAAATCGAAACTGGGGTCATTTCTAACTTTAGCCTGCTGAGCAACAAAGTCTACAAACACCCTGAAAGGAGGAAATGGCACCTTATGAGCCTGTTTGTAACGGGACCCGTGACTGACCCACTTTTCTTGTAAATTGTAAGGGAGCTTTTGGACAATCGGGTTGACACCTCTGGCAGTGTCCAGGAATGCCAACCCTGGTAGGTCACCTTCTGCCTGAGCAGCATGTACCTCCATTAACAAGTTGCTCAGTTCCCTGAGCTTTTGATAACCCTTATTTGCTATCTTGGGGAAATCATCAATTCTTTTATACAAAGCATTTTCTATAGCTTCTATTGACCCATAACATTCTTCGAGTCTCTCCCACACCATGCGAAGTCCTGTGTGTGGGTACTTTATGTTAATGTTCCTGATTCTTTTGGCGTGTTCAGCTGACTCGTTCCCAAGCCACTTAACCAGTAGATCTAACTCTTCACTACTGGAAAGATGCAAGTCTCTGATGGCATTCTGGAAGGAGGCTCGCCATGCTCTGTAGCTTTCAGCTTGATCAGTGAACTTTACAAGTCCCTTGGTGACCAGCTCCCGGCGGGTAAAGAACCTTGCAAAGTTCATAGTGGCTGAGTCAGTGCCAACATGAGCTGGTGTGCTGTTGTCATGCAGTGTGTGTGGTGCATCCTCATACCTGGTAGGAGCTTCTGGCTTAGGAAAGTCTGTATAAAACCGTTCTGAAGCGAAGGGTGTCCCTGTCAGTCTGGGAGGAGGCCGTACCTTCTGTTCTGTAAGACGATAGTGGTGGTCGACGTCGTTTCGCAGTATACCTTCCTGCTTCCAGTATGGTGTTTGGGGGAAGGATCTCTGGTAATCTGTATAGGCTGGTTGGTGTAACGGATCAGAGTTGTCTTCAATTCCGGGATGTTGGTGGACATATTGAGACGCGTTGAGCAGGGTCCTGACGATCAAGGTCTGGTCCATGTACGTCGCTGTCACGCTCAGATTCGAGAAACTCCACGGCTTCTAAGAACTCAGCTTTGGCTATTGCGGCTGCTGCTTCTTTTTCGGCGGAAAGCCTTTCTAAGGTCGCTCGCAAGCGTGCTGTATCTGCGTCTCTATCGGCTTGCAGGCGGACTCTTTCTGCTTCTTGCTCTGCTTGTCTTAACTTTAACTGCATCTCTTGTGCAGCGAAGGAGGATCTTACCTTCGCCGCCTCAGCTTCTGCTCGGGCGAGGGTGACAGACCTTTTCGAGGAAGACTTGCTAGAGCGGCTTGTTTGAGACCTCGTCCTGACTGAGGATGCTCGACTTGCAGACATCGTGTGTCCGTTTGCAGGCTGTAGGACGTCTCAGAGCGGGTAGGAATGACTTCAGCGTAAACTGAGACGTGTAGCGCTTGGCGGGCAATATGGCGGCCGCTGCGGTATCTGCAGGCTGTGCGGTGAGGTACAAGCGGCTGTGTAAGTGGTCTTGTTATTGTTGGCGTCTAGCCTGGTTTTGCTAGCCTCCGCTGGTATTTAGCTTCTGTTTTACTGCTTGCTGGTATCTAACCTGCGTTTTACTGGCCTCCGCTGGTATTTAGCTTCTGTTTTACTGCTTGCTGGTATCTAGCCTGCGTTTTACTGGCCTCTGCTGGTATCTAGAATCCGTTTTACTGGCCAAGCTGGCGTCAAGAATCCGTTTTACTGTTCTGTCTTCATACACGTTGATACGGTGTGTGATCCGACATACGGCATAAACCACTTCTGTCTCCCAAATAAGCGAAACCTGACCTTCGCTAGAATGGGCAGAACAGGAGTTTTTAGTTTTTTTCTTCTCTGGTTCTTTGTTCCAAAATCCCTGCATTGACCTACCTTCATTTACCACTAGAGGGAGCTTCAGACTCAATAATAACACAGAATGCAGTGAGCTCCCCCTAGTGGTGACTACTGGGAGTCAGAACATTATCTTTTAAGGTGAAGGTCTTACAGTGGATTTGGTACTTCATAGATATATTAACCAGCACAGAATAATATGGACCTATACAGTCTATAATGATTAAATGTGGAGATTCCCTTTAAGGAGAGAGCAATATGTTCTACAGCCAACTCTAGCGTTTTACTCATCATGTACATAAAGTTTCAGAACTTTGACCGTTTTTTTTATCGACTCTACCACTCTGTGCTGTAATGTTACAGCAATGTCTGCATTATGCTGCTATAGTAAATCATTAAATCTAGCAGGACTATAAATGCTTCTAATACCACGAGCACAAAGCTCCAAGGTGACATGAAAGACCCCGATAATCTCACAGTGGGGGGCACATTAATCCTCACAATGCACAACTTCATTTATAAAATGCAGCCACAGAATTATTACAGGAAGGGGCATTATACACTACTCATAATACGGTAGGGATATTTGGCTTTCAGATGAAATTTCGAGCTGAACCTAAAATGTCTGCTAACCTTTTCAGGTGAATGTCTGGAAGCTTCTGAGTGCACACGTCCAACTGTACAATGTTTCAGGACTTTTTGCACAACTTGTTCTTCTCTAACAAAGAGATTATTGGTAAAATTCACAAGAGGTGTTTGATCCATGAATTGGCCAATACATTTCAGGGTTCAGTTAGAATTGGTATTAATCAGTCCTCCTCCTCATCAGGCTCTTCACATTTTGACATCATGAGGCCAAGACGACACCTAACAATTGATCCGCAGTATGTCGCCATTGTGAGGCTTCAGGCAGGATGTTCTCAGACAGAGGTGGCCACTGAGCTCAGAGTGTCAGAGTCATCAGCAGGATGTCACAGAGATACAGAGACTGAAGGGTCACAGAAAGGCAGAGAAGTGGACGTCCTTTGGCCACATCCCACACTGATGACGGCTTCATGGTGAACAATGTCCTTCAGAACCGGATGATGAATTCCACACAACTCCAGGCACATGTAAGGGAGGCGGGAGGCCCTCAGGTGTAACGTCAGACCATGCAAAACCATTTACATCAGTGAAGTCTGTGCTAGATGACCTGTAAGGGCACCGGACCGCACCGCCAGGCCCAGGCGTCATCTACGCTGGATGAAGGACCAGGGGACCTCACTACTGTTTACTGAAGAAAACCGAATCACACTGAGCAGAAATGATGGCCGCCAACGATGTTGGAAACATCAGGGAGGCGAGCCTTTGGTGACGTTACAGTGTGGGCAGGTGGTCAGGTCCATAGAGAACTGCTCTACACACTGCTCTGTGACAAGTCCCTACTACTTGAAGAACATCATTAATCCAGTCATTGTAACCTACACGAACAACACCGGCCTAATATCATCTTCATAGTAACATAGTTATTAAGGTTGAAGGAAGACTTTAAGTCCATCTAGTTCAACCCATAGCCTAACCTAACATGCCCTAACATGTTGATCCAGAGGAAAGCAAAAAAAAACCCATGTGGCAAATAGTAAGCTCCACATTGGGGAAAAAAATTCCTTCCCGACTCCACATACGGCAATCAGACTAGTTCCCTGGATCAACGCCCTATCAAGGAATCTAGTGTATATACCCTGTAACATTATACTTTCCCAGAAATGTATCCAGTCCCCTCTTAAATTTAAGTAATGAATCACTCATTACACCATCATACGGCAGAGAGTTCCATAATCTCACTGCTCTTACAGTAAAGAATCCGCGTCTGTTATTATGCTTAAACTTTCTTTCCTCCAGACGTAGAGGATGCTCCCTTGTCCCCATCTCAGGTCTAAGAGTAAAACGATCATCAGAAAGGTCTTTGTACTGTCCCCTCATATATTTATATATTAAAATAAGATAACCTCTTAGCCTTTGTTTTTCCAAACTAAATAGCCCCAAGTGTAATAACCTATCTTGGTATTGCAGACCCCCCAGTCCTCTAATAACCATGGTCGCTCTTCTCTGCACCCGCTCTAGTTCAGCTATGTCTTTCTTATACACCGGAGACCAGAACTGTGCACAGTATTCTAAGTGTGGTCGAACTAGTGACTTGTATAGAGGTAAGATTATGTTCTCCTCATGAGCATCTATGCCTCTTTTAATGCATCCCATTATTTTATTTGCCTTTGTAGCAAGGCTCATCGAGGTCTCATCATTAGGGAACGGCTGCAGGAGACTTTGCGACCTGACATGGAGCAGCTGCACTTTCTACAGACCTGAATCCCATAGAAAACCTATGGGATCAGGTGAGTGGCTGTGTAGAGGCTCATAAGTCAGAACCTCAATGACCTGAGGGACACCTGTGGTACCCCAGAGGTTCAGGTACCACAGTGCTATTGCCTTCTGCTCGGGGAGGGTGATGCCATGCCTGGAAGTGAGGAGGATCCCTTTAACAGGTAGCACATACATGCAACATGTTCTGACTCCAGGTCAGAAGGGGGAGCTCTAGACCCAGTTTCAAGGGGAACTTCCCTATATATGTTCTGGCTTGAAGGAGGAGTTAGATTATTCTGTAGAGTGTGAAGGAGCAAAGGAGAAGTGGGGAGCTGCGACTGGGCTCCCTCCACGCTGAAGCGCAGGAACCGGACACCGGGAGTCCGAGGCTGTGTGGGACTGTATGCCCGACAGCAGAAACCGGAGGGCAGGAGATTAAAAGTCGCTTGTCAACAACTACACCCGAAGGCACAGCAGCATACAGAGCCCAGAGTCGCCGCAATTAGGGACACCTGTAAAAAGACTTGCGCTGCCTGCCATGCGGGTACTGTTCTAGGACAGAGGGAGAGAGGACCTTGTGAGAAGCCACAGGCAGCAAGGGACGCACATTACAGCGCAATACGGAAGGCTCCCAATCCCACCTAGCTAAGGGGATTCCTAATCGTTTCCAGGCTGCCCGGACCTCACCATCACCTGTGATTCATACCCTGGTCTGCGGCTGTATACCACCAGTAAAAGGTATAATACGCTTGTCTGCACAAGATTTTAAAGGGAATCTGTCAGTAGGATGAACCCTCCTAAGCTGTCTATATGGACATGTAGGTCATAGGAAGCTGAATAAAATGACAACTTGATATCTGCGATCTGAGGTCTTATTCCAGAGAAATCCACATTTAATATGTAAATGACCTGTTAAGATCTATGGGCCGGACATAGATCTTAAGTCTCCGCCTCCAGAGCTTATTTTAACTGAGAGGAGGTGTTACCAATGTGAGACATGTAATGACTGACCGTCTGCTCTCCTGATCTACATGTCTCACATTGGTAGATGTTATCCTATGTTGCAAATTTGGTGCATTTTTTATGCTTCTGATTTTCAGCAACATTTCTGCACCAATGTGGTAATTGTCTTTACTATTTTTAATGCGCATTTCCTGTGTTTTTATCGTGTTATTTCCACTGCATTTTTTGTCTCTTTTTGGGCAGTCATTTTAAACAATACTAGCATATTTAGGAAAAACCTCCTGTTTACCGCACAATAGAAACGGACATACATCAAAATTGTACCCCAGGTGAATTTTTTGCATTTTCAAAAAATCTCATCCCACTTTTCTGGAACTGTAACAGGCTGTGGTTTCTCTTCATGGAAAAACTCAGCGGGGAAAAATATTTAGCTTATATGCACCGGGGGAACTTAGACCAGGGACACATTGGGTCTGACCAGAGTTTGAAGCGAGTGTCAGATTACTGTGATCCGATTCTCTCATGAATCACAGCACAGGTGTCAAGAAGATGGAGAGATTAATTTTTCCATCTTCTCCATTGTCTGTAGCCCTGTAAATCAGACTGCACTTGGATGACATCCGAGTGCAGTCCAATGTTTTACTCGCACCCCTACACTTGAATAAATATGTGTGATCCACTTTGCCTAATCAACCTGAGAAAATTAGCAGATCTGCTGCCCCACAGTAAAACCTAGAGTCGAGTCGTGTGAGCGAGCCCGTATAGTTTTTCTCTCAGCAGGATTCACTCCTGATTTTTGCTTTTATTTTAATACTGACGTGTGAATAAAGCCTTGTTTTGTCAATTCAATGGCAGGAGAGAAGTGTCATGTCATCTCCTCTCAGTCCTGGTGAGTGTAGACTTATTAGGATAAGATTGGGCAGCTGTTCCAATAGTTTGGTGATATTGGGACAATTGTAGAATTCTTACAGTTTAATAAAAAATCCAACTTTTTTCAATGTGATCTGTGGTCATAAATCAGAGAAACTGCAGATAAAAGAGTTACACACTTGCGGTGAGACCATCGTAGTACACTGACTGACGGATTCTCAGTTAACCCATTCTGCAGCCAGCTTTAGACGGAGCACCACAGAGGCTGGAGAAGGCAAAGGGTGCCAAACTTTTAATGAAACCCAATAGGAAAAAATATTATAGACCTTAATACATATAAGTTAAAGAACTCTCCCAAAGGTGGATAGCCCCTTTAACAAAAGGAACCTATTCGTTCTGAGGGATATGGGGGGGAATCATAAATTCACCTGTTTTGTCAAGTCGTTTGTCCATTGATTATAGTAGTAAAATCAAATACCCTTTTTTTTAATAAATTCTCCTAAACAGATTTACAATTAAGGTGAATCATTTCACAAATGTATCCCCAATGTGCAGTGAGACACAATTCAGGCTAAAAGTTTATTCCTTTCAACCAGGAGTCTAAACTTTACTTGAGACTTAATATTGCTATTTATCATACATGTAATCAGATGTCATATGTGTTTTGTAAACCAGCTAAAGGAAGAGGACATACCTTTTTATAAAGGATTCACCGGCTAATAGGAGGACAGAGCTGGTTCTAAAGGGTTAAGCTGAGTATCTTACTATATCCTGCACAGAAACAACAGCAGCCAAACCACCCAGCAAATGCTGTAGCGTTTACCTGTATAGCTGCTCTTATTCTCCTCCTGCACCAACTCCATAATGTACAGGAATCAATGTAATTTTGCCACAGACACAGTGGATATAAAAAGTCTACATGCCCCAGTTCAAAATATCAGGTTTATGTCATGTAAAAAGAAATCATGCCAAAAGAAGAATAGTTTCAACATTTTTTCCGCTTTTAATGTCGCCCATAATCTGTACAAATCCATTGAGAAAAAGACAAATCATTGTTAGGGGAAAAATAAAAGTAACAAAACTAAAATAAAATAATGTGGTTGCATAAGTGTGAACACCCTTTTCTAATTGGGTATGTGGTTGTGTTCAGAATTAGCCAATCACATTTACCGTCATGTTGCATGGCAGCTGTGCACTGACTACTATCATTTATTGTGATTCTGATTAACACCATAGAATGATTTGCTGTTCTAGGAGGATTTTCATGACATTTTATTAGTTGCATTTAAAAAAAAAGCCATGGTTAGTAAACAGCTTACAACACAGCAAAGGAATATCGTCGGGCAAAACTGTCAGTAAGAAGATGGGTACAATTTTTTTTCCAAGGCATTAGATATACCATGAAACATTGCGAAGACGTCATCAAAAAGTGGCTTAAATTTGACACAGCAGTGAGATTGCCTAGAATGGAACATTGATCTGGGAGGCTCCCAAGAGGCCTACAGCAACATTAGAGGAGCTGCAAGAATTTCTGACAATTCCTCATAGTGTACTGCATGTGACAACAACCTCACGTATTCTTCATATGTCTGACCTGTGGGGTAGGGTGGCAAGACTGAAGACTTTTCTTACAAACATTAACATCCAAGCCTGGCTACGCTTTACCAAAACCTTCATTAAGTCTGCCAAAAGCATGTTGGAAAACGTTATAGTCCGATGAGATCAAGGCTGAACTTTTTGGACGTAATTCCAACCAATTGCAAAGGCAAAACTACACATCACCAAAAGAACACCATACCCACAGTGATGCATGTTGGGGACAGTTTTATGCTTTTAGGCTGCTTTTTAGCAGCTGGAACTGGGGCTTTAGTCAAGGTGGAAGACTTGAGAACAGTTCCAAAAATCAGTCAATTTTACATCAAAATCTTCAGTAAAGAGCTGAAGATATTAGAGATATTAGAGGAATTTCAGCAGGACAACGACCCCAATCAACCTCCAAATCAACAAAAGAATGGCTTCACCAGAAGATCAAATTTTTTTAATGGCCCAGCCAGAGCACAGGCCTGAATCAAAATGAAAATCTGTCGGTGACCTCAAGAGGGCGCTGTACACAGATGTCCTCACAACTTGACTTCTTACTGCAAGGAAAAGTGAGCAAAGATTGCCAGTCCTAGATATGCCGTGCTGATAGATTTCGACCCAAACAGACTGAATGCTACCAGAAATTCAAAGGGCACTTCAACAAAGTATTAGTATAAGGGTGTGTATTTATGTAACCACATTATTTTGTTCTTTTTTATTCCTTTTCCAACTGAAATGATTTGTTTATTTTTCAAATGCATTGTACAGCTTATGTAGAGGCATTAAAGGTGAAAAAAGTTCTGACATTATTCTTCTAGGTATGATTTTTTTTTTTTTTTTTACATAGCAAAATCCTGGAATATTAACAGCGGTGTATAGATTTTTTTTATCCACTGTAGAACAGCATTCAGCATAAAGCAAGCAGACTCTGCTGTTTACATGCTACATTCTGCCAGGCTCCCCCCTCCTCATAGTGGTATCTCCCAACTCACAAACAGGAAGTCTCACACAGCTGTCAAATAGTGAGACAGCAATGTCCTCTTAAAGGGCCAGCGCTTTTATCACCAAATTGGTAAGGAAATGCTTTAATTTTTCAAATTGTATATATTTGGGAAAAAACTTTATATTTGGTCTTCTTTAACTTTATCGGGTTTCCCCATGAGTTGATATGTCCCCTTTTAGCAGATCTTCACTTTACATTTGCTGTGTACAGTACAATGACTGCTAAGAAACACTGACCGACAGAAATCCCTGGACTTAGAACAGCCGAAGGTCGATAAGGCGCAACTCCTGGTAATTTATCATGCAGACACAGGGAATTAAACTTTATTGCTAGTATGAGGGGATAGGGTTCATTTTATCTTTGAGCACCGGGCCATTGGATATTTTTTTTTCTTCCTATTAGAGTATATAAATGGCCATTGTTAGGCCGGTGTCAGCTGAGCGAGAAGGGATTGCATGGACTGGGGGGGGGGGGGGAGAAAGGGGCTTAAAGAGGGGACATATGATTAATAAAACAACTAATGGAGAGGAGGGAACCAGGCACATGGTCGGCCACAGCTGGGAGGAAAGACCCAAGAGGTGAGGGGTGGAGGAACCCCGCTGACAGTGACCCAGAGACATCACACCAAGGGGGGAGTGTGACCAGCACATGATCCATGGAGGGGGGCACCGCGGACGCAAGAAAGAGGCCCACACTGGAAGAAGGCGAGAAAGGTAAGAGAATGCAAGTAATGGGACAGGTGATTCTCCGCAACCCTGGAGACAGCAATGCATGGAGGAAAGAGACAGACGTGACAGCAATGAGAAGAAGGCATCAGCTGCTGCTGTAAAGCCCCCTTGTCTCCCCTCACACTGCCCCTCCAGCATTGCCACAGACTCAGGAATGTGCTCTCATGTCCTTTCATTCTTTTTTTACAGAGATCCTAGCAACCAGCAATTCTCTGCCCATTGTAGTACTACCAGTTGCAGCATGTTTTGCAGTGATTAGTAAAGCACTGATTGAATTCTGTTTTTTTTCCAAAGTTGCAGTATTCTGAATTCTGTTGCTTCCAGGTACCTGTTCTTTCTCTCAAATATACTCCAGAGGAGCATTGCATGGCTTGTAAGCCTCCTCACACCTACTTGGAAAAACGTTACCCATTAGCCTTCCCTCAAATAGCCATGTACCAGTCATTAGCAGTACCAGGCGGGACAACGCAAGAAATCAGTCAGTGAAAATGTACATCAGACTAATGGAATCGCATGTTGTCCATTCATTTTTATTTTTTAATCAATTCGTTTGTGTACACAAATTCTTTCTGTAAATCTGGCCAGAATAGTACAGGCCTCCATCTTGTTTTTTGTGCAGGCCAACGGTCCAGGCAAAGAAATACCAGGACATGTGAATGGCCCCATAGAGCCCAGTTCAGAATTCGTAAAATTGCATGCAAATATTGCAAACGTTTTATGTAACTTAAGTTGTGCAAATATTTTACGTTTGATTTTTTTACGCCACTCTGTCAACTTTTAGAAAAGTGTGTGGCATAGGCATCAGCGGATACGTGGCTGTCAAGCCAACTTTAGTCCAGAATTTGGTTCAAGTGCCAGAACTCTACCCGAACTTGAACCCGAACTCCATAGAAATCATGAGTACCCGAACTTTGGTGCTATAAAATGGTCATGGAAAGGGCTAGGGGGCTGCCAAAGCTCTCTCTCCAAACTGTCTCTTCCTCTCTCTCTCCAAACTCACTCTCTCAATCTTAACTTTCTCTCCAAACCCTTTCTCTCTCCAAACTCTCTATCTGAACCCTCTCTCTCTGAACTCTCTATCCGAACCGTCTCTCTCCACGAAACCTCTCTCCAAACCCTCTCTTTGAACTCTCCAAACTCTCTCTCCAAATCCTCTCTCTGTACCCTCTCTCTGAACTCTCTCTACTTCTCTTTACAAACTCTCTCTCCGAACCCTCTCTTTGAACTCTCTCTCCAAACTCTCTCTCCAAACCCTCTCTCTGTACCCTCTCTCTGAACTCTCTCTACTTCTCTTCACAAACTCTCTCTCCAAACCCTCTCTTTGAACTCTCTCTCCAAACTCTCTCTCCAAACCCTCTCTCTGTACCCTCTCTCTGAACTCTCTCTACTTCTCTTTACAAACTCTCTCTCCGAACCCTCTCCATTTTTGAACTCTCTCCAAACCCTCTCACCACTCTCTCCAAACCCTCTCTCTCCCCCTCTGAACTCTCTCTCCAAACCCTCTGTCTCTCTTTCCGAACCCTTTGTCTCTCCAAATTCTCTCTCTGAACCCTCTCTCTTAGGTCACAAATTGGTGTAAATTACAACCGAAATGTGTACGAGCCTCTGGTGGTGCCCTGTTGTTGAGTGATGCACCAAATGTGTCTCGTAACGAGTTCAGTTTTGCTAGTGACTGTGTCGCTGTTATTTGCAATGTATAAAAGTATTGCACAAGGTTTGATAAATATGGTACATATTAAGATACTACACTTGTCTATAAAACTATTGCCCCAATTTTTACCCCACCCCCGGCTTATTTGGAGATTTTGACTTTTTTTTGTGACTTTAAAAATCAGTGATTCATAAATCTGACCGCTTCCACTTTTGAGAAATACAAATAGAGGCTGTCAAAGTCACCAATGTTTGTGCCAAATTCTGCTACTTTTCTTGCTGCAAAAAAAAAAAAAACTTTAATAAATTTCACCCTAATGTAACAGTGTGCCGTCACTGACATGTGAATTAAGCCGATGGCCGGGTTGAAATGAGTGAATGAAAAAGCATCCGTAATTTTTTTTTTCCATCCGAACAGAGAATTGGTCCGTGTGAAAAATATTCTAGTCTGAACAACACCAACAGACTAAAAAAAAAAAGTGTCGCCCAGGAGAGAGACTTCTGTCCAACATTGACTAAAAAATATCAAATACCCTTATCGGTGAATAATATGTGTATCATTAAGTTTAGCTGCTGAAGAACCTCTTTAACTAGGAACAGAGCAATAAATTTCCGTGGTTGGCACAGAAGGAATTTCCTTTCCAAGTGACCTGTGACTGATTGAGTAAGACCTGATCAGCCATGTCTATGTGATGCGCTGATCGCCGTGTGATTTTCTTAGCAAATATAGGATGAACCGTACGACTTTTTGGTCTAATGTTGTATTTGATGTCAGTCTTTTTTTATGACTATTTATTTTTTCTTTTTAACTCTTCCTCTTCATATTTCCACCGCTTTCGGCGCAGCTGCCGCCATGGTGTCGCACCTTCTGCTCTTTGCAGTCTCGCTCGCTGTCTTTATAGCGCAGATTGTACTTAGCAGGCTGTCAGATTCCCTGCTGACGCTGGCAGACTCCGCTCACACCCTCTCTCTCGTCATTGCTCTGTGTCCCGGTCTCATCCTCACCCACTTACCCTCCTTGCCCCCACATGCCAAGGTCCGGCTCCCCACTCTCTTCTCGCTACTCTCCCCGCTCTTTCTTTCCTCCCTTTGTCTGTCGCTCACCCTAGGGTCACTCGGACATCTTGTCAATCCGCACCACTCTCACCGTCCGGCGCTCATCTTTGTGGCTGGAGTCCTCGGTCTGCTGTTCAATGTCATTTACATGGCTGTTACTGGAGCTTTTCAAGGTAAGACTGGTGCTAGGGTAGGGTAATTGGGTGGGTACAGTACCTTGGTGCAATATAGCCCCCCATACACATCAGATAGCGCTCCACTTTTTCCCCCAACACACGCACTCTTGGCTCGGTTGTGCTCCCGAGTTTTCTCCCTTTAAATCACTTGTCGAGGAAGAGTCGGGTGGTCCCCATGCACATTGGACTGCCGGCCGATGCTGCCCCTATCATCCAGTGTGACCAACTTTAGCCTAATATGTATGGGGGCCTTTATTTGTAGTTGACAGAGCAACAATGAAGCTTTGAGATATTAGATGACCAAATATGTACATACAGTATAGACGTTATGTAAAAAGATCTCTTAGCCCTGATGACACCGGTGGACTTACTTTGAAAATCCAAATAGTTGTGTAATCCAAAACATAATAAAGTAAGCAAAGCTTAAGTCTACCAGCCATTCTGCCATGGATTATCAAAGTAAGTTCATCAGCCTCATCAGGTCCAATAATTATTTAAAAATATATACAGTACAGACCAAAAGTTTGGACACACCTTCTCATTTAAAGATTTTTCTGTATTTTCATGACTGTGAAAATTGTAAATTCACACTGAAGGCATCAAAACTATCAATTAAAACGTGGAATTATATACTTAACAAAAAAGTGTGAAAAAACTGAAAATATGTCTTATATTGTAGGTTCTTCAAAGTAGCCACCTTTTGCTTTGATGACTGCTTTGCACACTCTTGGCATTCTCTTGATGAGCTTCAAGAGGTAGTCACCGGGAATGGTCTTCCAACAATCTTGAAGGAGTTCACAGCGATGCTTAGCACTTGTTGGCCCTTTTGCCTTCACTCTGCGGTCCAGCTCACCCCAAACCATCAGGTCATCTGGCGTAGCCCCCATCACTCTCCTTCTTGGTCAAATAGCCCTTATACAGCCTGGAGGTGTGTTTGGGGTCATTGTCCTTTTGAAAAATAAATGATGGTCCAACTAAACGCAAACCGGATGGAATAGCATGCCGCTGCAAGATGCTGAGGTAGCCATGCTGGTTCAGTATGCCTTTAATTTTGTATAAATCCCCAACAGTGTCACCAGCAAAGCACCATCACACCTCCTCCTCCATGCTTCTCTGTGGGAACCAGGCATGTAGAGTCCATCCGTTCACCTTTTCTGCGTGTCGCACAAAGACACGGTGGTTGGAACCAAAGATCTCAAATTTGGACTCATCAGACCAAGGCACAGATTTCCACTTGTCTATTGTCCATTCCTTGTGTTCTTTAGCCCAAACCAGTATATTCTGCTTGTTGCCTGTCCTTAGCAGTGGTTTCCTAGCAGCTATTTTACCATGAAGGCCTGCTGCACAAAGTCTCCTCTTAACAGTTGTTGTAGAGATGTGTCTGCTGCTAGAACTCTGTGTGGCATTGACCTGGTCTCTAATCTGAGCTGCTGTTAACCTGCGATTTCTGAGGCTGGTGGCTCGGATAAACGTATCCTCAGAAGCAGAGGTGACTCTTGGTCTTCTTTTCCTGGGGCGGTCCTCATGTGAGCCAGGTTCTTTGTAGCACTTGATGGTTTTGCCACTGCATTTGGGGACACTTTCAAAGTTTTTCCAATTTTTTGGACTGGCTGACCTTCATTTCTTAAAGTAATGATGGCCACTCGTTTTTCTTTACTTAGCTGCTTTTTTCTTGCCATAATACAAATTCTAACAGTCTATTCAGTAGGACTATCAGCTGTGTATCCACCAGACTTCTGCTCAACACAACTGATGGTCCCAACACCATTTATAAGGCAAGAAATCACACTTATTAAACCTGACAGGGCACACCTGTGAAGTGAAAACCATTCCCGGTGACTACCTCTTGAAACTCATCAAGAGAATGCCAAGAGTGTGCAAAGCAGTCATCAAAGCAAAAGGTGGCTACTTTGAAGAACCTAGAATATAAGACATATTTTCAGTTTTTTCACACTTTTTTGTTAAGTATATAATTCCACATGTGTTAATTGATAGTTTTGATGCCTTCAGTGTGAATTTACAATTTTCATAGTCATGAAAATACGGAAAAATCTTTAAATGAGAAGGTGTGTCCAAACTTTTGGTCTGTACTGTATATATATATATTTATTTATTTAAATATATAAATAAATATATTCAGAAATACCAATTAGTGTATAAGCAGATCTGTCATTAGATTTCACAGAACAAAATGCATATCTATCTGTGTAATAAATTGTATATATACACAATTTGTTGAGTGAAATCTGGTGGATTTCCCATAGAAATGACCAAAACCTCAAAAACCTCTGTGTGAACATAGCCTTAGAGTGCCTGTCCAAAAATAGAAGGTCCCGATTCATGAAAAATGGTGTTTCTTATGCCAGTCTTCATAAAAGGCATGCAGTAATAAAATGCACCAAACTCATCATATTAGTGATGAGTGAACATGCTTGGATAAGGTGTTATCTGAGCATGCTCGGGTGCCAGCAGTGACTTCAGCGTGCTCGAGTAATATGTATGAGTCCCCGCGGCTGCATGTGTCGGTGCTGTTTGACAGCCGAAACACACGAGGAGATTTCCTAACAGACAATCCCTGCATGTGTTGCAGCTGTCGAACAGCACTGAGATACGCAGCAGCTGGGACTCAAACATATTTTTCGAGCACGCCGAAGACACTCAGCACCTGAGCATGCTCAGATAACACCTTATCCGAGCATGTTTGCTGTTCACTAGTGCATATCCCTTAATGAATTCAGCACTGCTCAGCAGTGGTGTGCGCCTCGCTAGAAATGTTACTCTAGTCAGGGACTGTAGTAGCATTTCTTGTGCAAGAACCACTGCTTGTTTTGATAAATTTGATGGAAGGGGTGTAGACACCCCCATGTCCCGCCCTGTGTACTCCACACCTCCATTCATTTTTGGTGGAGGTGCCCAAAACTGGAGTGAAAACTCCAAAAGTTGTCAAATTCTCACGCAACCTTTGCGTTGCAACTGTCCACACTGTTTTATGTCTGTTTTCTAAATCAGGGCATAAGGGAATGTGCACACGGTGTCTTTATCAGGCCTAAATGCCAGTCCACCACATAATAGCCCAGCAGCATTATAAAATAGATGGGGCCCTGTACATTGCGCCCAGGAGCATTACATGTAGTTGTCCGTGTTGTCGCTGGCTCACGTTCAGCCATGTGACTGCATTTCCTCTTTTCCCATCCTCCCAGGTCTGTGCTTAGCGGGACTGCAGCCATATCAGCCTCGGTGGTATCTGGTCCTGCGCATGCTCTGTTCCCTCGCTCCATCATCGCTCCTCCTAGCCAGCAGCTTGCTGCTTCACCTGCTCAGTCACCCGGCCGTGCACTACCTGGATCCCGCTCTCTCCTTGGTGTCTATAGCAATCATGATTGCTTCAGCCTACTCCGACATCGTTCAGAATGGCTGCCTTCTCCTCCAAGCTGTGCCTCCCTCTGCTAAATTACAAAGTCTAAAGCAAGATCTGGATTCAATCTGCGACAATAATGGACATCATGAGCTTCATATATGGCCCCTTGCCCCAGACCATAGCGTGGCATCTCTCCATGTTCATTGTTCTGGTATGGAGGAATACAAGACCATTTTAGCCCAGGCCAAAGTACTTTTTAAGCGTCATGGCATAAGAGAGCTGACCATACAACCAGAGTTTGGTAGCCCAGGAACGTGCGCTTTGTCTTGTGGACCAGCTTGTGCCCACCACTCCTGCTGCTGCTCTCCACATACGTTAAGTAATGACTTGGTCTTGGCCAACGTCTGCACCTGAAGACAATGGATGAGATTCACCACTCGGTAATGGACAGTTGTGGAAACTTATCAAATGTGAAAAACTTGAACCCATAACCAATAGAGTTGAGCATAAAAATTCGCAAGACACTGGGTCAGCTGCCACATCAGTAGTCTATGGACAAAATTAACCCCACAAACCTTCTACTATCTGCAGCATCCCCAGCACCTCTTCTGATAAGTAGGTCCTTGTGAAATTATGCAGAGTCGCAATGTAATTATGTTGCAAGGCTCTCTCTGGTCTGATGGCCACATCAATGGTCCATGACCATCAGACGCAGTACCCTGCGAACCTACTACATTCGGCATTCCCAAAGCCTCTTCAGATTAGTAGGTCCCTGTGAAATTATGCGGAGTTGTAATTTAATGATGTTGCAAAGCTCTGGTCTGATGGTTACATCGGTAGTCTACGGCCATCAGACCAAGACCCTGTGAACCTACTACATTCGGCATCCCCGATGCCTCTTCTGATTAGTAGGTCCCTCTGACATTATGAGGAGTTACAATATAATGTTGCAAGGGTTCGATCTGATGGCCACATCAGAAGTCCATGGCCATCAGACCAAGACCCTGTGAACCTACTACAATCGACATCGCCGGCACCTCTTATGATTAGTAGGTCCCTGTGACATTAGGCAGAATCGCAATGTAACAATGTTGCAAGGCTCCGGTCTGATGGCCACATCGGTAATCCATGGCCACCAGACGAGGACCCTGTGAACCCACTACCTTCGGTATCCCCAGCGCCTCTACTGACTAGTACTTTTCAGTTTATTACATTGTGGCATGACGCCACATGGTCTACTAATCAGAAAAGGGACAGTTTAAGCCACAGGAAGTTTGCGGTACTATAGTCCAGTGGCCAAGGACTACCGGCGTGGCCACCGCACCAGTGTCCTGTAAATTGTTTTGCTCAACTCTAATAACCAACCATAACAATGGCTGTAGAGCGACCTTCATTTTTCACGAAGGACGATAGATCTTCACCCCTCGTAGCTTTCCATTGACTACCCTCAGACCACAGGCATGTAACCCAAAATGTTTTTTTTAAAAATATGATTTTTAATATCTACATTAAAACTTAGTGCATTGACTGCTGCTTTTCTTAAAAATTCTCAATCACTACTTACAAGATTTTCGATATAAAACCTCGGATTGGATTTTATTGAGGTTTTAAAATAAAGTCCATTCATGAAAAATGACTGACTTCTGAGAGGTCAGCACCTATCCATTGGGTCCTCCGGGTAAGCAACATCGGCAAAATGATGTCCATGCTCGCCAGTGAGGGCAAGGCTGTCACCCACCAAGCTGGCTGTTGCAGTGTCGACCTGAGCATGCGCTAAATTTTCAAAATTCAGTGGATCTGTTAATTCATTGAATTCTCCCTGAATCCATGGCATCATGGCATTGAAGTTGGTAAGGGAATCTTCAAGAAATGGTTCATGAAGCGTAGGTTCACCGGTGGCCATCAGGTTCACAGCCATGTTTTCGAGGTTAGAGAAGGGCTCATGAATGGGAAAAAAATCTTAAAAATAGAATGAAAATGGATAAAATATAATTAAAATATTTAATACATTTTGCTATAAGCCATACAGTTATATTGGCCTTACTGTGTGAAGATCACTACATTAAAATGTTATTCACAACATTTACAGTTATCACCTATTTGTAAAATTTGCAGATCCGTGGGGGCTTTAAAGTTGGGGTCTCCAGAGATCTAGAAAACTGATCTGAAATAACTCCTTAAAGGGGGCCTTTCACTGGATTTTTTTTAATTTACACTCTGCACATCCTCCAGTAGCCGCTGCTCCACTAAATCTGGATCAGTTTTTATTTTTATTTTGTGCCCCTCCATTCCAAAGTTGTGCCCCTCGGAAATAAAGGTGCAAATTTTCCCTTTGGCCTACTAGGCGTGTACCACAGAACCTCTCTGGGTGCAGTTGTGTTTTGATTGGCCAGCATGAAAAGAGAAAAAGCACACGCCCCCAGAGAAGTTCTGTAGTAAACGCCCAGTTTGCTTGAAGGGAAATTTGATATATTTTCGGAACGGAGGGACACAGAAGAAAAAGAAAAACGGTTTCAGATTCCGTGAAGCAGCGGCAATTGGAGGAAGCACTAACAAAATCTAGGAAAGCGTACACTTTAAGCTCAGTTCACATTTATACTGGAGGTCCAATTCCATTGCAGCTTTTGTCGTATTTGCATAGAGAGGCAGGCAGTGCTATTTTTTTCAGGTGGAATGACAGATGCCATGAAGGAAGCTGAAGGACCCCCATTGTAAGTCAATAGGGTCCATTAGGTCATGTGATGGATGTACAGTCTCACTGAACTCAATTACAAAACTAACCTACTCAGCTCCCTCTAGTGGTGGCTGCAAGCACAAAGAATTTCAACATTTCACTACATTTTTCACTTTAAAAGGGTTGTCTTATGCTTTCATATGCAGGTGCGCACCGCTTCTCTTCCTACTGGGTTCCTTTTTGCTATGAAGTGATGCGCTCCTGAAGATTGACTTTTCAGACCAATGGCATGGCTGCGCGTCTGGTCTGAGCTCTGCACGCAGATGTAGCTTTGATTCTGCAGCATTGAGGCAGCACAGAAGCAATGCTATACCTATGCTCCGGCATTAGATCAGTGCTTACAAGCTCTGTAGAAAACAGACGTGGTCATGATCGACCACAGCTGAAAGGCTGCAGACGTAGCCGGTAACCTAGATGGTAACCTTGAGAATGGAGAGAATTTTTAGTAACACGTGAATAGCAAAGTTGCTTATATTTAAGAACACTTTGAATTTTTAACTACTAGTGATGTTGAGGGCGAACGTATTAAACCTAGAACCCGTTTCCTTGCGTTTTACTAAGAGTCTAGAACCCATTTGTGCCCCCATTAACTGAAATGGTCCTTCAATCCAAATGGCAGGTGTCACCCCCCAGGATAAGCCCCAATAACAAATGCCACATGACAAACTATAATGCACAACACCTGGCAGAAATAAGATCTATCAATCTGAATAATTACATCACAAACGTAGAACGACTTTCTAATAAAGATCTAAACGTTCCAAAAAAGGAGATTTTTGTGTACTCACCGTAAAATCTCTTTCTCTTAGCCTCTAATTGGGGGACACATGACCATGGGTGTTATGCTGCTGTCCACTAGGAGGCGACACTATGCATAATCTGAAAAAGATTAACTGTGGCTCCTCCTCTGCAGTATACACCCCTGGACGGCGTCAGCCTTCTCCAGTTTTGTGCAAAAGCAGTAGGAGGAATGTGACATGAATAACATAACCATGCCTATAAGAAGGCAACTATGTACGAGCTCAAGCAAACAATATGAGAACTCGACAGTAAGGCTACGTTCACACTAGCGTTGTGCGCCGCTGCGTCGGCGAAGCAACGCACAACGCACGCAAAAACGCGGCAAAACGCACGCAAAAACGCTGTGTTTTGCGACGCATGCGTCGTTTTTTGCCGAAAATCGGACGCAAGAAAAATGCAACTTGTTGCGTTTTCTTGGTCCGACGCTTGCGGCAAAAAAGACGCATGCGTCGCACAACGCAACAAACAAAAACGCATGCGTCCCCCATGTTAAATATAGGGGCGCATGACGCGTGCGTCGCCGCTGCGTCGCCCGACGCTAACCCGACGCACACTAGCATAACGCTAGTGTGAACGTAGCCTAACAACGGCCCGGAAGGGCAACAGGGAGGGAGCTGTGTCCCCCAATTAGAGGCTAAGAGAAAGAGATTTTACGGTGAGTACACAAGTCTAAGTCTTGTGTACGTGTAAGCCTAAGTCTTGTGTATGTGTAAGTCTAACCTCTATTGTTGGTAAAATATTTGAAGGGTTTCTGAGGGATGTTATTCTGAGGGATGGATTATCTCAATGAGAATAACTGTTTAACTCCATATCAGCATGGGTTTATGAGAAATCGCTCCTGTCAAACCAATCTAATCAGTTTTTATGAAGAGGTAAGCTATAGACTGGACCACGGTGAGTCATTGGACGTGGTATATCTCGATTTTTCCAAAGCGTTTGATACCGTGCCGCACAAGAGGTTGGTACACAAAATGAGAATGCTTGGTCTGGGGGAAAATGTGTGTAAATGGGTTAGTAACTGGCTTAGTGATAGAAAGCAGAGGGTGGTTATAAATGGTATAGTCTCTAACTGGGTCGCTGTGACCAGTGGGGTACCGCAGGGGTCAGTATTGGGACCTGTTCTCTTCAACATATTCATTAATGATCTGGTAGAAGGTTTACACAGTAAAATATCGATATTTGCAGATGATACAAAACTATGTAAAGCAGTTAATACAAGAGAAGATAGTATTCTGCTACAGATGGATCTGGATAAGTTGGAAACTTGGGCTGAAAGGTGGCAGATGAGGTTTAACAATGATAAATGTAAGGTTATACACATGGGAAGAGGGAATCAATATCACCATTACACACTGAACGGGAAACCACTGGGTAAATCTGACAGGGAGAAGGACTTGGGGATCCTAGTTAATGATAAACTTACCTGGAGCAGCCAGTGCCAGGCAGCAGCTGCCAAGGCAAACAGGATCATGGGGTGCATTAAAAGAGGTCTGGATACACATGATGAGAGCATTATACTGCCTCTGTACAAATCCCTAGTTAGACCGCACATGGAGTACTGTGTCCAGTTTTGGGCACCGGTGCTCAGGAAGGATATAATGGAACTAGAGAGAGTACAAAGGAGGGCAACAAAATTAATAAAGGGGATGGGAGAACTACAATACCCAGATAGATTAGCGAAATTAGGATTATTTAGTCTAGAAAAAAGACGACTGAGGGGCGATCTAATAACCATGTATAAGTATATAAGGGGACAATACAAATATCTCGCTGAGGATCTGTTTATACCAAGGAAGGTGACGGGCACAAGGGGGCATTCTTTGCGTCTGGAGGAGAGAAGGTTTTTCCACCAACATAGAAGAGGATTCTTTACTGTTAGGGCAGTGAGAATCTGGAATTGCTTGCCTGAGGAGGTGGTGATGGCGAACTCAGTCGAGGGGTTCAAGAGAGGCCTGGATGTCTTCCTGGAGCAGAACAATATTGTATCATACAATTATTAGGTTCTGTAGAAGGACGTAGATCTGGGGATTTATTATGATGGAATATAGGCTGAACTGGATGGACAAATGTCTTTTTTCGGCCTTACTAACTATGTTACTATGTTACTATGTTACAAAAATCTCCTTTACTCTGTCGCCTCATTGGGGGACACAGGACCATGGGACGTCCCAAAGCAGTCCCTGGGTGGGAAGCAATGGACGAATATTGTGCAGACAGGCTGCTACACTTGGGGCACCGCCACCTGCAGAACACATCTACCCAGGCTCGCATCCGCTGAGGACTGGGTATGAACCCTGTAGTGTTTAGTAAACGTGTGTAGGCTAGTCCAAGTGGCCGCCTTACACACTTGTTGTGCCGACGCCTGGTGCCGAATGGCCCAGGAGGCCCCTACCGCCCGTGTAGAGTGTGCCGTAATACCGGCTGGAAGAGGAGAATTCTTAAGGCGGTAGGCGTCTTGTATGGTGGATTTGATCCACCTGGCAAGGGTAGCTTTGGAAGCTGGCAGACCCTTGCGGACGCCTTCTGGAAGAAGGAAAAGAGAATCAGACCTCCGGAAGGACGCAGTCCTAGACACATATATACGCAACGCTCTGACAAGGTCAAGTGTATGCAGAGCCTTCTCCACTCT
Source organism: Ranitomeya imitator (assembly GCF_032444005.1). Classification (NCBI taxonomy): domain Eukaryota; kingdom Metazoa; phylum Chordata; class Amphibia; order Anura; family Dendrobatidae; genus Ranitomeya; species Ranitomeya imitator. The sequence goes on along the minus strand of NC_091283.1, from coordinate 60,382,969 downwards.
ATGAACCGGGACCGGACAAAAGGATGGCAGTGAAATTTCCTCATTGAGGTGGAAGTGGGACACAACCTTCGGAAGGAAGGATGGGACCGTACGGAGAACTACCTTGTCCTGGTGAAAAACCAGGAAGGGCCATCTGCAGGAGAGTGCTGTCAGTTCAGACACCCTGCGTAGCGAGGTGATTGCCACCAGGAAAACCACCTTCTGGGATAGAAGGCGGAGCGGGACCTCCTTAAGGGGTTCGAAGGGTGGTTCCTGCAATGCTGTCAGGAGCCCCCTGAAGAAAAGTCCTTACTTGCGGCTTGGTAGCAATGCGCCTTTGAAAAAGCACTGAAAGGGCTGACACCTGGCTCTTAAGCGAGCCCAGGGACAGCCTGGCCTCCAGACCCGATTGGAGAAAACCAAGTACCTTGGGTAAGGAATAAGGGAGTGGAGTCTGGCCACGAGATTCGCACCAGGTAAAGAAAACTTTCCAGGTACGGTAATAGATCTTGGCAGAGGCTGGCTTCCGTGCTCTGATCATGGTTCCAATTACGTCCGACGAGAGCCCTGCCTGGGTTAGAACCCAGGTCTTAAGGGCCACGCCGTCAAATTGAGAGCCCCTGAGTTCTGGTGGTAGAACGGGCCTTGTGATAGAAGATCGGGGCGGTCGGGGAGACGCCAGGGGGCGTCTACTGTAAGTTGTACGATGTCGGCGTACCATGTACGTCTGGGCCAGTCCGGTGTGATTAGGATGGTTGGAACTCCCTCTTGCTTGATCTCCCTCACCACCCTGGATATCAGGGGGAGAGGTGGAAAATGTACAGAAGCTGGAACTGGGTCCAGTCCTGAACCAGCACGTCTGCTCCGAGCGACCGCGGATCGTGTGTTCTGGCCATGAAGTTGGAGACCTTGGCATTGAAGTGAGATGCCATTAGGTCCACATCCGGGGTCCCCCAGTGATGGCAAATCTGCCTAAAATTTTTGGGATGGAGAGACCACTCTCCCGAGTCTATTCCTTGTCGGCAGAGGAAGTCTGTTTCCCAGTTGTCCACACCTGGAATGTGGACTGCCGAGAGAACCGACCCCATGTCCTCTGCCCAGTGGAGGATATGTGACACCTCTCGCATCGCCTGGGCACTGCGGGTCCCCCCTTGGTGATTCACATATGCTACAGCCGTGGCATTGTCCGACTGTATTCTGATGTGAGAGGCTGCCAGTAAGTGATGAAAGGCCCTCAATGCCAGGAGGATGGCACGAATTTCCAGGATGTTGATGGGCATGGTCGCTTCCACTGGGGACCACTTGCCCTGTGGTGTAGGTGCACTGCACCCCAACCCGTCAGGCTCGCATCGGTGGTCAGAACCTTCCATTGACCTGTGAGAAAGGATTTCCCCTTTGTTAGCGAGGTTGGCTTGAGCCACCAGTGCAGGGACTTCTTAGTTGACGACGTTAGCCAAAACTCCCTGTCGAGAGAGAAAGGGTTTTTGTCCCAGGACTTGAGGATGGCTAATTGGAGAGGCCTGAGGCGAAACTGGGCAAATGGGACGGCTTCTATTGCTGCCCCCATCCTCCCGAGGACTCTCATGGCAAACCGGAGAGATCGAGGGGGTTTACGGCGGAGGGTGCGAACTCCTAGGCGAAGAGCCAGTGCCTTGTCCTTGGGAAGGAGCACTAGATCCCTGGAGGTGTTGAATAGCATTCCCAGGAAGGTCAGAGACTGACTCGGGGTTGGTGATGACTTTTCTAAGTTGACTAACCAGCCCATGCGACTCAGATTGTCGATTGTAATTGAGACGCTGAGCTCGCAGTCCTTGAAGGTGGGAGCCTTGATGAGTAGATCGTCCAAGTATGGAATGACTACTGTGCCTCTGGAGTGCAGGACGTTCATGGTGGCTGCCATGACTTTGGTAAACACTCTGGGGGCCGTGGCGAGTCCGAACGGGAGAGCCACGAACTGGTAGTGGTCCTGGTCGATTGCGAACCTGAGAAACCTCTGATGGGCAGGTGCAATCGGCATATGGAGGTATGCATCTTGTATGTCTATGGAAGCGAGATATTCTCCCTTGTCCATGGACGCAATGATGGACCGAAGAGACTCCATGCGGAAGTGACGGACCCGTACATATTTGTTGAGTTGTTTTAGGTCCAATATGGGCCGCACACTGCCTCCTTTCTTGGGGACTACGAAAAGATTGGAGTAGAACCCTCGGAAGCGCTCGGCCGTGGGGACCGGTACTATGACTCTTGCTTGAAGAAGCGAGGAGACCGCTTGTCGGAAGGCACGAGCCTTGGCCGGTGGTTTTGGGGGGACAAAGGAAGAATCGGCCCGGTGCGTTGGAGGTGAACTCTATCTTGTATCTGGAAGACACTAGTTCCCTGACCCACCTGTCTTCTGTAATAGGCAGCCAGACTTGATGAAAGAGCAAAAGTCGTCCGCCTACGGGTGTGGTATCTTCCGGAGTCCGTGAGTCATAATGAGGAGAAAGTCTGAGATTTTCCTCCTCTGGGTTTAGACTGGGCTGCTTTTGACTGCCAGGTCTTGTCCGACCTTTGCGTTGATTGTGAATTGTCACTGTGTGGGGAACGGTTACGATTTTGTGCTGGACGCGAGACGGACCAGCCCGAAGAATTCCGAAAGGATCGGAATCGAGTTTGGTTACGCTTCTTGTAAGTGCGTTGAGGTTTCAGTTGGGGAAGAGAGGTACTCTTACCCCCGGTGGCGTTGGATATCATTGTGTCCAACTGTTCACCAAAAAATAGAATTATTCTTACCGTTAATTCGGTTTCTAGTAACCCACCACGACAGCACACCTGGAGGATGTTACCCCTTTCCTAATAGGGACAGGAAATGACAAGAGGTTAAATAACCCCTCCCTCATCCTCCCCTCAGTGTTATTATAAAGGACCACAGGAGAATGAATGCTTCAAATTATATTTATTCTTTTCAGAACGTATTTTAAGCAAAGGGAGGGATTACTCCTGCTGTCGTGGTGGGTTACTAGAAACCGAATTAACAGTAAGAATAATTCTATTTTCTCTAGTAACCCCCCACGACAGCACACCTGGAGCAGTACCCAAGAGTAATTTTTAGGGAGGGACTACAGCACTAAGGACTTTTTCTCCGAAGGCTAAGTCTTCCTTTGACATCAGGTCAAGCCTGTAATGTTTGGAGAACGTATGGACCGAGGACCACGTAGCCGCTCTGCAAATTTGCTCGATGAAAGCACTGGTTTTCTCGGCCCAGGAGACAGCTGTTGCTCTAGTAGAATGGGCTGTGAGCTTTTCTGGTGGTGGAAGGCCTTGAATTTGATAAGCCTCCAGGATTGCTCTTTTGATCCAATTTGCAATTGTGGATCTGGAAGTCTTCTTCCCTTTATTCTGGCCGAGAAGATGAATAAACAGATTTTGATCCTTTCTAATCTTCTCTGATGCATGAAGATAATAGAGTACCATTCTTCGAACATCCAAAGTATGGAAATGTTCCTCTTCCTCATTCTTTGGTTCTTGATAGAATGATGGAAGAATTATCTCCTGCGATTTGTGGAAATCGGAGACGACCTTTGGGAGAAAGGATGGGTCTAATCGCAGGATAAGCCTGTCCTGAAGAATCTTCATGTAGGTCTCATTGATTGACAGGGCTTGTAGTTCACCCACTCTTCTGGCTGTTGTTATGGCTACCAGGAAGGTGGTTTTCCAAGCGAGTTTATCCATGGTTATGGAAGATAAGGGTTCAAATGGTGGCAGTGTAAGTCCTTTCAGGACTATATTCAGGTCCCAGGATGGAACTATATTTATGGGTCTTGGAGATATGCGGGATGCCGCCGTCATGAATCTTCTTACCCATCTATGGTCAGCTAAAGACTGGTCAAAATAAGAGCTCAAGGCTGCCACTTGTACCTTGAGGGTACTGGGTCTGAGACCCTTCTCCAGCCCATCTTGTAGAAAATCCAGGATCTTGGCTAGGTTTGGTTTATCTGGGTTAGGTTGTTCAGGAGCACACCATGTGATGAACGTCTTCCAGATCTTTTGGTAAATAGAATTAGTAACCGTTTTGCGGCTTTTTTGTAATGTTTTAATTACCCTCTTTGATAGTCCTCTAGTTCTCAGAATTGAGAATTCAGAAGCCAGGCATTTAGGTGTAGCCTCTCGGGATCTGGATGCAGTATTGGCCCCTGGTAGAGAAGGTCTTTGACCGGTGGAAGTGCTATTGGCCCATCTATCTTTAGACTGATGAGGGCCCCAAACCAACCTCTTTTGGGCCAAAGTGGAGCCACTAGGATCACCTTGAGTTTTTCTGCCCTTATTTTCTGCAGGACTTTTGGTAGGACTGGCAATGGCAGGAAAGTGTATGCTAGCGTGAATGTCCATGGCTGGACCAATGCGTCCACAGCTAACCCCGGATTCATCGGATCTAGCGAGAAGAACTGGTCTACCTTTGTGTTCTGACTGTTCGCGAACAAGTCCACTTCTGGCTGACCCCATCTTTTGACTAGTATCTGAAAGACTTCTGGGTTTAGGCTCCATTCTCCTGGATGGACCTCTGTTCTGCTCAAGAAGTCGGCTTGTACGTTTATCTCCCCTTTTATATGTAGGGCGGATATAGAGAGAACATGTTCTTCGGCCCACGAAAATATTCTTGCTGATATTCTTTTTAGATCTTCGTGTCTTGTAGTTCCCTGGTGGCGAAGGTGGGCAACTGTTGTCCTGTTGTCTGAGTATATTTTTATGTGGGAATTTTGTACAAGAGTTACCGCCGCTTTGAGGACTTTTTCCACTGCTTTTAGCTCTTTGAAATTCGAGGATTGTTGTGCTATTTCGGCTGACCAGAATCCCTGGAATATGTGCTGGTCTACCGTAGCTCCCCAACCTTTTCCACTGGCATCTACTGTTATGGTCACTGCTGGGACCTGCAACCAGGGAACTCCTCTTATTAAGTTCTCTTTTTGTAGCCACCATGTTAATGAGGACTTTACATGCGGTGGTATCCAGATCTTTTTGTCTAGAGAACCTGGGGATCCGTCCCAGCTTGACAGAATATGTGTCTGAAGTATCCTGGTGTGGGCTTGAGCCCATGCCACCATCTGGATGCAAGATGTCATGGTACCTAGAACCGACATGGCCCATCTTAGAGATACTCTCTTCTTGTCCCGCAATGTTCTTATCTTTGATGTAAGCAGGGACTGTTTTTTGTTCGGGCAAGAAAGATGTTTGGCTGTGGGAGTCTAATAAGACCCCTACAAAGGTCTTCGTTGTGGACGGAACCATATCCGATTTTTTGGGGTTTATCACCCAACCCAGGGATGACAGGATCTGGACTGTTGTTTGAAGATGTTCTTGTAGAATTGGAACTGTGGGAGCCACTACCAAGAGGTCGTTGAGGTATGGGATTATGCATATCTGCCGACTTCTGATGTACGCCATCACCTCGGACATGACCTTTGTAAAGATCCTTGGAGCTGATGATAGTCCGAATGGGAGGACATTGAACTGGAAGTGGTCTATAACTTCTCCTCTGGTGACTGCAAGCCTTAGAAATTTTCGATAGGTTGGATGGACTGGGACGTGATAATATGCGTCCTGTAAGTCGATGGTTGCCATGACGAAGTCTTGCCCTATTAAGGGTACTGTCGATCTGACGGACTCCATTCTGAATCTTCTGTAGGTTACATATTGATTCAGCGGTTTCAGATTGATTATCATCCGATGGGTTCCGTTTGGTTTCCTTATCAGAAATAGGCTGGAATAATGGCCCTTGTTTCTTTCGTCTTTTGGGACTGTGGAGATCACATTGTTGATTAAGAGATCTTCTATCCCAGTTATCAGGGTGGACTGTAGCTTCGGTGTTGATAACGTTGTAGTTTTCATTCTTTTTTGGGGATATGATGTAAACTCTATTTTCATCCCCTCTTTGACCAATCTTAAGGTCCACTGATCCACACCGATCTCTTGCCAGACTGGGAGGAAGTTCGAAATCCGACCTCCCACTATGACGGCGTCATTGCTTTCTCTGGTTTTGGGGTTGTGAAAGAAAAAGATTCCTGTCTTTCCCTCCTTTCGGATAGCTCCAGCGACCTGTCTTACCCTTTCCTCTGTATTGAGGAGTATGCTCCTGCTGAGCGCGGAAGGGTCTTTTCCTAGGGTTTCTAGGTTCTGGTAAGGTCTTTTTCTTGTCTGAAGCCTTCTCCAAAAGGTCATCCAAGGCTGGTCCAAACATATACTTTCCTTTAAAAGGAATAGAACACAGCTTCATCTTGGAAGTCATATCCCCAGACCAGGATCTTAGCCAGAGTGCACGCCTTACCGAGTTTGACAGTGCGGATGATCTCGCCGTCACTCTCACGGATTCTGCGGAAGCGTCTGCTAAAAAGCCTGTTGCTTTCTGGAAGATAGGCAAGGAGGCTAGAATATCTTCTCTCGGGGTACCTGAGGACAAGTGCTCCTCTAGCTGCCCCAGCCAGCGATGCATCGATCTAGCCACGCAGGTGGATACTGAATTGATGTTCAGTAAAGACGCTAACGTTTCCCACGACTTCCTTAGTAGTCCGTCCATCTTACGTTCCAGAGGGTCTCTCAGTTGGGAGGCATCCTCGAACGGTAGCGTGGTCTTTTTGGCTACTCTGGCAATCTGGACGTCCACTTTTGGAACTTCAGACCAGCATGACGCTGTCTCGGCATCCACAGGAAATCTGTCTTTAATTTCTGCTGGAGTAGTCAGCTTCTTTTCTGGGGATTCCCACTCGTCCAGAACTAAATCCCGGATGTTTTGGTGAATAGGAAACACCTGACGCTTCCTAGAACGAAGTCCTCCAAACATCTCTTCTTGCACTGACTGGGCCGTCTTCTCTTCCTCAACCTCCATAGTTTTCCTTACAGCCGTAAGGAGTTCTTCTATATCAGATGAAGAGAAGTAGTATCTCTCTTGCTGGACAGTTTCAGAGTCCAGGGATAATTCACCCTCCTCTGGGGGTTCGTCCGACGTCTCTCCTTGAGAGTCCTCCTGCTCTTCCTCCTGTGGATTAAGTTTCCTTTTCTTAGCCTCAGGAGGGGCACTAGGAGATGGTGTAGGCTGGGAAAGAGTGGCCAGAGATGTTTTAATCTCCTGCTGGATTAAGGTTTTAATCTCTTCTATCAGGGATGGCTGTTCCTCTCTGATTATTTTGTCTGTGCATTCTTTGCACAATGATTTCTTGTATGAAGAGGACAGCTTCTTCATACAAACTGCGCATTGCGGGTAGTTTTTGTTTTGCTTCCTGATGTGGGTTCCTTGTCCCCCTAAAAAGGAAGGGGAGAAGGAGTCATAAGACTACAACCCACATCAGGGAATGGACACCCTGGGCAAGATTACTTACTGGGGCCGGGATGGTGCTGGGATCTGCAAGAGCAGAGCGCGAGGCAGACGTCTCCATGATTTTCACCACACTGTGGTCTTACCTGAGACGTCTTCTTGTCCGGGGCTCTTAAATAGGCGACCAGACACAGCACCTGTCCTCCTGTGAGAGGACCTCCTCCTCCAATGTCCGGATGTGGGGGGAGAAAGACCGCCGATATCCACGCTAACTGACATGCGTTCCAGCGTGGAACGCAAAGGAGCTTCCTGAGTACCGAAGCCGGCCGGCGTCCACTTCCTGCCGCCGGCTTCAGACCGGAAGCCCTCATCGCGCGCACAGCGCTGGAGGAGGAGAGGGGCTGGAGAGCTCAGGGAGGCCTCCAGCCGAAGAATGCCGCCCAGACCTTGCCTTGTCGGTGCGGACTGGTGGCGGAAGTCCCGAGTCCGGAGAGACGGGAGCAGCGCTCGGGGAAGAGAGGTAAGTCTGCTCCCCAGCTGCCCGGCATAGAATCTCTTTCCCCCTGGTGACCGCTGCCGGCACAGCACACCTGGGATGACCTCTTCATCCCTAGTAGGGACAGGAAAAAACACTGAGGGGAGGATGAGGGAGGGGTTATTTAACCTCTTGTCATTTCCTGTCCCTATTAGGAAAGGGGTAACATCCTCCAGGTGTGCTGTCGTGGGGGGTTACTAGAGAAAGTCGCCCACTGAGGTAGGGGAGGTGCGTGAGGGACTTCTTTGAGGCTGCATCCGCTTTCCATTCCCGCAGCCAGAGGATACGCCGAATTGTGATGGCGTTTGATGCTATCCCCGCTACACCCCTTGCTGAATCCAGAGCTGCATGAAGCATGTAATCTGCTACGACTGCTATTTGAACCGCTTGGTCCGACAGCTCAGGAGCGGATGCTTGGAGGCCAGCTTGTAAATTTTTGGCCCAGGCAGAATGGCCTTGGCGGCCCAAACTGAAGAAATCGCAGGAGCCAGGGATGCCCCTGCAGCCTCGAAAATTGAACGAGCCATGCGTTCTACCTGCCGGTCTGCTGCATCCCTGAAGGTTGAGCTATCTGGCAGTGAAAGGAGGGTCTGTGCTGCTAGTCTAGAGACTGGGGGGTCCACTTCGGGTGGGTCTGTCCATTCCTTGGTATCTTTCTGTGGGAAGGGGTACCTCGCCTCTAGATATTTGCGATTAGCAAATTTTTTCTCAGGCTGTGAAAGCTGCTTTTTAAGGATCGCCTTAAACTCTGAGTGGTTAGAGAAAACCTTAGGCGGCTTCAGAGGTCCTTCAAAGGAAATCTTGTGTTCTGGGGCCTCTGGTGGCAGACCAGAAATGTCCAGCACCCGATGGATGGAAGAGATTATGTCCTCAACTAGCGCTGTATTGCTAGGAGGGATTGGGATCAGGGACCCCTCCGTTTCCTTGTCGGAGTGACAGATGCCTTCCGAATACAGTGTATCACTGAGGTGTCCCCTGCTGGGTGAGCTGGGGCGGAGGCCTTCTCTGGTCGGGGATTGCGGAGATCTGCATTGTCTGTCCCTGGAAGGGAACAGTCTAGATGACCTAGAACTACGGTGTCTCTCCCTAGAAGGAGATGACCGTGTGCTATGGGATGACGCAGATGAACGTGACCTGTGGGTCCGCTTGCGTCCTGACCTAGACGTCGATGTGCCAGGGTCGTCCTGTCCCTGAGTCAAGCTCTCCCTTTGCTGGGTAGCGGTCATGGCCGCGGCATGACTCTGCAGAGCCTGAAGCAATGTGGAGGTTAGGTTATCTATAGACTGCGTCATAGATTGCGACATCTGAGTAACCCATTCCGGCGTGGCATTAGACACTGAGGCATTAGCAGGGGCCTCTTGGGGCTCCGACACAGTAGTCTGAGTGCAGCCCTGGCAGTGCGGGTACGTGTTGCCGCTGGGGAGAGCGGTCCCGCAGGCTGTGCAGAATGCATAATAGCAGTCCTGCCTGGTTCTCTTGGACCTTGAGCCCGGCATAGTGCACAGAGTGGAAATGGCTGGCTATGCAGAGCACCTTACAGGGGTAGCTATGCAGAGGAACCTTATAAGGGAGCCTTATAGGGAATATGGATTCACAGCCGAGTAAAACGACCCAGCTGTGATCTTACCCCACCAGTTTGCTACTAGGTCCAGTGCCGAATAACCACAAGCCTGTGCCCCCCGGAGACTGAAAAAGAGGCAGGGAGAGAAGGGGGCGGAGAGCTGAGGAAAAAAGGCGGCAAAGCTGTGTAAAAACGCGCCCTTTCTGTCTCGATCCGCCCCCTCTGTGACACTGTAGAGTGTCATATTTGTCATCCGGGGGGCGGGCCGGGGGGCGCAGAGGAGGCGGCGGCTACAGCTAGGCTGAAGCCGGGGCCTAAATTAGATGCATGATGCCCAGAAAGGCTCCAGGCCGGCGCGGAAGTCCGGGAGGGGGTCGGATCTGAACCGGACCCCCCCCCCCCGATTGAATGGCAGGATAGCGGTGGGGCTATAAGCAGAAGGGGGGCCTGTCTCCCTGAGGCAGTATAGAGCTGGTGCTGCCGCAGAGACAGGGCGCAGGGAGCCCGTGTCTCTATTGTGCCATGCCTGCCTGCACTCCCCCCGGCCCCGACAGGAGCCCGCAGGTGGGCTGGGGTCCCTGGATGCAGGCGCAGTGTGCTGGCCCATTACTGGAAGCTGCAGAGTGCTGTCTGTACAGGCCCTACCTGAGGTGTCTCAACCTAATGCCCCCAGATGGGGATTAGGGAGGGTGCTGCTATGACCTTCAGGGGGCCTTTATCCTCGCCTCGACCTCAACCCAGTAACCAAAAGGAATTGGGGAAGGAGTGGGGGGGGGGGTCTAGACTTCGATCCAGCACCCGAGGGAATGGGGAAGGAGCGACATGGGGAATAGCCATCTCGACTTCAACCGGGCGCCCTGTAATAGGGGGCCGAGGAAGGAGCCATGCCGGGAGTCTCACAGGAGACCCTCTTTTCTTCATCTGTAATCCGTTGGAAAAAAACGGAGTGAAAAATCTTAGGTGTGCCTCCTATGCGACACTAAGCAAAAACTGGAGAAGGCTGATGCTGTCAAGGGGTGTATACTGCAGAGGAGGAGCCACGGTTAATCTTTTTCAGATTATGCATAGTGTCGCCTCCTAGTGGACAGCAGCATAACACCCATGGTCCTGTGTCCCCCAATGAGGCGACAGAGTAAGATTCCATTATCTGCCGAACACTTCTTTTCTTTAACCCCTAGGTGGCAGTGCGAGTGCATGTAATAAAAGTGCTCTAGGCCCATTTGCGCAGACTTTAGGGTAAGACCTAGAGGAAGTAGTCACGTCGTAGCCGTAAGCTGCAGCAATTATTTGATTTTTGCATGGGGAACGCATGTCCGACCTTACTGCTGTTTGCAATATTGCGTTAATAGGGGAAAGAGAGAGGAGTATCCCAATAAACTATTCTCATCCCTCCGCAGCAGATTGCAAGAATCATCATATTATCAAGAAACCTTTCCAACAAGGGACGACAGTGCAAATCAAAAACCCATCCCTGAAGCAATATCACACGCAAACTTTCCATGTAGATGGAATGGCTTAAAGGGGTATTTTGAAGTAATCCCTTATCTATAGAATAGGATATAACTTCCTGATCGCTGGGGGGGTCCTACTGCTCAGACATGGAAAGTTTGTGTGTGATATTGCTGCAGAGATGGGTTTTTGATTTGCACTGTCCTCCCTTGTTGGATGGGTTTCTTGACAGTAGGGTTTTTTATAAGAGCTGAGGGGTGGTTGCTGTGAAAGACGCCCATCTGTAGGGTACTAAATGCAATATTTATATTTCCAGAATACAGCGCACCCCAGGCAGTTTCCCAATGCAGTACATGGGCACTTTATGGCTCTGTGTAAGGTATGGCATTGTGTTTAGCAGTGATAATGGCCTTGGGGCATGTCACACTGATCTTTGACTTTGATGACATGTATGAGTATGGTCAGACCGAGAAGACTAATTTTACCAGCAATAATCGTTATTACGTGCCTAGACGGCAGGGCGTACCTGCCATGGGGTTGTAGTGTTCCGTGTAGTCAGGTCTGAATTGCCGATTGCTTTTACTCTCAATCCCATGTGGATCTGCAAATAGAAAATTCAGACAATTCTGTCACTTCCCCGGATTGTCGCCTTGTGGATAAATCCCCTATGGTTATACATACCTGGCCCTTTAATGTCATCAAAGGGTGACGAGAGCCGTTGTCGCTTTCTGCCTAATCCGTAGGCGTCTGGAGAAAAGATTAGTAACTATGAGGAGATGTGTGAACTATCTGTAAGACTTGGAGAGTTAAAGGATTTTTTCAGAAACCCACACAATAAACAGAACGTCCTTTACTCCCCCTCCCCGGGTCCAGGGCTGGGTCTCCGCTGATCACCGAGTGTTATTGTCTGCAGCGCTGATGTCAGGTAGTCAGCGCTGCAGTCAATCAGTGAGCTCAACAGCACTGACAGAGTAGACGGCACTGAGTTCAGCGATTGGCTGCCGTGCTGTCGACGTGACAAACTGTAGTGAATTTTAGTCTGGGATTAATAAAGTTAAGAAATGACAGATTAGAGCTCTTCTAACCTTCCCAGCATTTCCCAGAGTGCAATATGTATGTATTGGAAATACTGTAGGAAAAATTCCTGCAGAAAATCTGCAATCAGCAGGAAAATCCACACTGGTAAATCTACATAACAAGGATGGAGATTTTGGAGCGGATTCATCCATATTTTATTCTATTGCGGCAGAATTGCAGAAAATAGGCAACAAACGAGGAAGTCAAAATCCCCAATATACCCCCATGGTTGTGGATTTTCACTTTTTTGTGGAACTGATGGAAAAAAAATAGGCAACAAACCTGTCACCAATACACAACACAAATTGACAAGCTGCAGATTTATAATCCGTCAGTGTTGATGGCATGTCAATCTACAGGCGAATATTTTTTTTTTTTTTTGCTGCTGACACAGATTTTCCACTTGCAAATCCGGGAAGAAAAATCTACAGCATTTTGCGCTACGTGTGATCAAGAATATCCTGCTATGAAGGAATTGTAATTACTCACTGATTGGTCGCGGCATGTAGGTGAAGATCACTGCCTCACTGCGGATCCCGTCTCCGATCCTCTGCAGACATACTTGCACAGGAGTCGGGTCCTTGATGTGCAGATCATGATACGGAGGCGTCTTCAGGACGATGGCGATCTGCCTGTGGATATTGTCTTGCGAGAAATCGGCACAAGCTTGCCATTCCCCTTCCGAGAACATAACCTTTATATCCTCTGGAAGAAGGCACCAAATGTCAAGGTAACATACAAGCAGGATAGTCTGCGTAACATTTACTGATCTCATCGGGGTATTATATCTCCAGGCACAGAAATCTCAGGACAGTGTCAAAGGGGCCTGTGATCACAGATCTTATTCCATGGACATCTGACATAGTAGACACTAGAATGGCCCTGGAGGAAAATCAGCCATGACTGCATATGTCATGAAGACACTGACAAGCTATGGATCTCCTGGGATCACATGTGCCAATCTCTCACCTTTCTGCACTTTCTCACACAGGATATACAGCTCCTCTCCACCGTCACAACGGCCGTGATCTTTATTCATCCGGCAGATCTTCAGCTCCGTAGTGTTAGTGGATTCTGTGAAGATGGATGGAAGATATTAGGTCCGACACAAGACAATGCAGGGCAACTGTGATCCCTGAGGGTCCGAATGCAAGACCCCCTTCCACCAATCACAAGAACAAGGGATCCCGGAATCTCCATGTGATCACACCTGAGTGGTGCACAGTGGTGTAACTTGAATCCTGTGGGCCCCAATTCAAAATCTCCAACACGGCCTCCACTATCACAGGTTTTTAATAGTAATAGTGTCATGTGAGCCAAAAGGGTCCTTTGCACCCCCTAAGCTCCAGGGCTCGGAGGCGATTGCTACCCCTGCCCCCATCATAGCTACATCCAGGGCGGTACAGATGTGAATGTAGAATTTAGCCAGCATTTACATTAATATGGGACTTTTAGACCCTCACTCTTGGGATCTACTGGACCTGCACAACCAGACATTTATTACCTATTTTGCGGATAAGTGTTAACCACTTCCCACCAGAGTCATTTTTAATTTTTTTTTTTTTTTGCGTTTTCCATTTTTTTTCCCAATCCACCAAGAGCCACAAATTCTTTATCTTTGTGTCAACATAGACTTATGAAGGTTTTTTTGCAGGACAATCTGTAGTTTTAAATGGCATCATTAATTTTATAATATAATGACACACATCACACATATATTGTCATTATATATATATATATATATATATATATATATATATGTGTGTGTATATATATATATATGCACATACATACACACAGTATGTATATAATTATTTTTTTAGTATATTTTTTGTAATTCCTGTAAGGGCTTGAAACTTGTACTATATCTTGCAATTCAACAGTCTAGTGCAGTATATGGCAGGGGTGTCAAACTGCATTCCTCGAGGGCCTCAAACCATGTGTGTTTTCAAGAATTCCTTAGTATTGCACAAGGTGCTGGAATCATTCTCTGCAGGTGATTATATTATCACCTGTGCAATGCAAGGAAATCCTGAAAACATGACCTGTTTGCAGCCCTCGAGGAATGCAGTTTGACACCCCTTGTATATGGTAATAAAATGACTGATCTCTTATGAGGCCCAGGCTTCCTAGAGGCACCAAGATGGCGATGAAGGAGGGTCTTCAGTAGGTCTCTGGCTACCATGACAACTATAGGCTGTTGGGGGCACAGAACAATTGTGCTGCTGTTAACATGTAAAAGCTGCAGTGAAATCTCTCTCCAGTCACTTGTGGCTATATGTTTACTATACATGTAGCCGCAGGTGTCCACTCCATACTCCCGCACCTGACATTTATACATTGGGTAGGGGTTAATGTTGTTTGCGGGATGACCCCTTTTAAGGGTTATTCCCTTGATCATAGCTGGATATTGTCAGATAGAGCTTAGGAAAACAAGCACTTTTTCAATTTGCCATTTATTAAAATTTGCAGCCGTTCTTTGGATTTTAACACTTTACTGTTCTTTACAGCTTGTTGCCTAGGTGACCGACCACCACTACGGTCTAGTTTCCCGGGTTTCCTCCGGGTACTCGGTTTCCTCCTACATACCAAAGACATACTGATAGGGAATTTAGATTGTGAGCTGTTGTGAATTCTGTGGTCAAGCTCCCTCCTGTGGTCATGAGTGGTACTTCGGCTGGTTCTGTCTATGAGCTTCCTCTGGTGGATGTGAGTGGGGCTGCGGCTTCTGAGTTTCCTTCCTCAGGTGACGAGGTTAAGTCGTTAGGTGCTGCTCTATTTAACTCCACCTAGTTCTTTGTTCCTGGCCTCCAGTCAATGTTCCAGTATTGGTCTTGCTTTCTCCTGGATCGTTCTTGTGGCCTGTCTGCCCTGCATAAGCTAAGTTTTGCTTGTGTTACTTTTATTTGCTATATTTTCTGTCCAGCTTGCTATATTGTTTTTTCTTGCTTGCTGGAAGCTCTGAGACGCAGAGGGAGCACCTCCATACCGTTAGTCGGTGCGGAGGGTCTTTTTGCCCCCTCTGCGTGGTTGTTTGTAGGTTTTTGTGCTGACCGCAAAGCTATCTTTCTTATCCTCGGTCTATTCAGTAAGTCGGGCCTCACTTTGCTAAAATCTATTTCATCTCTGTGTTTGTATTTTCATCTTTACTCACAGTCATTATATGTGGGGGCTGCCTTTTCCTTTGGGGAATTTCTCTGAGGCAAGGTAGGCTTTATTTTCCTTTCTTCAGGGCTAGCTAGTTTCTTAGGCTGTGCCGAGTTGCATAGGGAGCGTTAGGCGCAATCCACGGCTATTTCTAGTGTGGTTGATAGGTTTAGGGATTGCGGTCAGCAGAGTTCCCACATCTCAGAGCTCGTCCTATGTTAGTAACTATCAGGTCACTTTGTGTGCTCTTAACCACTAGGTCCATTGTGGTTCTGAATCACCTGTTCATAACAGTGAGCCCCATCGGGGACAGCGATGATAATGTGTGTAAACTGTAAAGCGCTGCGGAATATGTTAGCACTATATAAAAATAAAGATTATTTATTTATTTGTAAGCACAGAACTGAAGCTGACCGTTCCAGCGATTCTGGACAACTGCAAAACAGTGTTTATGAGCTCAATAGAAAAGAGCTAGCAAGCAAAGTGCATGTTATACTGACTAGCAGTGGTGGTCGGTCTCCAACACAACGATCTGTAAACAAAAGAAAAAAAAAGTGTTAATATCTCAAGAATGGCAGAAAATTTTAATAAGCAGTAAATTGCAGAATTTCTTGTATTTACAGGCACTATCCCACAGTACCCATCTGTAAGGAGATTGCTTTTCCTGCTTACCTGGAACCACTTAGTCAGACAGCTGGGTTGTCGGGGGAAGACTTTCTGCCCTGGACAGAAGGGACCATGTGACGGCTGGGGCAGGGAGGAAGAGACGGGGGAGTGGTCAGAAAAGTGCGGGAGAGCAGAGCGCACCAGAGAGAGGGGACAGCGTGCCAGAGAGTAAGCAGGCTGCAGCTCCGCGCTCCCCATGACAGAGTGCTCCCTGTGAGGGCACTAAGGCTGGAATGAGAGTGGGGACTTGGAAGACTCCATAATCTGAGAAGACTCTTCCCCTGACAGTGCAGAGACAGTGACTCGAGTGCAGCTCTGGTGACCGCAGTGACAAGCAAAGATCCCTGAGTGTGATAAGTAACTGCCCAGCGTGTGTGTGACATTGTTACTACAGAGAAGCTGCCAGGCTTACATACAGAGACTCCTGCAGCAGTTACCGAGACTGTGCTACTTCCTGAATTCAGTTTCAGTTTGAGAAGAACAGGCTGCAGAGACTTAACCCCGGAGTTTCCAGGAGACAGAAAAGAGACTTCAGGATCTCAAGTGCTGCTGGTGACTGTACCCACATTGGAATAAGGACCCTCCAGTCAGCATTTCCCTGGACTGATAAGTTACAAGAACACTCGTTTTCCATTCCTATTCTGCTTAGCTGTTTCATAGCTTCAGTTAACTTGTTGTGTACTGTTATACTGCTTGCATTATCTTTGCTAACCCCCTGCTTCCTCCCTGTGAGGAGAATTTTACCCCTGTTAATAAATCCCCTTCAACAGTTGGTCTGTCTGTTCCGTGGTGATATACTCAACCCTGCACTCTATTACATTTGGCGTAGTCGGCAGGATGTCACACGGTAGCACAGAAGGGGCAGACCAAGCAGTTGGGGGAGGCCCAAGGTCTAGCATTTCCCTGGGAGCCATGTTAGTTAACTTGCCAAAATTCTCGGGGAGTGATGTCATGTTGTGTAGTTGGACGGAGCGCATCCGAGGGATGATGCGGATGCATCCTATGACACTGGCTCTGCAGGCGGAAATAGCAGTGATGGCCCTAGAGGGGGATGCACGGGACTCTGTTATGCTCAGACCCCCCCAGGTGAGAGATACCCTGGACAAAGTATTACGTATACTTGAGACGCATGGGGACCCCACTGACGTAGGGGAGCTGCACATGCGACTGTTCCGCCGGGTACAAAGAGAGGGGGAGACCGTGACGCAATATATGAATGCCCTGCAGGAGCTTCATACTGACATTATACGGAAGGACAGCGTAGGTGTGGGGTCAGTTGACGTTGTGCTGCGAGATCAACTCGTGACAGGCTTGCAAGATGTGTTGGTGAAACAGGCCCTGCGAGAGCGCATGCGCATAAAGCTAGATATGACTTTCTCTGAGGTCGGGAGTGGGGCACGCGCGAGCAAGAGCAAGGGGTGGTAGTGCCAGTGGGACAGGTATGGAGCGGGGAGGTAACAGCCCCTCAATGGGTAGAAGACTTGAAGAAGGAGGTTAAGCGAGTCCGTGAGGAAGTAGCTGAATATAAGAAGACCCCTGCTGCCGAGTGCTGCCCTGTGCGAGAAAGAGAGTACGCCCCCAAAGTGAGACTAGTGCCGCTCGGCGAAGAAGACTGCCTACATGCTACAATTGCGGAGCACCCAGTCAAAATGAAGAGGAGACGATGTGGACCCGGGATTCCCGGTCGAAGATAAGAAGAATCTGGGAAGAGATTGAGAGTCTGTGGAAAGCCCTGACTGCCGTTTTGGGGACCAGCGGCATACCCCGAGGTAACGTGCGGAAGCCACCATAAAGAGATAGAGAGGTGCGCAGCATGAAGAATGTTTCAGATGTGGCCCCCGAGTGTAACTCCGTATCCTGGGGTGAAGAGCAACCGCAGATGAGAGATGTCCCCCGCCGAGGTCGATGATCCAGATTGAAGCGCCCTCCAGACAGATGCAGAAGTGAGTGCTGGTCGTGCAGAAGGGTGGACACATGTCCAGAAATTGCCCTACCCGAGAAGAGCGGTGGCAGAGATCCGCTCACCCCTCTGAGGGTCCTGCTAACTGGAGGGAACGTTGCCCCTGGAGAGAATGGTACGGCAGGAAGAGAAGAGTTCCACCTAACACAGTACCACAATGTCAGACGCCAAGGAGAGGAGAAAGTGTCAAGCATCTCCGGTGGAATGACTGCGCTGTCCAAAGGCATGAAGGCGAGCCTGGTGGAACTCCAGCCTGGGTCTGAAGGTTTTGTCTGTGAGACTCAGCCCGGAGGGAAAAAAGGGACATCTACTCGAGAAGACCACCAAAGTGTTTTACTGCCTTGCCCAGCACGAGTTCCCGAAGAAGGAGAGAAAGTGCCAAGTGTACCTGCGGCGCACGTTTTCGAGGTCATCGTCGGTGAGAAGGAGGAACCACTGGTGTCGTCCCCTGAGGTGAAGAATGTGCTGGCTGTCAGCTCACTAGTTCCTGATCGGACAGGGGAAATGGAACAGCTGTGTGAGACAGGGCGTGTGGCTGAGAAGTCCTGGGAAGTGATGCCCGCAGAGCCCGGCGCAGATGACGAAGAGTCCGGCCTGCATAGTCTTAATTCATCTGACTCAAGTTTCGACGAGAATGCTCCTGTCAAAGAGAGGGGGAGCTATGGAGAGGAATTGCTTGTAGTAAGCCCCCAAACTGAGGAGCCCGAGCAAGAAGTCCCTAAAGTTTCCGATAACGACAAGGAAGAGGATGAATCATCTACGCAGACATCTGCTAGCGGCAAAGCTAAGAAGAAGGAGAAAAAGAAGAAGAGGCCAGCAGTTGTCGATGAAGCGGAGAAGGCATATCTCAACCTGACTGATGAGCAGCTCCTAAACCATTTAGTTTGGGAGTATGTACAAGAAGAAAGGCAGAAGGAGATGCGAGAATCGCAGGTATCTGACTCCCCTCAAAAGAACAAACAGAAGCACGAAGAGTCCTCGCCCGTGGAATGGCGAGATTCAAGAGAGGGGGAATGTAAGGAGGTTGCTTTTCCTGCTCCTTACCTTGAACCACTTAGTCAGACAGCTGGGCTGTCGGGGGGAAGACTTTCTGCCCTGGACAGAAGGGACCATGTTACGGCTGGGGCAGGGAGGAAGAGACGGGGGTGTGGTCAGAAAGTGCGGGAGAGCAGAGCGCGCCAGACAGAGGGAACAGCGTGCCAGAGAGAAAGCAGGCTGCAGCACCGCACTCCCCATGACAGAGTGCTCCCCGTGAGGGCACTAAGGCTGGGTTCACATTGCGTTAATGGGAAAGCGCTAACGGACAGCGTTGCACGGCGAAATTAACGCCGTGCAACGCGTCCGTTAGCGCGCCCATTCACAGCAATGGGAACGCGCAGCACTAGCGCGTGCCATGTTCGGCACGCGCTATGCGACGCGCCGGTGTTTCCTGGCGCGCCGCGGACGCTGCTTGCAGCGTCCGAGGCGCGCCCGCGGTCCATTCCCCGCTCTCGCAGATCGGGGATCTGCGAGAGCGGGGACGTTACCGCGACCCCGGGACGCGGCCCCATTAAAAACATTGCGTTAGCGCAACCCGCTAGCGCTAAACGGGTTGCACTAACGCAATATGAACCTAGCCTAAGGCTGGAGTGAGAGTGGGGACTTGGAAGACTCCATAATCTGAGAAGACTCTTCCCCTGACAGTGCAGAGACAGTGACTCGAGTGCAGCCCTGGTGACCGCAGTGACAAGCAAAGATCCCTGAGTGTGATAAGTAACTGCCCAGTGTGTGTGTGACATCGTTACTACAGAGAAGCTGCCAGGCTTACAGAGACTCCTGCAGCAGTGACGGAGGAGACTGTGCTACTTCCCGGTTTCAGTTTCACTCTGAGAAGAACAGGCTGCAGAGACTTAGGCTGCTTTCACACATCAGGTTTTTCGCCGGATGCCGGTTCCGGCGTCACGCCGCATCACCGGATCTGTTTTTTTTTTAGGAAACCGGTTGGCATCCGGATGAAACGGATCCGTTTTTCAGCCGGATCAGGTGTCCGGATCCGGCGATTAACCGGATCCGTCTCATCCGGTTGCCATCCAGTTCGTCCAGTTTTCTTTCTGATTTTTTTTTTTACGTATCCGGCTTTTAAAAACGCCCCCTGAAAGGCTGAAAAGGTGATTGGCCGGCTGAAAACTATATATACAGTGTTCCTAACATCTGTGACGGGTTGGAGAGGAGCAAGATACAGAGCAAGATGGACGGCATTATTGCAAAGATTCTGCAGAACAACGTGGATTTCATTGCAGAGGCGAATCGATTGAAAGCAATTGTTATTGAGAAGGAGCAAGAGAGACAGCGTGTCATGCGTCTGCGATGACGCCGTTTGTGGATCCACCCCATCACGGCACAGAGAATGACCCGGGGAGTCTTTTCCACTTTGTGTATGGAGCTACGAGGTGACCCTGACAAGTTTTTCAGCTATGTGTGGATGAAAGCGGAGAACTTTGATATATTGGTGGAGCGGGTTGAACATCTGATAAGAAGGAGTGATAACTATTGCCGATTCTTCATTACCCCGGCTGAGCGTCTGATGGTCACTCTTCAGTAAGCATTCTTTTTGAATCAACTCTTGTAGGGCACGTTTGTTGATATTTTGAATTTGCAGTAATTTCAGCCTTGCGTTTGTCCACAGATTCCTAGCAACTGGTGAATCCCTGTCTTCACTACATTTTCAGTTCAGACTGGGCATTTCAACCATATCAGAAATAGTGAGGCACACTTGCCGTGCACTGTGGGACTCTCTACATGAAGAATACATTCCACATCCCTCAATGCAGACATGGTTTTAAGTAGCTTACAGATTCCTGGAAGTGTGCCAGTTTCCCAATTGCTTGGGTGCGGTGGACGGGAAACACATCCGTATCGTGAAACTGGCTGGTTCTGGATCTCAGTATTTCAACTAGAAGAAGTACTTTTCCATAGTGCTGATGGCCATTGCTGATGCAGATTACAAATTTGTAGCGGTGGACATTGGGGCGTATGGCCGTTCTAATGATTCACAAGTTTTCAAACTGTCTGCTATGGGGCGGCATTTATATGGACAAACATTTCAATCCCCCCCCCCCCCAAGACCACTGCCTCAAACCTCTGAGTCACCAATGCCATTTGTATGTGTTGGGGATGAAGCTTTTCAGCTTTCCGAGCATCTTTTGAAACCCTACTCCAGCCGTGGTTTAACCAATACTAAAAGAATTTTCAACTACAGACTCACACGTGCAAGGAGAATGGTGGAGTGTGCGTTTGGGATCATAACCGCCGAATGGAGAGTTCTCTTGACATCCATTAACTTGAAGACAGACACTGTGGATGAGGTAGTGAAAGCGTGTGTTGTCCTACACAATTATATTATATCCAAGGAACAGCTTTCCATTGAGGACCACTCTTCCGAAACCACCTTGACGGATTATAGCAATCAGACGTACAGAAGTTCTTCCACAGTTTCCAGAATACGGGATCACTTTGCAGAATATTTTATTTCACCCCAAGGAAGAATACACTGGCAGGATGAGAGAGTTTAAACCCTTGTATGTACCTAGTAATAACTGTTACCTTTACCCATGTTGTGTACCAGTTTGGTTTTTACCTTTTACCCATGTTGTGTACCAGTTTGGTTTTTACCTTTTACCCATGTTGTGTACCTGTTTGGTTTTTACCTTTTACCCATGTTGTGTACCTGTTTGGGTTTACCTTTTAGCCATGTTGTGTACCTGTTTGGTTTTAACTTTTAACCAAGATGTGCATCTGTTTGGGTTGTACCCAAAGTACTTTAGCTGTTACCAATAAACCTTGTTTAACAAAAGTGTTATTTGTCCTTAATGAATAAATACAAGAGCGTTTTGAACCAAAAACTTTTATTAACATTTTTAAACAACCAAAAAAACATACAGGTAAGTAACTAAAGGTTTTCATACGTCGGGGTGGAGATACTGTCGGAGGGACTGTCGGATAGGGACACTTCAACAGTGGGAGTGTGGAGAGAGGAATGTGGTGGTGGTGGTGAATGTTCTATAGGTAGGGGTGAAGGAGTGGAGAAAGCTATTTAGCGGGTGGACAAGAAAGTGGGATTGGGGTTAGGAATTTGGTAGGATGGAGGGGTGTAGGTAATGTTTTGGGAGGCAGAAGGAGTGATGTGTGGAGAAGATGGTTGGGAAGAGGGTGATAGAGGCTGTTGGAAGTGAGCAGGGAGAGGAGGCGAGGATGAAGTAGATGGGAAGTTGTATGGGTCGGAATCATCATATGGGTGGGAAGGGGCACGGGCGGGAGGCTGGTAGTGTGGCTGGTGGGAAGGGTCACGTGCGGGAGGCTGGTAGTGTGGATGGTGGGAAGGGGCACGGGGCTGGTAGTGTGGCTGGTGGGAAGGGACACGGGAACGTTGAAAGTGTTGTGGCTGTTGGGACGGGGCACGATGTGGATGATGGTGAGGTAGGTGGGATGGGGCACGGTCAGTTTGGCGGTACGGGTCAGGAGGATGGTACTGGCTGTAATGATGGACAGTGGAGGAAGGGGGGCAGTTGGAGGATGGTTGGAAAGACTATCTGCTCTAGAAACAATGAGCGCTAGAGTAGACTGGCAGGATTCCATTACTTGCATCTGCTGAAAAGTAGATAGCGTCTCCATTTGCTCAAGCACCGACTGAAAAAAAGTGTTGTTCGGTGACTGTCTTGCCTCTGAACGCATTGTTACCAGAAGTGAATGCATCTCGAGCATACTTTTATTTATGAAATTGAAACCTGCAGGCATTTGCTCGGACAAAACTTTCAGACAGTTCTGAAACGATGCGTTCAGGTGCAAGAACTCAGGCGCATACCTATGTACCTGACGCCTCTGCCGAAACCGCCCCGATTCTACAGGTGTACTAGAGGTGGCTGCAGCAGAGAGGTGGGGTACAGGAAACGCTATGTCCTCACCAGCAGCTACATGCAATGGAAACGGCCAGGATGCTCCAGCGCTCGTGGATGGGAAAGAGGGATCAGTAGAGTGGGAAGGTGCAGAGTGGGAAGGTGCAGAGGTTTCCTCATTGTCAAAGTGTCCCCGGTGGCGGCCACCTGAGGGATCGCCCCAGAAGGGTTCAACTGTGCTGCAGGCTCCCGAGTGCTCCCGACGGTACTGTGGAAAAAAAGAGAAAAACAAACAATTAATATACTGTCATTGCATGGTCCTGGCTGAAAGAGCAAAAGAGGTTTAGACATGTACAACATTAGTGCATGTGGTGGGTAATATTTACCTTCGGGTGACCATCGTTGACCTGAGGAACGACAGGGCCCTTGCATATTTGTACGTGCTCCTGCGTCCTCCAGATCCACTCAGGGCCCGCATCTCTTTGTAAAGCGATCCCTGATCGACCGCCACCTTTTCACAATCCGCTCACTTGTTAAAAAAGGAGAAAGACAACTTGGTTAGAAACAGCATTTTAGAATGCATCACCAAAACTGAACTGAGGATACTTACGCTCTTGAATCTGGGCCTGAACATCAAGGTCCTCCCACCTCGGTATCAGTTCGCGGCAGATTTGCTCCCAGAGTCGACGGGTCACTGAGAGATCAGCATGGTGGCGGTCACCCATATTCCACAACGGCTCCCTGTCTCTGACAAGATCGATGAGGAGGTCAATATCAAGGCCGACCTCCTCACCGTCCGAATCTGGAGCACGCTGTGAAACCTGTTTGAAAAGGGGGAAAAAAAATTAACACCAAATTTGAAACATTGCTAACCTCCCCCCCAAAAATTAAAAAAAAAACCTACACGACGACGGCCGCCACGAGATTCACGCCGACGACCCTGGGAGCCACTGGAAGGACCTCTTGCTTGGGCACCAGATTCTGAACTCTAGAAGAAAAATAAAAAAAATTATGTGCTTGTTGGTAGCCATTCTATGTGTTGTGTGCCATGTGATATATATAAGTTTTGTATGTGTTGTGTGAGGTTTGAAAGTATCATTTTCTATGTGTTGTGTTGTAAGTATCTCGTGTTATGTTTTGTGTGTAGTGTAGGGTGTGGTTCCGCAATAGATGACAGATACATACCAATTGTGAGCCCTCTCCGTGTGTTTCTCCACCCCTTCCCTCTTCTTCGGGGAGCACCTCTTCTACTGGGGAATCAGCTTCATCAGCTTCCTACGATGAAAGATAAAAAAATACATTATAGATACACACACACACTGTCACACACACTCGACAACGATGGAGCAAGAGAACTTATGTTCATATTTACCTCTGTGCGTTGACGATGAGGAGGAGGAGGGCTCCCCAAAGACATGGCTGCAGGCTTCAGGCTCTGTGGCAGGCTCTGTGGCAGGATTCAGGCTCTGTGGCAGGCTCTCGGCTCTGTGGCAGGATTCAGGCTCTGTGGCAGGCTCTCGGCTCTGTGGCAGGATTCAGGCTCTGTGGCAGGCTCTCGGCTCTGTGGCAGGATTCAGGCTCTGTGGCAGGATTCAGGCTCTGTGGCAGGCTCTCGGCTTTCTGGCAGGTTTTCGGCTCTCTGGCAGGATTCAGGCTCTGTGGCAGGCTCTCGGCTCTGTGGCAGGCTCTCGGCTCTGTGGCAGGATTCAGGCTCTCTGGCAGGCTCTCTGGCAGGTTTCTGGCTCCTTCCGTCTTGGCAGGGTGTGTCAGGGTGTTGGCTCTTCTGCTTTTTGGCTGGAAATGGATGAAGGCCTCATGGCCCTGCTTTATATAAAGTCCAGGGGGCTGCCCATAGATTTTTGAGCATGCTCAGTGTAAAAAGCCGGATACGGCCGCCGTATTCGACTTTTTCCGGATCCGGCGCTTTCCGGCGTCCATAGACATGCATTGTTGCGAAAAGCCAGAAAGGCCGGATCCGGCGTTTCCAGCTTTTACGCCGGAGACAAAAAACGTTACAGTAGACGTTTTTTCCACACGCCAGAATCGACTCGACGCCGGATCCGGCTTCACATCGTAAGGAACGCTGGGCCATCCAGCGCCAATAATATTCAACGGGGGAAAAGCCGGATCCGGTTTTCAATTCCGTTTTTTGGCGGAAGTGCCGGAATTCGCCTGAAACAAAAAACCTGATGTGTGAAAGCAGCCTTAACCCCGGAGTTTCCAGGAGACAGAGAAGAGACTTCAGGATCTCAAGTGCTGCTGGTGACTGTACCCACATTGGAATAAGGACCCTCCAGTCAGGATTTCCCTGGACTGATAAGTTACAAGAACACTCGTTTTCCATTCCTATTCTGCTTAGCTGTTTCATACCTTCAGTTAACTTGTTGTGTACTGTTATACTGCTTGCATTATCTTTGCTAACCCCCTGCTTCCTCCCTGTGAGGAGAATTTTACCCCTGTTAATAAATCCCCTTCAACAGTTGGTCTGTCTGTTCCGTGGTGACATACTCAACCCTGCGCTCTATTACACATCTATGAGGATGGGAAATAACCCTTTAATTATCAGGATACTTACTTCTATCATACACCAACTCTGACAGCACTGGGCCAATACACATTCGCTGTCCAGATGGAGTAGTATACGAAGCCTGGAAGCATAGCCTGACAACATTCAGATCCACCTCCTCATGGTGCCGCCACATGCCAGCTATGGGGGAGAAACAGCAAGCAGAAGCCATGATACTTGTCACTCACTATAGAGTATATAAACGCTATAGGGGAGAAACAGCAAGCAGAAGCCATGATACTGGTCACTCACTATAGAGTATATAAACGATATACGGTAGGTAGATAGATATATATATATATATAAAAAAAATTCCTTTATAAGCTTATAAGCTATTTAAAGCTGCTCTGAATTTTAATTGTGTATTGTATTGAATTTTGTAATAAAATATATTTTTCCAAATATACGCTTTGGTCCTTTTGCTTTAAATATCTTATAAAGGAATCTTTTTGATGTACGTTCTCTACTATAGAGTTATTGAAAGTGTTATTTAAAGTCATAAGCTAAAGGAATTCTTTGTGTGCTAATGCTATATATATATACATTACAAATTCAGTCGTTCGGCAGTCAGTACTCACCATTGTATGGATCTATGCCCAAATTCAGTCTTTTCTTGACTGATGTCTCAATTTCCTTCTTGCGGGCGCACTGGATACCCAGATTACTAAAGCTGGAAGATTAAATAAAAAACAAACTGTCGTTGGGATTCAACCATATCGTGCAAATAATAAATATCAATGTATCGAGGGCTTTATAGGTAACACTATCCCAAGCACTCACATCCCCGATTACTTACAGTGGGGCAAAAAAGTATTTAGTCAGTCAGCAATAGTGCAAGTTCCACCACTTAAAAAGATGAGAGGCGTCTGTAATTTACATCATAGGTAGACCTCAACTATGGGAGACAAACTGAGAAAAAAAAATCCAGAAAATCACATTGTCTGTTTTTTTAACATTTTATTTGCATATTATGGTGGAAAATAAGTATTTGGTCAGAAACAAAATTTCATCTCAATACTTTGTAATATATCCTTTGTTGGCAATGACAGGTCAAACGTTTTCTGTAAGTCTTCACAAGGTTGCCACACACTGTTGTTGGTATGTTGGCCCATTCCTCTATGCAGATCTCTAGAGCAGTGATGTTTTTGGCTTTTCGCTTGGCAACACGGACTTTCAACTCCCTCCAAAGGTTTTCTATAGGGTTGAGATCTGGAGACTGGCTAGGCCACTCCAGGACCTTGAAATGCTTCTTACGAAGCCACTCCTTCGTTGCCCTGGCGGTGTGATTTGGATCATTGTCATGTTGAAAGACCCAGCCACGTTTCATCTTCAATGCCCTTGCTGATAGAATGAGGTTTGCACTCAAAATCTCACGATACATGGCCTCATTCATTCTTTCATGTACCCGGATCAGTCGTCCTGGCCCCTTTGCAGAGAAATAGCCCCAAAGCATGATGTTTCCACCACCATGCTTTACAATAGGTATGGTGTTTGATGGATGCAACTCAGTATTCTTTTTCCTCCAAACACGACAAGTTGTGTTTCTACCAAACAGTTCCAGTTTGGTTTCATCAGACCATAGGACATTCTCCCAAAACTCCTCTGGATCATCCAAATTCTCTCTAGCAAACTTCAGACGGGCCCGGACATGTACTGGCTTAAGCAGTGGGACACGTCTGGCACTGCAGGATCTGAGTCCATGGTGGCGTAGTGTGTTACATATGGTAGGCCTTGTTACATTGGTCCCAGCTCTCTGCAGTTCATTCACTAGGTCCCCCCGCGTGGTTCTGGGATTTTTGCTCACCGTTCTTGTGATCATTCTGACCCCACGGGGTGGGATTTTGCGTGGAGCCCCAGATCGAGGGAGATTATCAGTGGTCTTGTATGTCTTCCATTTTCTAATTATTGCTCCCACTGTTGATTTCTTCACTCCAAGCTGGTTGGCTATTGCAGATTCAGTCTTCCCAGCCTGGTGCAGGGCTACAATTTTGTTTCTGGTGTCCTTTGACAGCTCTTTGGTCTTCACCATAGTGGAGTTTGGAGTCAGACTGTTTGAGGGTGTGCACAGGTATCTTTTTATACTGATAACAAGTTTAAACAGGTGCCATTACTACAGGTAATGAGTGGAGGAAAGAGGAGACTCTTAAAGAAGAAGTTACAGGTCTGTGAGAGCCAGAAATCTTGATTGTTTGTTTCTGACCAAATACTTATTTTCCACCATAATATGCAAATAAAATGTTAAAAAAACAGACAATGTGATTTTCTGGATTTTTTTTTCTCAGTTTGTCTCCCATAGTTGAGGTCTACCTATGATGTAAATTACAGACGCCTCTCATCTTTTTAAGTGGTGGAACTTGCACTATTGCTGACTGACTAAATACTTTTTTGCCCCACTGTAGTATCTCCTGCTACAGAGGAAATGGAGAAGAAATTTGTCCTTGGGGGTTATTGGTGGCAGCATGGATATTTTTTTGTCAGTTAAAGGGATTGTCCATTCATGATTTAGAATGCTATAAAGTAGTAAGGAATTTAAGGTATTTTTTACCTCTTTACGGGTAGGTATTTTTCTGCAGTTGCAGATTTAAATTAATAAATAAATTAAAGGGGGAGTCTGGCCTTAATAAAAAAGGCCTTAATAAAAAAAAACTTTAATAACAAATTGAGGTACCGTATACTCACCCTGGTGATCCAGCTGAGGCCAGTCCGGTGTTCTGTGACCAAAAGGGAAGCCATGACATCACCGTTCTTCTGTAACAAGACTGATGAAGCCTATGATTGGCTGCAGCAGTCATGTGGCTAGCAGAGAATGTCGTCACATGAGTGCTGCAGCCAATCACAGGCTTGTGACAGAAGAACAGCAACATTATGACTGCTGGTCCAGAGCAGCCTGTGCTGGGTCCTCAAAGGGTAAAATCAGGTAAGTATGACTCAGTATGTAATTTTCAAGAAAATAATACCCAGATTTAAAGGTTTTATTAGGGCAGGAGAATCCCTTTAATTGAGATGAACCATAATCTCCCCCAATTCTCAGTTACCCGCACAGTATAAAATATGGTAATCACAAAAACCTCATTGACATGTTATTGTCAGCAACTAGGGCTATAGTTAGCCCATTCAAATACACAAAAAGTTTACCCACTCTAGAAAGTATATATGTCAGGAGAAACAAGAGCTTTTAGATACAATGAATAAAAGACCATATTTTATTGAAAGTTCACAAAAGAGACATTGTATACACAAATCATCAGAAAAGACGCATGTAAAGTGAGACATATGCAGAAAGGGAACAGGGGTACTAGGGAACCACTAATTGCATCTGCCCAATTGTGCCTAAAAATCAATCCATCTCTAAAGTGCTCGTGCAATAAGGTATAGCACCGGCTGGCTTGCCTCCCCCAAAGACTATATAAACGTAGAATAACTTGGGTCAAAAATAGAACACCATGCGGGACAGACAAGCACTTACCAAGGGCAGAGATTAGAGGACCCTGGGCCGGGTGTTAGAATGCCCCGACGCGCGTTTCGTGTCTTCAATAGACTGCTTTTTCAAGGGGAGTGAGAAAGCTTTAGCAGCAAGGACCTTTTATGGTCACAAGGTGGGTCAAATGGGATTTGAGGACCAATCCGAGTGGTTATACATGGTACATGCGCACCGCATATCTCAGGTCCTGGAGGTACACCAGAGCGTCACTTATTACTGCGCACGTGTGGGGAGAGGAGAAAGTCCCCGGGCACGCGAGCAAGGCAAAGAGACGCGCCGCCGTCCACCAGAGATCCAGAGCAGCGGCACGCATGCGCACAACCACTACATCACCAACGCAAGGTCTGAATGGTCATTTAACATCCACTAACGACACTTACAGATGGTATCTACAATAGTATAATATATAGTGACCACAATGGCGATACAAAACATATAACACCATGGGCATGGAGACGAGTATAGATTACATATATCAAGTAGTAATTTCAATGTCCACCAATTCCATAGGTCATCATCTGGTGAGGTTATAGCATGGTTAATAGATTGAGTGGATGGTACAGAAAGTAGATCCAAAGTCCGTCGTGGATGAAAAAAAAGGGGGACCACAAATTTTATCCCACTGCAAAGATTATAAAAGGTGAAAAAGTTAAAACTTAATGACAATATAAAAAATAATAAAATCAGAAAAACTAACACCCAAAGCAAGATGATATGGGAAAATGACAAGAACGCGGACGAATTAATGGTGTAATATTAATAATGGATCATAGAAAAGATGAAAAAGACAGTGACTCATTAAGACCCCTAGGGGTCAGTGTGTCTAATAATGTGATCCATTTAGCTTCTACCTGGGCCAGGATTTTTTTATAGTCACCCCCTCTTATTCCTAAATGGATCATATCTATCCCTTTTACTTTAAAGGAAGATGGTTCACTGTTGTGGTATTGTCTAAAATGATGCGCGATTGTCTTGAGGAGGGTGATGTCGGTCGCTGTCTTGGCCGCACAAATGTCCCGCACATGCTCACGCACGCGTACTCTTAAGTTCTCTTGACGTAAGTCCAATATAAATTTTTGAACACCCACATGTAGCGTAGTAAATCACATTTGTGCTGCTACACGATATCCGATGTCTGATATCGAATTGTTTTTTACTGTCAGAGGAGCAAAACGTGGTGCACTGCAGGACATTTGTGCAGGCAATACAGCGACCACAAGGTATGGAACCAGGTATTGGGCCTCTAGAGCGGAATGGATGCTTCAGGGTGGGTACATAGTGACTGCTCACCAAGAGGTCCTTTAGATTTTTAGACCTTCTTGCAGTCATAGGATAGTCACCAAGAATTGTTCCCAGGGAGAGCTCAGCATTCAAAATTGACCAGTGTTTTAAAAGGATCTGCCTCATAACCTCCCATTCATGGTTGAATGTACATATAAATCTAATAGGTCTATTCTCAGTGGTACGTGGTCGAGCTCTAGTGGTTTTGAGGAGATCGCCTCGTGGAGTTGCCCTTGTTCTGTCCCCACATGAGGCGAATGAAGGTGTCGCAGACTAATAAGAGTTGTGAGAGAAAGAGTCGTACCTTCGTATTTCCTCGATATGAGGCAGACAGGACCAATGCTGTTCAGCGTCCGAAGAGATGATGCACTCCAGGGATTGTGTAATCCAGACTTGTTTATTTTGTTGATCTGGACATACAGCGTATAACTGGTAATACAGTACTTTCTCCAGAAATGCAGGGTAGACAGGGTACAATAAGATGTAGCACCAAGTGTGTCTGCAAGTGTGAGCAGCATGAGAGAGTGGTCGAAAGACTGATGCCTTCCTAAGCCCAGTTCAAAGCACGTCCTCTCACAACAGAAAGTAAACTGGAAATGGCTGCCAGAGGAAGAGAAGATTTGACCCCTGAACCGGATGTAAGACATGCCCACAAGAAATACATGAAAAACAAGCTGCCATACAGAAAAAGGCCATTGGGTGGCAGCAGAGTAAAATATAACAACATACATGGAAACTGAGGAATATACATGGAACAGCACACTCCCCGTCTGAAATTCCGTAAGGGATTTCACTATATCAATGTCCTTAAAAAGTCCAACAACCTAGAAAGTGAAACCAAACATGCATGTAATGCAATAATAACTTTAAACAAGATAAACATTAAGCCAGTTTCTGAGATAATCCAAAGGAAAACCCATCTTCGGATCAGAGAAGCCGCACTAGGCCAAACTATCTCTGACCCACTGTAATCCAATGGGTAAAGTACTAGTGCAGTGTTCTGTTCATAGTTTATCCTACCGGAATGTCCTCGATAGTGAGTATTTTTTGGCAGACGTGCCAACCATGACAGTCTTTGTCTCCATGTGGCTTGTGATAAGATCTCGCAATGCGGACTAACCTTGCGATAGTCTTGACGAGTTTCATCCAATTGGAGAAACGTTTGAAGCACTGGCAACCGAGGGTGGAGGTTGGTTTAGCATTCGTGGCCAGAGCACTGACCTCGGAGCGGACTTCTGGATCATCGTCCGGATCCTGGATGCTGAAGAATTCCTGAACACATTCACTTCCCTTCTGTTCCAGCAGAAACTTTGGACCTGAAAGCCAAGAAGAGTTAGCAAAGGAATTTATAGACATAGGTCTAGTGGCATGGTCAGCTGGATTAAGTTCAGATGGGATATAGTGCCACTGTTCAGGTTTGGAAGACCTTCTTATTCTCTCAATGCGGTTACTGACGTACACGTAGAAGCGCCTTGTTTGGTTGTAGATGTAACCTAAGACAACTTTACTGTCACTGTAGTATTGTACGTCATCTATGTGAGTGTCCAGCTCATGCTGAATAAAGTCTGCGAGTTCTACTGCAAGCACAGCCCCACAATGTTCCAGCCTGGGAATAGTGTGGTCAGGCTTGGGAGCCAACTTAGCTTTGCCGAAAACGAACCCAACATGATCTTGATTGTCAGATCCCGTTACCTTCAGGTAGACAACAGCTGCAATGGCCTCCGTGGATGCATCCGAGAACACATGGAGTTCCGTCCTAGTGCTAGCAGCAAGTGAGATTCCAGCGTAGCATCTCGTTATATGGATTTTATCCAAGGCACACAAAGACTGCTTCCAGGTTTCCCATTTTGGTTCCTTATCAGGAGGTAGAGGGGTATCCCAGTCCTTGACAGTTTCGGACAGCTGTCTCAGAAGGGATTTACCTTGTATGGTAATTGGTGCTACGAATCCCAGTGGGTCATACAGGCTATTTACCACTGACAGGACACCACGTTTAGTGGTTTGTCTGCACAGTTGATTTGGAATCCAAAGGTGTCGGCTGACAGGTTCCACCTCAGGCCTAAGCTTCTCTGCACAGGCGGACGGTCTGGTCCCAGGTCTATGTCCTTGAATCCAGGTGCGTGGTTGCTTGACTCAAAGGCTCTCATGACAGCCGGGCTGTTTGAAGCAATTTTGTGCAGTCTAAGCTTAGCTCGGTACAGCATATGTTGGGTCCTTTTGAGTAGGTCGATTGCCGCTTCTTCTGTAGGTAGAGACTTTAGTCCATCATCTACGTAGAAGTCTTTCTCTACAAAGTCTCTGGCGTCTGTTCCATACTCGGACTCTCCTTCTTGTGCGGTTCTCCGCAGGCCATATGTTGCCACAGCGGGTGAAGGGCTGTTCCCGAATACGTGCACCCGCATGCGATACTCCACCATCTCTTTGCTGGGGTCATTGTCCTTGTACCACAGGAACCTGAGGAAATTCCTGTGGTCCTCTCGGACTATGAAACAGTGGAACATCTGTTCAATGTCGGTGGTGATGGCAATGGGCTCTTTCCTGAACCTCATCAACACTCCTACTAGGTTGTTTGTCAGATTAGGACCTGTGAGGAGGACATCATTGAGAGATACGCCTTGATGTTTGGCGCTTGAATCAAAGACAACTCTAATTTGTTTAGGTTTCTTCGGGTGATATACTCCAAATGAGGGTAGGTACCAGCACTCCTCGTTTTCCTTTAAGGGAGACGCTGGCTCCGCATGGTTGTTATGGAATATTTTGCCCATAAAGGTGACAATGTGTTCTTTCATCTCCGGTTTATTGCTTAGCGTGCGCTGGAGAGAGTTAAATCTGGACAAGGCTTGTTCACGATTGTTCGGGAGCCTTACCCTGGTAGCTCGGAAGGGTAAGGGGAAAACCCAGTGATTGGTTTCGTCCTTAAGGAACTCATTGTCCATTATCCTGACAAATTCCTTGTCTTCCATAGATGGGGCTACTTTGTTGTCATCCTTAGTGGTATGAAACACCAATTTTCCCAAGTCGTCTGCATAGGGAGAAGGGATAACATCAGGCAGCTCTACGGAATCTGGAAGCTTTTCCTTCACCTCATAGTGATGAGGACATGGTTTGCAGAAGGTAGTGCGCCCGTCTCGGCGTACGTACGTCTTAAAGGAGTGGACTCCTGTTTGGTCCAAGCATACATTTCCTATGACTACCCACCCCAAGTCAAGTCTCTGGGTGTAGGGGGCGTAGTCAGGACCAGTACACTGTTGGCGGACCTTATGTATCCTCAAATTGTCTCTGCCGAGCAGAAGTAGGATTTCAGCATTTGTGTCCAAAGGTGGGATAACGCTGGCTAGGTGCCTTAAGTGTGGTTGGTGGAAAGCAGCTTCCGGGGTAGGGATCTCATCCCTTTGGTCTGGTATTTGATCGTATTCGATTAGCGTAGGTAGGGGTATTTCTACGTCTTCATTGACAGGAGAAGCGATGAAACCTTGTGCTCTTCTGCCGCTAGTCTCTATGCACCCCGAGCAAGTATTCAGAGTGTAGGGCGTTGCTGGTCCCTTGATTCTAAAGGCTTCAAAGAACTTAGGTCCAGCTAGGGATCGATTGCTCTGATCGTCAATGATGGCATACATTTTTACAGCCTTCTCTGGTTGCCTGTCTGGATAGACTCTGATTAGGCATATCCTGGCACAGCATTTAGCACTTTGATTCTCCCCACATACCTCTGAGCATGAGCAGGACACAGCTGTGGTGGACTTGGCGTGATTCTGTGGCTCCCCGCCATGGTTTGTAGCGGGACTAGAGGTAACTGCAACTGCTGGTTCGCCGGTGACTGAGCCTGGGTGCAAGGCTGATGGGTGTCTGTCGCTATGACACTCTTCACACTTAATGGCAGATTTACAGTCCTTGGCCATGTGTTCTGATGAAGCGCAGCACTTGAAACATACCCCAAGTTCGCTGAGGATTTTCTTGCGCTCCTGCATGGTTTTGGACCTGAAGCCTCTACATTTGTTCAGTGAGTGTGGTCTTTTGTGAATGGGACACTCACGATTGAAAGACTTATCCCTCGACGGAATAGTGTACTGCTTGTCGGCAGGTACTGCAGGCGATGGCAGGTTAGTCTTTCTGACGCTTACACTGTTCCTTGAGTCCTTGCGTCTATGTGCGACGCTTTCATACCTTGATGAAGGTGTTGCTGGAGCTGCAGTGTTAGACTCCAGGAAGTCGAGGCTAGGGTCGTTCCTCATTTGGGCTTGTTCGTCAATGAACTTGCAGAACTGAATGAACGGAGGAAAGGTGACGTCATGTGACCTTTTATACCTGGAGACGCACACTGCCCACTTCTCTTGCAGACTATGTGGCAGCTTTGAGACGATTGGGTTCACCCCATGGGCAGTGTCCAGGTAGCACAGTCCTGACAGACGAGGGTCTCTTTTAGCAAGTTCCAGCTCCATAAGCAGATCACTTAAGTCCAGAAGCTTGTGGGCTTCCTTAAGGTTGATCCTTGGAACGTTCTGCAGTCTCTTGAATAGGGACTTTTCTATGGCTTCAGCGCTGCCGTAGGTTCTTTCAAGTCTCTGCCAGGCCGCAGCGAGACCTGTTTCAGCTTGCCCCACATAGACGGTCCTAAGACTCTTGATACGGTTTGTGGATTCAGGACCCAACTATTTTACCATGAGGTCGAGCTCCTGCTCC
Organism: Ranitomeya imitator; assembly: GCF_032444005.1. Classification (NCBI taxonomy): domain Eukaryota; kingdom Metazoa; phylum Chordata; class Amphibia; order Anura; family Dendrobatidae; genus Ranitomeya; species Ranitomeya imitator. The sequence goes on along the minus strand of NC_091283.1, from coordinate 60,348,431 downwards.
GCGGATAGGTTGAGATCAGCAATGGCGGCCTTGAAGGTTGCTTTCCAGGCTCTGTAGTTCTCTGCACAGTCGTCGAATTTTGAGAGGCTAGTGCTGATTAGCTCCCTGCTCACCATGAACTTGGCAAACTTGGACATGTCTGATCCTTCACTCCTTGTTACCATATTAGCTTGTGGTGCCCCTTGGGCGTATAAGCCGTGTGGCGTGGAAGGGTGAATTGTTCCCGGGTAGAATGATGTCGCTGCAGGGTTGAGCTGTGGTTTAACCTCTAGAGATTCCGATGACTGCTGCTTGAACTGTGGAGGCGGGCTGGAGTGTGCCTTGTGGTCGTCTTGCGATGATGATTGCTCTTGAGGGGGTACATCACGGCGTTGGTCTTGGGTCTCTGTAGGGGCTGTGGGCGATACTGGCACCTTAGGTTGGGCTGACTTGGACGTTTCCGCAATGTTGGGTTGAACGTCACTGGAGAAGGTGTGCGCTGCAGGTATCTGTTTCTGCACGTAGTCTCTGGTACGAACAGCTGGGTCGTCTTCTTCCTGTGGTGGCAGGCAAATTGGGTCGAGGTTTTGCTTCAATGCTTGCTCGAGTATTTTTACTTCGGCTAATGCAATTTCTTCCTCCATTTGTTTGAAGAATCTTTGCTCTAGCCTCTGCTTCTGTTTGAAGAATCTTTGCTCGAGCCTCTGCTTCTGCTCTCTTCGCTTCTGCTTCTGTTTGAAGAATCTTTGCTCGAGCCTCTGCTTCTGCTCTCTTCGCTTCTGCTTCTGTTTGAAGAATCTTTGCTCGAGCCTCTGCTTCTGCTTTCTTTTCGGTGTATGAACGTCTTAGTTTGGACCGCTCTGCATTTAAACGGGCCTCTAGGATTCTGTCGCTGAGGGCTGAAATTCTTGAGCAGGATGATTTGTATGACCGAGCAGAGTGTTTAGACGAGGCTGACCTGTGCGATCTAGTTTCTTGCAGATGGGTGATACGAAGCTCTGCTTTATCTTTGGCGTCTTTCACGGCGGCGTCCCTTTCTCTGTCTGTGGAATCTGCCTTGCTTAACTCTGATAGGGCTTCGTCGATTTTAGATTCTTTTAGGAAGGCAGCATACTTCGCGGACAGTCTCTTGTATCTGCCGTGGGCCACGTCTAGCTGTCTTATAGTGTCCTGTAAACCCGCTGCATCATTTTTGTGGCGTTGGACGCTTGACATAAGGGAGGTGACTCGTTCCCATAGGTCATTAAGGTTGTCATTGAACTCATCCCTTGTGGAATGGTAATTCTCGAGGACCTTTAATGTTGGCTTGATGGAACGTACTGGTCGTGCATCTGGGTCTGCTGCAGAAGCAGGCTCTGCGTCCTGATCTTCATAATGGACAGTATCAGGTTGTATTTGCTGTTTCAGCATTGGGGAACTGCGTAATGTCCTTTTCGGCCATTTTGATTTAAGGTGCGCTGTCCCTTTAAGAAACTGAACTTTTGAATTGGGGGCTGGAAATTGCGGTGCAGCTCAGTTGCGACCCCCTGATAAGATTCCCAAGGTGTTGTTGGAGAATTGTGGGGTTCTGCGGTCCGACGTTCTGCAGCAATGTGGTATAATACACAGAGAGTCTTTATGTACAATGCAGTCTGAGGTGATGCTGCAGGAGATTTCTTAGCAGAGCGGGGCTGCAGTATGTGAGCAGGCAGAGAGCGGGCACGTGAATAGTGATATAAGGGTGATTCTGGCCGGGCTTCAAGGCAGTCTTTCGACTGTTCTGTCCCCACATGAGGCGAATGAAGGTGTCGCAGACTAATAAGAGTTGTGAGAGAAAGAGTCGTACCTTCGTATTTCCTCGATATGAGGCAGACAGGACCAATGCTGCTCAGCGTCCGAAGAGATGATGCACTCCAGGGATTGTGTAATCCAGACTTGTTTATTTTGTTGATCTGGACATACAGCGTATAACTGGTAATACAGTACTTTCTCCAGAAATGCAGGGTAGACAGGGTACAGTAAGATGTAGCACCAAGTGTGTCTGCAACTGTGAGCAGCATGAGAGAGTGGTCGAAAGACTGATGCCTTCCTAAGCCCAGTTCAAAGCACGTCCTCTCACAACAGAAAGTAAACTGGAAATGGCTGCCAGAGGAAGAGAAGATTTGACCCCTGAACCGGATGTAAGACATGCCCACAAGAAATACATGAAAAACAAGCTGCCATACAGAAAAAGGCCATTGCGTGGCAGCAGAGTAAAATATAACAACATACATGGAAACTGAGGAATATACATGGAACAGCACAGCCCTCGCTGGAATACCCGCGCGCAGCAAACCTGGATTTTAAATCAGAGGCCTATGTTTCAAATTTGGCATCAGATGAACAGATCCGCCTCATCCGGAGGAACTGTCCGACTGGGACGGCCCTGATCGTGGAGGGATTATGAGCCGAGGACGCATGGATCAGTTTTATCACCTTTTATAATCTTTGCAGTGGGATAAAATTTGTGGTCCCCCTTTTTTTCATCCACGTCGGACTTTGGATCTATTTTCTGTACCATCCACTCAATCTATCAACCATGCTATAACCTCACCAGATGAAGACCTATGGAATTGGTGGACATTGGAATTACTACTTAATATATGTAATCTATACTCGTCTCCATGCCCATGGTGTTATATGTTTTGTATCGCCATTGTGGTCACTATATATTATACTATTGTAGATACCATCTGTATGTGTCGTTAGTGGATGTTAAATGACCATTCAGACCTTGTGTTGGTGATGTAGTGGTTGTGCGCATGCGTGCCGCTGCTCTGGATCTCTGGTGGACGGCGGCGCGTCTCTGTGCCTTGCTTGCGCGCCCGGGGACTTTCTCCTCTCCCCACGCGTGCGCAGTAATGTGTGACGCTCTGGTGTACCTCCAGGACCTGAGATATACAGTGCGCATACGCCATGTATAACCACTCGGATTGGTCCTCAAATCCCATGTGACCCACCTTGTGACCATAAAAGGTCCTTGCTGCTAAAGCTTTCTCACTCCCCTTGAAAAAGCAGTCTATTGAAGACACGAAACGCGCATCGGGGCTTTCTAACACCCGGCCCAGGGTCCTCTAATCTCTGCCCTTGGTAAGTGCTTGTCTGTCCCGCATGGTGTTCTATTTTTGACCCAAGTTATTCTATGTTAATATAGTCTTTGGGGGAGGCAAGCCAGCCGGTGCTATACCTTATTGCACAAGCACTTTAGAGAAGGATTGATTTTTAGGCACAATTGGGCAGGTGCAATTAGTGGTTCCCTGGTACCCCTGTTCTCTTTCTGCATATGTCTCACTTTATATGCATCTTTTCTGATGATTTGTGTATACAATGTCTCTTTTGCGAACTTTCAATAAAATATGGTCTTTTATTCATTGTACCTAAAAGCTCTTGTTTCTCCTTACATATACAGTATAAAGTATGGGTACGTTGCTCAGACGGTCATATGATTATTATGTGGCCCCCTCCTCATCTTCGCTCACCTATGATGGGTTTGTCCTTCGTCAGGATGCAGCATAAACTCACATATACCGTCACGGCAGTCCTTGCCCACCAGTCCGTGCGGGTGGATCTGATAAGGGGGATCTTTCCAAACAAGGCACACCTTGACTTCAACGCCATGAATTCCTTCGCAGTTTAAAAGCTAAGAGGTGACAATACCAGAAAGGTGACGGGAAGGTGAAGAAATCTCAGGTGCTTTCCACAGGAGGGTCAGCAGTAAATATAATTACAGCACGAGAAACAGCGTAACCGTGTACCCAAGAAATAGAAACCAAACCTGCACATGGCAACCACCTCAACAATACAACGTGCGGGACCATAAACCGGCACGCCAGGAGACGAAGGACTGTGCCAGCTGTAAACGATCGCCAACCACCGCTGGGGTAATTACACAGAGGAGGGATGTCGGGCACGGTGCCCTGGAGCCATGTCAGCGTACATGCATTTACATGGGGAAAACCGGGCTAAATTTGTTCTCAGAAGTCTCCACACTGTGACACTCCTGCCGTTTCTCTAGCCTCTCACCCTTATCCAGACATGACTATTGAGGTTGATTTTTCATGATGTCACATAATGACATCATCGCTGGCTCATGCACATGTGCTAAGGCAGCCATGATGTCGTGTCACACTGTACCTCTAATTTAAAGGGTTGTTATTTCTGGGTCAAATTGCTTATAAAACGAGTACATTTTCGATTCACGTGCTATTAAAAATCCTCTCCATTCTTAAAACCTGAGATTTTTTTTATTTTAATTTATTGTTTACGGCTCTCATGTGCAGCACTTACAAGGTCTTTTCTATGGAGCTTGTAAGCTCTGCACTGATACGATGCTGCTAATGTTCATCGTTAGCTCCTAATCCGGAAAGCTTCAGTTCTTCTCCGTTCCTCCGATGCTAAGCTGCCACATATAGCGGAGTTAGGGGGAAAAAACGTCAATTATGTAGAATCGAACTGACTCCCCCCAGGTAGCTGAGGAGAGGAGCAGTCCTGCTGAAAATAATGGGACAACCCCTTAGAATTAGAAACTTACTGGGATTCAGAAATAATTACCCTAGTCTGCTTCTCCATATATTTTCACTTGTTAAAAACAAGTTTGTGCTGCAGAGCTGCTCTTCCTTCAATAACTGGGGGCAGGAAGTTGCTGAATGACAGTTGATATTATAGTTGCTAGTGTAGTTAAAAAGTAACCTTTGTCTACGTTGCATGTTTAATAAAGCTAGTTTTATTCACCAAAAATGCTGCACAAACACACGGATGCGGTTTCTGCGGCATTTTTTTATTTGCACTTTCTCATTGCAAACACTGAAAGACTTGGACAGGCTGCAGATTTCAAAACCACAGCAATTTTCAATCCAGACAGGAAAAAAAACAAAACAAGCGCCTGCGTGAGATTTCCCAAAGTTCATAGCTTTCAAATTTGTATAAACAAAAGTACGCTGCAAAAACTGCAAAAGCGCAGCGTGTGAACATGGCTTAATATGTTAGTAAAATGCAATAAAAAAATTATATAATTATTAGTAATAATAATTTTTCACTAGAGCATTTTTAGTCAGCAATGGAAAATATGTCAAAAAATACAGCAACATTGTCCTTACAGCAATAGCAGGGACTGTCTTGGTGTTTTCGGTGCTGCTTTCTCCGAGGATACTGCCCGCCGACCTCCCCTCGCACTGGTACCGGAACCGCATTCCTCGCTGTTTCGGCTGTTCCACAATAATTAATTTTGGTTCAGGAGTTTTCGGGCATTTGACCAAATTTAGGGGGACAGGTTCCGCTGGGGGTGTCGAGGAGGCGACAGTGAGTGTGTTGAAGATGGATTCAAATGTCCACGTGGGTCTGGATTCACTATCGATGGAATCCATGACTTCTTCTATAAAAAAAAAATGGACAAAAAACAAATGCACGTGATGTCATAACACACGACGGTTCAGAAGTGAGATCACACTACTCCATGCGTTGCTTGGGGAATCCCATTTTCTCTGACTTCTCACAGTTCGAAAACATTTCTTGCCTCTGGGTATTTTTTTCCCTGGACCATTGGCCTGCACAACAAAACAAGACGGAGGCCTGTGCTATTCTGGCCAGAATCGAGGAAATAATATGTGTATACAAACGAATGGGTCAGCAAAAAAAAAATTAAAAAAAAATAAATGGACAACATGCGATGCCATCAGTCTGATGTACATTTTTACTGACTGATTGCTTGCGTTGTCCCGCCTGGTACTACTAATGACTGGTACATGGCTATTTGAGGGAAGGCTAATGGGTAACGTTTTTCCAATTTGGTGTGAGGAGGCTTACAAGCCATGCAACGCTCCTCTGGAGTATATTTGAGGGAAGGAACAGGTACCTGGAAGCAACAGAATCCAGAATACTGCAACTTTGGAAAAAAAACATCAGAATTCAATCAGTGCTTTACTAATCACTGTAAAACATTCTGCAACTAGTAGTACTACAATGGGCAGAGAATGGCTGGTTGCTAGGATCTCTGTAAAAAAGAATGAAAGGACATGCGAGCACATTCCTGAGTCTGTGGCAATGCTGGAGGGGCAGTGTGAGGGGAGACAAGGGGGCTTTACAGCAGCAGCTGATGCCTTCTCATTGCTGTCACGTCTGTCTCTTTCCTCCATGCATTGCTGTCTCCAGGGTTGCGGAGAATCACCTGTCCCATTACTTGCATTCTCTTACCTTTCTCGCCTTCTTCCAGTGTCGGCCTCTTTCTTGCGTCCGCGGTGCCCCCCTCCATGGATCATGTGCTGGTCACACTCCCCCCTTGGTGCGATGTCTCTGGGTCAGTGTCAGCGGGGTTCCTCCACCCCTCACCTCTTGGGTCTTTCCTCCCACCTGTGGCCGACCATGTGCCTGGTTCCCTTCTCTCCAATAGTTGTTTTATTAATCATATGTCCCCTCTTTAAGCCCCTTTCTCCCCCCCTCCCAGTCCATGCAATCCCTTCTCGCTCAGCTGACACCAGCCTGACAATGGCCATTTATATACACTAAAAGGAAGAAAAAAAATATCCAATGGCCTGGTGCCCAAAGATAAAATGAACCCTATCCCCTCATACTAGCAATAAAGTTTAATTCCCTGTGTCTGCATGATAAATTACCAGGAATTGCGCCTTATCGACCTTCGGCTGTTCTAAGTCCAGGGATTTCTGTCCGTCAGCGTTTCTTAGTGGTCATTGTACTGTACACAGCAAACGTAAAGTGAAGATCTGCTAAAAGGGGACATATTAACTCATGGGGAAACCCGATAAAGTTAAAGAAGACCAAATATAAAGTTTTTTCTCAAATATATACAATTTGAAAAATTAAAGCATTTCCTTACCAATTTGGTGATAAAAACTCTGGCCCTTTAAGAGAAGATTGCTGTCTCACTATTTGACAGCTGTGTGAGACTTCCTGTTTGTGAGTTGGTTTGTGAGTTGGGAGATACCACTATGAGGAGGGGGAGCCTGGCAGAATGTAGCATGTAAACATAGCAGAGTCTGTTTGTTTTATGCTGAATGTTGTTATACAGTGGATAAAAAAAGTATACACACCGCTGTTAATATGCTAGAACTTTGCCATGTAAAAAAAAAAATCATACCTAGAAGAATAATGTCAGAACTTTTCCCACCTTTAAAGTGAACCTGCCCCCCTCCCCCGGCGTTTGTAACTAAAAGAGCCACCTTGTGCAGCACTAATGCTGCATTCTGACAAGGTGGCTCTTTTAGTTATGATGCCTGCACACGCTGAAATAAACGTTTATAAAATGTGCCCTCTCATACCCTGAAATCGCCAGGGAGGCGGGACTTTCCTTCCTAATCAGACGCAGCACAGCTGTCACTTCGGGCCTGTGCGCGCCGGGCGCCGCCTCCTCTTGCTGCATTATAGTCCCCGGTGCCTGCGCATTAAGTTTTTTTTTTCCGGGCGTGCACAGTTGCGCTGCCCTTCGTATTTACAGTGCAGGCGCCGGGGACGATAATGCAGCAAGAGGAGGCGGCGCCCGGCGAGCACAGGCCCGGAGTGACGGCTGTGCTGTGTCTGATTAGGAAGGAAAGTCCCGCCTCCCTGGCGATTTCAGGGTATGAGGGGGCACATTTTATAAACGTTTATTTCAGCGTGTGCAGGGAGCATAACTAAAAGAGCCACCTTATCCGAATGCAGCATTTGTACTGCACAAGGTGGCTCTTTTAGTTACAAACGCCTGAGGGGGGTGACAGGTTCCCTTTAATGCTTCCCCATAATTTTTCAATTGAATTGTACAGCTTCACAAATCTTTTCAGGTGGAAAAAAAAATAATAAAGAACAAAATAATGTGGTTACATAAATAGGCAACACCTTTATACTAATACTTTGTTGAAGTGCCCTTTGAATTTCTGGCAGCATTCAATCTGTTTGGGTCAGAGTCTATCAGCACGGCATATCTAGGACTGGCAATCTTTTCCCACTTTTCCCTGCAGTAGGAAGTCAAGTTGTGAGGACTAGGGTTGAGTGAAACGGATCGGACAATTTTAAAAAATCGCCGCATTTTGGCAAAGTTGGATTTCGTGAAACCTGACCCGATCCCACTGTGGGATCGGCCTTGAGGTCAGCGATCTGCGTGCCAAAGTCGCGAATGAAGGAGAACGCAGAGTGTGGGCAGCGTGATGACATAGTTCTCGGTCCCCACCATCTTAGAGAAGGGCATGACAGTGATTGGCTTGCTTTCTGCAGTGTCACAGGGGCTATAAAGGGGCGTGCACGCCGACCGCCATCTTACTTCTGCCGATCTGAGCATAGGGAGAGGTTGCTGCAGCTTCATCAGAAGCAGGGATATAGTTAGGGAGGGAAGATTAACCCCCAAACCGCTTGTGCTGTAGCGATTCCCACTCTCCAACACCACCTTTTCTTTGCAGGGACAGTGGATTTTCTTTTGGTGCATCAGCTCTGTAGCTTCTTAGGCTGCATTCTAAGGCTCCCTGATAGCTGCATTGCTGTGTGTACGCCGCTGTGCAAACCAACTGCTTTTTTCAAAGCAAAAATCCTTGTTTCTTTGTCCACACTCTTTTGTGTGCAGCAGTCCTTTTTATTGCTGCCATACTTGTCCTTTGCTCATTGTAGGGAGATTGAAATTCTAGCACAGCCCTTGTATTTTTTGATATATCTGCGAGCCATGTTCTGCCTTGTACATTGTGTGGTGTAATACACAGGGCCTGTTGTTTCCTGCAGTCTCCCCCCCCTCCAAAAAAGGGAGCTTTAAATAGCCACTAAGTGGATCTACGTGAGTTCTGTTTGGCGTATATCTGCCAGCTATGTTCTGCCTTGTACATTGTGTTGTGTAATACACAGGGCCTGTTTATTCCTGCTGTCTCCCCCCCCAAAAAAAAGTAGCTTTAAGTTGCCACTAAGTGGATCTACGTGAATTCTGTTTGACGTATATCTGCCAGCCACGTTTTGCCTTGTACACTGTGTGGTGTAATACACAGGGCCTGTTTTTTCCTGCAGTCTCTCCCCCTCCGAAAAAAAAAGGGAGCTTGAAATTGCCACTAAGTGGATCTACGTGAGTTCTGTTTAGCGTATATCTGCCAGCCACGTTCTGCCTTGTACATTGTGTGGTGTAATACACAAGGCTTGTTTTTTCCTGCAGTCTCCCCCCCCAAAAAAAAGGGAGCTTTAAATTGCCACTAGGTGGATCTACGTGAATTGTGTTTGGCGTATATCTGCCAGCCACGTTCTGCCTTGTACATTGTGTGGTCGTAATACACAGGGCATTTTTGGTTGCAGTCTCGCCCCCAAAAAAGGGAGCTTGAAATTGCCACTAAGTGGATCAACGTGAGTTCTGTTTGGCGTATATCTGCCAGCCACGTTCTGCCTTGCACATTGTGTGGTGTAATACACAGGGCCTGTTTTTTCCTGCTGTCTCCCCCCCCCCCCCCAAAAAAAAAGGGAGATTTAAATTGCCACTAAGTGGATCTACGAGATTTCTGTTTGGCGTATATCTGCCAGCCACGTTCTGCTTTGTACATTGTGTTGTGTAATAAACAGGGCCTGTTTTTTCCTGCAGTCTTCCCGCCAAAAAACGGGAGATATAAATTCTCCAGAAGTTAATATACACCTTCTACCTTATTTAACAGTAGCATATAACGGTTGTTATTTTGGCAACATTTCCGCAAAAATGAGGAAGTCTGGTGGAAGAGGCCATGGGCGGTCGTTGCCAGGTGGTACTGATGGTGGTGGTGGTAGTGGAGCATCTGGTGGTACTGGGAAAAGCAAGATAGCACCAAAGGCTTGAGATGTTGAGGCAGCGTCATCGTCTGGCTACACAAGGCCTCGAAGGCTCCCTTACCTGGGAGTTGGAAAACAGCTTTTAAAGCTGGAGCAGCAGGAACAAGTTTTGGCTTTCCTTGCTGACTCAGCCTCTAGCTCTTTCACCTCCTCTTCAGAAGCTTCGAAATCTAAAACCAGCGAGTCGTCAGTGGCTGCTCCAGGTCTGGAAAAAGTTGCTTCCTTGTGTTCTTCACCCAAAACAAAAGTGAAGGATGCGGCAGGCAACACTACACTTTACTCCATGGAGCTCTTTACACATACCGTGCCTGGGTTAGAGAGGGAAATTGTTAAAAGCCCATTACAGGATGAATCGGACATGGAGTGCACAGATGCACAGCCACAGCTTGACTATTATGCTGTTCCATTGACTCAGATCACTACTTTGCCCTCGCAGCGTACTGAGCCCGAATCTGACCCTGATGAGACTATGGTGCCCAGTCCCGAACGCTATATCACCTTACACGGTGACACAGAGGACGGTGCACATGACATTGAAGAGGAGGTGATAGATGACCCAGTTGTTGACCCTGATTGGCAGCCATTGGGGGAAGAGGGTGCCGCTGCCTGTAGATCAGAAGCGGAGGAGGATGATCTGCAGCAGCCATCTACATCGCAAAAGCTGTCATCTGGTAGGCCCGCATCAGGCCCAAAACGTGTGTCAAAAACCCCAACAGGTGTAGGACAGCGTTGCAATCCGATGACAGTAGCACAGCGTGCAAAGCCTGAAAAGGTATTCCATAGTAGGACGAGTGCAGTGTGGCAATTTTTTAACCAAGATCCGAATGATCAGTCCAAAGTTATACAGGTCCTTCTCAAAAAATTAGCATATAGTGTTAAAGTTCATTATTTTCCATAATGTAATGATTACAATTAAACTTTCATATATTATAGATTCATTATCCACCAACTGAAATTTGTCAGGTCTTTTATTGTTTTAATACTGATGATTTTGGCATACAACTCCTGATAACCCAAAAAACCTGTCTCAATAAATTAGCATATTTCACCCATCCAATCAAATAAAAGTGTTTTTTAATAACAAACAAAAAAACCATCAAATAATAATGTTCAGTTATGCACTCAATACTTGGTCGGGAATCCTTTGGCAGAAATGACAGCTTCAATGCGGCGTGGCATGGAGGCAATCAGCCTGTGACACTGCTGAGATGTTATGGGGGCCCAGGATGCTTCAATAGCGGCCTTAAGCTCATCCAGAGTGTTGGGTCTTGCGTCTCTCAACTTTCTCTTCACAATATCCCACAGATTCTCTATGGGGTTCAGGTCAGGAGAGTTGGCAGGCCAATTGAGCACAGTAATACCATGGTCAGTAAACCATTTACCAGTGGTTTTGGCACTGTGAGCAGGTGCCAGGTCGTGCTGAAAAATGAAACCTTCATCTCCATAAAGCATTTCAGCCGATGGAAGCATGAAGTGCTCCAAAATCTCCTGATAGCTAGCTGCATTGACCCTGCCCTTGATGAAACACAGTGGACCAACACCAGCAGCTGACATGGCACCCCACACCATCACTGACTGTGGGTACTTGACACTGGACTTCAGGCATTTTGGCATTTCCTTCTCCCCAGTCTTCCTCCAGACTCTGGCACCTTGATTTCCGAATGACATGCAAAATTTGCTTTCATCAGAAAAAAGTACTTGGGACCACTTAGCAACAGTCCAGTGCTGCTTCTCTGTAGCCCAGGTCAGGCGCCTCTGCCGCTGTTTATGGTTCAAAAGTGGCTTTACCTGGGGAATGCGGCACCTGTAGCCCATTTCCTGCACACGCCTGTGCACGGTGGCTATGGATGTTTCCACACCAGACTCAGTCCACTGCTTCCTCAGGTTCCCCAAGGTCTGGAATCGGTCCTTCTCCACAATCTTCCTCAGGGTCCGGTCTCCTCTTCTCGTTGTACAGCGTTTTCTGCCACATTGTTCCCTTCCAACAGACTTACCATTGAGGTGCCTTGATACAGCACTCTGGGAACAGCCTATTTGTTGAGAAATTTATTTCTGGGTCTTACCCTCTTGCTTGAGGGTGTCAATGATGGCCTTCTTGACATCTGTCAGGTCGCTAGTCTTACCCATGATGGGGGTTTTGAGTAATGAACCAGGCAGGGAGTTTATAAAAGCCTCAGGTATCTTTTGCATGTGTTTAGAGTTAATTAGTTGATTCAGAAGATTAGGGTAATAGGTCGTTTAGAGAACCTTTTCTTGATATGCTAATTTATTGAGACAGGTTTTTTGGGTTATCAGGAGTTGTATGCCAAAATCATCAGTATTAAAACAATAAAAGACCTGACAAATTTCAGTTGGTGGATAATGAATCTATAATATATGAAAGTTTAATTGTAATCATTACATTATGGAAAATAATGAACTTTAACACTATATGCTAATTTTTTGAGAAGGACCTGTATGTAAGAAATGCTCCAAGACCTTTAGCAGAGGGAAGAATCTACAAAGTTTAAATACAACGTGCATGCGTAGACATCTAACCAGCAGGCACTTGGAAGCATGGGCTAACTACCAAACTTCCCGTACCGTTGATGCACCTGCTCATCTTGAAGTTAGTCAGCAACGCAACATTGCTTCCCTCACTGGAAGCCCACCGGTTATGACAGGACCAGTAACAAATGTGCAGGTATTGTCGCAAGGCCAAAGCAGTCAGGGTCAGGGAGTCACAAGGTTCTTGGTTGGAAACACTGTAGGTAGGCCCACATCAAGAATACCATCACCAAGCCTCTCTCAATCTGCCATGTCCACCACCACCCCCGCTAGTTCCACCATATGCAGCTCTCCAGTCCAGCTCAGCCTACAAGAGACTCTCGATAGGAAAAGAAAGTACTCTTCCTCTCATCCGCGTACACAGGGTTTGAACGGCTACATTGCTCGACTAATCTCGTTAGAGATTATGCCCTACCGTTTGGTTGAAAGCGAAGCTTTCAAAGTCATGATGGCCTACGCAGTACCACGCTATGACCTACCCAGTCGACACTTCTTTGCGAGAAAAGCCATCCCAGCACTACACCAACATTGTCCATGCCCTGAGGCAATCGGTCAGTAGAAAGGTGCACCTCACAACTGATGCATGGACCAGTAGGCATGGCCAGGGACGTTACGTGTCCATTATGGCACACTGGGTTAATGTGGTGGATGCAGGGTCCACAGGGGACAGCCATAGTGGCACAGTTCTGCCTAGCCCACGGTCTAGGAAACAGTTGGCTGTAGGCGTTTGCACCTCCTCCTCCTCCAAAAGCGAAAGCTCGTCCACAGAGCACAGTCGCACGAACACTCCATCCGCAGCTGCCAGTGTTGCACCCGTGGTGTCCCATTATGGAACAGCTAGTGGTAAGCGTCAGCAGGCTGTGCTGCAAATGAAGTGTTTGGGCGACAACAGACACACCGCGGAAGTACGGGCCGAGTACTTGCAGCAAGAAACTCAGTCATGGCTGGCAGTGTACATCTTGAGGCAGGCAAGGTAGTCAGTGATAACGGAAGGAATTTTATGGCTGCTATAGCCCTTTCCGAAATGAAACACATACCTTGCCTGGCTCACACCTTGAACCTGGTGGTGCAGTGCTTCCTCAAGAATTACCCTGATTTACCAGCCCTGCTCCTGAAGGTGCGCAGACTTTGCTCGCACATCCGCAGGTCGCCCGTTCACTCCAGCCGTATGCTTAACCATCAGCGATTGCTGAATCTTCCCCAGCACCACCTAACAATAGATGTTGCAACAAGGTAGAACTCTACACTGCACATGCTTCAGAGGCTGTGCGAACAGAGGCTTGCTGTCATGTATTTGTGGGAGGATACACATACACGGGCAGGCAGTTGGATGGCAGACATGGAGTTGTCTGGTGTGCAGTGGTCGAAGCTCCAAGACCTCTGTCAAGTCCTTCAGTGTTTTGAGGAATGCACCCGCCTGGTCAGTGTGGACGACGCCATCATAAGCATGAGCATCCCACTAATGTGTCTGCTGATGCAAAGTTTGACGCACATCAAGGAGAGGGCGTCTGCGGCCGAGGAGGGGGGAAGCCTTGATGACAGTCAGCCATTGTCTGGTCAGGGAAGTCTCCGGGACGAGGTGGCGGATGAAGAGGAGGAGGAGGATGATGGTGCTGAATATTTATGGGAGGAGGATGCTTCTCAGGGGGCAATAGAAACTGGTGGCATTGCAAGGTCAGGTACAGGGTTTTTGCGGGCCACAAGTGATGTAGATTTTCAAGAAAGTGCTCCTCAACCCAGCACAAGCAGTGAATTGACACCTGGAACTTTGGCCCACATGGCAGAGTATGCCTTGCGTATCCTAAAATGGGACCCCCGCATTATCAAAATGATGACCGATGACGATTACTGGTTGGCCTGCCTCCTGGATCCATGATACAAAGGCAAATTACTAAATATCATGCCACATGAGAACCTTGAGCAAATATTGGCTACCAAACAAGCAACTCTTGTAGACCGTTTGGTTCAGGCATTCCCAGCACACAGAGGCGGTGATGGTTCTCACACGAGCTGTAGGGGGCAACATGGCAGAGGTGTTAGAGGTGCACAAAGCCAAAGTTGCATTGGACAGAGGGGATTTCTCACCAGGTTGTGGAGTGATTTCGCAATGACCGCAGACACGACAGGTACTGCTGCATCGATTCAAAGTGACAGGAGACAGCATTTGTCCAGTATGGTTACCAACTATTTTTCCGCCATTATCGATGTTCTCCCTCACAAGTCATTCCCCTTTGATTACTGGGCATCTAAACTAGACACCTGGCCCGAATTGGCAGAATATGCATTACAAGAGTTTGCTTGCCCAGCTGCTAGTGTGCTATCAGAAAGAGTCTTCAGTGCTGCTGGTTCAATACTGACCGAAAAAAGGACACGTCTGGCTACCCGAAATGTTGATGATCTAACCTTCATTAAAATGAACCAATCATGGATTTTGAATTATTTTGCCCCACCTTCCCCTGCTGACACGTAGCTTGCCTGAAAAATGTCTTGCTTTTGGCCTCCTCTTACTTACTTCTCCAATTCCTCCATTTGCAGCTGCTGAATGTCTACCATAGGCCATTTTTATGCTTCCCTAAATGGTCTGACTCCCCCCACAGGGCCGTGGTCACCATCTGGCGCAAGCACCCGTGCGAGTGCTGTTTGCCTGGACAGGTGGGTGTGCCCACTCTTCGGCGACGGCACTGGCACAGGGTCCCTCATAGTACAATGAATTGTCTCTGACGGTGGTGGTGCACAACCAACGTCAGACACACCGTCGTAATATGAGGGGCCCTGTGCCAGTACCGCCGCCCACGAGAGAGTGTTCCCCCCCTAGCTCGAACTGTGCTCTACCACTTGCAAAACTTACCTCTCCCTGCCCCACCACTGTGTAGTCTGTGCTGTTAAATCCTGAAATGGCACTGCCAATACAAATTTGTTGCAATCATAGATGATAGTAAAAATATACAGGGGCCCTGGCCTCCATTTAGACCCCTTAATACTTTGCGCCAACTACCCCTGTCTGCAATTCTGCAGAGGAGCCCACCCCTGTTCCTCGCTATGCCACCAGTTTATTTATGACCAATTCCTTGGCTGACATTTAGCCCACTTTAGTATTTTGGCCTACAAACTGTGTCAGCCACTTATAACAGTTGTCCTCCGCTGAACAAAGCTATGCCACCTCTGTACTCCTGTTACCAATTGTGAACTGCATGTAGCCTACTTACTTATTTGTGCCTAGTAATTGTGTCAGCCTCTCATAACAGTTGTCCTCCCACCCTGAACCAAGGTAGGCCGCCTGGTTAGTACTGCTAGCAGTTTTGAACTGCATGAAGCCACCGTTTTTTATTTTAGGCCTCTGTCTGTCTGTCTGCTCCAAACATTACAACTATCCCCCCCTGAAACAAGCTAAGCCGCCTGCTTAGTCCTGCTAGCAGTTTTGAACTGCATTTAGCCACTTTTTTTATGTTAGGCCTCTGTCTGCCTGCTCCACACATTACAACTGCCCCCCCTGAAAAAAGCTAGGCCGCCTGGTTAGTCCTGCTAGCAGTTTTGACCTGCATTTAGCCACCTTTTTTAGGTTAGGCCTCTGTCTGTCTGTCTGTCTGCGCCACACATTACAACTGTCCCCCCCCCGGAACAAGCTAGGCCGCCTGCTTTGTCCTGCTAGCAGTTTTGACCTGCATTTAGCCACATTCTTTTTGGTTAGGCCTCTGTCTGTCTGTCTGAGCCACTTATTACAGTAGTCCTCCACTGAACCAAGCTATGCTGCCTGTGTACTCCTGTTACCAATTTGGAACTGCATTCAGCCAACTGTTTTATTTTAGGACTACTCAGTCTGTCTGAGCCACTTATTACAGTTGTCCTCCTCCTTCAATGAACCAAGCTATGCCGGCTGTGTACTCCTCTAACCAATCTAGAACAGCATTTAGCCTACTTATTTAGTTTGTCCTAGGCCTACTTGTTTGGTTGGGCATACTAACGGTGTCTGCCGCTGCTTGGTGTTGTCCTCCACAGAACAAATCTGAGCTTCAATCTTCAGGCTTTCGGCATATATCAGATATTAAACTGCATTTGGGCTACTGGTTTGGTTGGGCACACTAACGGTGTCTGCCGCTGCTTGGTGTTCTCCTCCACTTTACAAAGCTGAGCTTCAATCTTCAGGCTTTCGGCCTATATCAGATATTACACTGCATTTGGGCTACTAGTTTGGTTGTGCCTACTAACGGTGTCTGCCGCTGCTTGGTGTTCTCCTCCACTTTACAAAGCTGAGCTTCAATCTTCAGGCTTTCGGCCTATATCAGATATTAAACAGCATTTGGCCTACGGGTTTGGTTGGGCCTACTAACGGTGTCTGCGGCTGCTTGCTTTTCTCAACTGAACAAATCTGAGCTTCAATCTTCAGGCTTTCGGCCTATATCAGATATTACACTGCATTGGGGCTACTGGTTTGGTTGGGCGTACTAACGGTGTCTGCCGCTGCTTGGTGTTCTCCTCCACTTTACAAAGCTGAGCTTCAATCTTCAGGCTTTCGGCCTATATCAGATATTAAACAGCATTTGGCCTACTGGTTTGGTTGGGCCTACTAACGGTGTCTGCGGCTGCTTGCTTTTCTCAACTGAACAAATCTGAGCTTCAATCTTCATGCTTTCGGCCTATATCAGATAATAAACTGCATTTGGGCTACTTGTTTGGTTGGGCGTACTAACGGTGTCTGCGGCTGCTTGGTGTTCTCCACTTTACAAAGCTGAGCTTCAATCTTCAGGCTTTCGGCCTATATCAGATATTACACTGCATTTGGGCTACTTGTTTGGTTGTGCCTACTAACGGTGTCTGCCGCTGCTTGGTGTTCTCCTCCACTGAACAAAGCAGTGCCGCCTGTTTACTCCTGTTACCAATTTTGAACTTCATTTGGCCCACTTTATTACTTGGGCCTACTAACTGTGTCTGCCACTCATTACAGTTTTTCTCCACTGAACAAAGCAATGCCGCCTGTTTAGTCCTGTTACCAATTTTGAACTGCATTTAGCCTACTTTATTCTTTGGGACTATATCTGTGTTTCCTCCTCATCCTGCCCATTGGCCAGCCACTGCTACATGAGTCTGCTGGTACATTGACCCAGACCACTACATTCCCCTTACACAGCCAGAATCTGACCCTGCTGAAAGTCAGGTTCCCCTTCCCGCATACTATACCACCTTACACGGGGACAAAGAGGAAGGTGCAGATGAAAGTGCAGGTTCCTTCATCAGGTGGGGGGGCATACTCGTTGGCGATGTCACTGGCACAGGGCCCCTCATAGTACGCAAAAGTGTCTCTGCCGGTGGGAGGCGCCCCCGCCAGCAAACACACCGCCGTACTCTGAGGGGCCCTGTGCCAGTGCCAATGCAAACAAGTGGGCCCCCCTGCTTGCTCAGGATCACAGCACTTGCAAAGTTTTAATACTTACCTCTCCCTGCTCCTCCGCCGTGACGTAGTCCGCGTTTCCTGGGCCCACGAAAAACTTGAACCAGCCCTACCCACCACAACTTTAGCCAAATGACCCCCAATTTTCAATGCCTAACTATTATTATCAGGTAAATTAAGATTCACAAGCTTAAGTGACAAGAATTGATGTTTTTTACATTAACCCCTTTCTGACCTCGGACGGGATAGTACGTCCGAGGTCAGAAACCCCGCTTTGATGCGGGCTCCAGCGGTGAGCCCGCACCAAAGCCGGGACATGTCAGCTGTTTTGAACAGCTGACATGTGCCCGTAACAGGCGCGAGCAGAATCGCGATCTGCCCGCGCCTGTTAACTAGTTAAATGCCGCTGTCAAACGCAGACAGCGGCATTTAACCACCGCATCCGGCCGGGCGGCCGGAAATTACGTCATCGCCGACCCCCGTCACATGATCGGAGGTCGGCGATGCTTCTCGATTGTAACCATAGAGGTCCTTGAGACCTCTATGGTTACTGATCGCCGGTAGCTGTGAGCGCCACCCTGTGGTCGGCGCTCACAGCACACCTGCAATTCTGCTACATAGCAGCGAACAGCAGATCGCTGCTATGTAGCAGAGGCGATCGTGCTGTGCCTGCTTCTAGCCTCCCATGGAGGGTATTGAAGCATGGCAAAACTAAAAAAAAAAAGTTAAAAAAATGTGAAAAAAATAAAAAATATATAAAAGTTTAAATCACCCCCCTTTCGCCCCAATCAAAATAAATCAATAAAAAAAAATCAAATCGACACATATTTGGTATCGCCGCGCTCAGAATCGCCCGATTTATCAATTAAAAAAAAGTATTAACCTGATTGCTAAACAGCGTAGCGTGAAAAAAATTCGAAACGCCAGTATTACGTTTTTTTGGTCGCCGCGACATTGCATTAAAATGCAATAACGGGCGACCAAAAGAACGTATCTGCACCAAAATGCTATCATTAAAAACGTCATCTCGGCACGCAAAAAATAAGCCCTCAACCGACCCCTGATCATGAAAAATGGAGACGCTACGAGTATCGGAAAATGGCGCAATTTTTTTTTTTTTAGCAAAGTTTGGAATTTTTTTTCACCACTTAGGTAAAAAATAACCTAGTCAAGTTAGGTGTCTATGAACTCGTACTGACCTGGAGAATCATAATATCAGGTCAGTTTTAGCATTTAGTGAACCTAGCAAAAAAGCCAAACAAAAAACAAGTGTGGGATTGCACTTTTTTGCAATTTCACCGCACTTGGAATTTTTTCCCCATTTTCTAGTACACGACATGCTAAAACCAATGATGTAGTTCAAATGTACAGCTCGTCCCGCAAAAAAAAAGCCCCCACATGGCCAAATTGACGGAAAAATAAAAAAGTTATGGCTCTGGGAAGGAGGGGAGTGAAAAACGAACACGGAAAAATGAAAAATCCCAAGGTCATGAAGGGGTTAAAATGGGCACTGTAGGTGTTTTCCTGTCCTCCACTCACTGCCGACTTTGATTCCCCATTGACTTACATTGGGTTTCGTGTTTCGGTCGATCCCCGACTTTTCGCGATAATCGGCCGATTTCACCCGACCCGACTTTTGACAAAGTCGGGTTTCGCGAAACCAGACTCAATCCTAAAAAAGTCGCTCAACCCTAGTGAGGACATCTGTGTACAGCGCCCTCTTGAGGTCACCCACAGATTTTCATTTTGATTCAGGTCTGCTCTCTGGCTGGGCCATCTCTACTACACTGTGTTCCAAATTATTACGCAAATGATATTTTTCTCGGATTTTCCTAAATGGTCGGTGCAAATTACAGTCAGTCTAATAAAAGTCATCACCCATTAGATTATACATCGAATTTTATTGAAGAATCCTCCCAATGATAACAGTATAATCTCCAAAAATAAAAACTCAAAATGCACTGTTCCAAATTATTAGGCACAGTAGAATTTCTATACATTTGATATGTTTTTGGATCGCCCCCAGAGTAGGGCAATGGGGTACTCGGCACCACATTCTGCGGTTCGGAGGATGTCACGGTCGCTGACCCGGTCAGTGGCCCTCAGGGGTGTCCAGTAAAAGAGTTTATATATGGGCGAGGTGCAGTAAAGAACGAGGAGACAGGTTTGAGGCTTTTACCTTGTTTACTGAAGACTTCAGATGGTATCCTCAGCCCGGAGTGTCAGATGACAGGGCAGGCAGAGTCCGGTCGGTCTGAAGGCAATTCCAGAGTCCCCTTATCCAGGTGGAAATCAGTAGCCTTCCTTCTAGCGCCTGTGTGTTGTAGTACCTCCCTGCTGAGCTTCTCGGTAAGGTCCTCACAACTCTTGTAGATGTTCTGGATGTAATGTCTTCCTCTCTGTCCCCCAGATGGTGTGGATAGGACAAACCCATATGACTGATGGCCTGAGGCTTGTTTATAGGGACCCTAGAGACGCACCGACCCCCACAAGTTGCCACCGTGTCTTCTTAGGTATTTAGGTTAGACAGCCAACTTGGAATTGACTGCCCTGCCAGTCTCTGGAGCAAGGCTTAGAGACAGTTGCTCCCTCAGTGTGTCCCTGGCTACCGGCTCCTGCACTTCATAAAGGAGCAGCTTGTTCCTGGCTGATCTCCCTCTGGTATTTCTCTCCTGTGCCCTGCTTTCCTGCACACTCTCTGCAGTATGTTCACCTTTTAGTGTCTTTTCCCAGGAGTTACAGCACGTCATGCCAGCAGTGCTCCTCTCCTTCTGTCTCCTGACAGGAACTGAACTATTTTCCCTCCAGATCAGGATGTTAAATAGGTGAGTTCACCCTAAACAGGCTTAGAGCTCCCCCTTCTGGTCTGGAGTGTGAACATGTTGCATGTGTGTAATACCTTAATGTGGTTGTCTTTCATTGCCTTCAGACATGACGTAACTTCTCCCCTGAAAGGATAATGACATCACTGCGACGACCAGGACACTGGGGCGCCGCACTCCCCCCCCCCCCTGTTAAATCCAGTACTCCGGGACTGGGAAAAGAAGAACAACAATACATGTTAGCAAAAGACATACAATTTTGAAATGTTATAAACAACTTGTGCAAAAGTGGTGCTTCCCTTTATGGGAGGTGAGGACACTTGAACATTGCAAAAGTCTTGGTCATGCGCTGTTCATGACTCCCAGTTCAGTGAGTGCAAACTGGAAACAACAAGGATCCCGGGTAAACAAAGGGATCCCTTTTAAAAGTATAATGAAAGTTTTTGAGTAATTCACTGTCCATTACTCCATTGTCCATTTTAAACCTGTAACAAAGATATATATATATATATATATATATATATATATATATATATATATATATATATACATTTTCAAACAAACAGCAGCAACCATTAGTATTTCCAAGTTTTGTAGCGAATTGGGGTTTGATTTTTGGTGCTACGAGTAGACCTCCGCAGTACAGGGGTTGCTAGTGACCTCACAGGGTCTGCTGTGCTTGCTAACGCTGGTGTAGTGCACTGTCTTTGAGGCAAGGTAGCACTGGTATGCTGGAGCTCTCAGGACTGCTTCTACTAAAGGTGCCGTCACATGTAGCGACGCTGCAGCGATCTAGACAACGATGCCGATCGCTGCAGCGTCGCTGTGTGGTCGCTGGAGAGCTGTCACACAGACAGCTCTCCAGCGACCAACGATGCCGAGGTCCCCGGGTAACCAGGGTAAACATCGGGTTACTAAGCGCAGGGCCGCGCTTAGTAACCCGATGTTTACCCTGGTTACCAGTGTAAATGTAAAAAAAAAAACACTACATACTTACATTCCGGTGTCTGTCGCGTCCCCCGGCGTTCTGCTTCCCTGCACTGTGTAAGCGCCGGCCTTAAAGCAGAGCGGTGACGTCACCACTGTGCTCTGCTTTACGGCCGGCCGGCGCTGACACAGGATGCAGGAGGAGTGCAGGGAAGCAGAACGCCGGGGGACAGACATCGGAATGTAAGTATGTAGTGTTTTTTTTTTATATATTTACACTGGTAACCAGGGTAAATATCGGGTTACTAAGCCCGGCCCTGCGCTTAGTAACCTGATGTTTACCCTGGTTACCAGTGAAGACATCGCTGAATCGGCGTCACACGCCGATTCAGCGATGTCTGCGGGAGATCCAGCGACGAAATAAAGTTCTGGCCTTTCTGCTCCGACCAACGATGTCACAGCAGGATCCAGATCGCTGCTGCGTGTCAAACAACGATATCGCTATCCAGGACGCTGCAACGTCACGGATCGCTAGCGATATCGTTGTTAAGATGTTCAGTGTGACGGTACCTTAACTGTAGGCATGGCAGATTCACCGATAGCAGAGGGTGGACTTGCCGATTCAACTATTGGCATAGTGTCCTCTGTTGGAGTCTGCTGGTGTTGAGTTACGGCTGGGATCGCATCGGCTGTTGGAATCTGTTGGTGCAGAGTCTCTCTTGGCTCAAGATGATCTGGCATTACAGTTGGTTCCGGCGGTTTCGGCTGACAAAACGTCAAAACAGGTACCACGATGGCCTGATTTATTTGAGTCCAAGACTGGGGAAAATCTCCAAGAACAGTTTGTATCATCTTCTCCTCTTCTACGGGTGGAGATGTTCTTGGATCTGTTTCTCTATCTCTCAACTTGTCAGGGCATACTTTGAGGTGGTCTCTGGATACTGCTGTCAAAGTTTCTCCTCCATCTTTGCTAATGAGACAGACCTTTGTATTGTCAAAGTTGGATGGCAGGATGGTATATGGCTGTGCTTCCCATTGATCGTCAAGTTTGTGTAGTCTCCTTTTCCGTTTGAGCACCTGGTGGCAAGGGAATTGCAGGTGCATGCTGGTTGTAGTCCCTTTCTTGTTTTTGTCTGGCTTGGGCTAGACTTCTTTCCACGCATTCCTGTACATTGTGATACTTTTTCTGTCTTTCTGTATCCCAATCTGCATCTGGCGAGGTATCCTCTGGGGTTAGGACCCCCATGTCTAGATCAACAGGTAATTTGCTGGATCTTCCTCTCATCAGGTATGCTGGGGTACAGTTGGTGGAATTCACTGGGATGTGGTTGTACATGTCTACCAAGTCGGGCAACTTTGCTGGCCATAAGTTCCGTTCCTCCACAGGCAAGGTCTTCAGTAAGTCGATTACCACTTGGTTAATCTTTTCGCACATTCCGTTGGTTTGTGAGTGATACGGCATCGTTCTGATCTTTTTACACCCGTATAAATTGCAGAATTCCTGGAACACTTCCGCTTCAAAGGCTGGTCCTTGATCAGTCAGTACCTTTTCCTGGTACCCATGCGGTCTACAGAAGTACTGCTGGAAGGCTTTGGCTGCTGTCCTTGCTGTCAGATCTTTGACAGGCACAACTACCAGAAATCTAGAGTAGTGGTCCACGATGGTTAGGGCGTAGACATAGCCTGACCGGCTGGGTGTTAGCTTCACATGATCTAGCGCGACCAGTTTGAGCGGTCGTTTGGTGATGATGGGCTGTAGAGGAGCCCTTTGGCTGTCACGGTCTTTACTGCATAGGCTACATGGGCCACACTCTCGGCACCACTTTTCGATGGCTTTCTTCATGCCAACCCAGTAGAACCTTCCATGAAGTAGACTCTCCAACTTCCTCCATCCGAAGTGTCCTGCTCCATTGTGGTACGCTTCCAGAACCATTGGCGCATCTCGCTTTGGGACTACTATCTGCCATACCAACTCATGGGTGCGTGGGTCGATGCTTCTTCGGCACAGCTTGCCATCGTAGATAAACAGCTTGCCTCTCCCCTTCCACAGTTGTTGCGTCTCTTGTGGATCATCCGGGCCAGGGTGTGAACCTGCCTGCCTCAGGAGTTCTTTCACCCCACGGACCACGGGGTCACTGTCCTGGGTCTCTGCCCATCCATGGGGATTCAGCGTGGCATCCTGCCTGTTCCTGTGCCCGTTCCTCACATGATGGGAATACTGAGTGGCCTTGGGGCGATGGAAAGCTGGCAACTCTATTTCTTCTAGTGCTTCCGAGTCTTCTCCCGTTTCTGGCAAGTTGGGCATTCTGGACAGTGCATCGGCATTCGCATTCTTGTGCCCTGCCCGATACTTGATGATGAAATCATAATTGGACAACCGGGCCATCCACCGCTGCTCCAAGGCACCAAGTTTTGCTGTGTCCAAGTGTGTCAGTGGATTGTTGTTCGTGAAGACGGTGAATTTTGCTGAGGCCAGGTAGTGCTTAAACCTCTCCGTCACTGCCCAAACGATGGCGAGGAACTCCAGCTTAAAGGAACTGTAGTTTTCAGGGTTCCTTTCAGTGTGACGAAGTTTCCTGCTGGCGTAAGCAATTACCCTCTCTTTGCCTTTCTGGACCTGGGACAATACGGCTCCCAGTCCCATGTTGCTGGCATCCGTATACAGCACAAACGGTTGGTCATATTCAGGGTAGGCCAGTACCTCTTCTCCCTTCAGCGCCAACTTCAAACAAGTGAAGGATCCCTCCAGTCCGTCGTTTCAGTCAAATGGGGAATTCTTACCCTTGGTTTTCTTGGATTGGCCCACTAACAGGTCTTGCAATGGCGCAGCTTTCTTGGTGAAGTCCTTGATGAATCTTCTGCAGTAGCCTACCAACCCAATGAACTGCCGGACTTCATGGAGGTTGCTGGGCTTTGGCCAGTCTCTGATCACAGTGACCTTGTCAGGGTCTGGGGCCACTCCTTTGGCACTCACCACATGGCCCAGGTACTGGACTTTGGGCTTTAATAGATGACATTTGGACAGTTTTACCTTTAGACCAAAGTTGGACAGAGCTTCGAACACCTCTGCCAGGTGCTTCAGGTGGTCCTCATAGGTTTTGGAGAAGATGATGACATCGTCCAAGTACAGCAGGACGGTTTCAAAATTCTTGTGTCCAAGACAACACTCCATCATCCTCTGGAACGTTCCTGGGGCATTGCACAGTCCGAACGGCATGTAGTTAAACTCACAGAGACCCATTGGCGTGGTAAAGGCCGTCTTTTCTTTGTCCTCCTCTGCTACGGGAACCTGCCAGTACTCACTGGTGAGGTCTAAGGTGGAGAAGTAGTTAGCAGATTTTAAAGCAGCTAATGACTCTTCTATTTTGAGCAGTGGGTATGCATCTTTGTGTGCAATGCGGTTTATCTGCCTATAATCAACACACATCCTCATCGTGCCATCCTTCTTCCTGATGAGGACTAATGGAGCTGCCCAGGGGCTACAACTGTCTCTAACTATCCCAGCTTCCTTCATATCACGCAACATGTCTTTGGCACACTGATAATGAGTTGGGGGTACAGGACGGTATCTCTCTTTAATGGGTGGATGATTTCCCGTGGGGATATGATGTTGAATCCCTTTTACCTGCCCAAAATCTAGGGGGTGCTTGCTGAATACCCGCTCATACTCATGAACCACCCTGTAAGCCCCTTGTTTTTGGTGCGATGGGGTAGAGTCAGTGCCCACGTGTAATTTCTGACACCAATCTTCCATTTGTCCTGCAGAGCCATTATCCTCCGCCTTGTTGGACGGGACCAAGGGTTCTGTTGCCTGTATCACATTATTATCAACAGCAAACAATTTGACAAGTGTGGCATATCTGGTTAGGTGGACCTCTTCCTCTCCACAGTTAAGGACATGTACTGGCACCCTCCCCTTGCGGACTTCAACCACCCCTCTGGCTGTCAGGAGGGTGGGCCTACTTTCTGAATACACAGGTTCTACCAGGGCTTGATAGTCTTTACTTCTGAGGCCTATTGCTGCCCAACACCATATTAACATTTCGCTCCTGGGGGGTATTGTAATGGGGATTGAATCACTCATGGTGACACAGCCAATTTCTCCACCAGTCAGTTCTATCTGCTGTCTCTGCATCAGAGCTCGGATCTCTTTCTGCAGGGCACATTATTCACTGTTACCAGCTGTGTCGGCCACCTGCTGCAACAAGACAATAACCTCTGCAAGACAATTTTCTATGACATTAGTACCAATGGTCATCATGGGGATACATTCACGTCGGTCAATATCAACAATCACAATTCCTTGGGCCTTCCATTCTACCCGCCCCACTTTAATGGTGACCTCTTTGTACCCCACTTGTGGTAAGGGCTGACCGTTACTGGCTACTATGGTGAAATCATCGTCAGGGCCACGAGTAATGTCGGTGTCCTCCCAATAACGTTTATAAAGGATATAAGGCATAGTTCATGGGGATACCGTCGATCACAATGGGGAGAACAGGTCTTCCTCCAATGTACTTGGCTCTCCAGTTTTGCGGGCCTGGTTGTCCTACTCCTGGGGGTTGGCCCTCTGCCCCAGGGGTTTCTCGTTTAAATGACAGTACCTTGCAATGTGGCCTGCCTGGTTGCAGCGGCGGCAGATGGGTCGTCCGTCCTGATGAAAGCGATTGTCGTCTCTGCCTCTGGTCGGCGGGATCCTCCTCTGTCGTCACCAGGGAACATCCTCCGGTCTGGAAGCCAGCTGGATCTTCTCTTTGGGGGCCTCCTGTAGGGACTGCATGGTCCGAGCTAAGGCAGCAACGCTCTTGGTCAGCTCCTGCATGTGGAGGCGTAGTCCTGCAGGGGAATCGTCTTCCAGGATCTGGGCATCGGCCTCAGCAGAAACTTGAGGATCTGGAGCCACCTCCTGGTGGTACGTGAGGGCTTGACGCCTAGGAAGTACTGCACGGCTGGGCTGTCACTCCTGTAGCACTTGGATGGCCTTGTCCTTAAATTGCGCAATTGTCAGGTCAGGATCCTGCATGGCCAGGAGGTGCAGTTGGGTCCTTTGGTTATTGCACAGGAGTCCCTCTATGAACCGCTCCTTTAAGAGTTTATCCTCATCTTGCATGCTGTTTGGATCATCCTGTTTGATTGCCCGCGGTGCCTCCTGGAGATTAAGGGCATAGTCCCGTAAGCTATCCTGCGGCCTCTGCTTGCAACCGTAGAACATCAATTTAATTTCTGTAGCGGTGCGGGTGTCAAAGGTGGTTTTAAGCTTTGCAAAGACCTGCTGCACAGTCCTTTTATCCGCAGCGGGCCAGGACTTCACCTCTCTCAGAGCCGCTCCAAACAGTTGGCCTGTTACCATGTGAACCTTCTGAGGCTCTGTCAGGGGATAGAACTCAAGCAGGCTGCAGATCCCTTCTTTAAAGTCAGTTAATGTATGCGATTCTCCAGAGTATCGCGGGAGCCAGGCTGCCCCAGGTATGCATGGCATGGAGAAGGGCAATATGGCCGCTGTAGCCATGGCGGTGTCCGGCTGGCTGATGGAAGCGGCAAGCTCTGCGGGACCCGGCGGCGGTACAAGGCCTGTGGCTGCGTCTATTGCGGGGCCTGGAGGCGCTTCCAGGTCTGCGGCTGCGACCGCCGCTACTTCCCTTCCTGGATCGGACATGGCCGTTCTTCCCCTCTGCTAACCTGGTGGAAGTCGGGACTCCTCTCCGGAATCGGCACTTTGCAGTGTCTCTTCTGGCGGCTCTGCTGCACGGCGTCTCTACTTCCGGCTTCCCAGGCAGCAGCACGGCACCCGTCTCCTTGCTTCGCGCTCTTCTCAGCTAGCTCCGCCCACAACGGTATGGCTCCTCCCCTCGCACTCCACACGGCAATGACGGATTTTGGCAGCAATTTTTTGCAACACATAGTCTTTAAGCAAATCACAGTTCTTAGGCACACATGACCCGATTTTTCAGGCTTGAGTACATCCTGTTCGTGATGCCAAAATGGATCGCCCCCAGAGCAGGGCAATGGGGTACTTGGCACCACATCCTGCGGTTCGGGGGATGTCACGGTCACTGACCCGGTCCGTGGCCCTCAGGGGTGTCCAGTAAAAGAGTTTATATATGGGCGAGGTGCAGTAAAGAACAAGGAGACAGGTTTGCAGTCTTTTACCTTGTTTACTGAAGACTTCAGATGGTATCCTCAGCCCGGAGCGCCAGATGACAGGGCAGGCAGAGTCCGGTCGGTCTGAAGGCAATTCCAGAGTCCCCTTATCCAGGTGGAAATCAGTAGCCTTCCTTCTAGCGCCTGTGTGTTGTAGTACCTCCCTGCTGAGCTTCTCGGTAAGGTCTTCACAACTCTTGTAGATGTTCTGGATGTTATGTCTTCCTCTCTGTCCCCCAGATGGTGTGGAAAGGACAAACCCGTAAGACTGATGGCCTGAGGCTTGTTTATAGGGACCCTAGAGACGCCCCGACCCCCACAAGTTGCCACCGTGTCTTCTTAGGTATTTAGGTCAGAGTCAGACAGCCAACTTGGAATTGACTGCCCTGCCAGTCTCTGGAGCAAGGCTTAGAGACAGTTGCTTCCTCGGTGTCCCTGGCTACCGGCTCCTGTGCTTCAGAAAGGAGCAGCTTGTTCCTGGCTGATCTCCCTCTGGTATTTCTCTCCTGTGCTCTGCTTTCCTGCACACTCTCTGCAGTATGCTCACCTTTTAGTGTCTTTTCCCAGGAGTTACAGCACGTCATGCCAGCAGAGCGCCTCTCCTTCTGTCTTCTGACAGGAACTGAACTCTTTTCCCTCCAGATCAGGATGTTATATTGGGGGGTTCACCCTAAACAGGCTTAGAGCTCCCCGTTCTGGTCTGGAGTGTGAACATGTTGCATGTGTGTAATACCTGAATGTGGTTGTCTTTCATTGCCTTCAGACATGATGTCACTTCTCCCCTGAAAGGATAATGACATCACTGCGATGACCAGGACACTGGGGCGCCGCATTTTAAAGAACTGAAAATGCTCATTTGTGGAATTTGCAGCATTAGGAAGTCACATTCACTGAAGAAAACATCTATTTAACTCCAAATCTCCTAACAGGCCAAGTTACATGTTCACATAGGAACCCTTCGCCTTCACAATTCTTGCATCCATCGAACTTGTGAGTTTTTGGAGAGTTTCTGCTTGTATTTCTTTGCATGAAGTCAGAATAGCTTCCCAGAGCTGCTGTCTTGATGTGAACGGCCTCCCACCCTCATAGATCTTTTGCTTGATGATACTCCAAAGGTTCTCTATAGGGTTGAGGTCAGGTGAAGATGGTGGCCACACCATGAGTTTATCTCCTTTTATACCCATAGCAGACAATGACTCAGAGGTATTCTTTGCAGCATGAGCTGGTACATTGTCAGCAAGAAGATGATACTGCACCTGAAGACACGTTTCTGCTTTTAAGACCATGGAAGAAAGTTGTCAGTCAGAAATTCTAAATACTTTGCAGAGGTCATTTTCACACCTTCAGGAACCTTAAAGCGTCCTACCAGCTGTTTCCCCATGATTCTGGCCCAAAATGTGACTCCTCCACCTCCTTGCTAACGTCACAGCCTTGTTGGGACATGGTGGAAATCCACCAACCATCCACTACTCCATCCATCTGGACCATCAAGGGTTGCTTGACACTCATCAGTAAACAAGACTATTTGGAAATTAGTGTTCATGTATGTCTGGGCCCACTTTAACCATTTCTGCTTGTGAACAATTTCGCAATGCGTCGCTAATGCAAGTCTATGGAGAAAAAAAACACATCCTGCAAGCACATTTGCAGGATGCGTTTTTTCTCCAAAACGACGCATTGCGACGTACAGCAAACAACGCTAGTGTGAAAGTAGCCTTATTTGAAAACTGTGGCCTGCTTAATAATGTGGAACATCATTTTTAAGTAGTTTTCCTTTATTTTGAATCACCAGGAAAACTAATTATCACATGTCTTTAAGATTGATTTCAGTGATCCATTGAGTCCTGAGACACAATTCCATCCATGAGTTTATTTGAAAAATAAAACAATTAAATCTTTATGACACTTACAGTAAATCCAATTTGCATAATAAATTCAATTTGCATAATAATTTGGAACACAGTGTATATAATTGTCTAAGGGTCACTTCCGTCTGTCTGTCTGTCTGTCACGGTTATTCATTGGTCGCGGCCTCTGTCTGTCATGGAAATCCAAGTCGCTGATTGGTCATGGCAAAACGCCCACGACCATTGCCACGACCAATCAGCGACGGGCAAATTCTGGCGGCAAAATGGCCACTCTTTCCTCCCCGCAGTCAGTGCCCGCTCCATACTCCCCTCCAGTCAGCCCTCACACAGGGTTAATGCCAGCGTTACCGGAGCGCAGTGTAACGCACTCCTGTAATGCAGCTATTAACCCTGTGAGACCAACTTTTTACTATTGATACTGTGTATGCAGCATCAATAGTAAAAATATCTAATGTCACAAATAATAATAAAAAAAAAGGTTATTCTCACCCTCTGACGTCGCCCCCTGTCCTCGGCAGTGCAAGCGGCAGGTTCCGGTGTCAAGGATGCTATGCGAGAAGGACCTGCCATGACGTCACGGTCATGTGACCGCGACGTCATCACAGGTCCTACGCTCATACCAACCCTGGGACGGTAACCGCTCCATGCATTGCGATCTCACGAGATGATGACGTAGCGGTCTCGCGAAACCGCAATGCACTCTTGAGACCGGAGCGCGCGAGGA
The DNA here is from genome assembly GCF_032444005.1 of Ranitomeya imitator. Lineage (NCBI taxonomy): Eukaryota > Metazoa > Chordata > Amphibia > Anura > Dendrobatidae > Ranitomeya > Ranitomeya imitator. Next base: position 60,318,269 of record NC_091283.1, on the reverse strand, counting down.
GCATCGGTGCGAAGCGGGGGCCAACGGAAGGTGAGTATGTAACGGGGTCTACCAAGCTGGGGTACCTCTTTCAGTACCACCCCGTGTTTCAGGAGGTCCACTCTGCTTTGTCTGGAGTCTGAATGGAGGACGCTGGCTGGAATTCCTTGATTACCTGGGAGTATATAAAATATCACTGCTTCTCCACGTATTTTCAGTCTGACAACACTTTATTCACAGGACACAGAATATATCACACAGATACAGGGGGCAGGCCAATAGAAAAGCAGCAGGCCAGACATGCATTACAATAGCCACAGGGGGCCGGAGCCTGCCGATATTTACTGTGGGAATTAAAAAGGTGGGGGGAGGATAGAAGGGGGATATCTTGTCCCCTCTGCCCAGGGGCGCAGCCTGTGGGCTGATGCATCTCACATGGAACCTATTATATATACATATAACTGCACAATATATTCTGAGTGCTGAGTGGTTCCATAACACGTAACACGGCTCCCCTTTTCAGCGACTCAATCGGCATACAGTCTGATCCTTAACGGATCGGTTTGGGGATGACCGAAGTTTATGGGGTTGGTACAAGTTCTGTTTGTCGACCTAGTCCATCGGTGTTACCGTTTTGTTTGCCGGGTCTGTAGTGGATGGTGAGGTCCAGAGGTTGTAGGGCTAAACTCCACCGCAGTAATCTGGCGTTATCTCCGGAGACCCGATTAAGCCAGACTAGGGGGCTATGGTCAGTTAGGAGAGAAAACTGTCATCCATACAAATATGGTTGCAACTTTTTGAGTGCCCATAATACCGCCAGGCACTCCTCCTCGATGGCCGCGTAGCTTACTTCATGGGGCGGTGTTCTTGGCCGTCTGGCCCGACTTGGCTCACTACTGCCCCCAATCCAAACATAGAAGCGTCTGTGTGAACAAGGAACCATTTAGTTGGATCAGGTGCGGCCAATACAGGGGTATTGGTGAGGGTGTCCTTTAGTTGGCGGAAGGCTTCCTCACACTCTGGGGTCCAGGTTACCTGGCGGGGTTGGTTCTTACGGGTCAGATCAGTGAGGGGTTTGGCTACGCTGCTATAATTGGGAAAGAATTTCCTGTAATACCCCACTGTCCCTAGAAACGCCATGACCTGGGTTTTAGTGCATGGGGTGGGCCATTTGGCTATGGCTTCAATCTTGGCTGGTTCTGGTCTGTTTCCCACTTCCCTCCCAATGCCCTAAATAATGAACCTCTGCTTTGCCCATGTGACACTTGTTTGGGTTCAGGGTAATTCCGGCCTTGTGGATCCTGTCCAATACTGTCTCTATGTGATTTAGTTTCTCTTCCCATGTCGCGCTGTAGATGGCGATGTCGTCCTGGTAGGCACAAGAATAGTCCTGGAGACCATCCAGAAGCCGGTCAGCCAGCCACTGGAAGGTCGCCGGGGCATTCTTCATCCCGAATGGCATAACTCGAAACTGGAATAAGCCGAACGGGGTGACAAATGCCGACTTAGGAATAGCGTCAAGACTAAGAGGAATTTACCAGTAGCCTTTGCATAGATCGATGGTGGTCAAATACTTTGCCTCCGCCAGCCGGTCTAACAACTCATCCACACGCTGCATGGGATATGCATCCATCACTGTTTTCTCATTGAGCTTACGATAGTGTACACAAAACCGTGTAATCCCATTCTTCTCGGGCACTAACACAACAGGGGGATGCCCAGGGACTATCTGACTCTTCAGTGACCCCTAAACGCAACATCTCTTGTCGCATCCCTTCTCGTACAGACTCAGAGACGCGGAAGGGGGGTTGTCGCAGGGGGGTCTGCACCTGGGTCTCCACCTTGTGTTGTGCCAGGCGAGTGTACCCTGGTTTCCCCAAAAACATCCTCTGTCGCTGCCTCAACAACTCCTCTGCCTGCTGTCTCTCCTGGGGGCCTAGGTCTTCACCCAAGTGTACCTGGTCCCATGTTTTAGACTGAGTCCTTTCCCCTAAAACATCAGGCAAGGGAAGTCCGGCTAAATCCTCTGCTTCAGGTGCACAGATGGCCACTACCTCTTCAGGGCGCTCCCAGTAGGGCTTCAGCATATTCACGTGGAACATGCGGATAACCCTGGGGTCATCACAATCGGCGACATTGTAGGTTGTGTCGGCTATTTTCCCCACTACCTGGTAGGGCCCCTGCCATGCAGCTTGGAACTTGTTCTGCCTGGTGGGCTCTAACACCAGGACCTTCTGTCCTATTTCCAAGGTGCGCTCTCTGGCCCTCCGATCGTACCATACGCGCTGGCGCCGCTGGGCCACCTGCATGTTCCCACGTACAGCCTGGGTCAGCTCCTGTAGACGGTCCCGGAATTCCAGCACATAGGGTACAATAGGTACCCCTTCTATGATGCCCTCCCCTTCCAGGTGTTCTAGCACTAAGTCTAGGGGTCCCCTTACCCGTCTCCCGTATACCAGTTCGAACGGGGAGAACCCCGAGGATTCTTGTGGCACCTCCCGATAGGCAAACAGGAGGTGAGGCAAGAATTTCTGTAGAAGTCCCTGTAGGTCCTGGTAAAAGTCCCAATGAGTTGTTTTAACGTCCCGTTAAAGCGTTCACACAACCCATTGGTTTGTGGGTGGGACGGGGCGCTTCTAATGGACTTTACGTTGCACAGCTTCCACAGTTGGTTGGCCACCTCTGCTGTAAACTGGTTACCCTGGTCCGAGATAATCTCCCGGGGAAATCCAACCCGTGAGAAAACCTGGAGCAGGGCAGCTGCCACCGTCTCTGCCAGTATGTTAAGTAACGCAACCGCCTCTGGATACTGTGTGGCATAATCTACCAATGTCAATATATACCTTTCCCTGACGGACTGGGTTTGGCTAACGGCTCTATCAGATCGACCACTACTCGGCTAAATGGTTCCTCCACAATGGGGAGGGTGTTGTGAATTCTGCTTCTGAGCTCCCTCTGGTGGTAGCAGATGGTAATGCAGTTGTTCCTGGGCTGCAGTCTTGGACAGGTGTTTCTGCTAATTGCAGTTCTGACTGGTGTATTTAGGCTTGCAGGACTCATTAGTCCTTGCCAGTTGTCAATGTTTTTTGGGACATGATGGATCTCTGTCTGGCTTCTCCTACTTGGCTGCCATTTCAGCAAAGATAAGTGTCAGTTTCTTTTTCTGTGGCACACAGGCTGTGTGCTGGTTTTTGATTATATTCCTGCTCTGATTGTAGGATTCGCTGGAGTTGCAGATATACGCTCCTACGTCTTTAGTTAAATGGAGGAAGTTTTTGTATATTCTGCTGTGGATATTTTTGAAGGGTTTTAATACTGACCGCACAGAACTCTGTCCTATCCTGTCCTATTTTAGCTAGAGTGGCCTCCTGTGCTAAATTCTGTTTTCTGCCTGTGTATGTTTTTTCCTCTCCGACTCACCGCCAATATTTGTGGGGAGCTGTCTATCCTTTGGGGTTCTGCTCTGAGGCAAGAAGGCAAGATAGTATTCCTATTTCCATCTTTAGGGGTATTTAGTCCTCCGGCTGTGACGAGGTGTCTAGAATTTGTTAGGTACACTCCACGGCTACTTCTAGTTGCGGTGTTAAGATCAGGATTTGCAGTCAGTATAGCGACCACCTACTCCAGTGAAAGTTTTCATGCTGCTCCAAGGTCACCGGATCATAACAGTACAACTGGCCCATAATGAGTTAAATGCCTCTTAGAAGAAAGGAAGAAAGGGGTTGAGCCATTTTTTTTTTCCTTCAGTCTGCTTTCTGTTCTCTTCCCTCTTAAACTCTGGGTGGCTGAGGAGCTTTGTGCTAGCATGAATGTTCAGCAAATACCTTCTTGTGTAGACCAGCTTGCTGCTAGGGTACAGGGTATTTCAGATTATATTGTTCAGACTCCTGCTTTAGAACCGAAGATTCCTGCTCTTGATTTGTTTTCTGGTGACAGATCCAAATTTTGAATTTTAAAAACAACTGTAAACTGTTTTTTGCTCTGAGACCTCGATCCTCCGGTGATTCCATTCAGCAGGTAAAAATCGTAATCTCCCTGATGCGTGGCGACCCGCAGGATTTGGCGTTTTCCCTGGAATCTGGGAATCCGGCTTTGCTTAATATAGACTCCTTTTTTCAGGCTTTGGGATTATTATATGATGAACCTAATTCTGTGGATCAAGCTGAGAAGACCTTGTTGGCCCTGTCTCAGGGTCAAGAGGCGGCAGAATTGTATTGTCAGAAATTCAGAAAATGGTCTGTGTTGACTAAATGGAATGATGATGCTTTGGTGGCAATTTTCAGAAGAGGTCTTTCTGAATCCGTTAAAGATGTCATGGTGGGGTTTCCCACGCCTTCTGGTCTGAGTGATTCTATGTCTCTGGCCATTCAGATTGACCGGCGCTTGCGGGAGCACAGAACTGTGCGCGCTGTGGCGTTGTCCACAGAGCAGATTCCAGAGCCAATGCAGTGTGATAGGATTCTGTCTAGAACAGAACGACAAGGATTCAGACGTCAAAATGGGTTGTGTTATTATTGTGGCGATGCTTCTCATGTCATTTCAGTCTGTCCTAAGCGGACAAAGAGGATCGCTAGTTCATTTACCATCAGTACTGTACAACCTAAATTTCTGTTATCTGTGTCCTTGATCTGCTCATTGTCATCATTTTCTGTCATGGCATTTGTGGATTCAGGCGCCGCCTTGAAATTAATGGACTTTGGGTTTGCTAGGCGTTGTGGTTTTTCCTTGCAGCCTTTGCAGAACCCTATTCCTTTAGGGGGCATTGATGCTACACCCTTGGCTAAAAATAAGCCCCAGTTTTGGACACAGGTGACCATGCGCATGGCGCCAGCCCATCAGGAAGATTGTCGATTTCTGGTGTTGCATAATTTGCATGATGCTATCGTGCTGGGTTTTCCATGGTTGCAGGTGCATAATCCTGTGTTGGATTGGAAGTCCATGTCTGTGACTAGTTGGGGTTGTCAGGGGGTTCATAATGATGTTCCTTTGATGTCAATCTCCTCTTCTTCCTCTTCTGAAATTCCAGAGTTTTTGTCTGATTTTCAGGATGTATTCGATGAGCCCAAGTCCAGCTTCCTTCCACCGCACAGGGACTGCGATTGTGCTATTGACTTGATTCCAGGTTGTAAGTTTCCTATGGGTCGACTTTTTAACCTGTCTGTGCCTGAACATACCGCCATGCGGAGCTATATTAAGGAGTCTTTGGAGAAAGGGCATATTCGGCCATCTTCTTCACCGTTGGGAGCGGGGTTCTTTTTTGTTGCTAAAAAAGATGGTTCCTTGAGACCCTGTATTGATTATTGCCTCTTGAATAAAATCACGGTCAAGTTTCAATATCCTTTGCCTTTGCTTACTGATTTGTTTGCTAGGATTAAGGGAGCTAGTTGGTTTACTAAGATTGACCTTCGGGGGCATATAATCTTGTTCGTATTAAGCAGGGTGATGAATGGAAAACTGCGTTTAACACGCCCGAAGGCCATTTTGAATACCTTGTGATGCCATTCGGGCTCACTAGTGCTCCATCTGTTTTTCAGTCCTTCATGCATGATATCTTCCGGACTTATATTGATAAGTTCTTGATTGTATATTTGGACGATATTTTGATTTTTTCAGATGATTGGGAGTCTCATGTGGAACAGGTCAGGATGGTATTTCAGATCCTTCGTGACAATGCCCTGTTTGTGAAAGGGTCTAAGTGTCTCTTTGGGGTGCAGAAGGTCTCTTTTTTGGGCTTTATTTTTTCTCCCTCATCTATAGAGATGGATCCGGTTAAGGTTCAGGCTATTCATGATTGGATTCAGCCCACATCTGTGAAGAGCCTTCAGAAATTTTTGGGTTTTGCAAATTTTTATCGCCGTTTCAGTGCTAATTTTTCCAGCGTGGTTGAACCCTTGACCAATTTGACGAATAAAGGCGCAGATGTGGCGAATTGGTCCTCTGCGGCTGTCTCTGCCTTTCAGGAGCTTAAACGGTGATTTACTTCTGCTCCGGTGTTGCGCCAACCGGATGTTTCTCTTCCGTTTCAGGTTGAGGTTGAGGCTTCTGAGATTGGGGCAGGGGCCGTTTTGTCTCAGAGGGATCCTGTTGGTTCCTTAATGAAACCGTGTGCCTTCTTTTCCCGTAAGTTTTCGCCTGCTGAACGCAATTATGATGTCGGCAATCGGAAGTTGTTGGCTATGAAGTGGGCATTTGAGGAGTGGCGACATTGGCTTGAGGGAGCTAAGCACCGTTTTGTGGTCTTGACTGATCATAAGAATTTGATTTACCTCGAGTCTGCTAAACGGCTGAATCCTAGACAGGCTCGATGGTCCTTGTTTTTTTCTCGTTTTGATTTTGTGGTCTCGTACCTTCCGGGTTCTAAGAACATTAAGGCTGATGCCCTCTCTAGGAGTTTTTTGCCTGATTCTCCTGAGGTCTTGGAACCGGTCGGTATTTTGAAAGAGGGGGTGTTCCTTTCTGCCATTTCCCCTGATTTACGACGGGTTCTTCAGGAATTTCAAGCTGATAAACCCGACCGCTGTCCTGTGGGGAAATTGGTTGTTCCTGACAGATGGACTAGTAGAGTGATTTCTGAGGTTCACTGTTCCGTGTTGGCTGGTCATCCTGGCATTTTTGGTACCAGAGACTTGGTTGGTAGGTCCTTTTGGTGGCCTTCTTTGTCGCGTGATGTGTGTTCTTTTGTGCAGTCCTGTGGGACTTGTGCGCGGGCCAAGCCTTGTTGTTCCCGTGCTAGTGGGTTGCTTTTGCCATTGCCGGTCCCTGAGAGGTCCTGGACGCATATTTCTATGGATTTTATTTCCGATCTTCCGGTTTCCCAGAGGATGTCGGTTATCTGGGTTTTTTGTGACCGGTTCTCTAAGATGGTTCATTTGGTGCCTTTGCCTAAGTTGCCTTCCTCTTCGGATTTGGTTCCGTTGTTTTTTCAGCATGTGGTCCGTTTGCATAGTATTCCGGAGAATATTGTGTCCGACAGAGGTTCCCAGTTTGTTTCTAGGTTTTGGCGGGCCTTTTGTGCTAGGCTGGGCATTGATTTGTCTTTTTCTTCTGCGTTCCATCCTCAGACAAATGGTCAGACTGAGCGAACTAATCAGACTTTGGAGACGTATTTGAGATGCTTTGTGTCTGCTGATCAGGATGATTGAGTGGCTTTCTTGCCATTGGCCGAGTTTGTCCTTAATAATCGGGCTAGTTCGGCTACTTTGGTTTCGCCTTTCTTTTGTAATTTTGATTTTCATCCTCGTTTTTCTTCTGGGCAGGTTGACCTTCTGACTGTCCTGGTGTTGATTCTGTGGTGGACAGGTTGCAGCAGATTTGGGCTCATGTGATGGACAATTTGGTGTTGTCTCAAGAGGAGGCTCAACGTTTTGCTAATCGTCGTCGGTGTGTTGGCTCCCGGCTTCGGGTTGGGGATCTGGTCTGGTTGTCTTCCCGTTATGTTCCTATGAAGGTTTCTTCTCCTAAGTTTAAGCCTCGGTTTATTGGTCCTTATAGGATTTCTGAGATTATTAATCCGGTGTCTTTTCGACTGGCGCTTCCGGCCTCTTTTGCTATCCATAATGTCTTCCATAGATCTTTATTGCGGAAATATGTGGAGCCCGTTGTTCCTTCTGCTGATCCTCCGGCCCCTGTGTTGGTTGATGGGGAGTTGGAATATGTTGTTGAGAAGATTTTGGATTCCCGCTTTTCGAGGCAGAAGCTTCAGTACCTTGTCAAATGGAAGGGTTATGGCTAGGAGGATAATTCTTGGGTTTTTGCCTCTGATGTCCATGCTGCTGATTTGGTCCGTGCCTTTCATCTGGCTCATCCTGATCGTCCTGGGGGCTCTGGTGAGGGTTCGGTGACCCCTCCTCAAGGGAAAGGGTACTGTTGTGAATTCTGCTTCTGAGCTCCCTCTGGTGGTAGCAGATGGTAATGCAGTTGTTCCTGGGCTGCAGTCTTGGACAGGTGTTTCTGCTAATTGCAGTTCTGACTGGGGTATTTAGGCTTGCAGGACTCATTAGTCCTTGCCAGTTGTCAATGTTTTTTGGGACATGATGGATCTCTGTCTGGCTTCTCCTACTTGGCTGCCATTTCAGCAAAGATAAGTGTCAGTTTCTTTTTCTGTGGCACACAGGCTGTGTGCTGGTTTTTGATTATATTCCTGCTCTGATTGTAGGATTCGCTGGAGTTGCAGATATACGCTCCTACGTCTTTAGTTAGATGGAGGAAGTTTTTGTATATTCTGCTGTGGATATTTTTGAAGGGTTTTAATACTGACCGCACAGAACTCTGTCCTATCCTGTCCTATTTTAGCTAGAGTGGCCTCCTGTGCTAAATTCTGTTTTCTGCCTGTGTATGTTTTTTCCTCTCCGACTCACCGCCAATATTTGTGGGGGGCTGTCTATCCTTTGGGGTTCTGCTCTGAGGCAAGATAGTATTCCTATTTCCATCTTTAGGGGTATTTAGTCCTCTGGCTGTGACGAGGTGTCTAGAATTTGTTATGTACACTCCACGGCTACTTCTAGTTGCGGTGTTAAGATCAGGATTTGCGGTCAGTATAGCGACCACCTATTCCAGTGAAAGTTTTCATGCTGCTCCAAGGTCACCGAATCATAACAGGAGGGGGTGTAATTTGGCCTTGCATCGATCTCCCCTCTTGCCAATGCGTTGGCAACTGTCACAGGTCTGGCAGTACTGACGAACATCATAGGTTACCCCCGGCCAAAAGAAGTTTTGTGTCAGACGATGCCTGGTGGGACTGACGCCGAAGTGCCCGGCCAAGGGTATGTCATGAGAGATTCGCAGTAACTCCTGCCTATACTTCTTGGGAACTACCAGCTGTTTTATAGTGGGGCTCGTCCCTGTGTGGTGCTGCTCTGTGATCTGATAGAGGAGTTCCTGCTTCCATATAAACTGTTCCCCTTCCAGTACCCCTCTCCCCTCTTGTGCTTTCCCACGATATCCCTCCAATGAAGGATCCTCAAGTAACTCCCTCTTAAATTCATCTGGGGTGGCCCAAGAAATGTGCCTGGCTATGGGAATACATGTAGGGCTGGGATGTCTTACCTGGGCCTCCTCTGAGTGTGATTCTGCCTCCGCAGCTCTAGCTTGTCTCCGGGTGGCACAGGATATGTCTCAGCCAGAGTGGCAACCGAGAAGGCAGACAACATGGGCCCCAAGTCATTTCCCAGCAAGACGTCTGCGGGCAAATCCTCCATCAAGCCGACCTCAACAAGGCCATCCCCGACTCCCCAGTTCAGGTGAATCCTGGCAGTGGGCAGTCGATGTATGGCTCCCCCTGCTACACGGACTGCCACTGTCCGGTCCATCTTCTCTTGGTCCCGGATGAGATGAAGCTTCACAAGGGTCAAAGTTGCCCCTGAATCTCTTAGTCCCTGCATACGTTTCCCATTAACCCACATGACCTGTCGATGCTGTTGTCGATTATCTGCCCGGGCTGCCTGCACGGGGTCCACTTCATGCAGCACTTCCTCCATCTCTTTCACCCCTTGGTTAGTCGTAGCCCCCAATTTCGGGTCAGCTTCGCCTTGGTAGCAGTGTACAGTGGCCCGGCTGAAGGCAGCTGTTCCCGCCTTTGGCCACTGGGCATGCTGAGTCCGGTTGGGACATTGTCTTTGCAGGTGGCCCAGCTGACGGCAGGTGTGGCATCGCGCCCCAGGGGAACTGTGGTAGGCTGGGTTTCTAGCTGGTCCCCCTACAATCTTCGGTGGTTTGGGGCCCTCCAGGTCCATGGGCGGACCCCTAGTGACCATCTTTGATCCGGACAACTGAGGCCTCCTGGCATCATGATGTTCATCGGCCAGACGAGCGGCTTCTTCAAGAGTCATTGGCCACCTGTCCCGAAGCCATTCCTGTGTCTTGGGGGTTAGTCCATTAAAGAATCGTTCTAACAAGACGAGCTGGAAGACGTCCTCCTTAGTGGTTGCTTGGCTCCCTTGTACCCACTGTAGCAGTGACCGCCGTAATTTACAGGCCCATTCAGAGTGGGTATCGGTTACTCGTTTTATAAGTCCGCAGAACTTTGGCGGTATGCCTCTGGTGTCAGAGCATACCGGGCCAAGATCACTTCTTTGATCCGTTCATAGTCCATACAGTCCTCATCAGGTACCGTGCGATAGGCGTCCGCTGCCCAGCCTGTCAGCTTGCTGGCCAGAATCTGAACCTGTTCCTCCGGCTTCACTTGATGAAGGGCACACTGCCGCTCAAAGTCCTGCAGAAAGCCATCAATGTCTTCCTCTGCCTCCCCCAACTGTCGGAAGGCATTATACTGAATCTTTTTGTGGCTTACTGTTGAAGGTACCTGAGCGGAGGCCAGAGCTCCCCCTGCTCGCTGACTCTCCTCTCTCCGCTCTGCCATCTCCATCTTGGCCAGCTCCACTTTGGTCCGCTCTGCCATCTCAATCTTGGCTAGCTCTATCCTGGTCCGCTCAGCCATTTTTTCCTTCAGACCATCACCTCTCGTATGATCTCTACTGCAGGGTTTGGGCCATAGAATGCCAGTCTGTTCTTTACCTCCCTCTGGAATTCAGTCTCCTCCACGTTCACATTGGGGGGTGCTGCACTGTCGTGTTCCATGATGGCTGCTATCAAATCCGCTTTTGTTTTGTTGCTGGCAATCAACCCTCAGGCTTCCACCAGATCTTTTAATGTAGTCCTCTTTAACTTCTGGTAGTTGTTTTCCATTCATTCCTTTCCTCCTGTAGAAGGGGTATCATATCCCGCTATCTGCCACCAGTGTAACGGGGTCTACCAAGCTGGGGTACCTCTTTCAGTACCACCCCGTGTTTCAGGAGGTCCACTCTGCTTTGGCTGGAGTCTGAATGAAGGACGCCTGCTGGAATTCCTTGTTTACCTAGGAGCATATAAAATATCACTGCTTCTCCACGTATTTCCAGTCTGACAACACTTTATTCACAGGACACAGAATATATCACACAGATACAGGGGACAGGCCCAGGGCTGCCATTAGGAATTTCAGGGCCCCATACTGGCAAAAATTTTCAAGTCCCCCTTAAGACTCCGCTCAGGCTCCACCCCAGCCCCGCCTCCACCCCTCGAACTGTCCACAGCCCCACTACTGTCTCTTGGCAAAACTCCACTTCTCACAAATCACACATTAACAGTTCCCATCACCAGATCAAACACATAGCCAGCAGCTTTTGTTTTGGCCAAAAGGTTTTTTTAAATCTGAGACGACAACAAGGTAGACTCTTTTGGCCGGGCCCTACTCTACTCTAACCTATTAAACATTTGTTAAAATATGCAATACAATTTAGGTGTATTTTTATTTATTTTTCAATTTTTCAAATGACCAATAATACCACATACAAGGGACAAATACCACAACACCATGACCAGACACCATATTATCACCACATAGTGACCTATAATACTATCTACAAGGAACAAATACCGCCACACCATGTGCAGACCACATATTACCACCACAGTGACTGAACAATATCACATACAAGGGACAAATACCACCGCAGCATGTCCAGACCACATATTACCATCACATGGTGACCAACTACATACAAGGAACAAATACCAACACAACATGAACAGACCACATATTACCACCACACAGTGACCGAATAATAGCACATACAAGGAACAAATACCGCTACACCATGGCCGGACAACATATTACCACCACATTGTGACTGAATAGTACAATACTGATCATTAATTTTAAAAAAATACTATCACCATAAGTGCCATTATACACAGGAGATCTGTACTTAGTATGCAGTGTGTGTACAGGTAATACAGTGGTCACCGATGCCATTATACACAGGAGCTCTTTATATAGCGTCAGTGTACAGGTAATACAGGGATCACCAGTGACATTATACACAGGAGCTCTGTATATAGGGTACAGTGTACATGTAATACAGCAATCACCAGTGACATTATACACAGGAGCTCTGTATACAGTATACAGTGTATGGTGTCAGTGTACAGGTAACATACTCACCAGTGACGTCTCTAGCTAAAGTCCTTCATCTTTGCGTTTCTTTTTAATCCAGCGCAGACCGCTATCACTTCTTTCTGCCAGGACTCGTCTCTGCATAAAATAACAGTTATCTAGAGCACCGCTTCCAGAGCACATTCCCCATTTTTTCCCTTTCTTCTACACTAAACATCTGACTACAGACGTTCACCCACCATTAATATATAATTGGTTATTATGCAACCCACCATTCCAAATATAAATTATAATCCGCCACTGCGCCCCCACTATCTGTATATAGCCACTTTCCCCATTTAATATATAAATTAATTAGCACCTGTATTCTTTCTCCCAATTTATTGCCAGTCACTTTATCCTCAACGACCCCCACTATTTACCTCCCGCTCTAACCCTTACCCCAATTCATTATAGTTACATGCCCCTTCTGCCTCAATTCATTGCCATGTCTTCTCTCTCTCCCACCATCTATTCATTATCAATTGCTCTTCCCCACCCTCAAAATTCATTATTTGCTCTCCCCACCTTCAATACACCATTTGCTCTTCCCACCCCAACTTCAATTCAATTGCTGTCCACGTCCCTCACACTCACTTCATGTGCAGTCCCCATCACCCCCACTTCATCATTTAGTCCACTATCATCATTTAGTCTCCTATCCCCCGTCACTTTATCTGCAGTCCCCCTTGCTTCATCATTTGCAGCCCCCTATCATTTCATCATGTGCAGAACCCCCTCAAACACATTTCATCATCTGCAGTCCCTATCACTCCCACACCATTTCCTGTCCCCATCACCCCCACATCATTTGCAGTCCCCATCACCCCCACATCATTTGCAGTCCCCATCACCCCAACATCATCATTTGCAGTCCCCATCACCCCCACATCATCATTTGCAGTCCCCCACATCATTTGCAGTCCCCCCACATCATTTGCAGTCCCCATCACCCCCACATCATTTGCAGTCCCCATCACCCCCACATCATTTGCAGTCCCCATCACCCCAACATCATCATTTGCAGTCGCCATCACCCCCACATCATCATTTGCAGTCCCCCACATCATTTGCAGTCCCCCACATCATTTGCAGTCCCCCCACATCATTTGCAGTCCCCATCACCCCCACATCATTTGCAGTCCCCATCACCCCCACATCATTTGCAGTCCCCATCACCCCCACATCATCATTTGCAGTCCACATCACCCCCACATCAGTTGCAGTCCCCATCACCCCCACATCATCATTTGCAGTCCCCATCACCCCCACATCATTTGCAGTCCCCATCACCCTCGCATCAGTTGCAGTCCCCATCACCCCCACATCATCATTTGCAGTCCCCCACATCATTTGCAGTCCCCATCACCCCCACATCAGTTGCAGTCCCCATCACCCCCACATCATCATTTGCAGTCCCCCACATCATTTGCAGTCCCCATCACCCCCACATCATTTGCAGTCCCCATTACCCCCACATCATCATTTGCAGTCCACATCACCCCCACATCATTTGCAGTCCCCATCACCCCCACATCATTTGCAGTTCCCATCACACCCACATCATTTGCAGTCCCCATTACCCCCACATCATCATTTGCAGTCCACATCACCCCCACATCAGTTGCAGTCCACATCACACCCACATCATCATCATCTGCAGTCCCCATCACCCCCACATCATTTGCAGTCCCCATCACCCCCACATCATTTGCAGTCCCCATCACCCCCACATCATCATTTGCAGTCCCCCACATCATTTGCAGTCCCCCCCACATCATTTGCAGTCCCCATCACCCCCACATCATTTGCAGTCCCCATTACCCCCACATCATCATTTGCAGTCCACATCACCCCCACATCAGTTGCAGTCCCCATCACCCCCACATCATCATTTGCAGTCCCCATCACCCCCACATCATTTGCAGTCCCCATCACCCCCGCATCAGTTGCAGTCCCATCACCCCCACATGATCATTTGCAGTCCCCCACATCATTTGCAGTCCCCATCACCCCATCATTTGCAGTCCCCATTACCCCCACATCATAATTTGCAGTCCCCATCACCCCCACATCATTTGCAGTCCCCATCACCCCCACATCATTTGCAGTCCTCATCACCCCCACATCATTTGCAGTCCCCATCACCCCCACATCATTTGCAGTCCCCATTACCCCCACATCATCATTTGCAGTCCACATCACTCCCATATCAGTTGCAGTCCCCATCACCCCCACATCATCATTTGCAGTCCCCCACATCATTTGCAGTCCCAATCACCCCCACACCATTGGCAATCCCCATCACCCCCACATCATTTGCAGTCCCCATCACCCCCACATCATTTGCAGCCCCCATCACCCCATCATTTGCAGTCCCCTATCCCCCCTTCACTTCATCTGCAGTCCCCCTTACTTCATCATTTGCAGCCCCCTATCATTTCATGTGCAGTACCCCCTCAAATACACTTCATCATCTGCAGTCTCACTCCCCCCCTCCACCCCACCTCACCTATGTTTTTTATACTTACCTCAGTCGTTCCTCGTCTAGTGTCTTCAGCAGTGAAGCAGCAGCTAGAATGTATGGGCTGCTGAGAGGATCTGACAGGAGCCCATACATTCTAGCACATTCACTACTGAGACGGCTAGAATGTATGGGCTGTAGTCAGAACCTGCAGGGAGCCCATACATTCTAGCTACAGCCGAGCAGGAGCTGCGCAGCCAACTAGGTAGGACGGCCGTGCACAGCTCCAAGAAGGCTCCCGGGCCCCAGTGCCGACCTGTGCGCCGCAGTGCACAGTATTTTAGTGCATGATGGGGCCCGATCAGTAGAAGCACAACAGTGGGGCCCTGGATCTGCGGGCCCCTCTGTGTACTGCTGCTGACCAGGCCCCATACAGCAGTAACGGCTGTAATGCCCTGATGGCGGCCCTGGGCAGGCCAATAGAAAAGCAGCAGGCCAGACATACATTACAATAGCCGCAGGGGGCCGGAGCCTGCCGATATTTACTGTGGGAATTACAAAGGTGGGGGGGGGAGGACAGAAAGGGGATATTGATATCTTGTCCCCTCTGCCCAGGGGCGCAGCCTGTGGGCTGATGCATCTCACATGAAACCTATTATACATACATTTAACTGCACAACATATTCTGAGTGCTGAGTGGTCCCGTAACACGTAACAGAGTATCTAACTATTTTTTATTTTAATTCTTTTTTTTGACAGGGATATGATGCCCACATTGCGATATACTACGTGGGCTGTGCAATATACTACGTTGGCTGTGCAATATACTGCGTGGGCTGTGCAATATACTACGTGGGCTGTGCAATATACTGCGTGGGCTGTGCAATATACTGCGTGGGCTGTGCAATATACTGCGTGGGCTGTGCAATATATCTCGTGGGCTGTGCAATATACTGCGTGGGCTGTGCAATATACTGCGTGGGCTGTGCAATATACTGCGTGGGCTGTGCTATATACTGCATGAACTGGGCAATATACTACGTGGGCTGTGCAATATACTAAGTGGGCTGTGCAATGTACTACGTGGGCTGTGCAATGTACTACGTGGGCTGTGCAATATACTACGTGGGCTGTGCAATATACTACGTGGGCTGTGCAATATACTACGTGGCTGTGCTATATACTACGTGGCCTGTGTATACATGGCCTGTATTATACACTACGTGGCCTGTGTTATACACTATATGACCTGTGTTATACACTATGTGGCCTGTGCTATGTACTGCGTGCGTGGGCTGTTATATACTACGTGAGCTGTGTTATATGCTACGTGGGCTGTTATAAACTATGTGGCTGTGTTATATGTTATGTGGGCTGTTATACACTCCGTGGGCTGTGCTATATACTACGTGGGCTGTGCTATATACTCAGTGGGTTGTGCTACATACTCCGTGGCTGTGCTAAATACTACGTGGCTGTGCAATATACTACGTGGCTGTGCAATATACTACGTGGGCTGTTATATACTACGTGGCTGTGCTATATACTACGTGGCCGGCCGCGAACAATCAGCGACAGGCGCTAATTGGTCGCGGCCGGCCGAATCCTGTGTATTCAATGTATTATTCTAAAATCTTCATAAATAAACCACATACATATAAAATACCCGATGCGTTAGAATCGGGCTACCATCTAGTACTATGTAATTGTCTAAGGGTCATTTCCGTCTGTCTGTCTTTCTGTCTGTCTGTCACGGATATTCATTGGTCGCGGCCTCTGTCATGGAAATCCAAGTCACTGACTGGTCGCGGCAAAACAGCCACGACCAATCAGCGACGGGCACAGTCCGGCGGCAAAATGACCGCTCCTTCCTCCCCGCAGTCAGTGCCCGCTCCATAATCCCCTCCAGTCAGCGCTCACACAGGGATAATGGCAGCACTAACGGACCGCGTTATGCCGCGGTGTAACGCACTCCATTACCGTTGCTATTAACCCTGTGTGCCCAACTTTTTACTATTGATGCTGCCTATGCAGCATCAATAGTAAAAAGAACTAATGTTAAAAATAATAATAATAATAAAAAAAAAATCATTATATACTCACCTTCCGCCACCTTACCCGCTCCTCGCGACACTCCGGTGACCGCTCCATGCATTGCAATCTCGCAAGATGATGACGTAGCAGTCTCGCGAGACCACTACGTCATCATCTCGTGAGACTGCAATGCATTCTTGAGACCGGAGTGCGCGAGGAGCTTCGGTAACCGCTTCGCCTGGATCCGGGGGCCAACTGAAGGTGAGTATATAACTATTTTTTATTTTAATTCTTTTTTTTAACATGGATATGATGCCCACATACATTGCTATATACTACGTGGGCTGTGCAATATACTACGAGGGCTGTGCAATATACTACGCGGGCTGTGCAATATACTACGCGGGCTGTGCAATATACTACGCGGGCTGTGCAATATACTACGCGGGCTGTGCAAAATACTACGCGGGCTGTGCAAAATACTACGCGGGCTGGGCAAAATACTACGCGGGCTGGGCAAAATACTACGCGGGCTGGGCAATATGCTACGTGGGCTGGGCAATATACTACGCGGGTTGTACTATATACTGCACAGGCTGTGCAATATACTGCGTGGGCTGTGCAATATACTACGTGGGCTGTGCAATATACTGCTTGGGCTGTGCAATATACTACGTGGGCTGTGCAATGTACTACGTGGGCTGTGCAATGTACTACGTGGGCTGTGCAATGTACTACCTGGGCTGTGCAATGTACACTACCTGGGCTGTGCAATGTACTACCTGGGCTGTGCAATGTACTACCTGGGCTGTGCAATGTACTACCTGGGCTGTGCAATGTACTACCTGGGCTGTGCAACGTACTGCGTGGGCTGTGCAACGTACTGCGTGGGCTGTGCAATGTACTGCGTGGGCTGTGCAATGTACTGCGTGGCCTGTGTAATATACTACGTGGCTGTGCAATATACTACGTGGGCTGTGCTATACACTACGTAGGCTGTGTTATACACTACGTGGCCTGTGTTATACACTACGTGGCCAGTGTTATACACTATGTGGTCTGTGCTATATACTGCACGCGTAGGCTGTTATATACTACGTGGCTGTGTTATATGCTATGTGGGCAGTTATACACTCCGTGGGCTGTGCTATATACTACGTGGCTGTGTTATATAGTCCGTGGGCTGTGCTATATACTACGTGGCTGTGCAATATACTATGTGGCTGTGCTATTTACTACGTGGGCTATTATATACTACGTGGCTGTGCTATATACTACGTGGCTGGCCGCGAACAATCAGCGACAGGCGCAGTCCAGCCGCGAATTGGCGCTGGATTTGAACCACGCTTCGCTAATTGGTCGCGGCCGGCCGATTCCTGTGTATTCAATGCATTATTCTAAAATCTTCATAAATAAACTACATACATATTCTAGAATACCCGATGCATTAGAATCGGGCTACCATCTAGTTAAAAAATATTGATCTTCTGGTGAAGCCATTTTTTGTTGATTTGGAGGTTGATTAGGGTCGTTGTCCTGCTGAAATTATTCTAATATCTAATATCTTCAGCTCTTTAGCTGAAGATTTTGATGTAAAATTGACTGATTTTTGGAACTGTTCTCAAATCTTCCACCTTGACTAAATCCCCAGTTCCAGCTGCTAAAAAGCAGCCTAAAAGCATAAAACCTCTCCACCATGCATCACTGTGGGTATGGTGTTCTTTTGGTGATGAGCAGGTTTGCCTTTGCAATTGGTTAGAATTATGTCCAAAAAGTTCAGCCTTGGTCTCATTGGACCATAACATATTATCCAACATGCTTTTGGCAGACTTAATGAAGGTTTTGTTAAAACATAGCTGGGCTTGGATGTTAATGTTTGTAAGAAAAAGCTTGCGTATGCCACCCTACCCCACAGGTCAGACATAGAAAGAATATGTGAGATTGATGTCACATGCAGTACACAACCAGGAATTGCCAGAAATCCCTGCAGCTCCGCTAATGTTGCTGTAGGCCTCTTGGGAGCATCCCAGACCAATGTCCAATTCTAGGCAATCTCACTGCTGTGTTAAATATAAGCCACTTTTTGATGACGTCTTCACAATGTTTCATGGTATGTCTAAAATCCTTGGAAACATTTTTGTACCCATCTTCATACTGACAATTTTGCCCAAGGAGATTCTTTTGCTGTGTTGCAAGCCGTTTACCAACCATGGCTTTTTTTTAAAATGCAACCAAGACAATGTCATGAATATCCTCCTAGAACAGCAAATCATTCTATGGTGTTAATCAGAATCACAGTAAATGATAGTCGTCAGTGCACAGCTGCCATGCAACATGACGGTAAATGTGATTGGCTAATTGGAACAAAACAAAATCCTCTAAACTGCATGCTCGCAAACGCCAGAAGCCTGACAAACAAGATGGAAGAACTAGAAGCAGAAATATCTACAGGTAACTTTGACATAGTGGGAATAACCGAGACATGGTTAGATGAAAGCTATGACTGGGCAGTTAACTTACAGGGTTACAGTCTGTTTAGAAAGGATCGTAAAAATCGGAGAGGAGGAGGGGTTTGTCTCTATGTAAAGTCTTGTCTAAAGTCCACTTTAAGGGAGGATATTAGCGAAGGGAATGAGGATGTCGAGTCCATATGGGTTGAAATTCATGGAGGGAAAAATGGTAACAAAATTCTCATTGGGGTCTGTTACAAACCCCCAAATATAACAGAAACCATGGAAAGTCTACTTCTAAAGCAGATAGATGAAGCTGCAACCCATAATGAGGTCCTGGTTATGGGGGACTTTAACTACCCGGATATTAACTGGGAAACAGAAACCTGTGAAACCCATAAAGGCAACAGGTTTCTGCTAATAACCAAGAAAAATTATCTTTCACAATTGGTGCAGAATCCAACCAGAGGAGCAGCACTTTTAGACCTAATACTATCTAATAGACCTGACAGAATAACAAATCTGCAGGTGGTTGGGCATTTAGGAAATAGCGACCACAATATTGTGCAGTTTCACCTGTCTTTCACTAGGGGGACTTGTCAGGGAGTCACAAAAACATTGAACTTTAGGAAGGCAAAGTTTGAACAGCTTAGAGATGCCCTTAATCTGGTAGACTGGGACAATATCCTCAGAAATGAGAATACAGATAATAAATGGAAAATGTTTAAGAACATCCTAAATAGGCAGTGTAAGCGGTTTATACCTTGTGGGAATAAAAGGACTAGAAATAGGAAAAACCCAATGTGGCTAAACAAAGAAGTAAGACAGGCAATTAACAGTAAAAAGAAAGCATTTGCACTACTAAAGCAGGATGGCACCATTGAAGCTCTAAAAAACTATAGGGAGAAAAATACTTTATCTAAAAAACTAATTAAAGCTGCCAAAAAGGAAACAGAGAAGCACATTGCTAAGGAGAGTAAAACTAATCCCAAACTGTTCTTCAACTATATCAATAGTAAAAGAATAAAAACTGAAAATGTAGGCCCCTTAAAAATAGTGAGGAAAGAATGGTTGTAGATGACGAGGAAAAAGCTAACATATTAAACACCTTCTTCTCCACGGTATTCACGGTGGAAAATGAAATGCTAGGTGAAATCCCAAGAAACAATGAAAACCCTATATTAAGGGTCACCAATCTAACCCAAGAAGAGGTGCGAAACCGGCTAAATAAGATTAAAATAGATAAATCTCCGGGTCCGGATGGCATACACCCACGAGTACTAAGAGAACTAAGTAATGTAATAGATAAACCATTATTTCTTATTTTTAGTGACTCTATAGCGACAGGGTCTGTTCCGCAGGACTGGCGCATAGCAAATGTGGTGCCAATATTCAAAAAGGGCTCTAAAAGTGAACCTGGAAATTATAGGCCAGTAAGTCTAACCTCTATTGTTGGTAAAATATTTGAAGGGTTTCTGAGGGATGTTATTCTGGATTATCTCAATGAGAATAACTGTTTAACTCCATATCAGCATGGGTTTATGAGAAATCGCTCCTGTCAAACCAATCTAATCAGTTTTTATGAAGAGGTAAGCTATAGGCTGGACCACGGTGAGTCATTGGACGTGGTATATCTCGATTTTTCCAAAGCGTTTGATACCGTGCCGCACAAGAGGTTGGTACACAAAATGAGAATGCTTGGTCTGGGGGAAAATGTGTGTAAATGGGTTAGTAACTGGCTTAGTGATAGAAAGCAGAGAGTGGTTATAAATGGTATAGTCTCTAACTGGGTCGCTGTGACCAGTGGGGTACCGCAGGGGTCAGTATTGGGACCTGTTCTCTTCAACATATTCATTAATGATCTGGTAGAAGGTTTACACAGTAAAATATCGATATTTGCAGATGATACAAAACTATGTAAAGCAGTTAATACAAGAGAAGATAGTATTCTGCTACAGATGGATCTGGATAAGTTGGAAACTTGGGCTGAAAGGTGGCAGATGAGGTTTAACAATGATAAATGTAAGGTTATACACATGGGAAGAGGGAATCAATATCACCATTACACACTGAACGGGAAACCACTGGGTAAATCTGACAGGGAGAAGGACTTGGGGATCCTAGTTAATGATAAACTTACCTGGAGCAGCCAGTGCCAGGCAGCAGCTGCCAAGGCAATCAGGATCATGGGGTGCATTAAAAGAGGTCTGGATACACATGATGAGAGCATTATACTGCCTCTGTACAAATCCCTAGTTAGACCGCACATGGAGTACTGTGTCCAGTTTTGGGCACCGGTGCTCAGGAAGGATATAATGGAACTAGAGAGAGTACAAAGGAGGGCAACAAAATTAATAAAGGGGATGGGAGAACTACAATACCCAGATAGAT
Source organism: Ranitomeya imitator (assembly GCF_032444005.1). Taxonomy (NCBI): domain Eukaryota; kingdom Metazoa; phylum Chordata; class Amphibia; order Anura; family Dendrobatidae; genus Ranitomeya; species Ranitomeya imitator. The sequence goes on along the minus strand of NC_091283.1, from coordinate 60,296,980 downwards.
TAGCGAAATTAGGATTATTTAGTCTAGAAAAAAGACGACTGAGGGGCGATCTAATAACCATGTATAAGTATATAAGGGGACAATACAAATATCTCGCTGAGGATCTGTTTATACCAAGGAAGGTGACGGGCACAAGGGGGCATTCTTTGCGTCTGGAGGAGAGAAGGTTTTTCCACCAACATAGAAGAGGATTCTTTACTGTTAGGGCAGTGAGAATCTGGAATTGCTTGCCTGAGGAGGTGGTGATGGCGAACTCAGTCGAGGGGTTCAAGAGAGGCCTGGATGTCTTCCTGGAGCAGAACAATATTGTATCATACAATTATTAGGTTCTGTAGAAGGACGTAGATCTGGGTATTTATTATAATGGAATATAGGCTGAACTGGATGGACAAATGTCTTTTTTCGGCCTTACTAACTATGTTACTATGTTACTATGTTACTAATTCGGAACACAACCACATACCCAATTATTACTTTTGTTACTTTTATTTTTCCCCTCAAAATGATTTGTCTTTTTCTCAATGCATTTTTACAGATTATGGCATGATTTTTTTTACATGACAAATTTGACATTTTAACTGGGGCATGAAGACTTTTTATGTCCACTGCATATGTGGTAAAATTAGATTGTTTCCTGTACATTATGGAGTTGCTGCAGGAAGAGAATTAGGCTATGTGCACACGTTGCGGATTTTTGCTGCGGATCTGCAGCAGTGGGTCCGCAGCAGTTTCCCATGAATTTACAGTACAATGTAAACCTATGGGAAATCGAAAACGCTGTGCCCATGCTGCGAAAAAACGCGCAGAAACGCAGAAGTTTACATTCCGCAGCATGTCAATTCTTTGTGCGGAATCTGCAGCGGTTTTACACCTGCTCCATAATAGAAAACCACAGGTGTAAAAAAGCATTGGAATCTGCACAAAATCCGCATAAAAACCGCGGTAAATCCGCAGGTAAAACGCACTGAATTTTACCTGCGGTTTTCTAAAATCCGCTGCAAAAAAATCCACAGAGGTCCAATCTACGTGTGCACATAGCCTAAGAGCAGCTATACAGGTAAATGCTACAGCCTTCGCTGGGTGGTTTGGCTGCTGTTGTTTCCGTGCAGTAAGATACTCAGCTTAACCCTTTAGAAGCAGCTCTGTCCTCCTATTAGCAGATGAATCCTTTATAAACAGGTATGTCCTCTTCCTTTAGCTGGTTTGCAGAACACATAGGACATCTTATTACACATATGATAAATAGCAATGTTAAGTCTCAAGTAAAGTTTAGACTCCTGGTTGAAAGGAAGAAACTTTTTGCCCGATTTGTGTCTCACTGATTCATTGCTCATTGGGGATAAATTTATGAAATGATTAAGTTAATTGTAAATCTGTTTAGGAGAATCTATTAAAAAAAAAAGGAAAAAAAGGTATTTGATTTTACTACTGTAATCAATGGACAAAAGACTTGACAAAACAGGTGAATTTAGGGGTCCTCCCTATATCCCTCAGAACTAAGCGCCATGGAATAAATGGCGCTATAATAATAAATAATCATAAGAAGAAGAACTAATAGGTCCTTTTGTTAAAGGTGTTATCCACCTTTGGGAGAATTTTTTAACTTATATGTATTAAGGTCTATAAAAAATTTTCCTATTGGGTTTCATTAAAAGTTTGGCACCCTTTGCCTTCTCCAGCCTCTGTGGTGCTCAGTCTAATGCTGGCTGCAAGAATGAGTCAACCGAGAATCCGTCAGTCAGTGTGCTATGATGGTCTCACCAGGAGCGTGTAACTCTTTTATCTGCAGTTTTTCTGATTAATGGCCACAGACCACATTGAAAACAGTTGGATTTTTAATTAAAACTAAATTACAAAACTGATTTTTAGACCCAAATTCAAGCATTTAAGTAAAAGAAAAATTGTGCCCCTTTACTGTTATGAAAATATAAGAAACTAGATGGCAGCCCGATTCTAAAGAATCGGGAGTCTAGAATCCATATATACTTTATTTGTTCAAATGTAAGAATAATACAATTAATAAATAATAGTAAGAAAGAACAAAAAATGGCTGCACTCACCAGCTCTTGACAATTCTTGTTATTTAAGGTACAGTTACACAGGATCCATGAACATGCTTATGAGGGGAGGGATGAAAGACATCAGACAACAACTTGTCTTTTTGCTCTGCATTATTAGTATACTTTCTATCAGACCTAATCTTACGTGCGCCATCAGCAGCTTTGGGCTCTGTGTCATTAGTATCCTTACTATTAGAGCTCATGTTGGCTAAGCTAAACAGCTTTAAGCGTGGTGGTGGCAAACAACAGGTTAATAAGAGGCAGTGTCAGGTAGTAGGAAAATAGCCAGTTAATAATAGGCAATAGTTCTTTGCAGGAATGCAGATATTAATAAATAGGCAGTTTATATTGCAGAGAAATTGCTGGGCAATAATGGACAATGTCCTTATGTGGAAAATAATAGAGCAATATACCCAATGTGGCAAAGAAGAGGTTAATAAACGGCAGTCTCTCAGTATAACAGTCAGTGAATAATAGGCAGTATATGGAGAAAACACCAAACAAAAGTTCAAAATTGGTGTGAAAATGTCACTGAACCACTTCACAACTAAATATATATAGTTTTGGTAAATGGTATTATCATTTTTTCGACGAAATTCGGCAGGAGCTTGAAGAGCAGCGTCACTGGGCCCGCCTCCACGCAGTAGAAACTTGCTGTGAGGTAAAAATTCAAAAATCACACCAAAATGGCGGGCGGAGTGTGTCACAGTACGGCACGTTTCTGATTGGTCGCTCGCAGCAGGCGGCAACCAATCAGACACTGGACACTGTTGACGTCACTTATCTCCGGACATTAGCTCCGGACATTAGCTCCGGACATTAGCTCCGGACATTAGCTCCGGACATTAGCTCCGGACATTAGCTCTGGACATTAGCTCCAGACAAAGCCACGGAAGTTGGCACAAATTGCAGGAAGTAGTATTCTAGGCAATTATATATTAGATGTGCCATTTATAGGAAACATGTCAGGCCCATAGATCTTAACAGTTCATTTACATATTTAGAAAAATGTGGATTTCTCTGGAATAAAGGTACCGTCACACATAACGATATTGTTGCTTTTGTGACGTAGCAACTATATTAACGAAATCGTTATATGTGACAGAGACCAACGATCAGGCCCCTGCTGGGAGATCGTTGGTCGCTGGGGAATGATCAGGACTTTATTTCGTCGCTGGATCACCCGCTGACATCGCTGAATCGGCGTGTGTGACACTCAGCGATGTCTTCACTGGTAACCAGGGTAAACATCGGGTTACTAAGGGCAGGGCGGCGCTTAGTAACCCAATGTTTACCCTGGTTACCATTGTAAAAGTTAAAAAAAAAACACTACATACTTACATTCCTGTCACGTCCTTCAGCGTCAGCTTCCCTGCATCCCCCAGTGTCAGCGCCGGCCGGCCGTAAAGCAGAGCACAGCGGTGACGTCACCGCTCTGCTTTCCGGCCAGCGCTTACACAGTGCAGGGAAGCTGAGGCCGGGGGATGCGACAGGAATGTAAGTATGTAGTGTTTTTTTTTTACTTTTACAATGGTAACCAGGGTAAACATCGGGTTACTAAGCGCGGCCCTGCGCTTAGTAACCCGATGTTTACCCTGGTTACCCGGGGACTTCGGCATCGTTGGTCGCTGGAGAGCTGTCTGTGTGACAGCTCTCCAGCTACCACACAACGACGAAACAGCGACGCTGCAGCGATCGGCATCGTTGTCTATATCGCTGCAGTGTCGCTTAATGTGACGGTACCTTAAGACATCAGATCACAGATATCAAGGTGTCATGTTATTCAGCTTCCTATGACCCGCATGTCCATAGAGACGGCTTAGGAGGGTTCATCCTACTGACAGATTCCCTTTAAAAGCTTGTGCAGACAAGCGTATTATACGGACACCAGTGTGCCAATGTGGGAAAAAAAAATTGTGTCATGGACTATTTTGGTCCATTTTGTGTCTCGATGTGTGGGCCATGGAATCCTCTGTTCTTCAACAGGGCCAGTCTGACCCTGTGTGGACCCTTCCTGGAGGTGTAAAAGTCCTTTTTCACCAGAGTATTTTTATACAATGAACTACTCACAAAAAGGGATATTTGGCTTTCAGGTGAAATTTATGGAAAATATAAAAAAGTTCCCGCTACAGTAACATAGTAACATAGTTATTAAGGTTGAAGGAAGACTTTAAGTCCATCTAGTTCAACCCATAGCCTAACCTAGCATGCCCTAACATGTTGATCCAGAGGAAGGCAAAAAAAGCCCATGTGGCAAAGAGTAAGCTCCACCTTGGGGAAAAAAATTCCTTCCCGACTCAACATACGGCAATCAGACTAGTTCCCTGGATCAACGCCCTATCAAGGAATCTAGTGTATATACCCTGCAACATTATACTTTTCCAGAAAGGTATCCAGTCCCCTCTTAAATTTAAGTAATGAATCACTCATTACAACATCATACGGCAGAGAGTTCCATAGTCTCACTGCTCTTACAGTAAAGAATCCGTGTCTGTTATTATGCTTAAACCTTTTTTCCTCCAACCGCAGAGGATGCCCCCTTGTCCCTGTTTCAGGTCTATGATTAAAAAGATCATCAGAAAGGTCTTTGTACTGTCCCCTCATATATTTATACATTATAATAAGATCACCCCCTAGTCTTCGTTTTTCCAAACTAAATAGCCCCAAGTGTAATAACCTATCTTGGTATTGCAGACCCCCCAGTCCTCTAATAACCTTGGTCGCTCTTCTCTGCACCCGCTCCAGTTCAGCTATGTCTTTCTTAAACACCGGAGACCAGAACAGTGCACAGTATTCTAAGTGTGGTCGAACTAGTGACTTGTATAGAGGTAAAATTATATTCTCCTCATGAGCATCTATGCCTCCTTTAATGCATCCCATTATTTTATTTGCCTTTGTAGCAGCTGCCTGACACTGGCCCCTGAATATAAGTTTGTCATCCACCCATACACCCAGGTCTTTTTCACTGACAGTTTTGCCCAGAGTTTTAGAATTAAGCACATATTTATACATCTTATTACTTCTACCCAAGTGCATGACCTTACATTTATCCCCATTAAAGCTCATTTGCCCAAGCTTCTAGTTTACATAAATCATCCTGTAATATAAAATTGTCCTCCTCTGTATTAATTACCCTGCAGAGTTTAGTGTCATCTGCAAATATTGAAATTCTACTCTGAATGCCCCCTACAAGGTCATTAATAAATATGTTAAAAAGAAGAGGGCCCAATACTGACCCTTGTGGTACCCCACTGCTAACCGCTACCCAGTCCAAGTGTGCTCTATTAATAACCACCCTTTGTTTCCTATCCCTGAGTCAGCGCTCAACCCACTTGCACATATTTTCCCCTATCATAATAATAATAATAATTTTTATTTATATAGCGCCAACATATTCCGCAGCGCTTTACAAATTATAGAGGGGACTTGTACATACAATAGACATTACAGCATAACAGAAATACAGTTCAAAACAGATACCAAGAGGAATGAGGGCCCTGCTCGCAAGCTTACAAACTATGAGGAAAAGGGGAGACACAAGAGGTGTTATTCTCATTTTATGTATCAACCTTTTGTGTGGCACCGTATCAAAAGCTTTTGAAAAGTCCATATACATTACATCCACTGGGTTCCCTTGGTCCAATCCGGAACTTACCTCTTCATAGAAACTGATCAAATTAGTCTGACATGAACGGTCCCTAGTAAACCCGTGCGGATACTGGGTCATGAGGTTATTCCTCTTCAGATACTCCAGTATAGCGTCCCTTAGAATGCCCTCCAGGATTTTACCCACAGTAGAGGTTAAGCTTACTGGCCTATAATTTCCGAGTTCAGTTTTTGTCCCCTTTTTGAATATTGGCACCACATTTGCTGTACACCAGTCCTGTGGTACAGACCCTGTTATTATGGAGTCTCTAAAGATTAAAAATAATGGTTAAGGATGATTTTACATATAGACACACCCCTCCCCCTCGCTTATCTGTACGGTCATTTCTGAACAGACTATAGCCCTGCAAGTTAACAGCCCAGTCATGGCTCTCATCCAGCCACGTTTCAGATATCCCCACCATGTCATAATTATGCTCCAACAACATTAGTTCTAATTCGTCCATTTTGTTGGCGAGGCTTCTGGCATTAGTATACATGCACTTGATGTTCCTCTCTGTACCTCTACTCTTTCTTAAATTATTAACTGTTCTGACCCCACCCCCCATGCCACTGCCACCCCCAACTTTCTTATTTGTGCCCAGGTCTCTGTCTACACTATCTTCCCCTCCTATAAATTGAATACCCTCCCCCCCAATTCCTAGTTTAAACACTCCTCCAACCTTCTAGCCATTTTCTCCCCCAGCACAGCTGCACCCTCCCCATTGAGGTGCAGCCCGTCCCTAGCGTAGAGCCTGTAGCCAACTGAGAAGTCGGCCCAGTTCGGCAGGAATCCAAACCCCTCCTTCCTACACCAATTCTTGAGCCATTTATTAACCTCCCTAATCTCCCGTTGCCTCTCTGGCGTGGCACGTGGTACAGGCAGTATTTCGGAAAATACAACGTTGGAGGTCCTTGCTTTCAGCTTGCAGCCTAATTCCCTGAAATCATCTTTAAGGACCTTCCACCTACCTCTAACTTTGTCATTAGTGCCAATGTGCACCATGACCGCTGGGTCCTCACCAGCCCCTCCCAGTAATCTGTCCACCCGATCAGCGATGTGTCGGACTCGAGCTCCAGGTAGGCAGCACACCGTTCGATGATCCCGGTCTTTGTGACAGATTGCCCTATCTGTTCACCTAATAATTGAGTCGCCCACTACCAGCACCTGTCTGGCCTGCCCTGCTCTCCTATTTTCCTCCTTACTGGAGCAGTCACTCCTCCGGCTTTCAGAGGACATGCCTGGCTGCAGCAGTGCTACCCCTGTACTGGCACCCCCCTCATCTGCCAACTTAGCAAACTTATTGGGGTGTGCCAGATCAGGACTAGCCTCCCTGGCACTCTTCCCTCTACCCCGCTTCCTAACTGTCACCCAGCTTGCTACTTCACCATCCTGCAGCTCCATCCCACCATCCCCCCCTCATCTGTCCCATTGAGCGTCTGCTCCGTGAGCAGAAGACTCCTCTCCATATTGTCTATGGATCTCAGTGTTGCCAGCTGCACATTTAGAGTCAGAATCTGGGTTTCCAAATGCACAACGTGCTCACATCTCGCACAGCAGTATGCACCCTCGATCGGCTGCTCAAGGACTGCATACATGTGGCAAGATGTGCACTGAATGGCATTAACAATAGTGGAGCACATTTCCTAATGGGGATTGCACCAGACAGAAAAGTTAAATAAATAAAATAAAAAATAAATACAAAGTATTAATAAGAAACACAGCAATTCAGTAATTCCTCCCCTGGAAACTCCCTGAATCCTAAGTCACCGAATCACAAGTCACACTTACCGCCATTCACACTTACGCTCAGGCCACACTCAGCTCGCTCACACTCGCTCTGCTGAAGATTTATAGATTTTTTTTTTCTAGTTCCCTTAACAGCAATCCACCATGCTGTTCAAATGCACTTCCAAAAAGGTGATATTTTATCGGGCTTTTAAGTAGAATCAGAAATGGTGATTTCCTCATTTCAACAATTTATTGAAACAACAGCCAACAACAGTAGTGGACATACCCCCAAAAGATGTCAGTGTCTCAAAAACTTGACCTGTGTGCTTGAGCATCAATTACAGCTGACAATGACGTCTCCTGCTGGTCACAAGTGGCGTTACTGTCTGCTGAGGCATGGCGTCCCACTCTTCTTGAAGGGCACGGAGTGCCCGCTAGGGCCTAGGGCAGTGTTCCCCAACTTCGGTCCTCAAGAGCGACCAACGGGTCATGTTTTCAGGATTTCCTTAGTATTGCACAGGTGATAATTGCACTACCTGGACAGGCAAGCATTGAATCACCTCTGCAATACTAAGGAAATCCTGAAAACATGACCTGTTGGTCGCTCTTGAGGACCGGAGTTGGGGAACACTGGCCTAGGGGATAGTCGGGCCGGGTCCAGTGGTCGTTTAAGGGGTAGTCAAGGTGGCAGTGACCCGGTCCGTGGCCCTGGGCGTCCAAGTTAAAGGGACTGTCTTTAAAGGGGTTGTTTTGAATAAAGAATGTTCGTGATGCCACCTGTGGTATTCAATCATGGGTGACCGACGCTGATTAAAGAGGTCCACTGGGAATGATGGCATTGCAGCAGCAATGGTATGGCTTCCCACACATGAAGCTTGATCCCCAGGGCTCCCAGTGTAGTGGGTAAAGATGACAGAGGGTGTAGTGCAAGAAAGAATTAGAGGACACAAGGTTGCAGTCTCTTTACCTTTTACTGGTGGTATACAGCCGCAGTCCAGGGTATAGATCACAGGTGATGATGAGGTCCGGGCAGCCTGGAAACGATTAGAAATCCCTTTAGCCAGGTGGGATTGGGAGCCTTCCATATTGCGCTGTAATGTGCGTCCCTTGCTGCCTGTGTCTTCTCACAAGGTCCTCTCTCCCTCTGTCCTAGGACAGTACCTGCATGGCAGGCAGCACAAGTCTTTACAGGTGTCCCTACTTGCGGCGACTCTGGGCTCTGTATGCTGCTGTTCCTTCAGGTGTAGTTGTGGACAAGCGACTTTTAATCTCCTGCCCTCCGGTTTCTGCTGTGGGGTATACAGTCCCACACAGCCTCGGACTCCCGGTGTCCGGTTCCTGTGCTTCAGTGTGGAGGGAGCCCAGTGGCAGCTCCTCTCCAGCTCCTCACTTCTCCTTTGCTCCTTCCTCCTTCACACTCTCTACAGACTAATCTAACTCCTCCTCCAAGCCAGAACATATATAGGGAAGTTCCCCTGAAACCGGGTCTAGAGCTCTCCCTTCTGGCCTGGAGTCAGAAGATGTTGCATGTATGTGCTACCTGTTAAAGGGATCCTCCTCGCTTCCAGGCATGGCATCACCCTCCCCAAGAGGAAGGCAATACCACTGTGGTACCCGAACCTCTGGGGTGCCACAGGTGTCCCTCAGGTCATTGAGGTTCTGGTGTACAGAGTTATGAGCCTCTGCACAGCCACTCACCTGATCCAATAGGTTTTCTATGGGATTCAGGTCTGTAGAAAGGGCAGCCGTTCCATGTGAGGTTGCCCAGTCTCCTGCAGCCGTTCCCTCTTCAAGCTGGATTCCGTCACGGCTCTCCGAGTCTACTTTTCAAGGGCTGCTCCCTTTCGCCAATCTTATACCCTGTTCATCATCTCTGAAAGTTACCTTAATGGGCTCCTAGCTTCTAATTTCACTATTGATGTGAGGTATTCCGCGATGAGGACAAACAGCCTTTTCCGGCGGTGCAGGCTCTTCTGGGGGTGAAGGCTCATTCCACTCTGCGGTGGAGGCCTCCTAGGTTTTTCGTTACCAGATTTTTGCTTCCAGTTTGTAAGACCGCAACCTGGTCATCTTTACCCTCTTTTGTGAGTTTTTTGCGGGGTTCATACCCATGCCTCATCTGATGCAGGCCTGGGAAGGAAAGTGCTGCAGGCGGCAGTTTTCCACTGACTGACCTGAGCTCATTTATTCCTTGGATCTTCCTGTTTCCCACTCTAGGGACTGCTTTGGGACATCCCATGGTTACCTGTGTCCCCCAATGAAGCGATACAGAGGGATTTTTGGTACTCACCGTAAAATCTCTTTCTTGGAGCCTTCATTGGGGGACACAGCACCATCCCTAACTGTTTGTACCATTATTTGGTCTGTGTGCCTTCTTTGTTGGATTTGTACATATGTTGAGCTTTTCGTTGCTTCTCCTACTGCTTTAACACTAACTGAGGTACTTTGTGTCTGTCAGTGGGTGTATACTACGGAGGAGGAGCTAGTTTCCTTTTTTGCATAGTGTCAGCCTCCTAGCGACAGCAGCATGCACCCATGGTTACCTGTGTCCCCATGGTTACCTGTGTCCACCAATGAAGGCTCCAAGAAATATATTTTACGGTGAGTACCAAAAATCCCAGTTTCTGTGGTCAGGGTTTGATGTTTTCTTATAATTATATTTTCTGCAGCGGGGCGGGACCGTAGGTAGGGTCTACGGCTCTGCAACGGCTCTTCCGCTGCTCTTTCTGTCCTCTTGGTTTAAACTTCATCCTGACACAATCCTAGCCGTGGGTAGCGCTTGCACACATTTATCTCCTGCCAGTCTGCAGGAAAATGGCGGTGCATGCGCAAATTTACTTAGTGGCGGTCTTCAGTACAATGATGGCGGCGAATAGACAGATTGAGATCTCGGCTTGTCATTGAGCATACCATTTTCCTAAAGACTGTCAGGAGACCAATGTGCGCAAGCGCCAACCACAGGACGCTGTTGGTACAAATTTTAAACTAGAAGGACGATAAAGACACCAGGAGCAGCGGAGGGTCCGTGGGAGAGCAGAAGACCCTACCCACAGGCCCAAAAATATGATTATAAGTAAACTTCAAACCCTCATTACACAAAATCCACAACACTGATTTCTTCTCGCAGTTATAACTTTAATCAGTATCACAGCACCAATATGGCCGTGTGTGTATTTTACATAGCAAAATGCTGCTGACTGGTTCTCTTTAATGTTTTTTGTCAGTAAGGTCTCAACAACAATATTCATTTTATGTGTTGTATGGATCCCTATACCTTAGGGCTCCTTTCCACTTGAGAGAAAAAAAACGGTCCGATTTACGGACCGAAAAAACGGATGTAACGTATGCGATTGTCATGCGAGTGTCATGCGAGTGTCATGTGATTTTTTTTATCGCAACATCCGTATGACATCCGTATTGCTGTCCGATTATTACGCACGGGAGTCCTTTGGAAAGCCGGTAATTCAGCGCAGTGTACAGTAAAATCACACTGACAGGTTAGATTAGAGTAGATATATACACATAGAATAGGTATATATACATATATATATATGTCAGGGAGGCACCTATATATATATTTATATTTAATGCAGCACTAGATAGCTGAAAAGCCGGTAATTCAATTGCCGGCTTTTGCTATCTCCTTCACAAACCCGACATGATATGAGACATGGTTTACATACAGTAAACCATCTCATATCCCCTATTTTTTTGCATATTCCACACTACTAATGTTAGTAGTGTGTATGTGCAAAATTTGGGCACTCTAGCTATTATATTTAAGGGTTAAATTGCGGAAAAAATTGGCATGGGCTCCCGCGCAATTTTCTCCGCCAGAGTGGTAAAGCCAGTGACTGAGGGCAGATATTAATAGCCTGGAGAGGGTCCATGGTTATTGCCCCCCCCCCCTGGCTAAAAACATCTGCCCCAGCCACCCCAGAAAATACACATCTGGAAGATGCACCTATTCTGGCACTTGGCCACTCTCTTTCCATTCCCGTGTAGTGGTGGGATATGGGGTAATGAAGGATTAATGTCACCTTGCTATTGTAAGGTGTCATTAAGCCAGATTAATAATGGAGAGACGTCAATTATGACACCTATCCATTATTAATCCAATTGTATGAAATGGTTAAAAAACACACACACATTTTTACAAAATATTTTAATGAAATAAAGACAGGTTTTAAATCCTTCTGAAGGGGTTAACTAATTTTACAAGCAGAAACTCTGCTAATGCAGCTGTGCTCCTGCCTGTAAAACCCCAGGGAATGAATGGAATGTAGGTCAATGACCTGTAGTTACCTTCAGTCGCGGTGATGCGTCCTCTGCTGGATGTCCTTATATGAACTCGAGCCTGGGAAAATATTCTGAAAAGTTCCCAGGCTCGAGTTCATATAAGGACATCCAGCAGAGGGCGCATCACCGCGACTGAAGGTAACTACAGGTCATTGACCTACATTCCACTCCTTAAATAAGTGTATCAGATAAAATGGTAAAATGGCGAAACCAATTGGTTTCGCCATTTTATCTGATACACTTATTGTAGCACCATACTTACTGTGAATTGTGTTAGTGACTCTGAGTTCTGCAGAGCGGCATGTAGAACCCTGGTGCGCATGCGTGGTCTTGTCAGTGACGGATATTTGTGTGGGCGGCGATGGGGGCGTGCTTTCGGCGTGCCGTCATTCTGACGGCACGGGAGGCGCGTCTCACTGCCGGTTGGATGAAGGTCCCTTCTTTTGCTGTCGAGACGGCGCATGCGCCGCTTAGTATGGGTAATCCTCTCTGCAATATCTGTGCGATTAGCTAGGCAGCTGCGAGGGTTGACACATGACCGGATTTACTGTTTCTATTGGCCGGGGGGCTGTTCAAATAGCAGGGACCCCCTCCCTAACGCACGCCTCCTGAGGAAGTCCTGTACGAAACGTGCGTTGGGGCGGCGGGGACCGGGGATCACCTACACTCTAGCCGTGTCCATTGGTAAGACCCATTATACCTGTTTTCTAAGCATTTTTTATGGCTCAGTGTCTCCATACTGAGGATTATACATGCATTTGCACTTTATTAAACAATTCCATCAGTGCCACTAATAGCTAGAAACAGCAGTGAGACCGAAAAAGCACAAATAACTCATAATATACAAAATATATCTTTTATTAAACTCATGATATATAAAAACACATACAAGTAACAAGAAACCAAACTATCTCAGTTGAGAGGGACCATAAGGATTACTATTCACATTAAGCGTATAATCTTAGCATTATAAACAAAACGGACTAGGCTGGTTACATGACTTCCAATTCCTCAATGCAAATTGCAATAAAAAAAGAGGGTAGGAATCTAATGCCCAATACCTATCCGGCTCTATAGCAGCCAAAATTCCCCTTTTCAATACATCTACAATTAGATATGTTGGGGCTTGCTGCAAGCCGTAGCCTAAATAGAGCCAAACAAACAAAAATGCATTGCTATGCTTACATGGCTAAGTGAAGAGTCCCAGTCCCTCATCCCCGATGCGCGTTTCGTCCTCACTTGTTCAGGACGAAGTGAGGACGAAACGCGCGTCGGGGACGAGGGACCGGGACTCTTCACTTAGCCATGTAAGCATAGCAATGCATTTTTGTTTGTTTGGCTCTATTTAGGCTACGGCTTGCAGCAAGCCCCAACATATCTAATTGTAGATGTATTGAAAAGGGGAATTTTGGCTGCTATAGAGCCGGATAGGTATTGGGCATTAGATTCCTACCCTCTTTTTTTATTGCAATTTGCATTGAGGAATTGGAAGTCATGTAACCAGCCTAGTCCATTTTGTTTATAATGCTAGGATTATACGCTTAATGTGAATAGTAATCCTTATGGTCCCTCTCAACTGAGATAGTTTGGTTTCTTGTTACTTGTATGTGTTTTTATATATCATGAGTTTAATAAAATATATATTTTGTATATTATGAGTTATTTGTGCTTTTTCGGTCTCACTGCTGTTTCTAGCTATTAGTGGCACTGATGGAATTGTTTAGTATTGTTAGCACATATTGATTATGGATCATTAAATTGATTATATTTGCACTTTATTAGTAGATTTTCTTGTCAGTTGTATCAATTGCTGTTAGCCCTCTATCTTTGCTTGGACACTACACCTGACAGTTTAGTTAGGTTTTTTGACACTTGAATTTTTCCATACCGTATGTCAGGCTTTTGTAGTGTGGGTTTACCTGGTCCCTTTATATGGTGTCCAGTTGGTTTTAGGTTTCATAATTTTTTTTTGTATTTGTACAATAAACTTATTCTATTTGGATTCTACTCAGTTTTCTGGTTTTTGTTTACCAGTATTTTTGTTAAATCTAGTTTTTGAGTTTTTGTCCACTTATTATTTTGGGAGTTTTGTGTGTGTTCTGATACCCCTGTAATTCTGTCAGATAATACTCAGTTTCTTCCTGAAAATGATTGCAATCACAAATTATTTGGTATTGTTATCTTCATTTAATTTGTCTTAAATGAAAAAACACAAAAGAGAATGAAGCAAAAAGCAAAACATTGATCATTTCACACAAAACTCCAAAAATGGGCCAGACAAAAGTATTGGCACCCTCAGCCTAATACTTGGTTGCACAACCTTTAGCCAAAATAACTGCGACCAACCGCTTCCGATAACCATCAATGAGTTTCTTACAATGCTCTGCTGGAATTTTAGACCATTCTTATTTGGCAAACTGCTCCAGGTCTCTGATATTTGAAGGGTGCCTTCTCCAAACTGCCATTTTTAGATCTCTCCACAGGTGTTCTATGGGATTCAGGTCTGGACTCATTGCTGGCCACCTTAGAAGTCTCCAGTGCTTTCTCTCAAACCATTTTCTAGTGCTTTTTGAAGTGTGTTTTGGGTCATTGTCCTGCTGGAAGACCCATGACCTCTGAGGGAGACCCAGCTTTCTCACACTGGGCCCTACATTATGGTGCAAATTTGTTGGTAGTCTTCAGACTTCATAATGCCATGCACACGGTCAAGCAGTCCAGTGCCAAAGGCAGCAAAGCAACCCAAAAACATCAGGGAACCTCCGCCATGTTTGACTGTAGGGACCGTGTTCTTTTCTTTGAATGCCTCTTTTTTCTCCTGTAAACTCTATGTTGATGCCTTTGCCCAAAAAGCTCTACTTTTGTCTCATCTGACCAGAGAACATTCTTCCAAAACGTTTTAGGCTTTTTCAGGTAAGTTTTGGCAAACTCCAGCCTGGCTTTTTTATGTCTCAGGGTAAGAAGAGGGGTCTTCCTGGGTCTCCTACCATACAGTCCCTTCATTCAGATGCCGACGGATAGTACGGGTTGACACTGTTGTACCCTCGGACTGCAGGGCAGCTTAAACTTGTTGGGATGTTAGTCAAGGTTCTTTATCCAACATCCGCACAATCTTGCGCTGAAATCTCTTGTCAATTTTTCTTTTCCATCCACATCTAGGGAGGTTAGCCACAGTGCCATGGGCTTTAAACTTCTTGATGACACTGCGCACGGTAGGTAGACACAGGAACATTCAGGTCTTTGGAGGTGGACTTGTAGCCTTGAGATTGCTCATGCTTCCTCACAATTTGGTTTCTCAAGTCCTCAGACAGTTCTTTGGTCTTCTTTCTTTTCTCCATGCTCAATGTGGTACATACAAGGACACAGGACAGAGGTTGAGTCAACTTTAATCCATGTCAACTGGCTGCAAGTGTGATTTAGTTATTGCCAACACCTGTTAGGAGCCACAGGTAAGTTACAGGTGCTGTTAATTACACAAATTAGAGAAGCATCACATGATTTTTTAAATAGTGTGAATACTTTTGTCCACCCCTTTTTTATGTTTGGTGTGGAATTATATCCAATTTGGCTTTAGGACAATTCTTTTCGTGTTTTTTTTCATTTAAGACAAATTAAATTAAGATAATAATACCAAAGAATTTGTGATTACAATCATTTTCAGGAAGAAACTGAGTATTATCTGACAGAATTGCAGGGGTGTGAATACTTTTGGCCATGACTGTATATATATATATAGGTGTCTCCCTGACATATATATATATGTATATGTACTTATTCTATGTGTATACATCTACTCTAACCTGTCAGTGTAATTTTACTGTACACTGCGCTGAATTACCGGCTTTTCAAAGGACACTTGTGCGTAATAATCGGACAGCAATACGGATGCCATACGGATGTTGCGATAAAAAAATCGCATGTCACTCCCATGACACTCGCATACGTTACATCTATTTTTTTGGTCTGTAAATCGGACCGTTTTTTTTTTCTCTCAAGTGGAAAGGAGCCCTTATGCTGAGAATTCTGCAGGACCCTTGAGAACCTTCTTGTGTCTAGTGATCTATTTGTATGAGACCTTATTTTAAGAGCAAGGGAGAATTCTTACTTTGAAAAACACTAGCAGTCATACAACTTCTCCGCTCTGCTATCTCGGGCCGGCACCAAGCCATCGCCTTCGCTGGTAGAAGCATTGGTAATGCCCACCACTATGTAGCCTGCAAAGGAAGAAGCAATAAATCTTTTGGGGTTCTGTGGGTGTTTGCCAGACATTGAGGCACTTGGGTCAACTGCTTGATTGCCAGAGCTTTAATTCTGATCCGTAAATTTACGATATTGCTGAATTAAAGCCCTTGATAGAGGATCATACATGTGTGGTGCTTGGTTGTTATACAAGAAAAAAATACAATTTGGTGGTATGCTGCCATCACGAAAGGTATTGTCCCCAACAAGCGTATGGAAACTGAATAGTAGCTGATGCCATCGTCTGCATTTTGCATTAAGTGTTTCCTTCTTCTTCCCTTATGCACCTTTTTTTTTTTTTTTACAGATTCTCATGGGACGTATTGTGACACAGAGCTGGAAGATTTATTACGTGAAGCCTCCACAGAGCTGGACCCATCGCTGAACGTTATAACCCTATAAGGTACCCATGTCTGGCACAAGTGGCAGTCCGTTCTGGTAAAGTCTTCACATTGTGCTGAGTAAATGTTTTTTTTTGTTTTTGTTCTTTTTCCTTGTAGGATCAATTTTTCCGGCTTTTTGGCTTTCCTTTTCTTCATACCCTGAATCCTTTTTACACCGCTTACCCCATCCTATTCATCTCGCCTTAAGAAATGGGGCCCTATAGGATCACATATAAACATATACAGTGGGGCAAAAAAGTATTTAGTCAGCCAGCAATAGTGCAAGTTCCACCACTTAAAAAGATGAGAGGCGTCTGTAATTTACATCATAGGTAGACCTCAACTATGGGAGACAAACTGAGAAAAAAAATCCAGAAAATCACATTGTCTGCTTTTTTTATCATTTTATTTGCATATTATGGTGGAAAATAAGTATTTGGTCAGAAACAAAATTTCATCTCAATACTTTGTAATATATCCTTTGCTGGCAATGACAGAGGTCAAACGTTTTCTGTAAGTCTTCACAAGGTTGCCACACACTGTTGTTGGTATGTTGGCCCATTCCTCCATGCAGATCTCCTCTAGAGCAGTGATGTTTTTGGCTTTTCGCTGGCAACACGGACTTTCAACTCCCTCCAAAGGTTTTTTATAGGGTTGAGATCTGGAGACTGGCTAGGCCACTCCAGGACCTTGAAATGCTTCTTACGAAGCCACTCCTTCGTTGCCCTGGCGGTGTGCTTTGGATCATTGTCATGTTGAAAGACCCAGCCATGTTTCATCTTCAATGCCCTTGCTGATGGAAGGAGGTTTGCACTCAAAATCTCACGATACATGGCCCCATTCATTCTTTCATGTACCCGGATCAGTCGTCCTGGCCCCTTTGCAGAGAAACAGCCCCAAAGCATGATGTTTCCACCACCATGCTTTACAGTAGGTATGGTGTTTGATGGATGCAACTCAGTAATCTTTTTCCTCCAAACACGACAAGTTGTGTTTCTACCAAACAGTTCCAGTTTGGTTTCATCAGACCATAGGACATTCTCCCAAAACTCCTCTGGATCATCCAAATGCTCTCTAGCAAACTTCAGACGGGTCCGGACATGTACTGGCTTAAGCAGTGGGACACGTCTGGCACTGCAGGATCTGAGTCCATGGTGGCGTAGTGTGTTACTTATGGTAGGCCTTGTTACATTGGTCCCAGCTCTCTGCAGTTCATTCACTAGGTCCCCCCGCGTGGTTCTGGGATTTTTGCTCACCGTTCTTGTGATCATTCTGACCCCACGGGGTGGGATTTTGCGTGGAGCCCCAGATCGAGGGAGATTATCAGTGGTCTTGTATGTCTTCCATTTTCTAATTATTGCTCCCACTGTTGATTTCTTCACTCCAAGCTGGTTGGCTATTGCAGATTCAGTCTTCCCAGCCTGGTGCAGGGCTACAATTTTGTTTCTGGTGTCCTTTGACAGCTCTTTGGTCTTCACCATAGTGGAGTTTGGAGTCAGACTGTTTGAGGGTGTGCACAGGTGTCTTTTTATACTGATAACAAGTTTAAACAGGTGCCATTACTACAGGTAATGAGTGGAGGAAAGAGGAGACTCTTAAAGAAGAAGTTACAGGTCTGTGAGAGCCAGAAATCTTGATTGTTTGTTTCTGACCAAATACTTATTTTCCACCATAATATGCAAATAAAATGTTAAAAAAACAGACAATGTGATTTTCTGGATTTTTTTTTCTCAGTTTGTCTCCCATAGTTGAGGTCTACCTATGATGTAAATTACAGACGCCTCTCATCTTTTTAAGTGGTGGAACTTGCACTATTGCTGACTGACTAAATACTTTTTTGCCCCACTGTAAATGGGTTCCCTTTTGAGAACATTCAACTGATCCTAAATTTTTGCTTCCCCGCCCCATATGATGGCAATAAGGGCAGACCCCACTGTTCCTGCAGGTAATGGAATTTGTACAGAGTAAACATAAAGCTTCAAGCTGACGTTCCCCAGATCGGCTCATTTCAGAGACGAGGTTACTTTTTACGGGTTCCTGGAGAAAAGGACATGAATGGTCTTTCCGAAAAAAACAAATATTGGACTGTTACTGGTTCTGGGGAAATCTGCAGATGGGGGCTGCTGCGGACTAATAAACTGACCCTCACGATTCAGCGGAACATCCAGTCATCTACATTATATTCGGGTTGTCAGCCTTATATACATCCCACTGCTTGAGTTACACGTACGGATACAGAATTCACTACATTACTCACGGCACAATAGCGTTTGCCTCTACGGAATCAAACAGGCGGACTATATCTAAAAAAAAAAGTCATTCTTTATGACCGGGACATTATAGGGTGATATAGGGGTTTATGCATATAGGGGTGGAACCTTCCGAACTCTAATGAATATCCGGTCTGCCTGCTTCGAGCCATGTGCTGTTACTAGGGCTGAATCAGCGACTCATGGAACCAAGTCCCTATTTATTCCATTTGTTTGAGGTTTTTCTTTAGTATTTTACCTTACACTGTTCTGGTCGGTTTAGCTTCTGCCTCCCAAAGCATGTTCTTTCCGGCATCCTCTCTTTCAGTGGACCATAACCACCATCCTCCTCCAAATGTAGAATGTTTGTATTCCTTGTTCGCCACCATCCCTGGTACAGTCTTGATCACCTTTTTTTTTTCATTTAGACCTAGCTAGTTGCATAGGGCTGCAAAAACTTCAGAAACCTGTGATGGTGATTGGTAAGCCTGTGGTTTTTTTTTTGTTTTTTTTTGCTAAGATTCTTTACATGTTCAGATGGACCCATTCCCTGAAAAAAAAAAAAAAACTTCACCCTCATGGTTATCGTAAAGGGGTGCGCAAAAGTGGAAAGAAAACAAACGATGAAATAACGGCCCCACACTTGCCCACGGTATCTCAGCTCCATTCACTTCTGTAGAACTTGGCTGCGATACCAGACGCATCCTATGACCCCACGTGACACTGTCTTTTGAGCAAAGTAACCATCTTTTTCCAATTTTTAATATGCCAGTAAATTGGAGGTCCCTAAATTGTGGTGGACACAGAAGTAGCGTTTTAGGCAAAAATCCTTGTAAATCAGAGAGCAAACGCCTCGATGAAGGATGTGCAGCTGTTGACACGGACATACTCCTAATATTTTCTGGAGTTTAAAGCGTCACTCTGGCTTTTTTTTTAGATCACCACTGGAGTGGTATCATTAATGTAAGTTCCCTGCCCCCAGTCTCATACTTAGCAGCAGCCGCCGTCTTCCTCTGTTCTTGGCACCGCTCTGCTTGTTACCTCTCGGAGTGTTTGCTGGGCGACCTGGAAGTCACCGCTCCATGCAAGTCTATGACGGCCAGAAGCTTTTATAGACGTCCGCGGTCATCGGTCCGATCTCTGATCTCCATACACGAACTGGCCTTGTCTCCTGACCCGAGCGTGACGGCTGCATATATTTCTATGAGACTGACGCTCTCTGTTCATGAGATGCGCGGTGATCCAAGATCGGACCGATGATGGCGGACGTCTAGTAGAGCCCTTATGCTGAGAGCTTGGGTCCCTTACCTGTGACTCAGGAGTTGTGGTCACAAGATGACGGAGCGGGAACAGAAGATGGCGGGTGGTAAGTAGAATACCAGCGGCAGGGAACTTACCGTATATGTGATGAAATAAAATACAAAAAAAATGGAGTGGTGCTTTTTTTTTTTTTAATTTTGACATGGTTTGGCATTCTTTTTTTTTTGTGTTAACACCAAGTAGTATTGCCAGTGACAAAAAAAATGGTCAGATTTTGGAGATAAGCTATTATGTTCTCCAACCAGTGACTGTCCCAAACTGGTGCAAAACTACAACTCCCAGCATGCCAATGCTGGAGCATTTACAAATAGAGGGTAATATATTTGTATATTCAGAAGTGTTTCCACCGCTGGAATATGTTGAGCATCTCGATGTCTCATCTCGTGGTCCCCGGCGGCCTAAAAGTCACATATTCTGTGGACTGTGCAGCCATCAGCTCATTGCTCTTTATGAAGTATTCGGCTTCTGCGCTGCGATTCCACATATCGGGGCTGGTTTTATTCTACAGGCGTTGCATTCGGTTACACCAGCCTTCGTAAATGTTCCGGAGCGAGCAGATGGCTGTCCACCCCACTGTGTCCCTACTTATTCCTCTGCCGGCCAGGTAAGGTGAAGAATGCAGTTCTCCTCCATGCGGGTTGTCCCGTCTTACCCCATCATGTCTGCAGACGTCGGATATACCCCGCCATGGTTTGTCTGAGAAGCTGCCCCCCCCCCCCCCCCCGCAGTGTATCGTCGTGATGTCACATACGTCCCTAGATTTGCGTTGGCATAATACATGTTTGTGTTGAAACCTTGCAGATTTTTTTTTGTTGTTGTTGGCTGTCATTAGATGAGAACGTTCTTATTATGCAGATTGAGATTTATTGTAGACGATGGGTACAGATCCATGACCTGCACAGGATAAAGAGCAAATGCCAGACACTCGTATCAGAAGGCTGCAAGATCCCAAATATGGCAGCTATTACTGCCTCCACTGGTGTCGTCACTTTTCCTAGAGGGTATGTCTTTAACCTACGTTCATGACCTATCGTCCGACTAGACGATAAATATATGATCCAGCATCTAAGCCCCCACCAAGGATGGAAGGCCCACTATTCATCCTGTGTAATGAGCATGTGCGACCACCACTCTTATAGAAAGTGAATGGACACACATGCTCAGTACTGTTCCAGTTACACAGGGAACGTTGGGACCCTCCATTCTCGGGTGGGATTCCTAGCATGCCAAGGATGGGACTCCGCGCAGCCCTGTCTGAATGGAGTGGTGGCCTGGCGTACACGTCTCCGCTCTATGGGGCCGCTGTTGATGGCAGACTACAGTGCTCGGGTGTTTTCGGCATTTCCATAGAGCTGGAGTGGCGTTGTGCAGACCATCACTCCATCCAGAGAGGGCCGATTGGCATCAGTCGGGGGCCCGGTATTCGACCTCTCACCGGTCGGCAAGTTATTCCCTATCCTACGAATAGGAGAACGTCTAAAGATCGGAATATCTCTTTTTATGGCTGGACACACACAGCCATCTCTTCACACTGGAGAAGTGATCCCAGTACTGAAAAGTCAGGAAATCTTTCATTTTTGGGATAGGTTTCAGATTGGAAGTTTATCGCTCCTGGGATGAGAGTCCTATTTTTGCAAAGACGGGAGAACGGATGCAGCCACATTAGGACCCTGGGAAACGACAATGTAATGGGGGCTATTACTGCACGATCCACATTACTTGTTGGGTTCTTTTTAAGTTTTTAAGGTAAAATATTCTTTTAAACAGCTGCTCCCTGCCACTGACAATGTCCGGTTTCCATCCGTTTTTTTGGATGTAGATATTTTAAGTTTATTTTGATAAATAAAGTCCCCTCCTGCCAGAAGTGAACCCTCAAGGAATAGGCGTTGCCTGCGTCCGGTGGGAGCCGCCATTTCCTCGCACTGTTCCTAAGCCTCCGGCCCCGTCTTCTCTGCCATTACCCTGTACTAGACCCTGTACAGGCGCCATCCACCCCTGCAAGGACTGACAATGGCGGCTTCCATCCAGTGTAATGGTCCGGTACATGGAAGACGCCGGCATGTTTACACTAGTAATTTTATTCCTAATTTATTGTAAAGAATCGATAATATTTATGCAAAGCCTGTGTGTACGACTCTATTAAAGAAAGCACACGTTCGTCTGTTTTTAGCCATCTCCTTTTATTACTAGGCGACAATGGAAACGCTAAATAAAATGATCCTCAAAGGTGCGATCTGAGTAATGCAAACCAAAAACCATGTGCAATACAGCCCATCCCCCGTTATCTGAACACTACATGTTGCTTTGCACACCTCTTCTTACCTATATGGTCACCCCTTATATGCACCCTACAATTACGTGCTGTGTTTTAAAAGGGTTTTCTTCCTATTGTTAAATAAACTGATTTCTTATACGTCTCATTGCTTCTCTATTGTACCCGGAGCTGGATTGGTGTAATTCTTATGGTGGACCGTCATCCCAGGACTTCAGCTTTTACCATTACACGGCTGCTGCTACATTGTGTCTGCTATCAGCCACCACTAGAGGGCGCTCACTGCATTATCCTGTATACAGAACTCAGGATCCACCTATATATGGAAGCCGTGATCCGAAAATGGATACCTGAATGATTCTTTAAAGAAGTTGAGTGGAGGCGCAGAAACTTTTATATCTAGGTGGCCGTGTATTCTACCCAAACTATATGGGACACAAATGCATCGGATATATGCTTGTCCCTGCAGAAGGTGGTCTGCTTGTCTGAGTAGTCGCCCACCACTGTCCTCAAGTCATGTGTCCAACATCGACCAATGGGAATGATATGCCATAGATAGAGGACTGGCGGGATACATTTTCCTTGCAATATTCTTTTGTCTGTCTTTTTTTTTTTTTGCCTACTGATTTAATGGGGCCGATTCATCAGTTTTTGCCAGAATTCCCGTGTAAAACTGAAATGTCTCAAATTTTTTTTTCAGCTGTTAAAAAAAGTGACTTGTGCCCTTTTTTTTTTTTCTTTTTTTTTGTAAGGCTTCTTTCACACTAGTGTCGGAATCTCCCCATCGCAATGCATCGGGCAGAGATTCCGACGCTAGCGTTTGCTGCATTGCACAATGGGTGCAGCGGATGCATTTTTCCGGCGCATCCGCTGCCCCATTGTGAGGTGCGGGGAGGTGGGGGCGGAGTTGCGGCCGCGCATGCACGGTCGGAAAAAGCGGTCCGTCAGGAGCAAAAAACGTTACATGTAGCGTTTTTTTGCTCCCGACGGTCCACCAAAGCACGACGCATCCGTCGCTCGACGGTTGTGTCGTGTGGCAATCCGTCGCAAATGCGTCGTCAATACAAGTCTATGGGGAAAAAACGCATCCTGCAAGCACTTTTGCAGGATGCGTTTTTTCTGCAAAACGACGCATTGTGACGGATTGCAGAAAACGCTAGTGTGAAAGTAGCCTTATAGAGTACATTTCTGGCAGTGACACGTTTTGTGCCAATTTCATTAATAAGTGCACCCTTCATCAAAACCGGAGTACAAAATGCCGATCTTGGCGAATTGGGGCCACTTGCGTGCAACTTGTTGTGATGTAAGCAGCCTGGTAATATACTGGAGGGAGGAAACCCGTGGGAAATAGTCCCTGCTGGCTTGTGACCAGCATACAGCAGCATCGGAGGGTCACCGTGGAGCGTGTAAACCCAGCATCTGCTCCATGGAGCGGGAACTAGCGCCTATTATTTCAGGTGATTCGGTCTTGGCTGAGATCAATCTTTAATCAATGAGACCTAATGGAGCTGCGGTACGGAGAGCTCTTGGCTAATACTTATCTCGTATGTTATTTCATTAAGGGTCGCTGCTTGGTTGCAATTTACCTCGACTTTATTAGGATACAGCTATTGATTGCAGCTTGGATGCCTTGTTTATGGGGAGGCTTAAAGGGCCAGTCACTTCATCAATCACACGGTCCTATCTGACGCTGCATCTATCCATTGTCGCTTGCAAACTTTGGCGGAAGATGCAGCTCATTTTTCTTAGGGCACATCCACACGTGAGCGTGACACATCCTTATACCGTCGTTTTGTTTTTTAAGCAGGGGTCTAAGGGGTAACATCTCTCCTTGTGGAGCGTGACATGCTAGTCTAAGGAGACTTACAAGCCATGCAATGCTCTTCTGGGAATTTAAATATACAAATAACCTCTTCAGGGAGGAAAAGGACCTGAATTCTAGCGCCACCTATTGGAATTAGCAATCCTAAAATCGATATTGACCCTTTTAATGAGTCTTTCCACATGACTTGGGATGAAAGCCAAACCAGTATCTCTATTTACAGACGGGTGTTTCAGGGTGTTGCCCCTCCTTAGTGCAAAGTGAGAGATCTGATTTGGCAGTATTAGAGATCTCTGATGGGCCTAAGGCTACTTTCACACTAGCGTCGGTACAGGCCCGTCACAGTGCATCGGGCCGACGTACCGACGCATGCTGTGAAGTAAAAGCACAACGGGGCAGCGGATGCAGTTTTACAACGCACCCGCTGCCCCATTGTAAAGTCTGGGGAGGAGGGGGCGGAGTTCCGGCTGCGCATGCACGGTCGGAAAAAGCTGACCCGACGGACAAAAAAACGTTGCAAGCAACATTTTTTTTGCCCGACGGACTGCAAGAACACATCACATCCGTCGCACGACGGATGCAACGTGTGGCAATCCGTCGCAATGCATCGCTAATGAAAGTCTATGGAGAAAAAACGCATCCTGCAGGCAACTTTGTGACGTGCGTCGAACGATGCAAGTGTGAAAGTAGCCTAAGGGGTAACGTCTGTCCTTGTAGAAGTGACATGCCAGTGTAAGGAGACTTATAGGCCATGCAATGCTCTTCTGGGAAATGGAACATGCAGATAGCCTCTTCAGAGAAAGAGGACTTAATCTCTAGTGCTATCTAGAGCTCACACCCTAGAGTTGCCATACAGACTAATCAGTTCTCGTACTTTGCACTGATGAGGGCCAACACCCCGAAATATCATTTTCTTCACTCACTGACCCATACAGTTTTAGTTATCCATACAGTTAAGTTTTAAAAAAAACATCTGATTCTCAGAGCAGATCCTATTCTCTGTTTTGTGGATCAGAGTTGGACAAAAAAGTCAATGGGGAATCGTGGATGACATGCTGAAGACAAACTTTATAAGTCAGAGTTCCATCAGTTCTAACTGATACAGATGAAAAAAAAAAGTTCAGACAGCCTACCTGCTTCAGTGAAAAAAAGGAAAAAGAAACATGCAACTAAGATGACAGCTGCGGGGGAAAAAAATAGTTCCATTTCTCTTGGATGGCAACACATAATGTGTGAATGTGGCCTTAAACAAGACCTGTTGCATTTATTTTATTCCCACTGGTCCACTTAGTATTCTGCCTTTTGTAAATCTACAATTCAAGAGTTATGGATCTTTTTATTTAGTGCTAATTTTATGGTCTTTATCAAAAGGGTGGGGCTCACAGGGTAATTAATGCAGAGCAGCCTAAAGACACGCCCCAGAGGAACCTGTGAGCCACGCCCCCTTGTAAAGACCATAATATTTATCAATAAATAAAAAGGACGGTATTTCTGGAACCATATGGCAGATTTAAATAAAACAGTACTTGGAAGACTTGGGCCCGATGGGAATAAAATCAAAGCAAAAACTGGCTATGCATGACCTGCCGATAGGTTCTCTCCAAATGTTGTCTTCTCCTTCTTGGCTGATGGCTCCTTTGCCTGAAGTCACACAGTATAGAGGCTGTCGGTCAAGGAGGAGGCCGAGCTGTGCGAGGGAATAGAGCTGGAGTGACACAGGCTTTAGATCTACCATAGCTCTTCAGCCTTTTGTATATCCATTCAAGCACTGATTTCTCAGTAATGGAGGAACAGACCGGCCGTGTAAAGGTATGGCTGGACTTGTCAAGCATACATTATTTGTACATATAAAATGTTTGTGGGGTGAAATCCTGCTGATAAATTCCCTTTAAACTTTTGATCTGGAGTCTTTTGTACATTGTGCTGGTACACCAGTGTAGGCTTTGTCCTCTTCTCACACACACCGCTTCTTATTCATCCGTACTCGTGATACGAGGTCATGTACGGCGTCATACTGGATGTGTTTTCAGTGCTACAAGGGTCGAAACCTAAAGTATGTAGATGTCTGATGTGCCTGAGGCCTAACAAATAGTTATTAGCATGTTCTTATATGACAGCAAAATGGGCAAACTGATGGTAAAAACAATTTACTTGTTATAAAAAAAAAATCCTCTCCGTTCTCAAGATTTTTTAATGTTATTGTGTACGGCACAGTGCCTGATGGAACATTTCGTCATGTCACGGACGTTTTGGTGGCTTTTGGGGTATTTGCCAACTCTTTTGGAAACTCTTTATAGAGCGCCGACCTATGGTGAAGAATTGGACAATTAATGAAAGCAGAAACCGACGAAAAAAGTGACCGTGATGTAAGAATTTGATAATTGCCTCAATTAGTAATGGCATTGATTCCTTTTTCCTACTGCCGTCTAGTCGCATTCTTCCACCAGCGAAGAGTCCCCTAAGCCTTCTTCTAATTATTACTGGTTGGTCCTGTGTGTGTGTCCACGTTATTGGGTTCCTTTGACAGGGACTACATATAAGGGATCCACTTCTGATCACTGTTCTGTGCACGGACCTATTTTGCAGAGTTTACAGAGCAAAAGCTGAGCAAAGCCTCCAAGTTGAGGAATTTTGAGTTTTTGAAGATTTAGAGGCATTCTTCAACTCCTCCTCCAAATCTCAGAAAAGTCAGTTTCCGTTCAGTGGCTGTGTGCACATGGAGTCTTTGTGCTGAATTTTTTGGAGAGGAAACTGAGCAGAAACTCGGTTTTTGAGGAGTTTTGCATTTTTCAGCAGGAATTTGGAAAGTTTCTGTTGGGCTTCTGCTCCAAAAACGCCTGGAAAAACCTTTTGTATCCATAGCCACTTTCTGCTCCGAAACCTTAGCAAAAAGATTCCGTGTGCACATAGACTTATGGATTTTTATGTCAATAAAGGAAAGGCGTTCAGGGTGTGTCGCACGGACAGACTCCATCCTGGCTTCTGGGCAAGTTGAGAGACAATAATTCAGCATCCTCAGGAGCTCTATTGGGCTCTTAGTCAGGATTATTGCTACTATGGATGGGGATTTTATACCAGACCATGAATTAGTAGTGTTGCAGTTGGTCATTTGCAGCCACTTCCCATTGCCATGCATTTCCATCCTTACTGGCACCCTGCCACTCGAGAAAATATCCCAGAAGTATCATAAATTTGGGCAGTTTCTCTTTTATTTAAGTTGGTTAATAATTTCTTTATACATCTTTATCCTTTTTGGAGTTTTGTTTTTTTCTTCTCTGATTCTTTGTTCCAAAACCCCTGCATTGATCTACCTTCATTTACCACTAGAGGGAGCTTCAGACTCAATAACAACACAGAATGCAGTGAGCTCCCCCTAGTGGTGACTACTGGGAGTCAACATAATTTTTAAGTTGAAGGTCTTACAGTGGATTTGGTACTTCATAGATATATTAATCAGCACAGAATAACATGGACCTATACAGTTTATAATGATTAAAGGTGGAGATTCCCTTTAAGGAGAGAGCAATATTTTCTACAGCCAACTCTAGCGTTTTACTCATCATGTACATAAAGTTTCAGAACTTTGACCGTTTTTTTTATCGACTCTACAACTCTGTGCTGTAATGTTACAGCAATGTCTGCATTGTGCTGCTATAGTAAATCATTAAGTGTAGCAGGAGTATAAATGCTTCTAATACCACGATCACAAAGCTCCAAGGTGACATGAAATACCCCGATAATCTCACAGTGGGGGGCACATAATCCTCACAATGCACAACTTCATTTATAAAATGCAGCCACAGAATTATTACAGGAAGCGGCATTATACACTACTCATAATACGGTAGGGATATTTGGCTTTCAGATGAAATTTCGAGCTGAACCTAAAATGTCCGCTAACCATTTCAGGTGAATGTCTGGAAGCTTCTGAGTGCACACGTCCAACTGTACAATGTTTCAGGACTTTTTGCACAACTTGTTCTTCTCTAACAAGGAGATTATTGGTAAAATTCACAAGAGGTGTTTGATCCATGAATCGGCCAATACATTTCAGGGTTCAGTTAGAATTGGTATTAATCAGTCCTCCTCCTCATCAGGCTCTTCACATTTTGACATCATGAGGCCAAGACGACACCTAACAATTGATCAGCAGTATGTCGCCATTGCGAGGCTTCAGGCAGGATGTTCTCAGACAGAGGTGGCCACTGAGCTCAGAGTGTCAGAGTCATCAGCAGGATGTCACAGAGATAGAGACTGGAAGGGTCACAGAGAGGCAGAGAAGTGGACGTCCTTTGGCCACATCAACACACTGATGATGGCTTCATGGTGAACAATGTCCTTCAGAACCGGATGATGAAGGCCACACAACTCCAGGCACATGTAAGGGAGGCGGGAGGCCCTCAAGTGTCACGTCAGACCATGCAAAACCATTTACATCAGTGAAGTCTGTGTGCTAGATGACCTGTAAGGGCACCTGACCGCACCACCAGGCCCAGGTGTCATCTACGCTGGATGAGGGACCAGGGGACCTCACTACTGTTCACTGAAGAAAACCGAATCACACTGAGCAGAAATGATGGCCGCCAACGATGTTGGAGACATCAGGGAGACGAGCCTTTGGTGATGTTACAGTGTGGGCAGGTCGGCAGGTCCATACAGAACTGCTCTACACTCCGTGACAAGTCCCTACTACTTGAAGAACATCATTAATCCAGTCACTGTGCCTCTACACGAACACCACCGACCTAATATCATCTCCATAGTAACATAGTTATTAAGGTTGAAGGAAGACTTTAGGTCCATCTAGTTCAACCCATAGCCTAACCTAACATGCCCTAACATGTTGATCCAGAGGAAAGCAACAAAAAAAAACCCATGTGGCAAAGAGTAAGCTCCACCTTGGGGAAAAAAATTCCTTCCCGACTCCACATACGGCAATCAAACTAGTTCCCTGGATCAACGCCCTATCAAGGAATCTAGTGTATATACCCTGTAACATTATACTTTTCAAGAAAGGCATCCAGTCCCCTCTTAAATTTAAGTAATGAATCACTCATTACATCATACGGTAGAGAGTTCCGTAGTCTCACTGCTCTTACAGTAAAGAATCCGCGTCTGTTATTATGCTTAAACCTTCTTTCCTCCAGACGTAGAGGATGCCCCCTTGTCCTTGTCTCAGGTCTATGATTAGAAAGGTCTTTGTACTGTCCCCTCATATATTTATACATTAAAATAAGATCACCCCTTAGCCTTCATTTTTCCAAACTATATAGCCCCAAGTGTAATAACCTATCTTGGTATTGCAGACCCCCCAGTCCTCTAATAACCTTGGTCGCTCTTCTCTGCACCCGCTCCAGTTCAGCTATGTCTTTCTTATACACCGGAGACCAGAACTGTGCACAGTATTCTAAGTGTGGTCGAACTAGTGACTTGTATAGAGGTAAAATTATGTCCTCATGAGCATCTATGCCTCTTTTAATGCATCCCATTATTTTATTTGCCTTTGTAGCAAGGCTCATCGAGGTCTCATCATTAGGGAACGGCTGCACTTTCTACAGACCTGCATCCCATAGAAAACCTATGGGATCAGGTGAGTGGCTGTGTAGAGGCTCATAACTCTGTAACCCAGAACCTCAATGACCCGAGGGACACTTGTGGCACCCCAGAGGTTCAGGTACCAGAGTGGTATTGCCTTCTACTCGGGGAGGGTGATGCCATGCCTGGAAGCGAGGAGGATCCCTTTAACAGGTAGCACATACCTGCAACATGTTCTGACTCCAGGCCAGAAGGGGGAGCTCTAGACCCAGTTTCAGGGAAACTTCCCTATATATGTTCTGGCTTGGAGGAGACTTTAGATTAGTCTGTAGCGAGTGTGAAGGAGCAAAGGAGAAGTGAGGAGCTGGAGGGGAGCTGCGACTTGGCTCCCTCCACGCTGAAGTACAGGAACTAGACACCGGGAGTCTAAGGCTGTGTGGGACTGTATGCCCCACAGCAGAAACCGGAGGGCAGGTGTTGTGATAGGCAATTCAGTATCACAATGGACATAGCGGTCAGAGCACATACAGTGATCTGACAATAACCCAAAATAATAGAACGAGCTCTGAGACGTGGGAACTCTGCAGACCGCAATCCCTAATCCTCTCCAAACAACACTAGAGGCAGCCGTGGATTGCGCCTAACTCTGCCTATGCAACTCGGCACAGCCTGAGAAACTAACTAGCCTGAAGATAGAAAATAAGCCTACCTTGCCTCAGAGAAATACCCCAAAGGAAAAGGCAGCCCCCCACATATAATGACTGTGAGTAAGATGAAAAGACAAACGTAGGGATGAAATAGATTCAGCAAAGTGAGGCCCTACTTTCTTAACAGAGCGAGGATAGGAAAGATAACTTTGCGGTCTACACAAAACCATAAAGAAAACCACGCAAAGGGGGCAAAAAGACCCTCCGTACCGAACTAACGGCACGGAGGTACACCCTTTGCGTCCCAGAGCTTCCAGCAAAACAATTAGACAAGCTGGACAGAAAAAATAGCAAACAAATAGCAAAGAAGCACTTAGCTATGCAGAGCAGCAGGCCACAGGAATGATCCAGGGAAAAACAAGTCCAACACTGGAACATTGACAGGAAGCCAGGATGAAAGCATTAGGTGGAGTTAAGTAGAGAAGCACCTAACGACCTCACCAGATCACCTGAGGGAGGAAACTCACAAGCCGCAGTACCACTTTCCTCCACAAACGGAAGCTCCCAGAGAGAATCAGCCGAAGTACCACTTGTGACCACAGGAGGGAGCTCTGCCACAGAATTCACAACAGTACCCCCCCTTGAGGAGGGGTCACCGAACCCTCACCAGAGCCCCCAGGCCGACCAGGATGAGCCACATGAAAGGCACGAACAAGATCGGGAGCATGGACATCAGAGGCAAAAACCCAGGAATTATCTTCCTGAGCATAACCCTTCCATTTAACCAGATACTGGAGTTTCCGTCTTGAAACACGAGAATCCAAAATCTTCTCCACAATATACTCCAACTCCCCCTCCACCAAAACCGGGGCAGGAGGGTCAACAGATGGAACCATAGGTGCCACGTATCTCCGCAACAATGACCTATGGAATACGTTATGTATGGAAAAAGAATCTGGAAGGGTCAGACGAAAAGACACAGGATTAAGAACCTCAGAAATCCTATACGGACCAATGAAACGAGGTTTAAACTTAGGAGAAGACACCTTCATAGGAATATGACGAGAAGATAACCAAACCAGATCCCCAACACGAAGTCGGGGACCCACACGGCGTCTGCGATTAGCGAAACGTTGAGCCTTCTCCTGGGACAAGGTCAAATTGTCCACTACATGAGTCCAAATCTGCTGCAACCTGTCCACCACAGTATCCACACCAGGACAGTCCGAAGACTCAACCTGTCCTGAAGAGAAACGAGGATGGAACCCAGAATTGCAGAAAAATGGCGAAACCAAGGTAGCCGAGCTGGCCCGATTATTAAGGGCGAACTCAGCCAAAGGCAAAAAGGACACCCAGTCATCCTGATCGGCAGAAACAAAGCATCTCAGATATGTTTCCAAGGTCTGATTGGTTCGTTCGGTCTGGCCATTAGTCTGAGGATGGAAAGCCGAGGAAAAAGACAAGTCAATGCCCATCCTACCACAAAAGGCTCGCCAAAACCTGGAAACAAACTGGGAACCTCTGTCAGAAACGATATTCTCTGGAATGCCATGTAAACGGACCACATGCTGGAAGAACAATGGTACCAAATCAGAGGAGGAAGGCAATTTAGACAAGGGTACCAGATGGACCATCTTAGAAAAGCGATCACAGACCACCCAAATGACTGACATCTTTTGAGAAACGGGAAGATCTGAAATAAAATCCATAGAGATATGTGTCCAAGGCCTCTTCGGGACCGGCAAGGGCAAAAGCAACCCACTGGCACGAGAACAGCAGGGCTTAGCCCGAGCACAAATCCCACAGGACTGCACAAAAGTACGCACATCCCGCGACAGAGACGGCCACCAAAAGGATCTAGCCACCAAATCTCTGGTACCAAAGATTCCAGGATGACCAGCCAACACCGAACAATGAACCTCAGAGATAACTTTATTCGTCCACCTATCAGGGACAAACAGTTTCTCCGCAGGACAACGATCAGGTTTATTAGCCTGAAATTTTTGCAGCACCCGCCGCAAATCAGGGGAGATGGCAGACACAATTACTCCTTCCTTGAGGATACCCGCCGGCTCAGACAAACCCGGAGAGTCGGGCACAAAACTCCTAGACAGAGCATCCGCCTTCACATTTTTAGAGCCCGGAAGGTACGAAATCACAAAATCAAAACGGGCAAAAAACAGCGACCAACGAGCCTGTCTAGGATTCAACCGCTTAGCAGACTCGAGATAAGTCAAGTTCTTATGATCAGTCAATACCACCACGCGATGCTTAGCTCCTTCAAGCCAATGACGCCACTCCTCGAATGCCCACTTCATGGCCAGCAACGCTCGGTTGCCCACATCATAATTTCGCTCAGCAGGCGAAAACTTCCTGGAAAAAAAAGCGCATGGTTTCATCACTGAGC
Source organism: Ranitomeya imitator (assembly GCF_032444005.1). Classification (NCBI taxonomy): domain Eukaryota; kingdom Metazoa; phylum Chordata; class Amphibia; order Anura; family Dendrobatidae; genus Ranitomeya; species Ranitomeya imitator. Next base: position 60,264,373 of record NC_091283.1, on the reverse strand, counting down.
AATCAGAACCTCTCTGCGACAAAACAGCCCCTGCTCCAATCTCAGAAGCATCAACCTCGACCTGGAACGGAAGAGAAACATCTGGTTGACACAACACAGGGGCAGAAGAAAAACGACGCTTCAACTCCTGAAAAGCTTCCACAGCAGCAGAAGACCAATTGACCACATCAGCACCCTTCTTGGTCAAATCGGTCAATGGTTTGGCAATACTAGAAAAATTGCAGATGAAGCGACGATAAAAATTAGCAAAGCCCAGGAACTTTTGCAGACTTTTCAGAGATGTCGGCTGAGTCCAATCATGGATGGCTTGGACCTTAACAGGATCCATCTCGATAGTAGAAGGGGAAAAGATGAACCCCAAAAATGAAACCTTCTGCACACCAAAGAGACACTTTGATCCCTTCACAAACAAAGAATTAGCACGCAGGACCTGAAAAACCGTTCTGACTTGCTTCACATGAGACTCCCAATCATCCGAGAAGATCAAAATGTCATCCAAGTACACAATCAGGAATTTATCCAGGTACTCTCGGAAGATGTCATGCATAAAGGACTGAAACACTGATGGAGCATTGGCAAGTCCGAGCGGCATCACTAGATACTCAAAATGACCCTCTGGCGTATTAAATGCAGTTTTCCATTCATCGCCTCGCCTGATTCGCACCAGATTATACGCACCACGAAGATCTATCTTGGTGAACCAACTAGCCCCCTTAATCCGAGCAAACAAATCAGATAACAATGGCAAGGGGTACTGAAATTTAACCGTGATCTTATTAAGAAGGCGGTAATCTATACAAGGTCTCAGCGAACCATCCTTCTTGGCTACAAAAAAGAACCCTGCTCCTAATGGCGACGATGACGGGCGAATATGCCCCTTCTCCAGGGATTCCTTCACATAACTGCGCATAGCGGTGTGCTCAGGCACGGATAAATTAAACAGTCGACCTTTTGGGAATTTACTACCAGGAATCAAATTGATAGCACAATCACAATCCCTATGCGGAGGTAGGGTATCGGACTTGGGCTCATCAAATACATCCCGGTAATCAGACAAGAACTCTGGAACCTTAGAAGGGGTGGATGACGAAATTGACAGAAATGGAACATCACCATGTACCCCCTGACAACCCCAGCTGGACACCGACATGGATTTCCAATCCAATACTGGATTATGGGCTTGTAGCCATGGCAACCCCAACACGACCACATCATGCAGATTATGCAACACCAGAAAGCGAATAACCTCCTGATGTGCAGGAGCCATGCACATGGTTAGCTGGGTCCAGTATTGAAGCTTATTCTTGGCCAAAGGCGTAGCATCAATTCCTCTCAATGGAATAGGACACTGCAAGGACTCCAAGAAAAACCCACAACGCTTAGCATATTCCAAGTCCATCAAATTCAGGGCAGCGCCTGAATCCACAAACGCCATGACAGAATACGATGACAAAGAGCAGATCAAGGTAACGGACAGAAGAAATTTTGACTGTACTGTACCAATGGTGGCAGACCTAGCGAACCGCTTAGTGCGCTTAGGACAATCAGAGATAGCATGAGTGGAATCACCACAGTAGAAACACAGCCCATTCAGACGTCTGTGTTCTTGCTGTTCAATTCTGGTCAAAGTCCTATCGCACTGCATAGGCTCAGGTTTAAGCTCAGGTAATACCACCAAATGGTGCACAGATTTACGCTCACGCAAGCGTCGACCGATCTGAATGGCCAAAGACAAACTCATTCAAACCAGCAGGCATAGGAAATCCCACCATGACATCCTTAAGGGCTTCAGAGAGACCCTTTCTGAATATAGCTGCCAGCGCAGATTCATTCCATTGAGTGAGCACGGACCACTTTCTAAATTTCTGACAATATACCTCTATCTCATCCTGAGCCTGACAAAGAGCCAGCAAATTTTTTTCTGCCTGATCCACTGAATTAGGCTCATCGTACAGCAATCCAAGCGCCAGGAAAAACGCATCGATATTACTTAATGCAGGATCTCCTGACGCAAGAGAAAATGCCCAGTCCTGAGGGTCGCCACGCAAAAAAGAAATGACGATCCTAACCTGTTGAACTGGGTCACCAGAGGAGCGAGGTTTCAAAGCCAGAAATAGTTTACAATTATTTTTGAAACTCAGAAATTTAGTTCTATCTCCAAAAAACAAATCTGGTATAGGAATTCTCGGTTCTAACAAAGAATTCTGAACCACAAAATCTTGAATATTTTGAACTCTTGCCGTGAGCTGATCCACACGTGAAGACAGGCCTTTAACCCCTTACCGGCATCGGACGTACTATACCGTCCGATGCCGGCTCCCCTGCTTTGATGCAGGGCTCCGCGGTGAGCCCGCACCAAAGCCGGGACATGTCAGCTGTTTTGAACAGCTGACATGTGCCCGTAATAGGCGCGGGCAGAATCGCGATCTGCCCGCACCTATTAACTAGTTAAATGCCGCTGTCAAACGCAGACAGCGGCATTTAACTACCGCTTCCGGCCGGGCGGCCGGAAATGACGTCATCGCCGACCCCCGTCACATGTCCGGGGGTCGGCGATGCGTCTCCATTGTAGCCATAGAGGTCCTTGAGACCTCTATGGTTACTGATTGCCCGTCGCTGTGAGCGCCACCCTGTGGTCGGCGCTCACAGCACACGTGCAATTCTGCTACATAGCAGCGATCAGCAGATCGCTGCTATGTAGCAGAGCCGATCGGCTTGTGCCTGCTTCTAGCCTCTCATGGAGGCTATTGAAGCATGGCAAAAGTTAAAAAAAAAAGTTTAAAAAAAAGTGAAAAAAATAAAAAAAACATAAAAGTTTAAATCACCCCCCTTTCGCCCCAATCAAAATAAATCAATAAAAAAAATATCAAATCTACGCATATTTGGTATCGCCGCGCTCAGAATTGCCCGATCTATCAAATAAAAAAAAGTATTAACCTGATCGCTAAACAGCGTAGCGGGAAAAAAACTCGAAACGCCAGAATTACGTTTTTTTGGTCGCCGCGACATTGCATTAAAATGCAATAACGGGCGATCAAAAGAATGTATCTGCACCGAAATGCTATCATTAAAAACGTCATCTCGGCACGCAAAAAATAAGCCCTCAACCGACCCCAGATCACGAAAAATGGAGACGCTACGAGTATCGGAAAATGGCGCAATTTTTTTTTTTTTTTTTTTAGCAAAGTTTGGAATTTTTTTTCACCACTTAGATAAAAAATAACCTAGTCATGTTTGGTGTCTATGAACTCGTAATGACCTGGAGAATCATAATGGCAGGTCATTTTTAGCATTTAGTGAACCTAGCAAAAAAGCCAAACAAAAAACCAATGTGGGATTGCACTTTTTTTGCAATTTCACCGCACTTGGAATTTTTTTCCCGTTTTCTAGTACACGACATGCTAAAACCAATGATGTCGTTCAAAAGTACAACTCGTCCCGCAAAAAATAAGCCCTCACATGGCCAAATTGACGGAAAAATAAAAAAGTTATGGCTCTGGGAAGGAGGGGAGCGAAAAACGAACACGGAAAAACGAAAAATCCCCTGGTCATGAAGGGGTTAATGTCCATTGCTACACCTGTGTCCTGAACCACCCAAATGTCTAGGGGAAAAAAAAGGCAAAACACAGTGCAAAGAAAAAAAAATGGTCTCAGAAATTCTTTTTTCCCTCTATTGAGAATCATTAGCACTTTTGGCTTCCTGTACTGTTGTGATAGGCAATTCAGTATCACAATGGACATAGCGGTCAGAGCACATACAGTGATCTGACAATAACCCAAAATAATAGAACGAGCTCTGAGACGTGGGAACTCTGCAGACTGCAATCCCTAATCCTCTCCAAACAACACTAGAGGCAGCCGTGGATTGCGCCTAACTCTGCCTATGCAACTCGGCACAGCCTGAGAAACTAACTAGCCTGAAGATAGAAAATAAGCCTACCTTGCCTCAGAGAAATACCCCAAAGGAAAAGGCAGCCCCCCACATATAATGACTGTGAGTAGGATGAAAAGACAAACGTAGGGATGAAATAGATTCAGCAAAGTGAGGCCCGACTTTCTTAAAGGGAACCTGTCACCCCGTTTTTTGAGATTGAGCTATAAATACTGTTAAATAGGGCCTGCGCTGTGTGTTACTATAGTGTATGTAGTGTACCCCGATTCCCCACCTATGCTGAGAAATAACAAAGTCGCCGTTTTCGCCTGTCAATCAGGCTGGTCAGGTCGGGAGGGCGTGTTCACAGCGCTGGTTCTTCCTCAGCTTTACGTTGGTGGCGTAGTGGTGTCCGCATGTTGAGGTGACTAATCCACTGTGGGCACGTGAACAAGCAGCGCGCGATCTGCGCTGTCATCCCTTTCGTCGGTGGGGGCGGCCATCTTCCTGGGGCCGCGCGTGCGCAGATCGAGTGCTCTGCTGCACGGGGCTTCAGGAAAATGGCCGCGGGATGCCGCGCGTGCGCATTAGAGATCGCGGCGGCCATTTTCCCAAAGCTGAGATGCAAGCTGAATAAGATGACACCTTTATATCTGCGATCTGCTGTCTTATTCCAGAGAAATCCACATTTGTCGTAATATGTAAATGACCTGTTAAGATCTATGTGTAAGAGGGTGGTGCTGTTATGGACAGTAAGGAACACGCTGTCACTTTAAGAGGCTGCACCCCCTTGTCTGGCGTGATGGAATGTTCTGCTTCTTCCCTGCAAGAGTCGTTGTAATGAACTAGTCTGAGCAGAGTGCAGGTGTGGAGCTGAGGCTGCTGCAGAGAGGACTTTTTGTGCTGATAGCTGAAAGAGAGAAGAACTGTGTCCTGATATAGCTGCAAGAGAGCCACGAAGATAAAGAAAGGGATTTACAGTTTCCAGGAGCATCCCTAGGATCCAGAAGCAAGGAGAAGACCACGTTTCACAGAGCTGACAGAAAGCCGTGCGCACCACCGCATTAGACTGCTGGGGGCCCCCTGGGACTGGATCTGATTCTCCAACATCACCGTGAGTCTGTTCCTGTTTGGTGCACATGTTAGGGCCTAGAGTAGGCTTCAGTAGTCAGAACATGGGAGCCGTGTGGCATGCTTAGTAAAGGCCAGGAGGTTATACGGAGAGTAGCATCATCACTTGTTTGTTGTTTACATTTGCTTGTTAGACATATTTTGAGTCTGTAATAGCTGAAGCACCGTGCTGTTTTACGGAAAAGATAAAGTTTATTGCTCTTGTAAATTGTCTGTTGCCATTGTATACCCATTTGCATCTTCCTCATTCCCTTCATTCCTTGCCCTCCAATAAATCTACCCTTTGTTGTTGGCACCTCATCTTGTGTAGTCTTCCTGCACCGTGGTGGTCCCCCGGCCATTGCTTCATATGGGCCGGACATAGATCTTAAGTCTCTGCCTCCGGAGCTTATTTTAACTGAAAGGAGGTGTTACCAATGTGAGACATGTAATGACTGACAGCCTGCTCTCCTGATCTACATGTCTCACATTGGTAGATATTATCCTATGTTGCAAATTTGGTGCATTTTTGATGCTTCTGATTTTCAGCAACTTTTCTGCACCAATGTGGTAATTGTCTTTACTATGTTTTTATCGTGTTATTTCCACTGCATTTTTTGTCTCTTTTCGGGCAGTCATTTTAAATAATACTAGCATATTTAGGAAAAACCTCCTGTTTACCGCACAATAGAAACGGACATACATCAAAATTGTACCCCAGGTGAATTTTTTGCATTTTCAAAAAATCTCATCCCACTTTTCTGGAACTGTAATAGGCTGTGGTTTCTCTTCATGGAAAAACTCAGCGGGGAAAAATATTTAGCTTATGTGCAAGGAACTTAGACCAGGGACACATTGGGTCTGACCAGAGTTTGAAGCAAGTGTCAGATTACTGTGATCCGATTCTCTCATGAATCACAGCACAGGTGTCAAGAAGATGGAGAGATTAATTTTTCCATCTTCTCCATTGTCTGTAGCCCTGTAAATCGGACTGCACTTGGATGACATCCGAGTGCAGTCCAATGTTTTACTCACACCCCTACACTTGAATGAATATGCGTGATCCACTTTGCCTAATCAACCTGAGAAAATTAGCAGATCTACTGCCCCACAGTCGAGTCGTGTGAGCGAGCCCGTATAGTTTTTCTCTCAGCAGGATACACTCCTGATTTTTGCTTTTATTTTAATACTGACGTGTGAATAAAGCCTTGTTTTGTCAATTCAATGGCAGAATAGAACTGTCATGTCATCTCCTCTCAGTCCTGGTGAGTGTAGACTTATTAGGATAAGATTGGGGAGCTGTTCCAATAGTTTGGTGATGTTGGGACAATTGTGGAATTCTTACAAAAAAGGGGTCCATGCAGGGACCATGTTTCCTATAAATGGCACATTTCTCATATTTTCACAACAATAAAAGGGGTTGTCCACCCTTGGGTACATTTTTTAACTTAAATGCACCAATTTGGGTCTAAAAATCAGTTTTCCAATTCAGTTTAATTAAAAATCCAACTTTTTTTTTTTTCAATGTGGTCTGTGGTCTTAAATCAGAGAAACTGCAGATAAAAGAGTTACACACTCCCGCTGAGACCATCATAGTACACTGACTGACGGATTCTCAGTTAACCCATTCTGCAGCCAGCTTTAGACGGAGCACCACAGAGGCTGGAGAAGGCAAAGGGTGCCAAACTTTTAATGAAACCCAATAGGAAAAAAATATTATAGACCTTAATACATATAAGTTAAAGAATTCTCCCAAAGGTGGATAACCCCTTTAACAATAGGACCTATTTGTTCTGAGTGATATAGGGGGGACTCATAAATTCACCTGTTTTGTCAAGTTGTTTGTCCATTGATTATAGTAGTAAAATCAAATACCCTTTTTTTTTTTTTCTTTTTTTTTTTTAATAAATTCTCCTAAACAGATTTACAATTAAGGTGAATCATTTCACAAATGTATCCCCAATGAGCAGTGAATCAGTGAGACGCAAATCAGGCTAAAAGTTTATTCCTTTCAACCAGGAGTCTAAACTTTACTTGAGACTTAATATTGCTATTTATCATACATGTAATCAGATGTCCTATGTGTTTTGTAAGCCAGCTAAAGGAAGAGGACATACCGGTTTATAAAGGATTCATCTGCTAATAGGAGGACAGAGCTGCTTCTAAAGGGTTAAACTGAGTATCTTACTATATCCTGCACAGAAACAACAGCAGCCAAACCACCCAGCAAAAGCTGTAGTGATTACCTGTATAGCTGCTCTTATTCTCCTCCTGCACCAACTCCATAATGTACAAGAATCAATGTAATTTTGCCACTTTATACAGTGGATACAAAAAGTCTACATGCCCCAGTTCAAATATCAGGTTTATGTCATGTAAACAAAATCATGCCAAAAGAAGAATAGTTTCAAAATTTTTTCCACTTTTAATGTCGCCCATAATCTGTACAAATCCATTGAGAAAAAGACAAATCATTGTTAGGGGAAAATTAAAAGTAACAAAACTAAAATAATGTGGTTGCATAAGTGTGAACACCCTTTTCTAATTGGGTATGTGGTTGTGTTCAGAATTAGACAATCACATTTACCGTCATGTTGCATGGCAGCTGTGCACTGACTACTATCATTTATTGTGATTCTGATTAACACCATAGAATTATTCGCTGTTCTAGGTGGATTTTTATGACATTTTATTAGTTACATTTAAAAAAAAAAGCCATGGTCGGTAAACAGCTTACAACACAGCAAAGGAATATCGTCGGGCAAAACTGTCAGTAAGAAGATGGGTACAAATTTTTTTCCAAGGCATTAGATATACCATGAAACATTGCGAAGACGTCATCAAAAGGTGGCTTAAATTTGACACAGCAGTGAGATTGCCTAGAATTGGACATTGGTCTGGGAGGCTCCCAAGAGGCCTACAGCAACAGTAGAGGTGCTGCAGGAATTTCTGACAATTCCTCATTGTGTACTGCAAGTGACAACAACCTCACATATTCTTCATATGTCTGACCTGTGGGGTAGGGTGGCAAGACTGAAGACTTTTCTGACAAACATTAACATCCAAAACTGGCTACGTTTTGCCAAAACCTTCATTAAGTCTGCCAAAAGCATGTTGGAAAACGTTATGGTCCGATGTGACCAAGGCTGAACTTTTTGGACATAATTCCAACCAATTGCAAAGGCAAAACTACACATCACCAAAAGAACAGCTTACCCATAGTGATGCATGGTGGAGACAGTTTTATGCTTTTAGGCTGCTTTTTAGCAGCTGGAACTGGGGCTTTAGTCAAGGTGGAAGACTTGAGAACAGTTCCAAAAATCAGTCAATTTTACATCAAAATCTTCAGTAAAGAGCTGAAGATATTAGAGATATTAGAGGAATTTCAGCAGGACAACGACCCCAATCAACCTCCAAATCAACAAAAGAATGGCTTCACCAGAAGATCAAAATTTTTTAATGGCCCAGCCAGAGCACAGGCCTGAATCAAAATGAAAATCTGTCCGTGACCTCAAGAGGGCGCTGTACACAGATGTCCTCACAACTTGACTTCCTACTGGAAGGAAAAGTGAGCAAAGATTGCCAGTCCTAGATATGCCGTGCTGATAGATTCCGACCCAAACAAACTGAATGCTACCAGAAATTCAAAGGGCACTTCAACAAAGTATTAGTATAAGGGTGTGTATTTATGTAACCACATTATTTTGTTCTTTTTTTATTCCTTTTCCACCTGAAAAGATTTGTTTATTTTTCAAATGCATTGTACAGCTTATGTCGAGGCATTAAAGGTGGAAAAAGTTCTGACATTATTTTTCTAGGTATGATTTTTTTTTTTTTTTACATAGCAAAATCCTGGAATATTAACAGCGGTGTATAGATTTTTTTCATCCACTGTAGAACAGCATTCAGCATAAAGCTAACAGACTCTGCTGTTTACATGCTACATTCTGCCAGGCTCCCCCCTCTTCATAGTGGTATCTCCCAACTCACAAACAGGAAGTCTCACACAGCTGTCAAATAGTGAGACAGCAATGTCCTCTTAAAGGGCCAGCGCTTTGATCACCAAATTGGTAAGGAAATGCTTTAATTTTTCAAATTGTATATATTTGGGAAAAAACTTTATATTTGGTCTTCTTTAACTTTATCAGGTTTCCCCATGAGTTGATATGTCCCCTTTTAGCAGATCTTCACTTTACATTTGCTGTGTACAGTACAATGACTGCTAAGAAACGCTGACCGACAGAAATCCCTAGACTTAGAACAGCTGAAGGTCGATAAGGCGCAACTCCTGGTAATTGATCATGCAGACACAGGGAATTAAACTTTATTGCTAGTATGAGGGGATAGGGTTCATTTTATCTTTGGTCACCGGGCCATTGGATTTTTTTTTTTCTTCCTTTTAGTGTATATAAATGGCCATTGTTAGGCCGTTGTCAGCTGAACGAGAAGGGATTGCATGGACTGGGAGGGGGGGGGGGAGAAAGGGGCTTAAAGAGGGGACATATGATTAATAAAACAACTATTGGAGAGGAGGGAACCAGGCACATGGTCGGCCACAGCTGGGAGGAAAGACCCAAGAGGTGAGGGGTGGAGGAACCCCGCTGACAGTGACCCAGAGACATCACACCAAGGGGGGAGTGTGACCAGCACATGATCCATGGAGGGGGGCACCGCGGACGCAAGAAAGAGGCCAACACTGGAAGAAGGCGAGAAAGGTAAGAGAATGAAGTAATGGGACAGGTGATTCTCCGCAACCCTGGAGACAGCAATGCATGGAGGAAAGAGACAGACGTGACAGCAATGAGAAGAAGGCATCAGCTGCTGCTGTAAAGCCCCCTTGTCTCCCCTCACACTGCCCCTTCAGCATTGCCACAGACTCAGGAATGTGCTCGCATGTCCTTTCATTCTTTTTTACAGAGATCCTAGCAACCAGCAATTCTCTGCCAGTTGTAGTACTACTAGTTGCAGCATGTTGTGCAGTGATTAGTAAAGCACTGATTGAATTCTGTTTTTTTCCAAAGTTGCAGTATTCTGAATTCTGTTGCTTCCAGGTACCTGTTCTTTCCCTCAAATATACTCCAGAGGAGCATTGCATGGCTTGTAAGCCTCCTCACACCAACTTGGAAAAACGTTACCCATTAGCCTTCCCTCAAATAGCCATGTACCAGTCATTAGCAGTACCAGGCGGGACAACGCAAGAAATCAGTCAGTGAAAATGTACATCAGACTGATGGAATCGCATGTTGTCCATTCATTTTTATTTTTTAATCAATTTGTTTGTGTACAAAAATTCTTTCTGTAAATCTGGCCAGAATAGCGCAGGCCTCCATCTTGTTTTTTTGTGCAGGCCAACGGTCAAGGCAAAGAAATACCAGGACATGTGAATGGCCCCATAGAGCCCAGTTCAGAATTCGTAAAATTGCATGCAAATATTGCAAACGTTTTATGTAACTCTTAAGTTGTGCAAATATTTTACGTTTGATTTTTTTACGCCACTCTGTCAACTTTTTGAAAAGTGTGTGGCATAGGCATGAGCGAATACGTCTCTGTCAAGCCAACTTTAGTCCCGAGTTTGGTTCAAGTGCCAGAACTCTACCCGAACTCCATAGAAATCATGAGTACCCCAACTTTGGTGCTGTAAAATGGTCATAGAAAGGGCTAGGGGGGCGCCAAAGCTCTCTCTCCAAACTGTCTCTTCCTCTCTCTCTCCAAACTCACTCTCTCAATCTTAACTTTGTCTCCAAACCCTTTCTCTCTCCAAACTCTCTATCTGAACCCTCTCTCTCTGTCTCTGAACTCTCTATCCAAACCGTCTCTTTCCACGAAACCTCTCTTCGAACTCTCTCCAAACCCTCTCTTTGAACTCTCTCCAAACCCTCTCTTTGAACTCTCTCCCTGAACTCTCTCTACTTCTCTTTACAAACTCTCTCTCCGAACCCTCTCCATTTTTAAACTCTCTCCAAACCCTCTCACCACTCTCTCTCCAAACCCTCTCTCTCCCCCTCTGAACTCTCTCTCCAAACCCTCTGTCTCTCTTTCCGAACCCTCTGTCTCTCCAAATTCTCTCTCTGAACCCTCTCTCTTAGGTCACAAATTGGTGTAAATTACAACCGAAATGTGTACCAGCCTCTGGTGGTGCCCTGTTGTTGAGCGATGCACCAAATGTGCCTCGTAACGAGTTCAGTTTTGCTAGTGACTGTGTTGCTGTTATTTGCAATGTATAAAAGTATTGCACAAGGTTTGATAAATGTGGTACATATTAAGATACTACACTTGTCTATAAAAATATTGCCCCAATTTTTACCCCACCCCCGGCTTATTTGGAGATTTTGACTTTTTTGTGACTTTAAAAATCAGTGATTCATAAATCTGACCGCTTCCACTTTTGAGAAATACAAATAGAGGCTGTCAAAGTCACCAATGTTTGTGCCAAATTCTGCTACTTTTCTTGCTGCAAAAAAAAAAAAAAACTTTAAAAAATGTCACCCTAATGTAACAGTGTGCCATCACTGACATGTGAATTAAGCCGATGGCCGGGTTCAAATGAGTGAATGAAAAAGCATCCGTAATTTTTTTTTTCCATCCGAACAGAGAATTGGTCCGTGTGAAAAATATTCTAGTCTGAACAACACCAACAGACTAAAAAAAAAGTGTCGCCCAGGAGGGAGACTTCTGTCCAACATTGACTAAAAAATATCAAATACCCTTATCGGTGAATAATATGTGTATAATTAAGTTTAGCTGCTGAAGAACCTCTTTAACTAGGAACAGAGCAATACATTTCAGTGGTTGGCACAGAAGGAATTTCCTTTCCAAGTGACCTGTGACTGATTAAGACCTCATCAGCCATGTCTATGTGATGCGCTGATCGCCGTGTGATTTTCTTAGCAAATATAGGATCAACCGTACGACTTTTTGGTCTAATGTTGTATTTGATGTCAGTCTTTTTTTTATGACTATTTATTTTTTTCTTTTTAACTCTTCCTCTTCATATTTCCACCGCTTTCGGCGCAGCTGCCGCCATGGTGTCGCACCTTCTGCTCTTTGCAGTCTCGCTCGCTGTCTTTATAGCGCAGATTGTACTTAGCAGGCTGTCAGATTCCCTGCTGACGCTGGCAGACTCCGCTCACACCCTCTCTCTCGTCATTGCTCTGTGTCCCGGTCTCATCCTCACCCATTTACCCTCCTTGCCCCCACATGCCAAGGTCCGGCTCCCCACTCTCTTCTCGCTACTCTCCCCGCTCTTTCTTTCCTCCCTTTGTCTGTCGCTCACCCTAGGGTCACTCGGACATCTCGTCAATCCGCACCATTCTCACCGTCCGGCACTCATCTTTGTGGCTGGAGTCCTTGGTCTGCTGTTCAATGTCATTTACATGGCTGTTACTGGAGCTTTTCAAGGTAAGACTGGTGGTAGGGTAATTGGGTGGGTACAGTACCTTGGTGCAATATAGCCCCCCATACACATCAGATAGCGCTCCACTTTTTCCCCCAACACACGCACTCTTGGCTCGGTTGTGCTCCCGAGTTTTCTCCCTTTAAATCACCTGTCGAGGAAGAGTCGGGTGGTCCCCATGCACATTGGATTGCCGGCCGATGCTGCCCCTATCATCCAGTGTGACCAACTTTAGCCTAATATGTATGGGGGCCTTTATTTGTAGTTGACAGAGCAACAATGAAGCTTTGAGATATTAGATGACCAAATATGTACATACAGTATAGACGTTATGTAAAAAGATCTCTTAGCCCTGATGACACCGGTGGACTTACTTTGAAAATCCAAATAGTTGTGTAATCCAAAACATAATAAAGTAAGCAAAGCTTAACTCTACCAGCCATTCTGCCATGGATTATCAAAGTAAGTTCATTAGCCTCATCAGGTCCAATAATTATTTAAAAAATATATACAGTACAGACCAAAAGTTTGGACACACCTTCTCATTTAAAGATTTTTCTGTATTTTCATGACTGTGAAAATTGTAAATTCACACTGAAGGCATCAAAACTATCAATTAAAACATGTGGAATTATATACTTAACAAAAAAGTGTGAAAAAACTGAAAATATGTCTTATATTGTAGGTTCTTCAAATTAGCCACCTTTTGCTTTGATGACTGCTTTGCACACTCTTGGCATTCTCTTGATGAGCTTCAAGAGGTAGTCACCGGGAATGGTCTTCCAACAATCTTGAAGGAGTTCACAGCGATGTTTAGCACTTGTTGGCCCTTTTGCCTTCACTCTGCGGTCCAGCTCACCCCAAACCATCAGGTCATCTGGCGTAGCACCCCATCACTCTCCTTCTTGGTCAAATAGCCCTTCCACAGCCTGGAGGTGTGTTTGGGGTCATTGTCCTTTTGAAGAATAAATGATGGTCCAACTAAACGCAAACCGGATGGAATAGCATGCCGCTGCAAGATGCTGTGGTAGCCATGCTGGTTCAGCATGCCTTCAATTTTGAATAAATTCCCAACAGTGTCACCAGCAAAGCACCCCCACACCATCACACCTCCTCCATTCTTCACGGTGGGAACCAGGCATGTAGAGTCAATCCGTTCTCCTTTTCTGCGTCGCACAAAGACATGGTGGTTGGAACCAAAGATCTCAAATTTGGACTCATCAGACCAAAGCACAGATTTCCACTGGTCTATTGTCCATTCCTTGTGTTCTTTATCCCAAACCAGTATATTCTGCTTGTTGCCTGTCCTTAGCAGTGGTTTCCTAGCAGCTATTTTACCATGAAGGCCTGCTGCACAAAGTCTTCTCTTAACAGTTGTTGTAGAGATGTGTCTGCTGCTAGAACTCTGTGTGGCATTGACCTGGTCTCTAATCTGAGCTGCTGTTAACCTGCGATTTCTGAGGCTGGTGGCTCGGATAAACGTATCCTCAGAAGCAGAGGTGACTCTTGGTCTTCCTTTCCAGGGGCGGTCCTCATGTGAGCCAGGTTCTTTGTAGCACTTGATGGTTTTTGCAACTGCACTTGGGGACACTTTCAAAGTTTTCCCAATTTTTCGGACTGACTGACCTTCATTTCTTAAAGTAATGATGGCCACTTGCCATAATACAAATTCTAACAGTCTATTCAGTAGGACTATCAGCTGTGTATCCACCAGACTTCTGATCAACACAACTGATGGTCCCAACCCCATTTATAAGGCAAGAAATCCCACTTATTAAACCTGACAGGGCACACCTGTGAAGTGAAAACCATTTCCGGTGACTACCTCTTGAAACTCATCAAGAGAATGCCAAGAGTGTGAAAAGCAGTCATCAAAGCAAAAGGTGGCTACTTTGAAGAACCTAGAATATAAGACATATTTTCAGTTGTTTTACACTTTTTTGTTAAGTATATAATTCCACATGTGTTAATTCATAGTTTTGATGCCTTCAATGTGAATTTACAATTTTCATAGTCATGAAAATACGGAAAAATCTTTAAATGAGAAGGTGTGTCCAAACTTTTGGTCTGTACTGTTTATATATATATTTATTTATTTAAATATATAAATAAATATATTCAGAAATACCAATTAGTGTATAAGCAGATCTGTCATTAGATTTCACACAACAAAATGCATATCTATCTGTGTAATAAATTGTATATATACACAATTTGTTGAGTGAAATCTGGTGGATTTCCCATAGAAATGGCCAAAACCTCAAAAACCTCTGTGTGAACATAGCCTTAGAGTGCCTGTCCAAAAATAGAAGGTCCCGATTCATGAAAAATGGTGTTTCTTACGCCAGTCTTCGTAAAAGACATGCAGTAATAAAATGCACCAAACTCATCATATTAGTGATGAGTGAACATGCTTGGATAAGGTGTTATCTGAGCATGCTCGGGTGCCAGCAGTGACTTCGGCATGCTCGAGTAATATGTTTGAGTCCCCGCAGCTGCATGTGTCGGTGCTGTTCGACAGCCGAAACACACGAGGAGATTTCCTAACAGACAATCCCTGCATGTGTTGCAGCTGTCGAACGGCACTGAGATACGCAGCAGCTGGGACTCAAACATATTTTTCGAGCACGCCGAAGACACTCAGTTAGCACCTGAGCATGCTCAGATAACACCTTATCCGAGCATGTTTGCTCTTCACTAGTGCATATCCCTTAATGAATTCAGCATTGCTCAGCAGTGGTGTGCGCCTCGCTAGAAATGTTACTCTAGTCAGGGACTGGAGTAGCATTTCTTGTGCAAGAACCACTGCTTGTTTTGATAAATTTGATGGAAGGGTTGTAGACACCCCCATGTCCCGCCCTGTTTACTCCCCACCTCCATTCATTTTTGGTGGAGGTGCCCGAAACTGGAGTGAAAACTCCAAAAGTTGTCAAATTCTCACGCAACCTTTGCGTTGCAACTGTCCACACTGTTTTATGTCTGTTTTCTAAATCAGGGCATAAGGGAATGTGCACACGGTGTCTTTATCAGGCGGGCCTAAATGCCAGTCCACCACATAATAGCCCAGCAGCATTATAAATTAGATGGGGCCCTGTACATTGCGCCCAGGAGCATTACATGTAGTTGTCCGTGTTGTCGCTGGCTCACGTTCAGCCATGTGACTGCATTTCCTCTTTTCCCATCCTCCCAGGTCTGTGCTTAGCGGGACTGCAGCCATATCAGCCTCGGTGGTATCTGGTCCTGCGCATGCTCTGTTCCCTCGCTCCATCATCGCTCCTCCTAGCCAGCAGCTTGCTGCTTCACCTGCTCAGTCACCCGGCCGTGCACTACCTGGATCCCGCTCTCTCCTTGGTGTCTATAGCAATCATGATTGCTTCAGCCTACTCCGACATCGTTCAGAATGGCTGCCTTCTCCTCCAAGCTGTGCCTCCCTCTGCTAAATTACAAAGTCTAAAGCAAGATCTGGATTCAATCTGCGACAATAATGGACATCATGAACTTCATATATGGTCCCTTGCCCCAGACCATAGCGTGGCATCTCTCCATGTTCATTGTTCCGGGATGGAGGAATACAAGACCATTTTAGCCCAGGCCAAAGTACTTTTTAAGCGTCATGGCATAAGAGAGCTGACCATACAACCGGAGTTTGGTAGCCCAGGAACGTGCGCTTTGTCTTGTGGACCAGCTTGTGCCCACCACTCCTGCTGCTGCTCTCCACATACGTTAAGTAATGACTTGGTCTTGGCCAACGTCTGCACCTGAAGACAATGGATGAGATTCACCACTCGGTAATGGACAGTTGTGGAAACTTATCAAATGTGAAAAAGTTGAACCCATAACCAATAGAGTTGAGCATAAAAATTCGCAAGACACTGGGTCAGCTGCCACATCAGTAGTCTATGGACAAAATTAACCCCACAAACCTTCTACTATCTGCAGCATCCCCAGCACCTCTTCTGATAAGTAGGTCCTTGTGAAATTATGCAGAGTCGCAATGTAATTATGTTGCAAGGCTCTCTCTGGTCTGATGGCCACATCAATGGTCCATGACCATCATACGCAGTACCCTGTGAACCTACTATATTCGGCATTCCCAAAGCCTCTTCAGATTAGTAGGTCCCTGTGAAATTATGCAGAGTTGCAATTTAATGATGTTGCAAAGCTCTGGTCTGATGGTTACATCGGTAGTCTACGGCCATCAGACCAAGACCCTGTGAACCTACTACATTCGGCATCCCCGATGCCTCTTCTGATTAGTAGGTCCCTCTGACATTATGAGGAGTTACAATATAATGTTGCAAGGGTTCGATCTGATGGCCACATCAGAAGTCCATGGCCATCAGACCAAGACCCTGTGAACCTACTACAATCGACATCGCCGGCACCTCTTATGATTAGTAGATCCCTGCGACATTATGCACAATCGCAATGTAACAATTTTGCAAGGCTCCGGTCTGATGGCCACATTGGTAATCCATGGCCACCAGACGAGGACCCTGTGAACCCACTACCTTCGGTATCCCCAGCGCCTCTACTGACTAGTACTTTTCAGTTTATTACATTGTGGCATGACGCCACATGGTCTACTAATCAGAAAAGGAACAGTTTAAGCCACAGGAAGTTTGCGGTACTTTAATCCGGTGGCCAAGGACTACCGGCGTGGCCACCGCACCAGTGTCCTGTAAATTGTTTTGCTCAACTCTAATAACCAACCATAACAATGGCTGTAGAGCGACCTCCATTTTTCACAAGGACGATAGATCTTCACCCCTCGTAGCTTTCTATTGACTACCCTCAGACCACAGGCATGTAACCCAAAATGTTTTTTTTAAAAATATGATTTTTAATATCTACATTAAAACTTAGTGCATTGACTGCTGCTTTTCTTAAAAATTCTCAATCACTACTTACAAGATTTTCGATATAAAACCCCATTTCCCAACACAAAACCACTTTGCAGCCATATTGTTAGATAGCGTAGGGTAAATGAATAAAGTGCATCACCACCATCCTCCGTCACCACGATCCCAGCATTGTACGGTGGTTTATACTCGCCGAGTCCAATAAATCATCTATTTTTCTTGCGTGGTGGAGAGCTGTGGGGGGACGTTAATGCTGTCATGTTAGTGGATACACCATTACCTTGTATATTTACATTACAATTAAAAATGAAAAACTATCATCTTCCAAGACAAACCCAAGGTTGTCCAATGCTCCTTCCTCCGTTCAGAATACCTCGGATTGGATTTTATTGGGGTTTTAAAATAAAGTCCATTCATGAAAAATGACTGACTTCTGAGAGGTCAGCACCTATCCATTGGGTCCTCCGGGTAAGCAACATCGGCAAAATCTTGTCCATGCTCGCCAGTGAGGGCAAGGCTGTCACCCACCAAGCTGGCTGTTGCGGTGTCGACCTGAGCGTGCGCTAAATTTTCAAAATTGACTGGATCTGTTAAATCATTGAATTCTCCCTGAATCCATGGCATCATGGCATTGAAGTTGGTAGG
This sequence comes from Ranitomeya imitator, assembly GCF_032444005.1. Classification (NCBI taxonomy): domain Eukaryota; kingdom Metazoa; phylum Chordata; class Amphibia; order Anura; family Dendrobatidae; genus Ranitomeya; species Ranitomeya imitator. The sequence goes on along the minus strand of NC_091283.1, from coordinate 60,246,492 downwards.
GAAATCTTCAAGAAAAGGTTCATGGAGCGTAGGTTCATCGGTGGCCATCATGTTCACAGCCATGTTTTCGAGGTTAGAGAAGGGTTCATGAATGGGAAAAAAATCTTAAAAATAGAATGAAAATGGATAAAATATAATTACTACAAATATTTAATACATTCTGCTATAATCCATACAGTTATATTGGCCTTACTGTGTGAAGATCACTACATTAAAATGTTATTCACAACATTTACAGTCATCACCTATTTGCAAAATTTGCAGATCCGTGGGGGCTTTAAAGTTGGGGTCTCCAGAGATCTAGAAAACTGATCTGAAATAACTCCTTAAAGGGGGCCTTTCACTGGATTTTTTTAATTTACACTCTGCACATCCTCCAGTAGCCGCTGCTCCACTAAATCTGGATCAGTTTTTATTTTTATTTTGTGCCCCTCCATTCCAAAGTTGTGCCCCTCGGAAATAAAGGTGCAAATTTTCCCTTTGGCCTACTAGGCGTGTACCACAGAACCTCTCTGGGTGCAGTTGTGTTTTGATTGGCCAGCATGAAAAGAGAAAAAGCACACGCCCCCAGAGAAGTTCTGTAGTAAACGCCCAGTTTGCTTGAAGGGAAATTTGATATATTTTCGGAACGGAGGGACACAGAAGAAAAAGAAAAACGGTTTCAGATTCCGTGAAGCAGCGGCAATTGGAGGAAGCACTAACAAAATCTAGGAAAGCGTACACTTTAAGCTCAGTTCACATTTATACTGGAGGTCCAATTCCATTGCAGCTTTTGTCGTATTTGCATAGAGAGGCAGGCAGTGCTATTTTTTTCAGGTGGAATGACGGATGCCATGAAGGAAGCTGAAGGACCCCCATTGTAAGTCAATAGGGTCAATTAGGTCATGTGATGGATGTACAGTCTCACTGAACTCAATTACAAAACTAACCTACTCAGCTCCCTCCAGTGGTGGCTGCAAGCACAAAGAATTTCAACATTTCACTACATTTTTCACTTTAAAAGGGTTGTCTTATGCTTTCATATGCAGGTGTGCACCGCTTCTCTTCATACTGGGTTCCTTTTTGCTATGAAGTGATGCGCTCCAGAAGATTGATTGTACAGACCAATGGCATGGCTGCGCGTCTGGTCTGAGCTCTGCACGCAGATGTAGCTTTGTTTCTGCAGCATTGAGGCAGCACAGAAGCAATGCTATACCTATGCTCCAGCATTAAATCAGTGCTTACAAGCTCTGTAGAAAACAGAAGTGGTCATGATCGACCACAGCTGAAAGGCTGCAGACGTAGCCAGTAACCTAGATGGTAACCTTGAGAATGGAGAGGATTTTTAGTAACACGTGAATAGCAAAGTTGCTTATATTTAAGAACACTTTGCATTTTTAACTACTAGTGATGTTGAGGGCGAACGTATTAAACCTAGAATCCGTTTCCTTGCATATTACTAAGAGTCTAGAACCCATTTGTGCCCCCATTAACTGAAATGGTCCTTCAATCCAAATGGCAGGTGTCACCCCCCAGGATAAGCCCCAATAACAAATGCCACATGACAAACTATAATGCACAACACCTGGCAGAAATAAGATCTATCAATCTGAATAATTACATCACAAACATAGAACGACTTTCTAATAAAGATCTAAACATTCCAAAAAAGGAGATTTTTGTGTACTCACCGTAAAATCTCTTTCTCTTAGCCTCTAATTGGGGGACACAGGACCATGGGTGTTATGCTGCTGTCCACTAGGAGGCGACACTATGCATAATCTGAAAAAGATTAACTGTGGCTCCTCCTCTGCAGTATACACCCCGGGACGGCGTCAGCCTTCTCCAGTTTTGTGCAAAAGAAGTGGGAGGAATGTGACATGAATAACATAACCATGCCTATAAGAAGGCAACTATGTACGAGCTCAAGCAAACAATATGAGAACTCGACAGTAACAACGGCCCAGAAGGGCAACAGGGAGGGAGCTGTGTCCCCCAATTGGAGGCTAAGAGAAAGAGATTTTACGGTGAGTACACCAAAATCTCCTTTACTCTGTCGCCTCATTGGGGGACACAGGACCATGGGACGTCCCAAAGCAGTCCCTGGGTGGGAAGCAATGGACGAATGTTGTGCAGACAGGCCGCTACACTTGGGGCACCGCCGCCTGCAGAACACATCTACCCAGGCTCGCGTCCGCTGAGGACTGGGTATGAACCCTGTAGTGTTTAGTAAACGTGTGTAGACCTCCGGAAGGACGCAGTCCTTGACACATATATACGCAATGCTCTGACAAGGTCAAGTGTATGCAGAGCCTTCTTCACTCTATGAACCGGGACCGGACAAAAGGATGGCAGTGAAATTTCCTCATTGAGGTGGAAGTGGGACACAACCTTCGGAAGGAAGGATGGGACCGTACGGAGAACTACCTTGTCCTGGTGAAAAACCAGGAAGGGCCGTCTGCAGGAGAGTGCTGTCAGTTCAGACACCCTGCGTAGCGAGGTGATTGCCACCAGGAAAACCACCTTCTGGGAGCGGGACCTCCTTAAGGGGTTCGAAGGGTGGTTCCTGCAATGCTGTCAGGACCAGGTTGAGGTCCCACGTTTCTAGTGGTCGTCTGTAGGGGGAACCAATCAGGAGCCCCCTGAAGAAAAGTCCTTACTTGCGGCTTGGTAGCAATGCGCCTTTGAAAAAGCACTGAGAGGGCTGACACCTGGCTCTTAAGCAAGCCCAGGGACAGCCTGGCCTCCAGACCCGATTGGAGAAAACCAAGTACTTTGGGTAAGGAATAAGGGAGTGGAGTCTGGCCACGAGATTCGCACCAGGTAAAGAAAACTTTCCAGGTACGGTAATAGATCTTGGCAGAGGCTGGCTTCCGTGCTCTGATCATGGTTCCAATTACGTCCGACAGAGCCCTGCCTGGGTTAGAACCCAGGTCTCAAGGGCCACGCCGTCAAATTGAGAGCCCCTGAGTTCTGGTGGTAGAATGGGCCTTGTGATAGAAGATCGGGGCGTCTACTGTAAGTTGTACGATGTCGGCGTACCATGTACGTCTGGGCCAGTCCGGTGCGATTAGGATGGTTGGAACTCCCTCTTGCTTGATCTTCCTCACCACCCTGGATATCAGGGGGAGAGGTGGAAAAATGTACAGAAGCTGAAACTGGGTCCAGTCCTGAACCAGCACGTCTGCTCCGAGCGACCGCGTATCGTGTGTTCTGGCCATGAAGTTGGAGACCTTGGCATTGAAGTGAGATGCCATTAGGTCCACATCCTGGGTCCCCCAGCGATGGCAAATCTGCCGAAAAATTTCGGAATGGAGAGACCACTCTCCTGAGTCTATTCCTTGTCGGCAGAGGAAGTCTGTTTCCCAGTTGTCCACACCTGGAATGTGGACTGCCGAGAGAACCGACCCTGTGTCTGCCCAGTGGAGGATATGTGACACCTCTCGCATCGCCTGGGCACTGCGGGTCCCCCCTTGGTGATTCACATATGCCACAGCCGTGGCATTGTCCGACTGTATTCTGATGTGAGAGGCTGCCAGTAAGTGATGAAAGGCCCTCAATGCCAGGAGGATGGCACAAATTTTCAGGATGTTGATGGGCATGGTCGCTTCCACTGGGGACCACTTGCCCTGTGGTGTAGGTGCACTGCTCCCCAACCCGTCAGGCTCGCATCGGTGGTCAGAACCTTCCATTGACCTGTGAGAAAGGATTTCCCCTTTGTTAGCGAGGTTGGCTTGAGCCACAAGTGCAGGGACTTCTTGGTTGACGACGTTAGCCGGAACTCCCTGTCGAGAAAGGGTTTTTGTCCCAGGACTTGAGGATGGCTAATTGGAGAGGCCTGAGGCGAAACTGGGCAAATGGGATGGCTTCTATTGCTGCCCCCATCCTCCCGAGGACTCTCATGGCAAACCGGAGAGATCGAGGGGGTTTATGGAGGAGGGTGCGAACTCCTAGGCGGAGAGCCAGTGCTTTGTCCTTGGCAAAGATCACTAGACCCCTGGAAGTGTTGAATAGCATTCCCAGGAAGGTCAGAGACTGACTCGGGGTTGGTGATGACTTTTCTAAGTTGACTAACCAGTCCATGCGACTCAGAGTGTTGATTGTAATTGAGACGCTGAGCTTGCAGCCCTTGAAGGTGGGAGCCTTGATGAGTAGATCATCCAAGTATGGAACGACTACTGTGCCTCTGGAGTGCAGGACGTTCATGGTGGCTGCCATGACTTTGGTAAACACTTTGGGGGCCGTGGCGAGTCCGAACGGGAGAGCCACGAACTGGTTGTGGTCCTGGTCAATTGCGAACCTGAGAAACCTCTGATGGGCAGGTGCAATCAGCATATGGAAGTATGCGTCTTGTATGTCTATGGAAGCGAGATATTCTCCCTTGTCCATGGACGCAATGATGGACCGAAGAGACTCCATGCAGAAGTGACGGACCCGTACATATTTGTTGAGTTGTTTTAGGTCCAATATGGGCCGCACACTGCCTCCTTTCTTGGGGACTACGAATAGATTGGAGTAGAACCCTCGGAAGCGCTCGGCCGTGGGGACCGGTACTATGACTCCTGCTTGAAGAAGCGAGGAGACCGCTTGTCGGAAGGCACGAGCCTTGGCCGGTGGTTTTGGGGGGACAGAAAGGAAGAATCGGTCCGGTGCGTTGGAGGTGAACTCTATCTTGTTTCTGGAAAACACTAGTTCCCTGACCCACCTGTCTTCTGTAATAGGCAGCCAGACTTGATGAAAGAGCAAAAGTCGGCCGCCTACGGGTGTGGTATGTTCCGGAGTCCGTGAGTCATAATGAGGAGAAAGTCTGAGATTTTCCTCCTCTGGGCTTAGAATGGGCTGCTTTTGACTGCCAGGTCTTGTCCGACCTTTGCGTTGATCGTGAATTGTCACTGTGTGGGGAACGGTTACGATTTTGTGTTGGACGCGAGACGGACCAGCCCGAAGAATTCCGAAAGGATCGGAATCGAGTTTGGTTACGCTTCTTGTAAGTGCGTTGAGGTTTCAGTTGGGGAAGAGAGGTACTCTTACCCCCGGTGGCGTTGGATATCATCGTGTCTAACTGTTCACCAAAAAGTCACCCATTGAGGTAGGGAAGGTGCGTGAGGGACTTCTTTGAGGCTGCATCCGCTTTCCATTCCCGCAGATAGAGGATACGCCGAATTGCGTTTGATGGTATCCTCGCTACACCCCTTGCTGAATCCAGAGCTGCATGAAGCATGTAATCTGCAACGACTGCTATTTGAACCGCTTGGTCCGACAGCTCAGGAGCGGATGCTTGGAGGCCAGCTTGTAAATTTTTGGCCCAGGCCAGAATGGCCTTGGCGGCCCAAACTGAAGCGAACGCAGGAGCCAGGGATGCCCCTGCAGCTGGTCTGCTGCATCCCTGAGGGTTGAGCTATCTGGCAGTGAAAGGAGGGTCTGTGCTGCTAGTCTAGAGACTGTGGGGTCTACTTCGGGTGGGTCTGTCCATTCCTTGGTATCTTTCTGTGGGAAGGGGTACCTCACCTCTAGATATTTGCTATTAGCAAATTTTTTCTCAGGCTGTGAAAGCCGCTTTTTAAGGATCGCCTTAAACTCTGGGTGGTTAGAGAAAACCTTAGGCGGCTTCAGAGGTCCTTCAAAGGAAATCTTGTGTTCTTGGGCCTCTGGTGGCGGACCAGAAATGTCCAGCACCCGATGGATGGAAGAGATTATGTCCTCAACTAGCGCTGTATTGCTAGGAGGGATTGGGATCAGGGACCCTTGTCTGAGTCGGAGTCACAGATGCCTTCCGAATCCAGTGTATCACTGAGGTGTCCCCTGCTGGGTGAGCTGGGGCGGAGGCCTTCTCTGGTCGGGGATTGCGGAGATCTGCATTGTCTGTCCCTGGAAGGGGACGGTCTAGGTGACCTAGAACTACGGTGTCTCTCCCTAGAAGGGGATGACCGTGTGCTATGGGATGACGCAGATGAACGTGACCTGTGGGTCCGCTTGCGTCCTGACCTAGACGTGGATGTGCCAGGGTCGTACTGTCCCTGAGTCAAGCTCTCCCTTTTCTGGGTAGCGGTCATAGCCGCGGCATGACTCTGCAGAGCCTAAAGCAATGTGGAGGTTAGGTTATCTATAGACTGCGTCATAGATTGCAACATCTGAGTGACCCATTCTGGCGTGGCATTAGACACTGAGGCATTAGCAGGTGCCTCTTGGGGCTCTGACACAGTAGTCTGAGTGAAGCCCTGGCAGTGCGGGTACGTGTTGCCGCTGGGGAGAGCGGTCCCGCAGGCTGTGCAGAATGCATAATAGCAGTCCTGCCTGGTTCTCTTGGACCTTGAGCCCGGCATAGTGCACAGAGTGCAAATGGCTGGCTATGCAGAGCACCTTACAGGGGTAGCTATGCAGAGGAACCTTATAAGGGAGCCTTATAGGGAATATGGATTCACAGCCGTGTAAAACGACCCAGCTGTGATCTTACCCCACCAGTTTGCTCCTAGGTCCAGCGCTGAAGAACCACAGGCCTGTGCCCCCCGGAGACTGAAAAAGAGGCAGGGAGAGAAGGGGGGGAAGAGCTGAGGAAAAAAAGGCGGCAAAGCTGTGTAAAAACGCGCCCTTTCTGTCTCGATCCACCCCCTCTGTGACACTGTAGAGTGTCATATTTGTCATCCGGGGGGCGGGCCGGGGGGCGCAGAGGAGGCGGCGGCTACAGCTAGGCCGAAGCCGGGGCCTAAATTAGATGCATGATGCCCAGAAAGGCTCCAGGCTGGCGCGGAAGTCCGGGAGGGGGTCGGATCTGAACCGGACCCCCCCCCGGATTTAAAGGCAGGATGGCGGTGGGGCTATAAGCGGAAGGGGGAGCCTGGTTGGGGTCTCCCTGAGGCAGTATAGAGCTGATGCTGCCGCAGATACAGGGCGCAGGGAGCCCGTGTCTCTATTGTGCCATGCCTGCCTGCACTCCCCCCGGCCCCAACAGGAGCCCGCAGCTGGGCTGGGGTCCCTGGATGCAGGCGCAGTGTGCTGGCCCATTGCTGGGAGCTGCAGAATGGTGCCTGTACAGGCCCTACCTGAGGTGTCTCAACCTAATGCCCCCAGATGGGGATTAGGGAGGGTGCAGCTATGACCTTCAGGGGGCTTCATCCTCGCCTCGATCTCAACCCAGAAACCAAAAGGAATTTGGGAAGGAGGGGGGTTCTTGACTTCGAACCAGCACCCGATGGACTGGGGAAGGAGCGACATGGGGAATAGCCATCTCGACTTCAACCGGGCGCCTCGTAATAGGGGGCCGAGGAAGGAGCCATGCCGGGAGTCTCACAGGAGACCCACTTTTCTTCATCTGTAATCCGGAAAAAAACGGAGTAAAAAAATCTTAGGTGTGCCTCCTATGCGACACTAAGCAAAAACTGGAGAAGGCTGACGCCGTCCAGGGGTGTATACTGCAGAGGAGGAGCCACGGTTAATCTTTTTCAGATTATGCATAGTGTCGCCTCCTAGTGGACAGCAGCATAACACCCATGGTCCTGTGTCCCCCAATGAGGCGACAGAGTAAGATTCCATTATCTGCCGAACACTTCTTTTCTTTAACCCCTAGGTGGCAGTGCGAGTGCATGTAATAAATGTGCTCTAGGCCCATTTGCGCAGACTTTAGGGTAGGACCTAGAGGAAGTAGTCACGTCGTAGCCGTAAGCTGCAGCAATTATTTGATTTTTGCATGGGGAACGCATGTCCGACCTTACTGCTGTTTGCAATATTGCGTTAATAGGGGAAAGAGAGAGGAATATCCCAATAAACTGTTCTCATCCCTCTGCAGCAGATTGCAAGAATCATCATATTGTCAAGAAACCTTTCCAAGAAGGGAGGACAGTGCAAATCAAAAACCTCTGAAGCAATATCACACGCAAACGTTCCATGTAGATGGAACGGCTTAAAGGGGTGTTTTCAAGTAATCCCCTTTCTATAGAATAGGAGATAACTTCCCGATCGCTAGGGAAGGGTCCGACTGCTGGGACATGGAACGTTTGTGTGTGATATTGCTGCACTGTCCTCCCTTGTTGGAAGGGTTTCTTGACAACAGGGTTTTATTTTATCCTTGAAATAAGAGCTTGACAGCTATCTATTATGTATGGCTGGGGGGGTATTTTAATTTTAGTATTTGGGAAGACCTTCCCAGATATTTCTAGCTATACTGCCCGATGCCAGTATTTTGCAGAACTCTACACTTGTAGATTGAGCATGAGAATAAGGTGAGGGGTGGTTGCTGTGAAAGATGGCCTTCTGTAGTCACTAGATGCAATATTTATATTTCCAGAATACAGCCCACCCTGGGCAGTTCCCCAATGCAGTACATAAGCACTTTATGACTCGGCGTAAGGTATGGCATTGTGTTTAGCAGTGATAATGGCCTTGGGGCACGTCACACTGATCTTTGACTTTGATGACAGCTATGAGTATGGTCAGACCGAGAAGACTAATTTTACCAGCAATAATCGTTATTACGTGCCTAGACGGCAGGGCGTACCTGCCATGCGGTTGCAGTGTTCCGTGTAGTCAGGTCTGAATTGCCGATTGCTTTTACTCTCAATCCCATGTGGATCTGCAAATAGAAAATTCAGACAATTCTGTCACTTCCCCGGATTGTCGCCTTGTGGATAAATCCCCTATGGTTATACATACCTGGCCCATTAATGTCCTCAAAGGGTGACGAGAGCCGTTGCCGCTTTTTGCCTAATCCATAGGCATCTGGAGAAAAGATTAGTAACTATGAGGAGATGCGTGAACGATCTGTACATCTTGGGAGAGTTAAACGATTTTTTCTGAAACCCACACAATAAACAGAACGTCCTTTACTCCCCCTCCCCGGGTCCAGTGCTGGGTCTCCGCTGATCACCGAGTGTTATTGTCTGCAGCGCTGATGTCAGGTAGTCAGCGCCACAGCCAATCAGTGAGCTCCGTCCGAGTAGACGGCACTGAGTCCAGCGATTGGCTGCCGTGCTGTCGACTTGACAAACTGGAGTGAATTTTAGTCTGGGATTAATAAAGTTAAGAAATGACAGATTCACGCTCTCCTAGCCTTCCCAGAATTTCCCAGGGTGCAATATGCATGTATTGGAAATACTGTAGGAAAATTCCTGCAGAAAATCTGCAATCAGCAGGAAAATCCACACTGGCAAATCTACATAACAAGGATGGAGATTTTGGAGCGGGTTCATCCATATTTTATTCTTTTGCGGGAGAATTGCGGGAAATGGGCAACAAACAAGGAAGTCAAAATCCCCAACATACCTCCATGGTTGTGGATTTTCACTTTTTTGTTGAACTGATGGGGAAAAAAAAAATAGGCAACAAACCGTCACCAATACACAACACAAATTGACAAGCTGCAGATTTATAATCCGTCAACGTCAATGGCATGTCAATCTACAGGCCAATATTATTTATTTAATCCAATTTGCTGCCGACGCAGACTTTCTGCTTGCAAATTCGGGAAGAAAAATCAACAGCATTTTGTGCTACATGTGATCCTCAAGAATATCCTGCTATGAAGGAATTGTAATTACTCACTGATTGGTCGCGGCATGTAGGTGAAGATCACTGCCTCGCTGCGGATCCCGTCTCCGATCCTCTGCAGACATACTTGCACAGGAGCCGGGTCCTTGATGTGCAGATCATGATACGGAGGCGTCTTCAGGACGATGGCGATCTGCCTGTGGACATCGGCTTGCGAGAAATCGGCACAAGCTTGCCATTCCCCTTCCGAGAACATAACCTTTATATCCTCTGGAAGAAGGCACCAAATGTCAAGGTAACATACAAGCAGGATAGTCTGCTCAACATTTACTGATCTGATCGGGGTATTATATCTCCAGGCACAGAAATCTCAGGACAGTGTCAAAGGGGCCTGTGATCACAGATCTTATTCCATGGGCATCTGACATAGTAGACACTAGAATGGCCCTGGAGGAAAATCAGCCATGATGACTGCATATGTCATGAAGACACTGACAAGCTATGGATCTCCTGGGATCACATGTGCCGATCTCTCACCTTTCTGCACTTTGTCACACAGGATATACAGCTCCTCTCCGCCGTCACAACGGCCGTGATCTTTATTCATCCGGCAGATCTTCAGCTCCGAAGTGTTAGTGGATTCTGTGAAGATGGATGGAAGATATTAGGTCCGACACAAGACAATGCAGGAGGGTCCAAATGCAAGGACCCCCCTTTGCCAATCACAAGAACAATGGACCTCGAGTCTCCATGTGATCACACCTGCGGAAAATTTTAATAAGCGGTAAATTGCAGAATTTCTTGCGTTTACAGGCTCTCTCCCAAAGTACCCATATATGAAGATGGGAAATAACCCTTTAATTATCAGGATACTTACTTTTATCATACACCGACTCGGACAGCACTGGGCCAATACACATTCGCTGTCCAGATGGAGTAGTATACGAAGCCTGGAAGCATAACCTGACAACATTCAGATCCACCTCCTCATGGTGCCGCCACATGCCAGCTATGGGGGAGAAACAGCAAGCAGAAGCCATGATACTCGTCACTCACTAGAGAATATACAGACGCTATAGGGGAGAAACAGCAAGCAGAAGCCATGATACTTGTCACTCACTATAGTGTATATAAACGAGATATATATATATATATACACGTATACACATATACAGTACAGACCAAAAGTTTGGACACACCTTCTCATTTAAAGATTTTTCTGTATTTTCAGGACTATGAAAATTGTACATTCACACTGAAGGCATCAAAACTATGAATTAACACATGTGGAATTATATACTTAACAAAAAAGTGTGAAACAACTGAAATTATGTCTTATATTCTAGGTTCTTCAAAGTAACCACCTTTTGCTTTGATGACTGCTTTGCACACTCTTGGCATTCTCTTGATGAGCTTCAAGAGGTAGTCACCGGGAATAGTCTTCCAACAATCTTGAAAGAGTTCCCAGAGATTGTATAAATCAAAAACACACTGGCGCTGTCTTATTTCGCTGTAATGTATAAGCCGCTGGCACCCGGGCAGATAGGATGTGCAAATCTGCCCAGCAAAATGTCTCAAGTGTAATAGAAAAGGGGCTGCCGCGCTAATACCAGTGTGCCGATGCACAAACTCAGTGACTGTACGCCTGTAGTCACTGCACGTTCCGGAATTAATAGAGCGGCACTTACTTGTTTGTGTCTGGAGTCTCTGGCGATGTGGTTGGCTGAAATAAGTCCTCAGTTGGGGAGCGTCCTCCCTTTGCACCAAAATGGCTCCTGAATCCCCGTCTGCAAGAACCGGCGGTTTGCCTCGGCCGAAGGCGCCGCCGTGTAGTAGCGTTCTGAGCGGGGTGCGTGGTTAGCGGTGACATCACCTGCCCGTAGAAGACGGACATGTACAAGGGCCAAGCCCGACGCGTTTCGAGGGAACCGTCCCTCTTTCTCAAGGTTGTTGTACCTGTACTATCGCTAACCCTTTATACCCCCATGCTTTTCTTGCTGATGTGCCGATCGCACTATCTTGGGCACGCTGCTTACCCAAAACTTGCACATGATAAATTCTGCATCACAACTGAGCTACATATGTATATTGCATAAATGTTAAATTTTTTGGAAAAAGAGGAATAATCTCCCCTATGCTGAACACTTATTATATATGAGGGGCCATTTGTTTCTCCAATCTCTAAAAAAAAACCTTTTGCAACAAACAGCCATTTTCATGTATGTGCAATGGAGAGACACCTTGTCCTTGCTCCAAATTCAGTGCAAATATTAAAAAACCCCATATGACGTTCTAAAAGTTATATTTTATTAATTACACAATAACAATATAAAAATATGAATATATATAAAAAAAACTACTATATTAACCCCCATAACCTATAAAAATATTTATAAAAAAATGTTTACAAAAAATAAATTATACATAAAAACCATGTTAATTTAATTGTTTTTATATATACCCACATTTAAATTTATTACTAGGGTTGAGCGAAACGGATCGTTCATTTTCAAAAGTCACCAACTTTTGGCAAAGTCGGGTTTCATGAAACCCGACCCGAGAGAGGGAGAGAGAGAGAGAGAGAGAGAGAGAGAGAGAGAGAGAGAGAGAGGAGAGAGAGAAAGAGAGGGAGAGAGAGAGAGAGAAAAAAAAAAATTCACATTGACTTTGCATTGGGTTTTGGTCGATCCCCGACTTTTCGCCATAATCGGCCGATTTCACTCGACTCGACTTTAGAGATAGTCGGGTTTCGCGAAACCTGACTCGACCCTAAAAAAGTAAAAGTCGCTCAACCCTATTTATTACCACTCAAAAATCATTTAGAATCATTAAAATGTTAGCACCAAATATTGCTCCCCCATAGGGCATACAATTCTATTTCATAATTGAGTCCCTTCGGGACCAAATTGTCTAATGTAAAAATCCACTTTGACTCCACTTTCGACATGCTCCTCAAGTAGTCCCCGCCTCTGGGATTTTTTTTGGACAATCTGGATACCGCAGAAAGACCTTCCATTACACGTGCGGCTGTGTTTTTCTGCATAATGGCGTGACAAAGGGTGTCCCACAAACCCCTTGGCAATACTATTCCTTTATCCTATCTCTCAATCGTCTCTTAGTACGGCCCACATAGAGTTTGCAGGATATGCTATCTTTAATAATAAATGATTCGGTCCTCTCTGTATTCCAAAACAATGTTTGAACCCACTTTTTACATTTTGTCCATACACAACAAGGGCAACTCCCACAAGAAGTGAATCCCCCATCACCTGAACTTTGATACCTTATTGGTTTTATATGCCCACCATTCATTCCCATTCTAATCGTTGGGGCTATGATATTCCCAATATTCTTAGCCTTTCTGAAAACAAATCTCGGTTTATCAGATATTAATTCTCCCACAATTCTATCCTTTTTTTAAATGGGCCAATATTTTTTAATTATATTAGTGAATCTTTTCCGGTTCACATGATATTGAGTGATGAATGGTATTTTCCCAATTTCTTGTGCTGTACTTAAGGGTTCAGGTATTGTTTTTGTTCCATGGGTCAAATTCCCTCTTGGAACGGCCTTAACATCTTGCCTTACTTTCTCAAGAGATGTCTCACAGTACCCTCTTTCTACAAATTGGTTCTTTAAATAGTTGGATTCCTCAACATAATCATTATCTTTTGTACAATTGTGTTTTATGCGTGTAAATTGGCTCTTAGGGATCTTTGAAAAATATTAAGATCCGACTGTGTCTCCTCCCATATAAATAACACGTTGTCAATAAAGCGTCGCCACATAATTAGGCCCTTTCATAGTTGGCCATTCTGATATATATGTGACTCCCACTTTTCCCCATAGAAATTAGCATAACTTGGGGCAAAATTTGTACCCATGGCCGTGCCCCAAGTTTGTAAATAAAACGGTTTACAGTAAATAAAATAATTGTGTTGGAGAATACATTTCATACTCTCCACAATGTATGCAATTTGGGTAGGATTGTAGGAGTATAATTGTTGTGAAAAATATTCAGCTGATAAGCAAACCTTCTCTTGGTTGATGACCGTGTATAAAGACTTAATGTCTAACGTACCCAGTTTATAATTACTAGCCCAGCTGGTAGTTTCTAACACCTGTATTGTATCCCCTGTATCTTTTAGATAGGCTGGGAGTAGTGTAACACTCTTCTGCAAGTGTATATCCACATACTCCGATAGATTAGCCGTCAGGCAATTTATGCCTGATACGATGGGTCTACCCGGTGGGCATGTGGAATTCTTTTGCAGTTTCGGAATGTGATAGAATACTGCCACACTTGGTGTTTTATTAATAAATTGGAATTCCTTCTTATTCAGGATGCCTAAAGCTTTTCCCTTCAGGGCTAGAAAGTTCAATTTTTTTATATACTGAGTAGTGGGATCACCTAATAATTTCTTATATGTAACATCATCGTCTAAGAGCCTCAATGCTTCCGTATGTTACTTACTACGATCCATGATCACTATACCTCCTCCTTTATTAGCACTCCGGACCACAATATCATTATTGTCCTGAAAATTGACCAGAGCATTTCTTTCCTCCCTGGTAAGATTACGTGGGGCATATCTGGGATTCGCACCCTTCATTTTTCTAATATCAGACGTGACTAATGTTTCAAAGGTGTGGACAGCATTAGAGTATTCACTGATAAGATTGAATGCGGAAAGTTTAGCTAATGTGTGTAAATACTCCCCAGAACTCTGATTCTGCACACTTGGCACCTGTCTGTTCTTTTTTCAAGAAATATTTTTTAATGGCTAAGTTTTCGGAGGAACTTTTTCATACATACGTATAGCATAAAGGGACTTGATTTCGATGTAGGGGCAAACTTTAAACCCTTTTGTAAGAGGGATTCCTCTTCGACTAGAGCATTTCTTTCCTCTCTGGCAAGATTACTTGGGGCATATCTGGGATTCCCACCCTTCATTTTTCTAATATCAGAAGTTACTAATGTTTCAAAGGTGTGGAAAGCATTAGAGTATTCACTGATAAGATTGAATGTGGAAGGTTTAGCGAATGTTGTGTGTAAATACTCCCTAGGTTTGGGTTGGGTTTTTTAATATTTGCACTGAATTTGGAGCAATGACAGGGTGTCTCTCCATTGCACATACGGTACATTAAAATGGCTGCTTGTTGCGAAAGGGGTTTTTTAGAGATTGGAGAAACAAATGGCCCCTCATATATAATAAGTGTTTAACATAGGAGAGATTATTCCTCTTTTTCCCCAAAATTATACATTTATGCAATATACATATGTAGCTCAGTGGTAATGCAGAATTTATCAGGTGCAAGTTTTTGGTAAGCAGCGTGCCCAAGATAGTGCGATTGGCACATCTGCAAGAAAAGCATGGGGGCATAAAGGGTTAGCGATAGTACAGGTACAACAACCTTGAGAAAGAGGGACTGTTCCCTCAAAACGCGTCGTGCTTGGCCCTTGTACATGTCCGTCTTCTACGGGCAGGTGACTACCACGCTACTACACGGCGGCGCCTTCGGCCGAGGCAAACCACCAGTTCTTGCAGACGGGGATTCAGGAGCCATTTCGGTGCAAAGGGAGGACGCCCCCCAACTGTGGACTTATTTCAGCCAACCACATCGCCAAAGACTCTAGGCACAAACAAGTAAGTGCCGCTCTATTAATTCCGGAACGTGCAATGACTACAGGCATACAGTCACTGAGTTTGTGCATCGGCACACTGGTATTAGCGCGGCAACCCCTTTTCTATTACACTTGAGTTCCCAGAGATGCTTAGCAACTTATTGGCCCTTTTGTCTTCATAAACCATAAACTGGATTCACAGGTATAGAATTCAAATCAAGCTCACAAACTAATGCCTAAAATTTATTATCTTTGTTAAATACAAAATGACAAACAACACTTAAAGAAGCCAGCAGGAGGGTGTATACTGCAGGGGAGGAGCTAACTTTTTTTGTATCACTTAGTGTCAGCCTCCTAGTGGCAGCAGCACACACCCACGGTCCGTGTCCCCCAATGAGGCGAAGGAGAAACGACAAACAACACTTAAAGGCACCGGGCCTGCACAAACTTATGATTTGGTGCTCCTACATATACAAATCCCTATAAGGCCCTAACGGACCCTAATACACCCTTCCTTAAAGCGGAGGTTGGCACCCTAGCTTGAACGCAAATTGGCGCCCCCGTTCACCAACAGCTTACCCTAAATGCACCCTGCTGTTCCCTATAGAGGTGCAGAGTGCAGACGGTAAAAAATCTTTAATTGACAAAACATTTGTGCCGTGGTAATTGGAAGGACTAGGGAGAAAAAAAAGGGGGGAGGTGAACCCAATAAAGTGATCAACACTAGATAACAACGTGCTTAACATCAGGAGCCCTACAAAGACGGTAACACTCAAATCACAACAAAAAAACAAAACAATAAAAACCGGATAAATCTGAACATGATTCAGTGATGGGGGGTGGCACGATAAAGCCTAATATAGTCCTCCCTCTACTCACCCTAATCAAACCGTCCCTACCTGACTGGGGAGGTTGGCACCCTAGATAAATATGCAATGTGGCGCCCCCGCTCTCGTCAACTCACCCTCACTTTCCCTTAGAATTATCCCTCTCTGCTCTCAAGCAAGAAAAAAGGATAGAAGAGCAAGAAGGAAATAAATTTAGTTGGTGATAGTGACGGATCAGGATCCCACAAACAAATGATGGTGCACAGAAGAAAGAGCATGAAGGAAAAATAGAATTAGACTTGCCGGTAATTCGATTTCTAGGAACCTTCCACGACAGCATAGGATGTCTCCATTCCCTAATGGGGGACAGGAAGCACGAGAGGTTAAAAGCCCCTCCTCCCTCCAAATCGCCAGTGACTTGCAACGGATACCATAGCACTAGCTACCTTAATGAACCCAGGATTAATCCAAGGAAAGGGAGGGAATTAGAGCTGTCATGGATGGTTCCTAGAAACCGAATTACCGGTAAGTCTAATTCTATTTTCTCTAGTCACCTTCCACGACAGCATAGGAGTATCAACCAATTCTGCACTGGGGGGGGGGAATAGCCTGGACAACTTTCCGGCCAAAGACTAGATCCCTATTGGACAATAAGTCCAATCTGTAGTGTTTGGTAAAGGAATGTGGTGAAGACCAAGTTGCAGCCCTGCAGATCTGCTTGATGGAATTGCCTGCTCTTTCTGCCCATGATGCTGAAGTAGACCTTGTAGAATGGGCCTTGACCTTGATTGGAAGAGTCAAGTTCTGGGCCAGATAGGTTTCATGTATGGCTCTTTTGATCCAACTAGAAATAGTAATTTTTGCCACTTTCCTTCCTTTATTCTGACCCGACAGATGGACAAACAGGTTCTGATCAACTCTGAAAGAGTTAGTTTGTTCAAGATAATATAAAATAGTCCGTCTAACATCGAGAGAATGGAACTCTTCTTTTTTTGGGTTTGCCGGGTTCTGGCAGAAGGAAGGAAGAATAATGTTTTGAGAACGATGAAAATCAGACACCACCTTCGGCAGAAAAGATGGATCAAGCCTGAGAATTATAGAGTCATCTGTTATTATCAAGTAGGGTTCTCTAACCGATAAGGCTTGCAGCTCCCCCACACATCTTGCTGTAGTAATCGCTACCAGGAAGGCAGCCTTGTATGACAGGTGTTGAGGAGAACAGGAAGTTAAAGGCTCAAATGGTGCTTGTGTGAGCCCCCTGAGGATTAGATTCAAGTCCCATGAGGGTATCATGGGTTGTTTCCTAGGCTGCGATCTTAGAGCTGATACCATGAATCTTCTGATCCAACGGTGATTGGCCAGATCCTGGCCACAAACAGCACTGATAGCAGAAACTTGAACCTTTAGAGTGCTGGGCCTAAGGCCCACCTCTAACCCACGCTGAAGGAAGTCCAATATTTGAGATATGTTCGGATGGAGTGGATCTGGATTATTAGGTAGACAGAAAGCCGAGAAAGTCTTCCACACTTTAGAATAAATTGCATTAGTGACAGGCTTCCTGGATTTTTGCAAAGTAGAGATTACAGCATCAGGACCTGGGCCTCAGTAACCAGGCCGCTAAGTTCAATCTTTGGGGATTCTGGTGCTGCAAGGGCCCCTGGAGGAGAAGGACGGCATCTACCGGCAGGTGAACCGGACCGTCTATCTGTAGTTCGATGATATGATTGTACCAGCTTCTGGGAAAAAAAGGCTTTGACCTGTGAATTTTGGTCTGAGGTGGGCAAATAAATCTACCTCTGGTAGACGGTAGACCCCATCTGTCTACCAACATCTTGAAGATTCTTCTGTTCAGGCTCCATTCTCCTGGCTGAATGTCCTGGCGACTCAGGAAATCCGCTTGCAGGTTGGAAGACCCCTTCAAGTGGACGGCTGTGAGAGAGAGAAGGTGTTTTTCTGCCCAACAGAATATTCGATTTGAGATGTTTTTTAAACTGTTGAACTTTGAGCTCCCCTGATCTCGGAGGTTAGCAACAGCTGTCGTCTTGTCTGAGTAAATTTTTACTTGATTCCAGGATATTAGGCCGCTTGCGGCTAGGAGGGCCTCCTCCACTGCTTTCAACTCCCTGAAATGGGAGGATCTGGTGCTTGTTCCTTGATTCCAGCATCCCTGGAAGGGAGTATGCGAGATTACTGCCCCCCAGCCCCGCTTGCTGGCATTGGTTGTAATCGTTACAAGGAAGGGGATTGTGACCAGTTCACACCCCTGCGGATGTTTTTTGGGTTCAACCACCACACTAGAGATGCTTTTATGCGCCCTGGAGTATGTACTCTTTTGTTCAGGGAACCCAGATTTCCATCTCAGTTTGCAAGGATGTGGGCTTGAAGGGTTCTGGAATGGGCCTGAGCCCAGGCAGCCGACTGAATACATGACGTCATGAAGCCTAGGACCGACATCATTTCCGTAGAGTCGGAGATCTGTCCTCTCTGAGATCTACGATCTTCTTTATTAACACTCGACGATGATCTTCCGGGATAAATTTTTGTTTTACTGAGTGCAATAGAACCCCCAGAAACCTCCTCATGAGGGTGTCGTCGATGCCAGGTTATATTAAGGATTCAAAGGAGGCACTGGAAATATTTTCCCAAAAAACTTGGCATGGGAATTTTTCGTGGCTTTGCTGCGATGTAGTCTCCTTGTATACAAGCATACCACATAATGTAGCTATGAAAGCGCTGGAATTTCATTTGAAAAACAGTGGGATATATTCACAGGATTTGGTGGATTACATATTACAAGTGACATTTTTTCTTCTGAAGCATAACATTTTCTCTTTCAATGATAGTGTATATAGACAAAGAACTGGAGTCCCGATGGAAGCTAAGTACTCCCCATCATTAGCGAATCTCGCCATGGCGTTTTGGGAATCTTTTTTTATTTATACAGTTAATAATCCTTTTTTGGCTGATCTCGTCTGGTAAAGCAGATACATCGACGACACCCTCATTATTTGGGGGGGTGATGTGTCTGTCATACCAGACTTTGTCGAATATTTGAATTGTAATGATCTGGGTATTAAGTTCACCTATAGATTCCATAGAAATCGCATATCATTCCTTGATTTAGAACTGGGGGTGAAAATGATGGATCAATCAGCAGTAGAACATATATTAAACCCATTAGTGGGAACAGTATTCTACATGCTGATAGTGGCCATCCAGCCCATACAATAAAATCCATCCTGGTAGGTGAATTTACAAGAATAAAGAGAAACTGTAGTTAGACAGAGGAGAGAGAAAAGGAATATGAGAATTTGGAAAATAAACGCAAATACCCAAATTGGTACCTGAAAAGAGCCCGTAACATAGTGGGAAAAAAAAAGATAGGGAAAAACTTCTAATATCTGGTAATAAAACGGATGCAGGTCAAAAAAATAAAAAAAATGAACAGAAAAAAACGTATATGCATGTCTACAATACAGTGCCCATTTTAAGGAAATTAAATCTATTATACATAAAAGTCTACCTATTTTGGAACAGGATGACATACTGTCTAATATACTTAAAGACGGTATTAATGTAGTAGCTAGAAAAGCTCCCACGATTGGTGACAAGATTTCCCCTAGTCAGTATATATCAAAAGCTAGAACATATGGTTAGAATGTAAGGGATTTTTTAAATGTGGCACGACTGCTTGCAATACGTGCGCATTTGGTAAACAGAGTAAAACATTTACTAATTTTGAAAATTATAAAATTAAAGATTTCATAAATTGTCACTCAAAAAACGTGGTATATAAAATAAATTGTTCAGAATGTGGAGTTGCATATGTTGGATGCACCACGAGAAAACTCAAATTAAGAATATCAGAGCATATCAGAGATATTAATAATTATAGTAGTTGCAATAGAAATGTATCTATGGTAGCTAAGCATTTTGCCACCTGTCATAATGGCAATGCTGCAGCCATGACCATCCAGGGTATAGAGAAAGTTAAATGCCCTAGTCGGGGAGGAGATATTAAAGGGAACCTGTCACCCCAAAAATCGCGGGTGAGGTAAGCCCACCGGCATCAGGGGCTTATCTACAGCATTCTGTAATGCTGTAGATAAGCCCCCGATGTTACCTGAAAGAGGAGAAAAAGACATTAGATTATACTCACCCAGTGGAGGTCCCGCTGCTGGTCCAGTCGGATGGGCGTCTCTGGTCCGCTGCGGCGACTCCCATCTTCATTCCAAGATGTCCTCTTCTGATCTTCAGCCACGGCTCCAGTGCAGGCGTACTTTGTCTGCCCTGTTGAGGGCAGAACAAAGTACTGCAGTGCGCAGGCGCCGGAAAGGTCAAAGAGGCCCGGCGCCTGCGCACTGCAGTACTTTGCTCTGCCCTCAACAGGGCAGACAAAGTACGCCTGCGCCGGAGCCGTGGCTGAAGATCAGAAGAGGATGTCTTGGAATGAAGATGGGAGGCGCTGCAGCGGACCAGAGACGCCCATCCGACCGGACCAGCACCGGGACCGCCCCTTGGTGAGTATAATCTAACGTCTTTTTCTCCTCTTTCAGGTAACATCGGGGGCTTATCTACAGCATTACAGAATGCTGTAGATAAGCCCCTGATGCCGGTGGGCTTACCTCACCCGCGATTTTCGGGGTGACAGGTTCCCTTTAAGAGACGCCTCTTGACAAGAGAGGCGTATAGGATTTATAATTTGCAGACCAGATCCCCTCTTGGGCTTAACAAGAGAAATTAGATTCTTTATCACTATTGTTAGTTTTAATATAAGTTGATTTTAGCATACGTTATTACACATATTAGAACTGTGCAGTGCTAGAGTATTAGGACCTTCCACTTTTGAGATCATGTGACCTAAAATCCTATCAGGATAGGTCACATAGTACTTTAATAGTATCACCCGCACATAAGTGATTAGAAATGGGTAAGATCGGTTAGATCGAAACACGTAGTCTATATTCTCTGTCTGCATCCACCTATAAGTAAGGACTTGCTATATTTTATATTTTGGATGCACTAATAAAGCGTTTCAAGTTTTAAGAAGCTGGAATCTACACCTACTTTCTTCATGCATGGGACAATACAGACTCATAGTAACATAGTAACATAGTTAGTAAGGCCGAAAAAAGACATTTGTCCATCCAGTTCAGCCTATATTCCATCATAATAAATCCCCAGATCTACGTCCTTCTACAGAACCTAATTGTATGACTCCCTGACACGGCCTCCGCCATTTTCCTGGAGAATACTCTCGGCGCTGAAGAAATGCCAAAAGGGAGTACGTTGAACTGAAAATTATTCACTTGTTGGTTGAACTGTATTGCAAACCTGAGATACTTTCTGTGCCGGGGATGGATCGGCACATGAAACTAGGCGTCCTTTAGGTCGATGGCTGCCATGAAATAATTTTGACCTATCAGGGGGATAGCAGACTTCACCGATTCCATTTTGAAACAGCGGTATAGGATATGACGGTTGAGATCTTTTAGGTTTATTATGACTCGCGCCTCGCCTGATGTTTTTTTTTTACCAGGAAGAGACGAGAGTAGTGACCCGAACCCCATTCTTCGGTGGGTACTGGGGAGATCGCATTTGATTTTAGGAGACACCCAAGGCCTGTCATCATCACTGAATGTGCTCCCTGAGAGGTCGGAGAAGTAATCCTCAGATTCCGAGGGGGGGGAAGATATGAATTCTATAAGAAGGCCCTCCTGAATAACATTGAGAACCCACTGACAGTTGGTAATGGCCCGCCAATGATGGATGAAATTTGCGAGCCTCCCCCCCACCGGGACGGAGTCATTTATCCTGCTGTTGCTGCTGCTGCTGGGGAATGAGGATATTTTTCGTTAGCATAACTCCATCGCCCAGTTTTCCCTTTACCTCTTGTTTGAGGGGTATTAGACTGGGAGGCACGAAAAAACCTTCTTCTGACTGGCATCTGTTCTGGAAGGGCCTTTTTTCTATTGGTGGCCTTCTCCAGAATTTCATCCAGAGCAGGCCTGAAAAGATAATCACCTTTAAAGGGAATTGAGCATAGTTTAATTTTGGAGGTAATGTCACCACTCCACATTTTAAAGGGCCACTGTCACCCCCTCCAGCCGTTAGAAACTAAAAGAGCCACCTTGTGCAGCAGTAATGCTGCATTCTGACAAGGTGGCTCTTTTAGTTATTGGTGTAGTCAAAGCAGAAATAAAGCGTTTTATAATTTCGCAAAAATACCTGTCTTTAGTCCTGGAGGCAGGTCTTAACCCCCCTGCTGCACACGCCACACTGCCGTCACTCAAGGCTTCTTCGGCGCCGGGTGCCGCCCCCTCCGCGCTGTTTTCGAATCAAATCCGGCGCATGCGCTGTTTTGTTCTGCCTGGGGCAGGCGCAGTGAGCGCTGCCCGTCTGACCTCAGATGCAGTCTCGCAGACTGCGCCTGTGCGGCCACCCAGCTTGTAAATCCCAGCCCCGCACTGTGCATAATGCATAACATCAAAGCAAAAGGTGACAACTTTGAAGAACCTAGAGACTTATTTTCAGTTGTTTCACACTTTTTTGTTACGTATATAATTCCACATGTGCTAATCCATAGTTTTGATGCCTTCAGTGTGAATGTACAATTTTCATAGTCATGAAAATACAGAAAAATCTTTAAATGAGAAGGTGTGTCCAAACTTTTGGTCTGTACTGTGTATATATATATTAGATGGTGGCCCGATTCTAACGCATCGGGTATTCTAGAATATGTATGTATATAGCAGCCACATACTATATAGCACAGGCCACGTAGTATATTGGAGCCATGTAGAATATAGCATACAAATACTACGTGGCTTGTGCTATATAATATGTGGCTGCTATATACATACATACATATTGTAGAATACCCGATGCGTTGTATATAACGCAGCCCACGCAGTATCTAACACAGGCCACATAGTATACAGCAGCCATGTAGTATATAGTACTGTCCACGTAGTATATAGCAGCCATGTAGTATATAGTACTGCCCACGTAGTATATAGCAGCCATGTAGTATATAGTACTACCCACGTAGTATATAGCAGCCATGTAGTATATAGTACTGCCCACGTAGTATATAGCAGCCATGTAGTATATAGTACTGCCCACGTAGTATAGAAACAATATCTCAAATGCAGATATCATATTATGATACCACACAACAGGCCCAGAAAAAGTGCCCGGAACCAAGATGAATGGTATCGTCTGGAGCTCCTAAAACGTCTCAAAATAACAAAAAATTGGAGCAAACAACCAAAGTATATAAAATATATCAAATTTTATTAAATTCAATTTAAAATAGCATATCAATACAATATACCACACAGAGCAAAAATAAAGGGTTAATGGTGCACCTTAAGTGATGGCACCCCCTGGACAAGAACATAAAGCCACTATATCATGTGTGAGTCACACAATGAAACAAAAGCCATAGAATGCCCAGTGCATTGAATAACAAAGGCTAGCTGATACAATCTCCTAGGTCACGGGTAAATTGATCCCTCCATATTAAACAGCACAGTGGCTATGCAGTAGAAAACACCCAAGACCATAAGTGGACCTTACCTATGTTCCCGTCCATGGGGATACCCACGCGCCCCTACGCGCGTTTCACAACAGCTTCCTCAGGGGGCGAAGTGAAATTTGATATATTTTATATACTTTGGTTGTTTGCTCCAATTTTTTGTTATTTTGCCCATGTAGTATATAGCAGCCATGTAGTATATAGTACTGCCCACGTAGTATATAGCAGCCATGTAGTATATAGTACTGCCCACGTAGTATATAGCAGCCATGTAGTATATAGTACTGTTCACGTAGTATATAGCAGCCATGTAGTATATAGTACTGCCCACGTAGTATATAGCAGCCATGTAGTATATAGTACTGTCCACGTAGTATATAGCAGCCATGTAGTATATAGTACTGCCCACGTAGTATATAGCAGCCATGTAGTATATAGTACTGCCCACGTAGTATATAGCAGCAAATGTAGTATATAGCACTGCCCACGTAGTATATAGCAGCAAATGTAGTATATAGCACTGCCCACGTAGTATATAGCAGCCATGTAGTATATAGTACTGCCCACGTAGTATATAGCAGCCATGTAGCCCACGCAGTATTTAGCAGTGTGGGCACATATCCGTTAAAAAAAATGAAAATAAAAAATAGTTACATACTCACCCCCTGGGATCCAACGGCGCTGTGGCGATGGGCACGCGGCTGCAGTCATCTTCCGTTCCCAGGATGCATTGCGAAATTACCCAGAAGACTTAGCGGTCTCGCGAGACCGCTAAGTCTTCTAGGTAATTTCGCAATGCATCGCCTAAGGGGTACTTCCGTCTGTTTGTCTGTCTGTAGTGGAAATCCCGCGTCGCTGATTGGTCGCGGCCGGCCGCGACCAATCAGCGACGGGCACAGTCCGGCAGTGAATTCGCCCTTCCCTACTCCCATCCAGTCAGCACCCCCACAGCAGTATAGCAGTCTGTTAAATGGACTACGTTACACCGCGGCATAACGCAGTCTGTTAACGCTGCTATTAACCCTGTGTGACCATCTTTTTACTATTGATGCTGCCTATGCCTGGGCTGGATCTGGGGGCTGACGAAAGGTGAGTATATAACTATTTTTTATTTTAATTCTTTTTTTTAACAGGGATGTGGTGCCCACATTGCTATATACTACGTGGCTGTGCTATATACTACGTGGGCTGTGCTATATACTACGTGGCTGTACTATATACTACGTGGCTGTACTATATATTACGTGGGCTGTGTTATATACTACATGGGCTGTGTTATATACTGCATGGGCTGAGCTATATACTACTATACATATTCTAGAATACCCGTTGCATTACACATTCAGTCCAGACCCGGTACTCAATACTCACCATTGTATGGATCTATGCCCAAATTCAGTCTTCTCTTGACTGACGTCTCAATTTCCTTCTTGCGGACGCACTGGATTCCCAGATTATTAAAGCTGGAAGATAAAATAAAAAACAAACTGTCCTTGGGATTTAACCATATCGTGCAAATAATAAATATCAATGTATTGAGGGCTTTATAGGCAACACTATCCCAAGCACTCACATCCCCGATTACTTAGGATCTCCTACTGCAGAGGCAATGAAGAAGAAATTTGTCTTTGGGGGTTATTGGTGGCAGCATGGATTTTCTTTGTCACTTAAAGGGATCGTCCATTCATGATTTAGAATGCTATAAAGTAGTTTAACTATTTTTTTTAAAAGAGGAATTGAAGGTATTTTCTACCTTTTTAAAGGTATGCATTTCTCTGCAGTTACAGATTTAAATTAATCAATAAATTAACGGGGGTGTCTGGTCTTAACAAAGAAAACTTTAATATGGGCTTAAAAATAACAAATTGAGGTACCATATACTCACCCCCGGGGATCCAGCTGAGGCCAATCCGGTGTTCTGTGATCAAAATGGGGAAGCCATGACATCACTGTTCTTCTGTAACAAGACAGATGAGGCCTATGATTGGCTGCAGCAGTCATGTGGCTAGCAGAGCATGTTAGCACATGAGTGCTGCAGCCAATCACAGGCTTGTGACAGAAGAACAGCAACATTATGACTGCCGGTCCAGAGCAGCCTGTGCTGGGTCCTCATAGGGTAAAATCAGGTAAGTATGACTCAGTATGTCATTTTTAAGCCAATAATACCCAGATTTTAAGTTTTAATTATGGCAGCAGAATCCCTTTATTTGAGCTGAACCATAGTCTTCTTCTCAGTTACCCGTGCAGTATAAAGTATGGGTACGTTGCTCAGACGGTCATATGATTATTATGTGGCCCCCTCCTCGTCTTCGCTCACCTATGACGGGTTTGTCCTTCGTCAGGATGCAGCGTAATCTCACATATACCGTCACGGCAGTCCTTGCCCACCAGTCCGTGCGGGTGGATCCGATAAGGGGGGTCTTTCCAAACAAGGCACACCTTGACTTCAACGCCATGAATTCCTTCGCAGTTTAAAAGCTAAGAGGTGACAATACCAGAAAGGTGACAGGAAGGTGAAGAAATCTCAGGTGCTTTCCACAGGAGGGTCAGCAGTAAAAGTAATTACAGCATGAGAAACAGCGTAACCGTGTACCCAAGAAATAGAAACCAAACCTGCACATGGCAACCACCTCAACAATACAACGTGCGGGACCATAAACCGGCACGCCAGGAGACGAAGGACTGTGCCAGCTGTCACATAATATAAAGGCACAGATGATTGGCCTCGGGGAGACCAAAACATCCAACACCGCGGAGACACCATCACGTGTTTCTCAACGCAGTGATTCCAGAACACTGCCCCCATCCCTTATGGGAAATATGCAGATGCATGTAAAGAACACAGACAGCTGTTTCGGGGTTTTTGCCCCTCATCAGTGTGGAGTAGGAATCTGGCTATTAGGAGCAGTGCCTAGTAAAAAAGCCAGATTCCTACTCCACACTGATGAGGGGCAAAAACCCCGAAACAGCTGTCTGTGGATGGATACCATGTTTGGCATAGGTGGCTTTCCCTCAAAGGATGCTGCCCTTCCCGTGGTTGTTCCTTCCCGGGGAAAGGCCTGGCTATTCACTGCTTGCATCGAGAAACACGTGATGGTGTCTCCGCAGCTTCTTTACATGCAGCTGTCACATAATGACATCATCGTCGGCTCATGCACATGCGCTAAGGCAGCCATGATGTCGTGTCACACTGTACCCCTTATTTAAAGGGTTGTAATTTTAGTAAAATTGCTCATAAATATGAGCACGTTGTCAATTCACTTGTTATTAAAATTCATCTCGGTTCTTAAAAACTGAGTTTTTTTATTTTAATTTATTGTTGATGGCTCACATGTGCAGCACTGACAAGGTCTTTTCTATGGAGCTTGTAAGCGCTGCACTACTCTGTTTTGACGCCGCTAGTGTTCATCGTTAGCGCCTAATCCGGAAAGCTTCAGTTCTTCTGCGCTCCTCCGATGCTAAGCTGCCACATATAGCACAGTTAGGGGTGGGAAAACAGTTTGGGGTCCAAACCGTCAATTATGCAGAATCAAATGGACCTCCCCCCAGGTAGCTGAGGAGAGGAGCAGTCGTGCTGAAAATAATGGGACAACCCCTTAGAATTAGAAACTTAATAGGTTTCAGAAATAATTATCCTCACCTGATTCTGCATACATTTTCACTTGTTAAAAGCAGAAGTTTGTGCTGCAGAGCTGCTCTTCCTTCAATAACGGGGGGCAGGAAGTTGCTGAATGACAGTAGCTATTATAGTTGCTAGTGTAGTTAACAAGTAACCTTTGTCTACGTTACATGTTTAATAAAGCTAGTTTTATTCACCAAAAATGCTGCACAAACACACGGGTGCGGGTTTCTGCAGCATTTTTTTGCACTTTCTCATTGCAAACACTGAAAGACTTGGACAGGCTGCAGATTTCAAAACCACAGCATTTTCCAATCCAGACAGGAAAAAAAAAAAACCAAGCGCCTGCGTGAGATTTTTACCTTTTGTTGGTACTGTAAAAAGCAAAAAAAAAGCCAGAAAACAAAAAAAAAATGCAGCGTTGTAGTAAAATGCAATAAAAAATATATAATTATTATTAGTAATAATAATTTTTCACTATCATTTTTAGTCAACAATGGAAAATATGTTTAAAAATACAGCAACATTATCCTTACAGCAATTTCAGGGACTGTCTTGGTGTTTTCGGTGCTGCTTTCTCCGAGGATACTGCCCGCCGACCTCCCCTCGCACTGGTACCGGAACCGCATTCCTCGCTGTTTCGGCTGTTCCACAATAATTAATTTTGGTTCAGGAGTATTCGGGCATTGGACCCAATTTGGGGTGATAGGTTCCGCTGGGGGTGTCGAGGAGGAGACAATGACTGTGTGGAGGATGGATTCAAATGTCCACCTGGGACTGGATTCACTATCGATGTAATCCATTACATCTTCTATAAAAAATGGACAAAAAAGAAATGCATGTGATGTCATAACACACGACGGGTTCAGAGGTGAGATCACACTACTCGGTGCGTTGCTTGGGGAATCCCATTTTCTCTCACTTTTCACAGCTCAAAAACATTTCTTGCCTGCGTGTAACAACTTATGGCTCACAAAGCCCAGGTCACACACAGCTTCATCCTCGCCAGCACAATCAGACAAGGCAGCGACAGGTAGTGCACGGCGGTGCACCGTCAGGTAGTGCACGGCGGTGCACCGTCAGGTAGTGCACGGCGGTGCACAGTCAGGTAGTGCACGGCGGTGCACCGTCAGGTAGTGCACGGCGGTGCACTGACCATCAGCATCCCGATGTCATGTAATAACAGATTATTTCATTCATTATTTAATTCATAAGGTGCTTAACCGGACAATTTTCCTCCGATCACGAGTGATCGATTCTTAGGAAAGGTCATCAATATCAGATTAATGGGGTGGTCCCCATCAACAATCGTTGTTAACAGCGGGCAGATGTGAACAGTGTATGGAGCTCTGTAGGGTTCAATACTGGGTACTGCAGATCAACACTTATTCATAGTAATGGGGGCTCAGCTACAGTACCTGGGAACAGAATGTACAGAGCCATGGTGTCCTAGCTCCACACATTGCGTCCATTCAGCTGCTGCCAAAGCTGATAACAGCTCATCGGTGGGTGGGGTGCTTGCTGTTACACCTTCACTAACCAGCTACTGTCTTGGAAACCCATTTTAAGGGAATTGTGTCATGTCGGGAAATGTTCTTTACCTGTAGATAGAGGATTAATCTGCAGGTTAATAGTGTTAAAAACAGGATTTCTGGTTGCTTGCCGTAAAATCTGTTTCTCGGAGCCTCCATTGGGGGACACAGGAACCATGGGGTGTATGCTGCTGCCACTAGCAGGCTGACACTATGCACAAAAAAAAGTTAGCTCCTCTGCAGTGTACACCCCACCGACTGGCATTATGCACTTCAGTAAGTGAGAAAGCAGTAGGAGAAAAACAATAAGGATGAAACATATCCACAAACATGAGAACTTTAAACATGAGAACAGTCATAGAACACAGAACAACAGGAACTGAATAATATGGGAGGGTGCTGTGTCCCCCAATGGAGGCTCTGAGAAACAGATTTTATGGTAAGCAACCAAAAATCCTGTTTTCTCTATCGCCTCTCATTGGGGGACACAGGAACCATGGGACGTCCCAAAGCAGTCCCTGGGGTGGGAAAAACAGACTTCCATCAGGTCAGAGGACTCACCACTGCCGCCTGCAAGATCCGTCTGCCTAGGCTGGCGTCCGCCGAAGCGTAGGTATGGACCTTGTAAAATTTGGCTAATGTGTGGATGGAAGACCAGGTTGCTGCTTTGGAAAGCTGTAGGGCGGAAGCCCTGTGGTGCACCGCCCAGTAGGCACCGACTGCCTGAGTAGAGTGAGCCTTTATCCCAGGAGGGGACACTCTGTTTATGACCCGTTAAGCCTCCAAAATTGCCGTTCTGATCCAGCGAGCAATTGTCGCCTTGGAAGCCGGCAGGCTTCTACGCGTGCCATCGGGAATTACGAAAAGAGAATCCATCTTCCGGAAAGCGGCCGTTCTAGCCAGGTAGATCCTCACTGCCCTGACGAGGTCCAGCTTGTTCAACGATCGCTCCAGAGGATGAGTCGGAGCTGGGCAAAAGGAAGGCAGAACAATGTCCTTGTTGAGGTGGAAGGTGGAAACCACCTTAGGAAGGAAGGAAAGCGGAGGCCTGAGGACCACCTTGTCCTGGTGGATAACCAAGAAAGGAGGTTGGCAAGAAAGTGCCGCCAACTCGGAAACGCGACAGATAAAAGTGATGGCCACGAGAAAGGCCACCTTCCAAGATAAAACTGACAGGCAAACCTCCCTGAGAGGCTCAAAGGGGGAACCCTTCAGAACGTCCAGAACAAGATTTAAATGCCATGAATTCACAGGGGCCCTATATGGAGGGGCAGCATGGGCTACTCCTTGAAGGAAGGCCTTAAGGATAGAGAGCGCAGAAACCTGGCCCTTTAGGGAACTAAGAGCAAGGCCCGAATCCAGTCCCGCCTGAAGGAAGGCCAAAATGGAAGGCAGGGAAAAGGACATAGGTGAAACGTGGTTGGACTCGCACCAACGAAAGTAAGCCTTCCAGGTATGATAGTAGATCCTGGAAGACGAAGGCTTCCTAGCCTGGATCATGGTGTGAATCACCCGGTCCTAAAGGCCAGACGCTTTTAGAACTGCGGACTCAATAGCCACGCCGTTAAACTGAGCGACCGAGAATTCGGGTGGCAGATCAGACCCAGAGACAGCAGATCGGGCCTGTCTGGAAGGCGCCAGGGGGTGTCCACGAGAAGATTGACGATCTCCGCAAACCAAGCTCTCCTGGGCCAATCCGGAGCGATCAGAATGACTGGCACCCCCTCCGCCTTGATCTTCTTCAACAGCTTGGGATGGAAAGCAAGGGAAGAAGTGGGAACAGATATGGGAGCTCGAACTGCAACCAAGGAATGGCCAGAGCGTTGACGCCCACTGCGAGAGGGTCATGAGACCTGGAGATGAACCGAGGAACCTTCCTGTTAATTCGGGACGCAGTGAGGTCCACGTCCGGAGTCCCCCATCGAAGACAAATCTGAAGGAATACCTCCTGATGCAAGGACCATTCCCCTGCCGTGAGGCCCTCGCGGCTGAGGAAGTCGGCAGCCCAGCTGTCCACGCCGGGGATATGCACCGCAGATATCACCGGAACCGTTGCCTCTGCCCAGAGGAGGATCTTGGATACCTCGGCCAAGGAGCTCTGAGTCCCCCCCCTGATGGTTGACATATGCATTGTCAGTTTGGATTTGGATAGGAAGACCCCTGAGAATCCTTTCCCAGTGACGAAGGGAGAGAAAGATGGCCCGAATCTCGAGGACGTTGATTGGCAGAGAAGACTCCTGCGCCGACCAAAGACCCTGAACAGTCAGGTGGCGAAACAACGCGCCCCCGTCAAGCAGGCTGGCGTCCGTCGTCACCATCTGCCAGTGAACTGGAAGGAAGGACCTGCCCTGGGAGATGAGAGGTGACGTCAGCCACCAGTTGAGGGACCGTTTGACCCGAGGAAATAATCGGATCGAACGATCCAGGGACAAGACAGACCTGACCCACTGTGACAGGATGGCCTGCTGAAGAGGTCGTAAGTGAAATCGCTTCCAATGTTGCTACCATCCTCCCCAGAACCTTCATGGCCGATCGGAAGGAGGGAAGCCGAGGACCCTGGAACAAGCATACGTCCCGACGAAGGATGGATCTCTTGTCCTCGGGAAGGAAAACTTTTGCCTGACGAGTGTCGAAGAGCATGCCTAGAAAAACGAGGCGCTGGGAAGGAACAAGACAGGATTTCTTGTTGTTGACAAGCCACCTGAAGCGGGCTAGAGTGTTGAGGACGATGGACAGGCTCTCACGAGCCTGAGAAACGGACGGAGCCTTGATGAGGATGTCGTCGAGGTACGGAAAAAGTACCAGTCCCCTGACCCTCAAGATGGCTATCAGCGCCGCCATAATTTTCGTGAAAAACCCTGGGACCGATTGCGAGACCGAACGGCAGTGTGGCGAACCGAAAATGGTCCTGGAGCAACGCAAAGTGCAGGAATCGGTGATGTCCCGGGAATATCAGGACCTGGAGGTAGGCGTCCTGAATATCTATGGAACACAGAAATTCTTGAGCCTCCATGGAAGCAATTACCGAACGAAGGGATTCCATCCTGAAGTGTCTCAGACGAACTCTCCTGTTCAGCAATTTGAGATCCAGAATGGGACGAACCTTGCAGTCTTTTTTCGGTACCACAAAAAGATTGGAATAGAAACCTGTGAACTATTTTTTTTCTGGGACGGGAACAATTACTCCGGATTTGAGGAGAGAAGCGATGGCTGCGAAGAAACCCGGAACTAGAGCGGGGTCCCTTGGAGGTCGGGATTCGAAGAAACGATCGCGGGGTCGTGAAACGAACTCTATCTTGTATCCCAAGGATACACCTTCCCTGACCCATGCGTCCTCTACCGAGGAGATCCAGACGTCCCTGAAGAAGAGGAGACTGCCGCCCAGCCTGGGAAGTGGGCCGGGGTCTTGCCACAAGTCATGCCGAGGTGGATCTTCCAGTCCTGGACCTGGAAGATGTACCCTGGGAGTAGCGGGAACGCCAGGAAGGAGTGGGTCTAAAGGATACCGTCTTCTTCTCTTGATGTGCCTGTGGCCTCTGCTGCTGCTGGGAAAAGGAGTTTGACGCCGCGAAATGACAAAAGGGCCGAAATTGCCGTCTAGGAGGAGGGCGACGAGGTTTAGACTGGGAAGAAGAGAACTTGTGCCCCCGATGGCGTCCTTAATGATTTGGTCCAGTTTAGAACCAAAGAGATGTGAACCTTGAAAGGGTAGGCTGGTAAGGGACTTTTTAGAAGACAAATCCGCCTGCCAGGCCTTGAGCCAAACGATCTGGCGGATGGCAACAGCATTGCTGGACGCCTGAGCCGCACAAGACGCGGCATCCAGGGAGGCGGAGACCAGGTATTTACTCGCATGAGAAATCTGGTTAGCAAGCTCCACCAGCTGTCCGGGTGGAGCCCTGTCCAGGATGCCCCAACGGAGTTGTTTGGCCCATTTGGATATGGATTTTGAAACCCAAGTGGAAGCAAAAGCCGGGCATAGAGTAGCTGCGTCCGCTTCAAAGGCTGACTTTGCAAAGGATTCTATGACTCTATGATTAGAATCCTTCAGAGATGCTCCTCCGGACAGTGGAAGGACCGTGTTGGTGGACAGCCTGGAAACTGGAGGATCCACTGAGGGAGAATCAGTCAAATTGGCGGTAAGTTCTGGAGAAAAGGGATATAAAAACGCCAAGACGCTTTCCCTTCTGAAAACGTCTGGTCGGATTCTCTTTCTCTGGTCATGAACTCCTCGAATTCAGGTTGAGGAGCGAAAAACTTGGAAGGTCGTTTAGCCCGTCCAAACAAAACCGCCTGATCTGCGGGTTCCGTAGAGGTATCTTTGATGCCACAGGTCTGATTTATCGCTCAAATGAGATTCTGAACCATATCCCTGATGGTAGCGATTTGGTTAGAATCCAGCTCCGAAATATCTTCCGAGGGCGCATCAGAGAACGACTCGCCTGACTCAGGGGAGGAGGATCGGGAGGAAGCCAACCGCAGAGAAGGACCGTGGGGCGAGATGGAACGAGAAGAGGACTCAGACCGGCGTTCCTGTCTGGACCTTTTGTGGCTTAGAATGGAGGGCTCAGACGGAGGCTCCTGTGACCCGCTGGCTACTGCGGGAGTCTGCAGGGGTAATCGATCCAGCACGGACACCAGAGTTTGAGACACCCGAGTTAGATCCGCTACCGATTGTGACAGAGAGGAAGCCCAACCTGGGGTGGGTATCACTCTCAAGCGGAGCAGCCGGGGGATCCTGGGCGGTGGGAACAATCGGGTTGCTGCAGACCTGACAGAGTGGAGAGGACTGACCTGAGGGAAGTTTGCAGTTACAAGACGAACAGGCAAAATATTTGACTAAGGCAGAAGTAGAGGAAGAAGTAGGAGGACGAGAGCAGCCTCCCTCAGAGGTAGACATCTTGAAGGGTCCCTGAAGAAAATGCCAGAGGGTTAGGGGACAGGGGGGCAGAGGGGAGTGTCAGTCTGCAGTGCAGAGATACTCACGGCAGACGAAAAACGGATGGAGGAAGCTGTCGGCTTGCGGTGGACCTCCGGAGAAGTAGCCCCTTTAGGCAGGAAGGCTGTGGAACATGCAGATGGAAGGACGTCATAATGCGTGCTCTGCAAGGGGCAGAGCGGCGATGTGTGGCGCCAAGTGGCGGTGTAGTGGTGAGGGTGGAATATGCCGTGCACCCGGGAGCACCAAGATGGTGCTGGTTGGCGGAGACTGCGGGGAAAAAGATTGTCGAGCGGGAGAAAAGCCCGCCCGAGCAAACCGGAAGTGGGCGGAGTCGCGGAACCGGAAGTAGGCCCAGGCAGAAGCCGGGGCCTAAATTAGAGCCCGCGACCGCCGGAGAGGGCCGCTGCGCTGAGGAACGAGTGGTGCGGCCAGAGGGAAGATGGCGACCGCTGACGGAAAACCTCACGGCGGCCTGCGAAGGCCGCCACGCCACTGAGAAACGTGGCCGCTGGAGGAAGTAGGCCGCGGGGCTGCCTGTAGAGGCCGCCGGAGCAGGAGAGAGAGTGACGGCCAGCTGGAAGAATAAAAAGGCAGCGCGGCTGAAAAAGTCGCCGCACCGGAAGGAAGATAGAGCAGCCCCCCGATGGAAACAAGGAGGGGAAGTGATCAGCAAGACCGCTGCAGTGCAGCGACGATCACTGCCCCATGGGACCCGCCGAACAAGTAACTGTCAGTCCTTAATAAAATAAAGAGGCCGAGAGATCCCTAATTTCCTAACTGGGACGGGTGGGGGGGGTGGGGGAATAGTCACCTCAAAAACTCCCACGCCGTCCGTTAATAACCTTAATCGAGAAAGGTATCAGATGTCAATGGAGCTGATGGTGGACGTCCTCGTCTCCTCCAACAGACAGGCTCTGGTGGGCAAGTGGGTGGGGGACGGAGCTAGGACCGAACTTCTAAGCACGCTTGTGTGCTAGGATCATGGTCCTGCTGTCGGATCTATGAGGATATGAGGATACGGTTTGGCAGTACACGCCGTACTCATAGTCCGTATTGTGGGATTACAGGTGTGACTCTTTACCCTGTATCCCTCCTGAAAACCTGTAAGAAAACGAAGCACATTGAGGTAGATAAGGGTCTAATAAAAGACCCGTGTACACTTCCTACTGACACTAAGCTAAACTGAAGGGCATAATGCCAGTCGGTGGGGTGTGCACTGCAGAGGAGGAGCTAACTTTTTTTGTGCATAGTGTCAGCCTCCTAGTGGCAGCAGCATACACCCATGGTTCCTGTGTCCCCCAAAGAGAGGCGATAGAGAAATCATCCCTGTTTACTAGAGCAGCGGCTGCAAGAAGAAAATGGACTTATGTTCTCCCTGCAGCCGCTTGCTTTCAGTCATTGGGGCGGTCCTGGGAGCGGTAACAATCACCCCTCATTATACAGTGAGCATAGTATGCAAGTGAATGGGGAATCTGCAAAAAAGTACTGGGACAACAAAAAGTAAGTGGCAAAAAGTCAGAAACAGTTGGGATTTTTTGTGTGAGGCCTTCTCCACTGAAGTCTATGGGAATTATGGAATGAACAATGCAAGCGGCCACTGCTTTAATGGAGGTCAGGGTGCCCGAGGTGGCGTTTATGGCATATCTTGTTGATATGGCATGACATTTTGGATTGGGAATACCCCTTTTCTTTACTTTCTATTCCCTTTTTGTAAAAGTGAGAACTGAGAGTGATACATAATTTGCAAGGATTTCTTGATAAAAAAAATCTCATTAACTGGTATCCTCCTCCGAAAAGATGAGAATTCCCCTTTATTCTGACTCTATTTCAGAACCGCACACGATCTGTCATCTCTGGAAAAGTGATGACTGTTTTACTTTTTCCACTGAGTCAGGATCGCCTTTCCAGGGACTGTGATATTTCCAGGACTCGTATGGCTTTTACCTCATCGTAACCTAGTAATTGAGATGATGCGTGTCACTAGAAGGGTGCCAATTCTTAAAATGGGGGTTTCACTAACACATAAGGAATGCAGCCCGTCCATTAACCTTATATAGCCACCATCAATTATATACAAGAGACTATCAACTCGATATGCTGCCATATGTACTTTTCTACAATGTTATACAACAGTGCCACACCTGTTCTCAGGTTGTGTGTGGTACAGCAGCAAAGCTTCAGTCACTTCAGTGGAGCTGAACTGCAATACCACATACAAACTATGGTCAGGTGCGGTGAAGTTTTCAAAAAAATAAATAATAAATCAGCCTAATATGTACAATCCCTTTAACTGTAAAGGGGTTGTCCCACGAACAAAGTACATTTTAATCAATACTTTTTGGAAGAAAAATAAGTTCCATAATTTGATGCGTTTAAAAAATGTTCCTGTGCCGAGAAAATCTTATAAATATGCCCCTTCTATGTGCTGTGAGATGTCTGTGCCTGACCATGTAGAGCTGCTCCAGTTCATGGTCAGCAAATACCACAGTGTCTGGCCAGGGGAGGAAACATTAAGTCACTTAATGTTTAATGTCACTTAAGTCATGATAAGAAAGTATATAGATGACAGTGAGGATCGCATTTGCTACTTTCTGAGTTAACACATTTCCCTGCCCGATTTATCACAGGAGTGAGTGTTTCTGCTGAATCTCCAGCCCTCTGAGCTCATCATAAATTAAATCAATGACATATGAGATCAGTGGCTCCGGAGCTATCAATGAATCATAGAATCCTAGAATTTTAGAGTTGGAAGGGACCTCCAGGGTCATCGTGGCCAACCCCCTGCTCAATGCAGGATTCAATAAACCATCTCAGACAGATGTCTGTCCAGCCTCTGTTTGAAGACTTCCATTGAAGGAGAACTCACCATCTCTCGTGGCAGCCTGTTCCACTCATTGATCACCCTCACAGTCAAAGTTTTTTCTAATATCTAATCTGTATCTTCTACCTTTCAGTTTCATTCCATTGCTTCTCGTGTTTTCATGTACAAATGATAATAATGATGATCCCTCTACACTGTGACAGCACTTCAGATATTTGTAGATGGCTATGTAATCTCCTCATAGCCTTCTTTTTTTCAAGCCCAACATTCTCAGATCCTTTAACTGTTCCTCATAGGGCATACTTTGCCGTCTGCTCCAAATCCTGGTAGCAATTTGCTTCAGTTTGTTGATGTCTTTTTTAAAATGTGTTGTCCAAAACTGGACACAGTATTCCAGATAAGGCCTGACCAAGGAGGAGTACATGGGGATAATTACATCACGTGATCTAGACTCTATGCTTCTCTTAATATATCCTAGAACTATGTTTGCCTTTTTTTGCTGCTGCATCACACTGTTGACTCATGTGCAGTCTGTGATCTATTAGTATGCTCAAGTCTTTTTCCCAAGTGCTGTTGCTTAGTTCTATTCCTCCCATTCTATAGATGTCATTTTTGTTTTTCTTGCCCAGATGTAGAATCTTATATTTCTCCCTGTTAAATACCATTCTATTAGTCGCTGCCCATTGTTCAAGCTTATTTAGATCCTTCTGAATCCTTTCTTTGTCATCCCTAGTGTTAACTATTAGTGCTGAGCGAGTATACTTGTTACTCGAGATTTCCGAGCATGCTCGGGTTATCTCTGAGTATTTTAGCTTGCTCGGAGATTTAGTTTTCATCGCCGCAGCTGCATGATTTTCGACTGCTAGACAGCCTGAATACAAGTGGGGGTTGCCTGTTTGTTATGGAATTCCCACATGTATTCAGGCCGCAAATCATGCAGCTGCGGCGAAGAAAACTAAATTTCCGAGCACTCACAAATACTCGGAGATCACCCGAGTAACGAGTATACTTACTCATCACTATTAACTATCCCTCCTAGCTTTGTATAGTCTGCAAAATTGATTAGTTTACCTTCAGTTCCCTTATATGGATCATTTATAAAAATGTTGAACAACGCTGGGGCCAGGACAAAGCCTTGTGGTACCTGAAACTTTTCCAGTTGGATGTGCAACCATTTATTACCACTCTTTGAGTACGATCACGGAGCCAGTTATGAATCCACCTACCTGTAGCCTTGTCAATCCCATGCTTGGTCATTTTTTCAAAAAGGATAGTGTGAGGTAGTTTATCAAATGCTTTGCTGAAGTCGAAATATACTACATCTCTGACTACTATATCACTGACTTGATCTATAATGAGCTCGGAGGGCTGGAGATGCAGCAAAAACACTCGTTCCTGTGCTAAAACAGGCAGGGAATTATGTTACCACAGAAACAAATTCTAAGCTCCTGCTGTCATTTGTATTCTTTCTTATTATAAGTGACTTATGCTTTCTCCCCTGGTCAGGAATTGACCTGATCGGACATGGCCATTACACAGTACAAAGCAGGGACACATTTATAAGATTATCTTCACACAAGAACATTTTTTATCATATTCAATTGTGGAACATATTATTACTCCGAGATCTATTAATTAAAATGTACTTTGTTAGCTGGTAAACACAATCACTTCTGCAATTTACTTTTTTACAATTTGCTGCCGTTCTTGAGAGTTTAACACTTTACTTTTGTTTACAGCTCATTGCCTGGAAGACCGACCACCACTGCTGTCTAGCATGTAAGCACTCCTCTGAAGCTGGCCAGGATTAGGAGGTAATGGTGCACTCCAGCTATCCTGGTCAGCATCGATTAGGAAGTAAGGGTGCACTCCAGCGATCCTGGTCAGCATCGAGTAGGAGGTAATGGTGCACTCCAGCGATCCTGGCCAACATCGAGTAGGAGGTAATGGTGCACTCCAGCTATCCTGGTCAGCATCGATTAGGAAGTAAGGGTGCACTCCAGCGATCCTGGTCAGCATCGAGTAGGAGGTAATGGTGCACTCCAGCGATTCTGGCCAACATCGAGTAGGAGGTAAGGGTGCACTCCAGTGATCCTGGCCAGCATCGATTAAGAGGAATTGGTGCACTCCAGTGATCCTGGCCAGCATCGACTAGGAGGTATTGGTGCACTCCAGCGATCCTGGCCAGCATCGATTAAGAGGAATTGGTGCACTCCAGTGATCCTGGCCAGCATCGATTAGGAGGTAATAGTGCACTCTAGCGATCATGGCCAGCATCAAAACAATGCTTACAAGCTCAATAGAAAAGAACTTGTACGCACTGCACAGGTACTACTGTTTAGCAGCGGTGGTCGGTTTCCAAAGACAAACAGGAAAAGTTTCATTATCTCAAAAATTGCTTACAAATTTAATGATCAGATCTGCACCGATTGGCAGAACGGAAATTTTTTATCCCTGATGGAGAACTTTTTACCACTATGCATTGTATTCTAATGGGGATAAAAGTGCCCTGGTATGCCAATCGGTGTAGGTTCCAGCGGCCGGACCCCATAAGTTATCACTTATCCTGCAAATAGGAGATAAAGGAGTTCTCCGGGGAAAACAAGGAGACGCAACACACCGAAAACCAATAATGAAACATTTGCTGTCACACAATCAACATGTCGGTGAGTTCCATCTTCCAAATTTCCAGGACCTTTGCCAGTTCCCATGTACAGAAAATCCCCTTTCTGGCCTTACCTAACTATGCTACAAGTCAAGAACATACGAAGAAGATCTATGATGCCGAGACGGTAAGTGCAGAAATCCCCTTAATTATGTAACAGGAGCTTGTGACACGGAGTAGGAAAGTAGGAAAGTACCCCTGAAGTTCAGGTGCCGACAGCGATGTGGATCTTCACTTATCGTATATGACATAAGGCTGGAGAACGGCTCCGGGAGCAGAACTGAAAAGAGTGACTGAGTGCAGAAGAGATGCCTCATTTTTACTTAATTTTTTTCCATTTTTGAAACATACAGTTAGGGCCAGAAATATTTGGACAGTGACACAATTTTCGCGAGTTGGGCTCTGCATGCCACCACATTGGATTTGAAATGAAACCTCTACAACAGAATTCAAGTGCAGATTGTAACGTTTAATTTGAAGGGTTGAACAAAAATATCTGATAGAAAATGTAGGAATTGTACACATTTCTTTACAAACACTCCACATTTTAGGAGGTCAAAAGTAATTGGACAAATAAACATAACCCAAACAAAATATTTTTATTTTCAATATTTTGTTGCAAATCCTTTGGAGGCAATCACTGCCTTAAGTCTGGAACCCATGGACATCACCAAACGCTGGGTTTCCTCCTTCTTAATGCTTTGCCAGGCCTTTACAGCCGCAGCCTTCAGGTCTTGCTTGTTTGTGGGTCTTTCCGTCTTAAGTCTGGATTTGAGCAAGTGAAATGCATGCTCAATTGGGTTTAGATCTGGAGATTGACTTGGCCATTGCAGAATGTTCCACTTTTTGGCACTCATGAACTCCTGGGTAGCTTTGGCTGTATGCTTGGGGTCATTGTCCATCTGTACTATGAAGCGCCGTCCAATCAACTTTGCAGCATTTGGCTGAATCTGGGCTGAAAGTATATCCCGGTACACTTCAGAATTCATCCGGCTACTCTTGTCTGCTCTTATGTCATCAATAAACACAAGTGACCCAGTGCCATTGAAAGCCATGCATGCCCATGCCATCACGTTGCCTCCACCATGTTTTACAGAGGATGTGGTGTGCCTTGGATCATGTGCCGTTCCCTTTCTTCTCCAAACTTTTTTCTTCCCATCATTCTGGTACAGGTTGATCTTTGTCTCCTCTGTCCATAGA
The DNA here is from genome assembly GCF_032444005.1 of Ranitomeya imitator. Lineage (NCBI taxonomy): Eukaryota > Metazoa > Chordata > Amphibia > Anura > Dendrobatidae > Ranitomeya > Ranitomeya imitator. The sequence goes on along the minus strand of NC_091283.1, from coordinate 60,206,261 downwards.
ATACTTTTCCAGAACTGAGCTGGCTTCTTGAGGTGTTTTTCTGCAAATTTAACTCTGGCCTGTCTATTTTTGGTATTGATGAATGGTTTGCATCTAGATGTGAACCCTTTGTATTTACTGTCATGGAGTCTTCTCTTTACTGTTGACTTAGAGACAGATACACCTACTTCACTGAGAGTGTTCTGGACTTCAGTTGATGTTGTGAACGGGTTCTTCTTCACCAAATTAAGTATGCGGCGATCATCCACCACTGTTGTCATCCGTGGACGCCCAGGCCTTTTTGAGTTCCCAAGCTCACCAGTCAATTCCTTTTTTCTCAGAATGTACCCAACTGTTGATTTTGCTACTCCAAGCATGTCTGCTATCTCTCTGATGGATTTTTTCTTTTTTTTTCAGCCTCAGGATGTTCTGCTTCACCTCAATTGAGAGTTCCTTTGACCGCATGTTGTCTGCTCACAGCAACAGCTTCCAAATGCAAAACCACACACCTGGAATCCACCCCTGACCTTTTAACTACTTCATTGATTACAGGTTAACGAGGGAGACGCCTTCAGAGTTAATTGCAGCCCTTAGAGTCCATTGTCCAATTACTTTTGGTCCCTTGAAAAATAGGACGCTATGCATTACAGAGCTATGATTCCTAAACCCTTTCTCCGATTTGGATGTGGAAACTATCATATTGCAGCTGGGAGTGTGCACTTTCAGCCCATATTATATATATAATTGTATTTCTGAACATGTTTTTGTAAACAGCTAAAATAACAAAACTTGTGTCACTGTCCAAATATTTCTGGCCCTAACTGTATATCAGGTAGAATTGGAATAGTGGGAAAAGTGTCTTTCCAACTCTAAACTCAAAAGTGATGGCCAAAACAAAGACACCTGGAAGCAGATGGTTTATAATGGCACTGACTGTAGGTCGCTCTTGGCGGCCGCCGTGGTAAGGGTATGTGCACATGGCGCCTTTTTCAAGCAGTTTTCATCTGTATAAAAGCGCTAAAAAAATCACTACAAAAAGAGTTAACACACGGACAGCAATGTCAAAACAACTCGCCGTGCACAAGTTCCGTCTTTTGTCATTTTCATTAACTCCTTCAATCTTCGAAAGCCGTGAAGTGGCTTCTAGAAGTAAACAGTCTGTCCAAGGCAGAAGCCGCCACCATTTTTTGCTTAGACTGTAGATAAAAAAAAAAAAAGACGTTCAACAAGAGTTCATAAAAGGCGTTTCGGGAAAAACATTACCAGTGTTTTCATGAAACGTCTTCGGCTCCAAAAACAATGAGCGTATGCTGACGTTGAAAAGCTGTCGCATCCACAAACCCTGAATGGCCTGTTTACGGAGTTCTTTGAGGGGTTTTTGGAGCATAAGTTGAGCTGCAAATCGTCCGCAAAAACTTGGGAGTTTTTGCTCACTTTCTTCTCCAAAATGTCAGCAAAAAGACTCAGTGTGCACATACCCCAAGGTTGGACCTTCATGACGACTTGTGCCACGACAAGTTATGCTGTTAAAGATCAGGGTATGCCGCTGCTACATCACCTACAAGGTTCTGAGACAAGAACGTCACAAAAATCCAAAAGACAAAAAAGTCACAAAATAATTGTTAAGGATTGTAAAAATAAAAGGTTTTCACCTTCCTGGGACCCCCAGAAATCAGTTGTAAGGAGAGCAGAGGCTCAATGTCCCCAAGTGCCACCACAGTGGTGTCCATTCAACGATATGCCATACCAATGTATGGAACTGTGCCATATCCGATATAACTATGTATGAGGCTGTGCCATACCTTCAGTACCAATGTATGAGGCTGTGCCATACCTGCAGTACCAATGTATGAGGCTGTGCCATATCTGCAGTACCAATGTATGAGGCTGTGCCATATCTGCAGTACCAATGTATGAGGCTGTGCCATACCTTCAGTACCAATGTATGAGGCTGTGCCATACCTGCAGTACCAATGTATGAGGCTGTGCCATATCTGCAGTACCAATGTATGAGGCTGTGCCATATCTGCAGTACCAATGTATGAGGCTGTGCGATACCTGCAGTACCATTGTATGGAGCTGTGCCATATCTGATATAACAATGTATGAGGCTGTGCCATATCTGCAGTACCAATGTATGGAGCTGTGCCATATCTGCAGTACCAATGTATGGAACTGTGCCATATCCGATATAACTATGTATGAGGCTGTGCCATACCTGCAGTACCAATGTATGAGGCTGTGCCATATCTGCAGTACCAATGTATGGAGCTGTGCCATATCTGCAGTACCAATGTATGAGGCTGTGCCATATCTGCAGTACCAATGTATGAGGCTGTGCCATATCTGCAGTACCAATGTATGAGGCTGTGCCATATCTGCAGTACCAATGTATGAGGCTGTGCCATATCTGCAGTACCAATGTATGGAGCTGTGCCATATCTGCAGTACCAATGTATGAGGCTGTGCCATATCTGCAGTACCAATGTATGGAGCTGTGCCATATCTGCAGTACCAATGTATGGAGCTGTGCCAAAACCAAAATAACAATAGATGGAGCTGTGCCATACCTGCAGTACCAATGTATGGAGCTGTGCCAAAACCAAAATAACAATAGATGGAGCTGTGCCATATCTGCAGTACCAATGTATGGAGCTGTGCCAAAACCAAAATAACAATAGATGGAGCTGTGCCATACCTGCAGTACCAATGTATGAGGCTGTGCCATATATGCAGTACCAATGTATGGAGTGGTGCCATATCTGCAGTACCAATGTATGGAGCTGTGCCATATCTGCAGTACCAATGTATGGAGCTGTGCCATATCTGCAGTACCAATGTATGGAGCTGTGCCATATCTGCAGTACCAATGTATGGAGCTGTGCCATATCTGATGTACCAAAGCCGGAGCAATCAGATGATTGTGCCGGTGCCAAGACTGGGAACTCCACTGATCTGATACTGAACGGCCACCAGTATTGAACCCTTCTAACACCACAATCTAGTGAATACTTCTGCCCTGAATGTCTCTGCCGGCTACAGAATGAGGATGTAATCTCTTTTTGTGGTGCAATCATTTTTGGCTCAGACTTTCCTGTCCTCGGAGGGTAACTCCCCGGCTAATTTAGGAAACATACACTATTGCTTTCCCAACAGGTTGTTATGTTTTGATTCCTCCATTATCACACACTTAAACCATTCCGTCATGGCCGTCCATTACATGTCATCTGCCCGTCATCAGCAGGTCTTTTTGACAGTTTGGACAGTGAGGGTGATCAATGAGTGGAACAGGCGGCCACGAGAGGTGGTGAGTTCTCCTTCAATGGAAGTCTTCACACAGAGGCTGGACAGACATCTGTCTGGGATGGTCCAGTGAATCCTGCATTGAGCAGGGGGTCAGACACGGTGACCCTGGAGGTCCCTTCCAACTCTAACATTCTAGGATTCTAGTCTCTTATGGCCGGGCTCTCCGCTACAGCTATTTCAGACCTACAAAATTAGCCAGGAGTTGTTTTTGCAGTGGCATAGGTGGGGCACCCTGGTCAATAACATAGGATGCCAACCAAAGCTGGTCATGGACATGAAGATCTTATGGCATTTTGTCCCCCAACGCAGAAGACTATAGGATTAAATTGGTGGATTGCCACCCATAGTATGGCACCGCAATTTTTGCATGAAGGACTTGAGGGATCTGGTGAATTGCATTCTGGGAAGGGTAATCTTTACACTAGTCGTTCATGAATGATGTGCAGTACAGAACAATGGATTATAGAAGCTTGGCCTGGAGTTAGGGTCTGTCTTAACAAATGATGGGCTGATTCCCGATGCAGCCATCAAATTTAGAGGGTACTTCACCTTTCACACAAAAGCTGTAGTAAAACATAATCTTCATCAACCCCAACAAGTTAAAACTGCTTTAAGTGCACATACGAGTCTAACATGTTCAAGAACTGCCCTGATTCCTATGCTTTGTAACATTCCATCTACTCTTTTTCAGTGACCAATTCTTATTCTTCAGTATTCTACCAGCACTATAGGTGCAGGAACTACCCTTTCCCTCATCTCCCAGCATGTGTCTGACACACTAAACTGAATATCATGAACTGACATGTGTTATCTATATCAAATCACCAGATGGGGAAACACATTGAGGCACCCACTCAATACATTCTCCGATAAGTACCAATCTTCCTATACATGGCCTAATTGAATATATGAATAGAGGTTATTTTTGGGCCACCCTGGGGTGCTTGAACGGATCGAAACCCTAGAAGGCTTTCAGCCCATTCCAGAGATTTCTAAAATGTGTGTGCCTTGGACGTACGAAGACTCCATATTCTCCTTATGAAACCCTACCTGACTGTTAGAAGTTTGAATGAAGCAGTCACACAGAGTGAACTCCACAGGTGGTCAACCTGTATGAGCCTGGATACTAGGCTGGTGATCCTGGACCACCTGCTGTGCCTGGTGTCCTGTTACAGCTACAAATGCTGAAGGAGTACTGTAAGCTTCCATTAAATTCCCCCATATCATTCACAATATCTAATAAATTTATCATTTTTATAGGGGAATCTTATGTTTGCTTTTCAGTATTCTAACAGCCCTACAGATGCAGAAACCACCTTTTCCCTCATTTCCCAACATGTGTCTGCCACTTCTCACTGTCCTATACATGTACAGGTGAGAGAGCCGCAGTACCAATTATGGCCACTACAGAAAGTATTGAGCTGGGCCACTTCCAAAGAAATCAAGCCTTATCTCAGTTGATATTGGCGGTTCCAAAAGTAGGACCCTCCACCAATCTGATAGCATTTATCTATCATAAAATTTCATTGCACAGGATACTGCTGTTCAATAGGACACCAAATTAACACGGTCTCAATTTGCCTTTCCTTTAGAAAAAAAAACACACAAAAAAGACAAAAAAGTAGATCCTCACAAATAGATTTAGATGGAAGCCACACTGAAAAAAAAATTCTGATACTGTATGAAAATGATGTGAACAGACTCGAAATGTCCTAAGTACCCACCAGAGACACCTTCCAGCTTACCTGTACTACAGATTGGGCACCTGTGGCACAAACCAAAGACAATGTCTTCCAAACCATGTCAGGAGAGATGTTTACGGTACATAGGTACAGTGGCTTTCCAAAATATGCACACCCTCTTGGCATGTTGCTACCTCACAACTATTTTTTTCTGAGGGTTAGCGTCAGTTCATGTAATGATCACACCTACAAATGTGAATGTTTGGTTTTCTTTTGTTTTTGCGAAGTAAACAACAAATAGGACAAAATAACTGAAAACCTCAGTGTGCATAACTATTCACCCCTAAAGTCAGTACTTTGCAGAGCCTCTTTTTGCAGCAATTACAGCTGCAAGTCGCTTTTGATGAGTCTCTATGAGCTTTCCACATGTTGCCACTAGGCTTTTTCTCCATTCTTCAAGGCAAAAACTGCTCCAGCTCCTTCAAGTTAGATGGTTTCCTCTGGTGAACAGAAATCTTCAAGTCTGACCACAGAATCTCAATTGGATTAAGGTCTGGCCTGTGACTAGGCCACTCCAAAACATTTACACGTTTCCCTTTAACCCCTTAGTGACAGAGCCAATTTGGTACTTAATGACCGAGCCAATTTTTGCAATTCTGACCACTGTCACTTTATGAGGTTATAACTCTGGAACGCTTCAACGGATCCCGCTGATTCTGAGATTGTTTTTTCGTGACATATTGTACTTCATGTTAGTGGTAACATTTCTTCGATATTACTTGCGATTATTTATGAAAAAAACGGAAATATGGCGAAAATTTTTAAAATTTTGCAATTTTCAAACTTTGTATTTTTATGCCCTTAAATCAGAGAGATATGTCACGAAAAATAGTTAATAAATAACATTTCCCACATGTCTACTTTACATCAGCACAATTTTGGAAACAAAATTTTTTTTTGTTAGGGAGTTATAAGGGTTAAAAGTTGACCAGCAATTTCTCATTTTTACAACACCATTTTTTATTAGGGACCACATCACATTTGAAGTCATTTTGAGGGGTCTATATGATAGAAAATAATGAAGTGTGACACCATTCTAAAAACTACACCCCTCAAGGTTCTCAAAACCACATTCAAGAAGTTTATTAACCCTTTACGTGCTTCACAGGAACTGAAACAATGTGGAAGGAAAAAATGAACATTTAACTTTTTTTTGCAAACATCTTAATTCAGAACCATTTTTTTTATTTTCACAAGTGTAAAAACAGAAATGTAACCATAAATTTTGTTATGCAATTTCTCCTGAATACGCCAATACCCCATATGTGGGGGTAAACCACTGTTAGGGCGCACCGCAGAACTTAGAAGTGAAGGAGCGCCGTTTTACTTTTTCAATGTTGAATTGGCTGGAATTGAGATTGGATGCCATGTCGCGTTTGGAGAGCCCCTGATGTGCCTAAACAGTGGAAACCCCCCACAAGTGACACCATTTTGGAAACTAGACCCCTTAAGGAACTTATCTAGATGTGTGGTGAGCACTTTGAACCCCCAAGTGCTTCACAGAAGTTTATAACGTAGAGCCGTGAAAATAAAAAAATCGCTTTTGTTTACACAAAAATGATCTTTTTGCCCACAAATTCTTATTTTCACAAGGGTAACAGGAGAAATTAGACCACAAAAGTTGTTGTGCGATTTCTCCTGAATACGTCGATACCCCATATGTGAGGGTAAACCACTGTTTGGGCGCACCGCAGAGCTTGGAAGTGAAGGAGCGCCGTTTTACTTTTTCAATGTAGAATTGGCTGGAATTGAGATTGGACGCCATGTCGCGTTTGGAGAGCCCCTGATGTGCCTAAACAGTGGAAACCCCCCACAAGTGACACCATTTTGGAAACTAGACCCCTTAAGGAACTTATCTAGATGTGTGGCGAGCACTTTGAACCCCCATGTGCTTCACAGAAGTTTATAACGTAGAGCCGTGAAAAAAAAAAAATCGCATTTTTTCTACAAAAATGATCTTTTTGCCCACAAATTTTTATTTTCACAAGGGTAACAGGAGAAATTAGACCACAAAAGTTGTTGTGCAATTTCTCCTGAGTACGCTGATACCCAATATGTGGGGGTAAACCACTGTTAGGGCGCACCGCAGAGCTTGGAAGAGAAGGAGTGCCGTTTTACTTTTTCAATGTAGAATTGGCTGGAATTGAGATCGGACGCCATGTCGCGTTTGGAGAGCCCCTGATGTGCCTAAACAGTAGAAATCCCCCACAAGTGACCCCATTTTGGAAACTAGACCCCCCATGGAACTTATCTAGATGTGTGGTGAGAACCTTGAATGCCCAAGTGCTTCACAGAAGTTTATAATGCAGAGCCGTGAAAATAAAAAATATTTTTTTTTTCCACAAAAAAGATATTGTAGCCCCCAAGTTTTTATTTTTACAAGGGTAACAAGAGAAATTGGAACCCAAAAGTTGTTGTCCAATTTGTCTTGAGTATGCTGGTACCCCATATGTGGGGGTAAACCACTGTTTGGGCGCACGGCAGAGCTCGGAAGGAAGGAGCGCCGTTTTGGAATGCAGACTTTGATAGAATGGTCTGCGGGTATTATGTTGCATTTGCAGAGCCCCTGATGTACCTAACCAGTAGAAACCCTCCACAAGTGACCCCATTTTGGAAACTAGACCCCCCAAGGAACTTATCTAGATGTGTGGTGAGAACTTTGAATGCCCAAGTGCTTCACAGAAGTTTAGAATGCAGAGTCGTGAAAATAAAAAATATTTTTTTTTTTCACAAAAAAGATTTTGTAGCCCCCAAGTTTTTATTTTCACAAGGGTAACAGGAGAAATTGGACTGCAATAGTTGTTGTCCAATTTATCCCGAGTACGCTGATGTGCCATATGTGGGGGTAAACCACTGTTTGGGCGCACGGCAGAGCTCGGAAGGGAAGGAGCGCCTTTTTGGAATGCAGACTTTGATAGAATGGTCTGTGGGCATTATGTTGCGATTGCAGAGCCCCTGATATACCTAAACTGTAGTAACCCCCCACAAGTGACCCCATTTTGGAAACTAGACCCCCCAAGGAACTTATCTAGATGTGTGGTGAGAACTTTGAATGCCCAAGTGCTTCACAGAAGTTTAGAATGCAGAGTCGTGAAAATAAAAAATATTTTTTTTTTTCACAAAAAAGATTTTGTAGCCCCCAAGTTTTTATTTTCACAAGGGTGACAAGAGAAATTGGACCCCAGAAGTTGTTGTCCAATTTATCCCGAGTACGCTGATGCCCCATATGTGGGGGTAACCCACTGTTTGGGCGCACGGCAGAGCTCAGAAGGGAGGGAGCACCATTTGACTTTTTGAGCGCAAAATTGGCTGTCGTGTTTGGAGACCCCCTGATGTACCTAAACAGTGGAAACCCCCCAATTCTAGCTCCAACCCCTAACCCTAATCCCAACCTGATCCATAATCCTAATCACTAACCCTAACCATAATCACAACCCTTACCCCAAAACAACCCTAATGTCAACCCTAACCATAACCCTAATCAAAACCCTAAATCCAACACACCCCTAATCCTAATCTCAACCCTAACCTCAAACCTAACCCTAATCCCAATACACCCCTAATCACAACCCTAACCTTAACCCTAATCCCAAACCTAACCCTAATCCCAAGCGTAACCCTAATGCCAACCCTAACCCTAATACCAACCCTAATCCAAACCCTAAACCTAATCCCAGCTCTAACCCTAACTTTAGCCCCAACCCTAGCCCTAACTTTAGCCCAAACCCTAACCCTAGCCCTAAGGCTACTTTCAAACTTGCGTTGTTTGGCATTCCGTCGCAATCCGTCGTTTTGGACAAGAAACGGATCCTGCAAATGTGCCCGCAAGATGCGTTTTTTGCCCATAGTATTGCCGACGGATCGTGACGGATGGCCACACGTCGCGTCCGTCGTGCACTGGATCAGTTGTGTTTTGGCGGAGCGTCGGCACAAAAAAACGTTCAATGAAACGTTTTTTTGTACGTCGCATCCGCCATTTCTGACCGCGCATGCGTGGCTGTAACTCCGCCCCCTCCTCCCCAGGACATAGATTGGGCAGCGGATGCGTTGAAAAACTACAGCTGCTGCCCACGTTGTGCACAATTTTCACAACGTGCGTCGGTATGTCGGGCCGACGCATTGCGACGGCCCCGTACCGACGTAAGTGTGAAAGAAGCCTAACCCTAAATTTAGCCCCAACCCTAACCCTAAATTTAGCCCCAACCCTAACCCTAAATTTAGCCCCAACCCTAGCCCTAACCCTACCCCTAACCCTAGCCCTACCCCTAACCCTAACCTAACCCTACCCCTAACCTAACCCTACCCCTACCCCTAACCCTACCCCTAACCCTACCCCTAACCTAACCCTAGCCGTAACCCTACCCCTAACCCTAACCTAACCCTACCCCTAACCTAACCCTAGCCGTAACCCTACCCCTAACCTAACCCTACCCCTACCCTAACCCTAACCCTACCCCTAACCCTACCCCTAACCCTACCCCTAACCTACCCCTACCCTACCCCTACCCCTAACCCTACCCCTAACCCTACCCCTAACCCTAACCCTAATTTTAGCCCTAACCGCTGTTCTCCTGCCGGCCGGCGGATGGAGACAGATGGCGGGCGCACTGGGCATGCGTCCGCCATGTTCTTCTGCCGGCGGCCAGGAGGAGCAGCAAGAGGATCCAGGGACCTAGGTGAGTATGCTAGGGTCCCCGAATCTCCCTATTTCTCTGTCCTCTGATGTGCGATCACATCAGAGGATAGAGAATTACACTTTACTTTTTTTTTTTTTTTTGCGGTCGCCGGTAAACAGTTAATTACCGGCGATCGCAAAACAGGGGTCGCTAAAACCGACCCCCGATCATGCTCTTTGGGGTCTCGGCTACCCCAGGCAGCCGAGACCCCAAAGATTCTCCCGGTGCCGGCCGGCGGGCGCACTGCGCATGCGCCCGCCATTTTGAAGATGGCGGCGCCCACCGGGAGACACGAGGAGCATCGGGGGAGCTAGGTGAGTATTGGGGGGCCACCTGGGACCCCTTTTCTCTGTCCTCCGATGTGCGATCACATCGGAGGACAGAGAAATTAAAAAGAGATCGCTTTTTTTTTTTTTTTTTTACGATCGCCGGTAAACGGTTAATTACCGGCGATCGCAAATGCGGGGAGGGTTAAAAAACCCCCGAATCATGTTCTCTGGGGTCTCGGCTACCCTCGGCAGCCGAGACCCCGGAGAAAATCGGCCTGTGGGGGGCGCTATACACTTTTTCCACAGCGCCGTTAATTAACGGCGCTGTGGTTTAAGTACCCTTAGCGGCCGCCGTTAAAAGGCGTATCGGCGGTCGCTAAGGGGTTAAACCACTCGAGTGTTGCTTTAGCAGTCTGCTTTGGGTCATTGTCTTGTTGGAAGGTGAACCTCCTTCCCAGTCTCAAATCACTTACAGACTGAAACAGGTGTTGATCAAGAATATCCCTGTATTTTGCACCATCCATCTTCCCCTCGACTCGGACCATTTTCCCTGTCCCTGCTGCTGAAAAACATCTCCACTGTATGATGTTGCCACCACCATGTTTCACTGTGGGGATCGTGGTCTTTGGGTGATGAGCCGTGTTGGGTTGGTGTCACACATAGCGTTTACCTTGGTGGCAAAAAAGTTCAATTTTGGTCTCCTCTGACCACAGCATGTTCCTCTACAGATCTGAGGAGTTTCCCATGTTTTTTTAATAAACTTAAAACGAGCCTTACAATTTTTGTATGTAAGTAAAGGCTTTCTTCTGCCCACCTCTATGGAGTGCACGGCTTATTGTGGTTGTATGGACAAATACTGCAGTCTCTGCTTGGGAACTCTGCAGCTCCTTCAGGGTTACCTTTGGTCTCTGTGTTCCCTCTCTGATTAATGCCCTCCTTGCCCGGACTGAGACATTTGCTGGGCGGCCCTCTCTTGGCAGGTTTGTTGTGGTACTGTGTTCTTTCCATTTGGTGCACACATTGCGGACTTCCTGCGAATCCGCAGCGTTTTTTGCGGTGCAGATCCGCAAGTGATTTACAGTATAATGTAAATCAATCAGAAAAAAAAAAACGCTGTGCACATGGTGTGGAAAATTCCATGTGGAAACGCTGCGGATTAAAAGAAGTAGCATGTCACTTCTTTTTTGTGGATCTGCAGCGTTTTTGTACTCATTCCATTCCATTATAGAAATCCGCAGGGGTAAAAAACGCAGTAAATCCGCACAAAAAAACGCGTCAAATCCGCACCTACGTTTTCTGCCAAGAGATGCAGAATCCGCACCAAAAATTCCTAAGCCTAATCCGCAACGTGCGCACATAGCCTTAGTGCTGATGCATCACACACAAATCGAATTGCAAAAATATTTAAACACAGGTTGTAATTTAACAAAATAGGTGAAAAGCCAAGGGGGCGAATACTTTTGCAAGCCACTCTACATATAGGATTATATAAGCCATCGGGCACTTACCTAGTGTTGGGGTTTGTTGGGAAAGACCATTAGAACCTGAAATATAAGGAGAATATTAGCAATTAATATTGACTGGAACCAATAATGTGCAAAAAATAAATCCTTACACCTATGTCCCGGCTCCAGAAACTGGAATTAGAGGCCTGACGGATACATCTAGGTGGAAACACACGAACCGCAATGGGGTATTACAAAATGACGTCCGAGAGTCAGGAAGCCATGATATGATCATGCGGAAGAAGAGGCTGCTCCGAGGGTCACAGACATTACATTTCTGATAGATCTCACCAATCCCGACAAGAATACCTGGCAATCTAGCCACCAAGAGACCTGGTAGAGGATCAATAGTCCATCCAGGTCAGGTAATGCTGATTCCAGATGTGTCTGACAACCACTTATCTCTAAGCTCAAATTGATGGATCCTCTGGTCAGATAGGCGGCACCTTAAGAGTCAATTTACTCATCAATATTATTTATGTTTAATTTGTTTTTTATTCAAAAGAACTTCAAAACAAACAAGTGACAAAGGATTCAGCAACATAAAAAGTATTGAGTACAAAAAGAAATTTAATTTACAACTGTATATCAAGACCTGTAACCAACAAGTCCCGAAATAGTATAACTTTCAGGTCAAAATCATTTTCAATCAAGTCCGAAAAGAAAAAAAGAAAAAAATCCATGGCGGATGTAGGTATCCCCTATCCAGAGAGAAGGTATGACCTTTGGTGATACATATGAGGTATCCGCTGAAAGAGAGCGACCCAAACAAGAGGAGCTAGGTCACTCCAAGTAATAATGGTATAAACACGAAAGAAAAGAATGAGAAAGAAGAGGTATATAGGGGGGAGAGAGGATGAAAAAAAAGGAGGGAGGGGGAGGAACCATGGAGTCTGATATAGAAGGGGGCAACTTGCACCCCTATAATGACGTCCGTCTAACCCGTATTGTTCCTTATGGCTTAGAAAAGAGGGATTGAAAATCCTGAGAGTCCATATATAAAATCCAAGGACTCCAAAACCTGCAGATATTTCTCCATTGAACCGTTAACCTCAGCGGACAATTCCTCCATACTTTGAAGGCTGGTCATCTCCTTGACCCATTCAGACACATTAGGAGATTGGGAGGACTTCCAATGTCTCGGGATCACAGTGCGCGCACAGCAGTTAAGCAGAATCTTAGGAGACACTTTTTCTGGAAGCGAAACGAGCCCGGGAGGATAGATAATAAAGCCACCTGGGGGGAGTTGGTCACCAAATGACCGCTAATGGCTTGATAATGTGTCCACGTTCAGGATTGCATCAGGATTTGGTCAGGATTTTATGTCAGTATTTGGAAGCCAAAACCAGGAGTGGGTGATAAATGCAGAAGTGGTGCATATGTTTCTATTATACTTTTCCTCTAATTGTTCCACTCCTGGTTTTGGCTTACAAATACTGACATAAAATCCTGACCAAATCCTGATGCAATCCTGAACGTGGACACATACCCTTAGAGACAGAATCCCAAAATGGCTTAATATGCTTACATCCCCACCAAATGTGTAGCACGGTGCCTCTCTCTACTCCACAACGCCAGCACCTATCGGAGACGGAGGGAAAAGCGGCGTGTAAGACATCAGGACAGCAATACCACCTGGTGAGAATTTTGTAATTCTTTTCCTGTGCGGCACAGGCAATAGAGAATTTATGTGAATATACGAACGCCTTCCTCCACTCCGCCTCCGATACAGCAACTCCCAACTCACCCCTCCACCCCGCCACATACTTGGGGAACTCGGCTTTGGTATTTTGGTTCACAAGAGCATATAGTAAGGAGACAGCATGCGCAGGCGGCGACCCCAACAGGAAAAGCTTTTCAAATGGCGTAGGAAGGGAGGAGTATGAGCCTGCGCCCTCTGGAGACGAGAGGAAGGATTTTAGTTGGGGGTATTCCAACCAATCAGAAGGGCCCCCTCCCTCTAACGGCTGCACTGATTCGAAAGCCGCCATGGGCAAACCCTTGAGGATATGAAAGCATCTGGTATTGTCCCCTCTCTCCCACCCAAGAAAACGAGCCCTTTCCACCCCCAGGGGAAACTCCGGATTAGAGAAGAGAGGCGTAAGCGGTCCACTGCCTAAGGACAGAGAGCCTCTGCGGGTCTCCAGATCCCATCCTCTAAGTGTATCTTTAAGGAAGGCAGCTTCAGACCTGATCCAGGGGAGGTTATGGAGTGGAATTGTAGAGCTAATTTGTTCTATTCCCACCCATTGTTTGTCAGAACTGTGGACCTGCCAGTCTAGCATGCGTGTCAATAGCGCTGCTCTGTGATACCATTTGAAATTCGGAAGACCCGCGCCCCCTGAGCCTTTGTGCCTATATAAAGTACCCATGTCGATCCAGGGTCTACCACCCCCCCACACAAATCTCGAGATGGCTGATTGGATTCTGGAAAAGAAAGAAGGAGGAGGAATTAGAGGAACTGATCAATATTATTTATTAACTTGGAAGCAGCAATCTAATATCATATATAGTTACAGATACTATCATCAATCCGTGGTTTAAGGGGAAGGACACTAGGGGAAGAGGAGATCTGAGTGCAGTCCGATTTCAACAGACTGACTGGAGAAGATGGAGAAAAAAATGTCTGTATCTTCTCCACATCCAAGAAAATCCAATCACACTCCGATCACACACTGATCATATTCCGATCACACGCTGATCATACTCCGATCACACGCTGATCATATTCCGATCACACGCTGATCATATTCCGACCACACGCTGATCATATTTCGATCACACGCTGATCATATTCCGATCACACGCTGATCATATTCCGATCACACGCTGATCATACTCCGATCACACGCTGATCATACTCCGATCACACACTGATCATATTCCGATCACACACTGATCATATTCCGATCACACACTGATCATATTCCGATCACACACTGATCATATTCCGATCACACACTGATCATACTCCGATCACACACTGATCATACTCCGATCACACACTGATCATATTCCGATCACACACTGATCATACTCCGATCACACACTGATCATACTCCGATCACACACTGATCATACTCCGATCACACACTGATCATACTCCGATCACACACTGATCATATTCCGATCACACACTGATCATATTCCGATCACACACTGATCATACTCCGATCACACACTGATCTTATTCCGATCACACACTGATCATACTCCGATCACACACTGATCATACTCCGATCACACACTGATCATACTCCGATCACACACTGATCATACTCCGATCACACACTGATCATACTCCGATCACACACTGATCATACTCCGATCACACACTGATCATATTCCGATCACACACTGATCATATTCCGATCACACACTGATCATACTCCGATCACACACTGATCATACTCCGATCACACACTGATCATACTCCGATCACACACTGATCATACTCCGATCACACACTGATCATATTCCGATCACACACTGATCATATTCCGATCACACACTGATCATACTCCGATCACACACTGATCTTATTCCGATCACACACTGATCATACTCCGATCACACACTGATCATACTCCGATCACACACTGATCATACTCCGATCACACACTGATCATACTCCGATCACACACTGATCATACTCCGATCACACACTGATCATACTCCGATCACACACTGATCATACTCCGATCACACACTGATCATATTCCGATCACACACTGATCATACTCCGATCACACACTGATCATATTCCGATCACACACTGATCATATTCCGATCACACACTGATCATTTTCCGATCACACACTGATCATATTCCGATCACACACTGATCATATTCCGATCACACACTGATCATACTCCGATCACACACTGATCATACTCCGATCACACACTGATCATATTCCGATCACACACTGATCATATTCCGATCACACACTGATCATATTCCGATCACACACTGATCATATTCCGATCACACACTGATCATACTCCGATCACACACTGATCATACTCCGATCACACACTGATCATACTCCGATCACACACTGATCATATTCCGATCACACACTGATCATATTCCGATCACACACTGATCATACTCCGATCACACACTGATCTTATTCCGATCACACACTGATCATACTCAGATCACACACTGATCATACTCCGATCACACACTGATCATACTCCGATCACACACTGATCATACTCCGATCACACACTGATCATATTCCGATCACACACTGATCATACTCCGATCACACACTGATCATATTCCGATCACACACTGATCATATTCCGATCACACACTGATCATACTCCGATCACACACTGATCTTATTCCGATCACACACTGATCATACTCCGATCACACACTGATCATACTCCGATCACACACTGATCATACTCCGATCACACACTGATCATACTCCGATCACACACTGATCATACTCCGATCACACACTGATCATACTCCGATCACACACTGATCATACTCCGATCACACACTGATCATATTCCGATCACACACTGATCATACTCCGATCACACACTGATCATATTCCGATCACACACTGATCATATTCCGATCACACACTGATCATTTTCCGATCACACACTGATCATATTCCGATCACACACTGATCATATTCCGATCACACACTGATCATACTCCGATCACACACTGATCATACTCCGATCACACACTGATCATATTCCGATCACACACTGATCATATTCCGATCACACACTGATCATATTCCGATCACACACTGATCATATTCCGATCACACACTGATCATACTCCGATCACACACTGATCATACTCCGATCACACACTGATCATACTCCGATCACACACTGATCATATTCCGATCACACACTGATCATATTCCGATCACACACTGATCATACTCCGATCACACACTGATCTTATTCCGATCACACACTGATCATACTCAGATCACACACTGATCATACTCCGATCACACACTGATCATACTCCGATCACACACTGATCATACTCCGATCACACACTGATCATATTCCGATCACACACTGATCATACTCCGATCACACACTGATCATACTCCGATCACACACTGATCATATTCCGATCACACACTGATCATTTTCCGATCACACACTGATCATATTCCGATCACACACTGATCATATTCCGATCACACACTGATCATATTCCGATCACACACTGATCATACTCCGATCACACACTGATCATATTCCGATCACACACTGATCATATTCCGATCACACACTGATCATATTCCGATCACACACTGATCATATTCCGATCACACACTGATCATATTCCGATCACACACTGATCATATTCCGATCACACACTGATCATATTCCGATCATACACTGATCATATTCTGATCATACACTGATCAGAGTGTAATTAGCATAACTGATCCAATTTTCTCGGATGACAAAAAATAAGCTCATGTGCCTCTAGCCTTAGTATGAAGACTGTAGGGTTTTCTATTTTGGTCCACGGCCACAACACTGCTTCCCTTTGGGTGGCTTTACACATAGTATTGTTAGGAAACATACTTTTCTTTTCTTTGGGGGGGGGGGGGGTATTTTTTTTCTGGTTTTATTTTAAGCATTTATTGGGAAAAAATACTGAAACCAGATGTTAGATGTAAGTCAACAGAATTTTTTTTTTAAAAAAAGCTTTAGGACGCTTTCAAACATCCATTAAACGTACACATTATAGTCTGTGGGGCTGTTAACAAGTCCGTATTTTTTTGTGGGAAAAAAAAAACGGAGAATCATTTGATTTTGACTCGAGTCATGAATCAAGCTCGCCTATTCAAATGAAGGGGTCTGTAGGAAAAAAAAAAAACCAGACAGTATAAGGATAACATCACAGTGTCATCCAAAGTGCTGGAAGTTTTCTATTATTTAATGAGTAGGAGGAAAAATCGTTCTTCGTGACTTTTTGAGTGCCGGATTTTGTATTAGGTTTCAGATAGACCCCAGGTCCATGTGAATAAAAACAATACGACCCCTTCAAAAGGTTCAGCACTAAACTATCTCCGGCAGTTCCACAGAGAGCGGTGGTGGGGGGCATGTCACGATGGGGGTATTTTATAGTCCTGTTCTTGGCGTCCCAGTAGTCAGATCCCTCTGATCCTTTGGATGGGTGATAACCTTAAAGGGAACCTGACAGCTGACCCACGGGCAGCATGTATCAGATTCTGGCGGCATGATTCCAGCCATATGTCAGTGACCGCTCTATCCCTGCGTATACCTGGCCGTAATCGGGCAGCCGGTGTGTGACACAAGCTGCCCGTAGATCGGGCACCATGTATCAGCTGTCAGGTTCCCTTTAAATATGTCTACAAAGCAGACGAAGGACGAACTTCCCACAATTTCAGCATCACTAATAGCTAACAGGACATTAAAGTCTCTGCACGTGTCACAATGGCTGCGCAGGCAAAGATTTCTCATCCGCTCGTAACATTTACATCTGTGCTCCGCGTCTCCCTCACAAATGAGAAACGGCTGCCGATTCTCACGCGAAAACTGAAGTTCTAACCACAAAACACAAGTTCACCCGTCCTGAGACGAAGGAGCTGACAGACATTTATCAGGAGACTCAGGTTACGTGTCTGTGCCGACAGATCATGTCCCCATAAAACCCATTCCCAAATAAATACACACAGAGACGAAAGTAATGGAATAAAATGGCCGTGAGGTTTTATTTTGGGTTACATAAATAATTAATAAATAACCAATAAATAATGTTCCATATATTAAAATTCCAATAAGTTCCAAATTTCCAAAAAAAAACAAATCCACCCATAACTGAGTGATTTTACCCCACGAATAAAACCATACGACAACTCATAACAAATAAATAAAGGGAGGGAGGGTGGGCTCTGCTTTCTTCGTGCGCCCGCAGACTGAGGTGACCGGAGCTTGACACGGGGTTATATCACAGAAAAATACCGCCAAAACCGTTACCAGCCAATCAAAATTTGTCAATAAAAGGGCGCACAACCACTGGTCAGAGCCGGCTAGTCTATCAATAGCACACCGGTTACCATTACCTCAAGATTTTCTCCCCAGTAACATAGGAAGAATAAAGTGGGGGTTAGGGTATATGTGGACACGAGACCCCCGGCATATTTCTGTGTGTTTCGGCGGGGGGGCTTACATTCTAGGAACAGACAGTGACCCAAACGGAAGCAGTGGGCCCCCCATTGATTATTATGGGGTCCAATTGATATCCATTTTTTTTTTTTTATAACCGGACAAAAACTGAATGAAAAAGTTTTACATCTGTTCTAAAAAACGGAAACAAGATGGACCCCATAAGTAGTCTCATCCATCATATGGAAGAGAACGGTGCATGCAAAAATTATTTTCACATGGACAAGGTTCAAATAAGACCTAAAGAATGAAGTCCGAAAAAAGGAGCCGGACCGCACGTTCCCGCGGGACCGCCATGCTGAATATTCGTTTATCTCGTCTAGCAAACGCAGATGACTTTCCGGAAGGTTTTTTTCCTACTGAAAATCCTCTGTTCCCCACGATGTGGCGGTAAACTACAAATCCCAGCATTGCCATGACATCTGCAGACTTTCAGGACCTGCTGGCAGTTGTAGTTCCCCTTAGACCTCCTTTGTGCATCCATTTTTCTCACGTGTGCTACCTGTTTCTATTAAGGTTCGCTTGCTATCGCCTGTCCGCCACCGTGAGGCACATGTCCGCCACCGTGAGAATAATGAACGCGCTCATCAGGAGAATGAGGTATGTTATACATGCTATACCTTACTGGATGCACAAGGTCAGAAAATGTCAAGGGAATGTTATCCAGGAGATGGTGGGACCCTAGAATTAACCCGAGGGTCCTAGGCGCCCCAGTCTGGCACCATTGTCTGTGTTGGCAGATATGTGATCAGTGGCGTAACGTGAATCTCGTAAGCCCTAATGCAAAATGTTCAACAGCCCCCAATTGTCACAGGCCTTTAATAATAACAGTCTTTTGTGCCAACGGGCCCTAATATCCGGGTATGATTGCACTCTGGGCTCCTGGTATACGTGCGCCCCTACAGCATCCACAGTGTGTGTACAGGCCTGGGGCCACACAGAGAAGACAGGGGCCCAATGGAGGCTCTGCTGCTGACATGGCCATCATCTGTATTAAAGGGATCTGCTGACATGGCCATCACCTGTATTAAAGGGATCTGCTGTCATGGCCATCGTCTGTATTAAGGGGATCTGATATCATGGTCATCATCTGTATTAAAGGGATCTGCTGTCATGGCCATCATCTTTATTAAAGGGATCTGCTGTCATGGCCATCGTCTGTATTAAAGGGATCTGCTGTCATGGCCATCGTCTGTATTAAGGGGATCTGATATCATGGTCATCATCTGTATTAAAGGGATCTGCTGTCATGGCCATCGTCTGTATTAAAGGGATCTGCTGTCATGGCCATCATCTGTATTAAGGGGATCTGATATCATGGCCATCGTCTGTATTAAAGGGATCTGCTGTCATGGCCATCGTCTGTATTAAAGGGATCTGCTGTCATGGCCATCATCTGTATTAAGGGGATCTGCTGTCATGGCCATCATCTGTATTAAGGGGATCTGCTGTCATGGCCATCATCTGTATTAAAGGGATCTGCTGTCATGGCCATCATCTGTATTAAGGGGATCTGCTGTCATGGCCATCATCTGTATTAAGGGGATCTGCTGTCATGGCCATCATCTGTATTAAAGGGATCTGCTGTCATGGCCATCATCTGTATTAAAGGGATCTGCTGTCATGGCCATCACCTGTATTAAAGGGATCTGCTGTCATGGCCATCGTCTGTATTAAAGGGATCTGCTGTCATGGCCATCATCTGTATTAAGGGGATCTGATATCATGGTCATCATCTGTATTAAAGGGATCTGCTGTCATGGCCATCGTCTGTATTAAAGGGATCTGCTGTCATGGCCATCATCTGTATTAAGGGGATCTGCTGTCATGGCCATCATCTGTATTAAGGGGATCTGCTGTCATGGCCATCATCTGTATTAAAGGGATCTGCTGTCATGGCCATCATCTGTATTAAGGGGATCTGCTGTCATGGCCATCATCTGTATTAAAGGGATCTGATGTCATGGCCATCATCTATATTAAAGGGATCTGATGTCATGGCCATCATCTGTATTAAGGGGATCTGCTGTCATGGCCATCATCTGTATTAAAGGGATCTGCTGTCATGGCCATCATCTGTATTAAAGGGATCTGCCGTCATGGCCATCATCTGTATTAAAGGGATCTACTGTCATGGCCATTGTCTATATTAATGGGATCTGATGTCATGGCCATTGTCTATATTAAAGGGATCTGCTGTCATGGCCATTGTCTATATTAAAGGGATTTGCTGTCATGGCCATTGTCTATATTAAAGGGATCTGCTGTCATGGCCATCGTCTATATTAAAGGGATCTGCTGTCATGGCCATCATCTGTATTAAAGGGATCTGCGTCATGGCCATCATCTGTATTAAAGGGATCTGATGTCATGGCCATCATCTGTATTAAAGGGATCTGATGTCATGGCCATCATCTGTATTAAAGGGATCTGATGTCATGGCCGTCATCTATATTAAAGGGATCTGCTGTCATGGCCATTGTATATATTAAAGGGATCTGCTGTCGTGGCCATCGTCTGTATTAATGGGAACCGAACCCCTCCAGAACAAAGTATTACGTCTCATAGCGCAGGAAAAAGTCTGTGCCCAAGAGTCCGTCTTGTGGAGCAGTTCCTTGACCCACGACCGTCTCCGGACGTCAATGAGCCCACTATATATCTTGCAGGAGGCTGATGCCTATGATTTAAGTCAACGACCACTGAGAAGCACTCGCCCCAAGATCCCTTTAAGTGGCACAATGTGAGGGCATCATCCTTTGTATAGTGTATACATCTTTCCCCGGCGGTCTTCGCTGCTCGCCGTCGTCATGATTACGGTGAGGAGGTGACGGTGAGCCCTGGTCATGTGATCACAGGCAGGTGCAGGACTCCGACAGGTGTCAGCCGTGCGCCCCTGGGGGCATCACATGACCCAGACGTCAACAATGAGGGGTCCTGGGGGGGGCAGAGATCTGGGAATCCATAAAGAATCGGTGCACAGAGTATATGGGGACATTGTAGGACTTTACACTCTACAAAGAATGACATTAATTGGCTGAAAGGTGAAAACCCCTCCCAATCCTGACTGTGACCCCCATGATATTTAGTGACATCATGTATCATGCAGCTGTCAGGGCAGGCTGGGACGTGTAGTTCTACAGCTATCCATGCTCTGACTGCACAGTAAGCTCCGGTGCGGCGCGCACTCCTACCTGTCCTGTCCGGATGCCTCATGCTGCTGGCTGCACAGGTGACAGGTGGGCACACTGCAGAGCGGGGATTTGCGGGCAGTGGGCGCGGCGCCCCCAGTGCAGAAGTGACAACTCCACCGGAAAAAAAAAACTTCTCCGGATTTCTTCCTCTCCAAAGTCTGGAATTCCCCGGTGCCGTGGCCGACGCGCTGATTGGTGGAGGCTCCCGGTGACGTCATGAAAAGGGCAGGAGGAGGCGGAGCCAGGAATTCCCCCCTCTGAGTGGGGGAGACCACGTGACTTCCCGTATTTGTGACCACGTGGGCTAGAGAGACGGCGAGTGCAGCGCTGGTGCACTGAGGGCGGAGACTGAGCCTCATTATTCCAGGCGGCCGGCCTCCTCACACTCACGGCTTTTATCTTTCTCTGGGATTCTTGCTTAAAGGGAACCTGTCACCCCGTTTTTTGAGATTGAGCTATAAATACTGTTAAATAGGGCCTGCGCTGTGTGTTCCTATAGTGTATGTAGTGTACCCCGGTTCCCCATGTATGCTGAGAAATAACTTACCAAAGTCGCCGTTTTCGCCTGTCAATCAGGCTGGTCAGGTCGGGAGGGTGTTTGCATCTCGGCTTTGGGAAAATGGCCGCCGCGATCTCTAATGCGCACGCGCGGCATCCCGTGGCCATTTTCCTGAAGCCCCGTGCAGCAGAGCACTCGATCTGCGCACGCGCGGCCCCAGGAAGATGGCCGCCCCCACCGACGAAAGGGATGACAGCGCAGATCGCGCGCTGCTTGTTCACCACTACGCCACCAACGTAAAGCTGAGGAAGAACCAGCGATGTCACCACGCCCTCCCGACCAGACCAGCCTGATTGACAGGCGAAAACGGCGACTTTGGTAAGTTATTTCTCAGCATAGGTGGGGAATCGGGGTACACTACATACACTATAGGAACACACAGCGCAGGCCCTATTTAACAGTATTTATAGCTCAATCTCAAAAAACGGGGGTGACAGGTTCCCTTTAAGGTTTTTATTCTTTCACAGTTTAATATACGAAAAACTAAAAAAAAATAAAAAAAATGGAATGGCGAAAAAGGATATTGCACAATGTTTGGGGGTGTTTAAGGTTTGGATTTTACAGCGTCCACTTTGAAGGGAAAAATAACTTTTTTTCAGTGTTTCTGTACAGTATTGGCCACAGCAAATGTTTCTCTTGTGTTTTGGGATAATAAATAAAAACATTTTTAATTTAATTTTTTGTAATAGTTGTGCTTGGCTTATACCTCTGCTGTCAGACCCACCTTGAGCTTTTAGTGAGTTTTTAACGCTGCGTATTTTTGCTGCATCCGTAGCGCCGCGGCGGCGGCCGACAGTCCTAGCACAGAGGATGGGATTTATAGAAATCTGCCCACTGCGCTTTTTATTTGTTTTTCACTCAGCGTAATGTGTTACAAATCCGCACCGTGTCCGTCTCTCCTGCGGATATGCAGAGCGTTCTATGCAGATTTTTGTCACCGACTTGCATTGGATGCGTTTTTAGTGAATTTCTGTAGTGGAGGCACATCAATCCCGTGTAATCCGCGCATGACTATATTTATGAAATTTGGTCAAATACCAGGAAGCATCAAAAACCTGACAAACCAACAAGCGGCAAAATCTGCAGCGTCAAAAATGCAATAAAACGTTTAAAAAAAAAACGCAATGAAAAAAATATAATTAACCAAATTGACTAAATAGGTGCAGAAAATCTGCAACATGAGAAACTCGCTACGGGCTCATCATGGGAACGTAGCCTGAAGGGGTCTTCTATCTTCAGGGGCGCACAGTTCCCCAGACCCCTGGTTGCTGAAGGTTGTGGGGAGGGCCGCTCTTGAAGATTGACAGTTCTGCAAGGTAACGGCAGGAGTGGAAGAAGCACAAGCGCATCAAAGTTGTCCAGGTCCACCATCTACAGAGCGCAAACAGCTTGTAAGCGCACACTCATGCCTAGGAAACCAGCCACTGCCAATAAGGTAGAGCAAACTAGAAGTCGTGATTATATTATTGCCGTTTTTGTCTAATTTTTTTTACATTTTTTTTGCTCGTTTTCCAATTGTGCCTTTATTCTTTTAATTAGCGTCTTTTTTTTGTATTGTGTTCATCATTGTGGTCAGGGTTTCCAGATATTTTCAGCCGATTCTTGAATTGCAACTTATGACTCAAATATACACTGGTATGTGATTTATTTATTATTTTTGTACGCCTGAAATTTTGTTGCAGTTTTTGCCACATTTTAGTGGAACGTGCAACTGTTTGTGCTAAAGGTTGCAAAACTTGGTAAAGACAAAAATAAAAAGCATTTTTATTTTGCGCAAAATTCATGAACTGCCTACGCTCAGGGGCGGATTACAATGAGGTCAATCTGGGCGGCAGCCCAGGGCCCAGTGGTGTGGGGGGGCCCAGGGCTACCGCTCAGATTGACCGCCGCCATCAGGGCATTACTGCCCTGACTGGCGTATTGGCCTGGTGGGCAGAGGGGGCCCGCATCGGGCCCCGTCTCATCTGCTCACCGGGCCCCTACCGGCGCTGTGGCAGTTTAGCGCTATTGACGTCTGGGCCCGCGCCCGCATGTCAATAGTTAACAGCCGCCAGCCAATCGGAGGCTGGCAGCTGACATCAGCCGCAGCGCGCACGTCGCCGGAGTCTGACGTGATTGTCAGTCGCTGGCGAGTGCGTGCTTCAACTGCGAGGAGGGACCGCAGTCAGGTGAGAAGAACTCGTTTTTTGTTTTTTTTATTGAAAGCGGCAATCCGGGGGACCCGGGCCAGAATGCTGAACACTGGGGGCAGAGATGCTGGACACTGGGGGCAGAGATGCTGGACACTGGGGGAAGAGATGCTGGACACTGGGGGCAGAGATGCTGGACACATTGGGGGCAGAGATGCTGGACACATTTGGGGCAGAGATGCTGGACACATTGGGGCAGAGATGCTGGACACATTGGGGGCAGAGATGCTGGACATATTGGGGGCAGAGATGCTGGACACATTGGGGGCAGAGATGCTGGACACTGGGGGCAGAGATGCTGTACACATTTAGGGCAGAGATGCTGGACACATTTGGGGCAGAGATGCTGGACACTGGGGGCAGAGATGCTGTACACACTGGGGGCAGAGATGCTGGACACTGGGGGCAGAGATGCTGGACACATTGGGGGCAGAGATGCTGGACACATTGGGGGCAGAGATGCTGGACACATTGGGAGCAGAGATGCTGCACACATTGGGGGCAGAGATGCTGGACACATTGGGGGCAGAGATGCTGGACACATTGGGGGCAGAGATGCTGGACACTGGGGGAAGAGATGCTGGACACATTGGGGGCAGAGATGCTGGACACTGGGGGAAGAGATGCTGGACACATTGGGGGCAGAGATGCTGGACACACTGGGGGCAGGACTGGAGACATGGGCAGAATGTAGATATGGGGCATGATTGGAGACACAGGGCAGAATAAAAGACATGGGGCAGGATTGGAGACAGATCATGCAGGATCATGCGGCAGGATGGATATGATGGAGACAGATGGGTCAGGATGGTGAGATCATATGGGGCAGAATGGATACTCATGAGGGCCGGATGCGAGAACATATGGCTGGAGCCAGGAATGAGATACACGGGGCCAGGATGGGGGATATTATTATAACCATAAGGGCTAATTAAGGGATATTATTATTATTGCAGTTATGTATTCATTTTATTTTTTTAGTATACTGTTTTAAATGGGGGCGGTCCTGTTACTGTGTAGAGTGACACTATGTCGCCTCTTTTTCTTTATGTGGTGTAATGTAGACGTTGTGAAAAATTAAGTAATGTGTTCTGCAAGCGGAGCTCGAGATAACTGTGTTATTTCCTGCAGAGACGAGTCCTGGCTGGATGAAGTGATGGCGGTCTGTGCTGGATGAAAGATGAAGGACTTCACCTAGAGACGTCACTGGTGAGTCAGTGTGTTACCTATACACCGACACTATACACTGTATACTATATACAGAGGTCCTGTGTATAATATCACCAGTGATCTCTGTATTACCTCTACACAGACACTGCATACTAAGTACAGATCTCCTGTGTATAATGGCACTTATGGTGATAATATTGTTTTTTTTTTTATTACTGGTCAGTATTGTAGTATTCAGTCACTATGTGGTGGTAATATGTGGTCTGGTCATGGTGTTGCGGTATTTGTCCCTTGTATGTGCTATTTGGTCACTTTGTGGTGGTAATATGTGGTCTGGTCATGGTGCGGTGGTATTTGTTCCTTGTATGTGGTATTATTCGGTCACTGGTGGTAATATGTGGTCTGGACATGGTGTTGTATTTGTTCCTTGTATGTGATATTATTGGTAATTTTAAAAATTGAAAAAAAATATATATATACCTAAATTGTATTGCATATTTTAACAAATATTTAATAGGTTACAGTAGAGTAGGGCCCGGCCAAAAGTGTCTACCGCGTTATGGTGGCGGCTTGAAAAATCTTTTGGCCAAAACAAAAGCAGCCGGTTATATGTGTGATCTGGTGATGGGAACTGTTAATATGTGATAGGTGAGAAGTGGAGTTTCACTCAGCAACTATTTTTCTGGAATAATCTGGTTCAGGTGTATGATGACCCCGTCGCATGACCCCGTCACATGACCGGGGGGTCCACAGAGTCTGAACAGCTCAGGACCCTGGCTACCCTTAATCCACCCCTGCCTACGCTATTAAAGAATACAACAAGACAAAAGGATAAAAAAAAAAGGAAAAGTGGTTTAAAAAATGCAAATGACAAAAGCAGGCTCATAGACTTTAACGTCTCAGTTCTTGAGAACGGAGAGGATTTTTAATAAAGAGGTATATTGCAAAGTTATTTGGTTTTTTTTTACAAGCACTTTGTATTTTTAGATGAAACAATCTCTTTAAATGGGTTGTCTGTAGGGGAGGATAGATCAGCTCTTTTCTGCTCCCCCAGCTGGATGAGAGCATTGAATGGCGCTGACTCCACAGCTCTATACTGTGTGTAGCAGCGGCTGCCAAGTACTGCAGATCAACTCCTATTTCACTAGACACCACCAAGCCTATTGGTTCAGCCCTTCACAACAGTGACGGTCTCTCATGTGGCCAGATAGGAATATTAATTGCCCACCCCTGCCTTAGACGATATCACTTTTCTCCCCATTAGGATGCGCACATTTAACCACTGCTCCATTCGTTCCCTTAGGGAGTGTAGCACTCCGCTTTTTCCCACAGCCTGATGGCGATTGATCGAGCATGCACAGGGATAAAAGTTCCAAATTTTGCCGATTCGTGCGGGTCCTGGCTATGGGACCTCCTCCGATTACTAAGCTGCCATTTACCTTGTGGATAGGTGAGAACTTCTTTTCACTAGACATCCCCTTTAAAGAAGTTTAATACATATCATTCCTTACCCTCTTATCAGAGTGCACTTACGGCCCTCCACATCTAGTGTCAGATTTGGTTGAATAGTACGCCCCTTTAACTTACCTATGCATGTAAAGAAGCTGCGGAGACACCATCACGTGTTTCTCGACGCAAGCAGTGAATTGCCAGGCCTTTCCCCGGGAAGGAACAACCACGGGAAGGGCAGCATCCTATGAAGGAAAGCCACCTATGCCAAGCATGGTATCCATCCACAGACAGCTGTTTCGAAACAGCATATTTCCCATAAGGAATGGGGCAGTGTTCTGGAATCACTGCGTTGAGAAACACGTGATGGTGTCTCCGTGGTGTTGGATGTTTTGGTCTCCCCGAGGCCAATCATCTGTGCCTTTATAGCCTTTTTACTAGGCACTGCTCCTAATAGCCAGATTCCTACTCCACACTGATGAGGGGCAAAAACCCCGAAACAGCTGTCTGTGGATGGATACCATGCTTGGCATAGGTGGCTTTCCTTCATAGGATGCTGCCCTTCCCGTGGTTGTTCCTTCCCGGGGAAAGGCCTGGCTATTCACTGCTTGCGTCGAGAAACACGTGATGGTGTCTCCGCAGCTTCTTTAGATGCATCTGCATATTTCCCATAAGGGATGGGGGCAGTGTTCTGGAATCACTACGTTGAGAAACACGTGATGGTGTCTCCGTGGTGTTGGATGTTTTGGTCTCCCAGAGGCCAATCATCTGTGCCTTTATAGCCTTTAACTTACCTACTCCTCCAGCTACGTCGGTCATTTGGGCCCTTACTAGTCTATGCTCTGCTTCTAATGACATGCCATCAATGCCAGCATCACAACTGGCTGGCTGCAGCAATTCAGGCAGCCACAGTCCAGGATACCGGATCACATGTGCTGTGGTGGTCCGTCCGGCTTGGAAGTTGGAATTTCCCCCTTACCAGGTGGGGTTAGAAACCTTCCCTCTAGCGCTGTGGTGTAGCTCCTTGCTGACTATAGCTGTCCAACAAGGTCCTCACGAGGTTTCTGTCCTTTTGTGTAAGTGGGACACTAACCTGTATGGTAGCTCAAGCCTTTTCACAGGGTCTCTAGCAAGACTCGGGCCCTATACGCCACTGTGTCTTCAGGTGTTAGGGTGGGCAAGTGACCTGTAGTTCAGTTGTCCTGACGGTTTCTGCTGTGAGTCTTAGAGCCCCTCACAACCTCGGTTTTCCGGCCACCGGTGTCTGCGCTCTGTCAAGAGGTAGCTCAATTGCAGCTATTCTCCTCTGGTCTTAACTTCACCTTTGCCTCTTTTCACTTTCAGTCTCTTTATCAGTTGCCCTGCTCTGTCTTTCCTTCCCAGGAGCTGCAGAATCACTCCTCTGCAGGGCTCCAGCTTTTCTTCCTCACACGTGGCTCTCCTCTCACCAACTACTAACTCTTCCTAACTGCCTAGCAACTGACTCCTCCTGACTAGAGAGAGCAGCTCCCCTGAAGTCGGGTGTAGAGCTCCCCCTTCTGGCCTGAAGTCAGAATGGTGTGGTGTGTGTTGATTACCTGTTAAATGGATCCTTCCCTGCTTCCAAGTGTGACATCACCCTCCCCGTGAGGACAGCAGTGCCACTGTAACAACCGGTTACCTGGGGTGTTACAGTTGCAGCGGTGACGGGACAACGTGGCCCCTCCTTATTAACCTAACCATGTAAAGGGATCACATAGATTTAGGCTATGTGCACACGTTCAGGAAAGTTTGCAGAATTTGCAAATCCGGAATACTTTCGCAGGAAATCTGATTTTTTCGCGTTTTTTTTTGTGCGTTTATTTGTGGAGGTTCCCAGTGCAATGATATAGCGGCAAACCTGCGAAAAATGAAAAATCTGGAACGTGTGCACATAGCCTTACAAAGGGAGTATGTGCCCTGTTCTTATTTTATCCCATAAGCAACTGTCAGATTTCTTTCTTTTCGAGCTGGAAAACCCCTTTAAGATATAAGACAAAGCAAGAAGCTCTGTGTGATGGACTGTGGAAGGAAGGACCTCTCCTGGGCAGCCCCCTACTACATTCCTGTCGCCTAGGTGGTTTCCGCTCCTAATAATTGACATTTGCAGTATTACATTCCAGCACCATATATCATATGTCAGGGATAATTGTCAATGTAGCACCATTACATTAGAGGTCTGAGACCCAGTAGTTCAGACAGCTTGAAAGCATCCGAAAACGACAACCGGGCTCATGGATGGACCCCTGAGCAAATGGCGATATCAGCTGAGTATCTGAGGTTCGGCGACATCATGGTGCTGTGTTGTGATGTCACTCCTCTTCATTTACAAGCCTACATACAGTCATCATTATGGGTTTTTCAAACACGGGGCTTATACTTTCTAAATCCAGAGAAGTCAGCACTGATGTCACCGCAGTCTTTTAATTATGAAACTGATATTTGAAGGGTTTCTGAGGGATGTTATTCTGGATTATCTCAATGAGAATAACTGTGTAACTCCATATCAGCATGGGTTTATGAGAAATCGCTCCTGTCAAACCAATCTAATCAGTTTTTATGAAGAGGTAAGCTATAGGCTGGACCACGGTGAGTCATTGGACGTGGTATATCTCGATTTTTCCAAAGCGTTTGATACCGTGCCGCACAAGAGGTTGGTACACAAAATGAGAATGCTTGGTCTGGGGGAAAATGTGTGTAAATGGGTTAGTAACTGGCTTAGTGATAGAAAGCAGAGGGTGGTTATAAATGGTATAGTCTCTAACTGGGTCGCTGTGACCAGTGGGGTACCGCAGGGGTCAGTATTGGGACCTGTTCTCTTCAACATATTCATTAATGATCTGGTAGAAGGTTTACACAGTAAAATATCGATATTTGCAGATGATACAAAACTATGTAAAGCAGTTAATACAAGAGAAGATAGTATTCTGCTACAGATGGATCTGGATAAGTTGGAAACTTGGGCTGAAAGGTGGCAGATGAGGTTTAACAATGATAAATGTAAGGTTATACACATGGGAAGAAGGAATCAATATCACCATTACACACTGAATGGGAAACCACTGGGTAAATCTGACAGGGAGAAGGACTTGGGGATCCTAGTTAATGATAAACTTACCTGGAGCAGCCAGTGCCAGGCAGCAGCTGCCAAGGCAAACAGGATCATGGGGTGCATTAAAAGAGGTCTGGATACACATGATGAGAACATTATACTGCCTCTGTACAAATCCCTAGTTAGACCGCACATGGAGTACTGTGTCCAGTTTTGGGCACCGGTGCTCAGGAAGGATATAATGGAACTAGAGAGAGTACAAAGTAGGGCAACAAAATTAATAAAGGGGATGGGAGAACTACAATACCCAGATAGATTAGCAAAATTAGGATTATTTAGTCTAGAAAAAAGACGACTGAGGGGCGATCTAATAACCATGTATAAGTATATAAGGGGTCAATACAAATATCTCACTGAGGATCTGTTTATACCAAGGAAGGTGACGGGCACAAGGGGGCATTCTTTGCGTATGGAGGAGAGGTTTTTCCACCAACATAGAAGAGGATTCTTTACTGTTAGGGCAGTGAGAATCTGGAATTGCTTGCCTGAGGAGGTGGTGATGGCGAACTCAGTCGAGGGGTTCAAGAGAGGCCTGGATGTCTTCCTGGAGCAGAACAATATTGTATCATACAATTATTAGGTTCTGTAGAAGGACGTAGATCTGGGGATTTATTATGATGGAATATAGGCTGAACTGGATGGACAAATGTCTTTTTTCGGCCTTACTATGTTACTATGATTTTTACCCAAAAAATTGATTGTGATGGTCACTTTTTTGCATCGAAAAGCTGCTTTCTAGCAAAATGATACACCTAATAATTCAAGCGCATCAGCGGCGGTATGTTTCTGCAGTCTTCAGCCCCATTGTGTGGTATTGTCGGTTTCGCCCTTTCCTTATGTAGTCCTTGTTGGTAGGCAGCATCCACAGCGGGGTGAAAAGCAGGACCTGCTCCGATATTTATGTGCTCGTATAACAGCCGGGGAGGACTCACCGATGGCAAGAAGATAAGAGCTTTATGGGTTTTGAATTTGAATACGATGCATTTAAATATTATTTATTATTATATAACACCATTTATTCCATGTGAAAATATGCCAATTGTCTCTTCAGAGATGAAGAGGACTAGAACTCTAGAGTTCTAGTCCTCTTCCCACCTGAAGAGGTAATGTGCATATTTAATTTCCCGGAGTATGCACGGCCTATAAGTCTCCTCACTCTGACATGCCAGGCTTGGCACTCTCCACATGGAGAAACGTTATCCCTAAGGGCTCATACTCACTTGCGAGGAACTCAGATGAGTCTCGCACGGCAATACCCGGCACTGCACCTGGCACTCAGGAGCGGAGCGTGCGGCTGCATGTATTCCTATGCGGTCGCATGCTCCGATCTGAGTGCCGGCAGCAGTGTCGGGTATTAACATGTGCGACTCATTCGACTTTCTCGCAAGTGAGTATGAGCCCTTAGACATACACTGTGTGCAGAATTATTAGGCAGGTTGTATTTTGATCACGATACTTTTTTATACGTTTCCCTACTCCAAGCTGTTCAGGCTTGAGAGCCAACTACCAATTAAGTAAATCAGGTGATGTGCATCTCTGTAATGAGGAGGGGTGTTGTCTGACATCATCAAAACCCTATATAAGGTGTGCGTAATTATTAGGCAACTTCCTTTCCTTTGGCAAAATGGGTCAGAAGAGAGATTTGACGGGCTCTGAAAAGTCCAAAATTGTAAGATGTCTTGCAGACGGTGCAGCAGTCTTGAAATTGCCAAACTTTTGAAGCGTGATCACCGAACAATCAAGCGTTTCATGGCAAATAGCCAACAGGGTCGCAAGAAACGTGTTGGGCAAAAAAGGCGCAAAATGCCCATGAATTGAGGAAAATCAAGCGTGAAGCTGCCAAGATGCCATTTACCACCAGTTTTGCCATATTTCAGAGCTGCAACGTTACTGGAGTAACAAAAAGCACAAGGTGTGCGATAATCAGGGACATGGCCAATGTTAGGAAGGCTGAAAAACGACCACCTTTAAACAAGAAACATAAAATGTCAAGACTGGGCCAAGAAATATCTTAAGACTGACTTTTCAAAGGTTTTATGGACTGATGAAATGAGTGACTCTTGATGGGCCAGAGGCTGGATCAGTAAAGGGCAGAGAGCTCCACTCAGACGCCAGCAAGGTGGAGGTGGGGTACTGGTTTGGGCTGGTATCAAAGATGAACTTGCGGGACCTTTTCGGGTTGAGGGTGGA
Source organism: Ranitomeya imitator (assembly GCF_032444005.1). Classification (NCBI taxonomy): domain Eukaryota; kingdom Metazoa; phylum Chordata; class Amphibia; order Anura; family Dendrobatidae; genus Ranitomeya; species Ranitomeya imitator. The sequence goes on along the minus strand of NC_091283.1, from coordinate 60,173,703 downwards.
GTGAAGCTCAACTCCCAGAACTACTGCCAGTTTCTGGAAGACTTCTTCAAGCAGTGGTAAAGGGACAAGTCGGTATCGTTCAAGAGAAACATGATTTTCATGCAGGACAATGCTCCATCACATGCCTCCAACTACTCCACAGCGTGGCTGGCCAGTAAAGGTCTCAAAGAAAAAAATAATGACATGGTCACCTTGTTCACCTGATCTGAACCCCATAGAGAACCTGTGATCCCTCTTAAAATGTGAGATCTACAGGGAGGGAAAACAGTCCACCTCTCGGAACAGTGTCTGGGAGGCTGTGATGGCTGCTGCACTCAATGTTCATCGTAAACAGATCAAGCAACTGACAGAATCTATGGATGGAGGCTGCCGAGTGTCATCATAAAGAATGGTGGCTATATTGGGCACTAATTTGGGGGGGTTTGTTTTTGCATGTCAGAAATGTTTATTTCTAAATTTTGTGCAGTTATATTGGTTTACCTGGTGAAAATAAACAAGTGAGATGGGAATAGATTTGGTTTTTATAAGTTGCCTAATAATTCTGCACAGTAATAGTTACCTGCACAAACAGATATCCTCCTAAGACAGCCAAATCTAAAAAAAAAACACTCCAATTTCCAAAAATATTAAGCTTTGATATTTATGAGTCTTTTGGGTTGATTGAGAACATAGTTGTTGATCAATAAAAAAAATAATCCTCTAAAATACAACTTTTGCCGAGTAATTCTGCGCACAGTGTATAAAAGGCCCAAATCAAAAATGCAGGGAGGACACTTCGGTCTCAGTTAGATGTCCGTTCTCTTAAGTGCTGTATTCACATTTTTTTTACAGATTGACCACGTACCAGTATTGTCTTTTGGTCGTTTTGTAAATCAAGCTCATCCATTCCAAGTGAATAGGTCTGCGGAAAAACGAGAGCTCAGATGCCATCCATGTATCAACCAAGCAGCCGATATATAGAAAAAAAGAACACTGTGTAAGAACTGACAAAAATGGAACCAACACACTAAAAAGAAAAAACACAAATGGGCATCTGATTGACATCCTCATCTGATATTTCTGTTCTGTGAGATCAGGGGGTGTAGTGTCTGGTAGACGAAGCGGTAGCGAAACGCGCGTTGGAGTGCAGTGAGGGGGCGGTGTGTGCCATCTGGTCAGTATTCTTACATGTCATCATTATTTTTTTGACTTCAGTTGTCTCTTGGCTAACGCTGCCTATGTTTATTTATTGGATTGGTAATATTGTATATTCAGCACTGCACTTTTCATTGTATATATACATATGGATATAAATTGTACGAGTTACTGTAGACAGCTTTGCCATTGACGGATGTGGTTATTTAATAACTTATTGACCCTTCTCTATTGTATTATTGTACTGGCTATGTGACATACTATGCCCCCTCATCTCATCATTGGTTTTATCATGTTTTAGCATGCTTTTTTTTTTTATTATCTTTGTGTACAATGTTTTCTTTTGATTATGTAATAAAATTGATTATATTGTTATTTGGGTTTCTTGTGGACACTTTTTTCGTGTTTTTGGATTATCTTCAGTATCCTATTCTCTGCACTTATTAGTATATTTGGTATTTCTTTTCTATGTAGGTTTTCTGGACCAGTACAGTAGTTCCCGATGGCAGCCAGGGGTTATCCTTTTCTTGGATTACCCGTTCTCAATCAGTTTACACCCCATAAAATAAAAACATCTATACTCAACTCCCATGCCAACGCTATTCCAGCGCCGTCAGCACTGGCATTCCCGGGGATTACGTGATATTATGTCACACAATCCCTGGGGCCAATCAGCGATGACTTCACTCTCCTTAAGCCAGCTGGAGGAAGTGAGATCTGCTGCCGACCTCTCATTTCATGGCGAGGGTGAAGCCAGCACTGATCGTGTGACAATGTCACGCAATCCCCGGGAGAGCCGGTGCCAACACTGCTGGAATGGCACCGACACTGGAGGAGAGTATAGATGTTGCTATTTTACAGTGGGGGGAAAACCTGGATTGAGAAGGGTTGTCCAAGTAGTAGACAACCTCTTTAAAGCACAGCAGGCGGTAAGGAGGCAAAAAAGCCACTCTAGGGTTTTTTTTTCAGCCGAATTGGATCCAATAGAAACCCGTTTTCCCAAAACACACATTACAAGAGAAAACAAAGTGCAGCTTCTTTCTCTGATCTTACAATGTACTGCATATTTCTGCTGATTCGTATTATTTTGTTGGGAGAGGAAGGAGGAGGGTTGTATCTAGAAATAAGAGACTGGAAGAAAATAGGAACTACAAGCTACCTAACGGAGTAACATTAAAAAAAAAAAAAGTGCATAAAATACAAAAAGCAAGAGCCAAGCATACTCCAAAAGAAGCTAAACTGTAGGTTTGTGAAGAAACACACATACAGGACAGCTGTACAGCCCACTCGGTGCCTTCGTACTCCAGACTCGGGTGTGACATCAAATCTGAAATTTACTCAAATTTTGTACAAATCAAACATGTCCAGGTTAAAATAAAAAGTCCACCATCTGATATGATAGTACCTGCGCTCAGTTCAATGAAGGACATTTTCTGTTTGTCGTTTCCAGTTAATTAGAATTTTTTTTTTTTTTAAAGGGGTTGTTCTTTTTTGACCATTCATTCCTACAGATGCTCTGCAGATTTACATATTAATAGAATTATATTATTCAGATGCACTTTGTGGCAGAACAGCAGCATACATACAGTCCCCGACTTGTAGTTATTAACACTAGAATTTAAAAAAAAAAAAAAAAAAAAAAAATGAATACCTCGCTGCCTAGGTCCACTTCTTTCTGCCATCGCACGCTGCATATCCTGCCACGTCCAGGCCTGAAAGGTCACTCCGTGTTGTAAGGTCGCAACATGTGGTATGAGGAACAGTGACCTCTGGGGCCTGGACGCGGTTGAATGTCCTGGCAGTGTGTGACTGCAGAAAGAAGACGAAGGAGAGGGCCGGACTGCGGAAAGTAGAAGAAGAAGAGAACCAGACTGCGGAAAGAAGACGAAGAAGAGGGCCGACCAAACTGCGGAAAGTAGAAGAAGAGAACCAGACTGCGGAAAGAAGAAAAAGAACCAGACTGCGGAAAGTAGAAGAAGAGGACCAGACTGCGGAAAGAAGAAGAAGAAGAAGAAGAAGAAGAAGAAGAAGAACAACAGAACCAGACTGCAAGAAGAGAAGAAGAGAACAAGACTGCGGAAAGTAGAAGAAGAGAACAAGACTGCGGAAAGTAGAAGAAGAGGACCAGACCGCGGAAAGAAGAAGAAGAGGGCCGGACTGCGGAAAGAAGAATAGGACCAGACTGCAGGAAGAGAAGAAGAGAACCAGACTGCGGAAAGAAGAAGAGAACCAGACTGCGGAAAGAAGAAGAAGAGAACCAGAATGCGGAAAGAAGAAGAGAACCAGACTGCGGAAAGAAGAAGGAAGAGGACCAGACCGCGGAAAGAAGAAGAGAACCAGACTGCGGAAAGAAGAAGAGAACCAGACTGCGGAAAGAAGAAGAGGAGGGCCGGACTGCGGAAAGTAGAAGAAGGGGGCCAGACTGTGGAAAGTAAAGAAGGGGGCCGGACTGCAGAAAGTAGAATAAGAGAACCAGACTGCGGGAATCAAGACAGAGACAGCAAAATTTCTAGAAAATTAGATTTTGAAGTTACATGGAGCCAAATAACACACATAGAAGGCATGCACATTAGGGAGCTGAGGCTCACCTGTGCTCTATGAGAGAGCCAATGCCATAATCATATGGCAGCGCTAATCCAGGGAAGAGAACATAAGGATCAGAAGATACAATTATGAGCATCTAATCCTTATGTTCTCTAACATCATTTCTCAGGGAAGAGTTAGAAGACCTCATACACATTAGATGCTTAGCCGGTTGCACCGACGTCTTACTTCTTGCAGATTATCCAAGACTTGCAGAACAAGCCTCCGATAATCTGCCATTGAGTGAATACATGGCAATGGTCAAAAAGTTACAACCCAATTTAAAAAAAAAAAAAAAAAAAAAAAAAAAAAAAATTGTATTAGACTATTAGTTCATTTCTGAACATCCTAGCAGCCATTACACCGGTCATGCATCTCTAGAGGTTACATCTCTACAGCAGTGCATTTTCAGTACAGAACTTGTTTTTGCTTTTTGTTTTGTCGACCGAATACAACATTATTAAAAACATAACACAATGGAAAACTGTATGTAGTACAACATAAGAAAGATCACCTTCCTCCATATTTTTTTTTTTTTTAACATGACAAATGTAGTCAGTAAGACAGACAATAAAAGGATCGGAGAAGACGCTTTATCGCCTGGGACGAATCGGCTGTGTGTCTTATTATATATCAGTGCAAACAGAGCTGTACTTCAAAGAATAAAAAGCATTTCTCCTAAAGTAAGAAAACAGTTGTCCTTCAGTAACTCCATGGGCAGATATTGGTTGTATAAGATTGGGTCACAACTAGCGATGAGCGAATTTGCTGGGATAAGGTGTTATCTGAGCATGCTCTGGTACTAACCGAGTGTCTTCGGCATGCTAAAATAATATGTCCTAGTCCCCGTGGCTGTTCGACAGCTGCAACACAGGCAGGGATTGCCCAAAATGACTTGCAAAAAGAAGCTGAACTAGAAATTGGCAAATCTAGCTGATAACCCAATAGTGTCAGACATGTCAATTGCCATATATTGAATTGACCTAAAGGAAAGTATTACAAGAAATGACCCTTAGGGTCTGCGCTAAAACCCAAGTGTGAAAGCCCACCGACTCCATATCTACGATCTAGAACGGCTCCATTTGGTGTAAAACAAGCTTGAAACATCTTGAACTATTCTGCCGCCCAAACTGCAGGAAGATAAGGAGCGGCCATATTTATTAAACCTGATTTGAGGATGTTGATCCCACGGAGGAGTCATGATGAAGAGGCAGAAGAAAAGGGCACAGCACAATGGAAAGAGAAAGAGGGCGAGTGGGAGAGACAGAGGGGCGAGGGACAATGAGGGAAAGAAAGAACAGACCGGACAGAAAGACGGACGGGATGACCGAAAACGACAGGGTGGGCAGAGAAAGACCAACTTCACCAGTCCCATATACATAATTAACAGACGGGGAAACGCCGTCTCAACAAAGGGGGGAATCAGGGACAGAGGGGATTAATATATAAAACAGCAGCCGATCTCCCCCCTGCGGGGGCTTAACAGTTCATGTACAATGGGAACAAGGAAAAAAAATAAAATAAAAATAATCAGTCTTTCTTTTTGTCTTCTGCTGGTTTTGGTGGGGATGTGTCTTCAGGGTTGGAGGAGGGGAGTGCTGGCTGATCCTGGCTCGGAAGAGGAGCGGGGGTCTCGCCACTGGTCCCAAACTCATTCATTCGCGTGGGGTCCACTCTATAAATCCAGCGCTGATACAGATAGATGAAGAACACCACGTCTGGAAAGGAAAGGGGACAAATGAGAAACTGACATTGGAGCTGTACTTTAACCCCTTCATGAATTTTACAGATTTATTTTATTTTTTCACACTTTTGTTTTTTTCCTCTTGCCCCTTCAGCCATGAGACATAACTTTACTCTCATTACAGCCAGATGAGGGCTTTTTTATTTTTTTTTGAGGGACAAGCTGTAATTTTTAATGACACCGTTTATGTACCATACAATGTATTTGAAAAATAAGGAAAAAAAATTCAAGTAGGGTGAAATACCGGTTTTTACGTACCGGTAATAGGATTTTACGGAGCCACGACAGCACCCCTACGAGAGAGGGGATCCGCCCACCTTCCGGACAGGAACCTACAGGATTTAAAGGGGCGGTCCCCCTCATCACTCCAGTTTGTGTTTCAGAGTTACAGTTAGTATATAAACATATATACTTAAACATTACTAAATACCATCACCTTCTAAAGAGTGATTTTTTAAAAGCACACTTTCCCCAAAGGGTGCAGAAACCAGTGAATAACTACGGGGGGGAATGTGCGGGTGCTGTCGTGGCTCCGTAAAATCCTATTACCGACACGTAAAAACCGGTTTTCCTATCGCCACGACAGCACCCCTACGAGAGATTTTCAAAGATCAATCACCTGGGAGGGACTACAGCACTAAGTACTGTACGGCCAAAAACTAAATTGGCCTCTGAAGATAAATCAAGACGATAATGTCTATAAAAGGTGGAAGGAGATGACCAAGTTGCCGCCTTACATATTACGTCTATGGAGACGTCCGCTCTTTCCGCCCAGGATGAGGCCATGGCTCGAGTGGAGTGGGCCCTGATGCCATCTGGTGGTGTCTGGCCTTTAGCAGTATAAGCAAGATATATGGCATCTCTTATCCATCTGGCGATAGACGCTTTAGTTACACTCGCCCCTTTCCTTGGATTCTGAAAGGAAACAAACAGAGCCCTACTCTGCCTCCATTGTTCTGTCCTGTGTAGATATTCTAATAGAGTTCTTCTGACATCTAACGTGATATTTCTGCTCGTCAGCTGAATTCGGATTGTCACAGAAAGATGGTAAAATTATTTCTTGACTCCTATGAAATTTGGAAGCCACTTTTGGTAGGTATGCTGGGTCTGGTTTTAATACTACCCTATCTTGAAAGACCATTAAATAAGGAGGATCTATCGATAACGCTTGTAAATCACTCACTCTCCTAGCAGAGGTCAGGGCTACTAGGAAGGCTGTTTTTAAAGTTACATTTTTTATGGAGACAGAATCTAATGGCTCAAAGGGGGGTTCTGTTAAGGCGTCTAAAACCAAATTTAAATCCCATGGTGGTAATCTAGGGATAAACACTGGGTTACTACGTTCAGTGGCCCTAATAAATCGGGAAACCCATCTATTTCCCGCCACATCACTGTTATATAACGCTCCCAAAGCTGATACTTGGACTCTAAGGGTATTTACCGCCAAGCCCAATTCTCGGCCTTTCTGTAAAAACTCCAGAATAGCCGGAATTGGAACCTTGCCTGAAAAGGGATTTTGGTAGAAGGCAAGGAACTTTTTCCAAGTTTTAGCATAGATTTTAGTGGTAACTGCTTTCCGGCTATTTAAAAGGGTAGATATGAGAGCCTCTGAAAACCCTCTCCTCCTCAACAACTCCCTCTCAAATTCCACGCCGTCAGATGCAGGGATTCCACATTGGGGTGACTGAACGGACCCTGAGAAAGAAGCTCCGGGCTGGACGGCAGTACCCAGGGGTCGGACACAGACATTGCCCTGAGTAACGAGAACCATGCCCTCCTGGGCCAAAAGGGGGCAATCAGGATCACTCTCGCCCTCTCCTCCCTGATCTTCCTGAGTACTATAGGGATCAGACACATTGGGGGGAACGCATAAGCCAGAGGGAAATCCCAGTGTATTTGAAGGGAGTCTATTATACAGGGCTTGTCCGCCACCTGAAGAGAAGCGAACTTCCTGGTCTGTCTGTTCTCTCTCGTTGCAATTAGATCGATAACGGGCAGCCCCCATAGGTCTACTATCTGTTTGAACACCCGACGATTCAGAACCCATTCTCCCTGACGTAGAGAATGACGGCTGAGGTAATCTGCCTCTGTGTTGAGCTCTCCCCGAATGTGAACGGCTGATAGAGAGCGAAAGTGGGCTTCTGCTACTTTGAGTATGTCTGTGGCGGTGTTCATTAGGGATCTTGACCTTGTACCCCCTTGATGGTTGAGATACGCCACTACTGTTGTGTTGTCTGTCTGGACTCTTACATGTGAATCCTGCAGAGATGGAAGCAGCCTGAGTAAGGCCTTCTTTACTGTCGTGAGCTCTTTCCAATTCGAGGACTCTTGAGCCTCTAAGAGAGACCATTGCCCTTGAGTCCAGACATCTCCTATATGAGCTCCCCAACCTATTGGACTGGCATCGGTTATGACCGTGTTGTCTGGTACTATACTCCAGCGTACTCCTTTTTCTAAATGTCTTCTGTTTAACCACCATCTCAGACTGTGTAGAGTGGCGGTGGATAGCCTGAGTCTTCCGCCTAATTGCCCTTGAAGACTCCTCTCTGCATCCAACACTTGGGCCTGCAACACCCGAGTGTGGAATTGAGCCCACTGGACGGCTGGTATGCAGGACGTTAGGGATCCCAGAAGGGACATAGCGTCTCTCAAAGTCAGATCTGGCCTCCTTGTTACCGTACTGACTTTGTGCACAATCCTCTGCTTTTTTTCTTCCGGAAGGAAACATTGTTGCTCTTCCGAATCTAGCAGAATACCCAGGAAGGTCTGAGTTGTTAATGGTTCCAATTTTGATTTTTCCATATTGACTATCCACCCCAAGTCCTGTAAGGAAGATATTACATGATTTAGGCGAGTACTACACTGAAAAAACGAATTTCCCACTACCAGGAAGTCATCCAAGTAGGGTACAATTAATGTATCCTGCTCTCTGACATGGGCCATTACTTCCGCCATGACTTTAGTAAACACCCTCGGTGCCATAGATAGACCAAATGGCATTGCAGTAAACTGAAAGTGTCTGACCTGGTCGTTTAAGCGCACCGCCATTCTGAGGAATTGTTGATGATCCTGGTGAATGGGCAGATGGTAATACGCATCTTTTAAATCCAGGACTGTCATATAACATCTGGGAAAAAGAAGTTTAGTCGCCGTTTTAATAGATTCCATCTTAAAGGCATGGTATTTTAGATGTTTGTTCAATCTCCGTAAAAAATTTATGATGGTTCGAAAGGATCCATCTGGCTTGGAGATTAAAAATAAAGGGGAATAGAACCCTTTCCCCTGCTGATGTTTTGGAACCTCCACTATAACTTCCTTCCGTCTTAACATTTGGACCTCTTTTTCAAGGGCCTTTTGTTGGTCTAAGGAATCAGGGGCAGTCAAGATATAAAAATCAGAAGGTTTTTCCCGAAACTCTAATTTTAATCCTGAACCAATTATACCTAAAACCCAATTACTCGCAGTTATTTTAGCCCACTGCGCATAGAAATATTTTAACCTGCCCCCTACTGGAAGATCTTTACTAGCGATAATTTCTTCTTCTTCTTGAGGAAGATGATGAAGCATTAAAGTCTGAACCTTTCTTTTTTGGGTCTGATGGTTCCCAGTCTCGGTTGTGGTAAGGTCTTCGGTATTGGAAGCGTCTCCTGAAGGTATTCCTAAAGGTAGGATTAAAAGCTTTAGGAAAACCTTTCTTCCTATCCTCAGCCTTAGCTAGGATGTCGTACAATACCGGGCCAAACAGGTACTCACCCCTACACGGTATTGTACACAGTTTAGCTCTCGCCTGGGCATCTCCTTTCCAGGTCTTAAGCCATAAGGCGCGGCGAGCAGCGTTTGACAGGCCTGCTGATCTTGCCGCTAATTTTAAAGAATCCACCGATGCATCCGCTAAATACGCCACCCCTTCCCGTATTTGCGAAAGGGAGTTCAGCATCTTGTCTCTGGGCACCTTGGATTTTAGCTGTTCCTCCAGCTGAGATATCCACACCATGACGGATCTAGCCGTACACGTGCTAGAGATGGCAGGTTTGAACGCCCCTGCAGATGACTCCCATACTTTTTTCAAATACATATCCGCCTTCCTATCTGACGGATCTTTCAGAAGGCCCACGTCCTCCAGCGGCAAAGCACCGGCTTTAGACGTAGAAGCCACCGCTGCATCCACTTTTGGGACTTTCATCCATTCTGCCAGATCATTGTCGTCAAAGGGATATCTTCTCTTGGCTGATGACGGCAGGAAACCTTTATCCTGCTTATCCCATTCCCGCTTTATAAGGGACTTCACTGTATCCACGACCGGGAATGCCTAATGACTACTCTGGCACAAGCCCGCAAACATTATGTCCTGTGCGGACCTTGGTTCCTTGCTCTCTGCAACACCCATGGTAGCTCGGACTCCTTTAACTAACATGTCCATGTTCTCCACCGAGAAACAAGGCCTTCCCTCTTCATCTGAGGAGGATGGAGATGAGGAGCGGGAACATTCCCCTTCTTGCAGGGACAGACTAGATCCTGGAGATAAGTCCCTGCCCGACCTTTCCTGGCGGCTGCCTCTAAGGGAATAACTTATTTCCTCCCTGATGACCGCTCTAAGGTCTGATGACAGAAGGGGAGCTTCCTCTTCTAAGGTCTGACAGATGCAAGCCTGACACAGCCTCTTGGTATAACTGTCAGGCATTGGAGTCATGCATAGAGCACATTGCTTGTGCTTAATAATAATAATCTTAATAATCTTTATTTTTATATAGCGCTAACATATTCCGCAGCGCTTTACAGTTTTGCACACATTATCATTACTGTCCCCAATGGGGCTCACAATCTAGATTCCCTATCAGTATGTCTTTGGAATGTGGGAGGAAACCGGAGTACCCGGAGGAAACCCACGCAAACACGGAGAGAACATACAAACTCTTTGCAGATGTTGTCCTGGGTGGGATTCGAACCCAGGACCCCAGCGCTGCAAGGCTGCAGTGCTATCCACTGAGCCACCGTGCTGCCCATTTAGCTGTTTTTTTCCCCTAAAACAAAGCACAAATAACAGACCATATCAGCACCAGGTGTTTAGTTAACACTCACCATTAAGGCTGACTCTGAATACCGGTTCTGGAGGAGTGGGATCCAAATGTGACGCTGGGGCGCTAGCACGCTGCTGCTGCTTCTCCTTGAGCGGCCGCTACCGCTCTTACTGCGCTGCTCCGTTCCCTCTCCATGAGGGTGCTCGGCGTCCCCTACTGAGGACATGGCTGCACACCTCCTTGCATAGGCGCCGCTCTTTTACAGCGCTGCAGCGCTCCTCCCCCGGCTTACCCCGGAAGTGTACTAACTACTTCCGGGTTCACCAGCGCCGGTGTGGACGCTGTACACCGCGCTCAACTGCGGACCAGGACGGCACTGCCCGACTCCTGGGACGCGCTCCACATGGCCAGACGAGGGGGGGTCTGCACGCAGGACACCCCCGACGCTGCTTCCGAGCCCCCGATTCCGCCGTTCCTTAAAGATACCGCGCAGAGGCATGGAGGCCCGGGTAAGACTGCTGCTGCAGGCTCCCGCCGTCCGGACAGGAACCCAAACTGGAGTGATGAGGGGGACCGCCCCTTTAAATCCTGTAGGTTCCTGTCTGGAAGGTGGGCGAATCCCCTCTCTCGTAGGGGTGCGGTCGTGGCGATAGGAAAAAATGCAATTCTGTAATATTTTTTTCGTCAGTGTGCCGTAAAAATGACCTGACAACACGATTCTACAGGTCAGCACATATATAAAAAAAACTAGTAGTTTATTATTATGAAATAGTTATTTTCTAGTGATGTGTGAGTGTGCTCGGATAAGCTGTTATGTAAGCATGCTCTTGTGCTAATAATATTCCTAAGATACTCTATGGTCGAGTCGCCGTGGCTGCATGTCTCGTAGCTGTTCAACAGGACACAAGGAAAGAGGAATACTAAAGGCTTCCATGAACAGCCCCCTATCCTGCTACACATCTGTCAGGGAAGAGACGGGAGGCCCCCATACACATTAGACTGTTGGCCGATCCTGCCGAATTCGGTGGGTTCAGCAGACGTTAGTCTAATGTTGATGGACGCGTTAAGAGAGACAACCCCTCACAATAAGATAACGGAGGTCTTACCATCTCGCAGACACCCGATCCTGTACATCATGGGCATCTTGATGACAAAAGCGAACAGGTCATCGATGAAGGTGTTCAGGGCTTTATAGGTCAGCATCCTCCATGGGAGGTGGGCAACGGACTTCAATTTATAGTTGATGAAAAGCTGTGGAGTCATTGTGATAAAACCTGCAAAATCACACAGAGTTCATGGATATTTATGCCTTAAAAGAAATGAAGTACAATTAAAATGTATTATATTTATGGTGCTGTCTACGTCAGGCGTATCTTAGATGGAACAGCTTTCTTCCAAGACATACAAAAAAAATCCATCATCTACCGTCAGGCTCTGAGGCATATTCGGATCTGTTCAGACAGTAAAGACCGGGAACTACAGCTGCGATCACCGAGGAATACATTCCTACAACAAGGATCCAAACCACTGGTCATAGATGAACAGATCCACAGAGCTACAAGGATCCCGAGAAGCCTCCTGGATTACAGACAGAGAGGAGAACAACAGGGCGTCTCTAGAGGTCACATACAACCCCCCACATGAGCATCCTTAGGAAGATTGGTGCTGATCTCCAACCCATATTCCACAGAGACCACAGACTGAAAGACATATTCCCAGAACTGCCACTTCTCTCCTATAAACAGCCCCCTAACTTAAGGAATCTCCTCGTCAGAAGTGTCCTCTCCTCACCATAAGTGACTGGCACATTCCCCTGTAACAATAAAAAATGCAAAACGTGTCCCCGAATATTACCAACAAATATAGTCCACATACCAAACAAATCAGAACTATAAGATCCTGGATTTCTTCTCATGTCCATCCTCCAATGTGACGTATATGATACAATGGACGAGGTGCCCCGGGGGCAGCTATATTGGCGAAACCATGCAAACACTACAAACAAGAATCAATCTACACAGACACGCAATCAGGAATGAACTGGACACGCCTGTGGGAAAACATCTCTCCGGACCTGGACACTGTATGACAGACTTAAAAGTCTTAATACTAAAAGGTCATTTTCAGGACGACAGAGAGAAAAGAATTCCACTTTTGCATTGCTGTGCTGAATCTACACAAATAATAATTGACGTGTTGTGGACTTAAAAATAGGCAACGAAAATGTCCGCGATGTGTAGAGTTGTTAAAGTCTCGTGCACTTAGCTGGTACTGTATTTTGTAGAAAATCCTCCCCAAATACAGTGCATGAACCGTTCACAACTTGAATTCTGCCGATTCTTACCGAATGTGAGGAGGAAGCCATATAACATGCTCAGTACCCAGGAATACCAGCCCTTGTGCTCCATGTACAGCAAGCTGTATACGGCGTAACATCCTAGCAATGGGAAGAGGATCCAGGACAGGTATCGGAAAGCCATCTGTGCACAGGAATCATAAAGAAGGTTAATCCCCAGGGTCAGAGGACGATGTACTCAATTCTATGCAATTCACAGAATCATGAATATGAGTGAATATCTCCGTCGTCCTCTGTGCTTCCCTACATGCAGATCATACTTTCTCCTTTCGATCTATTGTAATAATCGCCTTGTTAATCGGGTCCTTTGACAACAAGTATCTGCCCTGATGGGCAACTAGTGATCAGGAGAAACCTGGCAGTACGGCAAGTATTATAAGGCTATGTGCACACGCTGCGGTTTTGACGCTGCGGATTTTCGCAGCAGTTTTCCATGAGGTGTACAGTACCATGTAAACCTATGGAAAAAAAAATCCGCAGTGCACATGCTGCGGAAAAAAAAGCGCGGAAACGAAGCGGTTTACATTCTTTGTGCGGATTCCACAGAGGTTTACACCTGCTCCTCTATAGGAATCCGCAGGTGGAATCCGCACAAACACTGTGGTAAATCTGTGGTAATTCCGCAGTGCGGTTTACCTGCGGATTTACCAAAATCAGTGCGGAAAAAAACGCACACCATTCCGCAGCGTATGCACATAGCCTAAAGCTGGGTGTCCACGATCAGTAACAAGGCATTGCTTATATTGTGCGCAGCTAAATCCGCATGTGATCACTGAACCGTGCGGATTTACCGCATTCAATACATTTTTATCGATATCATAACTGTTGTGGAGACTAGCTTCTCTGCAAGACAAATTGACATGCTCTGGTTTTGATAGACGCGCCCCATGTCAGTCTCCGCCGGTGATCTGCAGAGGCACGCATAGTGGACATGGAATTTCTAGAGATCCCATCCTCTATTCTGTGACATTTGGACGCTGCGAGTTTGACGCTGCATTAACACGCTGTTCCTCATCATGGTTACATATCCTAAGTAATTTCAAGAAAGCAAAACTTACATCGTCGTACACCTTTGTAGCCGACTCTACATACGTGGACTTGTCCTTCACCGTCACTCTGGGGAAGATACCGGCCACTTTATTCTCTCTGTCCAACTGCAAAGCAAAAAAAAAAAAAAAAAAAAAATCGAAGGTTAAAAATGGTAAAGGGCCATTTCCACAGAGCAAATACCCACCTAATGCTGGAATAACAATTAAGCTTTATTACATACTAGAAAAGAGCAAAACATTTACGTTTCTTTCTTTTTAGGAATGTAAGGCCCTGGTCCCGCAGCTACGCAAGTAGTCTATGGTCACAGTAATCCTCCTGCTACTTACGTCGACCATCTGCCAGTGCGGCTTCTCATTAGTAAACCCAATGTGACACCTAGCGGTGACCCCTTACCTTCACATCCATAACCTTGGTAATCTTCCAGAAATCAATCAGCAGACCAATGCCCACGCTGACCTGCACCACAAAGTTGGTCTCATTGTCCAAGATATAAAGCAAGACCACAAGGGACTGAAAGACCCCAAAGATGACGGATCTGACAGAGAGCCCCTCCAGAGACTGACGGCTATTCCAGAACTGGATATCTGAGGGGGAAACACAAATGAAGTCATGGCACAAACAAGAAGCGTCATGTAGCATCTTCTCAGACGTTGTCAGATAGGAAAAGCTCACCGTTCTTGAAAGCCAAAAACTCGAAGATGCTGTGTACAATGGAGACTGTGATGGTGAGAGCGAGGAGGTAGGGGTTTGTCTCCAAAAGAGCCACCTGGAAAGACCAAATACACATTTAATTGTTGGTCACTCAACCCACTGTGCCCTCACTTTATTTTGCTCAGTGATTTATAATGATTACTGAGCCAAAGTCCAAATTTATAAAAAAGAGAGGGAGATGCAGCATCAAAGATGATGGATCATTTGCCCCCTAGAGAATCAGTTAAGCCCAAGTCTGCTCCTGTAGAGTTTCTGCAGTTGAAACAACATCAGATATGGAGTCCAGATACGGGACACTTATTGCCACCAATGCACACCGTCCATGGGAAATATAGAGGCAGCCGACGATGGTCGACGACAGATGCAGAAGGAGCTGAGGACGATACATGATTTTCTCTGACAGATCGAGCCCCGTATTGATGATTGCGTCATTTCAAGATAACATACACGATGCACATTTTTTTTTTTGGCAGAGAAAATGCCCCCACCTTAATGGAGTCCTGCTCCTCATCAGACTGCTCGTACATGTCTTCTCCGAGAAAACTCCAGGGGCTACGAGAGCTCTGAGCTGCATAAAGCTGCCACCGCCACAGGGACAGAGGACAAAATGACAGTCGCAAGGGCAAGCTTGTCACACTGGCATTGACTGGCATGTAGTCCTTCTGTAGGTTCCAGTAGTCATTGAAGTACACGATGGGATAGTAGTCGCCGCTGACCGCATCAAACTTCACATCTGAGGAAGAGACAGAACTGGTTGTAGAACGGGGGGTGCCAGCAGGGAAGCGGGCACTCGTTTTTGTGCAGTCAATCTCCATTACAGTCAGTAGGACTTTCCTAGTCATATATTGATTACTACCGCTACAAACTAATGCAAACTCCATCAAGATGGATTCCTATCTCAGGAAGTCATGGCTCTTCATTAAGACATGCAATCCTTTGGGGTTTTACCTCTGGGACCTAAACTGATCCTGAGAACGAAGGGGTGATGGCACTGCTCCTCTACACAGGGGTATTACCAACCACCATTTTCTTGCACAGACACACGGCCAGGGAAAAAAGTTGACAGCACAGCGCCATGCTTCATCATCAGGATTGTGTGGTCCTAGAGGTTGGACCCCTGGCGATATGATCACTTACCGAGATGGAAATAGTTCTTTTGGTCCCTGTACAAATAACTTCTGCACATATCAACCAAAATAATAACTTCCAAGTCCATTACAAATGACTTCTCTGACACAACCTACACGGCCATGTTCCATGGGCCAGTTTCCGGCCAATACACACCGTAACAGCCAGAGGAGACGTCTGCACGCCACTTACATTGGTCGAGAGGAGGTGGGACGCTGCCTTGCACCCACGGAGTGTGGTCATCCACGATATTAATGGTTAAATTAGGGTGCCAGTGGGAGATGATCTCTATAGGGCCGAAGTCCTCTGCTCTCTGAAATAAGAGGACGGAGTGAGCGTCTCTCCATATACAGTCAGCGTGACGCAGCTACTTGGATATACGGACGCCCACCTTTATTATCTCCGGATCAACTTCTGTTTCTCCCGTCAAGAGGTTTTTGGTCTTGAGGAATCGCTTGCGTTTGTATTTATTAAGCACTGCGAGAAAAAAGGGGCAACGAGAGACAGCAAAGAGTGAGAAAGAGAGGGGTGGACGGGGAAATACACGGGATAATATGGCGAGGGATGGACCATACTAAAAAAGATGTGATCCTTACTACGAGATGTATAAACAGTGGCCAGCCTCCGGTGTACGGCCTTCCGGCTGGGATCCGGGTGGAAGCCACTCTTGCTCAGGTATACATGAATATAGAAGGTGCCATTGTTCTGGACTCCCTAAGACCAAGACATAAAATGCAATTATTGCAGGAGTCCCGCTCTTGCAGGCACGTCGCACTTATAGCACAGTTGCACGTGACTTGCACTGAAGTCTATGACAAGTGAACTGCAACCAACGAATCAGAATATCCAACATATTTGGAAACGTGTGATTGTCGCAGTGTGACACCATAGGAAACCATTATATGTCATCACAGTCGGCCCAATTTATTTTTCTGCCAACTGAGCTGTATGCGACCCCTCACCTCAGGAATACTGATTTCAGAGTACTGATCGTAGCAGCCGTCTCCATTTTCACCGCTGCTCCAGTCCCCGTAGACCAAATCTCGCTGCTCCCAGAAGAGAGCCGTGGAAGAGTTGAACTCCGTGAAGTGCTCGCTCTCCGAAAGGAATACATAGAGGTCCTGCAGAAAAACAAGATGAGCGACGTTGTGAGTGGCAACTCGCCCGGCGGTGCAATTCAGCCGGATAGTACTAGCAACAATACAACCGTACCATTAAAGTGTCTTTAGGAAAGAGATTGCGGCTGGGGGGTCGCGGGGCCCCAGCCGATGTGTTTTGGTCCTGGGGAGCTGATCCTCTGCGGAACCAGCTGCTGATGGCCCAAATGATAAAGATCCTGTAATAGGAGAAAAGTCAAGATGACATATTCGGGGAAATGAAGACGTCAGACAGATTCCTGTGTCAGTGACTCTCCCCAAACGGAAGAAGCTCTCATCTCATTATTATAGAAGGTTCTCAAAATGAATGACCCATCTGTATGATTATCAGACGGGTGGGAGTCCAGCTCTGAGCCCCCTGGCCCATCAGCTGATTGGAGTGTGGCATTGAATGGTGGGGAGCGCTCCCATTTACCTCTATGAGGGTCTGACCCTTGGCAAAACCACTGATGTGATATCGGTGCAAATCCATTCTCAGGACTCAGTACAGGGGTCACGACCGTAATCTGTGGTTGCCGGACAGGAGCCCAGTGAACCACCTCCAACCCGTCACCATCCAGACCCCTCTTTTGATTAGTCGGCCTGGCAATGTCATTTTGTGCCGTTACGCATCAGGGTTGCTAATCAAAACAAGAATCATGGCTGCCGGCAGGCAAGAGGAGGTTCGCTGGACCCCCGTCTGAATCGCTTTGCACGCTCTCCAATGACCTATTGCAATATGCTCTTGCAGTCACTTTAGGCACGTGCTCGCCAGGCTTTATGTGACTCGGCCAGTAGAAATGGCTTATTGCTATATAATCAGTTCACCCTTGGCTCAATAGTGCCACCTGTTGGTCACACATGGGTAATACAACAAAGTGCACCCTGCAAAGCACCATATACTGGGGAGCGGATAAAGCTGCGCTCTATTCTTCACAGATTGGAAACCAGTTAGCGAATTATGGGAATTATGGATATGTAATGAAAACGGGGTCAGATCCAGAGGGATCAATACATAGAAAGTGGTCTTATTAATGAATTTCCATTATCAAATCAAAAGGGCGACATACTCTAAATAAAGAGGGGCCCAATTTTAATACTAGGACCCAATAGACGGCCCAGACCCGTGTGTGACGCATTCTGTGGCCCCAATGCCTGAGTGCAGCACCTGGTGATGGGCACACGATACATCTGCAGCGTTATACGGTGGGGGTACGGAGAGACCACTGACCTGAAGAGGACACCTTTGATCACCTGCCATGCATTAGGCGGGGGCGGCTGTTGCTGCGGTTGAGCATTCTGTTGGTCAGGAGCGATGGCTGCTTCGGTCCCGACAGAGCCATTGATGCTGGTCTGCAAAAGCACAAAACAAAGTTAATCTTCAGTAATCAGATCAATGTAAAAATCAAGATGAGGAGCGACGGAATGTATTATTTCCCCACTTGCGGAACGTGGCCACTAACCGGACACTTTTTTTCTTTTTTTAAATATAGTAGTCCCCCTTGTAAAATAGAAATCCCCTATTTCTATCCCCTAGGAGGGTAGGCCATTTTCATTTTACAATGGGGAGTACTTTACTTCATTCGGGGGCAGCACCCCTTTAATAGGCCATGTGACTCCATCAGGTGCGGTGCAGAATCAGCTCGTGCAGTAAGGGTTAAGCAGCTGTATGCTACAATCCGTCAGTAACAGTCTGCACGGTCCGTGGGGGATTGCAGCGTACACGGGGAATATACCCGGACCCTAACACCGGTGACATTAAGGTGGCTGTCCAAGCACAGGTACTTGTGAGCTATCCGGGGGTCCGGTACTCGATTAGAGTCTGATGGCTGTAGTAATCTGTTCAGAAGTTAGAGATAAATACACATTTTCATTCCTATCATGCCACTTTGCATTAATTCCTGTAAAGCACCTGAAGAGTTAATAAGCTACCTGACTGCAGTTTTCAATATGTTTAGGGGTGCTGTTTTTAAAATGGTATCACATTTGGGGGTTTCCCAATATATGAGACCCCTAAAGTCACTTCAAACATGGATAAGTCCCTAAAAAAAAAAAAAAATTAGTAAATGTCCTTGAAAAAATGAAAAATTGCTGCTACATTTTTATCCTCCTAAAATGCTAACAAAATAAAATAACATTTTACAAATGATGCTGATGTAAAGCCGACATGTGGAAAATGTTATTTATTAATGGTTTGCTGTGGTATGACCATCTGGATTATAGGGATAATCATTCAAATTTAGAAAATTGCTAATTTTTTAACATTTTTCTCAAATTTTTGATATTTTTTATAAATAAACACAAAACATATTGACCTAAATTTACCATTATCAGAAAGTGTAATGTGTCACGAAAAAACAATCTCAAAATCACTGGGCTTTGTTGAAGCGTTGCAGAGTTATTACAACAAAGTGACACTGGTCAGATTTCAAAAATTTGGCTCCATCACTAAGGGGTTAAGAGAAAAGGGAAATGTGTAATTAAAATGTAACTTTTATTCCATATAAATTAAAAATTGTAATTATTTGCAATGTATCTCCATACATCCAATATGGATGTATACTGGGTCATGAGACGGTGTTGAATGTGACCCAATGATCCGCAGTATTTGGCTTGTCGAAATCTCCACTGTCATCTCTACGAAAAGCACGACACGTTTCCAGCTAAACACGACCTGACTACATTCTGCCACCAGACTCCTGAATCGCTGATTTCCTTGTATTGTACACACACAAAAGAAATGTTTTCACCACATAGAAAAAAAAATACCTGCTGACACCACAAACACCAGGGCATACGGGGTCACGAGTCTGAAAACAAATAGTAAAACATCGCAAAAAAAAACCCCAACATCTAGCCATAATTGGGAGTTAAAGCGGCCTCCATCACACCGGAGCTGGAAACACCTCCAGACGGGGAGGAAGCTTCCAGACCGAAGGCTCTAGATCAAAGCCTCCAGACGGGGAGGAAGCCTCCAGACGGGGAGGACGCCTCCAGACCGAAGGCTCTAGACCAAAGCCTCCAGACGGGGAGGACGCCTCCAGACGGGGAGGAAGCCTCCAGACGGGGAGGACGCCTCCAGACGGGGAGGACGCCTCCAGACGGGGAGGAAGCCTCCAGACGGGGAGGACGCCTCCAGACCGAAGGCTCTAGACCAAAGCCTCCAGACGGGGAGGAAGCCTCCAGACGGGGAGGACGCCTCCAGACGGGGAGGACGCCTCCAGACGGGGAGGACGCCTCCAGACGGGGAGCAAGCCTCCAGACGGGGAGCAAGCCTCCAGACGGGGAGCAAGCCTCCAGACGGGGAGCAAGCCTCCAGACGGGGAGCAAGCCTCCAGACGGGGAGCAAGCCTCCAGACGGGGAGCAAGCCTCCAGACGGGGAGCAAGCCTCCAGACGGGGAGCAAGCCTCCAGACGGGGAGCAAGCCTCCAGACGGGGAGCAAGCCTCCAGACGGGGAGCAAGCCTCCAGACCGAAGCCTCCAGACGTGGAGGACGCCTCCAGACGGGGAGGACGCCTCCAGACGGGGAGGAAGCCTCCAGACGGGGAGGAAGCCTCCAGACGGGGAGGAAGCCTCCAGACGGGGAGGAAGCCTCCAGACGGGGAGGAAGCCTCCAGACGGGGAGGAAGCCTCCAGACGGGGAGGACGCCTCCAGACGGGGAGGACGCCTCCAGACCGAAGGCTCTAGACCAAAGCCTCCAGACGGGGAGGAAGCCTCCAGACGGGGAGGAAGCCTCCAGACGGGGAGGAAGCCTCCAGACGGGGAGGAAGCCTCCAGACCGAAGGCTCTAGACCAAAGCCTCCAGACGGGGAGGAAGCCTCCAGACGGGGAGGACGCCTCCAGACGGGGAGGACGCCTCCAGACGGGGAGGACGCCTCCAGACGGGGAGGACGCCTCCAGACGGGGAGGACGCCTCCAGACGGGGAGGACGCCTCCAGACGTGGAGGACGCCTCCAGACGTGGAGGACGCCTCCAGACGTGGAGGACGCCTCCAGACGTGGAGGACGCCTCCAGACGCCTCCAGACGGGGAGGACGCCTCCAGACGGGGAGGACGCCTCCAGACGGGGAGGACGCCTCCAGACGGGGAGGACGCCTCCAGACGGGGAGGACGCCTCCAGACGGGGAGGACGCCTCCAGACGGGGAGGACGCCTCCAGACGGGGAGGACGCCTCCAGACGGGGAGGACGCCTCCAGACGGGGAGGACGCCTCCAGACGGGGAGGACGCCTCCAGACGGGGAGGACGCCTCCAGACGGGGAGGACGCCTCCAGACGGGGAGGACGCCTCCAGACGGGGAGGACGCCTCCAGACGGGGAGGACGCCTCCAGACGGGGAGGACGCCTCCAGACCGGGAGGACGCCTCCAGACCGGGAGGACGCCTCCAGACCGAAGCCTCCAGACGGGGAGGACGCCTCCAGACCGAAGGCTCTAGACCAAAGCCTCCAGACGGGGAGGAAGCCTCCAGACGGGGAGGAAGCCTCCAGACCGAAGCCTCCAGACGGGGAGGACGCCTCCAGACGGAAGGCTCTAGACCAAAGCCTCCAGACGGGGAGGAAGCCTCCAGACGGGGAGGACGCCTCCAGACGGGGAGGACGCCTCCAGACCGAAGCCTCCAGACGTGGAGGACGCCTCCAGACGGGGAGGAAGCCTCCAGACCGAAGCCGCCAGACGGGGAGGACGCCTCCAGACGGGGAGGACGCCTCCAGACGGGGAGGACGCCTCCAGACGGGGAGGACGCCTCCAGACGGGGAGGACGCCTCCAGACCGAAGCCTCCAGACGGGGAGGACGCCTCCAGACCGAAGCCTCCAGACGGGGAGGACGCCTCCAGACCGAAGGCTCTAGACCAAAGCCTCCAGACGGGGAGGAAGCTTCCAGACCGAAGGCTCTAGACCAAAGCCTCCAGACGGGGAGGAAGCCTCCAGACGGGGAGGACGCCTCCAGACCGAAGGCTCTAGACCAAAGCCTCCAGACGGGGAGGAAGCTTCCAGACCGAAGGCTCTAGACCAAAGCCTCCAGACGGGGAGGACGCCTCCAGACGGGGAGGACGCCTCCAGACCGAAGCCTCCAGACGGGGAGGAAGCCTCCAGACCGAAGCCTCCAGACGGGGAGGAAGCCTCCAGACCGAAGCCTCCAGACGGGGAGGAAGCCTCCAGACCGAAGCCTCCAGACGGGGAGGAAGCCTCCAGACCGAAGCCTCCAGACGGGGAGGACGCCTCCAGACGGGGAGGACGCCTCCAGACGGGGAGGACGCCTCCAGACGGGGAGGACGCCTCCAGACGGGGAGGACGCCTCCAGACGGGGAGGACGCCTCCAGACGGGGAGGACGCCTCCAGACGGGGAGGACGCCTCCAGACGGGGAGGACGCCTCCAGACGGGGAGGACGCCTCCAGACGGGGAGGACGCCTCCAGACGGGGAGGACGCCTCCAGACGGGGAGGACGCCTCCAGACGGGGAGGACGCCTCCAGACGGGGAGGACGCCTCCAGACGGGGAGGACGCCTCCAGACGGGGAGGACGCCTCCAGACGGGGAGGACGCCTCCAGACGGGGAGGACGCCTCCAGACGGGGAGGACGCCTCCAGACGGGGAGGACGCCTCCAGACGGGGAGGACGCCTCCAGACGGGGAGGACGCCTCCAGACGGGGAGGACGCCTCCAGACGGGGAGGACGCCTCCAGACGGGGAGGACGCCTCCAGACGGGGAGGACGCCTCCAGACGGGGAGGACGCCTCCAGACGGGGAGGACGCCTCCAGACGGGGAGGACGCCTCCAGACGGGGAGGACGCCTCCAGACGGGGAGGACGCCTCCAGACGGGGAGGACGCCTCCAGACGGGGAGGACGCCTCCAGACGGGGAGGACGCCTCCAGACGGGGAGGACGCCTCCAGACGGGGAGGACGCCTCCAGACGGGGAGGACGCCTCCAGACGGGGAGGACGCCTCCAGACGGGGAGGACGCCTCCAGACGGGGAGGACGCCTCCAGACGGGGAGGACGCCTCCAGACGGGGAGGACGCCTCCAGACGGGGAGGACGCCTCCAGACGGGGAGGACGCCTCCAGACGGGGAGGACGCCTCCAGACGGGGAGGACGCCTCCAGACGGGGAGGACGCCTCCAGACGGGGAGGACGCCTCCAGACGGGGAGGACGCCTCCAGACGGGGAGGACGCCTCCAGACGGGGAGGACGCCTCCAGACGGGGAGGACGCCTCCAGACGGGGAGGACGCCTCCAGACGGGGAGGACGCCTCCAGACGGGGAGGACGCCTCCAGACGGGGAGGACGCCTCCAGACGGGGAGGACGCCTCCAGACGGGGAGGACGCCTCCAGACGGGGAGGACGCCTCCAGACGGGGAGGACGCCTCCAGACGGGGAGGACGCCTCCAGACGGGGAGGACGCCTCCAGACGGGGAGGACGCCTCCAGACGGGGAGGACGCCTCCAGACGGGGAGGACGCCTCCAGACCGAAGCCTCCAGACGGGGAGGAAGCCTCCAGACCAAAGCCTCCAGACGGGGAGGAAGCCTCCAGACGGGGAGAAAGCCTCCAGACCGAAGTCTCCAGACGGGGAGGAAGCCTCCAGACCGAAGCCTCCAGACAGGGAGGAAGCCTCCATACCGAAGCCTCCAGACGGGGAGGAAGCCTCCAGACCGAAGCCTCCAGACGGGGAGGAAGCCTCCAGACGGGGAGGAAGCCTCCAGACGGGGAGGAAGCCTCCAGACCGAAGCCTCCAGACGGGGAGAAAGCCTCCAGATCGAAGCCTCCAGACGGGGAGAAAGCCTCCAGACCGAAGCCTCCAGACGGGGAGGAAGCCTCCAGACCGAAGCCTCCAGACGGGGAGGAAGCCTCCAGACCGAAGCCTCCAGACGGGGAGGAAGCCTCCAGACCGAAGCCTCCAGACGGGGAGGAAGCCTCCAGACCGAAGCCTCCAGACGGGGAGGAAGCCTCCAGACCGAAGCCTCCAGACGGGGAGGAAGCCTCCAGACCGAAGCCTCCAGACGGGGAGGAAGCCTCCAGACCGAAGCCTCCAGACGGGGAGGAAGCCTCCAGACCGAAGCCTCCAGACGGGGAGGAAGCCTCCAGACCGAAGCCTCAAGACGGGGAGAAAGCCTCCAGACCGAAGCCTCCAGATGGGGAGGAAGCTTCCAGACGGGGAGGAAGCCTCCAGACCGAAGCCTCCAAATGGGGAGGAAGCCTCCAGACCGAAGCCTCCATTATCACAACATCTCACAAGGGATTTAGACAACTTAACACACCAGTAAGTCGGGATGACAGAAATTTACACAAAAACGAAAGAAATCTGAAAACCTGAGGCAAGGTGATATATGCGGTTCTTGACAACGACTCAAGTTTTTGTCCCGTCAGATCTTACAAGTTCTCCACTACGGCCATTTTCTGATGGCCCTGTCCAACCTGCAACTTGGCAGACGCTGCAAAACTACAACTCCCACCACGGCACGGTCATCCTACACACTTTCCACAGCACCTAAAATATTAATCACTAGGAATCCAGGTCCGCCTCCTCGGGATTTAGACCGACCACCTCTTTTGAGTGGAAGAGAATGTAAACTCAGTTCTTGCATAGTATCCTGTGTATTTCCAGAGAACATTGTCCCGAAAACACAAGGACTCCAGAAACCATCATCTGCCTCCTGTCAGAAGTTACAACATCACTCAGAATAAAAACCGGGGATTCCAGTTTCCTGATTTCTTAACTAATTGTGCAAGAATTTATGTAATACCACCCCGAATTCAGGCTAGTCCGGGCACCCATGGTGACACAATGAGCCCAAAATAAAAGGACAGTGCATCGCCGCCCCCCATCACATGATCAGGGGTCAGCGATGCATCGGCAAGACAACATGAGGTCTCCTTGAGACCTCTATGGTTGCTGATGGCGGCTTGCTGTGAGCGCCACCCTGTGGTCGGTGCTCATAGAAATGCAGTAAATCTACTACATAGGGGCGATCTGAGCTTCGCTCCTATGTAGCAGAGCTGATCAGGCTATGCCAGCTTCTAGCCTCCCATGGAGACTATTGAAGCATGGCAAAAGTAAAAAAAAAAAAAAAAAAAAAAAAGTTTTAAAAAATATGAAATAAATATATAAAAGTTTAAATGACCCCCTTTCACCAAATTCAAAATGAAAAAAAATAAAAAAATAAATAAACCTACACATATTTGGTATTGCCGCGTTCAGAAGCGTCCGCTCTATCAATAAAAAAAAAGGATTAACTTGATCGCTAAGGCTACTTTCACACTGGCGTTTTTTGCAATACGTCGCAATGCATCGTTTAGGGGAAAAAACGCATCCTGCAAAATTTTTTGCAGGATGCATTTTTGCCCCATAGATTAACATTAGCGACGCATTGCAACGCATTGACACACTTTGCAACAGTCCTGCGACGGTTGCGCCGTGTTGTGGCAGACCGCCGGGAGCAAAAAAACGTTACATGTAACGATTTTTGCTGCCGACGGACCGCTTTTTCCGACCGCACATGTGCGGCCGGAACTCCAACCCCACCTCCCCGCACCTTACAATGGGACAGCGGATGCGCAGGAAAAATGCATCCGCTGCCCCCGTTGTGCTGCAGTTTCACTGCTAGCGTCAGAACCTCGGCCCGACGCACTGCGACGGGCCGAGTCCGACGCTAGTGTGAAAGTAGCCTAAACGGCGTAGCAAGAAAAAAATTTGAAACGCCAGAATTACGTTTGTTTTGGTCGCTGCGACATTGCATTAAAATGTAATAACGGGCGATCAAAAGAACGTATCTGTACCAAAATGGTATCATTAAAAACGTCAGCTCGGCACGCAAAAAATAAGCCCTCACCTGACCCCAGATCACGAAAAATGGAGACGCTACGGGTATTGGAAAATTGCGCTTTTTTTTTTTTTAAGCAAAGTTTGGAATTTTTTTTTCACCACTCAAATAAAACGTAACCTAGACATGTTTGGTGTCTATGAACTCGTACTGACCTGGAGAATCAGAACGGCAGGTCAGTTTTAGCATTTAGTGAACCTAGCAAAAAAGCCAAACAAAAAACAAGTGTGGGATTGCACTTTTTTGGCAATATCATCGCACTTGGAATTTATTTCCCGGTTTCTAGTACACGACATGGTAAAACCAATGATGACTTTCAAAAGTACAACTCGTTCTGCAAAAAACAACCCCTCACATGGCCATATTGATGGAAAAATAAAAAAAAGTTATGGCTCCGGGAAGGAGGGGAGTGAAAAACAAAAACGCAAAACTGAAAAAGGGCAAGGTCTTGAAGGGGGTTAAAGAATCACTCTTCCCAACAAAGTTTTTCCCCTCTTAATATATTGCAGTCATCATATTATATAGCACTGTGTACTTACAATTGCTTATTTTACCTTTCTACCCAGCTAATTATTCTCTCAATGAGAATCTTCATGTGTAAGACTATGCGCTGGATGACACTTCCTCGGGGTGTTGCTTATTCGAGCTGTACGAACACCAGTAGAGAAGCCCGGACATGATTATTAGGAGCTGGATATCTTTTTAACAGCATAAATGCAATCTGGATAGAAATTAGGAAGTTTTAACCCCTTTCTGACATCGGACGTACTATCCCGTCGAGGTGGGGTGGGCCCCTATGACCACGGACGGGATAGTACGTCCAGCGCGATCGGCGGCGCTCACGGGGGGAGCGCGGCCGATCGCGGCCGGGTGTCAGCTGCCTATCGCAGCTGACATCCGGCACTATGTGCCAGGAGCGGTCCCGGACCACCCCCGGCACATTAACCCCTGGCACACCGCGATCAAAGATGATCGCGATGTGCCGGCGGTGCAGGGAAGCATCGCGCAGGGAGGGGGCTCCCTGCGGGCTTCCCTGAGCCCCCCGCAGCAACGCGATGTGATCGCGTTGCTGCGAGGGTCTTACCTCCCTCCCTGCCTGCTCCAGACACGGATCCAAGATGGCCGTGGATCCGGGTCCTTCAGGGAGGGAGGTGGCTTCACAGCGCCTGCTCAGAGCAGGCACTGTGAAGGCTGTAATGCTCTAAGTGTGCTGTGCACACTGTCAGATCACCGATCTGTGATGTCCCCCCCTGGGACAAAGTTAAAAAAAATTTTTTCCAAATGTGTAAAAAAAATAAAAAAAATATTCCTAAATAATGAAAAAAAAAAAAAAAATATTCCCATAAATACATTTCTTTATCTAAATAAATAAATTAAAAAAAAAACAATAAAAGTACATATATTTAGTATCGCCGCGTCCGTAACGGCCCGACCTATAAATCTGGCCCACTAGTTAACCCCTTCAGTAAACACCGTAAGAAAAAAAAAAAAAAACAAGGCAAAAAACAACGCTTTATTATCATACCGCCGAACAAAAAGTGGAATAACACATGATCAAAAGGACAGATATAAATAACCATGGTACCGCTGAAAGCGTCATCTTGTCCCGCAAAAAACGAGCCGCCATACAGCATCATCAGCAAAAAAATAAAAAAGTTATAGTCCTGAGAATAAAGCGATGCAAAAATAATTATTTTTTCTATAAAATAGTTTTTATCGTATAAAAGCGCCAAAACATAAAAAAATGATATAAATGAGGTGTCGCTGTAATCGTACTGACCCGAAGAATAAAACTGATTTATCAATTTTACCAAACGCGGAACGGTATAAACGCCTCCCCCAAAAGAAATTCATGAATAGCTGGTTTTTGGTCATTCTGCCTCACAAAAATCGGAATAAAAAGCGATCAAAAAATGTCACGTGCCCGAAAATGTTACCAATAAAAACGTCAACTCGTCCCGCAAAAAACAAGACCTCACATGACTCCGTGGACCAAAATATGGAAAAATTATAGCTCTCAAAATGTGGTAACGCAAAAAATATTTTTTGCAATAAAAAGCGTCTTTCAGTGTGTGACGGCTGCCAATCATAAAAATCCGCTAAAAAACCCACTATAAAAGTAAATCAAACCCCCCTTCATCACCCCCTTAGTTAGGGAAAAATTAAAAAAATGTATTTATTTCCATTTTAACATTAGGGTTAGGGCTAGGGTTAGGGCTAGGGCTACAGTTTGGGTTGGGGCTAAAGTTACAGTTAGGGTTTAGATTACATTTACAGTTGGGAATAGGGTTGGGATTAGGGTTAGGTGTGTGTCAGGGTTAGAGGTGTGGTTAGGGTTACCGTTGGGATTAGGGTTAGGGGTGTGTTTGGATTAGGGTTTCAGATATAATTGGGGGGTTTCCACTGTTTAGGCACATCAGGGGCTCTCCAAACTCGACATGGCGTCCGATCTCAATTCCAGCCAATTCTGTGTTGAAAAAGTAAAACAGTGCTCCTTCCCTTCCGAGCTCTCCCGTGTGCCCAAACAGGGGTTTACCCCAACATATGGGGTATCAGCGTACTCAGGATAAATAGGACAACTGTTGGGGTCCAATTTCTCCTGTTACCCTTGGGAAAATACAAAACTGGGGGCTAAAAAATAATTTTTGTGGGAAAAAAAAGATTTTTTATTTTTACGGCTCTGCGTTATAAACTGTAGTGAAACACTTGGGGGTTCAAAGTTCTCACAACACATCTAGATTAGTTCCCTGGGGGCCTAGTTTCCAATATGGGGTCACTTGTGGGGGGTTTCTACTGTTTAGGTACATTAGGGGTTCTGCAAATGCAATGTGACGCCTGCAGACCATTCCATCTAAGTCTGCATTCCAAATGGCACTCCTTCCCTTCCGAGCCCTCCCATGCACCCAAACGGTGGTTCCCCCCAACATATGGGGTATCAGCGCACTCAGGACAAATTGGACAACTTTTGGGGTCGAATTTCTCCTCTTACCCTCGGGAAAATACAAAACTGGGGGCTAAAAAATAATTTTTGTGGGAAAAAATTTGTTTTATTTTTACGGTTCTGCATTATAAACTTCTGTGAAGCACTGGGTGGGTCAAAGTTCTCACCACACCTCTAGATAAGTTCCTTAGGGCAGAGGTCCCCAACTCCAGTCCTCAAGGCCCACCAACAGGTCATGTTTTCAGGATTTCCTTTGCATTGCACAGGTGATGCAATTATAACCTGGGCAAGACTAAGGAAATCTTGAAAACATGACATGTTGGTGGGCCTTGAGGACTGGAGTTGGGGACCCCTGCCTTAGGGGGTCTACTTTCCAAAATGGTGTCACTTGTGGGGGGTTTCAATGTTTAGGCACATCAGTGGCTCTCCAAACGCAACATGGCGTCCCATCTCAATTTCTGTCAATTTTGCATTGAAAAGTCAAACGGCGCTCCTTCCCTTCCGAGCTCTCCCATCCGCCCAAACAGTGGTTTACCCCCACATATGGGGTATCAGCGTACTCAGGACAAATTGTACAACTGTTGGGGTCCAATTTCTTCTCTTGCCCTTGGAAAAATAAAATATTGGGGGCGAAAAGATAATTTTTGTGAAAAAATATGATTTTTTTATTTTTACGGTTCTACATTATAAACTTCTGTGAAGCACTTGGTGGGTCAAAGTGCTCACCACACCTCTAGATAAGTTCCTTAGGGGGTCTACTTTCCAAAATGGTGTCACTTGTGGGGGGTTTCAATGTTTAGGCACATCAGGGGCTCTCCAAACGAAACATGGCATCCCATCTCAATTCCAGTCAATTTTGCATTGAAAAGTCAAATGGCGCTCCTTCGCTTCCGAGCTGTGCCATGCGCCCAAACAGTGGTTTACCCCCACATGTGGGTTATTGGCGTACTCAGGACAAATTGTACAACAATGCTTGGGGTCCATTTTCTCCTGTTACCCTTGGTAAAATAAAACAAATTGGAGCTGAATTAAATTTTTTGTGAAAAAAAGTTAAATGTTCTTTTTTATTTAAACATTCAAAAAATTCCTGTGAAGCACCAGAAGGGTTAATAAACTTCTTGAATGTGGTTTTGAGCACCTTGAGGGGTGTAGTTTTTAGAATGGTGTCACACTTGGGTATTTTCTATCATATAGACCCCTCAAAATGACTTCAAATGAGATGTGGTCCCTAAAAAAAAATGGTGTTGTAGAAATGAGAAATTGCTGGTCAACTTTTCATCCTTATAACTCCCTTACAAAAAAAAATTTTGGTTCCAAAATTGTGCTGATGTATGTGGGAAATGTTACTTATTAAGTATTTTGTGTGACATATCTCTGTGATTTAATTGCATAAAAATTCAAAGTTGGAAAATTGCGAAATTTTCATAATTTTCGCCAAATTTCCGTTTTTTTCACAAATAAACGCAGGTACTCCATACATCTGTGACATGGTCTCCCGGTACCTACCTACACGCGACCTCCGGTCCTCCCAAGACCTCCTTCTCTACTCCCCTCTCATCTCTTCTTCCCATAACCGCATCCAAGACTTCTCCCGTGCTTCCCCCATACTCTGGAACTCTCTACCCCAACACATCAGACTTGCGCCTACCATAGAAACCTTCAAAAAGAACCTGAAGACTCATCTCTTCCGACAAGCCTACAGCCTGCAGTGATCCTCAACCTACTGAACAGCCGCACAGCCAGCTCTTCCCTCTCCTAGTGTATCCTCACCCACCCCCTGCAGACTGTGAGCCCTCGCGGGCAGGGTCCTCCCTCCTTATGTACTCGTGTGCCTTGTTATCTGCTCATGTTTAATGTATTTGTCTATATTTGCCCCGTATTCACATGTAAAGCGCCATGGAATAAATGGCGCTATAAAAATGTATAATAATAATAATAATAATAATAATAAAAAAAGGTACTATCAAAGAATTTTTACCATTGTCATGAAGTACAATATGTCTCGAGAAAACAATGTCGGATTCACTGGGATCCGTTGAAACGTTCCAGAGTTATAACCTCATAAAGGGACAGTGGTCAGAATTGTAAAAATTGGCCCGGTCATTAACGTGCAAACCACCCTTGGGGGTAAAGGGGTTAATGGCCATCGGGAATCCGCGTAAAATTCTAGAGACGCTTTTATGATCTCGATGCAGTTTAGTAGAATGGTGGGGTGTGTTCCGGGCCAGATCCGAAAATCCAGGTGAATGATGGCCATGTGATCAAAAATAATGCCTATTGCATGAGTAATTATGGCCCTTTTAATACAAACTATTGATTGGAAATAAAAAAAAATAAAAAAACAAAAAACAAACAAACTAACAACACTTGTGGTCAAAAGATGCATTAGTCAACGGCACCTCAGCCACTTTGGCTAGATATTTCAATCTGCAAATTAGGTTTAATTCAGACGTCCAGGTATCATGGTCTTGAGTACGGAAAGCTAAGCTACGGGACGCCGGATCTGAACTTAACACCTTTATAGAAGGCTCTTGTGGACTAAATCAGGGAGCATCGCCGCTCACCACTGCATTTCACTGGGATAATACACAGTGGCATGATTGACAAATTGGCTTCAGCACAGGAGGAGATAAAAGGCTGGCTTTTCCTCCTCAGGAAATTTCCTGATGAAGACACAGCAAAACGCGCGTCGGGGTGGTAGGCTGGGATCCTTCCACTCACACTAAACCAGTAATTACTTGCCCACTGTATGCACCTTATTCCACTTGTGGTACTGCAATTCAAGCACTTTATTCTTACATAGCCACACATACCGCCATGTGCTGTCACCTGCTACCTTACCTGAGTGTACTACCTTATGTGCAATGGAGCAACTTGCGAACTTTAAATAGCCTTTTAATATGGTTTTGTATATATTTATAATTCTACCACAATGTACGGTATATACATAATCTTGGAGTCTATATATTTTTTTCTCCTTTTGACATCTGCACGAGTACTGCCGTTTATACAGATTTTAGTATGGATCCCTAATTAGTCCTGCTTTGGCAGAGTTAGGGTACCGTCACACAGTGGCATTTTGATCGCTACGACGGTACAATCCGTGACGCTCCAGCATCGTAACAATATCGCTCCAGCGTCGTAGACTGCTGTCACACTTTGCAATGTACGACGCTGGAGCGATAATTTCATGACGTATGTGCGATGTAGAAGCCGTTGGTTACTATGCGCACATC
This sequence comes from Ranitomeya imitator, assembly GCF_032444005.1. Classification (NCBI taxonomy): domain Eukaryota; kingdom Metazoa; phylum Chordata; class Amphibia; order Anura; family Dendrobatidae; genus Ranitomeya; species Ranitomeya imitator. The sequence continues at coordinate 60,141,855 of NC_091283.1, read as the reverse complement.
GTATACGATATATGTTACACCATGCGATCATGCCGCCACAGCGGGACACTAGACGACGAAAGAAAGTTTCAAACGATCTGCTACGACGTACGATTCTCAGCGGGGTCCCTGATCGCAGGAGCGTGTCAGACACTGCGATATCGTAACTATATCGCTCGAACGTCACGAATCGTGCCGTCGTAGCGATCAAAATTGCACTGTGTGACGGTACCCTTATTCTGTTTAATTATTCTGCTTAAATACAATGTATTTGCTCGGTACAAGATACTCTGGTTCCCTTTATGCTCCAGTTTGTAGGGGGTTGTTGTTGTTCCGCTTACAATAGCAGCCTGATAAAGCGATCCTGCTATAAGGGTAAGTCCCCTTTGAAATGGATTAACTCACAAGGACAAAGATTGCTCTTCTAATCCGTAATGATTAGCAGCTATGTACGGTGGAGCCGCGGCTAGTCAGACGTTTCGGGGATCACCCCGTCATGATCTCCACTGGAATGACCACTTTATGAATGCCCATGCTATGTAGAGCCTGGTGTTGGGCGACCAAGTCGCCCATTAACTAAGAATGTAGAAGATGATACACAAATTTGACTTTGCGATACCCAAATATTTAAGGAGTTATTTCATGCGCCATTTTGCATAGATCCCGGGGGAGTGTGCGTTCATACCTCCACTAATTTCATCAAGACCAGATGTGGAGGAATCCTCCTGTGAACTGGTTAATAAGTGAATGCAATAAAAATTCCTGATTAAGGTCCGACCAGACACAAACATTAACACTGTGGTTAATGGGTATGCTCAGCCGAGCCAGCAAGCTGCATGCATAGCAATTCCATAAAGCGCCTGATAAGAGCCGAGGTGGGGAATCCAAGCTGCCCAGCGTTGCTCTGTGAAGGGGTAGACTGTACGGCACAGTTTTTAGCACCATGACATATAACAGTTTACAGCTGCCCCTACATACAACATATTGCCCAGAACTCGGGTGATCAGTCGATCAAATTACTTCCCACAGCAACACAGAGGCTGACCGGCACGCTCACTTGTGCCTCACCGATGAGAGCGTGTCTGGGAAGAATGCATGAATGGCAGGTGTGTGTAGAGGGTAGAGATGCTGCACAATCCATTAATAAACAGTACGGCGCAATGCACCTTTGCAAAACGGCAAGACACCCCATGTCCTATTTGTGAGGCTGCAAGTTCATGTCGTGAGACCAGTGTTCAATCCGGGCATAGCAGTCCATATACAGAATTTTATGCCCATCTGAAGCCAGCCTACACAGGATAGCAGAGAGGCTTGGTCTCAGGAGGACTGGACACAATCATGTACTCCACTGCAAACGAGGGGCTATCCTCTCAATTCTATATTGAATGTTGTGTCGTCACAGCCTCAATTCTTAATTAGGCCAGACGTATTTTTCTTCAGACACAGGCCAATGTTCATGTGAGCCTGAATGTTGACTCAAATTGATATTTTTTGCAACTTATTGTGCTGCTATCCTTGGAAGACAAGGACGCAGGGTAGTTGAACAATCGATGTTTGCTATTATGTAGTTACCGATTGTATTAGTCCATGAAGCTTGTTGACCTGCGATGAGTGTAGGACAAACTATGCAGGTTGATTATTCGAACAATGAAGGAACCTCATCCCACCTTCCCCCTGACTTGTGGATGATGGACTGAAGGACAATTGTGAACTATAAAAGGGGAATCGGCCTCTGTTCTAAGAGTAGTCAATGCACCATGGCTCCAATCGGAGGAATACAGATTTGAGACATTCTACAGGATGCCAGCTCAGGAGACCACGGCTCCAGCTGGAGAAATACAGATCTGCTCCATTGACCATCCCTGAACTTGTTGAGACGTTTGGAGAAGCCAGGTTGCGCAGAATCAAGTGAAGATGATCAAGATGTTTAGAGAAGCGAGGATGGGAGAATCACATCACCTGGACCCATGGAGAAATTTGGAGAAGCCAGGTTGAGACAATCAGGTCAACTGGCCACATGAACAAAAATGTCCAGCTCCACCGAATCCGTGAAGATAACATACCACAAAGGACTGTCAGCTTCTGAAGCTTGCTGCTACTTTCTCTCTATGGGTGCCCGCCAAAAGCGGGGTGCAAAAGGAGGGGGGGTAGTCAGCCCTGGAAGTTGCAGGGGGTACGGGGGTCCCCTTTCCTGCGGCTGGCCAGGATGCGAGGGTCCCCTTTCCTGTGGCTGACCAGGATGCGGGGGTTCCCTTTCCTACGGCTGACCAGGATGCGGGGGTCCCCTTTCCTGCGGCTGACCAGGATGCGGGGGTCCCCTTTCTGGGGCTGACCAGGATGCGGGGGTCCCCTTTCCTGCGGCTGACCAGGATGCGGGGGTCCCCTTTCCTGCGGCTGACCAGGATGCGGGGGTCCCCTATTCTGCGGCTGACCAGGATGCGGGGGTCCCCTATTCTGCGGCTGACCAGGATGCGGGGGTCCCCTATTCTGCGGCTGACCAGGATGCGGGGGTCCCCTTTCCTACGGCTGACCGGGATGCGGGGGACCCCTTTCCTGCGGCTGACAGGGATGCGGGGGTCCCCTTTCCTGTGGCTGACCGGGATGCGGGGGTCCCCTTTCCTGCGGCTGACCGGGATGCGGGGGTCCCCTTTCCTGCGGCTGACCGGGATGCGGGGGTCCCCTTTCCTGCGGCTGACCGGGATGCGGGGGTCCCCTTTCCTGCGGCTGACCGGGATGCGGGGGTCCCCTTTCCTGCGGCTGACAGGGATGCGGGGGTCCCCTTTCCTGTGGCTGACCGGGATGCGGGGGGTCCCCATTCCTGTGGCTGACCGGGATGCGGGGGTCCCCTTTCCTGCAGCTGACCGGGATGCGGGGGTCCCCTTTCCTGCGGCTTTCCGGGATGCGGGGGGTCCCCTTTCCTGCGGCTGACCGGGATGCGAGGGTCCCCTTTCCTGCGGCTGACCAGGATGCGGGGGTCCCCTTTCCTGCGGCTGACCGGGATGCGGGGGTCCCCTTTCCTGCGGCTGACCAGGATGCGCGGGTCCCCTTTCCTACGGCTGACCGGGATGCGGGGGTCCCCTTTCCTGCGGCTGACCAGGATGCGGGGGTCCCCTTTCCTGCGGCTGACCAGGATGCGGGGGTCCCCTTTCCTGCGGCTGACCAGGATGCGGGGCTCATAATCAAGGTGTGGAGGGAGGGTCCCCATGCCTATGATGGGTGGCGTGTCCTGCAGTCTGACATTCCCCCACCTAGCCTGCGGATACAAGGCTTCTCTGTGCACTACCCCTTACAAGGTGCCATCTTGGTGCCTGCTGAGTTGTGGTCCGCAGTGCTGCAGGAGTCGCCGCACAGCCCCGTCTGTCCCTGGCTCGGGCTGCCCATGCACCACAGGTGACATTGGGAGGAATTAGGAAACTGATGGAGGCGGCAGTGCTGGGCATGGACCGGACCACAGCGCTGGAGGGAGGGGGCTCCACACTGATCCTTCACCTGCGTGTTCCCATGGTCTCCCCCGCAGCGCCGCGCCCTCCCCTCCGGTCTACAGGCCGAGGCGCAGGATACATTCACTTACCTGAGTCTCTCCCCCCGGCGCCGCCATCTTGCTCTTTGCTCTGTCACTGCACTCGCCGGATCTCGGGAGAAGCAGCCGGGAACACAGTCGCACACACTACCGCAATCTCCACCAATGGCAGCTCGGCGCGTCATCAGAAGGCGACGCGAAGAATCAGCTTCTGGGTCACCTTGTTGGCATCTTCCGGCGCATGAAGCAGCGGACGCCATGTCTGAGGAGGGCAGTGCAGGCGGCAGCTCGACGTGACGCCATGTCTGTATTGGGCACGTTGGCACATGATCGCAGGCTGGCGGGGCTCCTCCCTCGGGCACGCACGCAAGGCTGCCGCAGCCATATTTGTGTAGGGCAATGCACTTTCATATGACTGTGCCTGGCACAGGAGGAGCACCCACTTATTGGCTTGTTACGTGGCCGACACTAATTACTCCTTCACTATCTTCATAGGAATGTTAAGGAGCTTGAAAAAATGTAACTTTTCCTGCAAGAAACAAGCCCTCATGCCTTATAGCTGTATGATGGAGAGGTGATAAAAGGTACCGAGTCCTGGAGGGGTCATTCCTCCAGGTGGATGGCTACACCGCAGACTTGTTACCTGTGGACAATACTCTGTGTGTTACAGAAGCAGCAGTGTGAATGAGGTTTATAGAACGGCCGCAGCAGTGTGACTGACCACAGCGCGGAGATGAAACCTGTGCTATAAATTGACATGTCAGCCTCTGCAATGCACGTAGATCTGCATTTCTGCATCTACAGGTCTGGACTGCACTGGATTGTCCGCAGTGGGAAGGTCAGGTGGACTCAGACCGTTGGCTCCAAAAGAATCTGTCTTTATGAGACCCCCACTGACCTACGACAAGCTCTGGACGGGCACAGAGACGCAGGTTCTACAGTGGTCTCTAGATCTAAGCCCACCTGCAGTCATTCTGCGCCCCGCATCGCCACGTGTCGCTCCTCAGCTCGGAGGTGTGATACTGCGGCCTTCGTGCTGCATCATACAGAACACGGCTAACTAGGGGATCACTATTAATTATTGCATCGTTCAGTCTGTGCCTCCTCAATTATCCATGGGTTTGAGAAGAGAACGATTTCTTTATGTGTACAGATGGACCGGGGGAGTGTTTTTTTTGTTGCATCTTGATATCGGTGGCTTTACGCATCTAAGTTCCGCGATCTGTGGATGAAACAATATTTTCGGACTGACTTCAAGCCTCTTCATCCAAACCAGACAGGCCCATATACACCTATAAAGCTTTTGTATTTATGTCAGTAGACCAGCTGCCAGTCCTCAAATAGGACTATCCTGTTTTAGAGACACAAAGGTGTTCTCCGCCTCTGGAGTCAAAATCTTAGGGTTAATCAGGGCAGAAATAGATGCAATCTGAGAGGAAAAATGCGGAATGAACTGGTGCTAGTAATTCACGAATGTGAGAAGCTGCTGGATAGCTTTAAGACTGTCTGGATAAGGCCACTTCAAGACAGCAGACACCTTCTCAGGATCCATTTCCAGGCTAGTTTCGGAGATGAAGTACCTAAGAAAAGGAAGAGGTCTGTTCGAAGACACACTTTTTATATTTGGCATACAGTTCTTCCTTAGGCTAGGGTCACATTGCGTTATGTGACCGCGTTTAACGGACTACGTTACACCGCGGCATAATGCGGTGTAACATAGTCCGTTAACGCCACCATCGCCTGTAATGGCGAACGCATCGCTAGCGCACGTCCACATTGGGTGTGCGCTAGCGATGTGCCTTCATTTGAGTGACGGACCGCGAACGCTGCAAGCAGCGTTCGCGGTCCATTCCACGCTAGCGCAGATCGGGGATCTGCGCTAACGGGATCGGCTAAAGTGATCCCTTTTGGGACATTGCGTTAGCGCAGTCCGTAGTGCTATGCGCTAAACGGACTGCCCTAACGCAATGTGACCCTAGCCTTAATTTCTGCAGAACCAGGAGAACATCCCTTCAGTGTGAACTCAGATTGGGGGAGAACACCAAAATCTCATCCAGGTAAACTACCACACACGTGTAGAGAAGATCACGAAAGTTGTTGTTGAACAGGTCTAAAAAAAAATGCATGGCATTACAAAATGCAAAACAGCATTACACGATACTCATAATGACCATCACAGTTATTAAAAACTCCCTAGCGTATTCAGATCAGATTGTACGCCCCCCAAAGGTTGATTTTCGTGAAGACTCTGGAACCTTTAAAACAATCAAACAGCTTGAAGATCTGAGGCAGAGGATATTTATTCTTGATTGTTATTTGGTTGAGACCCCTATATTCAATACAGGGTCAAAGTGATCCGTCCTTTTTCTTTACAAAGAAGAATCCTGCTCCAGCTGGGGAGGAAGACTTCCGGATAAATCCCCTAGCAAGATTTTCTTTAACATACTCGGACATGGCTCGGGTCTCAGCCTGTGACAGGTGGTAGATTCATCCTCATGGAGAAGCGCTTGGAAGAAGATCGATAGGACAGTCATACGGCCAATGAGATGGTAGAGTCTCAGTCTCGCTTTTGTTGAAGACGCTAGCGTATGTCTAATATGCCACAGGCAAGCTGGGCACATTAGATGGAGAAGCCAGAGATCGAGCAGGATGAATGGGAACCGGACAGCTCTCGCGGAACTCCTGTCCCCAAAGGAGTATTCTCCCGATTTCCAATCCAAGACAGGCTTGTGTTTGCACAGCCATGGCTGACCTAGAAGCAGGGGAAGAGACAGGGCTAAAAGCAAATAGAGAGGAATCCTCTCAGAGTGTAGCATTCCTAACCAAATTTCCACCGACTTGTTGACAAAAAAGATAGTCTCAGAGAGAAGTTTTCGATCCACCGATGAAACCACCAACGGATCCTAAAGACATTGGATTGGGATTTGATACTGCTCCACAACAGTCTGTTAAATGAGATTACCTGTGTTACCACAGAAAATGCATATATATTTATTTTTATCAGATATTTTTATTGAACAATAAGGATGTTACATGGAAATTGCATTACTATAAACAGTAAACATATGTATTTTTACTTTTTGAGAAACATTTTAGCCCCAAACCAAACTCCCACCCCCCCTCCCCCCACCCTTTAGAGACCTGACGAGAGCCACCCCAGTTTGCTGCATCATACATAGATAAAAAAAGAAAAGGAAGATGGCATATCGATAACGCTCCCGAGAGGACAAAAGGCCCAAGAACAGGAACAAGGTCACTTAAATCAAGTTGACTCAAGCCAAGGATTCCACAACCTGTGGAAGAGGTCCATCTTGTTTCTCTTAAAGTAGATACTCTTCTCCAAAGCAATAATATAATCCACTTGCATCATGAAGTCTCTTCTTGTTGGTGGCTCTTCCCTAATCCAGAACTTGGCGATCAATTTTCGCGCAATAAATAGCAATCTAGCAATAACCATTTTATACAAATCGTCAGTTACAATCTCTTCTACGTAACCTAGAACACATACCAAGGGATCTCGCAATATAGAACAATTATATGTCAGTCCCACTTTGCTCAGCACCACAATCCAAAAGGAGGACAGCCTGGGGCATTGCCACATCATATGGAGGATACCCGCCTCGGACTGCGAGCACCTAGGGCATTCTGAATTAGGTCTCAGACCAGCCTTGAATAACATGTCCGGAGTTCTGTAAGCCCTATGGATAACAAATAGTTGTGACAACCTCCCAGGCTCACTCATTGAGATTTTGGGTACGTATTCCAATATTGAGTCCCAACGATCATTGTCAATCACCCCCAGGTCATTTTCCCATTTCGCTCTGGCTCTAATAGGGTGCCCCTCTAAGAAAGAGAATAGAAGGAATTCATACAGTCATGGCCAAAAGTATTAACACCCCTGCAATTCTGTCAGATAATACTCAGTTTCTTCCTGAAAATGATTGCAATCACAAACTCTTTGGTATTATGATCTTCATTTAATTTGTCTTAAATGAAAAAAACTCAAAAAGAATTGTCCTAAAGCCAAATTGGATATAATTCCACACCAAACATAAAAAAGGGGGTGGACAAAAGTATTAGCACCATTCGAAAAATCATGTGATGCTTCTCTAATTTGTGTAATTAACAGCACCTGTAACTTACCTGTGGCACCTAACAGGTGTTGGCAATAACTAAATCACACTTGCAGCCAGTTGACATGGATTAAAGTTGACTCAACCTCTGTCCTGTGTCCTCGTGTACCACATTGAGCATGGAGAAAAGAAAGAAGACCAAAGAACTGTCTGAGGACTTGGAAAACCAAATTGTGAGGAAGCATGAGCAATCTCAAGGCTACAAGTCCATCTCCAAAGACCTGAATGTTCCTGTGTCTACCGTGCACAGTGTCATCAAGAACTTTAAAGCCCATGGCAATGTGGCTAACCTCCCTAGATGTGGACGGAAAAGAAAAATTGACAAGAGATTTCAACCCAAGATTGTGTGGATGTTGGATAAAGAACCTCGACTAACATCCAAACAAGTTCAAGCTGCCCTGCAGTCCGAGGGTACAACAGTGTGAACCCGTACTATCCGTCGGCGTCTGAATGAAAAGGGACTGTATGGTAGGAGACCCAGGAAGACCCCACTTCTTACCCCGAGACACAAAAAAGCCAGGCTGGAGTTTGCCAAAACTTACCTGAAAAAGCCTAGAACGTTTTGGAAGAATGTTCTCTGGTCAGATGAGACAAAAGTAGAGCTTTTTGGGCAAAGGCATCAACATAGAGTTTACAGGAGAAAAAAAGAGGCACTCAAAGAAAAGAACACGGTCCCTACAGTCAAACATGGCAGAGGTTCCCTGATGTTTTGGGGTTGCTTTGCTGAGTCTGACACTGGACTGCTTGACCGTGTGCATGGCATTATGAAGTCTGAAGACTACCAACAAATTTTGCAGCATAATGTAGGGCCCAGTGTGAGAAAGCTGGGTCTCCCTCAGAGGTCATGGGTCTTCCAGCAGGACAATGACCCAAAACACACTTCAAAAAGCACTAGAAAATGGTTTGAGAGAAAGCACTGGAGACTTCTAAGGTGGCCAGCAATGAGTCCAGACCGGAATCCCATAGAACACCTGTGGAGAGATCTAAAAATGGCAGTTTGGAGAAGGCACCCTTCAAATATCAGGGACCTGGAGCAGTTTGCCAAAGAAGAATGGTCTAAAATTCCAGCAGAGCATTGTAAGAAACTCATTGATGGTTACCGGAAGCGGTTGGTCGCAGTTATTTTGGCTAAAGGTTGTGCAACCAAGTATTAGGCTGAGGGTGCCAATACTTTTGTCTGGCCCATTTATGGAGTTTTGTGTGAAATGATCAATGTTTTGCTTTTTGCTTCATTCTCTTTTGTGTTTGCAATCATTTTCAGGAAGAAACTGGAGTATTATCTGAGAGAATTGCAGGGGTGTTAATACTTTTGGCCATGACTGTATATTCCCGAGATCGCCCCCTTCGTGCCTCCCCCCATAAGGATAAAATCCAGCACGAGGTCTACCTGAATCTCCACAGGCCCTCTCCTACACTGTGCCTGAAACGCATGAGAGATGCGGCTATACTGATACACCTCAGAGTTTGGCAGTAGAAATTCTTCCTGCAGTACCTCGAAATTCTTAATTCTGTCCCGATGTCAAATTTGTCCTATCCGAGAAATGCCTGCCTCCTTCCAAACATGGAATCCTGTCATCTGTCTGAACGCTTGTAGAGAACAGTTATTCCAGATGGGTGAGAACCTAGTAAATGCCCTCACTCCCCTAATTCCCTTTACTTTGTCCCAGACCTTATGAATAAGCCTAATAGTGCAGAATTTAGAACCTTTCTCCCGGAAATGTCCACCCTCCAGACCCTCACTCAATACCTTCAACCCAATCAGTGTCTTCAGGCTACAGGGTATCCGCGCCCCACCAGACTCCTCGCCCCATCCCCTAAATTGCTGACACTGATGCCAAAAAGTATAACCAATGATTAGGGAGCGCCAACCCACCCTCCGTCTTTAGCCTTTGTAGAATTTCCTGTTTAAATCTGGGGCTTTTTCCTCCCCAGATCAACTCCCCAAACAAGGATCTGATCCTACGAAATCTATTCTGCGATATCCAGATAGGGGAGTTGTGTAACACACAAAGAAGTTGCGGCATCACAATCATCTTTCTCAGATTGAGTGCCGTTGACTTATTGGGCATAAAGCCTGACTGATCCGGGTGAACTAGTTTGTCAATCACCCGAGTCAACCTATTTGCCAAGGCTTTTGCCAAAATCTTTATGTCAGCCGTGAGAAGTGATATTGGTCTATAGGATTCTGGTAGCTGTAAGTCCTTGTCGGCTTTAGGGATGACCACCACAATAGCCTCTCCCATTGACAAAGGTAGCTCCCCTCTTTCCAACGAACTATTGTACACCCCCGCCAATTTGGTCAACAAAGTTTCTTTCAAAATCTTATAGACCTCAGCTGGAATACCGTCCGCCCCCGGAGCCTTACCCCCAGCAACGCAAAGGCAGCCCTCAATTCTTTCTCCCCAATTGGCTCCTCCAACAACTCACATTCCTCTCTGCTCAGCCTAGGCAAATCAATCCCCTCCAAGTACCTGGTCATGTCCTCTGACCCCCTCCCCACACTAGAAGTATATAACTTCCCATTGAATTTTCTAAACACTTCCAAAATTTGCTCCCCCCGAGTATCCAGAGTCCCATCCTCAGTTTTTATGGAGTAGACATGCGAGGAACCTCTCTGTGCGGAAGCCACTACCGAAAGTAAATGCCCCACCTTTTCCCCTTCTGAATAAATAGTTTATTTTTGAAAAGCCCGCAAATTCTCCGCTTTTCTCAAATATAGCTGATTAACCTACTGCTGAGCCAGCCTCATACGACTCTGAGACTCCTTAGTGCGATGGGCACCCAGTGCCACCTCAGCTGCCTTCAGTTCCTCCAAGACAGCTTGATCCTGTGCTCTAGTCTTCGTCTTATGTCTTGAGATGTCTTGGAACAAAATTCCCCTTAAATACGCTTTCATAGTGTCCCACACTACATGGCACTCAGAACTACCTTCATTGATCTTAAAAAATTCCTCAATCTCTGCCCCCACCCTTTTCATGTCCAAAAGTTGTAGCCAGGAGGGGAGAATTTTCCAACCCATCCTCCCCGATCCAGCCTGATCTGACAACTTCAGAGAAACCTGAACTGGGCTATGATCTGATAAAATCCTAGGACTATATTCCACCCCGCTTAGCAATTCGTTCATCTCATCATTACCCAAGGCGATATCAATTCGTGACATAGAGCCGTAAGTAGTCGAATAACAGGAGTAAGAGTACAGTGGGGCAAAAAAGTATTTAGTCAGTCAGCAATAGTGCAAGTTCCACCACTTAAAAAGATGAGAGGCGTCTGTAATTTACATCATAGGTAGACCTCAACTATGGGAGACAAACTGAGAAAAAAAAATCCAGAAAATCACATTGTCTGTTTTTTTAACATTTTATTTGCATATTATGGTGGAAAATAAGTATTTGGTCAGAAACAAACAATCAAGATTTCAGGCTCTCACAGACCTGTAACTTCTTCTTTAAGAGTCTCCTCTTTCCTCCACTCATTACCTGTAGTAATGGCACCTGTTTAAACTTGTTATCAGTATAAAAAGACACCTGTGCACACCCTCAAACAGTCTGACTCCAAACTCCACTATGGTGAAGACCAAAGAGCTGTCAAAGGACACCAGAAACAAAATTGTAGCCCTGCACCAGGCTGGGAAGACTGAATCTGCAATAGCCAACCAGCTTGGAGTGAAAAAAATCAACAGTGGGAGCAATAATTAGAAAATGGAAGACATACAAGACCACTGATAATCTCCCTCGATCTGGGGCTCCACGTAAAATCCCACCCCGTGGGGTCAGAATGATCACAAGAACGGTGATCAAAAATCCCAGAACCACGCGGGGGGACCTAGTGAATGAACTGCAGAGAGCTGGGACCAATGTAACAAGGCCTACCATAAGTAACACACTACGCCACCATGGACTCAGATCCTGCAGTGCCAGACGTGTCCCACTGCTTAAGCCAGTACATGTCCGGGCCCGTCTGAAGTTTGCTAGAGAGCATTTGGATGATCCAGAGGAGTTTTGGGAGAATGTCCTATGGTCTGATGAAACCAAACTGGAACTGTTTGGTAGAAACACAACTTGTCGTGTTTGGAGGAAAAAGAATACTGAGTTGCATCCTTCAAACACCATACCTACTGTAAAGCATGGTGGTGGAAACATCATGCTTTGGGGCTGTTTCTCTGCAAAGGGGCCAGGAAGACTGATCCGGGTACATGAAAGAATGAATGGGGCCATGTATCGTGAGATTTTGAGTGCAAATCTCCTTCCATCAGCAAGGGCATTGAAGATGAAACGTGGCTGGGTCTTTCAACATGACAATGATCCAAAGCACACCGCCAGGGCAACGAAGGAGTGGCTTCGTAAGAAGCATTTCAAGGTCCTGGAGTGGCCTAGCCAGTCTCCAGATCTCAACCCTATAGAAAACCTTTGGAGGGAGTTGAAAGTCCGTGTTGCCAAGCAAAAAGCCAAAAACATCACTGCTCTAGAGGAGATCTGCATGGAGGAATGGGCCAACATACCAACAACAGTGTGTGGCAACCTTGTGAAGACTTAGAGAAAACGTTTGACCTCTGTCATTGCCAACAAAGGATATATTGCAAAGTATTGAGATGAAATTTTGTTTCTGACCAAATACTTATTTTCCACCATAATATGCAAATAAAATGTTAAAAAAAACAGACAATGTGATTTTCTGGATTTTTTTTTTCTCAGTTTGTCTACCATAGTTGAGGTCTACCTATGATGTAAATTACAGACGCCTCTCATCTTTTTAAGTGGTGGAATTTGCACTATTGCTGACTGACTAAATACTTTTTTGCCCCACTGTATGTGTTAACATTGCGAACCCGCCATAAGTCAATCCATCCAATTTCTCCAAGATAGTTTCCAAAAGGAGTGTCATTGCCGTCTCTGCGTAACAATGCGTGATTGCTCTTGTCCCAGTGGTCATCAGCTATATTGTTTACATCTCCCACCACAAGAAGGGGAACGCAATCCCATCCTCTCATAGACTCCAATATTTCCTGAATTTTCTTACCAGAGTATGGCGGGGGTATATATAATGAAACAATGCAGATCAAACGATTGAAGATTTTACACACTAAAAAAATATACTGACCGTCCTTATCAATTTTAACCTCAATTTCTTCAAATGGGGTATTTGTATGAATTAAAACTGACACCCCCCTTGCATAATTAGAGAACGTCGAGTGATACGCCTTGCGCATCCATCGCTTCTGTAGCATATCGACTTTTTCCTTCACTAAATGGGTTTCTTGCAGGCATATCAATGAGGGCCTCTGTTTCAGTAGGTACTGAAATATTGCTGCACGCTTAGTAGCGTCCGCTAACCCCCTGACATTCCAACTTATAATATTAACATCCCCTCCCATTTCCTTAAAGAAAGATAATAAGTGAGTACAGTCTCCCCCAGGTCTCCGTCATTACCCCCCTCCCCCCCCCCCCACAACCAATCCAACCTCCCCCATCTGAAACTCAATAAAATTCAAATAAAACGAACTTTCTTTCTCTGTATGAGAACTGAGAGCACTTAATAACAACCTAGAACTATGCCCTTCACCGTCCATCTCTCCCCCTCCCACCGCGACCAGTATGAACTATTCATTGCGCCGCCGAACACAATACTTTGACTTTTGGGTGCATTCTGTCTGATAACACAAAGCACATTCCAAGATCAATAAGAGGTAAAACCAGTAAAATTATGAATCCTCGGTATCAGTCTCATCGGTTCCGCTCTGTGCCAACTTTCTTGGCATTAGTATCCAGCCAATGCATAGTTTCCTCTGGACTTTGGAAAAAATGAACATGATCCATCGCCACCACCCTGAGCTTAGCCGGGTAGAGCATCGAATATTTTAAGTCCAGTTCTCGGAGCAGCCGCTTGACTTCACCAAACTTCATTCTGAGTTTTTGTACCGATGCCGAGTAGTCCGGATAAATGGAGATCAGATTTCCGTTTATACTTAGGCCATCACTGATCCTAGCCTTCCTTAGTAGGGTTTCTCGATCCCGGTAGTTCAAAATTTTTGCCAGTATAGTACGAGGGGCAGAGCCGGGCGGCAGGAGCCGAGTGGGGACTCTATGAGCCCTCTCCACCGCGAAGTAGTTGGTAAGGTCTTCGCCGCCCACCGAGTTTTTAAGCCATGCCTCAATGTATTCAGTGGGATTATTCCCCTCCACCTTCTCCGGCACCCCAATTATTCTTAAATTGTTCCTTCGGGAACGGTTTTCCAAGTCATCTGTTTTAAATTCCAATTCTGCAATACGTTGAATATATTTATTTTCTCTTTTTAGCAGTTCGTTTGTCTGATCCTCCACACTGCCCACACGTTCCTCCACCACCTCCACTCTTTTCTCCACCTTACGCATAGCAGAGTTAAGGGACTTCATTTCAACTTTTAAGTCATCCTCCTTTAAGTTCAGCGCGGCCAAGGCAGATTTGCAGTATATAACAACAGAAAAAATGTCCTGCAATGTTGGTTCCCCCATGATTGCTTGCTCCACACCATCAGAATCATTAGCCTGCCCCGGGCTAGCAGCAGGTGTCATATTGTCAGCACTGTGCACTTCCTGCACCCTCCCTGGGGAATGCTGCTCCTCCACCTCGCTGAGATTGTCCTCTCCTCTGCGGGACCTCCTTCTCTCCAGGCCCCTCAGCGTCCAGCAGCAGGGCACCCCCCTCCTCAGTGCGGGCGAACTGCTCCAGCCTGGCTATTACCTCCAGCCTCCGGCAGTATGAAGCGCTGGCTCTGGCTGCCTCCTCCTCTGCCACGGCACCATCTTGGATTTTCGCGCCTGCCGCAGGCGCCGACTGTTTACGGCGTGGCATCGCCGCTCCTCACCGCTCACTATCCCCGATGCTCTCCTCCGTTCGCTGGGGTCCTGCGGTGCTGCACTGCCCGGTTTCGGCGTTCGGCAGTGCCTTCGAGGGTAAGTATTAAGAGCGGTGCGGGGAGAGAGACCCAACACACGTCCGCTCACATAGCTCGCTAGGCCACGCCCCCACAGAAAATGCATATTGACAGAGTCAGCAATAGTAAGGAGCGATTCTCATCCAGGGTAGCCTTTCCTACAGACCCTAGACTCTGGAGTTTCCCGATCTCTGTGGGCAGAAACGGATTATATGCTCAGAACTGCTACAATAGAAGCATCTTCCCTCTGCACGATGAGCCTCCTGATGACGCTTAGCCATCTTCACCTGGTCAATCTGCACAGACTCCGGGGGAGGTGCCGAAGCCGAGGCTTGCTCAGTGATCAGACTTTGAAAAGTAGGAGCCAGGCGCATAGGTCACCTCCTTGGAACGCTCATGAAACCTGAGGTAAATCCAGGTTGCAAGGGACACCAGGTCATCCAGTAAAGTGGGTATATCACGACCGGCCAGCTCATGCTTGACTCACCCAAGAAGGCCCTCCTAGAAGGTAGCCACCAGAGCCTCATTATTCCAGGCAAGAGCAGGTGATAAGAAAACGGACAGCGTACTGAGGATACTCTGGCGTAGTCTGAGAAGAGAAGATGCTGTAGAAGAAATACAGCCTGGCTCATCGAAAGCTTCTAGAAAGGATTGGAGGATTGACACAATAGGATCCCCTCTCTTTTATATAGGGGATTGAGCCACGCTAGAGCTTTACCAGTGAGATGGGACATGATGAAAGTTCATTAATAAACACCCAACATAGGGCATGGTCGCTGCCATAACATTGAGAAGCAAACAGCGGAGTCTGGAACCAGGCACACAGCTGACAAGCTGTTGGGTCATGGCCGAAGTGGTCACAGATTAGGTAGGAGCAGACATGGCCAAAGTTGACAGCGAATCTAGATGGGTGGTTACCCTCAGGATGGGTGGTTACTGTCCGCAGGTAGAAGAGGATTTTATCCTGTAGGTCTTTCTGGAGAGAGACCTCCTAGTATAGGTCAGAGACAGAAGAAGCCTGAGAGCCAGCGGATTCCATGGCCAGTGCAAACTGTTACTGGAGTGGAGAAACCACTGTGCCATGGTCAGAGGAGAGCCTGGAGGGCGTGAGCATCTGATTTTCACTAGAGCCCCTAAGGGTGGGGTTAGGCTTGGCTCCCGCTGAACACCAGGTGCTACTCCAGAAAAGACAACGGACACACAGCAGCTGACCCCAAACGGACTGGTAGCTGGAACAGCCTGGATAGTGAAGACAGCTGATACAGGCAGTCACTGGCAGGTGCAGCTGATATAGAGATTGGCACTGGCAGGTGCTAAGGGGGCTGGTTGATATACAGACTGTCACAGGGGGTGCTGACGGGTCCGGCTGATATACAGATAGGAACGGCAAGTACAGACGGGTCCGGCTAGTATACAGCTTCGCACGGCAAATGCAGGCGGGTCCGGCTGATGTACAGATGGGCACTGCAGGTGCTGGCAGGTGCGGCTGATGTACAGACTGGCACAGCAGGTGCAGGTGGGTCCAGCTGTAATACAGACTGATAAGGCAAGTACTAGTAAGAAGGTTAGAGACAGACAGACACTAACCGTATCTTAGTGGACAGGGACCTGAGAACTAGCAAATGTGCTTAGGAACAGACTAACAACATTGCACAGGCACCTCCATGCAGGTGACTTAAATAATAAGTGTCTCCCAGCCATTGGCTGGGATATTTTAGGACGGCGCGAGCAGCCCCTTTAAGAAAGGAGGCGCTAGTGAGCGTGCCCTAAGCGCAGTTCCTGGGAATCTGAAAGCCTTTTGTGCAGCCTGGGCAGCAGCCAACAAGGGAGGAGGAAGTGCGGGACGTCAGGCATGACGATGAGGGAGTCGCCGTCCCTACTGGGGGAGAGGGGCAGCGTGCAGGGATACTGGCACTACAGACATCATGTCCCAACAAGGCTGCGAGGTCAGTAAGGAGGTGGCAGAGTCATGTTTTGGGCCTTATCAACGGGAGAGAGCTGGTTGGCCCCTTTAGTGTCCCTGAAAGTGAGAAAATAACCTAAGCAAAGTATATAGAGTTTCTGAATGCCAACGTTCTTCCATGGTACAAAAAGAACAGTGTCTGTAGCAAAATCATCTTCATGCTGATAATGCACCATCTCATACTGCAAAGAATACCTTGGAGTCATTGGCTGCTATGGGCATAAACAGAGAGAAACTCATGATGTGGCCACCATCCTCCCCTGACCTCAACCCTATTGAGAACCCTTGAAGTATCCTCAAGCAAAAGATCCGAGGGTGGGAGGCAGTTCACATGAACACAGCAGCTTTGGAAGGCTATTCTGACATCCTGCAAAGGAATTAAAGCAGAAGTTCAATGGATGCACGAATTGTGAAGGTGATGTCAAGTAATGGGTAATAAGTTTTGGCCTGTTCAAAAGCTTTTCCAATCAACAACATTTTATTTCAATAAATGTGACCTCTAAATGCTGCAAACGACCATTTCAGTTCTTTACAACCTATAAAATGTTTGGAAACTTATGTATAATAAGGTGGAACAGTGTATTTTCAGGTTTTGAAAAAAAATACTATTATCATTGGGAGGTTTGTCCAATAACGGTTGATTATTTGAACATTATACTGACTCATTTGCATCAACCATTTTGATAAAGCAGAGAAAAATAGCATATTCATAATAATTTGGAACACTGTTTAGAATGTCAGATATCGGCGTGTTCGTTTGGATGACGTTAATGTGTACAGGGGGCCTTTAATTCCAATAACTCATTCCATTGTTTCTCATACAGAGCTCCCTTATCTCCCACTTTGCTTTGACTAGCATTGGATATTGTGATGAACCCTCACCACCCCACCAAACTTCACCATTAAGTCGGAGGGATCACGCGGTACGGTCTCCGTACTTGCACCAACGTGATGTTCCGCACCCTCTGGGGATGTGTAAGGTCAGCTTGGCACAGTTTTACACAGACACCCCCTATCCACTCGGGCCCAGGAAGGCACGGGGAGCGAGAGGAGGTGGCTCACGCAGTCGTTGACGTGGCACCACACTTGCTCACAACCCTGACAGGCTAAGAGGCTCGTTTCACTAGCACCAGTGAAACAGAGTGCTGCCATTCCGGTAGGACTGCCTCCAGTTCCTCGTTAGATATCAGCCCGGTCCGTTAAGAGGATTATATTGGCCAGAAACCAGCCCGGTAGCATGGAAAGTTAAGCAGAGAACACAGATGTGTGGATTCGTGGATCGAGATTAAAAAGCAACCCAAGGTTAAACTAAATTATGTATTTAACCACCTTAAGGGCACACTAGACAAAACACCATATATACAATGGTTATACATATGGTCAGATATACAAATACAAATAGTGGTAGTACAAAGTAGACAAAAGATAAGAGTCCGTTACGACTCAGATGAAAGGCCTGGCTTGTGGTGAAGCGGCTGCCACATGGGAGGCTGGTGGTCCCCTCTATTCCTTGACTTCTCCCCACATGATATGTCCTCGTGACCTATCCTCCCAAAAAAGGCCATGCTTTACACGAGCATTTAACTCCTTGGGGTCACTCCCCCCTACCCCCTGGGCTGAACCTAAATTTCCATCCTTTGCATCTAGCAGCTATAAACTCCAAAACCTAAGATGGGTCATAACTCCTTTAATGGATGGTCCTAGGGATGTGGTTTTGGCGCCATTGGATCCGCCGGCCGAGCCCTTGCTATGCGTTATGACCAAAACACGGCTTGTTATCTGGCTCCTACTAGCCATTCTATATGTCTCCCTACCTTAGGGCGCTAGAACGAATCGAGACCATGGAAGGCGTTCGGCCCATTCCAGAGAACTCGAAAATGTAATCAGTGTGTGGCTAGGACGTACAATAAGTCCATATTCTCCTTATGAAATCCTAACTGTCTGAACAAAGCAGTTACACTGAATGGGCTCCACAGGAGGTCTTCTTATAGGAGCTAGGATACTAGCTAGTGTGGGTAGACCACCTGTTAAGGCCGGGTTCACATTTGCTTTTCTGTGCACAGCTTATGAGCCGCATGCGTCCATATCTTTAACATGGTGTACGCAGGGACATGCTTTTGCATGCGTCATTGTCCAGAAAATGATGTCACCGCCTCCACCATGCGCATAAAATATGCAAACGCATGCCAAAATGCATTTAAACGCATGCATACGCAGCGTTTTTGTTTGAGTAATGCGCAAGGCAAGATGATGCGCAGGCTATAGCTGCTCGGGATAGCAGTAACCTAGTAAGGGTGTGCCCTCTTTTTCTTTGAGCAGGACATTACATTTATATTGCTACCCATTAGCTCGGTATCCATATTCTAGACTCGGTCCTGCTCAGCCCTTATTCACAAAGGACATCACTATGATGCATAGTAAGGCTTTAATACTAGAGGTTAGGACCATCCCAATTTGGGTACACCCTGACCCTGGTGAGATGGCTTTTACACTTTTTAATCAAAAATGGTGTTTGCCAAGTAGTACACTAGTTATTTATATGCACTATTGCTTTTACTTACAGCAGGGTATGCTGTATGTTCATTTTTTTCTGTTTTTGGTTTTGTTTGGTAAAAAAAACAAACACATCTGTGGGGAAGATTACGGTCTGCTTGTAGTTGTTCAAAACTTTTGACAACGCCATCTTGAAAGATATGTGACAACAAATGTTCCCTTACCTTCTCAATGATCAAGTCCCGACAGTTTATGTATTTCAGACAAATGAAGATTACGCCATGAGGCTGAGTATTCTGAAAACTCTTCGATTCCCGGAAAAGCTTTGGTTCCATCCAATAACTTGTACGTCATACTCAACGTAGGACAATGGTGGCCATCCAACTCAACGTAGGACAATGGTGGCCATCCAACTCAACGTAGGACAATGGTGGCCATCCAACTCAACGTAGGACAATGGTGGCCATCCAACTCAACGTAGGACAATGGTGGCCATCCAACTCAACGTAGGACAATGGTGGCCATCTAACTCAACATAGGACAATGGTGGCCATCCAACTCAACGTAGGACAATGGTGGTCATCCTCATGGGCACTTCCATCGCAGAAAGTAGAAATCTCCACCCTGTCCCTTCTGTAATTAGATTACCAGACGCTCTGCAATGTTTCCTAGTGCCACAATCATGAAACTGTTGTACCTGAAAGACTAAAAAAAAGATCCAGACGTCTGGCAGTGCCAAGCCACCCGAGACTGTTCCGCTGTGTAAATTTTCCTGTTTAATTCTGGCGCATTGCTTTTTCCTGTGGAGTTTCCTAAAAAGTCTGCACCTGATGAAAAAAAAAAAATCATATAGGGGGCCACAGAAGGGCGTCGCGAAAGTTATATTAAAGCTGGAGTAAAAGAATAACCTTATAAAATTATTTCTTCCAATCACCAATAGCGGAAGACGGCACCAGTATCAATTTTGATCCTAATTTTCAACAAAAGGTGCATGTTGCCTGCATATAAGGAGACACGTAGATTCCTGGATTTACATCTGAAAACGACTATTTCAGGGAAAGCCCATGTCAAGCAGGCCAGTGCCTCTATAGCCACCGCAGCCTTAGCCACACTATTAGCCTAATATCCTACCTGCGTTTTTAGAATATATACTGGGACCCTGGTATAAGGCCATAACTTCAGGATAACATGTCGTCTACAATGTTCACGATGTGTGATACAAATGATGTTTCGCTGTGCACAGATGGTCATCATGGAAAACAGCAGCGATATTTAAAGGTCATATTTAAATGGCAATTAAACTGCATTAATATCTATCTAGGGGAAGGAGCCCATATTAACATCATACCAGGCATATATAATTTAACTTAATATTTGTAGAAATATTTAATATGCATATGAGGACGCTTTGTTGCACCCTTGGCATTGTCTATGCATTGCTGCACGGATACGCCCTTGTGTTTGTATAATAAAGCCACTCCCTCGTCTTAGTAAGGCCTCGTTCAGACGTCCATGTTTTTTGCGCATAGCACTCATACCTGTGATAGTCTATGAGGCCATTCATATGTCTGATTTTTTCCTCGGACTGAGTGGCCTGCATATAACATCGGAGATATGTCCGATTTTGCTCCGACAGTAGGACCTAAATCAGCAGTGCAAGTCAATGGGTCCCTGAAAAAAAAAAAAAAAAAGGGACTGCACTTGGATGACAACTAAGTACGGTCCAATTTTCCTGGTCTTTCAGGATCTTTTTTTTTTTTTTTCCAGTACGAGAAAATCGGATGACACTCATACCAAACTCTGATCAGAATAATTGGTCAGATTTTCTCGTAAGCAAAAAAAAAAAAAATCTGACGTCTAAATGATTTCTCAGAGCGAACGCTGTCATAAATCTGTCGGCGTGTCTGTGCTTGCGCACTGACACTGGTGGTGCACATCGATGTGGCTGTAGACGCCTTTTGGTCCCTGGTTTCTGCCTCCTTTTGGCCACTGCTCCAGCTGCTTCAGTGAAGAGGAAGGGCGCTGAAGTGGGCAGGGTGCACACGTCACAACACCCTCTTCCGGGTGAATCAAGTGTGGTGGCCGCAGATAGGTGGAAAGCCAGCATCAGAAAGCATCTACAGCTCCACTGCGTGGGCGCCCGCACTGAGGCTGGTTTCACATTGGCGTTTTTTCGGGTGCGTTTTTGCGGTAAAAAACGTAAAAAAACGCATGGTGAAAAAACGCATGTAAACGCGTGTAAACGCTGCGTTTTTTTGACGCATGCGTTTTTGCATGTGGTGAAAAAAACGCGGCGTTTTACCGCGTTTACATGCGTTTTTTCATGCGTTTGCGTTTTTTAAACGCATGCAGAAAAATGTGTGACAACTGCCAATCATCAAAATAAAGTAAAAAACCCACTATAAACAGAAATAGTTAGGGTTAGGGTTAGGGGTAGGGTTAGGGGTAGGGATCATAACCCTAACCCTAAAGGGATCCTACCCCTAACCCTAACCCTACCCCTAACCCTAAGGGATCCTAACCCTAACCCTACCCCTAACCCTACCCCTAACCCTAAGGGATCCTAACCCTAACCCTACCCCTAACCCTACCCCTAACCCTAACCATAAAGGGATTAGGGTTAGGATCCCTTAGGGTTAGGGGTAGGGTTAGGGTCAGGGGTAGGGTTAGGGTTAGGATCCCTTAGGGTTAGGGGTAGGGTTAGGGTTAGGGGTAGGGTTAGGGTTAGGGTCAGGGGTAGGGTTAGGATCCCTTAGGGTTAGGGGTAGGGTTAGGGGTAGGGTTAGGGGTAGGGTTAGGATCCCTTAGAGTTAGGGGTAGGGTTAGGGGTAGGGTTAGGGGTAGGGTTAGGTTCCCTTTATCACCTTTATGCTGGGGGGTGGCATATCAGTGTGTTTTCTGGTTTTTTAATAAAAAAACGCATGCGTTTTTTACTGCAAAAAACGCATGCACCAAAAAACGCATGCGTCCCCATTGACTCCAATGTATTTTTTGACCCAAAAAAAACGCATGAAAACGCATGCGTTTTTTTTTGGTCCAAAAAACGCTTCTAAAAATACTACAAGTAGCATTTCAGAAAATGAACGCATGCAGTAAAAAAACGCATGCGTCAAAAAACGCGACCAAACGCGTACACAAAAAAACGCATGCGTTTTCAATGTTAAAGATAGGAAAAAAAAACGCATGCGTTTTTTTGAAAAAAAAACGCTGCAGACAAAAACGCAAGTGTGAAACCACCCTGACACTTGGGAGTGTGCTGCTCCTCCTTATGCCATTTAATTGGCATTTTGGGGGTGACGGACTCCGCTCTGCAAAATGTTCTCTCTAATAATAATCATCTTTATTTATATAGCGCCGACATATTCCGCAGCGCTTTACAATTTAACAGTTCATATACAAGTCATAAGAATCAACATTCAAAGTAATACAATGTCACATCCTTCCCAGACAAACTAGTGCAATATGTGTCAACCAGAAGTAAAACCAGACACTGGGACAGACGTCTACATCTCAGCTGGGGTTATAGAAAAGTCATAGGCCCCAAAACCAATTAAAGGGGCAGTGTACATAACCCCGGCACTGATCATAATGGTGGAATATGTTGCAGGTTTCACCATATGCATTTCAGAACTGACACGGTGCAGATATAAATTGTGCGAATCTGGATAGAAAAATCAACAAATAACTGCTACGTGCGAAAAAAGCCCTACGGGAACGTCCCCGCGTTGCATTTCCGCAGCAGTGAAATCTGCAGAGGGAAATACCCAACGCACATATCACTGTGAAAACGATGCATTTAAGCTGCACGCCTGAAACTCTGCATTGCAAGGAGTGAAATACTCAGCAAAGATTAACATTCCGCGCCATTAACCCTTTAAAGATTCATTCAATTTGTATTTTTGCACTTTAGTTTTTCCCCTCCTCCTCTTCAAAAGCCAAAAGTTTTTTAATTTTTCTGTGGAGGACTTTTTTTTTTTTGGGGGGGGGGGAGAGTTGGGTTTGTTGGACGAGTTGTTGCTTCAAATGACCAAATTCACTTTACAATACAATGTACTTAGAAATGGGGGAAAACAATTCCAAGCGCAGTGAAATGGTTAAAAAAAAAGTTTTTTGAGTCTCGTTTTTAAAGTGCTCATTGCGCGGTGAAAATAGTCCCACAATATGATGGGCGGTACAACATATCAAACTTTTTATAAATTATTATGGCTTCAAAAAAATTGTGAGCTTTGTAAAAAAAAAAAAAAAAAAAAAAAACGGTTTGTGTGGCTATTTTCCAAGGCACATAACTGATTTCATTTTTTTTCTGTATGGAGTTTTTATTGATACAATTTTTGGAGCATATAAAGTTTTGATCGCTTCTTATTTCATTTCTTTGGGGAAATGTGGTGGCTGAAAAAACAACATTTCTGGCGTTCCATTTTATTTTTTCTTTACGGCATTTATCTTATGAGTTACTGTATATACTCGAGTATAAGCCAAGAGTTTCAGCCCATTTTTTATTTTTAGACTGAAAGTGCCCCTCTTGGCTTATACTGGAGTCATTGTCCCAGGGGGGTCGGCGGGGGAAGGGGAGCGGCGGCTGTGACATACTCACCTGCTCCTGGCGAGGTCCCTGCATCTCCGGTCTCTGACCGCTTCAACGCTGGAAGAAGCAGTCAGCGCCCGGAGATGCAGGGACCTCGCCAGGAGCAGGTGAGTATAATGGGGAGGGGGAGCACTGCGCCATAGTCACCTGTCCCTCGTTCCGGCGCCGCTCCATCTTCCGCGTCTGCAGTGACGCTCAGGTCAGAGAGCGCAATGATGTGGTTAGTCCGGCGCTCTCTGCCTGAGCGTCAGTGCAGGCGACGCAGAAGATGGAGCAGCACCGGAACGAGGACCGGTGATTAGAGTTGAGCGACCTTGACCTTTTTAGAGTCGAGCCGGGTTTTGCGAAACCCGACTATGTCCAAAGTCGGGTCGAGTGAAATCGGCCGATTATGACGTAAAGTCGGGATCGACCGAAACACGAAACCCAATGCAAGTCAATGGGGCAGCATAGTCGGCAGTGAGTGGGGGCCAGGAAAACACCTAGAGTGCCCATTTTAATGTCAAAACCATCCATTCTTCTTAATGAAGCTTGTCAAGCGTAATTTACCTTATAATAATTGGAAGGCATTTGAAATTGGGGGTCATTTGGCTAAAGTTGTGGGGGGTAGGGCTGGTTCAAGTAATTAGTGGGCCCAGGAAATCTGGACCACGTCACGGCAGTGGAGCAGGGAGAGGTAAGTATTTCAACTTTGCAAGTGCTGTGAACCTGAGCAAGCAGGGGGGGCCCACTCGTTGGCATTGGCACTGGCACAGGGCCCCTCAAAGTACAGCGGTGTGTTTGCACGGCGGGGGCGCCTCCCACCGGCAGCAACACTTTTGCGTACTATGAGAGGCCCTGTGCCAGTGACGTCGCCAACTAGTATTCCTCCCCCCACCTGATGAAGGAACCTGCACTTTCATCTGCACCTTCCTCTTTGTCCCCGTGTAAGGTGGTATGGTATGCGGGAAGAGCAACCTGACTTTCAGCAGGGTCACAATGTTGTTGTGTAGCGTGCACGGGGAATGTTGCGTTATGGGTCAATGTACCAGCAGACTCATCTATCACTGGCTGGGCAATGGGCACGATGAAGTGGAAACACAGATATAGGCCCAAAGAAGAAAGTGGGCTAAATGCAGTTCAAAATTGGTAACACAGGAATAACCAGGGGGCATTGCAGTGGAGGACAACTGGAATGAGAGGCTGACACAGAGAGTAGGGCCAAATCAGTAAGTAGTCGAAATGCAGTTCAAAATTGGCAACCGTAGTAAACAGGCGGCACAGCTTTGTTCAGTGGAGGAGAACAGCAAGGAGTGGCAGACACCGATAGTAGGCCCCAACCCAACTAGTAGGCCAAATGCAGTTTAACATTAACAACTACTTAACGAGAGGCTGAAAATGGAATTTCAGGACAGGAAACCAGGAGAACAGCAAGGAGCGGCAGACACCGATAGTAGGCCCCAAACCAACTAGTACGCCAAATGCAGTTGTTCCATTTAACCACAATTTAATGAGAGCCTGAAGATAGAAGCTCAGGAAAGGCAACCTGGTGAAAACCTTGGAGTGTAACACAACCTGTCTCTACACCCCATACCAAATTTGTAGGCCTAATGCAGCGTAGTTTCCACCAACTACTAAACGAGAGCCGGAAGATCGAAGCTCATGAAAGGCAACCCGGGGAACACCTTGGAGTGTAACACAACCTCTCTCTACACCACGAAAGGGCTGATTCTTAGGAAGGAAGGCTGTTGTAAATAAGCATTGCGCGTCCGAGGGTGATTATATTCTTATTCGGTATCTACTCACCCTCGGACGCGCCATGCTTCTTGATTTGTAATTAATGTTTATTTGCAATGTGCTTTTGACTTACTCAATTATTTTTTTAATTATTGATTTTATTAAATTAATAGTTTAACATCTTATTGGAAATAATTTAAAGGAGACGCGACAGGACAACACTCGGTGGATGCCATATCTGTGTTAACAACTCCAAAAAACTTTCAGTTAACTTCTTGCAGGAGAAAGAAATTGTAGCTGTTGGACCTTTGTAGTACAGTTCCAGATATTTGTTGTGTGTTTGTTTTGATTGTTAAAATGTCTGCATTTGAGATCTCAACACGATCTTATTTTTTATAATCAAATTAATTTTTTTTATATTTAATGATGTTGGTTCAAGGGGTACACGGGCAGCAATAGACAGGTCAGTGGAGGCCTAGTGGAAGGAGTGACGGCAGACAGGCATCAAAGGCCTAACATTGGGCTGGCTGTAGGCAAGTTAAAATTGGTTCCAGGGGAACACGGCCATCAGTGGCCTGGTCAGTGTAGTTGTAGTTGAAAGAACGGGACGCAGACAGGCTTCGAAGGCCTAACATAATAACATAGGGCTGGCTGTAGGCAAGTTAAAATTGGTTCCAGGGGAACACGGCCATCAGTGGCCTGGTCAGTGTAGTTGTAGTTGAAAGAACGGGACGCAGACAGGCTTCGAAGGCCTAACATAACAAACTTGGGCTGGCTGTAGGCACTTTTAAATTTGTTCCAGGGGTACATGGGCAGCAGTGTATGGTCAGTGGAAGTCTAGTGGAAGGAGTGACCGCAGACAGGCTTCCAAGGCCTAACATAACAAACTTGGGCTGGCTGTAGGCACTTTTAAATTGGTTCCAGGGGTACACGGGCAGCAGTGGTCTGGTCTGTGGAAGTCTAGTGGAAGGAGTGACCGCAGACAGGCTTCGAAGGCCTAACATAACAAACTTGGGCTGGCTGTAGGCACTTTTAAATTGGTTCCAGGGGTACACGGGCAGCAGTGGTCTGGTCAGTGGAAGTCTAGTGGAAGGAGTGACCGCAGACAGGCTTCCAAGGCCTAACATAACAAACTTGGGCTGGCTGTAGGCACTTTTAAATTGGTTCCAGGGGTACACGGGCAGCAGTGGTCTGGTCAGTGGAAGTCTAGTGGAAGGAGTGACCGCAGACAGGCTTCCAAGGCCTAACATAACAAACTTGGGCTGGCTGTAGGCACTTTTAAATTGGTTCCAGGGGTACACGGGCAGCAGTGGTGTGGTCTGTGGAAGTCTAGTGGAAGGAGTGACCGCAGACAGGCTTCGAAGGCCTAACATAACAAACTTGGGCTGGCTGTAGGCACTTTTAAATTGGTTCCAGGGGTACACGGGCAGCAGTGGTCTGGTCAGTGGAAGTTTAGTGGAAGGAGTGACTGCAGACAGGCTTCCAAGGCCTAACATAACAAACTTGGGCTGGCTGTAGGCACTTTTAAATTGGTTCCAGGGGTACACGGGCAGCAGTGGTCTGGTCTGTGGAAGTCTAGTGGAAGGAGTGACCGCAGACAGGCTTCGAAGGCCTAACATAACAAACTTGGGCTGGCTGTAGGCACTTTTAAATTGGTTCCAGGGGTACACGGGCAGCAGTGGTCTGGTCAGTGGAAGTCTAGTGGAAGGAGTGACCGCAGACAGGCTTCGAAGGCCTAACATAACAAAATTGGGCTGGCTGTAGGCACTTTTAAATTGGTTCCAGGGGTACATGGGCAGCAGTGTATGGTCAGTGGAAGTCTAGTGGAAGGAGTGACGGCAGACAGTCTTCGAAGGCCTAACATAACAAAATTGGGCTGACTGTAGGCACTTTTAAATTGGTTCCAGGGTAACACGGCCAGCAGTGGCCTGGTCAGTGTAGTAGTTGTAGAAAGAAGGGACCGCAGACAGGCTTCGAAGGCCTAACATAACAAAAATGTCAAAACAATGGTATTGTCAGTGCCAGGCATTGAAGGATGTCAGCGCCTAGACTACACATTGGTGAAGCTGTGAGAGATAATTTTGCTAGTGGTAGAGCACTGTTTGAGCTGGGGGGGGGAACTGTCTTGTGGCCGGCGGTACAGGCACAGGGCCCCTCATATTACAACGGTGTGTCTGACGTTGGGTGCGCACCACCACCGCCAGAGACACTTTATTGTACTATGAGGGACCCAGTGGCAGTGCCGTCGACCAAAAGCGGCCACACCCACCTCTTCAGACAAACAGCACTCTCAAGGGTCCAAGCGCAAAGTGGCGATAGCACGGCCCCGTGTGGGGAGTTTGGCCATTTCGTGAGGTGGAAACATGTCGTATGCTGGACAATCAGGTGAAGAAAATTACGAGATTGGAAAAGTCATTCAGAATAGTCCACAGGCAAGACCTTTTCATAGGAAAGCTAGGTGTCAGCCGGGCAGGGTGGGGCAAAAGATTTTGAAATCCAGTTGTGGTTCATTTTAATGAAGGTTAGATCATCTACATTTTGGGTAGCCAGACGAGTCCTTTTTTCTGTTAGTATTGAACCTGCAGCACTGAATACTCTTTCTGATAGGACACTAGCTGCCGGGCAAGCAAGCTCCTGCAATGCATATTCTGCCAATTCTGGCCAGGTGTCTAATTTGGATGCCCAGTAATCAAATGGGAATGACGGTTGAGGGAGAACGTCGATAAGGGATGAAAAATAGTTTGTAACCATACTGGACAAATGTTGTCTCCTGTCACTTTGAATTGATGCTGCAGTACCTGTCCTGTCTGCGGTCATAGAAAAATCACTCCACAACCTGGTCAGAAAACCCCTCTGGCCAACGCCACTTCTGATTTCTGCCCCTCTAACACCTCTGGTCTGCTGGCCCCTGGAGCTCGTGTGAGAACGATCACGGGCGCTGTGTGCAGGGAATGCCAGAAGCAAACGGTCAACAAGAGTTGATTGTTTTGTTGCTAATATTAGTTCCAAGTTCTCATGTGGCATAATATTTTGCAATTTGCCTTTATAGCGAGGATCAAGGAGGCAGGCCAACCAGTAATCGTCATCGTTCATCATTTTTGTAATGCGTGTGTCCCTTTTGAGGATACGCAAGGCATAATCCGCCATGTGGGCCAAAGTTCCCGTTGTCAAATCTGCGGTTGTGCTTGGTTGAGGGGCAGTTGCAGGCAAATCTACGTCACTTGTGTCCCTCAAAAAACCAGAACCCGGCCTTGCCACGCCACCAATTTCCCGTGCCCCCGGGAAAGCTTCCTCATTAAAAATATACTCATCCCCATCATCCTCCTCATCCTCCACCTCCTCTTCGCCCGGTACCTCGTCATGTACACTGCCCTGACCAGACAATCGCTGACTGTCATCAAGGCTTTCCTCTTCCTCTGGTGCAGACGCCTGATCCTTTATGTGCGTCAAACTTTGCATCAGCAGACGCATTAGGGGGATGCTCATGCTTATTATGGCGTTGTCTGCACTAACCAGCCGTGTGCATTCCTCAAAACACTGAAGGACTTGACACATGTCTTGAATCTTCGACCACTGCACACCTGACAACTCCATGTCTGCCATCCTACTGCCTGCCCGTGTATGTGTATCCTCCCACAAAAACATAACAGCCC
The DNA here is from genome assembly GCF_032444005.1 of Ranitomeya imitator. NCBI lineage: Eukaryota > Metazoa > Chordata > Amphibia > Anura > Dendrobatidae > Ranitomeya > Ranitomeya imitator. The sequence continues at coordinate 60,112,903 of NC_091283.1, read as the reverse complement.
GCCTCTGTTCGCACAGTCTCTGAAGCATGTGCAGTGTTGAGTTCCACCTTGTTGCAACGTCTATGATTAGGCGATGCTGGGGAAGGTTCAAAGAACGCTGATAGGTCTGCATACGGCTGGAGTGTACAGGCGAACGGCGGATATGTGCGCAAAGTCCACGCACTTTGAGGAGCAGGTCGGATAACCCCGGATAACTTTTCAGGAAGCACTGCACCACCAGGTTTAAGGTGTGAGCCAGGCAAGGAATGTGTTTCAGTTGGGAAAGGGAGATGGCAGCCATGAAATTCCTTCCGTTATCACTCACTACCTTGCCTGCCTCAAGATCTACAGTGCCCAGCCACGACTGCGTTTCTTGCTGCAAGAACTCGGACAGAACTTCCGCGGTGTGTCTATTGTCGCCCAAACACTTCATAGCCAATACAGCCTGCTGACGTTTGCCAGTAGCTGCCCCATAATGGGAGACCTGGTGTGCAACAGTGGCAGGTGCGGATGGAGTGTTTGTGCGACTGCGGTCTGTGGACGAGCTCTTGCTTCTGCAGGAGGACGAGGAGGAGGAGGAGGAGGAGGAGGAGGAGGAGGAGGGGGTGCGAACGGCTACAGACAACTGTTTACTAGACCGTGGGCTAGGCAGAACTGTCCCAAACTTGCTGTCCCCTGTGGACCCTGAATCCACCACATTTACCCAGTGTGCCGTGATGGACACGTAACGTCCCTGGCCATGCCTACTGGTCCATGCATCTGTTGTCAGGTGCACCTTTGTGCTCACAGATTGCCTGAGTGCATGGACGATGCGCTCTTTAACATGCTGGTGGAGGGCTGGGATGGCTTTTCTGGAAAAAAAGTGTCGACTGGGTAGCTCGTAGCGTGGTACAGCGTAGTCCATCAGGTCTTTGAAAGCTTCGCTTTCAACTAACCGGTAGGGCATCATCTCTAACGAGATTAGTCTAGCTATGTGGGCGTTCAAACCCTGTGTACGCGGATGCGAGGCTAAGTATTTCCTTTTTCTAACCATAGTCTCATGTAGGGTGAGCTGGACTGGAGAGCTGGAGATCGTGGAACTAGCGGGGGTGCCGGTGGACATGGCAGACTGAGAGACGGTGGGAGATGGTATTGTTGCCGCCGGTGCCCTAGATGCAGTGTTTCCTACTACGAAACTGGTGATTCCCTGACCCTGACTGCTTTGGCCTGGCAAAGATACCTGCACAGATACAGCAGGTGGTGCGCTAAATGGTGGTCCTACACTGCCGGAAGGGATGTTGCGTTGATGACTAGCTTCATTGGCCGAGGGTGCAACAACCTTAAGGGACGTTTGGTAGTTAGTCCAAGCTTTCAAATGCATGGTGGTTAAATGTCTATGCATGCAACTAGTATTGAGACTTTTCAGATTCTGACCTCTGCTTAAGGAAGTAGAACATTTTTGACAGATGACTTTGCGCTGATCAATTGGATGTTGTTTAAAAAAAATGCCAGACTGCACTCTTTCTAGCATCGGATACCTTTTCAGGCATTGCAGACTGAGCTTTAACCGGATGGCCACGCTGTCCTCCACCAGGTTTTGGCTTTGCCACGCGTTTTGGGCAAGATACGGGCCCGGCAGATGGAACCTGTGGCGATGTTGATGCCTGCTGCGGCCCCTCCTCCTCCTCTGCTTCAGAACTGCTGCCGCCTGCACCCTGTTCCCCCAATGGCTGCCAATCGGGGTCAAGAACTGGGTCATCTAATAACTCTTCTTGTACCTCCTGCGCAACTTCGTCTGTGTCACCGTGTCGTTTGGTGGTATAGCGTTCGTGATGGGGCAACATAGTCTCATCAGGGTCTGATTCTTGATCAGCACCCTGCGAGGGCAATGTTGTGGTCTGAGTCAAAGGACCAGCATAGTAGTCTGGCTGTGGCTGTGCGTCAGTGCACTCCATGTCAGATTCAACTTGTAATGGGCATGGACTGTTAACTGCTTCACTTTCTAAGCCAGGGACGGTATGTGTAAAGAGCTCCATGGAGTAACCCGTTGTGTCGCCTGCTGCATTCTTCTCTGTTGTTGTTTTTGCTGAAGAGGACAAGGAAGTGACTTGTCCCTGACCGTGAACATCCACTAACGACGCGCTGCTTTTACTTTTACCAGTTTCACGAGAGGAGGCAAAAGAGCTAGAGGCTGAGTCAGCAAGATAAGCCAAAACTTGCTCTTGCTGCTCCGGCTTTAAAAGCGGTTTTCCTAATCCCAGAAAAGGGAGCGTTCGAGGCCTTGTGTAGCCGGACGACGAACCTGGCTCCACAGCTCCAGACTTAGGTGCAATATTTTTTTCCCCACGACCACCTGATGCTCCACCACTACCACTACCCTCATTACCAGCTGACAATGAACGCCCCCGGCCACGACCTCTTCCACTAGACTTCCTCATTGTTTTAAAAACGTAACCAAACTAACGTTATTTGTTGCAGTCACACAACTTACACGGTGAGCTATAACTTCAGTATGATTTAGCTACCCCTTTACAGGTTGGTGAGACCACAGCGAAAATCAGGCCCAATGTTACACACTCTGTTTTTGGTGGCTGCAAATTAGAGAGATGCCCCACACGCAGGACTGTCACTGAAGCACAAATGTTAATATTAATGTCACACTATTATTTTTTTTTTATTTTTATTTTTTTCAGGAACACTTTAGAAACCCCCAAAAAAAAAAAAAAATAGATTTTTGCAGGGAGAATTTAGAAAACAAATGTAACAAACTATATGCTTTCTATGGGCCACTGAGTGAGAGATGACGCACACAGGAATCAGGAGTGGCACACAAGCCCAGAGGCCAATATTTTTCTACCAATGATTGATGGAGTTATTTTCTCTGGTAGATTTTGGAACCCAAATCAAGGAAAAAAAATATAGGCTTTCTATGGACCACAATTGGAGAGAGAGAGAGAGAGAGAGAGAGAGAGAGAGAGAGAGAGAGAGAGATGGCACACCCAGGAGTCAAGACTGGCACACAAGCAGAAAGGCCAATATTAATCTCCCATTTTTTTGGGGGGTTTGTTTTTTTTTTTTTTTTTTTTTTCAGGGAGACTTTAGAAAAAAAAATAATAAAAAAAATATGATTTTATCAGGAAGAATTTAGAAACCAAATAAAATAAAATGATTTTTTCAGGGAGAATTTATAAAACAAATAAAAACAAAAATAGGCGTTCTATGGCCCACTGACTGAGAGATGACGCACACAGGAGTCAGGAGTGGCACACAAGCCCAGAGGCCAATATTTTTCTACCAATGATTGATGTAGTTATTTTCTCTGGTAGATTTTGGAACCCAAATCAAGGAAAAAAAATATAGGCTTTCTATGGACCACAAGAGAGAGAGAGATGGCACACCCAGGAGTCAAGACTGGCACACAAGCAGAAAGGCCAATATTAATCCCCCACTGTTTTTTTTGTTTGTTTTTTTTTTTGTTTTGTTTTTTTCAGGGAGACTTTAGAAAAAAAAATAATAAAAAAAATATGATTTTATCAGGAAGAATTTAGAAACCAAATAAAATAAAATGATTTTTTCAGGGAGAATTTAGAAAACAAATAAAACCAAAAATAGGCGTTCTATGGCCCACTGACTGAGAGAGAGAGAGAGAGAGAGAGATGGCACGCTTAGTACTGGCACACAAGCCCAAAGGGCAATATTAATCTCCCTTTTTTTTTTCAGGGAGAATTTCTAAAACCCCCCCAAAAAAAAAAATAGGCTTTCTATGGCCCACTATTTGTGAGAGAGATGGGACGCTCAGGACTGGCACAGATGGCACGCTCAGGACTGGCACAGAAGCCCAGAGGCCAATATTAATCTCCCTTTTTTTCTGGGAGAATTTATAAAACCAAAAAAATATTTAAATAGGCTTTCTATGGCCCACTATTTGTGAGAGAGATGGCACGCTCAGGACTGGCACAGATGGCACGCTCACAACTGGCACACAAGCCCAGAGGCCAATATTAATCTCCCTTTTTTTCAGGGAGAATTTATAAAACCAAAAAAAAAATTAAATAGGCTTTCTATGGCCCACTATTTGTGAGAGAGATGGCACGCTCAGGACTGGCACAGATGGCACGCTCACAACTGGCACACAAGCCCAGAGGCCAATATTAATCTCCCTTTTTTCAGGGAAAATTTATAAAACCAAAAAAAAAATTAAATAGGCTTTCTATGGCCCCTATTTGTGAGAGAGATGGCACGCTCAGGGCTGGCACAGATGGCACGCTCACAACTGGCACACAAGCCCAGAGGCCAATATTAATCTCCCTTTTTTCAGGGAAAATTTATAAAACCAAAAAAAAAATTAAATAGGCTTTCTATGGCCCACTATTTGTGAGAGAGATGGCACGCTCAGGACTGGCACAGATGGCACGCTCACAACTGGCACACAACCCCAGAGGCCAATATTAATCTCCCTTTTTTTCAGGGAGAATTTATAAAACCAAAAAAAAAAATTAAATAGGCTTTCTATGGCCCACTATTTGTGAGAGAGAGATGGCACGCTCAGGGCTGGCACAGATGGCACGCTCACAACTGGCACACAAGCCCAGAGGCCAATATTAATCTCCCTTTTTTCAGGGAAAATTTATAAAACCAAAAAAAAAATTAAATAGGCTTTCTATGGCCCACTATTTGTGAGAGAGATGGCACGCTCAGGACTGGCACAGATGGCACGCTCACAACTGGCACACAAGCCCAGAGGCCAATATTAATCTCCCTTTTTTTCAGGGAGAATTTATAAAACCAAAAAAAAAATTAAATAGGCTTTCTATGGCCCACTATTTGTGAGAGAGATGGCACGCTCAGGGCTGGCACAGATGGCACGCTCAGGACTGGCACACAAGCCCAGAGGCCAATATTAATCTCCCTTTTTTTCAGGGAGAATTTATAAAACCCAAAAAAAAATAAAATAGGCTTTCTATGGCCCACTATTTGTGAGAGAGATGGCACACTCAGGACTGGCACACAAGCCCAAAGGCTAATATTAATCTCCCACTGTATTTTTATCAGGGAGAATTTATACACCCCACAAAAAAAAATACAGAAAAATGAAAAGGCTTTCTATGGCCCACTATGTGAGAGAGATGGCACACACAGGGATGGCACTCTAGCAGAAATGCCAAATTGCCAATCTTAATCTCCCACCAAAAAAAAAAAAAAACAGGGAATGTCCTACAATTACTATCTCCCTGCCTGCAGTAATCTCAGCCAGGTATGGCAGGCAGCAATAAGGAGTGGACTGATGCACAAATCAAATAAAAAGTGTGGACAAACAAAAAAGATAGCTGTGCAGAAAGGAAGGAACAAGAGGATTTGTGCTTTGAAAAAAGCAGTTGGTTTGCACAGCGGCGTACACACAGCAATGCAGCTATCAGGGAGCCTTCTAGGGCAGCCCAATGAGCTACAGCGCTGAGGGGGAAAAAAAAAAAAAAAACTTCCACTGTCCCTGCACACCGAGGGTGGTGTTGGACAGTGCAAATCGCTGCAGCACAAGCGGTTTTGTGGTTAATGGACCCTGCCTAACGCTATCCCTGCTTCTGACAAAGCGGCAGCAACCTCTCCCTAAGCTCAGATCAGCAGCAGTAAGATGGCGGTCGGCGGGAACGCCTCTTTATAGCCCCTGTGACGTCGCAGACAGCAAGCCAATCACTGCAATGCCCTTCTCAAAGATGGTGGGGACCAGGACCTATGTCATCACGCTGCCCACACTCTGCGTTTACCTTCATTGGCTGAGAAATGGCGCTTTTCGCGTCATTGAAACGCGACTTTGGCGCGAAAGTCGCGTACCGCATGGCCGACCCCGCACAGGGGTCGGATCGGGTTTCATGAAACCCCGACTTAGCCAAAAGTCGGCGACTTTTGAAAATGTTCGACCCGTTTCGCTCAACCCTACCGGTGATTATTGCAAGTGCCGGGGGCCTGAGCGACAAGAGGTGAGTATGTGATTTTTTTTTTTTTTTTTTAATCGCAGCAACAGCATATGGGGCAAATATCTCTATGGAGCATCTTTTGGGGCCATAATCAACTTTTGTGCAGCATTATATGGGGCATATTTTAATATGGAGCATCTTATGGGGCCCATCATGAACTGTATGGAGCATTATATGGGGCTCCTGATTCAATATGGATATTCAAAAACACGTAACCTACTGATTTCTCAATCAATTTTACTTTTATTGGTATCTATTTTTACTTTTGACATTTACCGGTAGCTGCTGCATTTCCCACCCTAGGCTTATACTCGAGCCATTAAGTTTTCCCAGTTTTTTGTGGCAAAATTAGGGGGGGGGGGTCGGCTTATACTCGGGTGGGCTTATACTTATAAGTATATACGGTAAATTTTTATTTTTATAGATTACACTTTTACAAACGTGGCGGTACCAAATATCCTTTTTTGCAAAAAATGTAATTTTTGTTTTTTCATTTGCAAAAGGGGAAGGTGATTCAAACTTTCAGAAATTTTTTTTTTATGTATACAGTACAGACCAAAAGTTTGGACACGACACACCTCATTTAAAGATTTTTCTGTATTTTCATGACTATGAAAATTGTACATTCACACTGAAGGCATCAAAACTATGAATTAACACATGTGGAATTATATACTTAAAAAAAGTGTGAAACAACTGAAATTATATCTTATATTCTAGGTTCTCCAAAGTAGCCACCTTTTCGAGTATATACGGTATATATATATATATATATATATATATATATATATATACACACTGCCCAGTCACGTAGTATATTGCCCAGCCACGTAGTATATTGCCCAGTCACGTAGTATATTGCCCAGCCACGTAGTATATTGCCCAGTCACGTACTATATTGCCCAGTCACGTAGTATATTGCCCAGCCACGTAGTATATTGCACAGCGACATAGTATATTGCCCAGTCACGTAGTATATTGCCCAGTCACGTAGTATATTGCCCAGTCACGTAGTAGACAGCACAGAGCCACGAAGTATACAGTCATGGCCAAAAATTTTGAGAATGACACCAAAATTATATTTTCACATGATCTGCTGCCCTCTGGTTTTTATTAGTGTTTGTCTGATGTTTATATCACGCACAGAAATATAATTGCAATCATATTATGAGTACCAATAGGTTATATTGACAGTTAGAATGAGTTAATGCAGCAAGTCAATATTTGCAGTGTTGACCCTTCTTCTTCAAGACCTCTGCAATTCTCCCTGGCATGCTCTCAATCAACTTCTGGACCAAATCCTGACTGATAGCAGTCCATTCTTGCATAATCAATGCTTGCATTTTGCCAGAATTTGTTGGTTTTTGTTTGTCCACCCGTCTCTTGATGATTGACCACAAGTTCTCAATGGGATTAAGATCTGGGGAGTTTCCAGGCCATGGACCCAAAATCTCTATGTTTTGTTCCATGAGCCATTTAGTTATCACCTTTGCTTTATGGCAAGGTGCTCCATCATGCTGGAAAAGGCATTGTTGGGCGCTAAACTTCTCTTGGACGGTTGGGAGAAGTTGCTCTTGGAGGACATTCTGGTATCATTCTTTATTCATGGCTGTGTTTTTAGGCAAGACTGTGAGTGAGCCGATTCCCTTGGCTGAGAAGCAACCACACACATGAATGGTTTCAGGATGCTTTACAGTTGGCATGAGACAAGACTGGTGGTAGCGCTCACCTCTTCTTCTCCGAATAAGCTGTTTTCCAGATGTCCCAAACAATCGAAAAGGGGATTCATCAGAGAAAATGACTTTGCCCCAGTCCTCAGCAGTCCACTCCCTGTACCTTTTGCAGAATATCAGTCGGTCCCTGATGTTTTTTCTGGAGAGAAGTGGCTTCTTTGCTGCCCTCCTTGAAACCATGCCTTGCTCAAAGAGTCTCCGCCTCACAGTGCGTGCAGAAGCACTCACACCAGCCTGCTGCCATTCCTGAGCAAGCTCAGCACTGCTGGTAGTCCGATCCCGCAGCTGAAACAGTTTGAAGATACGGTCCTGGTGCTTGCTGGTCTTTCTTGGGCGCCCTGGAGCCTTTTTGACAACAATGGAAGCTCTCTTCTTGAAGTTCTTGATGATGCGATAGATTGTTGACTGAGGTGCAATCTTTGTAGCTGCGATACTCTTCCCTGTTAGGCCATTTTTGTGCAGTGCAATGATGGCTGCACGTGTTTCTTTAGAGATAACTGTTATGATCTGGTGGCCTAGGAGCAGCATGAGACGGACTCTGGAGAAGGTGGTCCCTGTACTGACCGCAAACCCTGAACTAGCAGCGCAACTAGAAGTAGCCATGGGGGGTACCTAACACTCCCTAGACCCCTCGACACAGCCTAAGATCTAACTACCCCTAAAGACAGAAACAGGAAACCTATCTTGCCTCAGAGAAAATCCCCAAAGGATAGATAGCCCCCCACAAATATTGACTGTGAGAGGATAGGGAAATAACATACGCAGATATGAAATCAGATTTTAGCATAGGAGGCCATACTAGCTAAAGAGAAAGAAAAGAACAGAGTACTATGCGGTCAGTATAAAAACACTAGAAAATATCCACCACAGAAAATACGGATCACCACATCTGACTAAAGACATAGGGGGTATATCTGCATCTCCAGACAAATAGCTAGGCTGCAAAAAATCCTTCACAGACTAAGCTGGACAAGACAAAAACATGAAAATGCACAGAATAATAAGGTCCACAGCAGGTGGACAGCAAAAACAAAGCCAGGACTTATCTTTGTAGAAAAGCACAGCAAACTGGAGAGACCAGCAGGGAAGTGAATCCTTCAAGAACAATGGACAACTGGCACTGACTAAAGGATCCTGCAAAGCTATATACCCCAGTCAGTTTTGCAATTAGTAGATACACCTGTCCTCTCCTGCAGTCCAGGCACAACTGCATTACTCTCTACAACCACCGGAGGGAGCCCAAAAGCTGAATTCACAACAGATAACCATGGTTAACTGAAGAGAAACAATGATACCAAGCACCAGCCTCCTTTTAAAGTGTCCAGCGATGTCATTCTTACTTAATCATGACTGATTGATCGCCAGGCCTGTCCTCATCAACACCCACACCTGTGTTAATGGATCAATCACTAAAACGATGTTAGCTGCTCCTTTTAAGGCAGGACTGTAATGATGTTGAAATGTGTTTTGGGGGTTAAAGTTCATTTTCTGGGCAAATATTGACTTTGCAAGTACAGTAATTGCTGTTAAGCTGATCACTCTGTAATCCAGGAGTATATGCAAATTGCCATTAGAAAAAATTAAGCAGTAGACTTTGGAAAAATTAATATTTGTCTCATTCTCAATTTTTGGCCATGACTGTACAGCACAGAGCCACGTAGTATAATGCCCAGTCATGTAGTATATTGTCCAGTCACGTAGTATATAACACTGCCCACACAGTATATAACACTGGCCACGTAACATCTAGCACAGCCCACGCAGTACATAACACAGCCCACATAGTATGTTACACTGGCCAGGTACTATACAGCACAGAGCCACGCGGTATATAATACAGCCCACGTAGTATATAGCAGTGTGGGCACCATATCCCTGTTAAAATATATATATATATATATATATATATATATATATGTATATGTGTATATATATATATATATATATATATATATATATATATATATATATATATATATATATATATATATATATATATATATATATATATATATATATATATGGATAGGAAAAAACGAGAGCAGCACAATCCTCACCGGTGGGTGCCAAGCCTCCTGGATAGGACCATCCACTAGTCCAACCACGTAATATATCAAGCAAAAAAAGAAGGCAGCACTCCAACATCAGATAAAGGTGAAAAAAGGCTGTGAAGTTTATTTCAGACCCACATCTCGCGACGTTTCGGCTCGCACTGAGCCTTTCTCAAGCCTTGAGAAAGGCTCAGTGCGAGCCGAAACGTCGCGAGATGTGGGTCTGAAATAAACTTCACAGCCTTTTTTCACCTTTATCTGATGTTGGAGTGCTGCCTTCTTTTTTTGCTTGATATATATATATATATATACAGTGGGGCAAAAAAGTATTTAGTCAGTCAGCAATAGTGCAAGTTCCACCACTTAAAAAGATGAGAGGCGTCTGTAATTTACATCATAGGTAGACCTCAACTATGGGAGACAAACTGAGAAAAAAAAAATCCAGAAAATCACATTGTCTGTTTTTTTATAATTTTTTTTGCATATTATGGTGGAAAATAAGTATTTGGTCAGAAACAAACAATCAAGATTTCTGGCTCTCACAGACCTGTAACTTCTTCTTTAAGAGTCTCCTCTTTCCTCCACTCATTACCTGTAGTAATGGCACCTGTTTAAACTTGTTATCAGTATAAAAAGACACCTGTGCACACCCTCAAACAGTCTGACTCCAAACTCCACTATGGTGAAGACCAAAGAGCTGTCAAAGGACACCAGAAACAAAATTGTAGCCCTGCACCAGGCTGGGAAGACTGAATCTGCAATAGCCAACCAGCTTGGAGTGAAGAAATCAACAGTGGAAGCAATAATTAGAAAATGGAAGACATACAAGACCACTGATAATCTCCCTCGATCTGGGGCTCCACGCAAAATCCCACCCCGTGGGGTCAGAATGATCACAAGAACGGTGAGCAAAAATCCCAGAAACACGCGGGGGGACCTAGTGAATGAACTGCAGAGAGCTGGGACCAATGTAACAAGGCCTACCATAAGTAACACACTACGCCACCATGGACTCAGATCCTGCAGTGCCAGACGTGTCCCACTGCTTAAGCCAGTACATGTCCGGGCCCGTCTGAAGTTTGCTAGAGAGCATTTGGATGATCCAGAGGAGTTTTGGGAGAATATCCTATGGTCTGATGAAACCAAACTGGAACTGTTTGGTAGAAACACAACTTGTCGTGTTTGGAGGAAAAAGAATACTGAGTTGCATCCATCAAACACCATACCTACTGTAAAGCATGGTGGTGGAAACATCATGCTTTGGGGATGTTTCTCTGCAAAGGGGCCAGGACGACTGATCCGGGTACATGAAAGAATGAATGGGGCCATGTATCGTGAGATTTTGAGTGCAAACCTCCTTCCATCAGCAAGGGCATTGAAGATGAAACGTGGCTGGGTCTTTCAACATGACAATGATCCAAAGCACACCGCCAGGGCAACGAAGGAGTGGCTTCGTAAGAAGCATGTCAAGGTCCTGGAGTGGCCTAGCCAGTCTCCAGATCTCAACCCTATAGAAAACCTTTGGAGGGAGTTGAAAGTCCGTGTTGCCAGCGAAAAGCCAAAAACATCACTGCTCTAGAGGAGATCTGCATGGAGGAATGGGCCAACATACCAACAACAGTGTGTGGCAACCTTGTGAAGACTTACAGAAAACGTTTGACCTCTGTCATTGCCAGCAAAGGATATATTACAAAGTATTGAGATGAAATTTTGTTTCTGACCAAATACTTATTTTCCACCATAATATGCAAATAAAATGATAAAAAAAGCAGACAATGTGATTTTCTGGATTTTTTTTTTCTCAGTTTGTCTCCCATAGTTGAGGTCTACCTATGATGTAAATTACAGACGCCTCTCATCTTTTTAAGTGGTGGAACTTGCACTATTGCTGACTGACTAAATACTTTTTTGCCCCACTGCATATATATATATATATATATATATATATATATATATATATATATATGATAGATAGATAGATAGATAGATAGATAGATAGATCTATACTCACCCGCCGGGATCCAATCCAGCGAAGCGGTCCCGATGCGCACGCGGCTGCCGCCATCTTCCGTTCCCAGGATGCATTGCGAAATTGCCCAGATGAGTGGGTAATTTCGCAATGCATCGCTGGGAACGGAAGATGGCGGCAGGCGCGAGCGGCTCGGCGGACTACGGAGGGTGAGTATAGCAGGTTTTTTGTTTTTTTATTATTTTTAACATTACATTTTTTTACTATTGATGCCGCATAGGCAGCATCAATAGTAAAAAGTTGGGGACACACAGTGTTAATAGCGGCGGTAACGGAGTGCGTTACCCGCGGTATAACGCGGTCCGTTACCGCCGGCATTAACCCTGTGTTAGTGGTGACCAAAGGGGAGTATGCGGGCGTCGGGCACTGACTGCGGGGAGGAAGGAGCGGCCATTTTCTTCCGGACTGTGCTCGTCGCTGATTGGCTGTGGCTGTTTTGCAGCGACCAAACAGCGACTTGGATTCCATGACAGACAGAGGCCGCGACCAATGAATATCCATGACAGACAGAAGGACAGACAGAAAGACGGAAGTGACCCTTAGACAATCATATAGTAGATATATATATATATATATACATAATCTCTCTCTCTCTATATATATATATATATATATATATATATATATATATATATATATATATATATATATATATATATATATATATATATATATATATATATAGGCTATTGAACCCGTTCTACGCCCGGGTGGCGAGCATTTATATTGGTATATGGTCTCCATCCTGGTATGTGCTGCTCCATCCTGCGTCCCCATCCTATCATGTGCTGCTCCATCCTGCGTCCCCATCCTTATGTGCTGCTCCATCCTGCGTCCCCATCCTTATGTGCTGCTCCATCCTGCGTCCCCATCTTTATGTGCTGCTCCATCCTGCGTCCCCATCCTTATGTGCTGCTCCATCCTGCGTCCCCATCCTTATGTGCTGCTCCATCCTGCGTCCCCATCCTGTCATGTGCTGCTCCATCCTGCGTCCCCATCCTGTCATGTGCTGCTCCCATCCTGTCATGCGCTGCTCCATCCTGTGTCCCCATCCTGTGATGCGCTGCTCCCATCCTGCGTCCCCATCCGGTCATGCGCTGCTCCCATCCTGCGTCCCCATCCTGTCATGTGCTGCTCCATCCTGCGTCCCCATCCTGTCATGTGCTGCTCCATCCTGCGCCTCCATTCTGTCATGTGCTGCTCCCATCCTGCGTCCCCATCCTGTCATGCGCTGCTCCATCCTGTGTCCCCATCCTGTGATGCGCTGCTCCCATCCTGCGTCCCCATCCGGTCATGCGCTGCTCCCATCCTGCGTCCCCATCCTGTCATGTGCTGCTCCATCCTGCGCCTCCATTCTGTCATGTGCTGCTCCCATCCTGCGTCCCCATCCTTATGTGCTGCTCCATCCTGCGTCCCCATCCTTATGTGCTGCTCCATCCTGCGTCCCCATCCTTATGTGCTGCTCCATCCTGCGTCCCCAATCTTTAAGTGCTGCTCCATCCTGCGTCCCCATCCTTATGTGCTGCTCCATCCTGCGTCCCCATCCTTATGTGCTGCTCCATCCTGCGTCCCCATCTTTATGTGCTGCTCCATCCTGCGTCCCCATCCTTATGTGCTGCTCCATCCTGCGTCCCCATCCTTATGTGCTGCTCCATCCTGCGTCCCCATCCTGTCATGTGCTGCTCCATCCTGCGTCCCCATCCTGTCATGTGCTGCTCCCATCCTGCGTTCCCATCCTGTCATGCGCTGCTCCATCCTGTGTCCCCATCCTGTGATGCGCTGCTCCCATCCTGCGTCCCCATCCGGTCATGCGCTGCTCCCATCCTGCGTCCCCATCCTGTCATGTGCTGCTCCATCCTGCGTCCCCATCCTGTCATGTGCTGCTCCATCCTGCGCCTCCATTCTGTCATGTGCTGCTCCCATCCTGCGTCCCCATCCTGTCATGCGCTGCTCCATCCTGTGTCCCCATCCTGTGATGCGCTGCTCCCATCCTGCGTCCCCATCCGGTCATGCGCTGCTCCCATCCTGCGTCCCCATCCTGTCATGTGCTGCTCCATCCTGCGCCTCCATTCTGTCATGTGCTGCTCCCATCCTGCGTCCCCATCCTTATGTGCTGCTCCATCCTGCGTCCCCATCCTTATGTGCTGCTCCATCCTGCGTCCCCATCCTTATGTGCTGCTCCATCCTGCGTCCCCAATCTTTAAGTGCTGCTCCATCCTGCGTCCCCATCCTTATGTGCTGCTCCATCCTGCGTCCCCATCCTTATGTGCTGCTCCATCCTGCGTCCCCATCCTTATGTGCTGCTCCATCCTCCGTCCCCATACTGCCTCTGACCCGCTCGGCGCCGAGTGCTGGGGGGCCTGAGCAGGCGGGGACACCGGCACGCTGTGGGGGTCAGGTGCCGGTATCGCTGCCAGCTCAGGCCCCCCAGCACTTCCTATACTCACCTGTCTGTCCCGTTCCATCGCTGAGCGCCGCCATCTTCCCGGTCTCCTGGCTGTGACTGTTCAGTCAGAGGGCGGCGCCGGCGCGCATTAAGCGCGTCACTGCGCCCTCTGAACTGAAGGTCACAGACCGAAGACCGGGAAGATGGCGGTGCTCAGCGGTGGAACGCAGGACAGGTGAATATAGGCGATACTCACCCTCCTGGCGGTCCCTGCTTCTCTGTTGGAGATCGCGGTGTGCGTTCAGTGTGAACGCACACCGCGATCTCCCGGGAGCGTCACTCTGTGAGGCCCAGACTGCGCCGGCGCTTGCGCCTGCGCAGTCTATAAATGCTTCGGACAGAGTGACGCTCCCAGCGTTATATTATAGATTATATATATATATATATATATATATATATATATATATATATATATATATATATATATATATATATATATATATATATATATATATATATATATATATATATATATATATAATTTCATAATTTATTTTTTTTCCCAAAGCCTACTTTTACTTCTATAACAGAAGTCATGGTCTCATATGAAGCTCAGCCAGTGTCCTGGCTTTACTGGTGCACCAAGATGGCCGTGGCCATCCATGGGTCCATTAAAAAAAATAAATAAATAAATCAGCACCCGGACGCCAGCTGTGTGCTGTTTTCATGGAACACTAGATAGAAGGGAAAGAAACTTTTTGTTTTATTTTGCTTGTCATCCGAGAAAAACCTGATGAAATTCTGACCAAACTCAGGTGAAACTTGTGACTTGAGGTCATAACAAATGACGCAGAGTAAAGGCCCCTTCACATTAAGCGACGCTGCAGCGATACCGACAACGATCTGGATCGCTGCAGCGTCGCTGTTTGGTCGCTGGAGAGCTGTCACACAGACCGCTCTCCAGCGACCAACGATCCCGAAGTCCCCGAGTAACCAGGGTAAACATCGGGTTACTAAGCGCAGGGCCGCGCTTAGTAACCCGATGTTTACCCTGGTTACCAGCGTAAAAGTAAAAAAAACAAACACTACATACTTACCTACCGCTGTCTGTCCCCGGCGCTGTGCTTCTCTGCACTCCTCCTGCTCTGGCTGTGAGCACAGCGGCCGGAAAGCAGAGCGGTGACGTCACCGCTCTGCTTTCCGGCTGACCGACGCTCACAGCCAGTGCAGGAGGAGTGCAGAGCACAGCGCCGGGGACAGACAGCGGTAGGTAAGTATGTAGTGTTTTGTTTTTTTTACTTTTACGCTGGTAACCAGGGTAAACATCGGGTTACTAAGCGCGGCCCTGCGCTTAGTTACCCGATGTTTACCCTGGTTACCAGTGAAGACATCGCTGGATCGGTGTCACACACGCCGATCCAGCGATGTCCACGGGAGATCCAGCGACGAAATAAAGTTCTGGACTTTGTTCAGCGACCAACGATCTCCCAGCAGGGGCCTGATCGTTGGTCGCTGTCACACATAACGATTTCCTTAACGATATCGTTGCTACGTCACAAAAAGCAACGATATCGTTAACGATATCGTTATGTGTGAAGGTACCTTAAGCCAGCTGTGTAAAGGAAAGGGATTTACATATAAAAAAGCCTGCACACACCCATAAATATAATCAAGTAAATGGTAAAATATATTTACTCTGAAAATGCAAGGTAAGATATAAAAAATATAACTTAGAAAAATAGCCCCTAAATGGTCAGAGGGGGTCACCCGTAGGTAGAACCTACTCTTAAAATACGGGATAAAAAGATCCTCAACTACAAACCTAATGCTAAGAAATTAATCAGTAACCAAAAATAAAGAAAAATAAATACACCACTACATAAACAGAATTACAAAACTAAAAGCCAAAAAGTAGTAAATGTAAATAATAAATCGATATTTCCAAGAGGGTCGGAAATGCGGGGAAAGAGACCCCACAGGTTACGCGGCTCCCAGGTGCAGCTTCATCAGGGGCGAGGCACCACTAATCCAGCATTAGAGGTGTGGCAGTTGAGGGTCTTATGCCGTATTTTACGGATAGGTTATACAGGTGATCCCCTCTATGACCATATAGGAGGTTAGGTTTGTGTGGTTTTTAAAGTGTTTTTAATCCGAATCTTGCTTGCATTTTCTGATTATGTAAAACTGTCTTGTGGGCGTTGTATATTAATCACTTTCTTGTGTGTAGCAGGGCTGTGGAGTAGGTAAGCCAAACCTCCGACTCCTCAATTTCCATGACACAAACTCCACCAAAATGGACACCGACTCCACAGCCCTGGTGTGTAGTAATTGTTTTGTGATTACATACTGCTGTCACTTGATGCAGGAGAGGGAGTTGCGCAGTGCTGGAAATGGCAGAGGACAGTGTTGGCTCAGTATTTTAATGCACTCACTGTACACATTACTGATGGCTAACAGAAGGGCCATACAAACGATGGCGTGGTCCTTTTAACTCAAAGACATCTATCTATGAATACACACATACACAGAAGACACCTTCATTAAGGCTCTAGATGCCATGGAAAACCATCGGCACCCATTGCCTATATACAGCTGACACCTTGTGCAGATAGTGAGGGCATATATTTATTGCAATTTTCCACCAGTAACTAGAGGTAATGAGGAACCAGCCAAGAAAGGAGGTTAGCCATTACTGGTTGTATTGGGCATTTGTGACTGTCATTGTTATGGGGAGAAACTTTGGCTGGCACAGGCTGTGAAAGGGAGCAACCGAGGGTGGCACACCTCAGAAACATATCGGTCAATGGAGGCCAACACAAAAATCCTTCATGGACGCCTTGTGATCTATTTCTGACCATAACTGAATGGTGTGATGTAGTATTTATACTGTTTTAGATGAGGCCATAAGGATATAATAGTAGGAAGACTTGTCTATAGACCATCACAGGAGGCTTCTGAAGATATCAGATCTCCCTCTCGAGGATTGACCTTCTTCATGAAATATTGGCAAAACTACAACTGTACCCTCTCAAGACTTCTAGTGCAACCGGTTGGGTACCAATGTGTTACACAGGCAGCCTAGACACGGGGTCCATTCACGCAGAGCTGGGCATATATCCTGTGCATAGTCAGAAAGGTGGGATGCAACCCATACAGTGCCACTTGCAATTGCAGTCCATGATACCAGCTCAAGGGCATCCAATTATAACTCTGCCCCAATTTGCCAATGTGAATACTTCCCACACTCCGAGCTCTAGTCATCCATAACCATGGGATCCCTTTTACAGACAACTACTAGCATTTATCTGGAGGATAATGAGGCGGAGTTTGGGCACTTTATGGAAAGTCCCAGACGTCTGGGTTAATTTTATGAAACGACTAGACGGTATGAGAAAAACAAACACTGGTGTTGGGGACTGGCTATAAAAGATCCATGTGTCTAACTGCAGAAGGCAGTCTAGCTCCAGGGAAGGTAAGAGATCAAGTCCTCTGTATGACTGTGTGTGCAAAATGGAGATGGTTATAGACCCTTGGGGCTTATTCTGTGTGGTTTACCAGAAAAGGTTCGGCGATTGCTTTTTAATCAGTGAAATTGGTTTTCATGTCTTGTAAGTTTTGGTATCATCGTTGCCGATGTTGATGTACGACCATGGGTAATTACTGATAGTAGTGGCTCTGCTGGACCTGTGCTGCCAAGTAGACGTCCTACCTGCCCTCCAGATTTTCCCACCTTACCATTGTTTGACTTCTTTTGTACTGGGATTTCTCTCACTTGTATTCTGATAGCATGGACTATTGACGAAGACTGATCAATACTGTTGTAAGAAGCATGTATTTAGGAGTCGGTCAAAAATAGCACAAATTGTGATTTGATGCAACTTGCTAGGCACATGATGCCTCCAAAACAGGGTTCAGACCTTCTATTTTCTTGCAAATGTCCACTGCCTGAATAAAATGATTGTCTAATTGTGGCACGGTGTGCGACTTATATACTAAAAAACATACCGCTATCTATACCAAGCAAGCGAAGAGAGTCAATCAGGTACAATTTGCATCAAAAAGGATAGTTTTTTGGGTCTATACTGAATCTTCATCAGGCCACGTTTCTTCACATGCAGTATTATTATTTATGTCGGTGAAGGGGGCTGGCCGAGTGGCCCTTCTCAATAGCAAAGCAACCCCTTTCTTCGTCTATGCATTTTCAGCCATAAATACGGCTTTCTTAGCATGTCCCCTAGCTATCCTGTCCCCTTTACATACAACAGGGTGATAAACCCAAAGACTTGCTGACCGGTGCCCAAGACTGATGCTTATATTAGGACAATTTTTCCAAATTCAAGCATGCTATCACCCCTTTGAGAAAAAAAAAGAAGACTGTTTGCTGGTAAAGTTGCTTGCAGGCTGTAAATATAACCTTGCCATCGCAAATCACCCAAACAAGTCTGCAGACGGGGATAAAAAAAAAAAACAGGGCAACAGGCAAGACATGGAAATGGCTACAGTATTAATTGCCGTCTAGACAAAAGCAAAATTGTGAGCCGAGCAAACAAAACACACCTGTTCCCACACAGACAGCAGGTGCAATGAGATTGCACCGAGGGTCGTCTCCCGGCTGCTGTTTACAACACATTTTGGAGCCACGTTTGGCATACCCGGTGGGTGCACTGAAGATATCTATAGGCCTTATTAACCCAGCATGAGCCTAAAGCCCGTACTTATTGCATATGCCAGTCCAGTCAAAAAGACCTTCAGATTAGCAAAAAAAAAATCCACTTTACAAACTGGCCCATGAGCCACCGAGCATCTCTGCTAGAAACTACCGAGAAGTAGACAAAGGACGGAGGCTGGAACGCAGCAAGATAAGCTTGTGACAATCCCGGGAAAAAAGGTGTCCTACTTAATATTTAGGCATCCTTCCATTTGAGGTATACATCAGAAAATCCTCCCAGCCAATTGTTAACAGATCCAGCTGCAGCCGGACTTACCCAATGTATGGAGTCGGGAATGGGAGCTGCGCTATCCCGGTTCCATACACTGCGTATATCTGATCGCAGTGGGACCTGCTGATCGTGAAGGTATCAGGTGTTGAACCTCTACAGATCTCATATGGATGTCCTATCCTAAAAAAAAAAAAAAAAAAAAAAAAGAGGTCACCAATGAGAAAGTCCTGGACAACGTCTTTAAATCTACTGAATACTCTCTAGTTCCTTTTTTTGTTTTGTTATTTGGACATAAATGCTCCACATATGTTTAAAGGGACTGTCCACTACTGGGGCGGCCATGAGGAATAAGGGGTTGTCCAAGTAGTAGAGAACTCACTTACTGTTCAATAAATCTGTACAGTTGTCTATTACAAATTACCATATTTATGATACAGCTATATGCAGATAAGACTGATGATTTGTGCTTTTCTGAACGTACACTAAATGGACAAATGTATGTACCCCCTGTAGGGTACATCTACAGGAGCTTTTCTGGTCCCCCATTCTACATCCATAGACATCATTATGAAGTCGGCCCCTTTGCAGATATAACAGACACCGCTCTTCTAGGAACAATTTCTACAAGATATTGGAGAGATCTCTGAGAATGTTTGCCCATTCATCCAGGATAGTATTCGTGAGGTCAGACATTGATGTTGGACGAGAGGCCGGGATCACAATCTCTATTCTAGTTCATCCCAAAGGTGTTGAGGCCCGGGCTCTGTGCCCCGCTCATGTTCTTCCACCAAACTCCTCCAACCATGTCTGTATGGACCTTGTGCACTGGGCACAGTCATGGGGAACAGAAAGGGGTCTTCCCCAAACTGTTCCCACAAACTGGAAGCTACTATTGTCCACAATATCTTGTTCTGAAGGATTAAGATTTCCCTTCACTGAAACCAATTAAGGCCGATCACTGAAAAACAAGCCCATAGTGTTATCCCTCCTCCACCATCTGTACAGCTGCACAAAGCAGTCAAGCGGTTAATGTTCTCCTGGAGTCACCAAACCCAGAGTCGTCCATCAGACGCCAGATAGAGAAGTACGATCCGTCACTGCACAGAACACGTTTCCTCCAGAGTCCAATGATGGCAGCTTTACACCACTCCATCCGACGCTCGGCATTGTGCTTGGTAATGTAAGGCTGCATGCAGCTGCTTGACAATGGAAACCGATGTCATGTCGCTCCCAGCGGGGGCACAGTTTTTTCTGCTAGTGTTAGACCGTCTGACAAATCATATCACAATGTGCATGGCCAGCCTAATGCCAATTTCATATGAAGCCAATGCAGTAGGAAGCTCAGAGGATGTATGAAGGGCAAAGTCACGACCACAAATGACTGCGTTCATTGTGCTAATATCTGGCACATGCAACCATTAGTGACAAGCATTGAGAAAGATCTGAGACATCAGATTCTTATCCACTTTTTAGAGACAAAGTTTGGGGCAAGGGGGGGAACAGGACACCACCTGCTGAACTGAATGCAAGCTCTTGCTGCTTTTAATATTTCTATATAAATGTTTCAGCTTCTGAGAAATCTGTGAAGAATGAAGAAATTGTCCACCCCTTTCTCAACAAAGGAGTTAGGTTGGGGCATTTCCTAAAGATATTACGGATAGTACCTTCGGCATGATTATGGAGCCAACAGAGGGAGAGAAGTAAGGGGATCACGGCTTGTAATTTAGAGGGAGCCTGGTACCACCTTCACAAAAATGTGAAGTCCAGGCCATACAATAGGATCTTTGTATTTCTAAAAAAAGACAGACTCAAATCCCTTTTGGAGTTCATGAGGAAAGATGGAGAGACAAAACTGCAGGAATGCATATATCACTAAGAGAGAGTGTCTTACTGGTCCACGATCTGAGCGCAGTCCAGTGCCGTCTTAGAAAGCACGAGAGTTGTGGATAATGAAGGTGATTAGCTCTCCAAAAACCCTAAAGGACAAGGTTCTTGGGCTTTCGTTTTGTATGTGAAGTGAGAACCACGAGGTCAGCTAGAGAAGATCCAACACTAAATAAACTAGGTCATTAAGACTTGATCATCAGGATGGAAAACATTGGAGACTGAGAAAAAGAAAACTTTTTTTCTGAGGCACTTTGGAATTGGAGAACATCTTCACAGGCAGTGAAGTCTGGTCAAGAGGTGATGATCAGAAGGGATGAAAAGAAAGAAATTCCACGTGGACCAAAAATTTAGTGTCTACGTGGCGATGCAAAACGGAATTCACTTTGTATTACATTTGGGAACATTCGGACGCTTTTGAAGGATGAAGAACTGTAATTCCAGTTTTGCTCATCCTAAAACTCCCACTTCCTAATAATTGTTGTCCTATAAGCTGAGATATCAGGCGCCCGCTTCATCCAAATGACCCTGATCAAAAGTTCACATACCCTGGTGATATTGGCCTGATCACATGCACAGAAGTTGACACAAATGGGTTTGAATGGCTACTAAAGGTAACATCCTCACCTGTGACCTGTTTTCTTGTAATCAAAAGCTTAAAAGCTGAGTGAGTTTCAGGGATCCAGACAGACTGTTGCATCTTTCATCCAGCCACTGACATTTCTGGATTGTAAGTCATGGGAAAAGCAAAAGAATTGTCAACGGATCTACAGGAAAAGGTAGTTGAACTGTATAAAACAGGAAAGGGATACAAAAAGATATTCAAGGAATTGATAATGCCAGTCAGCAGCGTTCAAACTGTGATTAACAAATGGAAAATCAGAGGCTCTGGAAAAACAAAACTATGGCCAGGTAGACCAACAAAATTGTCCTCCACAACTGCCAGGAAAATTGTTCAGGATGCCAAGAAAAACCCACGAATAACATAATCTGAAATACAGGACTCTCTGAAAACTAGCGGTGTGGCTGTTTCAAGATGCACAATAAGGAGGCACTTGGAAGAAAAACGGGCTGCATGGTCAAGTCGCCAGAAGAAAGCCATTACTGCGCAAATGCTACAAAGTATCTCGCCTACAATACGCAAAACAGCACAGAGACATGCCTCAAAACTTCTGAAACAAGGTAATTTGGAGTGATGAGACCAAAATTGAACTTTGTGGCCACAACCATAAACGTTACATTTGGAGAGAGGTCAACAAGGCATATGATAAAAGGAACACCATTCCTACTGTAAAGCACGGAGGTGGATCGCTGATGTTTTGGGGATGTGTGAGCTACAAAGGCACAGGAAACTTGGTCAAAGTTGAAGGTTGAAACAGCTGCAGCTAGAAATACCAAGCTGGTGCACAACTCTTTGGGTAGATAATAGGGAAACAGCCAGAAGAGCATAACCCAATAATATAAAACGTAACTTTTACTGATGATATTAAAAAGTGGACAAAACAATACAACATATAAACAAAGTGCTCACGCTGAAAACCGTGCTCAATTAAAAAACTGGTATGGTCTCACCAATTATGGACGAAGGGTACCCAAATCGATGCAAAAGGGTCCCAGGGAGGGTCCAGTAGTTGTGGGATAAGAATGTAGGCACGGGGGACCTCTGTCCTATATCCCCTGTCGTGCCCCAGCAATGACTCCTGTCCTCACAAGGACAGGCCCAAATCAGCCCCACTACGGACACCCCTCCACAATGTAAGATGTAATATAACGCCTCCCTACGCGTTTCCTCTCCAATCCCGGAGATTCATCAGGGGAGTTTCAATGGCCAAGAAGTGACTCACTTCTTGTGGCAGACACCACACAGGACTGCCGGTACCTGGAAGCTATATAGCCACTGCATATAGCTCCAGTCTATGGACTGCTAACTTCGCTTATGGACTTTGGAGCTACGTTTTGGCCTGTTGGCCATTGAAACTCCCCTGATGAATCTCCGGGATTGGAGAGGAAACGCGTAGGGAGGCGTTATATTACATCTTACATTGTGGAGGGGTGTCCGTAGTGGGGCTGATTTGGGCCTGTCCTTGTGAGGACAGGAGTCATTGCTGGGGCACGACAGGGGATATAGGGCAGAGGTCCCCCGTGCCTACATTCTTATCCCACAACTACTGGACCCTCCCTGGGACCCTTTTGCATCGATTTGGGTACCCTTCGTCCATAATTGGTAATACCATACCAGTTTTTTAATTGAGCACGGTTTTCGGCGTGAGCACTTTGTTTATATGTTGTATTGTTTTGTCCACTTTTTAATATCATCAGTAAAAGTTACGTTTTATATTATTGGGTTATGCTCTTCTGGCTGTTTCCCTGTCAAAGTTGAAGGAAAAATTAATGCAGCACGTTATCCACAAATACTGGAGGCAAATTTGCACTCATAAGCCCAGAAGCTGCGCATGGGACGTACAACATGACAATGATCCAAAACACAAGGCCAGGTTGACATGTCATTGGCTACAGCAGAACAAAATGAAGGTTCTGGTGTATCAATCTCAGTCTCCTGACCTCAATATCATTGAACACACTCTGGGGAGATCTCAAGAGCACAATTCATGCTAGACAGCCAAGGAATTTACAGGAACTGGAGGCTTTTTGCCAAGAAGAGTGGGCAGCTTTACCATCTGAGAAAATAAAGAACCTCATCCACAACTACCACAAAAGACTTCAAGCTGTCATTGATGTCAGAGGAGGCAATACACGGTCTTAAGAAATGAGGAATGCAAACTTTTCATCAGGGTTATTTGGATGTTTTGGGTTGTCATTAGGATTTAAAAAGAGAAACACACTATTTGACAATAAATGGCTTCACCCAACCACTAACCATGAGTGGAAAAAAGTTTTGGTGTTATCATTCATATTCTCTGAAAAAAAGGACTGCCGGGGTATGTAAACCTTTCAGCACAACTGTGATCAACATTACAAGCTTTCTACATTCAGGTTATTTTTATGTAATATTCCTCTCTGTGCCTATAGGCCAGAGCAGTTCTAGTGTCACCACTTATGGACTAATAATCGTGCTTAAAGGGGTTGTTTGGTGAAAACAAGTCATCACCTATGGACAGCATATGTAATAACTTACTGATCGGTGTAGGTCTGATTGCTGGAACGGCAGAACGGGGAATTTTTACCCAGATGGGCCACTTTTATCCCCTACCAAATAAACTGAGAGGTCAGATGCCCGACCTCAGCTCCTTCATTTTCTATGAGGAGTCGGAAGCGCCCGGCAACCCCAAAGGGCATGAATGGAGCTTCCCTTGAGTATGCGCACAGGCCGTTCCATTCAAACGTGCGTAACAGTTCGATATTTGGCCAATCGGTGCAGGATCCAGCAGTCGGAGGTCAGACACCCACTGATCAATAAGTTCTCACCCAACCCATGGATAGGGATAACTTGTTTTCACCAGAAAAAAACCCTCTAACTTTCTGTTCACTGGGTTACAGCAAAGCCTCACACTAAACATGGGTCGGAATAAGTTTATATCAGGGCGGGAACTTAGGCTAAAGTCCCACCCACTATTACCTTCCAAAATAAATATAGCCGAGATAGTGCCTCTGGACACAACCCTCTGCAGAAGCATCAATATGGACTTTCAGCTTTGGAAAGACTACTTTCAGCTGGCTTCATTGGTCCAAGAGATGGCACGCATGCATACTGGCAATCCACCGCCCGCCAAAGCCTTCCTCATCAACCGTGCTGAACCAACAGAAGCCCAGGCAAACCGGGAAGACCCCACCAACTATGACTCTATAACATGCCTGATTCCCATTGAGGATGAGCATCTAACCAGTCCAAAGACTCCCGATTCCTACCATCACAATGGACTTCAACCATCTCACAACCTGAGCCCTAATGAGCATCGCGACTACTCTTGCTACCCACCAAAAGCTCCTGACAACTTTCAGACTGAAATGGATCAGTCCTATCAAAATGATCCTGCCTTATCAGCAACTAAACGCAACGTCCGATCACGAAGTGCCATGTGTCATTTCTGTAGGCACAACGGAGAGTCACGTCATGTTTTCACCGGCCATAACCTGAAGGATGAGCAAGGGAAGGTCTCCTGCCCCATTCTTAGGATGTACACCTGTTCATTGTGTGGGGCAACTGGAGATTGGTCGCACACTAAGAAATACTGCCCCTTTGGGGGGTACAACGACAGAAAGGTTGAGCGAAACTCTGCTGGCTACAGGATGAAACACTGAGCTGAAGAAAGAATCCGCAACCTTTATGTCCAATGGAGCCACAGTTCTGTTTTTCCCTTTAGGACCAGATTTTTTTTTCTTTTAAAGACTGGGCCAGGACAAAACTCATAATTTCATTTTATTTCTTGTATGGAGGTTCTCTTATTGCTTTTATTTTATTGCAAGAAAAAAAGATTAAAATCGAACTTGACTGTACCTGGACCTTGACGAGAAGTCACCTTTATGTTACCAGAAAAATTTGCATTCTGGCCCTTGGGAGAGAAAAGAGAAAAACGTTAAAAAAAAACAAATTGTTAAAGTTATGTTGGCTTCATATTGTTAAGTGTTTTGGAAAATAGGTTAAATAAAAAGTCATTTTTTTCAGCATACTGTATGTCTTTTTTTTCTTAAAATATGATATTAACAGATGTGAAAATCTATCTTGGGTAAAGTAAACCGAAGGCGTTAGGGGGTCAATGTGCCGCAAAATCCCTAGGATTTATATTTCTGGGTTATTTTCTAATGATATCGATTAAGCTTTTTAGATGGGTGTCCCAAAAAAAGTTCAGTTGTACCTAGGTGGGGTGCAATGGACCAATTGGCATCATCATAATACATAAAACGAGTGACAAACAATGCTGATTTTTACATTTTAAGTCCAAATAAAGCAATATAACAACACATTAAACACCCCTTTCCAGAACATTTACACAATATTAGTGTAAATTGGTGTATTTATTGTCTTAGCTTATGCATAGTATGAATCTAGTCACATTTGCCTAGCTCCTCCTATTTGTCAGTTTTGCTCATTTACAAAGACCATTTCTTCTTAGCAGCGGGAACATTTACATGATCTAAATTTGGGTGATTCTACAAACAGTGCCATAAAAAAGGGGATGTCCAGATCTACAATGCTGATGACCTAACTACCGTAATCAATATTAATTTACATTGTGAGCCACCAAAAACAATGATGATAATTTCTGTAAAGTGCTGCGGAGTATGATGGCGCTATATACGGTAAATAAAAGCATAATAATAAAATACTTGATTGTTGGGGTACAACATCCAGCACCTCCAGTAATCACCCCAGGGCCAGAACATCTCTAGGGCCAAAACACCACAGCTTTGTACACTGAGACACCCTACTAATGTTAATTCAATCTGTGCTGCAGTACCTGATTACAGCCAGTAGACGGCGTATGGAGCTGTAACTTTCTGACTCCGTACACTGTACTTTTGACTGCTGCGGAACCTCCTAAGGGTATGTTCACACGTTCCTGATTTCCATCCTTTTTTTTTTTCAGGACTGAAACCGCAGCTCTTGGCAGAAAACGCAGGTCCTTTTTTTGGTGCTTTTTTGGTGCTTTTTTGATGCGTTTTTTAATGCAGTTTTCTAGCCAGAGTCTGTGTGTTTTCTAGGAAGTTTTTTAGGGTTAAAATGGCTGAAGATACCCTAACCCTACCCCTAACTCTACCCCTAACCCTAACCCTATTCTAACCTTAGTGGAAAAAAAAAGAAAAAAATTCTTTATTTTTTTATTGTCCCTACCTATGGGGGTGACAAAGGGGGGGGGGGGGGGTCATTTACTGTTTTTTTTTATTTTGATCACTGAGATATAACCTATCTCAGTGATCAAAATGCACTTTGGAACGAATCTGCCGGCCGGCAGATTCGGCGGGCGCACTGCGCATGCGCCCGCCATTTTGCAAGATGGCGGCGCCCAGGGAGAAGACGGCCGGACGGACAACGGGACCGGGTAAGTATAAAGGGGGGGAGATGGGGGCACGGGGGGGGGGGGGCGTCGGAGCACGGGGGGTGGCATCGGAGCATGGGGGGGTGGGATTGGGGCATGGGGGGGCAGCCACACTGCAGCGGTTCTGCACCACAAACCACAGTAAAACCCGCAGATATTTTTTTCATCTGCGGGTTTTACTGCGGCTTTCACCTCACAATGGAGGTCAATGGATGCAGAACCGCTGCTGTTTTACAAAAAGAAGTGACATGGTACTTCTTTTTTACCGCAGCTAATCAGTGCGGTTTTTTTTTTTAAATTCAGGATCATGTGCACAGTGGGTCCTGTTTTCCATAGGGTACATTGTACTGTACCCTGCATGGAAAACAGCTGTGGAACCGCAGCGGCAAAACCGCTGCGTTTCCGCGGTAAAAAACGCACTGTGTGAACATGGCCTAAGAGCTGATCGCTGTGGGTACTGAGTGTCGGACCATCACAGATCTGATACTGGTGACCTATCCAAAGAAAGGTCATCAATATTGTAACCCTGGACAATCACTTTAATTTGCCAAAGTCATCTTTATGTATGTGCGACCCTTTGAACAATGCCCGGTAAAAAAAATATTAGAATAATAATGCAACTTCTCTCTCTTATCTGGGAGAGTTCAGGTAGGGAAGAGAGGAAAAAGCAGCAGGCGGCACAGGGTGCTGCCATCCCCTCCGGCAGCAGTAACGGCCACTCTCCGGAGTTTCACTCTGTCTGTGCTGCTCGCCATCGCCAATGTGCTGATTCGACAAAGCCCAGAAACTCTCCGGACCTGGGATTGGATCTGTGCACCAGCTGCTGGCCTGGTAGGAAGGAGGAAAGAAGAAACCCCCGCCACACACAGGCGAAGCCCCGGCTGTCAGTCTGCGCTGGAGAAGATCAGCGACGTGAACACCAACATCATGTATCAAGCGTGCCCTAAAAACTCATTTGTTCAGACTGGCCTACCGCCTCAATGCATTAACCTAACGATCCCTGTGTGGCCTATTTATAATAAAAAAAAAAAAAAAAAGGTTCCTCGCATCATGTTCTCATACACTTTATGCAGTATTAGCCCTCTGTGTCTGTACTGCTACATACTTAGGCTGATAACTGGTTCATGCAGCTTTACATGAACACCTGAGCCTTACACTATGGCCGGTCCGAATAACTAAAGCAATTGTTACCATCCACCTCTCGTGTCTCCCCTTTTCCTCATAGTTTGTAAGCTTGCGAGCAGGGCCCTCACTCCTCCTGGTATCTGTTTTGAACTGTATTTCTGTTATGCTGTAATGTCTATTGTCTGTACAAGTCCCCTCTATAATTTGTAAAGCGCTGCGGAATATGTTGGCGCTATATAAATAAAATTATTATTATTATTATGTATGCCAGCAGGAAAAGGCGTAAACCCGTACAGAAGGCGTAAGTCACACTCGTCCCTGCTACGAGTTCCCGCAGGCCTAATAGGAGTTAACTGGAATGACCTGAGAGCGTCGGAGGGCCACTGCTGGTATGGAGGGGACCGGGCAGTGCTGGCATGGAGGGGACGGGGCAGTGCTGACATGGAGGGGACGGGGCAGAGCTGTCTTCCCAGTGACACTGCCTGCCACGGTGTGTATATAAAAGCTGTGCTGCAGAAAAATGCTGTGTATAAAGGTGGAGCGTGAGGTGCAGAAGGAGGCTGTGGAAAAAGTAGGAGCATGAGGTACAGGAGGAATGTGGCCCCTTAACTGCTGCCGTTAAAAAGGAAAGCTGAGGAAGGAATGGGCTGGAATCTATGAGATCTGAGGAAGGAATGGTCTGTTATCTATGAGAACTGTGGAAGGAATAGTCTGATGTCTACAAGAGCTAAGTAAGGAATGGTCTGATGTCTACAAGAGCTGAAGAAGGAATGGTCTAGTATATATGAGAGCTGAGGCAGGAATAATCTGATGCCTATAAGAACCGAGAAAGGAATGATCTGTTATCTACGAGAGCTAAGTAAGGAATACTCTTATATCTACAAGAGCTGATGAAGGAATGGTCTGATGTCTACAAAAGCTGAGGAAGGAATAGTCTGGCATCTACAAGAGCTGAGCAAGGAATGGTCTGGTATCTAGGGAAGCTGATGAGGGAATGGTCTGGTATCTACGAGAACTGAGGAAGGAATGATCTGGTATCTACGACATCTAAGTAAGGAATGGTCTAGTATCTACGAGAGTGAATAAGGAATGGTCCAATGTCTATAATGCCTGAGTACGGAATGGTCTGATGTCTACCTACAAGAGCTGAGGAAGGAATGGTCTGGTATCTATGAGAGCTGAGAGATGAATGATCTGATGTCTACAAGAGCTGAGGAAGGAATGGTCTGGTATCTACAATAGCTCAGGAAGGAATGATCTAGTATCTAGGAAAGCTGAAGAAGGAACAAGCTGGTATCTACGAGAACTGAGAAAAGAATGGTCTGGTATCTATAGGAGCTGAGAAAGGAATGGTCTGGTAACTACGAGAGCTGAGGAAGGAATGGCCTGGTTTCTACAAGAACTGAGAAAAGAATGGTCTGATATCTACAAGAGCTGAGAAAGGAATAACCTGGTATATATGAGAAATGAGGAAAGAATAGTCTGGTATATACGAGAACTAAGGAAGGAATGGTCTGGCATCTACAAGAGCTAAGGAAAGAATGGTTTGGTAACTACGAGAGCTCAGGTAGGAATGGTCTGCTGTCTACAAGAGCTGAGGAAAAAAAATTGTCTGATATCTAAGAGAGCTGAAGAAGCAATGGTCTGGCATCTAGGGAAGCTGAATAAGAAATGGTCTGGTATCTACGAGAACTGAGGAAAGAATGGCCTGGTATCTACAAGAGCTGAGAAAGGAATGGTCTGGTATCTAAGAGAGCAAAGGAAGGAATGGTCTAGTATTTAAAAGAGCTGAGGAAGCAATGGTCTGGAATTTTTGAGAACTGAGGAAGGAATGGTCTGGTATCTACGAAAGCTGAGAAAGGAATGGTCTAATATCTACAAGAACGGAAGAAAGGAACGATCTGTTATCTACAAAAGCCGAGGAAGGAATAGTCTGGTATCTAAGAGCTGAGGAAGGAATGATCTGATGTCTACAGTCTACAAGGGCTGAAGAAGGAATGGTCTGGTATCTACAATAGCTCAGGAAGGAATGGTCTAGTATCTAGGAGAGCTGAAAAGGGAATGGTCTGGTATCTACGAGAGCCGAAAAAGGAATAAGCTGGTATCTACGAGAACTGAGAAAAGAATGGTATGGTATCTACAAGAGCTGAGAAAGGAATGGTCTGGTAAGTACGAGAGCTGAGGAAGGAATAATCTGGTATATACGAGAAATGAGGAATGAATGGTCTGGCATCTTCAAGAGATAAGGAAGGAATGGTCTGGTAACTACGAGATCTGAGGTAGGAATGGTCTGCGGTCTACAAGAGCTGAGGAAAAAAAATGGTCTGATATCTACAAGAGCTGAGGAAGCAATGGTCTGGTATCTAGGGAAGCTGAAGAAGGAATGGCCTGGTATCTACGAGAACTGAGGAAGGAATGGTCTGGTATCTAAGAGAGCTAAGGAAGGAATGGTCTAGTATTTAAAAGAGCCGAGGAAGGAATGGTCTGGTATTTTCAAGAACTGAGGAAGGAATGGTCTGGCATCTAAGAGAACTGAGGAAGGAATGGTCTGGTATCTACGAGAGCTGAGGAAGGAATGGTGTGTTATCTATGCGAGTTGAAGAAGGAAAAATCTGGCATCTATGAGAACTAAGGAAAGAATGGTCTTGTATTTTCAAGAACTGAGGAAGGAATGGTCTAGTAGTATCTACGAGAGTTGAAGAAGGAATAATAAGGTATTTATCAGAACTGAGGAAAGAATGGTCTGGTATTTTCGAGGGCTGAGGAAGGGATGGTCTGGCATCTACAAGAACTGAGGAAGGACTGGTCTGGCATCTAAGAGAACTGAGGAAGGAATGGTCTGGAATCTATAAGAACTGAGAAGAAATGATCTGATGTCTATGAGAGCTGAGTAATGAATAGTCTGATACCTTCGAGAGCTTAGTAAGAAGTGGTCTGATGTCTACAAGAGATGAGAGTACAGCACCATGGAATCAATGGTGCTATATAAATAATAATAATTAGGGAAGAATAATCTGATGTCTACAAGAGCTGAGGTGTGTTGAGAAAACATTGGTCTGGTATCAAGAAGCAATCTGGCTTGCAGGCTAAATACATAATTGGAGGTGTAACTGGAGACATACTGTACATATAGGAATAAAGCTGCTATTAGTGGATATTATACCTATTAGTTTTTCCATTAATGGACATTATAATATGGCATATACAGTATAATAAACTAATTTTCCGTTTTATTACACAAATTGCTACTTGTATTATTAAGGAATTGATGATCTCCCTTGGTAATATGAGTGGTTGAGTTTCCTTTGCTTACACAAACTATAAATTAATGAAGTTTTCTAATGTAATTAGATTCATTAACCTGACAGCTCTGCTGATAGCTTATATACGCTAAAAGCTTTGCAGCCACAACCCGCAATAAATCCGCCCTCTGTTCCCATGTGGTTGGCTTTCCCAGGCTGCATACTGACAATAACCCTATGTGCGGATGCAAAACATATCTACCACAATGACTTACTTAGGCTACGTTCACACTAGCGTTATGCTAGTTTGCGTCGGGTGACGCAGCGGTGACGCATGCGTCATGCGCCCCTATATTTAACATGGAGGACGCATGCGTTTTTGTTTGTTGCGTTGTGCGACGCATGCGTCTTTTTTGCCGCAAGCGTCGGACCAAGAAAACACAACAAGTTGCATTTTTCTTGCGTTTTGGTGCGTTTTTGCGTGCGTTGTGCGTTGCGTCGCCGACGCACAACGCTAATGTGAACGTAGCCTTACTTTCAATCTCCAAGGGCAGTAGTTGACTG
Source organism: Ranitomeya imitator (assembly GCF_032444005.1). NCBI lineage: Eukaryota > Metazoa > Chordata > Amphibia > Anura > Dendrobatidae > Ranitomeya > Ranitomeya imitator. Next base: position 60,081,023 of record NC_091283.1, on the reverse strand, counting down.
GAATTATTGATACCATTATATATCAGCGTGGATTCATTAGGATAAAACTGTACCTGAAGCAGCTATCTCCTGCAAAAGAATCTGCCACATATCAAGAAAAGCAAGAAAAGAATAAAAGTATATCTGCACCAAGGACATGAGAGCTGCAGAGAGTGCTACCACAGCAAGATAACACAAATTTACTGCAAAACCACAGTTACTTTTTTTCACACTTGTATCCCATGAGTGCATGTACGCCATTGTATACCTGCACAGTCGTATCCGTCAGAACCTTTCATTATACAATGGGAAATCTCCCGGCAGGGCTGGCTCCAGGTTTTCGTGGGCCCCGAATGAGTCTTGTAACGCCTTTAGGAGGAGAGCACCCTAGAGCGGACCCTCAGGGCCGTGGTACCGAACCTCCCCTGGGTGAGCTGAACCTAGTGATGGGATACCTATACAGGGATCGTCAGGGGCAAGCCCAGGGGTCCCAAATACCACGACTGCCAGTACCGAGAGAGTGGCTTGTAGAGGCAAGGACTAGGAAGGCATGGAGGGTAGCGGCTCGCAGATTCGTGACGAGCCACTGGGCGCAGGGTAACCAGATGTTCAGGCAAGCGAGGGATAGGTCCTGGGGCTACTGGAGTTAAGCTGGGCACGCGGATCAGGACCCACCGAAGATGCTTAGGCGGCAGGCAGTGCTGAGGAACAGACAAAGACAAGGCAGAGATTAGAGGAGTACTTAAACTAAAGTACAGGGGAGTACAGGGGAGTACACGGGGGACCTGTGTATCAGCAAAGCAAACTAACACGATAATCAGGCACCGCCTCATAGAGGAGGCTGCCTGAAAACCCTGTACCTCACAGCTATTGGCTGAAAAAGTACTTCCAGGTTAGGACACGCCGTCTCTTTAAATCACAGGAAGAGAGCGCGGCCGTGTCCTAAGACGGCCAAGGGGCGTGCGCAAGCTCCGAGAACAAGAGGCAGAACAGGAAGAGCTGCAGAGGGAGAGGTATGGCGAAGTCTCCGACTGCAGCATGCAGGGATGCCGGAGGCACAGTAGGCAGAGCAGGGTGAGAGGTGAAAGGCCGAGGGGCAGCAGCAGAGGACCTAACAAGTCTCAGGGGCCCCTTTAACACATACCACAATTCATGATGCACAGATAAGAAATAGACGTATCACAATGCCAAAGATTTCACTTACTTCTTACATTACATGAGTGATATCTATTGTAAATTCTACAAGAGCTCAGAAACCGGCGAATCCTCGCAGTACACAGCACACAGAGTGACTGCGGACTATCATTTTAGACTGGACAGTATAGTCCTCCATACAGTATTATAGGCACCACATAGTCCTCCATACAGCATTATGAGCACTACATAGTCCTCCATACAGTATTATAGGCACCACATAGTCCTCCATACAGTATTATGGGCAACCACATAGTCCTCCATACAGCATTATGAGCACTACATAGTCCTCCATACAGTATTATGGGCAACCACATAGTCCTCCATACAGTATTATAGGCACCACATAGTCCTCCATACAGCATTATGGGAAACCACATAGTCCTCCATACAGTATTATGGGCACCACATAGTCCTCCATACAGTATTATGGGCAACCACATAGTCCTCCATACAGCATTATGAGCACCACATAGTCCTCCATACAGTATTATGGGCAACCACATAGTCCTCCATACAGTATTATAGGCACCACATAGTCCTCCATACAGCATTATGGGAAACCACATAGTCCTCCATACAGTATTATGGGCACCACATAGTCCTCCATACAGTATTATGGGCAACCACATAGTCCTCCATACAGCATTATGAGCATTACATAGTCCTCCATACAGCATTATGGGAAACCACATAGTCCTCCATACAGTATTATGGGCACCACATAGTCCTTCATACAGTATTATGGGCACCACATAGTCCTCCATACAGAATTATGGGCAACCACATAGTCCTCCATGCAGTATTATGGGCAACCACATAGTCCTCCATACAGCATTATGAGCATTACATAGTCCTCCATACAGCATTATGAGCATTACATAGTCCTCCATACAGTATTATAGGCACCACATAGTCCTCCATACAGTATTATAGGCACCACATAGTCCTCCATACAGCATTATGGGAAACCACATAGTCCTCCAAACAGTATTATGGGCACCACATAGTCCTCCATACAGTATTATGGGCAACCACATAGTCCTCCATGCAGTATTATGGGCAACCACATAGTCCTCCATACAGCATTATGAGCATTACATAGTCCTCCATACAGCATTATATAGTCCTCCATACAGTATTATATGCACCAAATAGGCCTTCATACAGTATTATAGGCACCACAGAGTCCTCCATACAGTATAATGGGCACTAGATAGTCCTCCATACAGTATTATGGGCAACCACATAGTCCTCCATACAGTATTATGGGCAACCACATAGTCCTGCATACAGTATTATCGGAACCACATTGTCCTCCATACAGTATTATAGGCACTACAAAGTTCTCCAAACAGTATTATGGGCACTGCATAGTCCTGCATACACTATTATGGGAACTACATAGTCCTCCATAGAGTATTATGGGTCCCATATATTGCTCCATACAGTATAATGGGCAGCGCATAGTGCTTCATATGGTATAAAGGGCCCCGTATATTGCTCCATACAATCTAACGGGACCCATATATTGTTCCATACAGTACAAATGGCCCCATATAATGCTCCATACAGTACAATGCCTCTATATAATGCTCCATACAGTACAATGCCTCTATATAATGCTCCATACAGTACAATGGCCCCATATATTGCTCCATACAGTATATAATGGGCCCTATATATTTCTACACACAGAATAAAATCCACATATATTGCTCCATACAGTATAATGGCCCAATATACTGCTACATTCTCGGATATATACATCCAGGATCAGCTCATATGTAGTGAGCATAGAGCATTATAGGCCCCCATTCACATTAGATAAAAGTCAATCAAACCCATTGGTTTCTATGGGACCAGCTTTCCATCTGATGTGTATGGGGGGGTATTCCGATTTTCCCCTTATAGGTGATGACGGAAAAGAGCGGAGAAGAGGATTAGGCTAAAATCTCTATGGCCGATCCTTTGTTTTGGCAATGGATTTCTCCCTGTTGAAAACTCATGAACGCTGGCAGAGCTGAGCACTCATGCATACGGGGAGTGAAGACAGATAGCTGTCTGTAGAACGGATGTACACAGAACAGTTATCGCATGTGTATGTAGAGTTTAATTATAAAGCCCATCTTTCCCGTCTTGCTCACACGACTGTATTTTCGGTCTTGGTTTTGTCTATGGAAAAAAACTGACAGGGCTCGGACCAATGTTATTAAATTGGGCTGTTCAGATCACCACTTTTTCACAATGAGCCAATGTCTGTGTGAAAAGCAACTCTGCATGCACGGATTTTGGATGAGACTCAACTAGTCAAGTCTATGGGTGCGCAAAAAAAAAAAAAAAAAAATGAACTCCATTCGGATCATCGGTGCAGCATCCGATTGTTACGGATACATTTACAACTCTTAACATTGGAAACTGTATTTTTTTTGTAAATATTATTCTCTGCCGATGCATGAAAAATGGATGCCATGCGATGACAATACAGATGAAAATCGGACGACTGGTTTATATGATCGTGCGAACTCAGCCTCCTAGGGAGCGGTTCTCACCCCACTGAGGTGCTTTAGTTTTCATCCAGCCTACCTATAAGATGGAGGACATGCTGATGTTAAAGGGACTCTGTCACCTGAATTTGGCAGGACTGGTTTTGGGTCATATGGTCGGAGTTTTTGGGTGTTTGATTCACCCTTTCCTTACTCGCTGGCTGCATGCTGGCTGCAATATTGGATTGAAGTTCATTCTCTGTCCTCCATAGTACACGCCTGCACAAGGTAATCTTGCCTTGTGCAGGCATGTACTATGGAGGACAGAGAATGAACTTCAATCCAATATTGCAGCCAGCATGCAGCCAGCGGGTAAGGAAAGGGTGAATCAAACACCCGAAAACTCCGCCCATATGACCCAAAACCAGTCCCGCCAAATTCAGGTGACAGGTTCCCTTTAAGCAGTTAAAGTCACGTTTCAAGACTCAGAGAGGAACGCTATGTTCCTTAAGACCCAATCTTAAAGGGGTTTCACACTATTGGCCATATGAATCGCTCGACTGTGCTGCTTAAAATAAAAAAAAAACAAAACCTTCACACCTATCTGCCAGACCAGCGTCATTCCACTGATGTCGCCACTGTGCCTCCTGGTGGTCATGTGGAGGATTGCTCTAACAAAACCTGCATATTTCCCATAAGGGATGGGGGCAGTGTTCTGGAATCACTGCGTTGAGAAACACGTGATGGTGTCTCCGCGGTGTTGGATGTTTTGGTCTCCCCGAGGCCAATCATCTGTGACTTTATAGCCTTTTTACTAGGCACTGCTCCTAATAGCCAGATTCCTACTCCACACTGATGAGGGGCAAAAACCCCGAAACAGCTGTCTGTGGATGGATACCATGCTTGGCATAGGTGGCTTTCCTTCATAGGATGCTGCCCTTCCCGTGGTTGTTCCTTCCCGGGGAAAGGCCTGGCTATTCACTGCTTGCGTCGAGAAACACGTGATGGTGTCTCCGCAGCTTCTTTACTTGCATCTGCATATTTCCCATAAGGGATGGGGGCAGTGTTCTGGAATCACTGCGTTGAGAAACACGTGATGGTGTCTCCGCGGTGTTGGATGTTTTGGTCTCCCCGAGGCCAATCATCTGTGACTTTATAGCCTTTTTACTAGGCACTGCTCCTAATAGCCAGATTCCTACTCCACACTGATGAGGGGCAAAAACCCCGAAACAGCTGTCTGTGGATGGATACCATGCTTGGCATAGGTGGCTTTCCTTCATAGGATGCTGCCCTTCCCGTGGTTGTTCCTTCCCGGGGAAAGGCCTGGCTATTCACTGCTTGCGTCGAGAAACACGTGATGGTGTCTCCGCAGCTTCTTTACTTGCATCTGCATATTTCCCATAAGGGATGGGGGCAGTGTTCTGGAATCACTGCGTTGAGAAACACGTGATGGTGTCTCCGCGGTGTTGGATGTTTTGGTCTCCCCGAGGCCAATCATCTGTGACTTTATAGCCTTTTTACTAGGCACTGCTCCTAATAGCCAGATTCCTACTCCACACTGATGAGGGGCAAAAACCCCGAAACAGCTGTCTGTGGATGGATACCATGCTTGGCATAGGTGGCTTTCCTTCATAGGATGCTGCCCTTCCCGTGGTTGTTCCTTCCCGGGGAAAGGCCTGGCTATTCACTGCTTGCGTCGAGAAACACGTGATGGTGTCTCCGCAGCTTCTTTACTTGCATCTGCATATTTCCCATAAGGGATGGGGGCAGTGTTCTGGAATCACTGCGTTGAGAAACACGTGATGGTGTCTCCGCGGTGTTGGATGTTTTGGTCTCCCCGAGGCCAATCATCTGTGACTTTATAGCCTTTTTACTAGGCACTGCTCCTAATAGCCAGATTCCTACTCCACACTGATGAGGGGCAAAAACCCCGAAACAGCTGTCTGTGGATGGATACCATGCTTGGCATAGGTGGCTTTCCTTCATAGGATGCTGCCCTTCCCGTGGTTGTTCCTTCCCGGGGAAAGGCCTGGCTATTCACTGCTTGCGTCGAGAAACACGTGATGGTGTCTCCGCAGCTTCTTTACTTGCTCTAACAAAACAGTGAAAGCTGCAGCGGATCAGCGGTTGCTGATTGGCTGCAGTGGGGATATGACATATCACATGACTGTCAGGGGACACAGTGTCTGTCCTGGAAGTAGGAATTTTTGATTCTTAAAGGGATTGTTCTGGACTTTAACAATAATGGGATATTCTTAGGACGGGTTATCAATGTCTCATTGGTGGGTGGGGGTGCGACACCCTGCGTACACCCTGATCAGCTGTTCTCAGTGCTGTCAGCGGCTGGAACAACACAGCTCCATCGACAGAATAGTGGCCCCGGCCGGGTACTGCACATCTGCCCCCTACTGATTTGATTGCAGTACCCAGCCGGGGCCATTATTACGGCGACAGAGTTGCGATGTGCAGCTCCGCCAATGAGCGGTCCTGGCTGCCGCCTACAAAGGGGATTAATCGGCGGGGATGCTGAATGCCGCACCCCCACTGATCAGACATTGATGACTATACTAAGAATAGACCATCAATAAAGTCTTGGACAACCCCGTTAAAGAGCTGCCCAGTAGTGGACAACCCCTTTATCATCATCTTGCCAACTGCCCCCAACCCCTTGTACTGGGGACCCCCTTATAGATTCAGCCTCAGAGGCGCAGTGACCGTCACAGGTGCAATCTTTTTCCCTTTCACATTAACACCCTTCTAATGAGCGATTTTTTTGCCTCTGGTGGACATAACTTTTTTTTCCATCTACATGGCCATATTGGAGCTTGTTTTTCATTTTGGAGGGTGCGGGGGGGAGGGGGGGGTGGAAGTCTTATTTTTTCCTGGCTCTCTTAACCCCTTACCGACATCGGGCGTAATAGTACGCCGAACTCTGAATCCCTCCCTTTGATGTGGGATCCAGCGGTGAGCCCACATCTTTTCTGGGACATGTCAGCTGTTTTGAAAAGCTGACATGTGCACGAAATAGCCGTGGGAGGAATCATGATCCACCCGTGGATATTAACTAGTTAAATGCTGCTGTCAAAGTCTGACAGCAGCATTTAAATGGCACTTCCAGCAATCGTGCCAGAAATTCGCACACCGGTGACCCCTGGGGGGAGGGGGGGGGGGTCATCGGTGCGTCAGCATGACAACCAGAGGTCTCCTGGAGACCTCTATTGTTGTCAGTACCGGATTGCTAAGAGCGCCACCCTGTGCTCGGCGCTCATAGCAAGTCAGTAATTCAGCTACATAGAGGCGAACTGATCATAGCCCCTATGTAGCAGAGCCGATCGGATTATGGCAGCTTCTAGTCTCCTATGGAGGCTATAAAAGCATGCCAAAAGTGAAAAAAAAATTTAAAAAAAATATAAAAAAAAATATATAAAACTTCAAATCACCCCCCTTTTGCCCCATTCAAAATAAAAAAATAAAATAAAAACCTACACATATCTGGTATTGCTGAGTTCAGAATCGCCCGATCTATCAATAAAAAAATGAATTAACCTGATCACTAAACGGCGTAGTGAGAAAAAAAATCAAAATGCCAGAATTACTTTTTTTTGGTCGCTGCGACATTGCATTAAAATGCAATAACGGGCGATCAAAAGAACGTATCTGCCCCGAAATGGTATCAATAAAGACGCCAGCTCCGCACGCAAAAAATAAGCCCTCACCCAACCCCAGATCATGAACAATGGAGACGCTACGGGTATCGGAAAATGGCGCAAATTTTTTTTATTTTTCATTTTTTTAGCAAAGTTTGAATTTTTTTTTCACCACTTACCGTATATACTCGAGTATAAGCCGAGAATTTCAGCCCTTTTTTTAGGCTGAAAGTGCCCCTCTCGGCTTATACTCGAGTCATAATCAGGGGTCGGCAGGGGAGGTGGAGCAGCAGCTGTGTAATCATACTCACCTACTCCTGGTGCAGTCCCTCGTTCCCCGGCAGCTTCTTCTTGTAGTGAGCAGTCACATGGTACCGCTCATTACAGTAATGAATATGGGCCCCACTCCACTCCCATAGGGGTGGAGCTGCATTTTCATTACTGTAATGAGCGGTACCATGAGACCGCTCACTACAGGAAGAAGCTGCCGGGGAACCAGCAACCACACCGGGAGCAGGTGAGTATAACGCAGTGCGCTATATTCACCTGCTCCATGTTCCACCGCCGCCGGAAGCCGCTGCGTCTTCCCCGTCCTCTGCAGTGACGCTCAGGTCAAAGGGCGTGATGACGTGATTAGTGTGCGTGTCGCCCTCTGCCTGAACAGTCAGTGCGGAGGACGGGGGAAAACAGAGCAGTGCCGACGGTGGAACAGGGAGCAGGTGAATATAGCAAGTGCCGGGGGCCTGAGCGACGAGAGGTGAGTATGTGATTTTATTTTTTGTCGCAGCAAAAACTTATGGGGCAAATGTCTACATGGAGTATCTTGTGGGGCAATATCAATGTTTGTGCTGCATTATATGGGGCAAATGTCTGTATGGAGCATCTTATGGGACTATAATCAACATTTGTGCAGCATTATATGGGGCATATTTTAATATGGAGCATCTTATGGGGCCCATCATAAACTTTATGGAGCATTATATGGGGCTCCTGATTCTTTTTTTTTTTTACATTTACCGGTAGCTGCTGCATTTCCCCCTCTAGGCCTATACTCGAGTCATTAAGTTTTCCCAGTTTTTTGTGGCAAAATTAGGGGGGTCGGCTTATACTCGGGTCGACTTATACTTGAGTATATACGGTAGATAAAAAAGCACCTAGACATGTTTGGTGTCTATGAACTCGTAACGACCTGGAGAATCATAATGGCAGGTCAGTTTTAGCATTTCGTGAACCTAGCAAAAAACAAACACAAAACAAATGTGGGATTGCACTTTTTTGCAATTTCACCGCACTTGCTATTTGTTTCCCATTTTCTAGTACATGACATGGTAAAACCAATGATGTCGTTCAAAAGTACAACTCGTCCCGCAAAAAATAAGCCCTCACATGGCCATATTACCGGAAAAATAAAAAAGTTATGGCTCTGGGAAGAAGGGGGGTGAAAAAGGCTCTGATCATGAAGGGGTTAATTAAGCATCTAAGGGTGTGTTTCCACGTTAAGGAAACGCTGCGTAGAGCCGCAGCGTCAAACACGCAGCGTTCAGATGTTACGGCATAGTGGAGGGGATTTCATGAAATCCCGTCTCCACTATGCATTAAAAGACGCATGCGGCAGACCCGCGGAAACGCACATGCGGCGTGTCTTTTAAGAACGCAGCATGTCCTTACATTGCAGAAACAATGCAAAAACAACGCAGGTGACCTGCCAGTGACCTCAGGTGCAGATTTGGTGCAGATTTTACCTGCGTAAAATCCTGACCAAATCCTGATGCAATCCTGAACCCTTACGGTATGTGTCCACAGGCCGTTTTGCATCCGGACTAGCTGCGGATTGAACGCTGCGTGGAGCCGCAGCGTTCAATCCGCAGCGTCAGATATTACAGCATAGTGGAGGGGATGTTATGAAATCCCGTCTCCACTATGCGTGGTAACAAGCATCCGGTGGCCCTGCGATTCCAGACATGCGGCGCGTGTTTTTAGATCGCAGCATGTCCGTTTATCTTGCGGCGACACTGCGCTGCCGCAAGGTAAAACACAGGGCCCTATGTGTGGGGTGCGGTGATTCCGGATGTGTGCAATGAACACCTCTGGCATCATCGTGTCTCCAGAAGGGGGCGGAGCGAGTTTGCCGCTCCGTCCAAAGCGCCGGCCATCCTGAACGTGGACATGTACCATTACTATAAACTTACCTTGTAATGTCATGACATCCTGTTAAGTCCAGATCTGTCCGGATCCCAGAATTCCAAGCGGCGGAAGTTCACCGACCTCCATATTGGGACACCCAAGTGATGGGTGTCTCAATATGGAAATTGCTGGTGGTACCAACCTATTGTGCAGTACCACCAGAGGAACACCATCATAGTAACATAGTTAGTAAGGCCGAAAAAAGACATTTGTCCATCCAGTTCAGCCTATATTCCATCATAATAAATCCCCAGATCTACGTCCTTCTACAGAACCTAATAATTGTATGATACAATATTGTTCTGCTCCAGGAAGACATCCAGGCCTCTCTTGAACCCCTCGACTGAGTTCGCCATCACCACCTCCTCAGGCAAGCAATTCCAGATTCTCACTGCCCTAACAGTAAAGAATCCTCTTCTATGTTGGTGGAAAAACCTTCTCTCCTCCAGACGCAAAGAATGCCCCCTTGTGCCCGTCACCTTCCTTGGTATAAACAGATCCTCAGCGAGATATTTGTATTGTCCCCTTATATACTTATACATGGTTATTAGATCGCCCCTCAGTCGTCTTTTTTCTAGACTAAATAATCCTAATTTCGCTAATCTATCTGGGTATTGTAGTTCTCCCATCCCATCACACCACACACACACACTGTATATGCTGTAAGCACCACACACACTGTATACACCGTACACACCACACACGCTGTATACGCCGTACACACCACACACGCTGTATACGCCGTACGCACCACACACGCTGTATACGCCGAACACACCACACACGCTGTATACGCCGTACACACCACACACGCTGTATATGCCGTACACACCACACACGCTGTATACGCCGTACGCACCAAACACCACACACGCTGTATACGCCGTACACACCACACACGCTGTATACACCGTACACACCACACACGCTGTATACGCCGTACACACCACACCCGCTGTATACGCCGTACACACCACACACGCTGTATACGCCGCACACACCACACACGCTGTATACGCCGTACACACCACACACGCTGTATACGCCGTACACACCACACACGCTGTATACGCCGTACGCACCACACACTGTATACGCCGTACACACCACACACACACACACACTGTATACGCCGTACACACCACACACACTGTATACGTCGTACACACCACGCACACTGTATACGCCGTACGCACCACACACTGTATACGCCGTACGCACCACACACTGTATACACCACGCACACTGTATACGCCGTACATATCACACACTCTATATGCCATACACACCACACACACTGTATACGCCATACGCACCACACACACTGTATACGCCATACGCACCACACACACTGTATATGCCGTACACACCACACACACTGTATACGCCATACGCACCACACACACTGTATACGCCATATGCACCATGCACACTGTATATGCCGTATGCACCACACACACTGTATACGCCGTACACACCACACACACTGTATACGCCGTACGCAGCCTCTTGAACGGTACAACCAGCGGAACACCGTCGCGAACATGCCGCCATTGAGATCAGCCGAATGATTCACTGACTGCCGCCATCTTTGTACAGGAGGAGCGCATGTGCAGTTTTAATGTGACTGCCACTATCTGTCGGCACAAAGATAGCGGCAGTCTGATTTACTGCGGCTGCACGAATTACGCGCAGGTGCAGTGAATCATTCGGCTGATCCCGGCGGCAGATGCGCGACGTGTCTACAGACAGAGGAAGCCGGTCACATTAACGGGGTTTTCCCATGAACGAAAGTTAATTTTAAAAATTGTCTGTGTCTGACCGTGTACAGAGCATACCACATCTCCTGGGCAGGGGAGGAAGCAAAAGACAATACTGACATTACAGCAGGGGATCGCAGAGGATACATTTTGTGAGATTAAATATTTTTTAAAAACAGTCAGTGAAATATTTTACCTCACAAAATGTATCCTCTGCGATCTCCTGCTGTAATGTCAGTATTGTCTTTTGCTTCCTCCCCTTCCCAGGAGCTGTGGTATGTTCGGTACATGATCAGACACAGACAATTTTTAACATGAACTTTTGTTCGTGGGAAAACCCCTTTAAAAAGCAAATATCAATGCCAACATGGCTCCTCCTACAATGTACGCCGATGACAATGAAAGGAAAGCAGCAAAGGCACAACGTCGAAGACAACAATGGGCAAATGAGACTCTCGAGCAATTCTCACCGCTGCACAGCCGGCCCCATGGTCTAGTACACTGATAGCTGTAGCTCTGCGTTCCTGCCGCTCACCGGACGGTAACGAGCCGCTCTCCTCTCTGCAGGGCAGCGCCATTACGCCAATAAGGCTACGTTCACATTAGCGTTGCGTCGGGCGCAGCCGCGGAGACGTATGCTTCCCGATATTTAACATGGGGGCGCATGGACATGCGTTGCTCTTGCGTTTTGTGACGCATGCGTCACTGTGGCGCAACTGTCAGGGCGCAGAGGACTCAGCATGATGCAGTTTTTTCTGCGCCAAAAAGCATGCAAAAGTGAACGCATGCGTCACAAAACGCTGCGTTGTTCATGCGTTTACATTTGCGTTGTGTCGCCGACGCTGCACCGCACAACGCAAATGTGAACGTAGCCCAACACACATAGCGTTTTATAAACTTTTCCAGAAAAAAAATAAAAGTTTGTGTTGCTCTTTGTTTAACTGCGGATCTGCAGCGGCGGCATGTAAGGGGGTGAAGGTCCGGGATCAGAGACATCTCCGACCCCAGCAGCTGCTGCAGATTCATACACACCTACTTACAGGACCGGGGCACAATACTGGAAAGGCGGCAACAGCCAAGAGGAAAATACTCAACCCTCCCCCCATTGGTTCCATCTCCCTCATTTACAAGGTCTCCTGGGACTTGTAGTTCATCAACAACACACTCCCCACCCTCCCAGTACCAGCTCTCCGCCGGGACTCAGTCACGTGTGTCAGGTCAGACCCTTGCAGTTGGCATGGTAACACTTCCGACACCTGATTAAAGTGCAGCCGTTCTAATTGGCTGCTTGGAAGGTCAGCTGACCCAAACGTTCGACCAACTGGAACGCCACTGCCGGGAAAAAAAGGCGGGCTTACCATTGACGTACGTGAAGTAGAACCAATAGCAGAGCGAGGGTGGCGGATAGGAGCAAATGGGAGTGAAGGGCGGTGTTGTCTTGGGAGACCGGCGGTTTAACTGACCGAGGGGAGCTGCTGAAGGAAGGGGAAGAAAGAAAGGTGAGTGCGGGAGGAGTGCGCGGCTCCGGTGTGTGACGGCGGCGGTGTGCTGTATTCTCCTCACGGTGACTCCTCTGTCCGTGCGCTGCCTGATCTCATTACTGTAATCTGCCACCTGGGTCATCCTCTACTCTTGTAAACTAGTTAATCCCTGTAATACTGGGCTCCAGCCTGTGGCCCCATAACAGTCATAGAACTACAACTCCCAGCATGCGCCTCTCAGACTACTGCACAACTACAACTCCCAGCATGCGCCTCTCAGACTACTGCAGAACTACAACTCCCAGCATGCGCCTCTCAGACTACTACAGAACTACAACTCCCAGCATGCGCCTCTCAGACTACTACAGAACTACAACTCCCAGCATGCGCCTCTCAGACTACTGCACTACAACTCCCAGCATGCGCCTCTCAGACTACTGCAGAACTACAACTCCCAGCATGCGCCTCTCAGACTACTACAGAACTACAACTCCCAGCATGCGCCTCTCAGACTACTACAGAACTACAACTCCCAGCATGCGCCTCTCAGACTACTGCACTACAACTCCCAGCATGCGCCTCTCAGACTACTGCACTACAACTCCCAGCATGCGCCTCTCAGACTACTGCAGAACTACAACTCCCAGCATGCGCCTCTCAGACTACTACAGAACTACAACTCCCAGCATGCGCCTCTCAGACTACTGCACAACTACAACTCCCAGCATGCGCCTCTCAGACTACTGCACTACAACTCCAGCATGCGCCTCTCAACTACTACAGAACTACAACTCCCAGCATGCGCCTCTCAGACTACTACAGAACTACAACTCCCAGCATGCGCCTCTCAGACTACTGCACAACTACAACTCCCAGCATGCGCCTCTCAGACTACTGCACTACAACTCCAGCATGCGCCTCTCAACTACTACAGAACTACAACTCCCAGCATGCGCCTCTCAGACTACTACAGAACTACAACTCCCAGCATGCGCCTCTCAGACTACTGCACAACTACAACTCCCAGCATGCGCCTCTCAGACTACTGCACTACAACTCCCAGCATGCGCCTCTCAACTACTACAGAACTACAACTCCCAGCATGCGCCTCTCAGACTACTACAGAACTACAACTCCCAGCATGCGCCTCTCAGACTACTGCACAACTACAACTCCCAGCATGCGCCTCTCAGACTACTGCACAACTACAACTCCCAGCATGCGCCTCTCAGACTACTACAGAACTACAACTCCCAGCATGCGCCTCTCAGACTACTACAGAACTACAACTCCCAGCATGTGCCTCTCAGACTACTGCACAACTACAACTCCCAGCATGTGGCTGTGAAACTACTGCACAACTACAACTCCCAGCATGTCCTGGTATCTGCTTGAATTGGTCTTCGATCTGTGGTTTGGCCAGAGCTTGCCTGCCATTTGTCGAGGACCCCTGCGTGCAGAGACTGGGACATGCTGGGACTTGTAGTCTTACATCAGCTGGAGGCCACCACCCTATGACATACAGAATAGAGCAGACTTGTGCTCGCAGCCATGATTGCCCCCGTCCTGACTGTGAACTAAGGGGTGATGTGCAGCCTTGTCTCATGACAGGGAACCCGTCACATCCATAAACACTATCTACCTGCGGATATAGGGTTAATCTGCATTTAAAAGGAATCTGTCAGTAGGTTGCTGTTATGTAATCCGAGAGTAGCATAATTCAGGGGTGGAGACCCTGATTCCAGTGATGTCGCTTACTGGGCTGCTTCCTGCAGTTATGATACAATCACTGTTTTCCCTTCTGCAGATCTAGCAGTGCTCTGAATGCTGAGCTCTGTATAACCCTGACCACATCACTGGCTGCTTTCTGTGTACACTGTGCATAGGCAGGAAGCTGCTAATCAGTGCTGGGGGTGTGGCTGGACTAGGAGGCACGGCACACCTAGTCACGTAGTGATAATCTCTTTCTGATAAAACACTGGTTTTATTGAAACAACATAACACAGCAAAATAAGTGACACATCGCTGGAATCCGGGTCTTTGCTGACAGATTCCCTTTAGACGTTGCTTAGCTGGCGCTTTGGAACAGATGCATGACGGAGAAAATGGCGTCCTGATTCGCCCTGCAGCCATCGGGATGGTGACAGGAGTGGTTACGGCGCGGTCTTACTGTGACAGCTGGGGTCCCGTCGCCGCCATCCTGGTGAATCTATAAGATCCGGCTGCGCTCATGGACTGTTACATTGACTACACGCTGTGAGGCTGAAGGATAGAAGGTCCAGGTCCCCTAAGGAGACTAAAAAGAATAAACATTTAAGAATATGAAAGAAACTAATTCAAATCATTCCTCTTTTTACTATCCAAAAATAAAGAAAGTAAAAAATGAAATCTACTTAGTATCCCCACATCTGTAAAAGTCCAATCTATGAAAATCTAAAACTACTTTACATCATTTACTTTCAGTTAAGGAGAAAAAAAAATCCAAACCCCTTAATTGTCTTTCCCGCTTGTACGCCCCTTATGTACCCCAAAAGGGTGCCGATAAAACCATCTCAATGCCCATATAGAAGCCCTCACAACACGGATCCCTCGGTGGAGAAGTCAGTTATTGATCGCAAACCAAATTTTTACGTATTTTGTTCACCTTTTGTCTTGACTCAGGATCCGATCATGGACGACCCGGAGTTGGCGGAAGCGCGCTGCGTCTTCAGAGGTATAGAGCACGTCCTGCGTGTCCGTAACGCGGGGGAGCGGCTGGAAGTGGAGGTGGAAGATGCGCTGACTACGGACCAGTGGAGGGGGGAGTTTGACGCTGAGTGTGAGTATGGCTTGGTATACCGACGCCTCCGTACGTGCACAGCGCGCCCGGCCAGCCTGGGGTTACATTCACAAGCTCAAACGCATCCATAGGCCTCCATGGAGCTCACAGATGCCCCAAAAAGTGTCCCCTTGGCTTCCATCTGCAGCAGTAGTCATCAGTGCCTTTATTCTATCCCTGACTGGCCCCCAAGGGCTCGCTCCCACTAGCCATGTGATTGGACAAATGCGATCCGATAAAAAAAATCTGATTGCGCTCGGCTGGATGTTAGCCTATGGTACCGCTCAGATCCGCCATTATTTTCACGTGCTGATTCAGCATGCACCAACAATCCCAGCATTCTGCGATCGGATCGCACGCACCCATATAAGTCTGTGTGGTGTGAAACATCGCGCCGCACTCGGATATCACCCAAGAGCAGTGCGATTCCCGCGGACGTCGGCAATGGAGGAGAAGGAGAAATTAATTTCTCCGTCCACTCCGCAGCTGTGCTCAGATTCTTTAATGCGGGAGGATCGGAGTACAGAGCACTGACCCTCGGACCACGCTCCCAGCAGAGCAGGAGCCGAGGGTCATTGGCATATCACACCCGAGGCCGTACGCTTGTGGGACCCCGGCCTTACTTGTCACCACCCTGGAGAAAGCCAAAAAGGAGACGCTACCTTGAACCAGTTACTGGCATTAACCATTCCAATATCTCACACCATCAAAGTGATTTTATTTCATATACCATACTTTTTTTTTTTTTTTCTGTTTTCCCAAACCTGATTATAACACATAAAGTTCCTGAGCCCCAAAGCAAAATCCCCCTACAGCAGGGGTCCCCAACTCCAGTCCTCAAGGCCCACCAACATGTCACGTTTTCAGGATTTCCTTAGTCTTGCCCAGGTAATAATTGCATCACCTGTGCAATGCAAAGGAAATCCTGAAAACATGACCCGAGCGATCACAGGTTTTTAATAGTATTGATCCTCTCCTATGAGTCAAAAGGAGGGCCCCCCGCTAGGCTCCAGGTCTACCCCCCCCCTCCACTAGGCTCCAGGTCTACCCCCCCCCCCCCTCCCGCTAGGCTCCAGGTCCCACGCAGCCCCCCCTCCCCCCTCCCTTCCCGCTAGGCTCCAGGGCCCGCATGCAACTACTGCACTCACTATAGTTACTCCTCTGCTTGCATGCGTCCTGTGGTCTGTAAAGTACAATCTGTCTAATTGGTAAGTTATAGACTTCCCTGCTCTGATCTGCAGGTGATTCACAATCTTTATTTTAAGTATAAAAGGCAACTGTTTTTTTGTTGTTGTTTTTTTTTCTTTATCGAATTTTTTTCAGAATTTATTCCAACCACATCAGTCCTTCTCTCCAGCATCAATTCTCAGTGTGACAAACACATGGGCCCTTTCCCTGGAGGCTGTGGACCCCACCATGAGATGTTCAGAGTCTGGAGGAGACACGCGATGAGCAGACTCTCATGAACTTTCAGCCTGTTTCTAGTAACAGGGTTTATAATCGTCAATATTTCCACTGTTTCTTGATTGTTTCTCATTGTATTTTTACTTGTCACCAGTCATTGAAGACCTCACACACAAGACAGGAAACTTTAAACAATATTCCATCTTCTGCAATATGCTGCACTCCGCTCTCACTCAGGTATTTTTTTTGAAAAAGGATCTATATCCGAAACGTTGCCACGCCGTCCAGGCATTAAAAGACCACTAAAATATATATATATATATATATACACACACACACACACACACACACACACACACACACACACACACACACACACACACACACACACACACACACACACACACACACACACACGCTCTTATCATAAGAAAAGAGGTAATGTGTGACGTTCCTGTAAATACACTTTTAATCTGGTAATCCGGAAAGTCTGCCGTATTTTATTTATTTTGCTTGCAATATTGTAATGTCGCTAGATTAGACAATCCAGGAGATTATCTATGGTTACATAGGCCACTAATGTTTGGTGCGGTTGTTTCTGACCTCAAAAAAATTTTTTTTTTTTTTTTTTTTCCCCCCCCCCCCCCACCAGCGATCACAGTGAAGGGGCTGAAAGAGTCGTACCCCTCTAATGTGTGTCCTGTATTGCCGCACGTCCGTCCTTAAAGCAGTTGTACCATGAGTATAACTTATTACCTATCCTGCAAATACAATGATTGCGGCTCGGATCCTGTTAAATCAGGAATACTGGGGTCTGAAATCTGTGCTTTTAATGGAGCCGAGATCTGTGGGGCTGGCGTGCAGCGCTCCACTATCTCTTTTGGTAACATAATCACTTTATTGTGCCTGCTTGATTGTCCGGGGACTCGTAATTGGTAAGGTTCCCTTGGGTGGGCTCCCTAGTCCAGTCAATAAGCCCTCTTTCACTTCCCACAGGGTAAGCGATGATGTGAAGGTGGCCTAAGTACGGTAATTGACTTCAGTCGTAAAGTGTTACTGACATTGTGATGGAAAGTGAATGTGACGCACCAAGTTTTTATGGATTTACTAAACTCCTCTCCATGTCCCATCGTCCCCGCAGAGCAGTGAGTCTGTGACCCTAGACCTCCTGACGTACGCTGACTTGGAGTTACTGCGGCACCGGAAAGCTGGAGGAGCGCAGCGTTCAGCCCCCCCGGCCAGAAGCGCGTCGCTTACATCCAAGCGATACTTGATACTGATCTACTCGGTGGAATTTGACAGGTGAGTCCCGTTGGCGCCTCTCGCTCGCTTATGACTGTATATTCGCTACGTTCTGTTTGCTCAGGTAATCGTATATTTGCAGGATACATTATCCCCTCCCTCTTCCCTACATTGGAAAGCCAGACCCCGTGCACTTAAGACAAGTAATTCGAGGATTAAAGGATGAACTGGCCGCTCTGAAACTGGCGCCGGGCGAGGAAAGTCGGGAGACCGAGATCCGGAGGCTCAGAGAAGAGTAAGTGTTGTAATGGCCGCCCTTCTTCCCATATCGCCCATCAGATATTCCATAGTTCTGTTTGGTGTTTTCCTTTATTTCTAGGCTACAGCGGGTAACGCAGGAAAAACAAGAGGCCGAACTTTCCTTACAGAGGGTGCAGGACATGGAAATTCCTAATGGCAAAGAAGCCAGTCATGTCCGTATCCTGAAGAGAGCGGTGCAGACCCTGGAGTCCGAGCTGCAGAAGGAGAGGAGCAGAAGTCAGCGGCTGGCGAGTAAGAGGAAGGAGGAGTGCAGGCAACTGACGGAGCAGGTAAGGCAACAACAAAACCTTACACGTCTCCTTACTCTGGTCTTTAGGGTGCAGTGATTTGTCTGAGCTCCTTTCACCCTTTGCATTGTGAGCGTTAAATGTGCAACTTAAAGGGGTTGTCCAAAACTAGGGCAATCCCTTCTTAAACTAAATGTTTGGCCCCAATAAAATAATTGAGCCTGTACTCCCCTCCTGTGCCAGTGCCATTCTAACGGTGTCGGCACTTGCGATCCCGGGGCTGTGATGCAGTTGTATGATAAGTGATGCCAGCACCCAATCAGCGCTGGCGTCACTGTCGCCGCCTTCGGACAAACTGTACATGAAGACAAAGTCCGGGCTGCAGCTTATTCCCGGCGGCTTCTTCATGTTCAGTTCATATGATGGCGGAGACAGTGACACCAGCGCTGATTGGGTGCCGGCATCACTTGTCACAACATCACATCACTGCCCCGGAGAGAGCGAGCGCCAACACCATGGGATCAGCGCCAGCAAAGGAGCTGAGTATAGGCTTTATTACTTTATTGGGGCTGAACATTTAGTTTAAGAAGGGGCCGTCCTAGTAATGGATAATCCCTTTAACTCCACCATTTTTACAACAATATCAACAGTAGTGAGGTGTGTGTGTTTTTTTTTTTTTTTTTCATGGTGATTGTTAGAGTAGTAACTTAACGAGATCTTGTCACTAGATTCGGAGTAAAACATAGCTACCTGCAATCGCCCCAGCCAGGCCTCGACCAATCAGCGATGGGCACAGCGACGATGATGTCATAAAGGACGTAGACATCTTGCGTCTGATTGGTCGAGGCCGCCAGGCTTCGACCAAATCAGCAACAGCCACAGTATCGACGTAGATGTCATAATGGTTGCCATGGCGATGATGATGTCATAAAGGTTGCCTCAACCAATCAGCGACGGGCACAGTCTGCCGCTAATTCTGGAATCATCATTGTCCATATACTACGGGGACATGCATATTCTAGAATACCCGATGCGTTAGAATCGGGCCACAATCTAGTATATATATAATTGTCTAAGGGTTTTTCCGTCTGTCTATCTGTCTGTCCTGGAAATCCCGGCTCTCTGTTGACTAATCAGAGACCGGCACAGCATCGACGTAGAAATCCCGCGTCTCTGATTGGTCGAGGCCTGGGGGCCTCGACCAATCAGCAACGGGCACAGCGACGATGATGTCATAAAGGACGTAGACATCTCACGTTTCTGGTTCAGCGACGGGCACAGTATCGACGTAGATGTCATAATGGTTGCCATGGCGAGGATGATGTCATAAAGGTCGCCTCGACCAATCAGCGACGGGCACAGTCTGCCGCGAATTCTGGAATCATCATTGTTCATATACTACGGGGACATGCCTATTCTAGAATACCCGATGCGTTAGAATCGGGCCACAATATATATATATATATCCCTTAGAATCTGCCTCCAGAGCTTATTGTAAATGAAAGGGTATGTGTAATGACGGCCAGTCTGCTCTCCTTATCTACATGTCTCATTGGTAACGACCCCTGTCATTTAAGATACGCTCTGGAGGCAGATACTCAGGGGGATCTATGTCCGGCCCATAGATCTTAACAGCTCATTTACATAATAAGAAAAATGTGTTTTTCTCTGGAATAAGACATCATACCGCAGATATCAAGGTGTCATTTTATTCACCTTTCTATGACCTGTGTGTCCATATAGACGGCTGATGAGGGTTCATCCTAGTGATTGATTCCCTTTAAGAATCCGTTTCCCACTTCATCTGATTTGTTTTAATTCAGCTGGAGGAATTGCGAGCCATGGAACGGACCCTTCGCCTGAAAGTAAAAAGTCTAAGCACAGAGCTGGCAATGTATAAAAGAGGGTGAGTTGGGTGAGGGAGTGCAGTTCGGTAATGATACAACGTCCTTTTATTTATTTTTATAAATAGTTCTTCGTCATTCAATCCCTTTTTTTTCAGACGTGTGACACCTACAGCCCCGTCCCCCCAGAGTCGCTCCAGCTCTGCTGGTCGGGGGCCTGTTCATCGAAGCTCATCCAGAGGAGAATCTGCTACACGGAGAGACCGGTCCACGTCACGGGACAGAAGTGGATTTGTCTCCCGAGAAGGAAGGAGTCTCACTAGGCAGCCGAGACAGTCCCCGTCCCCTGTGGGTAAGTGGCATGATTTTGGCCTATCATCACCTTCTGTAGATGTGCCTGCACTCAGTCTTCCCCATTACATTCAGGAACATAAAAACTTTGCAGCAAAATGCAAAAAACTTCATCCTTCTATTGATTTCTATAGGAGCAGCCGAAATTCCCCATTGGTACTGTAGCTCCCACTCCTTCATAAGAAGAGCAGGTTTAGGTCTCATCCCTTGCAGTGAACTATGATTTCCATAAAGGCCGTAGCCGTCACTTGGATGTCTGTCCGCCTTGTGCTAGACGCATCAAGGGACAATAAAATGATTGGTCAAGTAAAGGGGCCATAATGGCTGCTTTGTTTTCTGTTCCGTTCATTCTTGAATTAATTTTTATTTTTTTGAGCTGCAATGTCATGTCCTGCATCTGCTGACCGAAAAACGAGACTTTGTATGTAAGGGAACCCTTATGGCAAAACAATGGGCGCCTTGTGGATGGACACTGGGTCCTGTGACCACTACAGTTCCTGACCAAATACTAAAATTTTATTTATTACAGGAAAAAAAAATAAAAACAGAACTTGGTACACCGCCATGGAGCATAGAGCAACTGAAAGCGTTCGTCCCATCTTCAGACGTGGGTATTGTCTAGAGATGGACGGTAAGATTTGGGGGATCCTGTCTATTGACCAGGTCAGTAGCTGCTGGATGGGAGGCTCGAAAATCTCTCACCTTCCTGGAGGAAAGATTCATAGATCTACTGTCCAGCGACCAGAGACTACTGACCTGACTGATGGCCCAGAATCCCATGGATTGATCCGTCCAGATTTAGAATTGTTGGCTCGATCTTGTAAACCAGGGCTGTGGAGTCAAGAAGCCAAACCTCCAACTTTTTCCCTTCACCATGACAGCACCGTACGTGAGAGATGGCATCCGCCCCCAGGAACAGGAAACCTGTAGCAGAGATATAAGAATGGGGCGGCCCCTCTCTCCTCAGTTTGGTTTCCTGTTCCTGCAGGTGGACGCCTGTTGCAGAGCTCCTACCTCCGGAGGGATACCCCCTCTGATGAGTCCGGTCCGGAGGCCGAGGTCCGCGGGGGGGCAGCCATGCTCGGCGGCGCTGCGTGCGGTGCTGCCCGGGTGAAGGGGCTTCTGTGCGCGCCTGTTTTCTCCCCTCGCCGGACTCCCCGGCGACCGCTCTGGGCAGGAGGCAGGTCCGGGGGGCGTGTCCTTCACTGACGCCGGCCGCCGAAGTGAAGGAGGACGACTTCCGGTCGCGCCGGAAGTAGCGTCACACGCCGAAAGGAGCCGGTGTGCTGGACACTTCCGGATGGAAGCTGCTCCAGAGGCGCGCACACCGCTCCTTCTACTGTATATAATAGAAGCGGCAAGAGGGATCGCTGGTTCTACACTTCAAGCAATCGCCTGAAGATGACCGAACCAGCGATGGATCCAGAGACGCTGCTGATGCCTGCGCCCAGAATGTCTGAGGAGACTCACGCTACCGCGGTATCTGGGGTCCTGGAGGGGTGAGTGCCTTTGTAAGGCAAACCACACACTGATACCCTGTACACTGTGTTTTTTAGGGAAAGAAAACCACTTCCAAACAGAAAAATAGGGCCTGTCCACTATGTAAGGACACTCTCCCCAAGCTATACAGCAAGAAAATCTGCCAGCCCTGTATCGATAAAACAGTTGCGGAGGAATCATCTTCCTTATTACAAAATATTAAATCGATTATACGAGAGGAAGTTAAGTCCACGGTTAAGGAGCAGCTGAAACATCACACAAAGGGAACCCCACCTCCCCCAACAAGTGAGCAAGGGTCGGACGTAGATTCAGGGGAAGAGTCGGGAGCCTTAACCCCCTCTGATGCCTCAGATTTAGACTCCTCAGATGAGGAGTATGGTCACCCTTATTTTCAATCAGAAGATATTGGAAAGCTGCTCAAACTAGTCAGAACGACTATGGGAGTAGAGACTCCTAAGGAACCGCGGACAGTCCAAGATACTATGTTTAGTAATTTGGAGGAGAAAAAGAAGAAATTTTTTCCCTTCCATGATAACATAGTCAATTTAATAAAACTGGAGTGGAAAAAGCCTAATAAAAAGATGTCCATCCCTCAGGCTTTGAAACGCAAATACCCCTTTAACGAGGAGGTCTGTGAGAAGTGGGATAAGGCGCCTAAGTTAGATGCAGCCATCGCCAGCACCTCTAAGGGGGTTGCTTTACCATTTGAGGACATGGGAGCCCTAAAAGACCCCCTCGACAAAAAAGCAGATGCTTTTCTAAAGTCGGCCTGGGAAGCAGCAACATGGTCATTTAAACCCGGGGTTGCTGCCACTTGCACGGCACGGGCTATGGTCAAGTGGTTGGAGGAGTTAAGTGACCAAATCAGAAACAAATGCCCGAGAGAGAGACTACTGGAAGCATTGCCCTCTCTTCAGGGCGCCGCGAGGTTCCTGGCGGATGCCTCAATAGACTCCGTGAGGAGTGCCGCACGTGCATGTGCTTTATCCAATTCAGGACGTAGAGCATTGTGGCTGAAGAATTGGACAGCTGACTTTCAGTCGAAGGTCAAACTCTGCGGAGTACCCTGTGAAGGGCAATACCTTTTTGGCAAGGCTCTGGACGAGATCCTTGAGAAAGCGTCGGACAAGAAAAAGCGGTTTCCACCTCCTTCCTTTCCCAGGCGCCGGTGGGAAACCTCTCGTTCGTCCTTTCGTGGATCTGGATATAGAGGAACCCGCGGCCGATCAGATGACAGGTCTAGTCGAGGCAGACCTTGGAGAGACAGGAAAGAAAAAGGATTTCTTTTCAACAAGCCTCCTCCCAAGTCTGATCCCAGACCTCAATGACGCCAGCTTTCCGGTGGGGGGAAGACTCCGGCGGTTTGTCCATCACTGGGCAGCACTGCCGGCTTCTCAATGGGTAACCAACTTATTGTCAGAGGGTCTAAAACTCAAGTTCTCCATCCTCCCACCAAATCGGGTAAAAATGACCCAAGTGGCGGGGAAAAATCAGGCCACACTAGAGAGAGAAATTCATCTCCTCATCCAAAAAGAGGTATTAATAAAAGTACCTCATCAGGAGATAGGGAAAGGGTTCTACAGCACCTTATTTTTAACACCAAAACCAGACGGCTCGCTGAGGGTAATATTCAACCTGAAGGCCCTGAACCATTATATTCAAATAGAAAAATTCAAGATGGAGACCTTAAAAACCGCAGTGAAAGTACTCAACCCATAATGTTACATGGCAGTGATCGATCTCACATATGCTTACTACCATGTGCCAATCGCTGTCCAACACCAACAATATCTAAGATTAGTGGTAAACCTTGCAAAGACCCCCGTCCATCTACAGTATCAGTGTCTTCCCTTTGGGGTAGCCATAGCGCCCCGCATATTCACAAAAATTATTTCCGAGGTGGCATCTTTCATCAGGAAAGAAGACATAATGTTGGTACCATATTTGGACGATTTTTTGGTAATAGCAAACAGCAAAGAAAATTGCGAGAAAGCAGTCGCAAGAGTACTGGAAGTACTAACCAGATTGGGATGGATGATAAACCTGAAAAAATCAAGACTCGTCCCAACACAGACTCAAGAATTCCTCGGAATCTTATTGGATTCAGTCAAGCAAGAGTGTGTCCTCCCACAGAGAAAAATTCAATCTATTCGGCAGAAGATACAATTGTTTCAACTACAACGGACTATCTCCCTGAGAAATGCAATGTCGCTCTTAGGAGTCCTGACGGCAACGATTCCAGCAACTCGGTGGGCACAAAGCCACACACGAGAGTTACAATGGCAGATTCTGGCCGAACAGGACAGGAGTCCGTACAATCTAAATCGGAAGATTCTTCTATCTCCAACAGTTCAGGACTCACTAGAATGGTGGCTGAAAACAGAAAATTTAAGCAACGCAGTGCCATGGTCAGTACAAGATCCATTAGTCGTTACGATCGATGCGAGTCCATGGGGGTGGGGAGCACACTTGGAGGATCAGGTCCTACAGGGTCAATGGGGGATCCCAATGACCTCAGCATCCTCCAATCTGAAGGAATTGTCTGCAGTACGGCTGGCACTTCTTCATATAGGAGAAAGGATTCGGGGAAGACATGTTGTAGTGCTCTCCGACAACAACACGACGATAGCCTATATAAATCACCAAGGGGGCACAAGGTCACCATCCCTTATGGCAGAGGCCAAAGAACTTTTTACATGGGCCGAGAACAACCTTCTTTCACTAACCGGAACATACTTAAGAGGGTCAGAGAATCAGGTAGCCGACTTCTTGAGCCGTCACACGCTATGTCAAGGGGAGTGGTCCCTGAACCAGCGAGTGTTTGGCGAAATATGTGCCAGCTGGGGCGTTCCAGAGATAGACCTATTCGCCACAAAAGAAAATCGGAAGGTGAAGAAGTTCTATTCTCTGAACCCAAGAGAACACCCGGAGGGAGTAGACGCGTTTCTATATCGGTGGGATTTCCATCTAGCGTACGCGTTTCCCCCAATACCATTAATCCCGACAGTCCTCAGGAAAATTCGGGAAGACAAGGCACGAGTGATCCTCATAGCTCCGTTTTGGCCGAAAAGGGCATGGTTCACGTGGCTCAGACGCATGTCTATCTCGGACCCATGGATCTTTCCGGATGCCCCGGATCTCCTGCACCAGGGACCAGTTCAACATCCCCAAGTACACAGGCTACACCTCACCGCCTGGAACTTGAGGAGGGGACTTCTGTTAGCAAAAGGATTCTCAAACCCTTTGGTAACCACGTTGCTAGCCAGCAGGAAAAAGGTCACCTCACAGAAATACCAAAACATCTGGCAAAAGTTCCTAGATTTCTCGGGGCGACAATTGTCCGAAACAAGTCAGCAAGTCCCGGTAAAAGAAATTCTTGAATTTCTCCAAAAAGGGTTGGAAAGGGGTCTGTCTACTAGCACCTTAAAAGTGCAAGTCTCTGCCCTGGGTGCGCTGTTTGATCATAAACTTGCTAATCACCCTTGGGTCTATAGGTTCATACGAGCCTCTTTTACATCCAGACCCTCAAAATTATTACCTAAAGTGGCTCCCTGGGATTTAAATTTAGTGTTAAATGCTCTAACCGTTTCCCCCTTTGAGCCTCTTGATTCTATATCAATAAAATCCTTGACCCTAAAAACGGTCCTTCTGGTTGCTCTAACTTCTGCCCGTCGTACTTGTGAATTACAGGCTATGTCGGTGAACCCTCCTTACACCACCTTTCATGATGACAAAGTGGTTATCAAAACCGATCCTGCCTTCCTTCCGAAGGTCAATTCAAAATTTCATAGAGGCCAGGAAATTATTCTTCCCTCATTTTGTCCCCAACCAAAATCCCAGGGGGAGCAAACCTTCCATTGTCTCGATGTCAGACGTTGCCTGCTTCAATACATAGAAGCCTCAAAATCTTGGCGTCAGTCATCGGCCCTTTTTGTCACCTTCCAGGGGACAAACAGGGGAAAAAAGGCCTCAAAGGCGACTATTGCACGGTGGTTGCGTACAGCTATCTCACTTTCATATTCCTCTTCTGGTCAAGTTCCCCCACAAGGTGTCACGGCTCACTCCACGCGTGCTATTGCCACTTCCTGGGCGGAAAGGGCATGCGCCTCGGTGGAACAGATTTGTAAAGCAGCGGTATGGTCTTCACCATCTACCTTCTTCCGGCATTATAGACTAGACTTAGGTCTTTCGGACTTGTCTTTTGGGAGAAAGGTGTTATCTGCTGTTGTCCCACCCTAGGAGTCTTCTATTTCTTCCTCTCACGTACGGTGCTGTCATGGTGAAGGGAAAAAATGATAATTACTTACGGGTAATTTGATTTTCCAGAACCATGACAGCACCGCATTAATTCCCGCCCTATCTTGGTGATGGTTGTGTGATTCACAAAAAAAACAAAAAAAAAAAACTTATTATATATAAGTAAATAAGTGTAAGGAAATATGTATATAGATAAGAAACTAATAGAAACTTGTACAATGTAAATAGAATACATAACTGTGTACTAACAAAGCGGTCATCTTCCATACTCTGAAACAAACTGAGGAGAGAGGGGCCGCCCCATTCTTATATCTCTGCTACAGGTTTCCTGTTCCTGGGGGCGGATGCCATCTCTCACGTACGGTGCTGTCATGGTTCTGGAAAATCAAATTACCCGTAAGTAATTATCATTTTTCCATGACACCGACTCCACCAAAATGGGCTCTGACTCCACGACTCCGACTCCACAGCCCCGTTGTAAACGCAAGTATCTTTATTTGCTGCTTAGTGAAATTTGATTAAGATATTAATACTTTTGTTTACAGCTTGTTGCCTTGGAGATCGACCACCGCTGCTAAACAGAATCTGCTCAGTGCTTACAAGCGCTTTTCTGTTGAGCTTGTAAGCACTGTTCTGCAGCTGACCAGGATCTCTGGAGCACGCTGTTACCTCCTAATCTCGGCCAGCTTTTACACAGTGCTTATAAGCTAGGCAGCAGAGGTGGTCGGTCTCTTTGGCAGTGAGCTGTAATGAAAATTGTTAATCTCATAAAGAGTCGCAAATTTCTATCACCAGTAAATTGTAAAGGTGCTTGTATTTGCAATCACTGTCCGACAACATCCATCTATGAAGATGGGAATGGCTTTATAAAAAGGGACGTTTTGGTGAGTTCTGTTTTTGGGAATGTTTTCTAGGTATAAATGTCAATTTTGTCCAGGCAGGGTTTGAAGGGATCGGCCAGGGCTACAATATTAATGACCTATCCTTAGGCCATAGTCACATGCTCCGTATTTGGTCAGTATTTTACACCCTTAATTGTTCCACTCCTGATTTTGGCCTACAGAGAAGAAGTATATTAGAAACACGTCACCACTTCTGTATTTACCAACCATTCCTTGTTTTAGCTTACAAATACTGATGGCAAAATACTGAACGTGGTCGTAGTATAGGTCAATATCGGATCAGTAGCGGCCCCCGCGATCAGCTGTGAGCAAGGTCCTTCAGCCGCCATGAGAACAGCACAGCGCCATACCCTGTGTAGTGGCCATTCTTGGGTACTGCAGCTTGGCTCCCGTTCACAACACGGTGTGGTAATGTGCAATATGTTATCTTACTGTGCCCCATAGTGTAATAAAACCTGCTAGACCACACGGCAAATAAAAAAAAAAATAAATAAAAATCATTGCCGAATGCAACCTTTGCACCCTACACTGTGGGCCTCTGGGCACATTATTGGATATGTTGGGTATTACTCCCACATATTCCTCCGACGTGCCTAAAAACAAGATGTGAACAGAGCCTTAGAATGATATCCTTTTTCCAATCTTCACTTCTGTGTAAAATGTTTCCTAATAGCCATCCGACCCCCTCGATTTGATCCGACTGCCTACGTCCGAGACAAAGCACGGAAGCAGAAAGAAACAGACCTAAAAAAGTAAGTGAACACTCTCTGCCCTAAATTTTTCTAACTTTTTATAGGGGGTTCTCCACCTGAAACACCCACCTGGCCGTATATTACTACGTTTAGAGACGTTACCAGCTCAGGATAACCCTATAACAGGTCGTCTCTTACACAGATAATGGTGGCCATTTTTACTGACATTTACTGCTGCTGTAACATTTGCTTTACAGTGCGTCTGTCACCCCAAAACTGGATAAATGAGGGCGTCTTAGCCCCCAAAAAACTCATCCCTTTCACTTCAGAAAGCCTTTTGCTTCTTGTGTTAATCAGGGAGCTTGGATGCCCCCCTTGGGTGGTAAGTGGCTCTGTGCACCCTCCTGCCCCTTCAGTTTCCATGTCGCGTACTTCCCATTTATGTTGCTTGACATCACTGCCTGAATTGAATCCTTAACCGTGCGCTCTGACACCGCAGGAGCACAGCACGGTGTCGGTGTGGGTGCTCTCTCGTCACTTTCTTCTGGTTGTAGCAGCCCCTTGTTACAATGTATCACTGTAGCGTGCAGCAGCCACTGACATTATACAAGCGCAGTGTCGGTGTGCAGGCTCCGTAGTTAATTCAGGCAGCGCTTACTCGGGTCAATTGAACACCGACAATCAACAAAAGTGGGGCAGAATGGTGATTGACGGGGCAGAATGGTGCACTGAGCCGCCCTCGGCCACACCAAGAGTGCGTTGGAGCTCGCTCATTTGCATAAGAAATAAAATACTTTATCAAAAAAACGAAGCAATTGAATACTACACCACAAGTTCTATATAATTATTTTTTTTATAGGGTCAGAGTCCCCCTGACTGACTGTATAATCCATTTAGGGGAAGAATCACTTTAATTTTACAATATCAGATGCTCTGTCAGTACTTTGTAAAGTTGTGAGAGGATATGGTAGCAAGTTGGGTACTCACGTCTCCAGGATCCTAGCCAAATATCTAATATTTATAATAATGTTATCAAATGTCTCCAATAAGAAATGTGGTCTAGTTCTTCTGATTAGCTATGTTGCTTACCAAATGTGCAGGCATTGCAGTAGCTTAGGTATCCATGGTTACGACCACTTAACTGTCCACTATGAGTGGTCGTAACCCTGAATACCTAAGCTACTGCAATGCCTGCACATTTGGTAAGCAACATAGCAAATCAGAAGAACTATACTACATTTCTAATTGGAGGTATTTGCTAATATTATACCAACATATTGGGATCTGATCTTGGAGATGGGAATACCCAACTACATAAATGTTTGTAACATGTCGCGAGTTGTGTTTATGGAGGGGAGTCCGCTCCAGACCAAGAAGATGTCGGCTATGTTGACAGCAGCATATAATTGTATTGATTACCGGTATATTGTTCTCCTATGAAAATAGACTGCAGTGAGTGCTAACACATCCATGTGGGAACACGGCTGCAGCTGAAAATGAATAGCCCGGAGTCTTGTTAGGTGCAGGTGAATGTTCTGTGTGTACAAGGTTTTAGTACTCGCCAGCACAACCTGTGTACATGGATATGAGAGATGCAGATAATTATGTATACATTATTTATTTAGATGTCGGCGACTTTCCAGTTCCCCTTCCAGTATGAGAGGCCAGAGGCGCAGCTCATCAGGTACCCCATAAAAATGTACATGTTTATTTGCAGGCTCATCCTCAGAGATATGGGTTAATACTTAAAGGGAACCTGTCACCCCAAAAATCGTATCTGAGTGGCGTCCACCAGCATCAGGGGCTTATCTACAGCATTCTGTAATGCATTCTGTAATGCTGTAGATAAGCCCCCGATGTAACCTGAAAGATGAGAAATAAAGGTTAGGTTATACTCACCCAGGGGCGGTCTGATCCGATGGGCGTCGCAGTCCAGTCCGGCGCCTCCCATCTTCATGCGATGACTGCCTCTTCTTGTCTTCACGCTCCGGCGCAGGCGTATTTTATCTGCCCTGTTGAGGGCAAAGTAAAGTACTGCAGTGCGCAGGCGCTGGGCCTCTCTGACCTTTCCCGGTGCCTGCGCACTGCAGTACTTTGCTCTGCCCTTAACAGGGCAGATAAAATACGCCTGTGCCTGAGCTGCGAAGCAAAGAAGAGGACGTCATCGCATGAAGATGGGAGGCCCCGGACTGCGACTCCCATCGGACCCGGACCGCAGCGGGACCGCCCCTGGGTGAGTATAATCTAACCTTTATTTCTCATCTTTCAGGTGACATCGGGGTCTTATCTACAGCATTACAGAATGCTATAGATAAGCCCCTGATGCCGGTGGGCTTAGCTCAGATACGATTTTTGGGGTGATAGACTCCCTTTAAGACTTCAGAGACGCGACTGCAGACTTGTGAATCCTCACATCACGCCCAATGCGCGCTGTGAAGATTCTGCAGTGCCAACGGCAAGACCAAGCAGTCCAGTGACCGCAAGTGTGCGATTTGCATACACCTGGCCACATTCCAGCTAGACGTGTGCGAGCTTGCTCAATTCATTTGTATCTGGCGAGGCCACGCACGTCTAGTGGGAATGTGGCCAGGGGTATGCATATCACACACTTGCAGTCACTGGACTGCTTGTTGTCGCCGTCAGCGTTGGAGCATGTTCACCGCGCACATTGGGTGTGATGTGAGGATGCACAAGTCTGCAGTCATGTATAATGACGGCAGACTTTCCTGAAAAGCCTGGACAACACTTTTATGCATTCTGCACACTGTCAGTGTGTCTGTGTTTAACAAAACATTATATAAATAGAGCTACTACTTGCCCTCCAGGGGGAGGGGAATGATTTCAACAGCACTGCCACCAATCCCTGAGCTCAGCAGATTTTGGTTTGAGGTGTCACAGCTCACCTTCTCCTCCTGTACAATGACTGATAACACCTCTATATACAGTAGATAACACAGGATCCGTCATTCACAATAGGTGATGTCACAGCTCACCTCCTCCTCCCTTCAGAATGACAATTGCTGTGATTAGCATGTGAGCAGATTAGAAGTCTTAGGAGCTTCTAAAGCTGCCAAACAAAAGATCAATGCGCCCAACAGGAAATAGGGGTCTTAAATTAGGCCTAGCGACAAGTTGTTTTGTCCAAAAACAAACAAAAAAAATGTGTGTGGAAATCAATAGATGAGCGTATTAGATTGGAATCACGATTGAGCATGTCGGCCTCTATTATCACATAGTATCCTATTCATTCTCCAACAGTTGAAAGCATTCGGAGTCATCGATCGTATCAGAGCTCCGGGGACGACATGGACTACGCTGAAGCCCCCCGCTGCAGGTAATGGGACTGACCCCACTATATACTATGTACACAGGCTGATTACAGAAGTCTCACAATTCCGTCTCGCGCCTTTCCTGTATGGGAGATTTCCATGTCATTCATTATCTGCACTGCCCCCGTTACAGTGGTGACACACAACCTGCAGCCCGCGGCCGGAAACCCTTCACCCATTCCTCCTGGAACACCCGAAATGGCGTAAGTCTGCACGCTACCCCATCTTCTGTGCTTGCTCAACAGCCAACAGTATGTTCTTAACATAAGGAATTTCTTTGTTTGTGTGATTATTTTTTATTTATTTTTTCCTCTTTCTGAAGGGCAAGAAGGATAGGTTCCCGCCCAAAAAGAGACTTTCCAGCACTCCAACATACAACCGTAAAGTTGAGAAAGGTATGTGCAAGGACAAAAAAGAAAAAAAAAAAGCTAAAATACAATATACACCACCCCCTTTTTTTATTACGAAGATGTTCCTTTCCCTCATCATTATATCCTTGACTACAAGTGTGCATAGGATCTCCTGAGGCCGTTGGGGTGTGCGCACACTGCGTCTTTTTCAGGCACGTTGTGCCACATAAAATGAACATAGTCCACAGCAACGTCAAAACAACTGCACCCATCTTCTGTCTTGTCTCCGCTTGAGGCTTCGGAAAACGTAGAAATATAAGTTACAGTAACAAAACTGAGATCAACTCGCCCTCCCCTGGTCCAGCACACCTCCACTGCTTCTGCACGTGGCATTGAGTCACATCCACAGCGCTGCAGCCATTCGCTGAGTTGACAGCACCAGACACTGAAATCACTGATTGGCTGCAGCGCTTTCAAAGTGACATCAGACAGTGGTGCAGCAATGGAGACACTGTGCCGGACCTGGGGAAGGTTAGCAGTACACCATTTGTCTGGTTATAACTACCACAACTTCTGTAATGGCCGTACCTGACTATTATGTGTGGAGAAGACGGAAAGCGATCCGCTATTCATCATGGACACTGGGAAATATTGGGTCAACTCTAGTAAAAATAGTTAGGTTTTTTTTTGTTTGTTTGCTTAGATCCATATATAGATTTCTAATAGATATTTTAGTGTCTATATTCTTCTAATAATCCAAAAACCTGTTGGGTTTTCTGTAATGAGAATTTAAAGGGGTTGTTTGGTACTTTTGTATTGATGGCGTATCCATAGGACAGGTGTTGGTGGGGGAGCATCACCTTGTAATGTCAGCGATCAGCTGTTCTCTGTCCCGGTGGTAGCTGGATGTGATCGGTTGCGGAGCTGCATGGCACAGGTCCGTCTCCTGTATAGACACCACGGCCAAGTACTGCACATCCGCCCCCATTGGAATGAATAGCGGTGGGCTCTGTAGTACCCCACTGCGGCCAATATTCAGTGGACAGACCTGCCGCCAACCAAGACACTTAATGGGGAGGGGGTTGTTCATGTTGTACCCCCTCCCCCACCGATCTGATATTGATGACTCCTCTTAGGATGGGACATCAATATAAAAGTACTGGACAACCCCTTTAAAGGTCACCTGCTGTAGATCTGCACTTTTTTAAAATATCTAACCACACTTTTCATGTTTTCTCCCAAATCCAGAGAACCGCCTTGACCCACTGTGTGACCTGTCTGATATCGATGCTCGACTGCAAGCATTACAGGATTACATGAGAAACCTGGACACACGCACCTAAGACGGCGACCCTAAAGTGGGGATCCGTTTTGACAATCTGCTGGCTTCCAGGTTTTAGGACACCACTGTAATATTGGGGCCAGGCTCCACCATTGGACACCAGGAATGACCTTCAGACTCAATGTGGAGTTTTTACTTTGCTATACTAAACATGCACAGGGGGTGCAATTTAGAGAAAAGGACCACTTATCCGACTAATTAGTGATGAGCGCATGTGCTGGGAATAAGGTGTTATCTGAGCATGCTCTGGTGCTAACCGAGGGTCTTCAGCGTGCTCGAATAATATGTTCTAGTTCCCGCGGCTGCATGTCTCACAGCTGTCATTTCCTGTTTGTTAGACAATCCCTGCATGTTTTGCGACTGTGTCTCTGTGCTGTTCGACAATCGGCCACGGGGACACAAACGCATTATTCGAGCACGTGGAAGACACTTGGTTAGCACCCGAGCATGCTCAGATAACACCTTATCCCAGCACGTTCGCTCATCACTACTGCTAATAAATCACAACAGAAGTTCTGATGGTTGTGACAGAAAGAACAGCGCCGCACAATGCTACGCCATCCGCAATGGAAGAAACCAACATGCCAGCCGTAACGGAGACCTGGGGCAAATGTGCACAGCGGCTAACCTACAGGCTTGGCATCCGTCCACAATTTTTGAATACCCATCTGCTTTCTTCCAAATAATTATTGCAATAATGAAGGTTATTCCAGAACTTCCCATGTCGTAATGTTTATTTTGCTCCCTGTTACTGCAGATACCAGCGGGGTGATAGATCTGACACTGTAGCCGTACACTGTGCACATTCCCCAATGTGCAGCCTCGCTGAAGGTATATGTGGCCCCCGATGGCCGCTTATGATTTGTTGGAAATTTGTGTATTTATTTAATTCCTTACTTCTTGGTGGGTGGATGGGAAGATTATTAGTTTTTTTTTTTTTTTTTTATAATAGAAGAAATTGTATTTATTTTGATGTGAATTTTAATGTTGCAACTGTTGAAAACATTTTGGTTTTAAAATATATTTGTATTTAATCAGAAATTGTATTGTCATTCTTTACTCTGCTTATTCAATTTTTTTTCTTGACTTAATTTTTTTGTCTGCCATTACTTTATTATTATTTTTTTTTAACCCTGCAGAAGAAGGAAATGTCACATGTTTACAGAAAACAACCTTTTGAAAATGAAAACGGTAACCATTCCTCTTAGGTCAGCCTTCTTGTCCATTGTAAATATCATACCATTCCAACACGAACGCACACATACACTCACACATATATACGCACACTCGCACGCATACGCACACTCGCACGCACATGCACGCACACATACGCGCACTCGCGCACGCATACGCGCGCACGCATACTCGCGCACGCATACGCGCACTCGCGCACGCATACGCACACTCGTTCGCACACGCACACTCGTTCGCACACGCACACTCGTTCGCACACGCACACTCGTTCGCACACGCACACTCGTTCGCACACGCACACTCGTTCGCACACGCACACTCGTTCGCACACGCACACTCGTTCGCACACGCACACTCGTTCGCACACGCACACTCGTTCGCACACGCACACTCGTTCGCACACGCACACTCGTTCGCACACGCACACTCGTTCTCGTTCGCACACGCACACTCGTTCTCATTCGCACACGCACACTCGTTCTCATTCGCACACGCACACTCGTTCTCATTCGCACACGCACACTCGTTCTCATTCGCACACGCACACTCGTTCTCATTCGCACACGCACACTCGTTCTCATTCGCACACGCACACTCGTTCTCATTCGCACACGCACACTCGTTCTCATTCGCACACGCACACTCGTTCTCATTCGCACACGCACACTCGTTCTCATTCGCACACGCACACTCGTTCTCATTCGCACACGCACACTCGTTCTCATTCGCACACGCACACTCGTTCTCATTCGCACACGCACTCATTCTCATTCGCACACTCGTTCTCATTCGCACACGCACACTCATTCGCACACGCACACTCGTTCTCGTTCGCACACGCACACTCGTTCTCGTTCGCACACGCACACTCATTCGCACACGCACACTCATTCGCACACGCACACTCATTCGCACACGCACACTCGTTCTCGTTCGCACACGCACACTCGTTCTCGTTCGCACACGCACACTCGTTCTCATTCGCGCACACGCACACTCATTCGCACACGCGCACTCATTCGCACACGCGCACTCATTCGCACACGCGCACTCATTCGCACACGCGCACTCATTCGCACACGCGCACTCATTCGCACACGCGCACTCATTCGCACACGCGCACTCATTCGCACACGCGCACTCATTCGCACACGCGCACTCATTCGCACACGCGCACTCATTCGCACACGCGCACTCATTCGCACACGCGCACTCATTCGCACACGCGCACTCATTCGCACACGCGCACTCATTCGCACACGCGCACTCATTCGCACACGCGCACTCATTCGCACACGCGCACTCATTCGCACACGCGCACTCATTCGCACACGCGCACTCATTCGCACACGCGCACTCATTCGCACACGCGCACTCATTCGCACACGCGCACTCATTCGCACACGCGCACTCATTCGCACACGCGCACTCATTCGCACACGCGCACTCATTCGCACACGCGCACTCATTCGCACACGCGCACTCATTCGCACACGCGCACTCATTCGCACACGCGCACTCATTCGCACACGCGCACTCATTCGCACACGCGCACTCATTCGCACACGCGCACTCATTCGCACACGCGCACTCATTCGCACACGCGCACTCATTCGCACACGCGCACTCATTCGCACACGCGCACTCATTCGCACACGCGCACTCATTCGCACACGCGCACTCATTCGCACACGCGCACTCATTCGCACACGCGCACTCATTCGCACACGCGCACTCATTCGCACACGCACACTCATTCGCACACGCACACTCATTCGCACACGCACACTCATTCGCACACGCACACTCATTCGCACACGCACACTCATTCGCACACGCACACTCATTCGCACACGCACACTCATTCGCACACGCACACTCACATAACATAGTAACATAGTTAGTAAGGCCGAAAAAAGACATTTGTCCATCCAGTTCAGCCTATATTCCATCATAATAAATCCCCAGATCTACGTCCTTCTACAGAACCTAATAATTGTATGATACAATATTGTTCTGCTCCAGGAAGACATCCAGGCCTCTCTTGAACCCCTCGACTGAGTTCGCCATCACCACCTCCTCAGGCAAGCAATTCCAGATTCTCACTGCCCTAACAGTAAAGAATCCTCTTCTATGTTGGTGGAAAAACCTTCTCTCCTCCAGACGCAAAGAATGCCCCCTTGTGCCCGTCACCTTCCTTGGTATATACAGATCCTCAGCGAGATATTTGTATTGTCCCCTTATATACTTATACATGGTTATTAGATCGCCCCTCAGTCGTCTTTTTTGTAGACTAAATAATCCTAATTTTGCTAATCTATCTGGGTATTGTAGTTCTCCCATCCCCTTTATTAATTTTGTTGCCCTCCTTTGTACTCTCTCTAGTTCCATTATATCCTTCCTGAGTACCGGTGCCCAAAACTGGACACAGTACTCCATGTGCGGTCTAACTAGGGATTTGTACAGAGGCAGTATAATGCTCTCATCATGTGTATCCAGACCTCTTTTAATGCACCCCATGATCCTGTTTGCCTTGGCAGCTGCTGCCTGGCACTGGCTGCTCCAGGTAAGTTTATCATTAACTAGGATCCCCAAGTCCTTCTCCCTGTCAGATTTACCCAGTGGTTTCCCGTTCAGTGTGTAATGGTGATATTGATTCCTTCTTCCCATGTGTATAACCTTACATTTATCATTGTTAAACCTCATCTGCCACCTTTCAGCCCAAGTTTCCAACTTATCCAGATCCATCTGTAGCAGAATACTATCTTCTCTTGTATTAACTGCTTTACATAGTTTTGTATCATCTGCAAATATCGATATTTTACTGTGTAAACCTTCTACCAGATCATTAATGAATATGTTGAAGAGAACAGGTCCCAATACTGACCCCTGCGGTACCCCACTGGTCACAGCGACCCAGTTAGAGACTATACCATTTATAACCACCCTCTGCTTTCTATCACTAAGCCAGTTACTAACCCATTTACACACATTTTCCCCCAGACCAAGCATTCTCATTTTGTGTACCAACCTCTTGTGCGGCACGGTATCAAACGCTTTGGAAAAATCGAGATATACCACGTCCAATGACTCACCGTGGTCCAGCCTATAGCTTACCTCTTCATAAAAACTGATTAGATTGGTTTGACAGGAGCGATTTCTCATAAACCCATGCTGATATGGAGTTAAACAGTTATTCTCATTGAGATAATCCAGAATAACATCCCTCAGAAACCCTTCAAATATTTTACCAACAATAGAGGTTAGACTTTCTGGCCTATAATTTCCAGGTTCACTTTTAGAGCCCTTTTTGAATATTGGCACCACATTTGCTATGCGCCAGTCCTGCGGAACAGACCCTGTCGCTATAGAGTCCCTAAAAATAAGAAATAATGGTTTATCTATTACATTACTTAGTTCTCTTAGTACTCGTGGGTGTATGCCATCCGGACCCGGAGATTTATCTATTTTAATCTTATTTAGCCGGATTCGCACCTCTTCTTGGGTTAGATTGGTGACCCTTAATATAGGGTTTTCATTGTTTCTTGGGATTTCACCTAGCATTTCATTTTCCACCGTGAATACCGTGGAGAAGAAGGTGTTTAATATGTTAGCTCTTTCCTCGTCATCTACAACCATTCTTTCCTCACTATTTTTTAACCCCTTAATCCCATATGACGTACTATCCCGTCCAGGTGACCTGGGACTTAATTCCCATGGACGGGATAGTACGTCATATGCGATCGGCCGCGCTCACGGGGGGAGCGCGGCCGATCGCGGCCGGGTGTCAGCTGCCTATCGCAGCTGACATCCGGCACTATGTGCCAGGAGCGGTCACGGACCGCTCCCGGCACATTAACCCCCGGCACACCGCGATCAAAGATGATCGCGGTGTGCCGGCGGTGCAGGGAAGCATCGCGCAGGGAGGGGGCTCCCTGCGGGCTTCCCTGAGACGATCGGTACACGGTGATGTGCTCACCGTGTACCGAGCGTCTTCTCCCTGCAGTCCCCGGATCCAAAATGGCCGCCGGGCTGCATCCGGGTCCTGCAGGGAGCACTTCCGGGTCAGGATCAGGCTGCAGCTGCAGCTCTAATCCTGCCCGGCTGTATGTCAGATCACCGATCTGATAGAGTGCTGTGCACACTGTCAGATCGGTGATCTGTGATGTCCCCCCCTGGGACAAAGTGAAAAAGTAAAAAAAAAAATTTCCACACTTGTAAAAAAAAAAAAAAAAAAAAAATTCCTAAATAAAGCAGAAAAAAAAAATATTATTCCCATAAATACATTTCTTTACATAAAAAAAAAACAAAAAAACAATAAAAGTACACATATTTAGTATCGCCGCGTCCGTAACGACCCTACCTATAAAACTGGCCCACTAGTTAACCCCTTCAGTGAACACCGTAAGAAAAAAAAAAAAAAAACGAGCCAAAAAACGCTTTATTATCATAACGCTGAACAAAGAGTGGAATAACACGCGATCAAAAAGACGGATATAAATAACCATGTTACCTCTGAAAACGTCATCTTGTCCCGCAAAAAACGAGCCGCCATATAGCATCATAACCAAAAAAATAAAAAAGTTATAGTCCTCTGAATAAAGCGATGCCAAAATAATTATTTTTTCTATAAAATAGCTTTTATCGTATAAAAGCGCCAAA
Source organism: Ranitomeya imitator (assembly GCF_032444005.1). Taxonomy (NCBI): domain Eukaryota; kingdom Metazoa; phylum Chordata; class Amphibia; order Anura; family Dendrobatidae; genus Ranitomeya; species Ranitomeya imitator. Next base: position 60,041,857 of record NC_091283.1, on the reverse strand, counting down.
ACATAAAAAAAAATGATATAAATGAGGTGTCGCTGTAATCGTACTGACCCGAAGAATAAAACTGCTTCATCAATTTTACCAAACGCGGAACGGTATAAACGCCTCCCCCAAAAGAAATTCATGAATAGCTGGTTTTTGGTCATTCTGCCTCACAAAAAAATCGGAATAAAAAGCGATCAAAAACTGTCACGTGTCCGAAAATGTAACCGATAAAAACGTCAACTCGTCCCGCAAAAAACAAGACCTCACATGACTCTGTGGACCAAAATATGGAAAAATTATAGGTCTCAAAATGTGGAGACGCAAAAACTTTTTTGCTATAAAAAGCGTCTTTTAGTGTGTGACGGCTGCCAATCATAAAAATCCGCTAAAAAACTCGCTATAAAAGTAAATCAAACCCCCCTTCATCACCCCCTTAGTTAGGCTAGGTTCACATTGCGTTAATGGGTTAACGCTAACGGACAGCGTTGCACGGCGAAAATGTCACAATTAACGCCGTGCAACGGGTCCGTTAGCACAACCATTGACAGCAATGTGATTTTCAGGTGTAGCGCATCGCTAGAGCGTGCCATTTTCGGCTCGCGCTAGCAAGGTGCCATTCTTTTGTGGCGCGCCTCAGACGCTGCTTGCAGCGTCCGCGGCGCGCCCGAGGTCCGATCCCCGATCTTCCAGAGCGGGGACGTTAACGCGACCACTAAACACGACACCTAAAAAGACATTGTGTTAGCGCAATCCGCTAGTGCTAAACGGATTTCCCTAACGCAATGTGAACCTAGCCTTAGGGAAAAATAATAAAATTAAAAAAAATGTATTTATTTCCATTTTCCGGTTAGGGTTAGGGTTAGGGCTAGGGTTGGGGCTAGGGTTAGGGTTTGGATTACATTTACGGTTGGGATTAGGGTTGGGATTAGAATTAGGGGTGTGTCTGGGTTAGGTGTGTGGTTAGGGTTACAGTTGGGATTAGGGTTAGTGGTGCGTTTGGATTAGGGTTTCATTTATAATTGGGGGCTTTCCACTGTTTAGACACATCAGGGGCTCTCCAAACGCGACATGGCGTCCGATCTCAATTCCAGCCAATTCTGCATTGAAAAAGTAAAACAGTGCTCCTTCACTTCCGAGCTCTCCCGTGCGCCCAAACAGGGGTTTACCCCAACATATGGGGTATCAGCGTACTCGAGACAAATTGGACAACAACTTTTTGGGTCCAAGTTCTCTTGTTATCCTTGGGAAAATAAAAATTTGGGGGGCTAAAAATCATTTTTGTGGGAAAAAAAAGGATTTTTATTTTCACGGCTCTGCGTTGTAAACTGTAGTGAAACACTTGGGGGTTCAAAGTTTTCACAACACATCTAGATAAGTTCCATGGGAGGTCTAGTTTCCAATATGGGGTCACTTGTGGGTGGTTTCTACTGTTTGGGTACATCAGGGGCTCTGCAAATGCAACGTGACGCCTGCAGACCAATCCATCTAAGTCTGCATTCCAAATGGCGCTCCTTCCCTTCCGAGCTCTGCCATGAGCCCAAACAGTGGTTCCCCCCCACATATGGGGTATCAGCGTACTCAGGACAAATTGAACAACAACTTTTGGGGTCCAATTTATTCTGTTACCCTTGTAAAAATACAAAGCTGGGGGCTAAAAAATCATTTTTGTGAAAAAAAAAAGAATTTTTATTTTCACGGGTCTGCGTTATAAACTGTAGTGAAACACTTAGGGGTTCAAAGTTCTCACAACACATCTAGATAAGTTCCATGGGAGGTCTAGTTTCTAATATGGGGTCACTTGTGGGGGGTTTGTACTGTTTGGGTACATCAGGGGCTCTGCAAATGCAACGTGACTCCTGCAGACCAATCCATCTAAGTCTGCATTCCAAATGGCGCTCCTTCCCTTCCGAGCTCTGCCATGCGCCCAAACAGTGGTTCCCCCCCACATATGGGGTATCAGCGTACTCAGGACAAATTGGACAACAACTTTTGGGGTCCAATTTATTATGTTACCCTTGTGAAAATACAAAACTGGGGGCTAAAAAATTTTTGCGAAAAAAAAATAAATTTATTTTAACGGCTCTGCGTTATAAACTGTAGTGAAACACTTGGGGGTTCAAAGCTCTCAAAACACATCTAGATAAGTTCCTTAAGGGGTCTACTTTCCAAAATGGTGTCACTTGTGGGGATTTCAATGTTTAGGCACATCAGGGGCTCTCCAAACGCAACATGGCATCCCATCTCAATTCCAGTCAATTTTGCATTGAAAAGTAAAATGGCGCTCCTTCCCTTCCGAGCTCTGCCATACGCCCAAACAATGGTTTACACCCATATACGGGGTATCAGCGTACTCAGGACAAATTGGCCAACAATTTTTGAGGTTCAATTTCTTCTCTTACTCTTGGGAAAATAAAAAATTGGGGGCGAAAAGATCATTTTTGTGAAAAAATATGATTTTTTATTTTTACGGCTCTGCATTATAAACTTCTGTGAAGCAATTGGTGGGTCAAAGTGGTCACCACACATCTAGATAAGTTCCTTAGGGTGTCTACTTTCCAAAATGGTGTCACTTGTGGGGGGTTTCAATGTTTAGGCACATCAGTGGCTCTCCAAACGCAACATGGTGTCCCATCTCAATTCCTGTCAATTTTGCATTTAAAAGTCAAATGGCGCTCCTTCCCTTCCGAGCTCTGCCATGCGCCCAAACAGTGGTTTACCCCCACATATGGGGTATCAGCGTACTCAGTACAGATTGTACAACAATGTTTGGCATCCATTTTATCCTGTTACCCTTGGTAAAATAAAACAAATTGGAGCTGAAATAAATTTTGTGTGAAAAAAAGTTAAATATTCATTTTTATTTAAACATTCCAAAAATTCCTGTGAAACCCCTGAAGGGTTAATAAACTTCTTGAATGTGGTTTTGAGCACCTTGAGGGGTGCAGTTTTTAGAATGGTGTCACACTTGGGTATTTTCTATCATATAGACCCCTCAAAATGACATCAAATGAGATGTGGTCCCTAAAAAAAAATGGTGTTGTAAAAATGAGAAATTGCTGGTCAACTTTGAACCCTTAACTCCCTAACAAAAAAAAAATTTTGGTTCCAAAATTGTGCTGATGTAAAGGAGACATGTGGGAAATGTTACTTATTAAGTATTTTGCGTGACATATCTCTGTGATTTAAGGGCATAAAAACTTAAAGTTGGAAAATTGCGAAATTTTCAAAATTTTCGCCAAATTTCCGTTTTTTTCACAAATAAACGCAAGTTATATCGAATAAATGTTACTACTAAAATGAAGTACAATATGTCACGAGAAAACAATGTCAGAATCGCCAAGATCCGTTGAAGCGTTCCAGAGTTATAACCTCATAAAGGGACAGTGGTCAGAATTGTAAAAATTGGCCCGGTCATTAACGTGCAAACCACCCTCGGGGCTTAAGGGGTTAAGGGGCCTACATTTTCAGTTTTTATTCTTTTACTATTGATATAGTTGAAGAACAGTTTGGGATTAGTTTTACTCTCCTTAGCAATGTGCTTCTCTGTTTCCTTTTTGGCAGCTTTAATTAGTTTTTTAGATAAAGTATTTTTCTCCCTATAGTTTTTTAGAGCTTCAATGGTGCCATCCTGCTTTAGTAGTGCAAATGCTTTCTTTTTACTGTTAATTGCCTGTCTTACTTCTTTGTTTAGCCACATTGGGTTTTTCCTATTTCTAGTCCTTTTATTCCCACAAGGTATAAACCGCTTACACTGCCTATTTAGGATGTTCTTAAACATTTCCCATTTATTATCTGTATTCTCATTTCTGAGGATATTGTCCCAGTCTACCAGATTAAGGGCATCTCTAAGCTGGTCAAACTTTGCCTTCCTAAAGTTCAGTGTTTTTGTGACTCCCTGACAAGTCCCCCTAGTGAAAGACAGGTGAAACTGCACAATATTGTGGTCGCTATTTCCTAGATGCCCGACCACCTGCAGATTTGTTATTCTGTCAGGTCTATTAGATAGTATTAGGTCTAAAAGTGCTGCTCCTCTGGTTGGATTCTGCACCAATTGTGAAAGATAATTTTTCTTGGTTATTAGCAGAAACCTGTTGCCTTTATGGGTTTCACAGGTTTCTGTTTCCCAGTTAATATCCGGGTAGTTAAAGTCCCCCATAACCAGGACCTCATTATGGGTTGCAGCTTCATCTATCTTCTTTAGAAGTAGACTTTCCATGGTTTCTGTTATATTTGGGGGTTTGTAACAGACCCCAATGAGAATTTTGTTACCATTTTTCCCTCCATGAATTTCGACCCATATGGACTCGACATCCTCATTTCCTTCGCTAATATCCTCCCTTAAAGTGGACTTTAGACAAGACTTTACATAGAGACAAACCCCTCCTCCTCTCCGATTTTTACGATCCTTTCTAAACAGACTGTAACCCTGTAAGTTAACTGCCCAGTCATAGCTTTCATCTAACCATGTCTCGGTTATTCCCACTATGTCAGTTACCTGTAGATATTTCTGCTTCTATTTCTTCCATCTTGTTTGTCAGGCTTCTGGCGTTTGCGAGCATGCAGTTTAGAGGATTTTGTTTTGTTCCAATATCCTCACTGTGGATTGTTTTAGAAATGTTCTTACCTCCCTTCTGAGTATGTTTTCCTGGGTCTTCTTTGTTCAAGTCTAATGTTTTTCTTCCCGTCCCCTCTTCTTCTAGTTTAACGCCCTCCTGATGAGTGTAGCGAGTCTTCTGGCGAATGTGTGTTTCCCAGGTTTGTTGAGGTGTAGTCCGTCTCTGGCGAGGAGTCCATCATACCAGTAATTCACACCGTGGTCCAGGAATCCAAATCCTTGTTGTCTGCACCATCGTCTTAGCCAGTTGTTTGCATCAAGGATCCTGTTCCATCTCCTGGTGCCATGCCCGTCTACTGGAAGGATAGAAGAAAAAACTACCTGTGCATCCAGTTCCTTTACTTTCTTCCCCAACTCTTCAAAGTCTTTGCAGATTGTCGGTAGGTCCTTCCTTGCCGTGTCATTGGTACCGACATGTATCAGAAGAAATGGGTGGACGTCCTTGGAGCTGAAGAGCTTTGGTATCCTATCGGTCACGTCCTTGATCATCGCACCTGGAAGGCAGCATACTTCTCTTGCAGTTATGTCCGGTCTGCAGATGGCTGCTTCTGTGCCTCTCAGTAGTGAGTCTCCCACCACCACCACTCTTCGTTGCTTCTTGGCTGTACTTTTTGCTGTCACTTATTCGCACACGCACACTCATTCGCACACGCACACTCATTCGCACACGCACACTCATTCGCACACTCATTCGCACACTCATTCGCACACGCACACTCATTCGCACACGCACACTCATTTGCACACACACATATATATATATATATATATATATATATAATTTCTCACATCATGTCATTTTTTTATTTTTTTTTTAGCATTGTTGTACCATTTTTCCTCCATTCAAATAAATGCCCTTTAAGGGAACCTGTCGGCAGGATTGTGCACAGTAACGTACAGACAGTGTCAGGTCGGCGCCATTATACTGATTAAAATGATACCTTGGTTGATTAAATCTGTCTTGTGGTTGTTGTGTAATCTTTATTTTCAGTTTTGAGTTAATGATATGCTCGTGCTCCGGGGGCGGTCTGTGGGCGGGGCTTTGTGGTGCTCTGATTAGGTATTCATCAGTATAGCTTATGTCAAGTCACTGATACCTTCATTAAAATTGAATTGCATTACTGCACTAGAAATATGAAAAATTCAGAGAGTTTATCACATAAATATGCCAACTCATGTGTACCTGGTAGCCACGATAAAGCATTTCTCGTTTACCAGGACATATCAATGCCATCCTCAATTAGAATAAAGTCTGCCTTATTTATTTTATTGTACATGAGTTGGTGACTCTAGGTTAGCACCTGTTCTCATTTAGTCTGTTTGGATGTGACGCTCAGTTTTTTGATACTGATGCCTTTATGACCTGCCCCCTATTTTACATACTGAATATAATATGTTTTGAGGAAAAAAAATTCACATTCGGCAGGAGGCGCCCGTGCTGTAGCATGATCGCATTTTTAATATCCATTTAATTATTTTATTTGGTGATATAAATTATTCATGAAAAAAAACAATTCTCTCTCAAAATGCCGCCGTCTGCACAGTAGCATCGGTGATCCGATAGATGTTACTGCACAGGCGCTGCCAGCGCCATCTTAGTGGAGACATTTTTTTCCTCTAGCAAAATGGCGCAAGCGGCACCTGCGGAAAAGCAAATGTCGGATCGCCAGTAGATGCTACTGCGAAGGCGCGACTGGCGTCATTTTGAGAATTTTTTTTTTCCTAATTTGTATCGCTAAATAAAATAATTTAGATGTTATATGGATATTAAAGATGAGATCATGCTACAGCGCAGGCACCGCCACCTGCCTGCTCAATGTGATTTATTATTTCCCCCCCCCAAAATGCATTATATTCAGTATGTAAAATAGGGGTAGGTAGGTGAGAGATCAGTGACCTGTCATGAGCCATACGCATGCATATGTTAGAGCACCACATAAAGCCCCGCCCACAGCCACATCGAGTGCCGACCCTCAGCCCCGCCCACATGGCCGCCCCAGAGCACGAGAATCTCATAACCTGAAATGAAGCCTAAACAACAACCACAAGACAGATTTCATCACCCAAGGTATCATTTTAATCAGTGTAATGGCACCGACCTGACAGTATCTGTAGGGATACTTCAATTTTCTGTTCATGGGGTAAGAAACATAGCTAATCAGAAGAACTATACTACATTTCTAATTGAAGGTATTTGCAAATATTATCACACCTACTACATAATGGGATAGGATCTTAAAATATGGGAATATACCTTTTTAAGGAGGACTAAAGACCTGTAGACGTGTAAAACCCCTTGCCAAAACTTGCTGGTGATCCAGTATAGTTTACAGGCCATGTGCAAAAATCAATGTGCGTGTAATTTTATGTCTCCATGGATCAGCGACTTAAAAGGACAGAAATCAAAGTTTACCAAACTTTTACAGCTGCCCAACTGGCATTGAGTTTACTTTTTTTATGTGCAAGATAAAACATGTGGCCCCGGCTCAGGTGACAGAATACCTCGATAGCAGCTGACAATTACAGACAGATTTCCTGAGGTTGGAAGCTTTGTTGTTCCACGGGTTCCATCGACCAGAGATCGAGCAGATGTTCTGCAGGAGTCGGGGGTTGAACTTTTTTGATAATGAATTATATATAACCGATAACTCATCTGATGCGACCGCCGCCCTGATAGGACCAAATGCCCGTATAAAAATAAGTCTTTTGTCATGGCATATTTGGAAGGGATTGGTTCTCCGGGTGCTGCTCATTCCCGCAGCACAAGTCATCGACAGACGAATAGCGACTATGTATGATCATTGGGGTCTTCATAAGCTTATGTCACCTATAAGGCCTGTGTCCCCGGGCACGCCGCCTGCTCTCTGTGGACATGGCGCTGATTCCGTGCATGTGTCTGGCAAGGACTTAATCATTTACAGTGCTATTATCCGTTGTTTTGGGGTGTTTTGCATTGACACAAGCTGGGTGGCACGCAGGCAAGGGTTCAATGCTCTGCCAGCTGTGTGTGCGCCACACATTGTTGGTTTCTGCCTGGCAGGGAGGGTTAAACGATGTGCGGTGATCTGCACTATGTTTGGTTACATTCCTGTGCAGAGAGTTTTCGGATGTTTATATTTAGAGCGCGAGGAACTTATGAATAGGGAGAGAGAAATGGAAAGAATGAGATTTCTATCTATATCCGCACATCTATCTGCCTGGATACATGTCTGCCACGGCGTCCATGGCTGCTACCGCACCTGTATGGTGGTACCTGGCTGCAGGTGGACGCCTCTCATTGTGTCTAGGACTGCTCTGAGGTTGAATTATGCTATTGTTCCCTGTTATCAGCTGTCCCCACAATAGAATTACTAGCGTCGAGGCAATGGGGGCACATTTGTTTAACTTTTACCAACGGGGCAACTTTTTAAAGTTTGGGGGTCCGATAAAACTTATGAGGGGCACTTTTATCTTGGTGTGAGTGGAGCTGCTGTGCACATGCGCTCTGACGCTCTATTCATTCCGTATCGGGCTGCTGGAGCCCTGGATTCAGCCGTCTACTGCAACCCCATTGGGAATGAGTGGGATGGTGGTCGAGCATGCGCACTGCCACTCTATTCATTCCGTATCGGGCTGCTGGAGCGTTGTATTCAGCCGGCTACAGCAGCCCCATTGGGAATGAGTGGGATGGTGGTCGAGCATGCGCACTGCCGCTCTATTCATTCCGTATCGGGCTGCTGGAGCGCTGTATTCAGCCGGCTACTGCAGCCCCATTGGGAATGAATGGGATGGGGGTTGAGCATGCGCACTGCCGCTCTATTCATTCCATATCGGGCTGCTGGAGCGCTGGATTCAGCCGTCTACAGCAGCCCCATTGGGAATGAGTGGGATGGTGGTCGAGCATACGCACTGCCACTCTATTCATTCCGTATCGGCTGCTGGAGCGCTGGATTCAGCCGGCTACTGCAGCCCCATTGGGAATGAATGGGATGGGGGTCGAGCATGCGCACTGCCACTCTATTCATTCCGTATCGGGCTGCTGGAGCGCTGCATTCAGCCGTCTACAGCAGCCCCATTGGGAATGAGTGGGATGGTGGTCGAGCATGCGCAATGCCGCTCTATTCATTCCGTATCGGGCTGCTGGAGCGCCGTATTCAGCCATCTACTGCAGCCCCATTGGGAATGAATGGGATGGTGGTCGAGCATGCGCAATGCCGCTCGATTCATTCTGTATCAGCTGCTGGAGCGCTGTATTCAGCCGTCTACTGCAGCCCCATTGGGAATGAGTGGGATGGTGGTCGAGCATGCGCACTGCCGCTCTATTCATTCCGTATCGGGCTGCTGGAGCGCTGGGTTCAGCCATCTACAGCAGCCCCATTGGGAATGAATGGAATGGTGGTCGAGCATGCGCACTGCCGCTCTATTCATTCCGTATCGGGCTGCTGGAGCGTTGTATTCAGCCATCTACTGCAGCCCCATTGGGAATGAGTGGGATGGTGGTCGAGCATGCGCAATGCCGCTCTATTCATTCCGTATCGGGCTGCTGGAGCGCCGTATTCAGCCATCTACTGCAGCCCCATTGGGAATGAATGGGATGGTGGTCGAGCATGCGCAATGCCGCTCTATTCATTCTGTATCAGCTGCTGGAGCGCTGTATTCAGCCGTCTACAGCAGCCCCATTGGGAATGAATGGAATGGTGGTCGAGCATGCGCACTGCCACTCTATTCATTCCGTATCGGGCTGCTGGAGCGCTGTATTCAGCCGTCTACAGCAGCCCCATTGGGAATGAATGGAATGGTGGTCGAGCATGCGCACTGCCACTCTATTCATTCCGTATCGGGCTGCTGGAGCGCTGGATTCAGCCATCTACAGCAGCCCCATTGGGAATGAGTGGGATGGAGGTCGAGGATGCGCACTGTCGCTCCACTTCCATCGATCGGTGGGAGTCCCAGCAGTCACACCCACTCCTGTGATAACTTGTACCGGACAACCCCTTTATGGCTTATCCACAGGATAGGTGAACACTTGTAGATCAGCGGCGGCCCCCCTCTGTACTAGGTATTTTCATCCCTGTAAGACAGGAACAACAGTGCGCATGCTTATCTTCAGCTGTAATCATTCCCTGCCACAAACAGCCGACTACCTTGCTCCAACAGGACCATAAAGAATGAATGGAGCATGCACGTGAGCATGGCCGAGAAAAAAGTGGCCTGTTCTGGCACTCCGTGGCAGTGCTACCTGTCTAACCCCACCAATCTCAAAGGAGAGGAAGCACTGGAGCCGTGTTGGCTGATTCATAGTTAATTTTCTTATTTTCCCCCTTTCCCAACATTAAAGAATAAGTTAAACTATCATGTAAAACCCCCTTTTTAATGTGAAAAAATCGGACAGCACAAAGATTTCACAGAGATGTGTGAATGTAATCTAATCCTAACGGACAGGACAGGTGCATCATACCCGCCGATTGGAAACTCAGTAGACAGGACATCACTTCTCAATTTAGAAGAGAGTGGAGGGGGACAAACTTTTTGAAGGGTTATCCAGTTTAGAAAACCATTTTTGGGGGGCCAGAGTGGAGATCAGTTGCAAAGATGGTCTCCTGTCTTCGAGGACCTGTCTTGTCCAGCTTTACACGGTCATTCTATTTGTTTAAGTGAGCACTTTGTAACACTTAAAGGTAAATTGGAGCCAAAACAAGACATCATCTCTCCACAGGACAAGTGATAAGCGGGGCAATGTCGATGACACCGATGATGACAGTGGAGCATAAGTTCTCCTTTGGTGGTGCACTTCTTGACTTGGTTCCCCACAGATTACAGATGATCGCTGGAGATTCCATTAAGGTGGTCACTTTGTGATCAGATTATTGTGAAGGAATGCTTTCGATAAGTATGGATTTTCCAAAGCAAAAAGTTTTGGAGGGTAACATAAGAGCTGTGATAAGGTGCAACCAGAAGAGGAAAAGAAGGGAATGAAAACTAAGGAGAAGGACAAACCAGGGAGAGGATAAATGGCTGGAAAAACCTGAATGAGCATGACAGGGAAGAACCGGAGAAAGAGAATGAGTTGGACTTCAAGAAAAAGAAGTGAGTAACTCAAGCTTGTAGGAGTTAAAGGGACAAGGGAGGTGGAGAAGGGGGGTTGGATAGTGACAGGAAGGAGGGAGAAAAAGGGTGGGACAGAAAACAGAATTTAGAGGATAGGGAGAGAGAAGTGGAGAATGAGGATTGCCCAGTAAAGGATAAGGTGGAGAGAACCTGTCAGATCACAAGAGCAGCAAAGGGCAAGAGGTGCGAAGATTCCGATGCAGAACTTGTAAGAACTTAGATCATTCCATTGCACAACTCTCCTACAATGCCTGCCGCTATAGCAAGAAGTAATAGCTTGTAGCCATGAGAAGAAATCACTAGACATAGGCTGAAGAAGACAAGGAGTCCATCATCATCAAGGGTAGAAGTTCATACAGCACGCTGATGATGGTTTCCTATATTATTTCCCCCAAGCTTTAGAATTCATGGACATAAGATGAACCGTCAGCCAATGTGACATGGACAGGTGGCGGTGAACATCGAGTACCGGTACTCCCAGGATGGAGCATACACTCCTGCCACCAGCTCTCCTGAATCTAGATGCTCTGCTGGATCTCATGCTCTGTGTGTGTCACGAGTTGGTCACATCACCGTTGGTCAGCGAGACTCATATCACAGATTTCCTGCACTGGGGTGAGTGTCTTCTATTATTTTCTTATGTAGGCTTGTTGAAAATAAAAAGAAAGATAACATATATGCAAATTGGTGCTAGCTGAGTAAATTGATCTACCTAAGGGTGCACTCACACATCCATGTAAAATGTCCGAATACTGTCATATTTTATCGGGCAGCACCCGGACCCATATATCGTTATCGATCCATGAAAATGATGGACCCGAGGATGAGATACGTGAGACCCAGAGCATGTCCTATTCTGATCCAACACTGAGGACCAAATCGGGAGACCCAAAGACATCCATACAGATGTGAATGTCTATGGGTGGCCAGAGGTCCGCAACCTTTGGCTATTGTGAAACGACAACTCCGATCAAGCCCTCATAGCTGCAAACGGGCAATGTCAACCAAAATAATCTTTAAGCTTGTGACTAAAATTTTCATACCATATTCACCAGTCCAAGAACGATCTTTTTGTAAAGGCATGTTCCTTGTGATTGAACATATATGGCCATTTCAAGCCACCATACCAGCCAACCATGCAACCATACGACCATTGGTTCATCTGTTGGTCAACTGTCTACTATCGTCTTTCTAAGATTTAAAGTCACTTTTGGCAACTGGGGACTTTTTTCTGTAGCCTAGTTAAATATTGCAGAGATGTATATGGCACATTATATATACGGTATGTGTTTATACGCACACTAGTCTGACAGGAAGGGCTGGTTCATAAGACAGGGAGTGTCCGTGTCTGCAGCATAACGCCCTGTAATTATACATACATGTCTGGCTGCTGTGTGGATTGACAAGATTGGAGTTCCTAACCATATATATATCCGACTTTGCTAGTGAAGTTTTGGATTCCCGGTCTGGCGCACCTTACGCAGGGAAAAGAGAACAGAAGGTGGTCTACATGTTCTGCACGTTGGCACAATTAGACGGTACTTTGGAGTATCGTTCTAGTGCCAAATGCCTCCTGGGACTTGGTCCCTGCACCATGACAAGGGGCCAAACAATGCACAAAAGTACCTCCACCTGCCAGCTTAGACAGCTACTATTCTTCTGATGTAAAACAGCATGTTCTTCGCTGCAATGTGACAACAACAGGAGTGCATCTCAATGGGTAAAGTCATCTCCTTCTGAGACAGACAGGGGTTCCTACATGTTACATCTCACATAGAGGTGACCATGCTGTCTCTGCCTCCATAAGAGTGGGAATGAGTTAATTCCCCAGACGGGGAGGTAACACTATTACATTAACCATATGTGGAGTCTGGAAGAACACAGACTGACACAGTCCATATAAGGTAGAGGTCTTACACTTCTCCCCCCTGGACTAAGGGCTCATACCGCTGTCCCCACACCCAGCGATCCTTCATTGCTCCCCAAGGATATGGCAATGATTGCCCTTTGCTCCGATCCTATCAGTATTTGCATCCCCGATCCCCAATATGAGTATCTTTAATCTTCCCCAACTTCTGGAAATATTGCACCAGTATGTACATGTACGCTCTATGAATGCTACATGCTATCTGAACCTGTCATTAACTCCTTAGGATGGTTGTTGTCTACCTTCTGATTCACCACTTAATTCACAGGTTGTACCTGTCAACACTCACCTAAATATGGGTGAGGAAAGGAGGTTGGGTGTGCACAGCTCTATTCATGAGATTAGGAATGGGTGGTCTCGGGCTCACAGGTGGTCAGAATCTAAGCACTTGTCTTCTAGGCTCAGTACAAGTCTACAATTTTTTTTTCCCAGGGTTGAGTTCTCAACACTTTTTCTGATCAGACTGTAACATGGGCTGTAATTGCAAGTTCTTAAGATCTGGTTCTTCTTTGGTCACGGACTGTGTCAAAATCTTAATCTCTCTAAACTCTCCCCTCTCCATTGGCACAAGTCAGGTTCATCTCCCCATCCAGCTGCTACATTAATACCTTTGCCCTGTGCCAGTCACTGCACTGGTTACCCATGAACTTTAGATACAATTTATGCTCCCCCATACACATTAGATAGCTTTTGCCAAACCATCGTTTGTCCAGCAGCCATCTCACCGACTCTCGCATACACAGTAATGCTTGAAGAATAAAAGAATCGGCTGTTGAAATACATCAGCCAACATCCTTCTCTCCCCCAACATCATCGCGTCCGAGGAGAGTCAGGAGACCCCTCCTAAAGTGCAGAACACAGCATGCTGGTTCGACTCTTATCTGTAACGCTACTGCCGGCACCCCTGCATGGTTTCCCTTCACCCTCCATGCAGCGACATCGGAATACGCAGCATGGTCCCCGACATACTGCCTGTCTCCCTGTGTTGTGCACACCACGCTTTCCCGCAGTGTGCCTAGTGTGCATGAGCGCTTCCCTGCTCTTCAAGGCAGCCAATGTCTGGGAAGCATTTATTATAAGAGTGCACCTGCAAGATGGTCCTTGTTCGGCCAGTCCTGAATCGGATGTCCTCAGTCCTTGTACGCGCCAGTCCTGAACTCAAAGTTAGGCTTGAGCGAAACGGATCAGACAAATTCAAAAGTCGCCGACTTTTGGCAAAGTCGGGTTTCATGAAACCCGATCCTAGTGTGGGATCGGCCATGCGGTCGGCGATCTTCGCGCCAAAGTCGCGTTTTGTATGACGCGTTTGGCGCCATTTTTTTCAGCCAATGAAGGAGCGTGGGCAGAGTGATGACATAGGTCTCTCTTAGAGAGAGAGAAGAAAAAAAAAAAGACAGATTTCCCATTGACTTTGCATTGGGTTTCGTGTTTCGGTCGATCCCCCGACTTTTCGCCATAATCGGCCGATTTCACTCGACTCGACTCGACCCTAAAAAAGTAAAAGTTGCTCAACCCTACTCAAAGTCCCTGGTTTTAGTGTGGCCAGTCCTGAATCCGCCCTGGCGGGTCCTGAATCTATAGCCGAGACCCATGTGTCTGAATGGGTGTGTATACGAGTAGGCCATGTATGTGTCAGTAACCGTTCTGCAGTGGATCCAGAGCTTAGTAGTCTGAACATAGCCAGAGTCCATATTCTTGTCTGCCTACCTGACCCAAGGAGTCAGCAACTGCAGTATTGATGACTGTCTAGGAGTGGTACCTGGCGGCTACCTACAGCTCAAGCCTGACTCCCACCATCAGGAGCTCCAGTGAACACAGGTAGCCGCTTAGCTACACCCTTCCTAGCCAAGCCCGACACAGTGGGTCCAGGAACCACCTGCGTGCATAATATTATCTAATGTGTTTCGAGGCTTTTACGTATCACTTGTATCCATAAAGTTCAAAATGTTTTTACTAAGATTCTCTAAATTTATTCAAAATAAATATATCTTGTACCCTAAGGCCTCATTAAAATTTCCATTTTTTTCTCATACGTGAAAAAAATGACCGATTTCAACCAGTTATTGGTCTGTGTGTCAGTTTTTGCCATCTGATTTTCCAGTATGCAAGAAAAAAACAACTGATATACGTTTCTCAAACTTCTCGTAAGATTCAGTCAGTGAAAAAGAGATGTAGAAGGATGCAACTTGGAAGGCATCCATGTGCTGTCAGGGTTTTGCTTGGACCCATACTCTTGAATATCCAATCTTGATCCATGGTCGATCGGACAGAAATCAGAGTTGTCTCCATTTTTTATTTTGGGACACTTGGTCCATAAAAAAAACCATGGACATGAGAAGAGTCCTATAGACCATAATGGGTACATTATCTATACATGAAAAACTCAAAATACATATATCAGAATGAAGCCCAATGCTCACTGGCTCAAGCAGATAGCGGTTTATCACCGGGCAGTTCGCGGCTTCCCCTACAAATTCTCTTTCCTGCAGAATAGACTCCTGATATTAGGGTATTTGACGCTGGTGGGGCTACAAAATATAACGGACCTCATGAGGTTAAATAATTATGATATTTGTCTGGTTCGTACGGTCCGTCAACTGGTAAACCACCCAAACAACCAAGTAAAATATTGCTTTATCTTTAATCTTTGTCTTGTCTTTGTGACCCATCACTCATAAAGACTCTCGTGTACCGTGATATTTTAGAGGGTTCACTCAAACTGAGCGTGCATGTGTATAGAAAGGTCGAGAGAGATGGCTGTCTGCAGAATGTGTAATAGGCACACCATTATCTAAGGTGTATCGGCACTGTAAGACTGTCATTTTATTTAATAAAGGTAGACCTTGTGTGTTAGTCCTTCTCTCCTTTGAAACTAGAGTAAGGAAATCCATTGCTAATGATGAGTGCTAGTTCTATTGACCCTGGCCCCTATCATCACATCTGTTATGTGATATTGATGAAGTTACTACTATATAGGTGAATGTTATTATTGAGATTGTAATCTGATCCCTAAATCAGGAATCAAATGGTTTGTAAACTCCATGACTGCTCTTACGCTCTCCCTGGTTCCCATATTTCTACATACACCTAATAAAATTTGTGGATTACCTTTTTTCATCTAGGTCTATACCACAACATCTATTGTTCTTTTTTGATGCCTGTGCCCTGGGTCTACAGTACATGGTCACCAACTGAGCCCCAGCCCTGTGTAGGGCCACCGTATGACAGCTCTTATATATGAGCGGGCCATTCGATGGGGAATGCCTATTATGCGTGATTCCATATGAATTAGGTATCTACATATTAGAGTTGAGCAAAAAGATTCTAGTTGCCTTGTTATGGCAACCACAAAAGTCTTCAATGCTGTAGCCAGCATCCTCAACCCGGCATCCTCAGCTCTTCTGCAGCTTAATAGGCACCGTAACATCAAGAAGTCACCTTGAAGCCTAGTCACATGGCATCGAGCAATGTCATGGCTTGCATCTCGCTACTATTTCATGATTTTGCAGGGCCAAGTAAATGCCAGAGGTGCATAATTCAAGACTGGATGCCAGAGGTGCAGAAGTCAAGACTGAATGCCACAAGCAGAAGTTATGACTGGATGCCAGAGGTGCCAAAGTCAAGACTGGATACCACAAGCAAAAGTCAAGACTGGAAGCCAGGAGCAGAAGTCAAGACTGGATGCCAGAGGTGCAGAAGTCAAGACTGGATGCCAGAGGTGCAGAAGTCAAGACTGGATGCCAGAGGTGCAGAAGTCAAGACTGGATGCCAGAGGTGGAGAAGTCAAGACTGGATGCCACAAGCAGAAGTCATGACTGGATGCCAGAGGTGCCGAAGTCAAGACTGGATACCACAAGCAAAAGTCAAGACTGGAAGCCAGGAGCAGAAGTCAAGACTGGATGCCAGAGGTGCAGAAGTCAAGACTGGATGCCAGGGTGCAGAAGTCAAGACTGGATGCCAGGAGCAGATGTGAACACTACCCTAGTCCGGCTGCCATGGATGACTGGATTAGATTCCAGACCAGGGCAATCTTCGCATGTTTGACCTGCATCCTGGGTGCACCTGACTCTTACTAAGCCATGCAACATCATCTAGTTTAATTGAGGCCTTATCACTAAGCTCCAAACAACATCATGATTATTATTATTCATTTATATAGCACCATTAATTCCATGGTGCTGTACATGAGAAAGGGGTTACATACAGAGTTATAGATATCGTTTACAGTAAACAAGTTTACAGTGACAGACTGGTACAGGGGGGAGAGGACCCTGTCCTTGCGGACTCACATTCCATGGGATAGTGGGGAAGAGGCAGAAGGTAGGGGGTGAGGCAGCGGCTCTGGCGATGATGTGCCTTATGCTGCTATTTCATAATGTTGCGGAGTCTGGTAGTTGCCAGAAGTGCAGATGTGAAGACTTCTGGCTTCCACAGAGGACCGTAATGGGATCCGAACCAGGCCATCAGAAATCTTTTTGCTTAGCTCTACTACATATGAAATCAAAGAATGCAGGTATAGAGGATATTCTCATCCTGTAAACTTCTTTGAGTGTTATATCACGCTTATGTGCAACTTGGAGCTTGTATGGAGTCATAATATTGCTGTGTGCACCCAGATATAGTGTATATCTCTCTTCTACCTGATTGTGTCTTCTTGTACTTCATTGCTGCATTCACTTTAGCGCATCTATTCCTCTAGTCTAGTTTTCCTCATTATTTCCTAATTTACTATCTAGTGTTCTTCACCTTCTCCCCATTTTTCTTGGCCCATTGCTGCTCCCATCACATTTAGGCAGTATGTTTGAGGTTTTATAAGGTTACATTAGAGCAACATCTGTTAAACCTGTTAAACCTGCTTATGTTGGCGTGACTGACTGACTATCTTATGTGTATGGGGAAATTAGCATCAATGGCAAATTTTTCAATGCCTGATCCTCTTGTAAAAAGCAGTGATGGGCGAGCGTGACCTGCACTGCTCAAAACTCGATCAACACTAGCAAGAAGCAATAGTTTCGGTCAAACGAGCCTTCGGTCAAAAGCTATTGACAGACTATGGCCACCTTTAAACTATTTTTTAATCTACCTCTCAGAAGCCTCAGTATTTGCATTCCTTACCTATTTGGTACTACACTACATCCATTATCTTAGAGAATCCACAGCTAAAATAATTTTGCAAGGGCCCATTTACACTGGCCGACCCGTGGCAGGAATTGCTGTGAATGAACTTGGAAGTATTTCTTCTTCGGCTTCTTAACTCTCTCTAGATTTATTTTTCCTTGATGACTGATTTTTTTTAATCAAACAATTGAACTTTGGTTCTGAAATTCTCGTGGTTAACACTTTCCATGGCCTACAAGCCTGACTGATTAGAAGATGTTATGGTCCTGGTGGAGCAATTGGATGTGCCTTTAACCATAAGGGCTCATTCACATGACTGTATTCTCAGGCCGAATGCTGTCCATGAAAAAACGGACCAATGTTATCCAGTAGGTCAGTGCAGATGAACTTTTTTTTTTTCTTCACTGACCATGCATTAGTTTCTTCTGTAAATTCAAGTCTGGGTGCGAGAAGAAAGACAGATGCGGTATGGCGCCACAATCTAGAATCCTATTTTTACGAATACAATTCTGTAATGTATAAAGATGTAGATGGTCCTGTAAATGATTATAGCTGCTGCTGTGAAAAAAAAACAGATTGCATATGGACAGCGCAAGGATGACAAGTGACAAAAAAATTCCACTTTTTTTGGATGAAACTCTGTACGATTTTTTTATACCATAAGGCTGCCGTCACACTAGCAGTATTTGGTCAGTATTTACATCAGTATTTGTAAGCCAAAACCAGGAGTGGAATAATTAGAGGAAAAGTATAATAGAAACATATGCACCACTTCTGCATTTATCACCCACTCCTGGTTTTGGCTTCCAAATACTGATGTAAAATACCGACCAAATACTGCTAGTGTGACGGCAGCCTAAGGCTAAGTTCACATGTGCATACAAAAAAATTGTCAAATTTTTCATCTGTAGTGTCATCCATTTTTATGCATCCGCAGTTTTGCACATTAACAGGGCTTATTACAACAGTCCAAACGATCGCCGGCGGTCCGGCGCTCACATCTTCTGAAAAGAATCGCTTTATGGATCCAGTAGTATAAAAGGCACAAAAAATGGTTGAACACAACCGCACGGAAATGAAAAAGGCAGAAAAGAAATATCCGCTGCGCTCGCAGGTAACATGTTTCAGACCTGCAAGATCCTCTGTCAAGCACATGTAGGTCTGAAACGTGTTGCCTGCGAGCGCAGCAGATATTTCTTTTCTGCCTTTTTCATCTTTGTGCTGTTCTGTTCAACCATTTTTTGTGCCTCTGTTATGAGGCCACATTGTTTTCTGTGGCCACAGATATTCTGTATAGTAAATGTTATCTCCACCTGTTTCATCATGGTGACTAAATCCAGACACGGACAACCTATCTCATCATACCCAATGTAACAGATGCGGAGCCTTATCAGCCATATAACGTGCACATTTCTTATCCCATCATACCCAATGTGACAGATGCGGAGCCTTATCAGCCATATAACGTGCACATTTCTTATCTCATCATACCCAATGTGACAGATGCGGAGCCTTATCAGCCATATAACGTGCACATTTCTTATCTCATCATACCCAATGTGACAGATGCGGAGCCTTATCAGCCATATAACGTGCACATTTCTTATCTCATCATACCCAATGTAACAGATGCGGAGCCTTATCAGCCATATAACGTGCACATTTCTTATCTCATCATACCCAATGTGACAGATGCGGAGCCTTATCAGCCATATAACGTGCACATTTCCTATCCCATCATACCCAATGTGACAGATGCGGAGCCTTATCAGCCATATAACGTGCACATTTCTTATCCCATCATACCCAATGTGACAGATGCGGAGCCTTATCAGCCATATAACTTGCACATTTCTTATCCCATCATACCCAGTGTGACAGATGCGGAGCCTTATCAGCCATATAACGTGCACATTTCTTATCTCATCATACCCAATGTGACAGATGCGGAGCCTTATCAGCCATATAAAGTGTACATTTCTTATCTCATCATACCCAATGTGACAGATGCGGAGCCTTATCAGCCATATAACGTGCACATTTCTTATCTCATCATACCCAATGTGACAGATGCGGAGCCTTATCAGCCATATAATGTGCACATTTCTTATCTCATCATACCCAATGTGACAGATGCGGAGCCTTATCAGCCATATAACGTGCACATTTCCTATCCCATCATACCCAATGTGACATGCGGAGCCTTATCAGCCATATAACGTGCACATTTCTTATCCCATCATACCCAATGTGACAGATGCGGAGCCTTATCAGCCATATAACGTGCACATTTCTTATCCCATCATACCCAATGTGACAGATGCGGAGCCTTATCAGCCATATAACGTGCACATTTCTTATCCCATCATACCCAATGTGACAGATGCGGAGCCTTATAAGCCATATAACGTGCACATTTCCTATCCCATCATACCCAATGTGACAGATGCGGAGCCTTATCAGCCATATAACGTGCACATTTCTTATCCCATCATACCCAATGTGACAGATGCGGAGCCTTATCAGCCATATAACGTGCACATTTCTTATCTCATCATACCCAATGTGACAGATGTGGAGCCTTATCAGCCATATAATGTGCACATTTCTTATCTCATCATACCCAATGTGACAGATGCGGAGCCTTATCAGCCATATAACGTGCACATTTCTTATCTCATCATACCCAATGTGACAGATGCGGAGCCTTATCAGCCATATAATGTGCACATTTCTTATCTCATCATACCCAATGTGACAGATGCGGAGCCTTATCAGCCATATAACGTGCACATTTCCTATCCCATCATACCCAATGTGACAGATGCGGAGCCTTATCAGCCATATAATGTGCACATTTCTTATCTCATCATACCCAATGTGACAGATGCGGAGCCTTATCAGCCATATAACGTGCACATTTCCTATCCCATCATACCCAATGTGACAGATGCGGAGCCTTATCAGCCATATAACGTGCACATTTCTTATCCCATCATACCCAATGTGACAGATGCGGAGCCTTATCAGCCATATAACGTGCACATTTCCTATCCCATCATACCCAATGTGACAGATGCGGAGCCTTATCAGCCATATAACGTGCACATTTCTTATCCCATCATACCCAATGTGACAGATGCGGAGCCTTATAAGCCATATAACGTGCACATTTCCTATCCCATCATACCCAATGTGACAGATGCGGAGCCTTATCAGCCATATAATGTGCACATTTCTTATTCCATTATACCCAATGTGACAGATGCGGAGCCTTATCAGCCATATAATGTGCACATTTCTTATCCCATCATACCCAATGTGACAAATGCGGAGCCTTATCAGCCATATAACGTGCACATTTCTTGTTTGCTAGCCGAGCCATTAGTCCAGAACATTCGGGAGCAGAGGATGAAGAGGAGTGACTTCGACATCATTAAAGTGATTGGAAGGGGAGCGTTCAGTGAGGTAAGAGCTGCACTTCATACACAAGTAGGTCTCTGTATAATAACTAACTCGTGTCTAATATTTAACGTTGGCATGTAAAGAATGTTCTAGAAAAAACACTGTAGATGTCCGCATTAACGAGGACCAGGGTCAAAAGTGACACGTTTTTGCTCTTATTATATTCTGATTTTTTTGCTATTTTTTTTCTTCTTTTTTAATCCGTCCTCTGCCTTTAGAGTTGTACTTCTTTTTTATTTAGTGCTCTTTTTTTTTTTTACTTTTATCATTGTTGTTTGTTTTTTTTTAAATTATTATTCCATTTGATGCACTACTTCATAAAAATAAAGACTTAGACGTTTTCTGTAGCAAGTCTGATCAATTCAGGTTAAAAATTCAATTTCGGGAAGTTTCCTAGTTATATCTGTTAGCCAGAAAGATGGGGGACAATTGTAGGACCACCATTACAGATATCAAGAGAGATTTCATGCAGATTTCTTCCACATGGATTGACTCGTGGCTGACCCCCTATCGCTGCATAACGGGGGGGGGGGGGATTTTCAGGTTATGGTGAGAACCCCAGTGTGAGCTTTTCTATCAGTTATTTCATTTGTTACTCAGAAAAGGGTATAACAAAGGGATATATGGCTTGTCAGTTAAGGTAGTTGTCCCCTTTGGACTATTGATTTGTCCCCTGAAAAAATAAATCAGTAATTAGCTGTAATCTGTGGAGAAACTTGGTAGCGCCTCCACAGGAGGAATGAGGCATTGCATATACTGTATGGAGAAAAGTATGTAAGTATGGGATTTCATTCAGTCTCATTGCAACAAAGGTATAACATCCGGCCCCTCACCCCTCGGTGTATAATACCGCCACACCGTCTGCCTTTACTAACATTTGCGATAAATGTTCACTGATATTAGCGCAGTCCTGTAATAGGAGCCACAGAGGTAACAAGTCCGTTCAAGACATATCTCCATTAGTGATGAGCGAGTGTACTCATTGTTCAGGTTTTCCCGAGCACGCTCGGGTGGTCTCCGAGTATTTATGACTGCTCGGAGATTTAGGCCGGTTTCACACGTCAGTGTCTCCGGTACGTGAGGTGACAGTTTCCTCACGTACCGGAGACACTGGCACGTAGACACATAAAAATCACTGCATCTGTTCAGATGTCATTGATTTTTGCGGACCGTGTCTCCGTGTGCCAAACACGGAGACATGTCAGTGTTCGTGGAAGCGCACCGATTACACGGACCCATTAAAGTCAATGGGTCCATGTAAAACACGTACCGCACATGGACGTTATCCGTGTGCAGTCCGTGTGCCGTGCAGGGGACAGCGCTACAGTAAGCTCTGTCCCCCCACTGGTGCTGAAGCCGCGATTCATATCTTCCCTGCAGCAGCGTTTGCTGCAAAGAAAATATGAATAATAGTGTTTAAAATAAAGATCTATGTGCCCCCCGCCCTCCCACCCCCTGTGCGCCCCCCCTGCGCGCCCCCCCTGCTGTTCTGAAAATACTCACCCACCTCCCTCGTTCGCTGTCGCTGCTTCCTGGTCTGGCCGCACCTTCTCCTGTATGCGGTCACATGGGGCCGCTCATTTACAGTAATGAATATGCGGCTCCACCTCCCATAGGGGTGGAGCCGCATATTCATTGCTGTAATCAGCGGCCCCACGTAGATCTTTATTTTAAACACTATTATTCATATTTTCTCTGCAGCAAACGCTGCTGCAGGGAAGATATGAATCGCGGATTCAGCACGATGCAGGGGACAGCGCTAAACTTTAGCGCTGTCTCCTGCACGGTGCGTGTGGTACCCAGTGGGCACACGGGCGGCACACGTGTGCCACACTGATGTGCCACGTGAGCACACGGACACACGGATAACTCCAGTACCGATTTTATACGGTACTGGAATTATCTGGACGTGTGAAACCGGCCTTAGTTTTCCTTGCTGCAGCTGGATGATTTGCGGCTACTAGAGAGCTTGATTACATGTGGGGGTTCCCTAGCAACCAGACAACCCCCACATGTACTCAGCCTGGCTAGTAGCCGCAAATCATTCAGCTGCGGCAAGGAAAACTAAATCTCCGAACAGTCATAAATACTCGGAGACCACCCGAGCAACGAGTATATTCGTTCATCACTAATCTCCATCCTAAATCTTCCCCCATCACCTCTGAGTGATATCATTGAGACGAGGAAGGAATCGCAGAAACTCAGCCACGAAGTGGAGACCCTGTAAGATTGCAGAGCGGGGGGCCGAGTGCTGAGGGGCAGAGGGCAGAAGAGTCACCAACGCTCTGCTGACTCCATAACTGCAGAGTCCAGACCTCCTCTGGTATTAACGTCAGCACAAACACTGCGCCCCCGCCGGGAGCTTCATGCTGCCTTACATCACCAAGCACAAGGCTGCGCGTCGGATGGAGTGGTGTAAAGCCGCCACCACTTGATTGTGGAGGAGACGTGTTCTGTGCAGTGATGGATCGCACTTCTCTCATGGAGGAGTCTGGCCTTGGTGATTCCAGGAGAACGTTACCTGCCTCACTGTATAGTGCCCGCTCTGAAGTTTGGGGGAGAAAGAGAGAGAAAGAGACAGCGATTGATGAGATGATTGCCTTTAGTCGAGGGTCATGAACAGGGGAAATAATGGATCCTTTTCTCCAAGATGTCAGGATAGTTTTGTGAGGCATGGACCACAAGCATTGATTGCCCGGGTCCATCTTACAGGATTATTATAAGGAGTACGGCTTTTGCTTGGCTTGTTTATAGGGGTAGTAACATGGGTGACCATGGATGACTTAACAGTTCCTTTGTAAAAGCTTCCTTACATACATAACTTTGTAATTAAAGGGGATTTCCACTTTTAACAAAATGGACACCAACAGCTTACAGCCATGTAAAGTAACAAAGCCAGCTGGTACTCCCAATCTCCGGTTCCTGTGTCTGTCGACGGTGCACATCCCCCCCCCGCAGCCAATCACTGAGCTCAGCAGCTCGTGCTAGCTATATCAGCAGCACCACTGAACTCGGTGATTGGCTGCAGCGGTGAGGCGTGCTGTAGACATTCTAAAAAACTAAGACTGAAGCAGCAATTTTGTCCATTGGACCTGGGGAGGGTGAGCATATCCCCATTCACAATCTTGCTGGTTATGGAAACAGTCAGCAAGCTGGCTGTCAGGGATAACTATAACAGATTAGCTGAGTTCCTATAATCCAATGCGGCTTTTTTTTTTCCTACGTCATTTTCCTATAAATACCAGGTGAGCAGATAAACATTTTTAGAATGAAAATACAGCTCTTAATCTTGCAGAATTATGAATGCAGCTCTGGGCTATAACACAGGCGGTAACTTGATGCTGTGAATGACTGCAAATAACAGCAATGTGTGAGTAATAATAATTACAATGCAGCCTGATAGATGGGATTCGGTAAAGGAGATGGAATGTTCCCGCTGCTCGGCGCTGACTCATCATGTCCTTGTGATCGGGGATCGCTGCCGTAAACGGAGGTCGCTCGGAATTCTTATACTCGTATTTTGTCATCTGTTATTACAAGATGACTTATTGTTTTCTTAGTTTCTAAGCCGCCAGTACACATTATATAAACGTTGTCCCAATATGATTGTTTTGGCCCGGATCGATCGGTTGTTGTTTTAATTCGTTTATTTATTTTTCATAAATCAAGAATACAAATGATAATAAGAAACTTTGGAATATATCTGATCAGAGAATCCTGCTTCTTTCTCCTCCAGGATTGATCACTCATTCTCAAAATTCTACATTCATGAGGGGAAAAAAAAGAATGTGTCTTCAGTGAATATAAACTTTCCCATTACTGAGATAGGAGATGACAGTTGGTGCTCATGAAGTTCTATGGAGAATTGTATAATAAGAAGCCGGTCGGCACTATGTGTGATCATTGTGTGCATGGAAAGAAATCCCGGCACTCGCGTAACACCAAGGAAATGACATCACCACAATAACATATAAAAAAAAGCAAAACATATACCGTATATCTACTATATAAAGCTGAATGTGTGTATGTGTATGTGTGTGTGTGTGTATGTATGTATGTATGTGTGTGTCCGGGATTGGCATCTGCACCGTCGCAGCTACAGCCACAAAATTTTGCACAGTCACACGTCTGGACCCTGAGAGCGTCATAGGCTATATTGTGAGGCAAAATTTTAACCCCGCGCGTTCCAATTCACCAAACAATTTTGCCCCTATCTACATAATGGGGAAAAAAGTGAAAGGAAAAGTGTTGGAAGCGTCGCAGCTACAGCCACAAAATTTTGCACAGTCACACGTCTGGACCCCGAGAGCGTCATAGGCTATGTTGTGAGGTGAAATTTTAACCCCGCGCTTTCCAATTCACCAAACGATTTTGCCCCTATCTACATAATGGGAAAAAATGAAAGGAAAAGTGTTGGAGGCAAATTGACAGCTGCCAGATGTGAACAAGGGGGACTTAAAGAGTGAGAGCGATGGCGCCAAAGAGTATATACCGTACAGTTGCTAAGGTGGGGCCTTGACATGAGATACTCACCACACACGGGGATATGAACACACACAAAATGCGCCACACACTACCACGTGCTTGAACACATATTACCCTCAGCACACATTTCACCACAAATACACCAACCTCGCCACATAAAAGTCAAAACACAAAAGTCGCCACTCAAAACTCGCCACACGCAGAACTCGCCACATGCAAAAACTAGGCTCACGCAAAACTCGCCACAAGTGCAAAATTCTCCTCATGAAAAACTCGCCACACGCAAAACTTGCACACGTGGAAAAATTGCCACATGCACAAAAGTTGCAACACATGCAAAAGTTGCCTCACACAAAACTTGCACATACTCAAAAGGCACCAGACATAAAACTCGCCACGCGCAAAACTCGCCATGCGCAAAACTTGCTGCACACAACTTGCTACACTAACCTGTCACATGCAACTCGACACACAAAAAGTTGCTACACGCATGTTGCTACACAAAACTCATCTCACAAAAGTCGCTACATGCATGTCGCCACACGCAACTCAACACACACAACTTGACAAACGAAACTCGCCCTAAAACACACACAAGTCTGGTATTATCCTTCAAAAATAAAAATCTGATCAATAAGCAGACAAACTACAACAATTGCACCATATAGGAAATACGGCAGCTGTCAGTCACATGACCTGTCTATTATGTGTATGTGTGAGCTAATATATACTGCCAGGGGGAGGGCTTCCTGTTGGCTGGGGATTTATCAGGCTGCCAATTTAGCTTACAAATACTGAGGTAAAAATACTGAGCAAATAACGTGTGAACGAGGTCTAATACAGGAGGAGATGGCACACAGGTATATACTATATACAGGGGAGATGACACACAGATATATACTATATACAGGAGAGATGACACACAGGTATATACTATATAGAGGAGGAGATGACATATAGGTACATATATAAACAGGAGGAGATGACATACAGGTATATACTATATACAGGAGGAGATGACATACAGGTATATGCTATATATAGAAGATGACATGCAGGTATATACTATATGCAGGAGGAGATGACACTCAGATATATACTATATACAGGGGAGATAATACACAGGTATATACTATATACAGGAGGAGATGACATACAGGTATATGCTATATATAGAAGATGACATGCAGGTATATACTATATGCAGGAGGAGATGACACTCAGATATATACTATATACAGGGGAGATGACACACAGGTATATACTATATACAGGAGGAGATGACATACAGGTATATACTATATATAGAAGGAGATGACATTCAGGTATATACTATATATAGGGGAGATGACACACAGCAGGTATATACTATATACAGGGGAGATGACATACAGGTATATACTATATACAGGAGATGACATACAGATGTATACTATATATAAGGGAGATGACAAACATGTATATACTGAGGTGATGAGGTGAAAATGAGAGGTGTGAGGTGAAAATGAAAAGGTGTGAGTGCAAAATGAGAGGAGTGAGGAAAAATAGTGGAGTGATCAGAAAATGACAGATGTGAGGTTGAAATGACAAGTGTTAGGGGGGAATGAGAGGAGTGAGGGAGAAAATGAGAGGTGTGAGGGAGAAAATGAGAGATGTGAGGGGGAAAATGAAAGATGTGATTGGGAAAATGAGAGGCGTGATGGGAAAATAAGAGAAGTGAGGTGCTATAACTAACCACAGATATTTACTATGCCCAGGCAACGCCGGGCTCTTCAGCTAGTCTACTATATAAAGCTGAATGTGTGTGTGTGTGTGTGTGTGTATGTCCGGGATTGGCATCTGCACCGTCGTAGCTACAGCCACAAAATTTTGCACAGTCACACATCTGGACCCCGAGAGCGTCATAGGCTATGTTGTGAGGCGAAATTTTAACCCCGCGTGTTCCAATTCACCAAACAATTTTGCCCCTATCTACATAATGGGGAAAAAAGTGAAAGGAAAAGTATTGGAGGCATCGCAGCTACAGCCACAAAATTTTGCACAGTCACACGTCTGGACCCTGAGAGCGTCATAGCCTACGTTGTGAGGTGAAATTTTAACCCCACGTTTTCCAATTCAACAAACAATTTTGCCCCTATCTACACAATGGGGAAAAAGTGAAAGGAAAAGTGTTGGAGGCAAATTGACAGCTGCCAGATATGAACAAGGGAGACTTAAAGAGTGAGAGCGATGGCGCCAAAGAGTATATACCGTACAGTTGCTAAGGTGGGGCCCCGACATGGGATACTCACCACACAGGGAGATGAACACACACACAAAATGCGCCACACACTACCACGTGCTTGAACACATATCACCCTCAACACACATTTCACCACACATACACCAACCTCGCCACATAAAAGTCGAAACACAAAAGTCACCGCTCAAAACTCGCCACGCGCAAAACTCGCCACATGCAAAAACTAGGCTCACGCAAAACTCGCCACAAGTGCAAAACTCACCTCATGGAAAACTCGCCACACGCAAAACTTGCATACGCGGAAAAATTGCCACATGCACAAAAGTTGCAACACATGCAAAAGCTGCCTCACACAAAACTTGCACATACTCAAAAGGCACCAGACATAAAACTCGCCACGCGCAAAACTCGCCATGCGCAAAACTTGCTGCACACAACTTGCTACACTAACCTGTCACATGCAACTCGACACATAAAAAGTTGCTACACGCATGTCGCCACACACAACTCATCTCACAAAAGTCGCTACATGCATGTCGCCACACGCAACTCAACACACACAACTTGACACATGAAACTCGCCCTAAAACACACACAAGTCTAGTATTATCCTTCAAAAATAAAAATCTGAATAATAAGCAGACAAACTACAAGAGCAACAAATGTACCATATAGGAAATACGGCAGCTGTCAGTCACATGACCTGTCTATTATGTGTATGTGTGAGCTAATATATACTGCCAGGGGGAGGGCTTCCTGTTGGTTGGGGATTTATCAGGCTGCCAATTTATCTCACAAATACTGAGGTAAAAATACTGAGCAAATAACGTGTGAACGAGGTCTAATACAGGAGGAGATGACACACAGATATATACAATATACAGGGGAGATGATACACAGATATATACTATATACAGGGGAGATGACACACAGGTATATACTATATACAGGAGGAGATGACATACAGGTATATACTATATACAGGAGGAGATGACACATATATACTATATACAGGGGAGATGACACACAGGTATATACTATATACAGGAGGAGATGACTCACTGGTATCTATAATATAACGCTGGGAGCGTCACTCTGTCCGAAGCCTTTATAGACTGCGCAGGCGCAAGCGCCGGCGCAGTCTGGCCCCCACAGAGTGACGCTCCCAGGAGATCGCGGTATGCGTAAGCACTGAACGCATACCGCGATCTCCACCGGAGAGTCAGGGACCGTGGACGCGCCAGGAGGGAGGGTAAGTATATTCACCTGTCCTCCATTCCAGCGCTGCGTCTCCCTGCTCCTCTGCTGTGACAGAGTCCAGTCACAGGCAGAGGAGCCGGAGTGTGTGTTAAAGAAAATGGCGCCGGATAGCGTGGACTGCGCAGGCGCCGATTCCTGCTGCCGGAATCGGCGCCTGCGCAGTACGCACTTTCCGGCGCCATTTTCTTGAAGACACACTCCGGCTCCACTGCAGGTGTGTCTTCAAGAAAATGGCGCCGGAGCGCGGACTGCGCAGGCGCCGATTCCTGCTGCCGGAATCGGCGCCTGCGCAGTCCGCTCTTTCCGGCGCCATTTTCTTGAAGACACACCTGCAGTGGAGCCGGACGATAGGTGAGTATGGTATTTTATTTTTTTTTTTATATGGCAGCAGCATACGGGGGGCATATAATACAATAGTGGAGCAGGATGGGAGCAGCACATGACAGAACGGGCGCAGGATGGCAGCAGCACATGACAGAACGGGCGCAGGATGGCAGCAGCACATGACAGAACGGGCGCAGGATGGCAGCAGCACATGACAGAACGGGCGCAGGATGGCAGCAGCACATGACAGAACGGGCGCAGGATGGCAGCAGCACATGACAGAACGGGCGCAGGATGGCAGCAGCGCATGACATAACGGGCGCAGGATGGCAGCAGGATGGGAGCAGCACATGACAGAACAGGCGCAGGATGGCAGCAGCACATGACAGAACAGGCGCAGGATGGCAGCAGCACATGACAGAACGGGCGCAGGATGGCAGCAGCGCATGACATAACGGGCGCAGGATGGCAGCAGGATGGGAGCAGCACATGACAGAACGGGCGCAGGATGGCAGCAGCGCATGACAGAACGGGGGCGCAGGATGGGAGCAGCACATGACAGAATGGGCGCAGGATGGGAGCAGCACATGACAGAACGGGCGCAGGATGGCAGCAGCACATGACAGAACGGGCGCAGGATGGCAGCAGCACATGACAGAACGGGCGCAGGATGGCAGCAGCACATGACAGAACGGGCGCAGGATGGCAGCAGCGCATGACATAATGGGCGCAGGATGGCAGCAGGATGGGAGCAGCACATGACAGAACGGGCGGAGGATGGCAGCAGCACATGACAGAACGGGCGCAGGATGGCAGCAGCACATGACAGAACGGGCGCAGGATGGCAGCAGCACATGACAGAACGGGCGCAGGATGGCAGCAGCACATGACATAACGGGCGCAGGATGGCAGCAGGATGAGAGCTGCACATGACAGAACGGGCGCAGGATGGCAGCAGCGCATGACAGAACGGGGGCGCAGGATGGGAGCAGCACATGACAGAATGGGCGCAGGATGGCAGCAGCGCATGACAGAACGGGGGCGCAGGATGGGAGCAGCACATGACAGAATGGGCACAGGATGGGAGCAGCACATGACAGAACGGGCGCAGGATGGCAGCAGCGCATGACAGAACAGGCGCAGGATGGCAGCAGCGCATGACAGAACGGGCGCAGGATGGCAGCAGCACATGACAGAACGGGCGCAGGATGGCAGCAGCACATGACAGAACGGGCGCAGGATGGGAGCAGCACATGACAGAACGGGCGCAGGATGGCAGCAGCACATGATGGAGACCATATACCAATATAAATGCTCGCCACCTGGGCGTAGAACGGGTTCAATAGCTAGTATACTATATACAGGGGAGATGACATACAGCAGGTATATACTATTTACAGGGGAGATGACATACAGATATATACTATATACAGGGGAGATGACATACAGGTGTATACTATATATAAGGGAGATGACAAACGTATATACTGAGGGGAAAATGAGAGGTGTGAGGTGAAAATGAAAAGGTGTGAGTGCAAAATGAGAGGAGTGAGGGAAAATAGTGGAGTGATTGGAAAATGACAGATGTGAGGTCGAAATAACAAGTGTTGGGGGGGAATGAGAGGAGTGAGGGGGAAAATGAGAGATGTGAGGGAGAAAATGAGAAGATGTGAGGGGGAAAATGAGAGGCGTGATGGGAAAATAAGAGAAGTGAGGTACCACAGATATTTACTATGCCCAGGCAACGCCGGGCTCTTCAGCTAGTATATATATACGGTAAATAAAAATGATTCCAAAACTATACAAAAAATATATATTAAAAATGTGATTCAATAACATAGTAATTATCCTACCCAAAATCCAAAGTCATCCATACATCAACTATTTATAAAGTACCGTATATCAGACATAATATGTATTATTTAAGATATTCCTTTTCACATGTAAAGCGCCAGGGTATAAATGTCACTATAATAATAATAATATAATTCATTTTTATAAGGATGTTAGAATTCTCTTGATGGATGAGAAAAAATCCTTTTATATGCATAATTGGAGCAATATTGAGTGGAAAAATTGCCGTTTCAGGAGAACCTGCAGCAGAATGTCGGTGTCGGCCTCTAGCTCTTCCATTTCCTTCCATTGAATTTTATAAGCACCAACTGTCATCTCCGATCTCAGTAATGAGAACATCTGTCGTCACTGAACACTGATTTTACTTGTGAATGGAGAAAGAATTAAGCAGTTTTCTCTGATAAGATATATTACAAAGCTGCTTATTTTCATGTGTACTATTGATTTATTGAATAAAAATTTAAACGACGATTACATTTTATACACATGAATAATTAGGACAATTTCGATTTCTTGTACGTAAAAGACGAAAAAGTTATATAACCTTCTGCTGAAAACTCACTCAGCCAACAGTGATGTCTCCCAGCCATCCATCTACATGCACACTCGGTTCAGCTGAGCATGCATGTGTTTTCAGTGGGCAGACTGCCAGAACAAGCTCACTGATGGTTTCTCAGTTAACTCATTTTGCAGACAGCAATTGACTGTGCATCTCAGAAGCTATACAGGGCCAACAGTGCAAGATCAGGTTTTGCCTGCCGAAAAAAAAAGCAGCAAAAATGCAAGGTGTGAACATAGCCTTATGGCCGGCAGCTCGGCCATACTGACAATCCAAAGGTTCAATTTTTAGGGATGCACCGACCCCAGCAGCAAAGAAGCCAAGAGGCAGGGAAGTGATTTTGAACTTAGTAACCCTTTAAATAAACAAAAATGCCCATATCCTTTGACCACAATTTAGTGTATGATGTGATTTATTTTTTTTTAACTGCATCATTTACATTTAATTCAGTAACCAAAAAGTACATGTTGAAACCATGTGATAGTGATCTCCTTTATGAAGTCAGACATGGTAAGACAAGTCTTTACAAGGAATCGCTGAAATAGCCTTCATCTCATTTTATGTGCTACGCTTGGCTTGGCACAAAGGTGACAATATTAGTCAGCATGCATAATGTAAAAAACAAGAAATACTAAGCCCATTACTGCTTGATTATGGTGCCATCTCCATAGGGTCCATATACTGTATGTTATATTCACAAGCTGCAGATTTGCTACATGTCTTAACATTCTCTTAGAATAGTCGTATATGGCAAAACCTGGCTTGTGGGCCAAATATGGCCCGTAGTGTGGTTTTATTTGGCCACCGACACCAGAACTACCACCCCTATGTGGAGCCAAGTATTCTGTATGGAGGACTATGTGGAAACCATAAAACTGTATGGAGGACTAGGACTATGTGGTGACCATAATACTATATATGGGACTATGTGGTGCCCGTAATACTGTATGCAGGACAATGTGATGCCCATAATATTGTATGGAGGACTATGTGATGCCCATAATACTATATATGGGACTATGTGATGCCCATAATACTGTATGCAGGACAATGTGATGCCCATAATATTGTATGGAGGACGATGTGGTGCCAATAATACTGTATGAGGGACTATGTGGTGAACATAATACTGTATGGAGGACTATGTGGTGCCCATAATATTGTATGGAGGACTATGTGGTGCCAATAATACTGTATGAGGGACTATGTGGTGAACATAATACTGTATGGAGGACTATGTGGTGCCCACAATACTGCGTATAGGACTATGAGGTGCCCATAGTACTGTATGGAGGACAACGTGGTGCCAATAATACTGTATGGAGGACTATGTGGTGGCCATAATACTGTATGGAGGACTATGTGGTGCCCATAATACTGTGTATAGGACTATGTGGAGCCAATAATTCTGTATGGAGGACTTTGAGGAGCCCATTATACTGTATAGTTTTTCATTTTGGCCCTCTGTGTGTTGAGTTTGACATCCCTGGAATAGACAAATCCTAACTCCAATGACATTTCTGATGTCAGTTTAAAAAAAAAAAATACCCGTATTGGTTCCCAATTACCTGCTTGACCCCTGTTGGTGATGTTGGGCGTACTATGCAGTTTCTAAAGGTCACAGTGGAAATTTGCTGTGCATGAATGGCCAACTGTGGATAGTCATAAAAGAAAAAAATTGAAAATTGTCCAAGATATGCAAATAACAGTAATTCAGCAGCACTTTACAATTAGTAAAGTGCTGCATGCTGGCAATATTAGAGCTAAAACAATTAAATAATACTCACTGTCCATCCTACCGATGTGTCCCTGCTGGTACCGTCATAGCCCGGATAACCCCACCAGATATCTGCAGCCAGCTGGCTCTAGTCAATTGCTCCAGGTTGTGGTCTTGCAGTTGGGGTAACAAGGGCACACGGTACGTACTTTCTGGTGATCAGTGGGGGGCCCAGTAGTCAGAGGGGAGTGGAGAATTATGGCTCATTGACCCTGGCCAATTTCAGGTCAGTAATGAAAACCGATCAAACGCATTCAAGTCGTTTGTTGCTCGTTCACCCAGTAATCCTCATATACAGCACATGTTTTCTACAGCAAATTCCCCTGTTTCATGTTGCTGGCATAGAAATCAATTCGCATTTTGGGACCATGTTGCCTTATTGGGAAATCGTTGAAAAATAATAATTTTTTTCTTTAACCAATTGTGTAAAAAAATAAAAAAAAATAAAAACATTGTGGCCACAACATGTGAATGCCGCCTTAGGCTAGGGCCACACCACTGTATTTTCACTCATTCGAGAAAATCAGTCTGATAATAGCAATCACACTCTGATCAGAATTTGAATAGAGAATGATCATCGTGATCTGATTTTCTCGGATATGGAGAAGATGAAAAAGAAGTCTTTTCCGTTCTGCTTGTTCGTGAAAATGGCACTGCACTCTAATGTCAGTGCGGTCCGATTTTTAGATGGACCCATAGACTCGCATGGGTAAGTGCACCTCTGTTCCATTCAAGATGGGGATCCCAGCGTCAGTAACTTATCCTCTATCCTATGGATAGGGTATAACTTGCTAACTTTGGGAATAACCTTGGCTTATTCATTATATATTGTGGGTAATAATCTCCATCCTCTCCCAGAAGAAGCGCTCCTTGTGTGGGTGCTTCAAATCTCTCGAAAATACAGCATTCCAAACATTACAGTGACATTGCCAGCGCTGCTTATTGGCTCCAAAAATGTCACATTTTATTTGTTAATTTATTTTCTGCCATGATGTCTAATTTTATTTTCGATAAGCAATAAAATTATATAAGGGTCAGCCATGCTTTACACATTAACTACTTATGCGTCAGAAGGACATAGTAATGCGGGTTAGTACAGTTGGAAAGAGTTAGTTGCAAGAAAAAGTTAAAGAGCTTTTTGTCATTTTTTTAAGGGAAACACTTGCAATGGTTTATATCGCCAAGGAATTATTGTACTAGGTGGCAAAAACCTGCTAAACAATGGCCCATTATATAATCAAAATTCCTCAATTTTATTGCCCATGGTAGTTTCCTCCACTGGGGTCATACAGCCCCTTACCCATTGTCCTTCAGTGTATTCCGTAGGGTTTATCGGTTTTACACCACAGCCCTTTTCAAGTTTGCAGCACACTGTCCAGAGACATAACTAAGTATGTCATATTAGTGCATATGGATATCTCAAAGGGGACTATTCTATATGAGATATAGGCTGATATCCCCTATCTGTGAAGACCTGAGCTAACCATAAATAAAACCGTTAGCTCACGGTCCGCCTTTACCGATGTGTGACACTAGCCTTAGAATGGTGGACCCTTCCAGGAGAGTAGCTCCTGCTCTCATGGACTCAAGTCATGCTTGTGCCATCTCATTGTAGTAATCTCTGAACATCCTATAGCATGTCCTCTAGGGCTACACTTCCTACAGGTGGCATACCACTTTCAAGGGGTAATCCGGCGGGTTATATGACCAAACAAACCAGTCGCGATATGTGTACGATCCGCGGGCGTTCTGCATGTGTGAGATCATAACATCACCACATTGTTCAACTCCAATGTGGACGTGAGATATGTTCGGAAGGTGCCGAAAGACTCCTGTATGAATTCTAGGCAAGTTGATATGTGTCCATATACGTAGATAAGCCTGCATCGTTATACAGCTCCTTATTGTAGAGCGGAGAACATGTTATGGCACAACCGAAAACTAGCGAAGACCTGAGAGACTGGTGGGTGCAGACACTTATTTTTCCCCACAAGGAATGAAGGTCCCTGTAGAAAATTGCTCTTGTGAATTGACTTATTGTCTGTTCGGCACATCGACAGCTCAAGGATCGAAACAATGCTCTACTAAATTGGCCCTTACAGGATATGACATCCCAGACGTGTTGACAGTTTGTTCTTGATCAATCATGGATCGACCGACCGTCGCACTTTCTCAAGCTGATGAAACGATAGGGTAGAGAAGGAACGACTGAGCATTTCAGCTCTTCTGAAAGGACTACGTTTCCGATAACCAGTTCTTGAGACCTCTCACAACGCATCACTAATCATTGTCAGACATTTTCATCGCCTGTTTACACCTAGAACATAGGACACTAATACTATTATACCAGAAGGAAAAGGCTACGTCAACGTATTCTCATGACAGAACGGTTCAAAAAAATCCGATCTACGAATGAGCTTCTACATGGAGTCCGCCAAGGACGTGGTCTATCATAAGCCATTTCCAAGAAGAGAGGGTCACAATCTATTCTCAGACACTTTAAAACCTTGTTTTTTTTAAATTTCCCTTCTAATTTTTTTTATTTTTCCATATGAGGACTTATTTTTGCCTGGAGAGTTGTAGTTCTGAAAGGCAGCATTTATTCAATGCAATGGAAAACGGGGAAAAAAATTCCTAGCGCAGTGAAATTGTGAAAAAAATGCAACTCCACTATTTTTGGGGTTTTCTTTTAAAGACCTTTATTCTTTAGTAAAAGTGACTCAAATAGATTTTTTTTTTCTTTAAGTGGAGGAAAAAAATTCAGAAGCTTGTAAAAAAATTATTTTAGGTTTGTGCCGCCATTTTAATTTCTCTGTCGACGGAGCTGTGTGAGGACTTTTTTTTTTACATGGCAAACTGACGGTTTTATTGATACCAATTTGGGGAACGTATGACAGTCTGATCATTTAAGGGAGAAGCGATTGCCCAAAAATCCACAATTTTGGCGTTTTCATTTTTTCTCGTTATTACATTTATTGATTGGGTTAATTAATTTTATATTTTGATAGACCGGACTTTTATGAACACGGCAACGCTACATTTTTTTAAATTTTATTTCTTTATTTTTAATGGGGGGATTTAATTTTTACAATTTGTTTTAATGTTTTTATTTGTTTTAATAGTTTTTTTTTTTAACTCTTATTTTTACATTTCCTTAGGGGACCTGAATCTGTGAATGTCTCATTGCTTGTACTATATACTGCAGTAGATAGTGAAAATCTTGGGTGCAAGTCCCTGGCTGCCATTGGTGCCTTGTGATTGAATCATGGGGAGCTAATGGGAGCTGATGCGAGCGAGCACTGGTACGTGTTCCATTTAACCTCTGATGATGATTAAATGGTTAATGGTAGTGATCGGAGCTCATGGTGGGGCACAGATGTCGGCTATGTAATATAGCCGACATCTACCTCGTGTGGAGAGAGCTTAGCTCCCGAGCATACAACTCCGCACACCGTCGCCCCTACAATCATGTACTTATATATGATATTACATTAAGGGGGTTTATCCAAAGCACAATAAAGTCACCTAGTGAAAATGGAACGCCTTACCAGGGCAGCGGGGTACTCGGTACCGGGTCCGGTCTTAAAGAGGATGTCACGGTGACTGCAACCCGTTCCGTGGCCCTGGGCACCCAATTAATGGGAAGGTCTTTAAGGGGATTTGTAATGTCTATGTTCATGTCACCACCTGTGGATTTCGGTCAGTAGGGACCGACGCCGCTTAAAGGGGTCCTCTTGGTGATGGTAGGGTGGCTAGATGGTAACGCTTCCCACAGGTGAAGCGGGGTCCCCAGGGCTTTCCAGGTGTATGGCAAGATGGTGTAAGCCGATGAATGCACAAAGAATGAGGACACAGTTTTTCAAAGTCTATTACATGGTTTAGTGATTTTAGCAGTCCTCAGTCCAGGGTACCAGGTGTAGGGTAGCTGTAGTCCGGCCGGCTTGGAGGCAATAAGGGGGTCCCACTTCAGGTGAGGTCTGTAAGCCTTTCCTACTTGCACCAGATAGCGAGGTCCCTGCGGCTTAAAACTTGCTGACAGGGTCCCCTTTCTCCTGACAGATGTCTGTACGATAGGCAGTTTAAGCGTGTTTATAGGATCTCTTAGATGACCCGGCTCTTAAGGTCACTGCTTCACCTACGACTTGTTACAGGCAATTGACATATAGTACTATGTCCTACGATTCTGTCGCGCGTCCTGGAGAACAACATGACCTCGGGCTCCCGGTACCCGGCTTCTGTGCTCTAGCTCTGAGGGTGTCCTTCCGCTGTTCCACTCCTGACCCCTTTCCTCCACTGTGCTTCTTTCCTCTAAGCTCCACAATTCAACTCTCCTTCTGCTGCTCCCTCGTGGCTGCTCAGCCCCCACGTCTGCTCCAGACGTCCTCAAGCTACTGGAGACCAACTGTCTCCCTCCACTGTATCTCTCGGACTCTCTGAGACTCACTAACTCCTCCTCCAGACCAGGATACATCAAGTGTAAGGGAGCTGACCTGAATCTGGGTCCTGAGCTCCCCCTCCTGGCCTAGCTTCACATTGTGTTGAATGCGAGTGCCTTACCTGATAGATAGGATCAGGCTCAGACTGGCCGACAGGGTAACAGGGGAATCCACTGGTGGGCCCCTGTGCAGATCTGGGCCCCCAACCCCACTGTATGGGCAGTACTTGGTATAATTCACATGATTTACTCTGTACAGAAAAAAGAAGCATATCATTATTCATTAACCAAACTACTTAGTTTATTATTATGTAGAAATATAGGTACATTTGTGAATGAGGGTAGAATAATAATTGTATGCAGGTGAAAAGTGGGCCCCCAAAGTCAATATTACTGGTGGGCCCTTGGCATGCCAGTCCGACACTGGATAGGATCCCCTTTGCCTCCAAGCATGATATCACCCTCCCCGAAGGGAAGGCAACATCACTGCAGCAACCTGGGGTGCTGCAAAAACATATACAACCAATCAGAGCTCTTCTTTCATTTTTCCAAACCAGTTTAAAAAATGAAAGCTGAGCTCTGATAGGTTGCTATGTGCGGCTAAGATTAATGAGACCCAGTAATTGTGTCACATTTCTAAAACTTCCCAATTTAAGCCATCCCTACCTAGAATTATGAATTATGAGAGTTTTATTTTAGTCCTTAATGGCTTTAGGCAAATGGCTAGAACTTTGTTGGGACGACTGGATAAAACATTGACTGTTATGGTTACTTTTAAACAGAGAATTGAGAAGTTAATGAGCCGTCTATTATTTACTTGCATATTTCTTCTTAGGGACATAAACTTTTTTTTTTCAAATTGACCTTTATCATTAGCAAATGTTTTTTTATTCTTGTTATCCTAGTCAATATTTTTAGCTCTGGAGCTCCAATCCCAAAAAATAAAAAATTCCACCTACCAGGCACCAGCTTTGCATTGTGCTAGAATGATGTCAGCATGAGTAGTAGTTACATAGTATATACAACAAGTGAAATAAATGTCGAATACGTCACCAATTTTCTAAGTAAATCTGTTTCTAAAGGTGTTATTGGCATGAAATTCTCAACAGATGTTGGTAACAACTCATCCAATCCACACAGCCAAAGAAATCAAACCATAGATGTCCATAAATTATGTGTAATAATGAGAAACGACACAGGGAAAAAGTACTAAACACTCTCACTGAAATGTTATGGGGGACTTTAACTACCCGGATATTAACTGGGAAACAGAAACCTGTGAAACCCATAAAGGCAACAGGTTTCTGCTAATAATTTTTCTTGGTTATCTTTCACAATTGGTGCAGAATCCAACCAGAGGAGCAGCACTTTTAGACCTAATACTATCTAATAGACCTGACAGAATAACAAATCTGCAGGTGGTCGGGCATCTAGGAAATAGCGACCACAATATTGTACAGTTTCACCTGTCTTTCACTAGGGGGACTTGTCAGGGAGTCACAAAAACACTGAACTTTAGGAAGGCAAAGTTTGACCAGCTTAGAGATGCCCTTAATCTGGTAGACTGGGACAATATCCTCAGAAATAAGAATACAGATAATAAATGGGAAGTGTTTAAGAACATCCTAAATAGGCACTGTAAGCGGTTTATACCTTGTGGGAATAAAAGGACTAGAAATAGGAAAAACCCAATGTGGCTAAACAAAGAAGTAAGACAGGCAATTAACAGTAAAAAGAAAGCATTTGCACTACTAAACCAGGATGGCACAATTGAAGCTCTAAAAAACTATAGGGAGAAAAATACTTTATCTAAAAAACTAATTAAAGCTGCCAAAAAGGAAACAGAGAAGCACATTGCTAAGGAGAGTAAAACTAATCCCAAACTGTTCTTCAACTATATCAATAGTAAAAGAATAAAAACTGAAAATGTAGGCCCCTTAAATAGTGAGGAAAGAATGGTTGTAGATGACGAGGAAAAAGCTAACATATTAAACACCTTCTTCTCCACGGTATTCACGGTGGAAAATGAAATGCTAGGTGAAATCCCAAGAAACAATGAAAACCCTATATTAAGGGTCACCAATCTTACCCAAGAAGAGGTGCGAAACCGGCTAAATAAGATTAAAATAGATAAATCTCCGGGTCCGGATGGCATACACCCACGAGTACTAAGAGAACTAAGTAATGTAATAGATAAACCATTATTTCTTATTTTTAGGGACTCTATAGCGACAGGGTCTGTTCCGCAGGACTGGCGCATAGCAAATGTGGTGCCAATATTCAAAAAGGGCTCTAAAAGTGAACCTGGAAATTATAGGCCAGTAAGTCTAACCTCTATTGTTGGTAAAATATTTGAAGGGTTTCTGAGGGATGTTATTCTGGATTATCTCAATGAGAATAACTGTTTAACTCCATATCAGCATGGGTTTATGAGAAATCGCTCCTGTCAAACCAATCTAATCAGTTTTTATGAAGAGGTAAGCTATAGGCTGGACCACGGTGAGTCATTGGACGTGGTATATCTCGATTTTCCAAAGCGTTTGATACCGTGCCGCACAAGAGGTTGGTACACAAAATGAGAATGCTTGGTCTGGGGGAAAATGTGTGTAAATGGGTTAGTAACTGGCTTAGTGATAGAAAGCAGAGGGTGGTTATAAATGGTATAGTCTCTAACTGGGTCGCTGTGACCAGTGGGGTACCGCAGGGGTCGGTATTGGGACCTGTTCTCTTCAACATATTCATTAATGATCTGGTAGAAGGTTTGCACAGTAAAATATCGATATTTGCAGATGGTACAAAACTATGTAAAGCAGTTAATACAAGAGAAGATAGTATTCTGCTACAGATGGATCTGGATAAGTTGGAAACTTGGGCTGAAAGGTGGCAGATGAGGTTTAACAATGATAAATGTAAGGTTATACACATGGGAAGAAGGAATCAATATCACCATTACACACTGAACGGGAAACCACTGGGTAAATCTGACAGGGAGAAGGACTTGGGGATCCTAGTTAATGATAAACTTACCTGGAGCAGCCAGTGCCAGGCTGCAGCTGCCAAGGCAAACAGGATCATGGGGTGCATTAAGAGAGGTCTGGATACACATGATGAGAGCATTATACTGCCTCTGTACAAATCCCTAGTTAGACCGCACATGGAGTACTGTGTCCAGTTTTGGGCACCGGTGCTCAGGAAGGATATAATGGAACTAGAGAGAGTACAAAGGAGGGCAACAAAATTAATCAAGGGGATGGGAGAACTACAATACCCAGATAGATTAGCGAAATTAGGATTATTTAGTCTAGAAAAAAGACGACTGAGGGGCGATCTAATAACCATGTATAAGTATATAAGGGGACAATACAAATATCTCGCTGAGGATCTGTTTATACCAAGGAAGGTGACGGGCACAAGGGGGCATTCTTTGCGTTTGGAGGAGAGAAGGTTTTTCCACCAACATAGAAGAGGATTCTTTACTGTTAGGGCAGTGAGAATCTGGAATTGCTTGCCTGAGGAGGTGGTGATGGCGAACTCAGTCGAGGGGTTCAAGAGAAGCCTGGATGTCTTCCTGGAGCAGAACAATATTGTATCATACAATTATTAGGTTCTGTAGAAGGACGTAGATCTGGGGATTTATTATGATGGAATATAGGCTGAACTGGATGGACAAATGTCTTTTTTTGGCCTAACTATGTTACTATATTACTATATGTGGGGGTAACTTATGTAGGCAATCCAGTGACACAGTGTGCCAGCAATCAGAGCACATACAGTGATTTGATAATAACCCAAAAACAATAGAACGAGCTCTGAGACGTGGAATCTCTGTAGACCGCAATACCTGAACCTATCCTAAACACAACTAAAGGCAGCTGTGGATTGCGCCTGTCACTACCTATGCAACTCGGCACAGCCTGAGGAGCTGACTAGCCTGAAGATAGAAAAACAAGCCTGACTTGCCTCAGAGAAATACCCCAAAGGAAAAGGCAGCCCCCCACATATAATGACTGTTAGCAAGATGAAAAGACAAACGGTAAGAATCTGGAATTGCTTGCCTGAAGAGGTGGTGATGGCGAACTCAGTCGAGGGGTTCAAGAGAGGCCTGGATGTCTTCCTGGAGCAGAACAATATTGTATCATACAATTATTAGGTTCTGTAGAAGGACGTAGATCTGGGGATTTATTATGATGGAATATAGGCTGAACTGGATGGACAAATGTCTTTTTTCGGCCTTACTAACTATGTTACTATGTTAGTATGTTACTTTGTGCAAAAGTCTCTGTTGGTGTTGAAGCTTCATGATGCCTCCTGTATGGAGAAACTAGTCGCAGGCATTGCTCAGGTTTGATTTTGGTCCATTCTTCCACACAAACACTTTTCACATCCTAAAGCTTCCGTGGGCTCCTTCTATGAACTCTGAGCTTTAGTTTCTTCCATAAATTTTTGATTGGATTCAGGTCAGTGATTGGCTCGGCCATTCTAGCAGCTTTATTTTCTTACCCTGAAACCAGTTGAGAGTTTCCTTGGCTGTGTGTTTGGGATCACTGTCTTGCTGAAAAGTCCACCCTTGTTTCATCTTCATCATCCTGGTAGATGAAAAAAAAGCTGCTGCCAATGTCTCGGTATATTTATCCATTCATCCTTACTCCAATGAAATGAAGTGCCATATGCTGAAAAACAGCACCACACCATGATGTTCCCACCTCCAAACTTCACTGTTGGTATGCCTTTTTTGGGTGATATGCAGTGTCTTGTGATCTCCAAATATAAATTGTATTATGGCATCCAAGGAGT
This sequence comes from Ranitomeya imitator, assembly GCF_032444005.1. Classification (NCBI taxonomy): domain Eukaryota; kingdom Metazoa; phylum Chordata; class Amphibia; order Anura; family Dendrobatidae; genus Ranitomeya; species Ranitomeya imitator. The sequence goes on along the minus strand of NC_091283.1, from coordinate 59,998,933 downwards.
TCAATTTTGGTCTCATCCAACCAGACTATATTCTCTGCTTGAACATGCTTTTTGTTCAGCAATGAAGTCTTGTGTGGTAAGCGTTCATACAAGCAATATATGTTGAGTGTATTACTTATAATTTTCTTTAAAACAATTATACCTGCTGATTCTAGATCTTTCTGTAGCTCACCACAGGTGGTCATTGGCTCATGGACAACTCTTCTGATAATTCTTTTCACTCCTCTGTCTGAAATCTTGTGGGGAGCACCCTGTGATGGCTGGTTTATGGTGCAATGATGTTCTTTTCACTTCTGGATTATGGCCCCAACAGTGCTCTCTGGAACCTTCAGCAGTTTAGAAATTCTTCTGTAACCAATGCCATCAGTATGTTTTGCAACAATAAGGTTGCAAATGTTTTGAGACAGGTCACTGATTTTATCCATCCTGAGATGTTTCTTGTGTGGTATTTTGATAATGATACACCTTTTTATATGTCATCAGTTGAACCAGCTGATATTATTTTTCCCTAAGTGGCAGGATTGCTTTCTAATTACAGATAGATTTCAGCTGGTGTCAGGACTTTCCATGGCTTTTTGTGCCTCTCTTTCTTAAGTTCAATACTTTTTCCCTGTGTCATTTTGTATTATTACACATAACTTAATTTATGGACATCTATAGTGTGATTTCTTTGCTTGTGTGGATTGAATGGGTTATTACCGACATCTGGTGAGAATTTCATGTCAATAGCACCTTTAGACATATTTACTTAGAAAATTGGTGACATGTTCAATATTATTTTACCCATTGTATAGGTAGGTGAGGAAAAAAGTTGCAAAGTCAGAATGCTTTCAAATATAACAGTATTAATAATTTTTTTCATGAATTGACAAAATGCAAAGGGAATGAACAAAAGGAAATCTAAATGTAATCAATGTTTAGTGTGACCACCACTTTGCCTTCAAAACTTTATTAGCTCTTCTAGGTACACTTTCACAAAGTCAGTGAATTTGTAAAATTATAGTCCATTGTATGATTAACCAGTTATACCAAACAGGTGATAATGATTATCATTTTTATGCGTAGTCTGAATCACAGTCATTAACTAAAACTGAAAAAGCTGGGTAGGAGGCTTAAAATGGCCGAAGAACAGTCAAACTCTGTTTTTCACAGCCTCCCCCTTGTAGCAGTTTTATTTCACAGGTCATCCACCTTAGCAAGACTGAGCAGAGAAATAAGCCATAAGGTAGTTATACTGCATCAGCAGGGTCTCTTCCAGGGAAAGAGTTCAACACAGATTGGGGTGTAAAGATGTGCTACTCATTCTCTTTAGAAAAAGCACTAAGAAATGGGAAACGTAGAGGACCGTAGACACAGTGGTTGGCCAGCGAAACTTAGTGCAGCAGATGAAAAAAGCATGTTTACTTTCTTTTGAAATGTGAAGATATCCAGCAGTGCCATCAGCTCAGAATGGGCAGCAACCAGTGGGACACAGTAACACCCAACTACTCTGTGGAGAAGACTGGCCAGATCTGGTCTTCACAAACAAGTTGAGGCCAAAAAGCCATACCTTTGGCATGGAAACAAGGACAAGTGACTCAACTGTGCATAAAGAAACAGGAAAATGGAAGAAGGTGCTTTGAACTAATAGGTCACAATATGAAATATGTGTCTGTAACAGAAGATTTTCCCACGAAAGGCTGGAGAGTAGTTCAATAATGAGTGTCTTCATGCAACAGTGAAGCAGTGTGGAGTTTTCTTGTGAATTTGAGGCTGAATTTCAGCAAAAGGAGTTGGGGATTTTGGTCAAGATTAATGCGAAAAAATAGAGGAAAATACTTGTCAATCATGTAATACCATCAGAGAGGCTTCTAATAAGCTCCAAATTTTTTCTTCAGCAGGGCAACGACCCCAAACATAGAGCTAATGTCATTAAGGAGTATCTTCAGCGTAAATAAAAACAAGGAGTGATGATACAGCCCCAACAACATAGCCTTGATCTCAACATCACCCAGTCTGTCTGAGATAACATGAAAAGACAGAACGATTTGCACGAGCGACATCAATATAAGATCTTTATTTAGTTTCTCCAAGATGTTTGGAGCAACCCCCGTGCTGAGTTTCTTCAAAAACTGTGTGAAAGTCAAAGTGTACCTAGCAAAATTGATGATTTATTGCTGTTTTGAAGCCAAAGAGTGATCAAATAAAATGTTGATGTGATTTAGATTTATCTATTGTTCCTTCACTTAGTATTTTCTTAATTGATGAAAATAAACTATTAACACTTCTATTTTTTAAGCATTTCTTACTTTGCATCATTTTTTTCACATAAAAATATTAGTTACTGGAAGATATTCTTCATTCCTGTTTTTTTTTATGGTTTTGCCTTTCTTGCTTTCAGGTTGCAGTTGTGCGGAAGAAAAGCAACGCTCAAGTTTACGCCCTGAAAATAATGAACAAGTGGGACCTTCTGAAAAGATCAGATGTGAGAGGAGAGGACATATGGAGGGATGGTGTGTGGGGAACAGTGGGGAAGCATATAGGTCAAGGACAGAAAGTAAAGAAGCTACATGTTCATCTTCATTTTCTGTGTCTAGGTTGCCTGCTTTAGAGAAGAGCGAGAAGTTCTGGTGAATGGAGATAAGAGATGGATAACACAGTTGCACTTTGCCTTCCAGGATGATAATTATCTTGTAGGTTTTTTATTTATACTACACTAGGGTAAGGGTATTGAGCAAAGTTCCTTAAAAGAGTGCAAACAACTTAAAAAAGCGTGTCAATGGGTTGTGTTTGGTATTACAACGTAGTCCCATTTAGGTGACCATCACCATGGCTTCACCAAAACGTGAAATTTCAGGCTTGATTTAAGTTGATTCCACTTCTCCCATTACCTCAGGCCATATATTACTCGTACAGGTCTTGAAAGCTGAGATCTACAGTGGTTTTTGTCTGCAAAATCAATAGAAGAAGGTACAGAGAATTAGTGTTTACAACTTAAGGGCTGATTCTTCAAAGAAATTTTGCTAGAATTTTAGCCTAAAACTGTTTGAAAAGTATGATCTCAGTCGAAAAAAAACATAATAATTTACACCATAAAGTAACATAAGACCAATCTTGATGAAAACACCATTCTTGATGAATCAGAGTCTTAGAACCAAAACAGTGACCCCCATTAACCTTCTCGGATACCATATCGGCAGGGAATTAAAGGGAGTCTGTCATCTGATTCACGGTGCCCAAACCACGGCCAACATGAATCAGACACTGTCTACATTATTTCAGCTCTTTATGTTTTACTTTGACACCCTATGGGTCTAGAAGTAAGCCGAACAGAGACTTTGCACTTCAGATGACTGCTAGTCCAAGGCAGGTCCCTGGCAGCTTCTCCCTGCCCCTCACCTCTAGACTGAAAGGTCTCTCTCTCTCTCTGTGCGTATAGGTACAGACCTGTGCATCTATGGGATCAGGGAGGGGAGAAACCTCCGCGGACCGGCCTTGGACTAGTCAACCGAGGCACATTATCCCATAATGGCTTTTCATTGTATTTTTTATTTGAAATGCTCCAGCTTTTCAGAGAAAAACATACAAAGCTGCAATGATGCATCCAGTATGAAATCCATGCTAACCGTAAACCGGGCAGCAGGAATCAGATGAAAGGTTCCTTTTAAAGGGCTAAAACATTCCACAAAATTATCATCTATCCACAATTTCTAGATCTAAGTGGAACCTTCACTGATATCCATCTTCATCACTTCTACAGACAGTGAATGCAGTGGCAGAGCGTGTCCGCTCCTTCCATCTGAGGTGTCGCAGCTCGGAGAGAAGAGGGAGTAAAGAGAACAGGAGATATTGCTCATCTAGCTTTGCCAGGGATGGGACCCATACAGATTTAAAAATGATTGCCTTTTCATTTGATCACTCTTGTGAAATGGAATAACCCTTTTAATTCTCCATTCATCCATCCAATCGCCGGTGGTCATTCTGGGGTCCTGTTTTAGATTTTGCACTGGGGTCCAGGATCACCTCTTATTTCCTCCATGTAAGTTGCAATGTCACAGGACAGGTAAAGTAGCTAGGTTTCCAGTGTGAGGACTCATCAGAAGAGCACCCTACATCTCAGTTTTATGGTTCCCATGAGTGCAACAGAATGAAGAAGGCATTACTTTCTTACTTCTCTTTGTGGTTTTGGAAGACATACTGTATGACTTATTATTCTTTTTCCAGTACCTTGTGATGGATTATTATGTGGGTGGTGACCTTCTCTCCCTACTCAGTAAGTTCTCAGATGGTTTTCCTCCACACATGGCGATCTTCTACCTGGCTGAGATGGTCATGGCTGTAAATTCTGTCCACTCTCTGGGCTACATACACAGGTGAGAGATATTTAAATAAGTTAGAAGTTTTTCAATGACCCTTGTACCTAGAAATCAGTATTTGTAATTTATTTTTTTCATTTTTCTTGTTCAGAGATATAAAACCAGATAACATGCTGTTAAACCGGTCAGGCCATATCCATCTTGGTGATTTTGGTTCCTGTTTGAAACTACGCCAAGATGGCACGGTATGATAAATCTAAGGTTTGCTCCTTGCTCCAGTCTACACTAACACACCAGGTTTGACTTCTGACTTTTCTTGAAGGTGTCCTGCTCTGTTGCTGTGGGAACTCCTGACTATCTGTCTCCAGAAATTCTTCTTGCCCTTGAAGACCATACCTTGTCCTATGGCGTTGAATGTGATTGGTGGTCTATAGGGGCCTGTGCTTACGAGATGTTCTTTGGACATCCTCCCTTTTATGCTGAATCTGTTGTCGAAACATACGGAAAGATTCTTCACTATAAAGTAAGTGAGATCAAGCTGCTGGTATATCACTGACACTTTGAAAGATAATTTTCTTATACCCCAGTTAGGGATTTCTGGGATAGCATTTGGGCAGATCTTTAGTTCAGAATGCTCCTCTTTCCAAGGCTCTGTCCTGTCCTGCACTTCACAATCAAGCCATTCTTGTTACTGATAAGGTTTAATACTTTATTTTCCCTGTAGTGGCGCTGTAGGGAAAAGTTTCCCAAAAGATTACAGGTGATCATTTTAGGTCACAGCAGATGGACACTTTGTGACCTGCTTATTGTCAGAGAATTCTTCTAACAATTATGGATTTAATGTAATTATCCTGGAATGAAACGTGACATTTCAGACATTGAACTGGGAATATTTTACTTAATCTGTTGGTTTAAGTAGTTTCCAACCTGTCGTTCCACAGTGGTTACAGCTGTGGCTTTAAGGACATGCAAAAGAGTTGTACTTTTGTAGGTTGGTGATCCCCACTATAGACAATGCCTGGCTCTATTTTCTTAGCATAGTAGTTGACACAAGTGTGATTATACTTCACGTATGGGCACACAGGGATACTCCGATTCCTCCGTATGTTGACTAGTTGATGGCCACCTAATTTCCTTTTGATCTAATGGTGAAAAGTTCTAAATATGAGAATGGCCAATTTTTGGCTTCCTCTGAATATTGAGTCCAGGAAGATTTCACAGTACTTTGTTTAGTGATAACCAAACCTGAGAATGTCTTATTGTATCTACTCGGGAATTAACAGTACCGTGGGTTTCTTCAATTCTAATGTCTATGGGGGCTTCCTGACTTTCCCCAAACAGATGATTGGTTACTCTAAATTCAAGCCGGCTTACTTCCCCTCTTGCAATTGAAAACACATGAACACACTTGTCTGAGTTGAGCGTTGATACGTGTAGAAGAGTCGGGAGTGATATCTTTCGGTCAACACCTAGCTATGGCTGCTTAAAGATATGTTCTCACTTGATGATTGACAGGAAAACTCCTCCAATTGTTTTAAATGGCCATTCATACGGTTGCAGGCTCTTCCACTCTTGTTTTACAAACTGCTTCAATGAGTTATGCCACTTATCGAAGCAGTTTCCACCCAAACACTTTGGCATGTAGCCACACACAGCTTAGGCTTCTTTCAGACTTCCGTCGGTACGCGGCCGTCGCTAAGTTTTTTAGCACAACATGGGCAGCGGACGCAGTGTTTCAATGCGTCCGCTGCCCATTGTGAAGTCCCAGAGAGGAGGGGGTGGTGTTCCGGCCGCGCCTGCGCAGTTTAAAATGCAGGACCCGACGTCCGAAAAAAGTTCCCTTGAACGTTTTTTTAGATACGACGGCCCGCCAAATACTGACGCATCCAGTGCACGACGTATGGAACGTGTGTCCATCTGTCGCAATGCGTCGGTAATACAAGTCTATGTGCAAAAAACGCATCCTGCGGGCAACTTTTCAGGATGCGTTTTTTTACACAGAACGACGCATTGCAACGTCTTGTAAAAGACGGAAGTGTAAAAGTAGTCTCAGTCTCATTGAGTGGGGCAGAACCTTGATACCTCAAACTACGAGTCTCTAGGATTTCTCCCTCCTTTTTTTAATACACAAAAGCACAATGGGCCCTAATAGGGTATTTGAAAACGGGTTATTTAAAGCAGACCACCGCTTTAAATTAATCTTCCACCCTTGAGAAATGTGCAGATTTCGCGTCAAATCTTCCAGGCGTAGTTTAATTTTCTAACCTGGTTGAGACATATATGACAGGATTACATAGAGCTTTTTCTGCTATCAGGTCCAGATACCTAAGGATATTCCAGTTCCATATTGACATTTCTACTTTAGACTACACCATTCTGTGCTTCTACCTTGACTTCTGCAAGATGTGGGTCTGATGATGGTCGTTGAATGTTCTAGCTGACTCTTATATTTCCTCTCCAGGAGCACTTTAACTTTCCCTCCTCAGCGAGTGAGCTACCACCAGAGGCATTAGACTTCATCTCATCCCTAATTTGTGATCGTGAATCCCGCCTGGGCATTAATGGACTCCAGGATTTCCAAAGCCATCCACTCTTTGATGAAATTGACTGGGAAAGACTGCGGGAATTCTTTCCACCTTTTGTTCCTGAGTCAGGGGGCGCCACAGACACCTCGAATTTTGATGTTGTAGAAGATCAGCTATCGGAAATGATCAGTGGGGGTGGGGTGAGTATGTATTGTTTCCTGATTATTACGGAATTTTTATTTTTAATCATCTGACAAATTTTGTATTGAAACAATCAATGAACCAAATAAATGCTTATCTTAGTACATACTGTATAGAACATATATCACCTAAAGGTGATAAAAATATGACTACTGGAGGTCTGACTGCTGGGAACCCCACTGATGATGCTAACAGAGGTCCCTAAGGCTATATGTACACGTTTAGTATTTGCAGCAGAAAATTCTTGTTAGCTGTGTACGATACGCACATTTTAATTATAGTTTTGTTATGTTTTTTTCTTTTATACATGTGTTTTTGTTGCAGATTTTCCCCCCACTCATTAGTATGGGTGAAATCTGCAGCAAAAACACTGAAAGTATTGACAGGCTGCTTGTTTAAATCTGCAAGGAAAAAATAAACAACGTGTGCAGAAGAGTTCAGGAATCTCATTCACTTTACTAGTACTAGGAAATCCTTCCCATTTTGTGACAAAACTGCAACAAAAATGCGATGTGTGCACAGTGTTCACACCTTTAGTCCCCTGTGTGAATGAAGCCGTTATGATTATGTGCCACCAATGCTCCATCGCTGTCTATAGGAGTGGTGATCTCACACTTTCACTACAACTCCCTTTTCACGGGGCACTTTGGACCCCTCATTTTCAGGATAAAGGGTTGTCTCAGCAAATGTAGGGCATTGAGATGGGAAACCCTTTAATTTTACTATGCATTATAGGTGTTTTTTGTTTATGTACGCTTTAGGAAACCATATCAGATGTTGGGGATAGCTCTCCTCTTGGAGTCAACCTTCCCTTTGTTGGCTACTCCTATACATACAGGTAAGAAGATTATGATCTTTCTGTATGATATTTATGAGCCTCTATCACATGCTTACCAAAATGTTGGTTGGTAAAATGAGGACCCTCTGCCCATTAGATAAAAATCGTTTAAACCCACCAAATTTGGCAGGATTGGCCGACCATCTACCTTCTGTGAGGGCCTCCCGATTCTCCCTTGAGAGATGATCTCGATGGAGTGAAGGACTGTTGCGTTTCTAACGCCCGATCCTTTTGCTCAGCGGGGAGTTAACCGAGTCTTCCTGTGTATGAGGGAGTGAAGAGAACCATATAATGTTAGAGTTGGAAGGGACCTTCAGGATCATCGTGTCCAACCCCCTGCTCAATGCAGGATTCACTAAACCATCTCAGACAGATGTCTGTTCAGCTTCTGAAGACTTCCATTGAAGGAGAACGCACCACCTCTCGTTGCAGCCTGTTCCACTCATTGATGACCCTCACTGTCAAAAAGTTTTTCTCTAACATCTGATCTGTATCTTCTCCCTTTCTGTTTCATCCCATTACTCCTTGTGCTAGCTGTCAGCCAAGCAACGATTTTACCGACAATTATCTATTGTGTATACTCCTGCCCACAGGACTGCCTAATGTGTATTGTCCTGCCCACAGGACTGCCATAAGAATGCCCCAAAGTAGAAAGCAACATGTCATTTTTGGCAGAGTTTACATAAACTCCATTCCTTTTCCGATCAGGCTCATGCTTGAGTTTGCCTGAACATTTTCCAAAAATTTTAAATAGTCTCAGCAAATTCAGGATATTTGGCAGCTACACTATTGTGGAACTGTAAATCTTCAATTAAAAACACTTTTCTCTTTTAAAATGAAATATTTGTAACATTCCACAATTATGTCTCCCTCCTAGAGATGACGGCAGGGATCATGTTTGGGGGAACTTAAGAAACACATGTGCATGTAATGTAAGAACACACCTAATGAGCCATGGGGAGAACTTGGTGAGTATAAGACCGTTAATAAATTAAATGTATAATCAATATAAAAGCCTAAAATCCACAAATTGTCAATGACGCCTGTAACAGCCTTGTCTTGGGTGACATATTTAACTGAAACCTGGTGATAGAAGATTTATCTTCTACTTCCAGGAATCACATTTGGATCCCTCGCTGTTGTCTGAGCTCCGCAATGCTCTGCAGAGTGAGGTGGAGGCGAGGGAGGCGCTGTCTTCTGAAATGAGTTTACTTCAAGCAGCCAATCAGAGCCTTGCCAGGTGAGCGCCATCTATGTGTCCAAGATGGGAAAAAACATGCAGTCACTTTGAGTTATATATGGAGCGTCAGCAGACAAGACCACTGCTCCATACAACTGGAGCGCCCCCAGACGCAGGGCCGTGGGTTACTCGGTACCGGTCCTCTGCTGGCTCAGTTCTGGGGATGTCACAGTGGCTGGACCCGGTCCGTGACCCTGCTAAGGGGCGTCCAATGAAAGGTGGTGTGAGTCTGTCAAGGTTTTGTGACGCCACCTGTGGTGTTCGGTCAGGGCGACCGACGCTGCTTGGGGTCCGCTGGGGTGATGTGATGGCAGCTAGATGGTATACCTTCCCACAGATGAAGTATGTCCCCAGGGCTTCCCAGTAAGGGGGATGGTGATGGTGTAAGGTGCAGACAATAACGAGGACACAGGGTTGCAGTCTCTTTACCTCTTTACTGAAGACTTCGGGATCTGCAATCCAGAGCACAGTTAACAGGGCTGTCTGAGACTGGCCGGTCCGAAGCCACATCCAGAGTTCCCTTTACAGGTGGAAATTTTTGCCTACCACTAGCGCCTGTGTGTTGTAGTGCTTCCCTGCTGAGCATTCGGGATAGTCCTCACAACTTCTATTCTCGTTCGTTCTAATTCGTTCCAGTTCTTTCTAGTTCTCCGTCCCCCAAGTATGTTATGGCTAGGACGCACCCGTTTGACGGGAAGGCTCGGAGTTCTTCCGGGACCCTAGAGACGCCCCTCTCCACGTGTTGCCCCCTATGTGTGCTTAGGTGATGTAAGGTAGACAGCCAACCTATAATTAACTGTCCTGCGGAGTTTGAAGTAAGGCATAGAGTCAGTTACTTCCTCGGTGATCTCGTTTCTCCACAATATCCTTCGCTTCGTATCTCTTTCTTAGGATAACGCCGCGGGTAATGCAGGCGCGGTTCCGTAACGTACTGTTCTTGTCGCTAGGTACCTGCCAGGTTCCCACGCCTGACAGGGACCCCCCTGAATCTTCTCCCTGCAACACCCCCTGCCACGGGATGTTGCCTGAATCCAACCCAGTCAGCTTCTGACTAACTTCCTATCCAACCCCTAGTTTTACCAGTGTGAGGAGTGGCCCAATAAATAAAGCCTTTTTCTCCCCCTAGTGGCCAGACTGTGAAGTGTAATGTGTGCTGGTGATACCTGGTCAGAAGAACTCCTTTAGTGCCATCAGACGTACCATCACTCCCCTTAGTGGCAGAGCGACGTTACTGCAACGACCAGATCTCTGGGGCGCTGCACAACAACTCCTCATCATGGACGTTCTAGGGCTTAGAGACATTAATGTTTCAGAAAACCTCTGTCCCCTGACTGCAGTTTGTTTTAAAAAAACCCCAACAACAACTGTGCATTACTCATCCTCCCCAGGTCCAGCACTGAGTCTCTGCTGGACTGTAATTGTCTGAAGTGCCGACATCATATTGACAGCGCTGCAGCCAATCACCGAACTCAACCCTGTCTGAATTGACAGTACAAAAATGCTGGAGCTGCAGACAATAACAGACCTTGAGAGTAGCAGCGGAGACTCAGCATTGGGTCTGGGGAAGGTAAGTAAAGCACTTTTTTTGTTTGTTTTTGTTGTTTTTTTTAAATTGCAGCCGGGGGACAGGAATTTTTCTGAAACAGGAAAACCTTAAAGGGAACCTGTCACCCCGTTTTTTGAGATTGAGATATAAATACTGTTAAATAGGGTCTGCGCTGTGTGTTACTATAGTGTATGTAGTGTACCCCGATTCCCCACCTATGCTGAGAAATAACTTACCAAAGTCGCCGTTTTCGCCTGTCGATCAGGCTGGTCAGGTCGGGTGGGCGTGGTGACATCGCTGGTTCTTCCTCAGCTTTACGTTGGTGGCGTAGTGGTGTCCGCATGTTGAGGTGACTAATCCACTGTGGGCACGTGAACAAGCAGCGCGCGATCTGCGCTGTCATCCCTTTCGTCGGTGGGGGCGGCCATCTTCCTGGGGCCGCGCGTGCGCAGATCGAGTGCTCTGCTGCACGGGGCTTCAGGAAAATGGCCGCGGGATGCCGCGCGTGCGCATTAGAGATCGCGGCGGCCATTTTCCCAAAGCCGAGTTTGCATCTCGGCTTTGGGAAAATGGCCGCCGCGATCTCTAATGCGCACGCGCGGCATCCCGCGGCCATTTTCCTGAAGCCCCGTGCAGCAGAGCACTCGATCTGCGCACGCGCGGCCCCAGGAAGATGGCCGCCCCCACCGACGAAAGGGATGACAGCGCAGATCGCGCGCTGCTTGTTCACGTGCCCACAGTGGATTAGTCACCTCAACATGCGGACACCACTACGCCACCAACGTAAAGCTGAGGAAGAACCAGCGATGTCACCACGCCCACCCGACCTGACCAGCCTGATCGACAGGCGAAAACGGCGACTTTGGTAAGTTATTTCTCAGCATAGGTGGGGAATCGGGGTACACTACATACACTATAGTAACACACAGCGCAGGCCCTATTTAACAGTATTTATATCTCAATCTCAAAAAACGGGGTGACAGGTTCCCTTTAAGGGATATTTCCATCTCCAAGATCCTATCCCAAGATGTACTCGGTGTAATAGTAATTATGTTAGTAAATACATCTGTCACGGATCCCTCCATGCTGCCACTATTTTGTCACGTACCTGCTCTCACGCGACTTGGGGTTGCGCCTGCAAGGGTTAATCTATCTCCCCTCTCTCAATCCAGCATTCAACCTCTGTCCTATGCTGTAATGGGAGCATAAATCACACGCCGACCCAGGCCACACACCCGTCATACACGCTGCCACCACTCACCAAACACACGGTCAAGGAGTCCCGGAAATATTACTACTACTGTCTACCAATCATAAGGATCAAACAGTTTAAGGCTATGGATGCTTTAGAACATACAAGGCTCAACTTGTTAAAGTTTTATTCTTTAATACAAAAAGGTACAGTGCTTACAATAAAGAATAAAGTAAACACATATGGTAAAAAAAAGATATACAACTATGCAAAACAGTATAAAATAAATGGGAGAAAACTTACAGAAATAACTAACTTGTAGTCTGCTTCTGCTCCCTGAGGGGGGGTGAATATGGACTGGATCACATCAGCTAGGCTGCCCCCACCACACTGTCTGCCATTATTAGCTATATTCACCACACTGTCCGCCCTTAGGAACCATGGCCTATACAATTGAACCATTGGGTCACATTGAAGCCCACAAGATATTGTGACAATCAAGTTATTATTATTTATTATTAGAGCGCCATTTATTCCATGGCGCTTTACATGTGAGGAGAGGTATACATAATAAAAAACAAGTACAATAATCTTAATCAATACAAGTCATGACTGGTACAGGAGGAGAGAGGACCCTGCCCACGAGGGCTCACAATCTACAAGGGATGGGTGAGAATACAGCAGGTGAGGGTAGAGCTGGTCGTGCAGTGGTTTGTTTGATCGATCGGTGGTTATTGCTGGTTATAGGCTTGTCGGAAGAGGTAGGTCTTCAGGTTTTTTTTGAAGGATTCCATGGTAGGTGAGAGCCTGATGTGTTGTGGTAGAGAGTTCCAGAGTATGGGGGAAGCATGGAAGAAGTCTTGTATGCGATTGTGGGAAGAGGAGATAAGAGGGGAGTATAGAAGGAGATCTTGTGAGGCTCGAAGGTTGCGTGCATGTAAGTACTGGGAGACGAGATCACATGTATGGAGGACACAGATTGCGGATGGCTTTATATGTCATGGTTAGTGTTTTGAACTGGAGTCATTGGGTAATGCGGAGCCAGTTGAATATTCTACCACTTGCTTGTCACTCACCTGCATTATGCTACGATACCTTCGGCATAGGGTGAACTTTGGCCACATAGCCCATCTCGCGACCATTCCCATGTACCTCCAGCCATATCAGTTATCCTGTGTATACCTCACTTTTTTCCTCTTCCCTGGATCATCACACCATAAAATTGATGGACTTTTTCATTGTTTTTAAGTATATCACATTTTTTTTAGTATAACATTCCGTTTCCAGAAAACTGTGGTAGGGAAAAATCAAAGCAATGTATGGAGAGGTTTAGCCTCATTTGTCTGAAAGGTCCAGGGAACAGCACCAACATGGGTTTGGCATCTTTTTGCTTGATTTACTAACTTACTTTTCCTTCTTCCCAGTCGCCTATATGAAGCTGACCAGCTGAACTCTGAGCTTCAGAGCAAAATTCGCTCTTTGGAGCAGCAATTGAAGGATAGAGATGGTGGTGGTGACGAAGAAGAAGAGGAGAGAGGTGAGGAAGTCAACCAACCTAATTACAAATGAAAGGTTTGTACACATTAGGTATAATCCAAGCATCTCAGCCGAGGCCATTGGGCTATGTTGATTCTGTGGTGAACACTTCTAGGACATCATTCAGTAATTGCTAATGGTGAGCATACTCCAGTGTAGCAACACTTGAGTATCTGCTCCTCAGGAGGCTTCTACCATAGGTATCAAACTGTCCAGCCTTGGCCACCATGAAGTCTAGTACTGGCTACATGCTTGATTCTTTTTACCTCCTATGTACAACACTGCCACCCTGCTATAATGACTGTTCCTAATGTATTTCACCATCTATGTCTGTCCAACATTCAAACCTCATCCTATACCTGTCCACTGTATGTGTCTTTGTATATATCTTTATGCTACGACAAGTCTTTGATATCTGTCATCCAACCTCTTGCAGAAAAATATTTCCTACCCCGAAGATGTGCCACCTGCAAACAGACTTCTGAACCGACCTCTAGGATTAGACAAGTGAGATTTCTATGGAAATTGGGAGACAAGTTGACGAATTTTAACTCTAGGAGGTGATGGTTCGTAGAAGGGGAGGGTGACAGCGCGTGTAGGACCAGATGTTGGAAAGAGGGTCAGAATCAAGCTAGAAGGCTATTTTCATTGTGTGCCAGTTGGATAGATGACATTACATAACTAAGACTACTAGACAATGGTGGGCTTTAAATCTCTACAGGGGCCAGATAACAGTATTATACGGTATATAATTTAGGGCCTTCTTTAAGGCATAGCTTGGCATTAGACTGGTTTTTGGGGTGGGCAGACTTTATAAAGTTCTATTTTGGGTGGACGTTGGAAGGAGTAGAAATAATTAAGCCATGGAACTCTTGAAGGCCCAAACCTGACGCCGAACCTTTGTCTGTCTTCTCTCTCAGCTAGATAGCTGTATACCTTCCTATTGCCACCCCTTAGTGACACCAGTTCACCGTCACATGCTGCTCTTCTCACGGGTATGTCACGTGCATGTCACCTATTGTGTTGTCCTGTCTGGAGAAGGGTGACTCCCACCCAAATCCTTGGTATGTCTTTCTAGCATTAGCATCATGTTTTATGTCATTGTTGTTCCGGTGTGTCGTGAAGAAGGAACATGTGTGTGATAAATGGTTCTGCTTGCATAAGGCAGGATCTGTTCTAGCTGATGTCCTTCTGTATTATACCAGCATTTTATATTAACTAGCAGATCTGTCTATGGCTCCCAAAGCATTTTATGAGGCAGGAAATATAGTAAAAAATGTAGCTACTGCATTGCATGCAATATTGTGGATGTATTCTAGGGAAAATTAGCTTTGTAATACAATCCGGTAATACCAGAGATTAGAAGCGCTCCTGGAATTCTGACATGCTCTTCGATTTTCACAAAATTCCAGACCCTAAAATCAATCCTGACTTTAGATTTTAAAATTAATCTAGGCTCCAGACCAGACCACTAAATAAATCAAAACCCCCCAAAGAAATTCCCAAAGTAATCCAATACCCAGACCACACTCCAAAAATAATTCAGGCTCCAAATTTAAAGGCAAGCCTGTCACCATTTTTTCCCATATAACCTACTGCCACCACCTTTCATCCCCATGTGACACCATTCTATAGGACTCCAATTCGCCATGCAAGGCAAAAAAAAGACCTTTTATTATACTCACTTACAGGGTGCTCCGCTCTGATGGGCGTCGCTTGGTCTGGTCTTGGTCTGGTGCCTCCTCTCTTTTTGCGTTGCCGTCCTCATCTGCTTTGTGTGAATGACGCATCCAACTTCATCCACACAGTGTTCTCCTTCTCTCTTCTGTGCAGGCACACTTCTGTTATGATAAGGTAATTCAGTACCACAATGGACATAGAAGTCAGAGCACATACAGTGACCTGACAATAACCCAAAAACATAGAACGAGCTCTGAGACGTGGGAACTCTGCTGACCGCAATCCCTAATCCTCTCCAACCACACTAGAGGCAGCTGTGGATTGCGCCTAACGCTCCCTATGCAACTCGGCACAGCCTGAGAAACTAGCTAGCCTGAAGATAGAAAATAAGCCTACCTTGCCTCAGAGAAATACCCCAAAGGAAAAGGCAGCCCCCACATATAATGACTGTGAGTTAAGATGAAAAGACAAACGTAGAGATGAAATAGATTTAGCAAAGTGAGGCCCGACTTTCTGAACAGAGCGAGGATAGGAAAGGTAACTTTGCGGTCAACACAAAACCCTACAAACAACCACGCACAGGGGGCAAAAAGACCCTCCGAACCGACTAACGGCACGGAGGTACACCCTCTGCGTCCCAGAGCTTCCAGCAAGCAAGAAAAACCAAATAAGCAAGCTGGACAGAAAAAAACAGCAAACAAAATAACAAAAGCGGAACTTAGCTATGCAGAGCAGCAGGCCACAGGAACGATCCAGGAGGAAGCAAGTCCTATACTAGAACATTGACTGGAGGCCAGGATCAAAGCACTAGGTGGAGTTAAATAGAGCAGCACCTAACGACTTCCCCACATCACCTGAGGAAGGAAACTCAGAAGCCGCAGTACCACTCTCCTCCACCAACGGAAGCTCATAGAGAGAATCAGCCGAAGTACCACTTGTGACCACAGGAGGGAGCTCTGCCACAGAATTCACAACAGTACCCCCCCTTGAGGAGGGGTCACCGAACCCTCACCAGAGCCTCCAGGACGACCAGGATGAGCCATATGAAAGGCACGAACAAGATCGGGAGCATGAAACAAGGTTTAAACTTAGAAGAGGAAACCTTCATAGGAATATGACGAGAAGACAACCAAACTAAATCCCCAACACGAAGTCGGGGACCCACACAGCGTCTGCGATTAGCGAAACGTTGAGCCTTCTCCTGGGACAAGGTCAAATTGTCCACCACATGAGTCCAAATCTGCTGCAACCTGTCCACCACAGTATCCACACCAGGACAGTCCGAAGACTCAACCTGCCCTGAAGAGAAACGAGGATGGAACCCAGAGTTGCAGAAAAACGGCGAAACCAAGGTAGCCGAGCTGGCCCGATTATTAAGGGCGAACTCAGCCAAAGGCAAAAAGGACACCCAGTCATCCTGATCAGCAGAAACAAAGCATCTCAGATATGTTTCCAAGGTCTGATTGGTTCGTTCGGTCTGGCCATTAGTCTGAGGATGGAAAGCCGAGGAAAAAGACAAATCAATGCCCATCCTAGCACAAAAAGCTCACCAAAACCTCAAAACAAACTGGGAACTTCTGTCAGAAACGATATTCTCTGGAATGCCATGTAAACGAACCACATGCTGGAAGAACAATGGCACCAAATCAGAGGAGGAAGGTAATTTAGACAAGGGCACCAAATGGACCATCTTAGAGAAGCGATCACAAACCACCCAAATGACTGACATTTTTTGAGAGATGGGAAGATCTGAAATAAAATCCATAGAGATATGTGTCCAAGGCCTCTTCGGGACCGGCAAGGGCAAAAGCAACCCACTGGCACGAGAACAGCAGGGCTTAGCCCGAGCACAAATCCCACAGGACTGCATAAAAGAACGCACATCCCGCGACAGAGATGGCCACCAAAAGGATCTAGCCACTAACTCTCTGGTACCAAAGATTCCAGGATGACCAGCCAACACCGAACAATGAACCTCAGAGATAACTTTATTCGTCCACCTATCAGGGACAAACAGTTTCTCCGCTGGGCAACGATCAGGTTTATTAGCCTGAAATTTTTGCAGCACCCGCCGCAAATCAGGGGAGATGGCAGACACAATTACTCCCTCTTTGAGAATACCCGCCGGCTCAGATAAACCCGGAGAGTCGGGCACAAAACTCCTAGACAGGGCATCCGCCTTCACATTTTTAGAGCCCGGAAGGTACGAAACCACAAAGTCAAAACGGGCAAAAAACAGCGACCAACGAGCCTGTCTAGGATTCAACCGCTTGGCAGACTCGAGATAAGTCAAATTCTTATGATCAGTCAAGACCACCACGCGATGCTTAGCTCCTTCAAGCCAATGACGCCACTCCTCGAATGCCCACTTCATGGCCAGCAACTCTCGATTGCCAACATCATAATTTCGCTCAGCAGGCGAAAACTTCCTGGAAAAGAAGGCGCATGGTTTCATCACCGAGCAATCAGAACTTCTCTGCGACAAAACAGCCCCTGCTCCAATCTCAGAAGCATCAACCTCGACCTGGAATTGAAGCGAAACATCTGGTTGACACAACACAGGGGCAGAAGAAAAACGACGCTTCAACTCTTGAAAAGCTTCCACAGCAGCAGAAGACCAATTGACCACATCAGCACCTTTCTTGGTCAAATCGGTCAATGGTTTAGCAATACTAGAAAAATTGCAGATGAAGCGACGATAAAAATTAGCAAAGCCCAGGAACTTTTGCAGACTTTTCAGAGATGTCAGCTGAGTCCAATCATGGATGGCTTGGACCTTAACAGGGTCCATCTCGATAGTAGAAGGGGAAAAAATGAACCCCAAAAATGAAACCTTCTGAACACCAAAGAGACACTTTGATCCCTTCACAAACAAAGAATTAGCACGCAGGACCTGAAACACCGTTCTGACCTACTTCACATGTGACTCCCAATCATCCGAGAAGATCAAAATATCATCCAAGTATACAATCAGGAATTTATCCAGGTACTCTCGGAAGATGTCATGCATAAAGGACTGAAACACTGATGGAGCATTGGCAAGTCCGAATGGCATCACTAGGTACTCAAAATGGCCCTCGGGCGTATTTAATGCAGTTTTCCATTCATCGCCTCGCTTAATACGCACAAGATTATACGCACCACGAAGATCTATCTTGGTGAACCAACTAGCCCCCTTAATCCGAGCAAACAAATCAGATAACAGCGGCAAGGGGTACTGAAATTTAACCGTGATCTTATTTAGAAGGCGGTAATCTATACAAGGTCTCAGCGAACCATCCTTCTTGGCCACAAAAAAGAACCCCGCTCCTAATGGTGACGATGACGGGCGAATATGCCCCTTCTCCAAGGACTCCTTCACGTAACTCCACATAGCGGCGTGCTCAGGCACAGATAAATTAAACAGTCGACCTTTTGGGAATTTACTACTAGGAATCAAATCGATAGCACAATCACAATCCCTATGCGGAGGTAGGGTATCGGACTTGGGCTCATCAAATACATCCCGGTAATCAGACAAGAACTCTGGAACCTCAGAAGGGGTGGATGACGAAATAGACAGAAATGGGACATCACCATGTACCCCCTGACAACCCCAGCTGGACACAGACATGGATTTCCAATCTAACACTGGATTATGGACTTGTAGCCATGGCAACCCCAACACGACCACATCATGCAGATTATGCAACACCAGAAAGCGAATAACCTCCTGATGTGCAGGAGCCATGCACATGGTCAGCTGGGTCCAGTATTGAGGCTTATTCTTGGCCAAAGGCGTAGCATCAATTCCTCTCAATGGAATAGGACACTGCAAGGGCTCCAAGAAAAACCCACAACGCCTAGCATACTCCAAGTCCATCAAATTCAGGGCAGTGCCTGAATCCACAAATGCCATGACAGAATAAGATGACAAAGAGCAGATCAAGGTAACGGACAAAAGAAATTTTGACTGTACCGTACCAATGGTGGCAGACCTAGCGAACCGCTTAGTGCGAGTCAGAGATAGCATGAGTGGAATCACCACAGTAGAAACACAGCCCATTCTGACGTCTGCGTTCTTGCCGTTCAACTCTGGTCAAAGTCCTATCGCACTGCATAGGCTCAGGTTTATGCTCAGATAATACCGCCAAATGGTGCACAGATTTACGCTCACGCAAGCCTCGACCGATCTGAATGGCCAAAGACATAGACATTCAGACCAGCAGGCATAGGAAATCCCACCATGACATCCTTAAGGGCTTCAGAGATACCCTTTCTGAAAATAGCTGCGAGCGCACCTTCATTCCATTGAGTGAGTACGGACCACTTTCTAAATTTCTGACAATATACCTCTATCTCATCCTGACCCTGACACAGAGCCAGCAAATTTTTCTCTGCCTGATCCACTGAATTAGGTTCATCGTACAGCAATCCGAGCGCCAGGAAAAACGCATCAATATTACTTAATGCAGGATCTCCTGGGGCAAGAGAAAATGCCCAGTCCTGAGGGTCGCCACGTAAAAAAGAAATAATGATCCTAACTTGTTGAACTGGGTCACCAGAGGAGCGAGGTTTCAAAGCCAGAAATAGTTTACAATTATTTTTGAAACTCAGAAATTTAGTTCTATCTCCAAAAAACAAATCAGGAATAGGAATTATTGGTTCTAACATAGAATTCTGAACCACAAAGTCTTGAATATTTTGTACTCTTGCCGTGAGCTGATCCACACATGAAGACAGACCTTTAATGTCCATCGCTACACCTGTGTCCTGAACCACCCAAATGTCTAGGGGAAAAAAAAGGCAAAACACAGTGCAGAGAAAAAAAATGGTCTCAGAACTTCTTTTTTCCCTCTATTGAGAATCATTAGTACTTTGGGCCTCCAGTACTGTTATGATAAGGTAATTCAGTACCACAATGGACATAGAAGTCAGAGCACATACAGTGACCTGACAATAACCCAAAAACATAGAACGAGCTCTGAGACGTGGGAACTCTGCTAACCGCAATCCCTAATCCTCTCCAACCACACTAGTGGCAGCCGTGGATTGCGCCTAACGCTCCCTATGCAACTCGGCACAGCCTGAGAAACTAGCTAGCCTGAAGATAGAAAATAAGCCTACCTTGCCTCAGAGAAATACCCCAAAGGAAAAGGCAGCCCCCACATATAATGACTGTGAGTTAAGATGAAAAGACAAACGTAGAGATGAAATAGATTTAACAAAGTGAGGCCCGACTTTCTGAACAGAGCGAGGATAGGAAAGGTAACTTTGCGGTCAACACAAAACCCTACAAACAACCACGCAAAGGGGGCAAAAAGACCCTCCGTACCGACTAACGGCACGGAGGTACACCCTCTGCGTCCCAGAGCTTCCAGCAAGCAAGAAAAACCAAATAAGCAAGCTGGACAGAAAAAAACAGCAAACAAAATAACAAAAGCGGAACTTAGCTATGCAGAGCAGCAGGCCACAGGAACGATCCAGGAGGAAGCAAGTCCTATAATAGAACATTGACTGGAGGCCAGGATCAAAGCACTAGGTGGAGTTAAATAGAGCAGCACCTAACGACTTCCCCACATCACCTGAGGAAGGAAACTCAGAAGCCGCAGTACCACTCTCCTCCACCAACGGAAGCTCATAGAGAGAATCAGCCGAAGTACCACTTGTGACCACAGGAGGGAGCTCTGCCACAGAATTCACAACACACTTCTCTCTGCTTCTCTCTGCCTTGCCGAGGGCCAAGCAGATCAAAGAGCTCCAGCACATGCGCATCACAGTACTTTTCTCTGCCTTTGGCAGCCTGTGCAGAGGCGCGAAGGGGAACAGTGTGGATGATGTAATGTGTGTCATCCACACGAAAGACAAAAGGAGGATGACATCTCAAGAATAAAGGAGGCAACTGACCAAGATCAGTGACACCCATTGGACCAGACCGCCCCGTAGCTGAGGTTTTTTTTGCCTTGCAGGGTGAAATGGAGTCATATGTGCAGCATTATAGATGGGGGCGTAGGGTGTATCGGAAACAAACTTGAGACAGGTTCCCTTTCTTATCTTATTAAATGGGTACAATTGCAAAGTGTTTGAAAAACAATCAACTTTGCAAATGACTTCTTATTAAAAGTCCTCTCTGTTCTCAAGAGCAGTAGGATTTTTTCTTTTTTTTTTGGCTTTCAGTTCATTGCCTCGATTACCGGCCACCTCTTGAGTTTATCAGCAGTAGCTGAGATCCTGGGCAACAAGAGCAGCACTTACAAGCTCTTTCTAAAACAGCTTATAAGCACTATCGTGAAGCTGGCCAGATAGCTGGATGTGGCCAGCCTCAGCGCCTCTAGGTTTTGCTAATGCTGCAGAGACAAAGCTGCTTCTTCTTTAAGCATCAGAGAACACAACGTTTGAGAAAGAGGCACAATCATGCCAACAGTCCAAACTGTCAATCAATCAGGAGTCCACTTTCCCCCAACGGTGAACTCCTATCCAAGAAGATGAGAGAGCCCCTTTAATTCAGAATGAATTTAGACTTCAGACTAAACCCCACACATTAATTCTGACTCCAGTCCAGGCGGCTTCCGGAAGCTAGGGGCACAGAGCAGTGAGCAAATGGATGGGGTTCTGTAATAATTGGGTCAGTGTTGTTTTACCTAATATAAACTACAAAGAACCCCTATAACTACAGTCATGCTGCTTACTGATGTGGGGCAGGGGTCAGCTGTGACTCCCTATAGCTATGCCACTATACAAATGCTTTGTAGTCTCTGACATCTCCAATTTTATCACTGGTATCAGCAGTTTTTCGTATTTACTTGTTGGTGGATTTTTTAAATATTCTCTAATAAAATTTAAAACTAAATTTCTCAAATCTCCAGTAATATCTCCTTTATGCTTAGAATATCCTTACCTGTATGTATTTTTTTATGAGAGCTGACATTTCAAAAATTGACTTATGTCTGTGTTGCTGTGTCCTACAGGTTCTTAAACCCAACTCTGGCTGGGTGGGATATCTCCTGCACCTGAGCATGTGGTCCTTGAAGTGGATGGCCCCTCCACTCCTCTGAGTATCATTTTGAGATTCCAGTTTCAAAGAATAATGTAGAAGAGTGTTAAAAAACCGACGTCTTAAAAACATTTGATGACCCCTAAATAGCACTGTGTCCGTATCTACCATGTGCCCTGGGCTATATTGTCCTTCAGGTTGGACAAATACGTTGCAAAGGGGTTTGTATTACCTGATGGCTGCTGACCTCACCGAAACCAAAGTTCCTGTCCTAATAATTTTCATTCTGGATGAGTTTTGGTCATTGGACTGTTTTGGAGGCCATGTTTCCTTCTAGCTATAGGATATATTGATATAATTTACATTTATGCATAGTCAGACTTGGGTTCCTCTTGGTCCTCTTCCCCAAATAAGATGGTACTAAGTACAATCTCTCTATCTTTAGAGAACATGCGCACTTATCAGTATGTACAATTTGTGAATTCTATTACAAAAATGCAATGGGGCTGATTCATCAAAGCTTTGAGAAGTCTTACAATTTTTGCCCAACAGGGAGTTACACAAAAATATTGCGACTTTAACGTGTTTGCGCCAGTTAGGAACATCTCTGTCAAAATGGGTAGGACTGGGGAGGATGCGGAACAGGGCATCGCCATGTCCACCCCTCAAATTTATAAAGTGTCAGGATTTTGTACACCAGAAATATTACTGTAGTCCCTGACTGTAGTAGCATTTCTGGTGAGGTGCACGGAGGTAAACTCACAGGAGATATACGCCAAATTCATTAAGAGGCCTGGATCCAAGAAGTATCGTTTCTCCTTGCGGAGAGTGACATGATAAGCATGTCAAGGTGAGCAGACTTAAAGTCGCAATGCTCCTCTGGGAAATATGCAAATTGTCTTTTCAGAGAGGAAGAGGACTAAAACTCTAGTGCCACCTATTGGAAGTAGCAATCCTAACAGTCAATGTCAACCCTTTAACGAGCCTTGTCACATGACTTAGGATAATAGCCAATTGATATTCTGGTTTGGCTATTATCCTACGTCATGTGACGAGGCTCGTTAAAGGGTCGACATTGACTGTTACGATTGCTACTTCCAATAGGAGGCACTAGAGTTTTAGTCCTCTTCCTCTCTGAAGAGACAACTTGCATTAAGAGGCCTGCACACCTCTTAATGAATTTGGTGCCATGTACGCCAGCAAGACTGGTGTAACACAAGTGTGTACTAGGCCAATCCTCATGATTCGGCTCCAATATGTATTTCTCTGACCCATAGCCAGTGGTGGGTAATATTTACATTTTGACTTAAGGCAAAAAAAAATTCCACTTAGCTACATTTACGGTATTAAAACTTTACTTTCATTTAAACACTATATAGAAACATATAAACCAAAAGAATGGAGAAATAAATCTTTAAAGGGATTCTCCCACAAATGATATTTGTGGGAGAAACCCCTATGACTGACTATTTAAAGAGAGTCTGTCATACCGAAAACTCATATTAAACCACTTATACATACAGTATAGGGGACATAGCACCTATAAAAATCATACCTGTAGGACAGATTTCACTACTTTAGTTTTGCAAAAAAAAAGAGTTTTATTGCATATGCAAATGAGGGGTCCTCAGTGCAGCTTTGATGTGGCCAAGGACTCAGTGCAGCGTTCCACCCCTCTTAATTGGCGTCCTCCACTCTTCCGCTTAACTTGACTGACAGGAGCCCAGGGGCACGCACACTTAGTGTCAGTACGGGCGCGCTCTCATCCCTCTCTTCTCTCCGCTTGCTGCACACAGAATTAAACAGTAGCGGGAGGCTGATGCAGACGGGAGTGATGAGAGCGCGACTGGACTGACACTGTGTGCACGCTCAGCTACTGGCAGTGCTAGTGTGCATGTACAGGGCCAGAAATTCAGACAGTGCTTGCCCTGGGCAAGCGAGACACCAAGGGAAAGTGTATGTAGAAGTAAAGTAGGGAAATCTAAAGTAGGGGGATTATATTACACTGGATAAGGCCCCTAAATGACTGTATTAGAGTTTTTGTGGTGACAGACTCCCTCCATCTTGTAATAAGTGATGGAGTACGATCTTGTGGTAACATTCACACCTCCTCCTATGCAGTGTTACGGCCTCAGTCCACAATTCCACAATCCCATTATTAATGGAGGAGGCAATTCACATTGGCAATATCATGACATCATCAGCGGAAACGTGGCCACAAGCGACAGAGCGCCACATTGCTGGCATCTCTAATAACTCTCTGAGCCCTCCCAGCAGTATGAAAACAGATGATTACTTCACCCTATAATGATTGATAGGAGTGACAGCTAATGAGATTACTAATAAGACATAAAAAAACTATATCTGTGTTGTCCCCAGCAACCAATTACCGTCCAGCTTTAATTTTGCAAAAGCACTATAAAAAAAATGAAAGCTGCTCGATATTTGGCTGCTATGGGCAACAAAGACCCCTTTTCTTGTTATACATTTTTCTTGCATCTCCCTAGAAGTATTCAGGCCTTCACGCTGCCTAGTCCCTAAACATGCCCGCAAACTACTTTAGCGTGGGCCTCTGCTGCCCATAGCAACCAATCACAGCTCAGCTTTGATTTCACCAATGCAGTTTAAGAAATGAAAGCTGAGCTCTGATTGGTTGCTATGGGCAACTAAGGCCTACTAAAGTCCTCTTTCAGTACAGCTACAACATAATGGTTTCTCATTCGAGACAGACACAGCCTGCTCAATCTAGTGGTTTCATTAGCTTTGACCCCTCTCTGCATAGAATTGAAGGGGTTGTCCACTACTCAGACAACCCCCTCTCAATCCAAAAGTTTCCCCGCCAGTAAAAAAAGTAACACCTATACTCACCTCCGGTGCCCTTCCAGTGATGTTTAGTTCAAAAGGTCGGCACTCCGTACTATTCTATTTTTACCTTCCATTTTTATATACTATATCTGAGTGTCCGCCTCCTGAAAATGGGGCACGGCAGGGTGCACATACGCTCTGTCCGCACCATTATAGTCTACAGCCCGTCGGCACATACGCCAGAATCCCGTTTTGCAAGGTGGTTCAGATATAAGCTCCGACGGGACCAACAAACGGGTTCTCGGAACGCAGTGTGAAAGCACCCTAAGAAAAACCTCAAAAGAATTTTCCTATTCAATTACTTGTTGGCGCATATTCAGATTTGTTAGCGTTTTTTTTCAGCCATTTCATATTTCAAAAACTCCAAGAAGTGACCTGACCGTTCTTCAGGCGTTTCCCACTATGATGCCGCCCCAATACTTTACGATAGAAGTCAATGGAAAGGCTAAAGAAAAATACTCGGAAAACAGCTGTTTGACTTTCAGAGTATTTGTAAGCATTTTAGCCTTAAAAAAATACTAACATTTTATTCATTGCCTAATGGATTTAAATAAACGTGAGAAAGTCGCCCCCGAAAAAGCAGCTTAAAAATATACCGTACACAAAAAAGCCTTCATTTAAAAATAAAACCCAAAATATTTAAAGGAAATGCCTCAGATATTAAAAAAAGGCATCACTAGACATTAAACAAACCTGTTAGTAAAAAAGCTTTTGGATAAAAGATTTCAGTTTGGAGGCGAGAGGTAGTCTGAAGAAAAATACCAAAAAATGCTAAAAGAAAATAATAATAAAAATAATAATAATAAAATAAAAAAATCAGCGTTTCCAACTGTTTGAACAACTCCTTGTTTTTGACTGCCTGCAAGAAAAAAACATAGTGTGAACATACCCTACAGGATATTAATTCTCAGAGTATTTAGCGTTTAAAAAGTGCCCCCCAAAAAAGAACTTTAAAAAATATAGTAATGAGAGATTCAAGTCTATTTTTTTTGTTCCTCAATTAGAATCGTGAATCGGCTCATCCGTGTGTTGTAGACCGAGTACGGACCACGATGCATGGACTGGTCACGGGTCTCCTGACCCAGACTTAACAGTATCATTAGGCTTCTGAGTTGGGGTCAGGAGATCCGCAGCCGCTCTGTGAATCATGGACTGGGACATACGGATGTGTGAATCTGGTCTAAGAAGACTCTAGTGGAAAGCTTCAATTAGGGCTGACTTCTTCTGGACCTTGAGGGCTCTTTATTATGTCTGTACTAGAGGATGCCCCAAACTGACTGCATTTGTGTATACTGGATTAAGGAATAGTAACTGTTCACAAAGTACCTGCAGGCAGCCCAACTAATCTCAGAATTTAACCCCTCTGTAGTGATGAGCTTAAATAAGTAATACTGACCTCTAAAAACATCTATTCTTTCTTCTATGGACTCATTACAGTTTTTCTATCTGTGTAAACCTCCTTTAGCTAACATGGTCATACAAACTTGCTCCTGCTATATAGGGGACTCCCTCTTTGTGCAGCACAGACTTGTTTTAGGCCCCTCCCACTACAGGAAGAAAGGAAGTGACTGTACTAAAGTTTCTGAATCTTGATGGAAGGAGAAAGACCATAAGTTACATGTTATATGTAAGCCAGGAGGGAACTTCCTGGGAGACAGGGATGGATTTTGATAAGACTGACGGACAGATGGGAGTTATAGTTCATATTAATAGTCTGTGATCACGCGATTATCTTTATCTGCAGAATTGCATGACGTGTGATTGGTTTCATTGTCACAGTCTTAGCACAGACGCACATGGGAATACTTACGCACAGATAGACATCACATAGTACTGCATTGTGACCATACGTCTTACAGAGCACCGTTTCTGAGTAAAGCATCATTTCCACCAATCTGCCATGTCTAGGAATCAATTGTGAACTTTTTATGTCTTAAAAGAAGTGATCCCTCCATTTCATATATGGTATACTATGATAGCTGGACATGGTAAGATTGAATATAGCTGATGGAATAATGGAGGGAATCTTCAGTAACCAAGCACACCCTAGACATGTTCCTATTTGCACTAAATTCATATATCTTCTCCTATAGTCAATATATTGATGAATTCAAATTAAAACCCCCATGTCAGACATTTATGGCATAGAAAAAGGATATATAGATGCGGGTTCTGCTTCTGAAAGTCCAATGGAGAGGCGGCCATGCTTGCTATCTCCTGTAGAGACTATGGGGTTACGGAAGAACCGAGCACACAGTAAATGAAAGTCATCAGGCCCCGATCGCACCACTTGATTGGTGCCCGTCCCACCTCTGGAACCATTTCTTGAGTTCACAGCAGATATACACTGTATGCTCAAAGCCATATGGCATATTCACATTGCCAAAAAATGTAATGTGTGAATACACCCTTTAATACCAATGGATCGGCCATGTACAAAATGACATCCTGTTGCTCATTGTCCGATCTCTTTGGCTCAGTTCTAGAAGAAAGTACTGATGCAAAACCCAGTCTGAGCCCCTCTAGGCCCAATCTAGTCTTATTATTTTCAGCTGGCAATGGCGCTTTATTGGCAATTATCATCATTACCTATTTATAGGACTCGCTTTGACAGCCATGAATGCGGACAAGCAAACATGACCCATTTCATCAAGGAGGCATTGTTTTTTGGCTCCATTTGTGGCCTCCATAAAAGGCTCCTTTTTTCATCGACTCATTAACTGAGCCCAGTTTAGATCACTTTGAAAGCGAGTTAGTAATGACTGGGTTATGTTTGTGTATCTGGGTATGGGTGCCAACGACAATATTTCAACATGGGTGTAGATGTAGTGTTGAAGAGGTAAGCGGCCATCCCTATTCCCGGTGCCCTGTGGTGACCTAAGAGTTCCACTCCCAGTATTATAAACGCCACATGATAGGTGAGGAGGGCTGTTATCGATTTGGTCGGTTCATCATATAATAGATATATTGGTCAGTATCTGGCAGCTGGACCACCCAAAATTTTTCCAAAATTATTTTTAGAGCCCCATTCAGTTAAAAAAAAAAATTCTCCTCAAAGTTGGACCACTTTTGATGACTTTTTTTAGTTAAATATATATTTAGGGCTAAAAATAATTTTTGCAATTGATTTTCATGAACAAAGTTTGCACCGTTTTCCAAAATTTTTTGTGAGATTTGCTAACTCTTCAAGGAGGAGGTGTCTTCTCTTTTTGGGAACCCCCTAAGGGGACTTGGAAGGGTGTGATCATGGAGGGGTGGTCACCTCAGCATATAAATTAATATTAGTGTTCCTATTAGTAAGGTTTCATGGCTACTGGTCCAGATGGTCACTTGCATACACCTCACAATGAGGTTGAGGGCTGTGTTTCTGGCTGATTCCCAGTAATCTGTCCTACTCATGGATTCATTACAAGGACCAGACGTTAGTTTAGCTCGTTCCAGAGAACTTTTAAATAGAATGAGCGGTGGCAAGAGGCCCAGATTCCACGAGGTGTTTCTTTTTCTTTCCAGTCATATTCAGGCAAAGTGTATATGGGACTCTTAACTGGAGCGTAGCAACCAAGGAACATCTATCGACAATAGCAGCCCCAATGTAAACTTCATTTTTATCTGTTTTATATATGAGGCCACATATCCAATAACTAAGGAAAAAGTATATACATGTATATACAGTGCCTTGAAAAAGTATTCATACCTTGTGAGCTTTTCCATCCCGTAAACTTAAATGTATCTGACCAGGTTCCCTGTACCTGTTGAAGAAGAGCATCCCCACAGAATGATGCTGCCCCCACCATGCTTGACAGTGGGGATCCTACGTTAGTCTCATCTGACCAGAGTACTTTCTTTCACATGCTAGCTGTGTCCGCTACATGGCATGTCGAACAAGGTGCTCTGGTCAAATGAGACCAAAGTGGAACTTTTTGGGCTAAATGCAAAATGCTGTGGGTGACGGAAAACTAAGGGTATGTGTCCACGTTCAGGATTGCATCAGGATTTGGTCAGGATTTTTCATCAGTATTTGTAAGCCAAAACCAGGAGTGGAACAATTAGCGGAAAAGTATAATAGAAACATATGCACAACTTCTCTATTTATCATCCACTCCTGGTTTTGGCTTACAAAAACTGATGGAAAATCCTGACCAAATCCTGATGCAATCCTGAACGTGGACACATATCCTAACACTGCACATCGTTCTGAAAACACTATCCCCACAGTCAAACATGGTGGTGGAATCATCATGCTTGTGTCAATACTTTGTTGCATTTCCATACATATATTGTGTGAAAATGCATGTTTATGCATCTGCTTTTATTACAGCTTTTGATGCTTTTTTTTAATAAAGATTTTTGCAACAGATATGTGCCAAAAAACACTACTACCATTACGCCCCATGTATGAGATATGCTTACACAGCGTTTGTTTCTGACATAGATTTTAATGCGGAACTGCTTTATAATCCATTTGAAAAAGTATTTGAAGTGGTTATTGATGTGGATTTTGAATCAGACAAATAAGGGTATGTGTCCACGCTCAGGATTGCACCAGGATTTGGTCAGGATTTTACCTGCATAAAATCCTGACCAAATCTGCACCTGAGGTCACTGGCAGGTCACCTGCGTTGTCCTTGTGTTTTTTATGCACTGCAAGAACATGCTGCGTTCTTAAGACGAGCCGCATGTGCGTTTTTGCGGGTATTCCGCATGTGTTTTTTCCTGCATAGTGGAGACGGGATTTCATTAAATCCCCTCCACTATGCTGTAACATCTGGACGCTGCGTTTTTGACGCTGCGGCTCAACGCAGCGTCAAAAACGCAGCGTTTCCTGAACGTGGAAACATACATATATAGCGCACTGCCGCTGTCTATGGAAATGATAGGAATGTTCGACTATGTATAAATGAGAGTTACAAAGTTGGGGATCTAGGCCATTATACAAATACTGGAGATACCCCTTCCCTCCCCTTTAAGAGTGAAATCACAAGTTAGTAAATGGAGCTGGCTATGATGTAACGTCTTCATTCATTTTGGATTTTTTTAATTAATGCACTGCATTTTTTTCCTTGACTGTCATCTTTGCTTACTCAGAAAAGCATTCGGAGTTTCCTCACTGCATGCTGACATGTATTGTACCTGTGAATGTACGACCCACGTTGCAAATCGCCAAACCTGATCCCTGAGAATTTAGTTTACATATTAATAAATTGTTGCCATGTTTGGTGATCGCTATGCACGCAAGAGTGTTTTATTTTTTTATATCTATATAAATGTATATATACCTGTTTATATATAGATATATATAGATATATAGGAAATTCAGATGTAATATATTTTATTTATGTTTTGCTACTACCCAGGGTTTGTAAATATGCATATTGTATATATGACTGTATATATTTGGAAGGAAGCGAACATTTGTGTGTATAGTAAGTAAGGATCAATGTGCGAGAGTTTCTCTTAGATGTTTGTATTTATATATATATATATATTGTGTGAATTTGCCTGGTGAATAAAGAGAAAAATATAATGTTTCTCAAGTGTGTCCTCTATTTTTTGCTCCCATAAAGTTTAGGAGACGTTAAGCATAGACTGGGAGTGTTGCAGTTCCACATGCGAAAAGCATGGGGGCTCTTAGAGCTACCGGTATAATTACTGTATGATAGGGGTGTTCTACACCTTATACAGTTGTAATATCAATTATTAAAGGGGTTGTCCACAACTCGGACGACTGCTTCTCATTCTGAGTGTTCCTATACACCTATACAGTCTCCAACATCATGTCCGCTCTCTATCTGAAACTCAACCTCTCCAAAACTGAACTACTTCTGCTCCCGCCTTCTACTAACCTCCCTAAATCTTACATTTCCCTCTCCGTGGGTGGCACCATAATAACACCCCAGCAACAGGCATGCTGTCTGGGTGTTATGTTTGACTCCGATCTCTCCTTCACCTCCCACATACAATCTCTTGCCCGCTCGTGAGGCTTACACCTAAAGAACATCTCTAGAATCCGCCCTTCTCTCACCATGGAAACAACAAAAACCCACACTGTTACCCTGATCCACTCCCGCCTGGACTACTGTAATGCTCTACTAATTGGCCTCCCCCTCACTCGACTTTCCCCTCTCCAGTCTATCCTTAATGCAGCAGCCAGGGTCGTCCATCTGGCTAATCGTTACTCGGACGCGTCCGCTCTTCGCCAGTCGTTACACTGGCTGCCCATTCATTACATGATCCAATTCAAAGTACTTGTTCTCGCCCACAAAGCTCTCCACAGTGCGGCCCCCCTTACATCTCCTCCCTCATTTCGGTCTATCGGCCTAGCCGACCGCTGCGCTCTGCAAATGACTTTTGGCTAACCTCTGCACTGATCCGTACCTCCCACTCCCGACTCCAAGACTTTTCCCGTGCTTCGCCAATCCTCTGGAATGCTCTACCCCAAGATATTAGGACCATCCACAATTTGCACAGTTTTAGGTGCACCCTCAAAACACATTTGTTCAGAGCGGCCTATCACGTTCCCTAATCAAAGTCATTTTATGTTTGTGTGTGTGTAGCCCATTCACTATCCCCACCTATCCCCCACCCCCTGAAGATGGCTGGACCATCATTGTAAATACATCATTATAAATACACACCTGTGCTTTGTGTCTCCCCCACCTCATTGTAGATTGTAAGCTCTCACGAGCAGGGGTGTCTTATTTCGCTTTAATTATTGTATTGTTAGCGTTGTTACTTATGACTGTTGTGTTTGAAACTGTTAAACTGTAAAGCGCTGCGGAATATGTTGGCGCTATATAAATAAAGATTATTATTATTATTACCTATACTCTTCACTGTTCCAGCGGTGTCAGCACTCACTATCCTGGGGCTTATGTGAGGTTGTGACGTAAATAATCAGTGCTGGCTTCATTGTAGCCGCATTTGGATGCATCGAACATCAACAGGAAGCCAGGGCTGCAGTTGCTTTCTGACTTCTATACTTTCGAAGGCGGGGTCAGTGAGGCCAGCGCTGATTGGGCGCAATGCTCGCATGACGTCACAACCTCACTTGAGCCCGGGGAGAGCGACTGCTGACACCACTGGAACAGCGTTGGCAAAGGGGGTGAGTATAGATGTTTTTATTTTAACAGGGGAAACACTCAGATTGAGAAGGGGATGTTCGAGAGGTAGACAACCCCTTTAAACCCTTCATTGCAAATTTGGTTTACTAGCTAAATTTACAAACGTAATGAACAAATAAAACAACAATGTAAATAGCTCAACACAACCAACATAACAAAGCAAAATTCCACTTTTACTGACTACTGCAGTTTTAGAATTATTTACCCCTTCATGACAAGCGTCTTTAGTATGTATTAGAGCCCCTCTGGCTGTTATGACCTGCTACTAACATGACGTATAGCTAGAGGGAAGCTTCTAGCAGCGTTTCTTCGGAGTATTAGCCCATTCTTCATGGACAATGGTTTCCAATCCACTAATATTCTTGCGTTTTCTGCAATCCCCTTCTTCAAATATCACCACAGATTTTCTATGGGGTTCATGTCAGTTGATTGTGACGGCCACACTAGAATCTTCCAGGACTTCTTCCGAAACCAAGCCTTTGTGGACTTTTTATTCTTGGAATCATTATCCAGTTGGAAAGTCCAATGACGCCCAAGCTTCAGCTCTTACAGAAGCCATTATGTTGTCGCCTATGAGTTCCTGATACTTGAATGAATCCATCTTGCTCTTTACACACTGGGCATTTCCAGTGACAGAGCAAGGAAAGCAGCTTCATAGCATCACTGAGCCACCATCATGCTTCACTGTAAGCATTACTGAGCTACCACCATACTTCACTGTAGGCATCACCAAGCCTTTTCTATGCTTTGCTGTAGACAGTACTGAGCCACCTTCAAGCTTTTGCCAAGCTTCATGAAAGACCATCACCAAGCCACAGCCATGCTTCGCTTTTAAGAAACATCAAGCCACTGCTATGCTTTACTATAGGCTGGGTGTTTTTTTCAGCATATGCTTTATTCTTCCTCCTACACTCATAAAGCTTATTTATAGGCCCCAACAGTTCCAGGCATATTTCCTCAGTCCATATCTTTTTATGGTTTTGAGCACAATGCAGCTGACTTTGCTTATGCTTTTTCGTCTTGGATATTGTGCATGGAGACCTTTAGCAATTAGTATGCACCTTACTGTACAAACTAAAATTTCTTTTGCAGTCACTTAAGGGTTTATATCTCTTGACTCTGGTGGCAGATAGTGATAGTGACAGCATCCTGTCACGTCCAGGTGTTCCTATAACTTTGAGCTTGTGAACTTTGCTTTCAACTGTATCTTTAGGAACATTCAATGCACTTGCATCTTTTTGTATAATTTTCATTGCTTGTACAAAGCAATTATTTCTTCCCCCTATGTTTATGGTCTATACTTTCTTGAAAACCAAAGAATATTAGTGAACTGGAGGCCATTGCCCATGAGAAATGAGATAAGGTTCCCCAGGAACGCTGCCAGAAGCTGGCGTCTGACTAGGTATAATCTTAGCAGCAGGTCATAACAGCCAGAGAAGCAGCAGGTCATAACAGCCAGAGAAGCAGCAGGTCATAACAGCCAGAGGGGCAGCAGGTCATAACAGCCAGAGAAGTAGCAGGTCATAACAGCCAGAGAAGCAGCAGGTCATAACAGCCAGAGAAGCAGCAGGTCATAACAGCCAGAGAAGCAGCAGGTCATAACAGCCAGAGGGGCAGCAGGTCATAACAGCCAGAGCAGTAGCAGGTCATAACAGCCAGAGAAGTAGCAGGTCATAACAGCCAGAGAAGTAGCAGGTCATAACAGCCAGAGAAGTAGCAGGTCATAACAGCCAGAGAAGTAGCAGGTCATAACAGCCAGAGCAGTAGCAGGTCATAACAGCCAGAGAAGCAGCAGGTCATAACAGCCAGAAAAGCAGCAGGTCATAACAGCCAGAGAAGCAGCAGGTCATAACAGCCAGAGAAGTAGCAGGTCATAACAGCCAGAGGGGCTCTGCCGAGTACTAGAGACGCTTGATATTAAAGGGTGAGTAACTCAGACATTCTAATAGTCAGTAAAAGTGTAATTTTGAGCTGAATTTGGAGAAACCACTTGTTAAATTAGATGCGTTGAGCGATTTACATTGGTTTATTATGAACTGCAGAAAGTTTGCAAATGTTGCTAATAAACGTAATTGTCAATGGGGGCTGAATTATTTTGATTGAAACTGCCCAGTCGACATGAACAAATAGATCTGCCCTGGCATAGACAGATTTGTTGTGTGTTGACATTGTCTTTTTGCCCATAATCACAAAATTTACAAATCTATTTATCTATAGTTTTTCTGATTCTTTTTCACCTCTTTTACCTCATTAGAGATTTAAAAAAAAAAATTATAGCTAATCTTTTTCCAATATAATTGCGTGTTTTACCTATTGTGAAAGAAAAATTGGATTGTATTTATAGGAGGCAGAGGAAGGAGAGTCATAGGCAGCAGTTGCACCCTACTCAGGGGTTTACATGGTGCAAATGCTATAAATAAAAACATGCAGAAGCCAAAATCTGCTTGAGGCCACATTCACACGTTCAGTATTTGGTCAGTATTTTACATCAGTATTTGTAGCCAAAACCAGGAGTGGTGACGTGTTTCTATTTTACTTTTCCTCTGATTGTTCCTCTCCTGGTTTTGGCTTACAAATACTGATGTAAAATACTGACCAAATACTGATAGTGTGACCGTAGCCGAAAATATGGTCCCTGTGTATTCTGTACATCACATGCCCTCAACATAGTGTAACAGCACCACCTACTGGCCAAAAATACTAATTGCATTCAAATTCATTGTTGGGTGCACCCCGTTGCCCTGAATAGCTAGGAGGAATGCTATACTCAAAACTATTCTCTTCCCGCATTAGGACATTAATTAAAACCCTGGAAAGGGGTCCAGGACTCAGCTCCCTCCACACTTGGCTCTTCCTAAAAGCCAGGGCCAGAGTCCAATTTATCAAAATATAGAATTAATTAAAAACAAAAACACCTCATCACCTCCCTAAAAAAATGTAATAAGCATCGAAAGCATAGTATGTATACAAAATCAGTATCAATAAAAATGTCCGCTCACATCGAAAAAAAAACAAGCCCTCACTCTCCACAAGCCCCATCAGCAGAAAAATAAAAATGTTACGGGTGTCAGAAAATGGTGACACAAATAGAAAATTTTTTTTTAACAATATTCTGAATGTTTTTTCATCACTTAAATATTAAAAAAAATCCATGCATGATTACTATCGACATATTAGGTCTGACCTGGACAAAAAACCTTGAAATCTTAAACTCATCCCGCAAAAAAACAGACCCTCGTACACCTCTAATGATGTAAAAATAATAAAATTATGGCTTTTGGAAGAAAGTTAGGAAAAAAACTAAACATTCTCTGGTCCTTAAAGAGAATCCATAACCAGGTTTTGACTTGCTCACCTACGGCATAACAGAGACCCTGATACCAGCGATGTGTCACTTACTGGGCTGCTAGCTGTAGTTTTGATAATATCTGTTTTCTCTGCTGCAGATCTAGCGGTTCTCTGCTTGCAGGATATAGTATAAGCAATCAGACTATCACAGGTTCAAATTTCATGGAGGGACTGAATAATGTAAAAAAAAAAAAGTTTTTAAAAATATATATTCTAAAAAGCTACCGAGCTCTGTATAACCCATCACTGATTACCAGCTTTCCTTGTACACTGTGCATAGGCAGAAAGCTACTGGTCAGTGGTGGGGGTGAGGTTATACAGCGCTCAGAAATATGGAGGACTACATGGCAGCAGGTTTACTAGTCCTCTAGTGATGATCGCCTGCTGATAAAAAAGTAATTTTATCAAACTATAGCAAGCAGCCTAGTAAGTGACACATCGCTGGAATCAGGGTCTCTGCTCCTACAAAACCTGGCAATAGATTCCCTCTATAGGGCTATAGAAAAAAAAAAGGAAGGACTTATATCCATTTTCTGCACAGTTCCATAATAAATCGAAATAATAGCTGGAGGCTTGTAGAATTTCTAGAGCTGCACTCATAATTCTGCTGTCTTCAGAGGTTAAATCTCCAATCATTTGCTGCTGATGTAAATCTGATGTCTGGACAAAGTTTGCTATGGCGATTTGTGTTCTCCTTCGAACTTATTTACACCAATACAGTAATCTAACATAGGCGAAAGTAAATCGCCCCTATATAAGGAGAGCTCAAATCAACTGCTTTGGGTGTATTTGTCCACAAGCTTGCTGACAGTTTCCAATAATAACCAGCAGAATTGTGAATGCAGCTCTGGTGTATATCACAGGCTGTAGCTCCTGGTCAGAACATGATACATATTTACATACAATGTAGGGGTATATTGTCCCAATATGTAATGTATATCACCCCGGGAACAACAAGATACAGTCAAAATAAGGCCTTTAATCTACGCAA
This sequence comes from Ranitomeya imitator, assembly GCF_032444005.1. Classification (NCBI taxonomy): domain Eukaryota; kingdom Metazoa; phylum Chordata; class Amphibia; order Anura; family Dendrobatidae; genus Ranitomeya; species Ranitomeya imitator. The sequence goes on along the minus strand of NC_091283.1, from coordinate 59,962,582 downwards.
CTGAAAGAAATACAAATCGATTCATTTCTCAATCGTCGTCCTCTTCTTCCTCCTCCTCTTCCTCCTCCTCTGCCTCCTCTGCAGCAGCTGCCGCCTCTTCCTGTGCAGCCTTCAGAGCCTGTTCCTCCTCGACTGTGGGGTCCACTCCCTCGCTAATTTCTGGCCCACTTGGATACTCCAGTTGGGGTGGAGGAGGTGCGGGGGGGCTGTATCCTTCAGGGCTGTACTTCATGCCCCACCCAAAGTAGATGTTTTCAAACTTCCTGGGAATTAACCAAAATCAGGATGAAAAATGCAGCAAACGAATAGGAACCTCACTACATTTTATTAGCTAAAAAAGAGTCCAATAGTTTTCCTAAAATTAAAGAAAAAATACATACTTGCTTATTGGACCCCTGTGGCACCTTCATACTGTTGCCGGTGTTTTTGGCCTGGCTTCCTCTACCGGAAGGGGGGGGCATCAGTTACCAATGCAACCAATCAGCAGCTACCTGATCGGCAGCAGCGGTCATGTACCATCTGAGCTGGAAGAAATGGACTCCTAGCTTTTTCTTCTGGCTCATATGGAACATGATGAGTGGCTGCAGGGGTCGACCTGTTGCCACAAAATCAAGCCATGGGTATAACAGCAGCAGTACAGAGGAGCAATGGGGGTCCGGTCGGTGACAATGCACTCACTTCAGAGACAGAACTGTTGAGGACCTCACAGCTTTCTATGTTGCTGCTGCTCTTAATCGAATGTCCTCTTCCTCATCTGACTCTTTCTATTACCCCATAAAATGATATCACTGCAGGACCTCCAGTAGAGAGATCAAATACCTACTTGGGGCTAGAAATGGCGTAGGCTCCGGGCCACAGGTTAGAGCGCAGAACGGCCAGCGCGTACTGAGGGATGTGCGTGGAGGAGACGTACGCCGTCCATGGAGGTGTATTGTTGATCTCTGGGGAAAAAGAAGGGAATACGTGTAACACAGTCTTATATATGTGGAGGAAAACGCTGTAACAAGCAGGTGAGGCTAAGGGTTAGATGGCAACAAGTGTCATGTCCCACTGCAACTAAAGACTGTCCATGGGGTGAGGGAGCGGCCTGTCGTGTGCCAAGATGTGATCATAGCAAAAAAAAAAAAAAACACCTAGAGGTATTAAAGGCTACTTGTGACTGACGAGATCAGTCTGTAATATGGCTGTTTCATTTTATAGCCAAATGTGCTCGGAATTAGTCAAGTGACGGCAATTGTGATTGGTCAAAAACCTGTCTACCAAAGTTACCGCACGATCCAAACCTAAAACTAAGGCCTCATTCACTCGTCAGTTTTGCTGTCTGTCTGGGGCCTTTCATCAGTCCATGAATTATCACAGAATGATCAATCCGTGCAAAATGGTGGAGACTTCTGCCATCTTTATCCAAGTGTCTACGGGTCGGTGAAAAACATCGGACCTCACTCGGATTTCATTTTCATGGAGTGACAGGATGGAGAAAGTGGAGAGACTTTTTTTATCTCTATGTCCAAGAAAAACTGATGCCACTCTGATCAGACTCTGATCGGAATAATCCGACTGATGTGGAAAAATCGGAATCTACCCTGAGGGCGCAGTAACGCGGCCGTATAAATCGGAGCGAGATCGGACCGCCGTGCATGGACTGGCCAGCAGCTCTCCAAACCCAAGGTTGACATCTGCATAGAAATACATGAAGCTGTCATGCTCGGGTCGGGAGAGCCGCCAGCCAGTCACTGCGGTCCGATTTATACGGCCAAGTATCAAATATTAATTGTAAAGCCGCACCCTATAATGGCAATGTCTCTATGGACAGCAGAGTGCACGTCCTCACCAGGGGATCCATCCCAGTAGGTAAATCCAGAAGCCCATGAAGAGAAGGACAGCACCACAGCAATTGTGAAAAAAACAGCTCCCGTATTTATTCTGCCATCTGCAACGTTTCGGTCCGTGGACCTTTTTCAAGCTTGAAAAAGGTCCACGGACCGAAACGTTGCAGATGGCAGAATAAATACGGGAGCTGTTTTTTTTCACAATTGCTGTGGTGCTGTCCTTCTCTTCATGCGCTTCTCGATTTATACGGCCGTCTGACTGCGCCCTATTTGTGAGCCATGACATTAATTACAAGTCATCTATTACACAGAAGGTCTTCTACATACTGAGCCCCTTGCCACTTCTTTTCTCCTCTGCTGCAATGAAGGATTCTCGTAGCCCAGGCATAGAATTGTGAATGTGTAACTTTTCTGGACCATGGACTTAGGTGATTTTTGCATCCACTCTTAGGGCTATAGTTATACGCAGGTGTTAACGGGGTTCAGGTATGACAACACATTGGTTAGGATTGTATTCAATGTTATAAGAAGTGCTGGTACCTGCATCTTCTGAGAGCGGGGTGAGCAGCGGAGGCCCCACTTCAGGTTCTGGTTCCTCTTCATCCTCCTTCTCTTCCTCCTCTCCTTCTTCTTCTTCTAACTCTTCCTCGGATTTCACCGCCGTATTCAGCCAAACACATCGTCCCTGAAAGAGAAGAAATAAATGTAAAGACGATACAGAGGTAGACCTTATAGCTATGCTGTATCATGGATGACAGTTGTGAAGAGCAGAACAAAAATGATTACCTCAATGAACAAAAAAAAAAAAAAAAAAAAGAATTTGTGATAAATATTGACCTGTCCATTCAAGGACATTTTAGCTATAGTATGAAATCCTGTTTTTCTTGTCTGTGGAATTGCCTTTGTACTGTTTGTTGTGAAACTGCCGCCCACGAAACTGTTTTCTTTTCTTTTCTTTCTTTCCTGTTTTGTCTCTTTGTTTAAACATGCAAAACTTGTATAACCACTAAACCTACTATATAAAGAAGGGATAGCACATTGAAGGCAGGCGTGCTTCAGAGACTTCCCAGTGATAAACTATACAAGACGTGTCTTGTGTATTATTTCTGGTGATTCACCACTTCCAAAGGCTGCTCCGACTGAGTGTGATCCCGACATTTCCTGGCGCCTGAACAGGGACCCGAGGTCTGTGTATTCCTGCAAGAACACCGGCAGAATACGAACGAAAAGAGAATCTGGGATAATGGACGGCAGATGAACAAAAACCTGGCCAGGTAAGAGACACTGTTAGATCTCTTATATCTGCCCTGCACTGTCCGTAAGATTTTCTGTGTCGTGTTCTTTAGCGGGTAGTTCTAGTAGAGGAGGATACCTATAGCTCGGGTTCTTGAACTATTTAGGAATTGATCACCTCACGGAGTACGGCATTGAATGAGAGTGAATGTGAATAGAAGGTGTGTGGAAGTTGGGAATAGCCCTATAAGCCGCCCAGGGGGTTGAAACAGAAGAAGTGACTGTCCCACTGGGCAACGTGGTTGCGTCCTTTCGGGGAGACCTCCGCGCCTATGTTCAATCTCTGATCCTGTCTTTGACAAAAACCTGGTGACGGATAAGTGTATGATAGTATGAGCCCAGGACAGATAAATTAGCCTGGGACAAGAATACGTTGTATGTGATAGAATAAGCCCAGGACAGATAAATTAGCCTGGGACAAGATACGTTGTATGTTCTTTTTCTTTTTCTGTCTGGTTGCATTTGTGTTGTTTGCTATAGGTGTAGGAATCAGGATTTTCTTACATCAACACAGTTTAAACATCCTAGCTCCTTAGGAAGAAGGTAACGAGGTATTCTCATACCCAAACGCCACCTAGGGCAAGAAAAAGACATCCTAGCTCCTTAGGAAGAAGGTAACGAGGTATTCTCATACCCAAACGCCACCTAGGGCAAGAAAGCTCAGGATAAGAAAATGGGGAATAAGCAAACAAAGTCGGAACCAGAAGAATTAGATATCTATACTATCATAAAGGAGAGAAGTGGTGAAGATGCCACTAAGGGGCTGAAAAAGATTTTTAGTAAGTTTGGAGTTACTAGGGCAGAAGCTTTTAGTAGAAAACTATGGGAAGGAATTCAGGAAAGGAAAAAAGGCATAATCAGAGACAAGAAATGGATAGATCAGATCCAAGCATTGATTGATGTCTCTAGGGTAGCAGAAAATGAGGGATGGACATATAATCAACAGAGTAAAAAGTGGTGTATTAGACCCACAGGCTGTGGAGAAAAACAAAATGTGGAATCTAAAAATACCCCACCCCCATACCTTAACCCACATGCCCCATCTTTTCTCCAAACACCACCTCAAAGTTTAGCCGGACCAGGAGGATGGGTATGTCCGCACTGTGGACAACAAAATCCAGACTGGAGAAATGATTGCCTAGCCTGTGGTACACCTAGACATGGCGCTGTACTTGCCCCTGTTAGGGTAGTACCAAGACCCTTTAGGGAACCTGGTGCTGACGGAGTAATGGGAACTAGATATCACCAAACTCGACAATATTTCCCTTGGTCCCCCGCTGAAGGCATGTCTCTCTTGCATAACGCACCAGATCCCACCCAGTGTCCAGTTAGATTTGCACAATATATACAGCAAATTATGCAGACTCACGCTGGAGTTTGGGCAGATGGAGAAGAATTATGTAGAATGAAAATGACTCCTGGACTCTTCCAGGAGCTATTAGCAAATCTACAGGTACATAGGCCCCAAGCAGGAGATGGTGCCTTACAAACGATAGAATCAGGTACACAATTTGTAGATCACTTAATGGTTTTCATGAGGGAGAGACAGAGGCAGAGAGGAACAACGGGAGTGGTGGCTCAGAAATCTGGACAATCAGTAGACGAATATTATCTAAGTGTAGAAAATAATTTCAGAGATGAAGGCATGGATCTAACCGCTCCAGGAATGATGAGGTTAGTTACAAAAACCTTTATAGATGGATTGTCTCCAAAAGTGAAGGAAAAGCTTAAGGCCGCAACCCCTGATTGGAGAACCTTGGAAGACCCACACCTGGCTAGACAGAAAGCTGTAGGGATAGAAATGGACTTAAGAGAAAATTCTAAGCCAGTAAGAATTGCACAGGCTAATACTGGCTCTGCTAATCAAAAGTTTACTTGTCATTACTGTAAGAAGCCAGGACATTTCCAAAGGGAATGTAGGAAGAGAAAAACAGATATAGATTCAGGAACCTTTGTACCCAAAAATAGGATAAATAACCCAGTGCCTGATCAAACAGACAGCTCAGAATGACTGAAAGTTATGCAGGTCTCTCTTCCTTCTAGAAGACCAATAATACAAGTTGAAGTTGAGGGTAAAAATGTACCTTTTCTGATAGATACGGGAGCAACATCCTCCATTTTAAATCAGGACTTTTTACCATATCCTGACAATATATCCTCAAAGGTTACATATGCAGAAGGGTATGATGGTAAAATTCAGGCGTTGCCCTTTACAAAACCTTTAAATGTGAGCTTTGGCCCTAAAACTTTTGTATCCAAATTTTTATTTGCTAAAGGTGCACCTACCTGCTTGTTGGGTACTGATGTCTTAAGTAAAATGCATGCAAACATCCATTTTAGAGAAGATGGCACAGTTATGCTGACCATCCCTGAAGATGCAGAAACTCTGGAACCATATGTTAGAATACAGGCAATGGAGGATTTTCCCGAAATTTACACTCAACAAGCAAAAATTGACTTGTCTCGGGTTCCTGACAGCCTATGGGCAAAAGGAGACACTGATGTAGGATTTTTATCAGTAGCTCCTATACTGTTAGAAACTGCCCCGGGAACCATATTACCTCAGCTTAGGCAATACCCCATCAGCGCCCAGCAAGAACAGGCGATTTCTCAACAAATTCAGGATTATGTGTTACAAGGTGTTTTGGTAGAAATCAGGTCACCCGCCAATACACCCTTATATCCTGTTAAAAAGAAAGTGTCCTCCAAAGAAACTATGGTGAAATATCGCATGGTGCACGACTTACGGGAAATCAATAAGGTTTTGGCACCGGTCACCCCTGTGGTACCGAATCCTCATACCCTACTGTCTCAAATTCCCAGCACTGCTGCATATTTTACGGTAATTGACTTATCAAACGCATTTTTTTCTGTGCCACTACATAAGAACTGTTGGCATTTGTTTGCCTTTACATTCAAGGGTAAACAATTAGCATGGACAAGATTGCCACAAGGTATGGTACACTCACCAACTTTGTACTCTGAAGCAATGCAGACCGTGCTAAAAAAAATTTCATCCCAGAACCAGGAGTAGTCATTCTACAGTATGTAGATGACTTACTTATTTGTTGCCCTGATGAACAGACGGCAGTTACCTCAACTGTTAATTTCTTAATTTTCCTAGCGCAAGAAGGCTGTAAAGTAAATAGACAGAAACTCCAGGCTTGTCAACAAACAGTCGTGTTTTTAGGTCACTGCATATCACAGGGCATCAGACACCTCACACCTCAACGTACGGAAGCCATACGTAACATGCTTGAACCCAGGAATCACAAACAGCTGCGTGCTTTCCTAGGTATTGTTTCACACTGTAGACAGTGGATCATACATGCAAGTCAACTCATGCAGCCTTTATATGACTGTATTGCCAACACACCATATTCACTCAGTGAAGAGGCTAAACAGTCATTTTCCTCTTTGAAAACAGCACTGGTATCAGCTCCGGCTTTGGGACTCCCAGACTACACTAAACCTTTTCAATTGATGGCAGCTGAGATATCCTCACATGCTACAGGGGTGCTCACACAAAAACATGGAAACAAACAGAGACCTGTGGCATACATATCAGCTCATCTGGACCCTGTAGCTAGAGCCGCACCATCTTGTGTAAGAGTAGTAGCCGCAATTTCACTGTTATTAGATAAAGCTTCTGAGATTGTTCTTGATCACCCACTTCTAGTTCAGACCACTCATGATGTACATGGCATTCTTAACCAGGTCCAACCTAAACATATTTCAATGGCCAGACACCTCCGTCTCCAATGTTCCCTACTACTGCCGCCCAACATTTCCTTTGCCAGGATTCAGACTCTTAATCTCGCGTCTTTGCTCCCTTTAGAGTCTGAGGGGGGTACCATACCTGAGGAAACTGCACTCTCCAACTCCTTTGACCCATCAAAGTCAATGCATGATTGTGTACAATTAATGGAACAAGAGACTCAGGGCTTATGTAATGTACGTGACAAGCCACTCTGTAATGCTACATTTGAACTTTTCATAGATGGCAGTAGATATGCAGATATGAATGGACAATTTCATACAGGTTATGCGGTAGTAACTCAGCATGAAGTGCTGAAAGCAGAACCTCTCCCTGCTAATCAGTCTGCACAAGAAGCAGAACTTACGGCATTAGTTGAAGCTCTAAAAATAGCCAAAGATCAGACAGCAAACATATACACTGATTCTAGATATGCACATGGCATTATTTTCGATTTTGGGGTAATATGGAGAGCCAGAGGTTATATGACTGCTTCAGGCCAACCTGTTAAACATGCCTCCCTCATTAGACAGATTCTGGAGGCAGCACAAGAAACTAAAGAAATAGCGGTGATAAAGGTAGCTGCACATGTGAGACTCGACACCGAGGAAGCCAGGGGTAACGATAAAGCCGATAAGGCAGCAAAACAGGCAGCACGTAAACCCTTACATCATGCCCACACACTAGATAGCTCTGAAGATGATGAGGAAAGATTGAAGGAAGCTCAGAAACAGGTAGACGACGAAGAACGAGGGCAGTGGCAGAAAAAAGGGGCAGAAGATCAGCAAGGATTATGGAAAAAAGGAACTTTGTTGTGTTTACCCAGAGCCTGGTACCCCGCAGTGGCAAGTGACCTCCACCTACCCACGCATGTGTCGGCAAATGGTATGACGCTCAAGGTAAAAGAAAGGTGGTTGGCTCCAGGCTTTGGTAATTTTGCTCGGAACATGTGTGCTGCATGCGCTATATGCCTGGCACACAATCCAGGTCAGGCCATTAAAACCCCAACCAAGCATCATGTAAGACCACTGTATCCCTTTCAAAGACTCCAGATCGACTACATCCAACTTCCTAGGTACAATGGATACGAATATGTGCTTGTGTGTGTGGACATGTTCTCAGGGTGGCCAGAGGCTTATCCAGTTCGTAAAGCCTCAGCAAAAACTACTGCCATTAAAATAGCACATGAACTGATACCCCGTTACGGCATGCCTGAGGTGATCGAGTCAGATAGGGGTACCCATTTTACTGGGGAAATATTCCAGAATGTTATGAAAATGTTGGGAGTAGAAAACCAGTTTCACACTCCATATCATCCACAGAGTTCAGGTAAAGTGGAAAGATTAAATGGGACAATAAAATTAAAAATCCAGAAGGCCATGGCAGAAACAGGAAAGCCTTGGACCGAGTGTCTACCACTTGTCCTGTATTCCATCCGAAACACCCCAAGGGGGAAGGCTAAGCTGTCACCACATGAGATTCTTTTTGGTAGAGCAGCAAATTTGGGTTGTTATTTTCCACAACAACTGATGTTGAATACTGAGACTTTAACTGCTTATGTACAAGAATTACAAAAACGTTTAACTAAAGTGCATTCGCAAGTTTTTGCTTCCCTTCCAGATCCAGAAAATCTCGAAGGAGGCCACAAGTTGGAACCTGGTGATCAAGTCTACGTGAAAAGACACACCAGAAAGACTCTGGAACCGAGATTTGACGGACCTTTCCAAGTCCTGTTAACAACTCCAACAGCAGTCAAGCTTGAAGGAAAGGCATCATGGATATATGCAAGCCGTGCCCAAGCACACACTGTATAAAAGAGCTGCAGATAACTCACCACGTCCCTCGGGGAGGCCGCATATAGTACAAATGGGAATTCCCAACAAAATTGCTAGTACCATTTTTATTTATCCTATGTTAACACAGATGTGGGATAAATTAGTTAGAGCCACGGATTATCTAGATGATCAGATTTGGGATATATTGGACATATTAAATACTAGTATAGCTGTACAGAATCAGCTTATAATAGTCACTAACCAACATACCCTGGTATTGGATTACCTAACTGCCTCACAAGGGGGTATGTGTCAAATCATCGGACCCACCTGCTGTCATTATATAGACCCGAATAGTACTATGAGTATGAGATTTAAATTAAAAGACGTACAACGACTCAGGGATCAGTATGACAAAGACAATGACCAAAATAAGGATAGCTGGTGGTCAGATACCTTTTCTTTTCTTAACCCGGCCAATTGGTTCAGAGGGATCGGTGGGTGGGTTACCGGGATTATGCAAAGCCTAATACATACAGTTATGGTTATTGTAATTATATATGTATTATTCAAGGTTGTACTCAAGGGTATCTCGGTATGCACAAATAAATTTTGTGTAATGGATGCGAGAATATAAAGTTTTTTTTTTTGTAATATCACAAAAAGAATGACTAAAATGATCGACAAGGTTTTGAATGGAATATGTCAAAGGGGGGATTGTGAAGAGCAGAACAAAAATGATTACCTCAATGAACAAAAAAAAAAAAAAAAAAGAATTTGTGATAAATATTGACCTGTCCATTCAAGGACATTTTAGCTATAGTATGAAATCCTGTTTTTCTTGTCTGTGGAATTGCCTTTGTACTGTTTGTTGTGAAACTGCCGCCCACAAAACTGTTTTCTTTTCTTTTCTTTCTTTCCTGTTTTGTCTCTTTGTTTAAACATGCAAAACTTGTATAACCACTAAACCTACTATATAAAGAAGGGATAGCACATTGAAGGCAGGCGTGCTTCAGAGACTTCCCAGTGATACACTATACAAGACGTGTCTTGTGTATTATTTCTGGTGATTCACCACTTCCAAAGGCTGCTCCGACTGAGTGTGATCCCGACACAGTCTTCTCACCTGTGGGAGGATATGCTGGACATGATGAACCCAACTAGACAAGCTCTCCACCAAGTCTGGCACCGGAATGCCCTCAAATTCTGGGTTCTCCTCATAGGTGTCCCTTGTTGCCCCTTCCTCCTCTTCTTCACCTTCCTCTTCTCCAAACTGATAGTAGCCCAAGGGACTGACATGGGTTCCTGCAGAGATCCGAGCGATCTGTGCACGCAGAAGGTTAGCTTCGCTCCCCGGAAATGGTGGGTAGGTGATGACTGGGGCATCGAGACTTCCAGTGAAGAGGCGCCGGATCTGTTTCCAAAGAATGATGAATGTGAGACACAGACGAGGACAAAACTGAAAAACCACAACATGTGAATATGATCAGATACCTTTCGTGCGATCGTGATCTGTGCTGGCGTCACAGGTGGAAGTCGGATCCATTCTGCCCCAGCTTCAGTACATACAAAATACACGTACTTATTGGCTCCCGCGCCATTGTCCTCACGTGGCACCACAGGGGGAGGGCGGTACGTAGATTTAGGGGGCAAGTCTTCTGCCTCTTCTTTTTCCTCCTCATCTTCCTCCTCCTCTGCTGTTGCCTTCTCTTCTTCTTCCGCATCGTCTTCTGCCTCTTCATCTTCACCTTCACGAAACTGCACCTCTGCCACCAAGTAACTACCCCCGGTGCCCAAGATCTTGCCCCAGAAGCGGCAACACTGGAGTGGACGGGTGTCAGTGAGTCGTTTCATGGCGAGGGCTATCCGGACGGTCTCATCTCGCCCTAGGCTCACCCCTCCTTGTTGGAGCAGATGAGCGAGGTCGTACAGGTTAGGCAGGGGCGACTCTGTCTGCGAATGGAATGAAGAGGCACGTTTTAGAAATAATCTGGGGTGACATTACCAGGAACATGCAGAATGCAAGAGGCGGACAGTGTACAGTAAAGTAGTCGTGGTGCATGTTAGGGACCTGCCAAGAGATGCTGCAAATATCCGTTAACCCCTACAGGAAGGACCATTTTTCTGTTTTTTGTGCTTTTGTTACTTCCTCCCCTTCTTCCAAGATCCATACATTTTCATTTTTCAATCGACATGAGGGCTTGTTTTTTTACCATATAATGTACTAAAAGATGGGGAAAAATACAAGTGTGGAGGAATGGTGATCCCCCCCACACACCCACGATACCGACAATGATATCTTGGTTTTGTTTTCACAGCATTCATTGTGTGAAATGACCTGGTAACTTAATTCTCGGAGGGCAGTATGCTTACGGTGATATCAAACTTGTATAGTGTTTTTTTTATTTAACCCCCTCACGACCGATGATGTATATTTATGTCATTGGCTGTGTCGCTGCCTTTGCTGCAGGCTCACACGCTGAGCCCGCATCTTTCCCCACACTAGATGCCATCAAGTGCATCTAACCAGTTAAATGCCGCTGTCAATCGCTGACAATGGCATTTAAAGGGAATCTGTCAGCAGGTTTTATGATATATAGCATCTCCTGAGGAAGAAGTCCTAGTGACTTTGAAACGCGTTGGGAATAAAACTATCTTCTTTATCTCCAATGTGCCTGGACATTCATTTCTACAGCAGTGCGAATGACATCCACAAAAATTCCTAAATTGAATATCCTGCGTCGGTCACCAGTTTGGCCAGTGGATCTGCGGCAGCTGTTAAACTCTGAAGAGTTTTTTATGCTTTTATCTGGGAAACACTAGTGGTGAGTGCAATCTCATTGTTTATCTCAAAATCTCTGTTGGATAAGACCCTATTGTGCTTTTTTTTCCTGCAGCATCCTTGAAAGTGCACAATATGGCAGATTGAATGGTATCATTCAAGAGTACAACTTGTCCCGCAAAAAACAAGCCCTTACACGGCTATATGGCTGGAAAAATAAAAAAATGATGGCTCTTGGAAGAAGTAGAGCAAAAACAAAAATGAAAAACATAGCCCAAGAGGGGAATGTCAGCTAACAGAACAGGCATCTGCTGTGTATAATGGCACAGACAGGCGGCCGTATTACTCGCGCAAGGATCGGATCGCAATCCTTGGACTGGCCGTCTGCTCTCCTGACCTGAGCGAGACAGAATGTATCTCTATGCAGCTGCCAGTCCGCACGAGTAATAAAACCGTCTGACTGCGCCCTAAAGAGGGCTCAGGTTCTAATCACAGGGATCCCGACATAGGACGTAACAATATGTCAGGAAGGAGTTAAAGGAAATGTTTTGTCTGGACACCTACTGAGAACCCGCTGGTGCTGGTGAGAACATGGGAAGTGCAGCTGAAACCCAGCAATCAGCAGCAATCAGCAGCAATCAGCAGCAATCAGCAGCAATCAGCAGCAATCAGCAGCAATCAGCAGCAATCAGCAGCAATCAGCAGCAGGACAGTGATTTACCATTCTGCCCTAGAGCGACCACTACAGGGCAAATGTGATATTACAAGACGCCCACCTACATGAATGGACATGGTGGGTAAGTTGCACTGTGTATTTTAGAGCGGAAGACGAATTTGTTGCTTAGGAGGAGGGCGACAAAGTGACCCCAACAACAAACGTAGCTCTGCTGTGATGACAGTGCTGATGTTCCTTCTCTAACATCCGCTCACCATTTCCCCATCTCCTTCAGTCTCGTCAGCTTCTCCTCCGCCACGAGAGAACAGCGCACGCAGAGATTCTGCCTTGTTAAACGTGGGGGGCTCTTCCGTCAGGGGGCGCAGCGACTCCAGTCCTCTGTTCAGTCTTGACCAATGCAGTTCTGCACTCATCTGCTCCAGGGTCTCCAGGGCATTAGGGGGGCGCTCCGACAGGATCCGGGACAGAAGGGCCGAGAGGTGTTCATATCTGCGGGAAAAACATGCCGGTCACATATTGCTATAGTACGATATTATATATCACTCTGAGGCTCTTTAGTCCCTATAAGACTGTGGCGGGTTCTAATTTTTCTTATCTCATTTTATTCCTCCCTTTCATTCAGGAACTTGTAATTTTAAAAAAATGAAGACATTTGTAAAACAAAAAGCAATTTTTGGTTTGTGTCTCCAATTTAGAGTTTACTGTGTGGGCTTAATAATATTATATCAAATATGTCTGTCTGTTATATTTCTTTGTTTTTTAATTGGGTGATTTGAATTTGTGTTTTTTTATTATTTTTTCTTTTATAAAGCACTTCTAAGGGTCTATTCACACTGCATGATGTGCGGCATTAAAGGGGTTGTCCGGTCCAAATCGATATGTCTGCAGTGACTCTGTGTGATTACAGACTTCTGAATCTCCCCAGAGCACACACTGCGCGCTGCTGGGATTTGCTGGTTTCTGAGCCGGGGCAGGAGGTTATGTATGCGTTATACATGTTCCCAGGCAGAACACGACTAGAACACTGCATCCACATAAGCCGGAGCGGCTCCTCACTGCATCCACATAAGCCAGAGCGGCTCCTCACTGCATCAACATAAGCCGGAGCGGCTCCTCACTGCATCCACATAAGCCAGAGCGGCTCCTCACTGCATCCACATAAGCCGGAGCGGCTCCTCGCTGCATCCACATAAGCCGGAGCAGCTCCTCACTGCATCCACATAAGCCAGAGCGGCTCCTCACTGCATCCACATAAGCCGGAGCGGCTCCTCACTGCATCCACATAAGCCGGAGCGGCTCCTCACTGCATCCACATAAGCCAGAGCGGCTCCTCACTGCATCCACATAAGCCGGAGCGGCTCCTCGCTGCATCCACATAAGCCGGAGCGGCTCCTCACTGCATCCACATAAGCCAGAGCGGCTCCTCACTGCATCCACATAAGCCGGAGCGGCTCCTCACTGCATCCACATAAGCCGGAGCGGCTCCTCACTGCATCCACATAAGCCGGAGCGGCTCCTCACTGCATCTACATAAGCCGGAGCGGCTCCTCACTGCATCCACATAAGCCGGAGCGGCTCCTCACTGCATCCACATAAGCCGGAGCGGCTCCTCACTGCATCTACATAAGCCGGAGCGGCTCCTCACTGCATCCACATAAGCCAGAGCGGCTCCTCACTGCATCCACATAAGCCAGAGCGGCTCCTCACTGCATCCACATAAGCCAGAGCGGCTCCTCACTGCATCCACATAAGCCGGAGCGGCTCCTCACTGCATCCACATAAGCCGGAGCGGCTCCTCGCTGCATCCACATAAGCCGGAGCGGCTCCTCACTGCATCCACATAAGCCGGAGCGGCTCCTCACTGCATCCACATAAGCCGGAGCAGCTCCTCACTGCACTGCATCCACATAAGCCGGAGCAGCTCCTCACTGCATCCACATAAGCCGGAGCAGCTCCTCACTGCATCCACATAAGCCGGAGCAGCTCCTCACTGCACTGCATCCACATAAGCAGGAGCGGCTCCTCACTACATCCACATAAGCCAGAGCGGCTCCTCACTACATCCACATAAGCCGGAGCGGCTCCTCACTGCATCCACATAAGCCGGAGCGGCTCCTCACTGCATCCAAATAAGCAGGAGCGGCTCCTAACTGCATCCACATTAGCTGGAGCGGCTCCTCTCTGCATCCACATAAGCCGGAGCGGCTCCTCACTGCATCCACATAAGCCGGAGCAGCTCCTCACTGCACTGCATCCACATAAGCAGGAGCGGCTCCTCACTACATCCACATAAGCCAGAGCGGCTCCTCACTACATCCACATAAGCCGGAGCGGCTCCTCACTGCATCCACATAAGCCGGAGCGGCTCCTCACTGCATCCACATAAGCTGGAGCGGCTCCTCTCTGCATCCACATAAGCCGGAGCGGCTCCTCACTGCATCCACATAAGCCGGAGCGGCTCCTCACTGCATCCACATAAGCTGGAGCGGCTCCTCTCTGCATCCACATAAGCCGGAGCGGCTCCTCACTGCATCCGCATAAGCCGGAGCGGCTCCTCGCTGCATCCACATAAGCTGGAGCGGCTCCTCGCTGCATCCACATAAGCAGGAGCGGCTCCTCTCTGCATCCACATAAGCAGGAGCGGCCCCTCACTGCATCCACATAAGCCACAGCAGCTCCTCACTGCATCCACATAAGCCGGAGCCAGCGGCTCCTCACTGCATCCACATTAGCCGAAGCAGCTCCTCACTACATCCACATAAGCCGGAGCGGCTCCTCACTGCATCCACATAAGCCGGAGCAGCTCCTCACTGCATCCACATAAGCCACAGCAGCTCCTCACTGCATCCACATAAGCCGGAGCGGCTCCTCGCTCCATCCACATAAGCTGGAGCGGCTCCTCGCTGCATCCACATAAGCTGGAGCGGCTCCTCGCTGCATCCACATAAGCCGGAGCGGCTCCTCGCTGCATCCACATAAGCCACAGCAGCTCCTCACTGCATCCACATAAGCCGGAGCCAGCGGCTCCTCACTGCATCCACATTAGCCGGAGCAGCTCCTCACTACATCCACATAAGCCGGAGCGGCTCCTCACTGCATCCACATAAGCAGGAGCGGCTCCTCACTGCATCCACATAAGCCGGAGCGGCTCCTCACTGCATCCACATAAGCCGGAGCGGCTCCTCACTGCATCCACATAAGCCGGAGCGGCTCCTCGCTGCATCCACATAAGCCGGAGCGGCTCCTCACTGCATCCACATAAGCCGGAGCGGCTCCTCACTGCATCCACATAAGCCGGAGCGGCTCCTCACTGCATCCACATAAGCCGGAGCGGCTCCTCACTGCATCCACATAAGCCGGAGCGGCTCCTCACTGCATCCAAATAAGCCAGAGCGGCTCCTCGCTGCATCCACATAAGCAGGAGCGGCTCCTCACTGCATCCACATAAGCTGGAGCGGCTCCTCACTGCATCCACATAAGCCGGAGCGGCTCCTCACTGCATCCAAATAAGCCAGAGCGGCTCCTCACTGCATCCAAATAAGCCAGAGCGGCTCCTCACTGCATCCACATAAGCCGGAGCGGCTCCTCACTGCATCCACATTAGCCAGAGCGGCTCCTCGCTGCATCCACATAAGCCGGAGCGGCTCCTCACTGCATCCACATAAGCCGGAGCGGCTCCTCACTGCATCCACATAAGCCGGAGCGGCTCCTCACTGCATCCACATAAGCCACAGCAGCTCCTCACTGCATCCACATAAGCCGGAGCGGCTCCTCGCTGCATCCACATAAGCTGGAGCGGCTCCTCGCTGCATCCACATAAGCCGGAGCGGCTCCTCGCTGCATCCACATAAGCCACAGCAGCTCCTCACTGCATCCACATAAGCCGGAGCCAGCGGCTCCTCACTGCATCCACATTAGCCGGAGCAGCTCCTCACTACATCCACATAAGCCGGAGCGGCTCCTCACTGCATCCACATAAGCTGGAGCGGCTCCTCACTGCATCCACATAAGCCACAGCAGCTCCTCACTGCATCCACATAAGCCGGAGCGGCTCCTCGCTGCATCCACATAAGCAGGAGCGGCTCCTCACTGCATCCACATAAGCAGGAGCGGCTCCTCACTGCATCCACATAAGCTGGAGCGGCTCCTCACTGCATCCACATAAGCTGGAGCGGCTCCTCACTGCATCCACATAAGCTGGAGCGGCTCCTCACTGCATCCACATAAGCCGGAGCAGCTCCTCACTGCATCCACATAAGCCGGAGCGGCTCCTCACTGCATCCACATAAGCTGGAGCGGCTCCTCACTGCATCCACATAAGCCACAGCAGCTCCTCACTGCATCCCCATAAGCCGGAGCGGCTCCTCGCTGCATCCACATAAGCAGGAGCGGCTCCTCACTGCATCCACATAAGCAGGAGCGGCTCCTCACTGCATCCACATAAGCCGGAGCGGCTCATCACTGCATCCACATAAGCCGGAGCAGCTCCTCGCTGCATCCACATAAGCAGGAGCGGCTCCTCTCTGCATCCACATAAGCAGGAGCGGCTCCTCACTGCATCCACATAAGCTGGAGCCAGCGGCTCCTCACTGCATCCACATAAGCCACAGCAGCTCCTCACTGCATCCACATTAGCCGGAGCAGCTCCTCACTACATCCACATAAGCCGGAGCGGCTCCTCACTGCATCCACATAAGCCGGAGCGGCTCCTCACTGCATCCACATAAGCCACAACGGCTCCTCACTGCATCCACATAAGCCGGAGCGACTCCTCACTGCATCCACATAAGCCGGAGCAGCTCCTCACTGCATCCACATAAGCCGGAGCGGCTCCTCGCTGCATCCACATAAGCAGGAGCGGCTCCTCACTGCATCCACATAAGCTGGAGCGGCTCCTCACTGCATCCACATAAGCCACAGCAGCTCCTCACTGCATCCCCATAAGCCGGAGCGGCTCCTCGCTGCATCCACATAAGCAGGAGCGGCTTCTCACTGCATCCACATAAGCAGGAGCGGCTCCTCACTGCATCCACATAAGCCGGAGCGGCTCCTCACTGCATCCACATAAGCCGGAGCGGCTCCTCACTGCATCCACATAAGCCGGAGCGGCTCCTCGCTGCATCCACATAAGCAGGAGCGGCTCCTCTCTGCATCCACATAAGCAGGAGCGGCTCCTCACTGCATCCACATAAGCTGGAGCCAGCGGCTCCTCACTGCATCCACATAAGCCACAGCAGCTCCTCACTGCATCCACATTAGCCGGAGCAGCTCCTCACTACATCCACATAAGCTGGAGCGGCTCCTCACTGCATCCACATAAGCCGGAGCGGCTCCTCACTGCATTCACATAAGCCGGAGCGGCTCCTCACTGCATCCACATAAGCTGGAGCGGCTCCTCACTGCATCCACATAAGCCGGAGCGGCTCCTCACTGCATTCACATAAGCTGGAGCGGCTCCTCACTGCATCCACATAAGCTGGAGCGGCTCCTCACTGCATCCACATAAGCAGGAGCGGCTCCTCACTGCATCCACATAAGCCGGAGCGGCTCCTCACTGCATCCACATAAGCCGGAGCGGCTCCTCACTGCATCCACATAAGCCGGAGCGGCTCCTCACTGCATTCACATAAGCCGGAGCGGCTCCTCACTGCATTCACATAAGCCGGAGCGGCTCCTCACTGCATTCACATAAGCCGGAGCGGCTCCTCACTGCATTCACATAAGCTGGAGCGGCTCCTCACTGCATCCACATAAGCCGGAGCGGCTCCTCACTGCATCCACATAAGCAGGAGCGGCTCCTCACTGCATCCACATAAGCCGGAGCGGCTCCTCACTGCATTCACATAAGCCGGAGCGGCTCCTCACTGCATCCACATAAGCTGGAGCGGCTCCTCACTGCATCCACATAAGCTGGAGCGGCTCCTCACTGCATTCACATAAGCTGGAGCGGCTCCTCACTGCATCCACATAAGTCGGAGCGGCTCCTCACTGCATCCACATAAGCCGGAGCGACTCCTCACTGCATTCACATAAGTCGGAGCGGCTCCTCGCTGCATCCACATAAGCCACAGCAGCTCCTCACTGCATCCACATAAGCCGGAGCCAGCGGCTCCTCACTGCATCCACATTAGCCGGAGCAGCTCCTCACTACATCCACATAAGCCGGAGCGGCTCCTCACTGCATCCACATAAGCTGGAGCGGCTCCTCACTGCATCCACATAAGCCACAGCAGCTCCTCACTGCATCCACATAAGCCGGAGCGGCTCCTCGCTGCATCCACATAAGCAGGAGCGGCTCCTCACTGCATCCACATAAGCAGGAGCGGCTCCTCACTGCATCCACATAAGCTGGAGCGGCTCCTCACTGCATCCACATAAGCTGGAGCGGCTCCTCACTGCATCCACATAAGCTGGAGCGGCTCCTCACTGCATCCACATAAGCCGGAGCAGCTCCTCACTGCATCCACATAAGCCGGAGCGGCTCCTCACTGCATCCACATAAGCTGGAGCGGCTCCTCACTGCATCCACATAAGCCACAGCAGCTCCTCACTGCATCCCCATAAGCCGGAGCGGCTCCTCGCTGCATCCACATAAGCAGGAGCGGCTCCTCACTGCATCCACATAAGCAGGAGCGGCTCCTCACTGCATCCACATAAGCCGGAGCGGCTCATCACTGCATCCACATAAGCCGGAGCGGCTCCTCGCTGCATCCACATAAGCAGGAGCGGCTCCTCTCTGCATCCACATAAGCAGGAGCGGCTCCTCACTGCATCCACATAAGCTGGAGCCAGCGGCTCCTCACTGCATCCACATAAGCCACAGCAGCTCCTCACTGCATCCACATTAGCCGGAGCAGCTCCTCACTACATCCACATAAGCCGGAGCGGCTCCTCACTGCATCCACATAAGCCGGAGCGGCTCCTCACTGCATCCACATAAGCCACAACGGCTCCTCACTGCATCCACATAAGCCGGAGCGACTCCTCACTGCATCCACATAAGCCGGAGCAGCTCCTCACTGCATCCACATAAGCCGGAGCGGCTCCTCGCTGCATCCACATAAGCAGGAGCGGCTCCTCACTGCATCCACATAAGCTGGAGCGGCTCCTCACTGCATCCACATAAGCCACAGCAGCTCCTCACTGCATCCCCATAAGCCGGAGCGGCTCCTCGCTGCATCCACATAAGCAGGAGCGGCTTCTCACTGCATCCACATAAGCAGGAGCGGCTCCTCACTGCATCCACATAAGCCGGAGCGGCTCCTCACTGCATCCACATAAGCCGGAGCGGCTCCTCACTGCATCCACATAAGCCGGAGCGGCTCCTCGCTGCATCCACATAAGCAGGAGCGGCTCCTCTCTGCATCCACATAAGCAGGAGCGGCTCCTCACTGCATCCACATAAGCTGGAGCCAGCGGCTCCTCACTGCATCCACATAAGCCACAGCAGCTCCTCACTGCATCCACATTAGCCGGAGCAGCTCCTCACTACATCCACATAAGCTGGAGCGGCTCCTCACTGCATCCACATAAGCCGGAGCGGCTCCTCACTGCATTCACATAAGCCGGAGCGGCTCCTCACTGCATCCACATAAGCTGGAGCGGCTCCTCACTGCATCCACATAAGCCGGAGCGGCTCCTCACTGCATTCACATAAGCTGGAGCGGCTCCTCACTGCATCCACATAAGCTGGAGCGGCTCCTCACTGCATCCACATAAGCAGGAGCGGCTCCTCACTGCATCCACATAAGCCGGAGCGGCTCCTCACTGCATCCACATAAGCCGGAGCGGCTCCTCACTGCATCCACATAAGCCGGAGCGGCTCCTCACTGCATTCACATAAGCCGGAGCGGCTCCTCACTGCATTCACATAAGCCGGAGCGGCTCCTCACTGCATTCACATAAGCCGGAGCGGCTCCTCACTGCATTCACATAAGCTGGAGCGGCTCCTCACTGCATCCACATAAGCCGGAGCGGCTCCTCACTGCATCCACATAAGCAGGAGCGGCTCCTCACTGCATCCACATAAGCCGGAGCGGCTCCTCACTGCATTCACATAAGCCGGAGCGGCTCCTCACTGCATCCACATAAGCTGGAGCGGCTCCTCACTGCATCCACATAAGCTGGAGCGGCTCCTCACTGCATTCACATAAGCTGGAGCGGCTCCTCACTGCATCCACATAAGTCGGAGCGGCTCCTCACTGCATCCACATAAGCCGGAGCGACTCCTCACTGCATTCACATAAGTCGGAGCGGCTCCTCACTGCATCCACATAAGCCGGAGCGGCTCCTCACTGCATTCACATAAGCTGGAGCGGCTCCTCACTGCATTCACATAAGCTGGAGCGGCTCCTCACTGCATCCACATAAGCCGGAGCAGCTCCTCACTGCATCCACATAAGCCGGAGCAGCTCCTCACTGCATTCACATAAGCTGGAGCGGCTCCTCACTGCATTCACATAAGCTGGAGCGGCTCCTCACTGCATTCACATAAGCCGGAGCGGCTCCTCACTGCATCCACATAAGCCGGAGCGGCTCCTCACTGCATCCACATAAGCCGGAGCGGCTCCTCACTGCATTCACATAAGTCGGAGCGGCTCCTCACTGCATTCACATAAGTCGGAGCGGCTCCTCACTGCATTCACATAAGCCGGAGCGGCTCCTCACTGCATCCACATAAGCCGGAGCGGCTCCTCACTGCATCCACATAAGCCGGAGCGGCTCCTCACTGCATCCACATAAGCCGGAGCGGCTCCTCACTGCATTCACATAAGCCGGAGCGGCTCCTCACTGCATTCACATAAGCCGGAGCGGCTCCTCACTGCATCCACATAAGCCGGAGCGGCTCCTCACTGCATCCACATAAGCCGGAGCGGCTCCTCACTGCATTCACATAAGTCGGAGCGGCTCCTCACTGCATTCACATAAGCCGGAGCGGCTCCTCACTGCATCCACATAAGCCGGAGCGGCTCCTCACTGCATTCACATAAGCCGGAGCGGCTCCTCACTGCATCCACATAAGCCGGAGCGGCTCCTCACTGCATTCACATAAGTCGGAGCGGCTCCTCACTGCATTCACATAAGTCGGAGCGGCTCCTCACTGCATTCACATAAGCCGGAGCGGCTCCTCACTGCATCCACATAAGCTGGAGCGGCTCCTCACTGCATTCACATAAGTCGGAGCGGCTCCTCACTGCATTCACATAAGTCGGAGCGGCTCCTCACTGCATTCACATAAGCCGGAGCGGCTCCTCACTGCATCCACATAAGCCGGAGCGGCTCCTCACTGCATTCACATAAGCCGGAGCGGCTCCTCACTGCATCCACATAAGCCGGAGCGGCTCCTCACTGCATTCACATAAGTCGGAGCGGCTCCTCACTGCATTCACATAAGTCGGAGCGGCTCCTCACTGCATTCACATAAGCCGGAGCGGCTCCTCACTGCATCCACATAAGCCGGAGCGGCTCCTCACTGCATCCACATAAGCTGGAGCGGCTCCTCACTGCATCCACATAAGCTGGAGCGGCTCCTCACTGCATTCACATAAGTCGGAGCGGCTCCTCACTGCATTCACATAAGTCGGAGCGGCTCCTCACTGCATTCACATAAGCCGGAGCGGCTCCTCACTGCATCCACATTAGCCGGAGCGGCTCCTCACTGCATTCACATAAGCTGGAGCGGCTCCTCACTGCATCCACATAAGCCGGAGCGGCTCCTCACTGCATCCACATAAGCCGGAGCGGCTCCTCACTGCATCCACATAAGCTGGAGCGGCTCCTCACTGCATTCACATAAGCCGGAGCGGCTCCTCACTGCATCCACATAAGCTGGAGCGGCTCCTCACTGCATCCACATAAGCTGGAGCGGCTCCTCACTGCATCCACATAAGCTGGAGCGGCTCCTCACTGCATCCACATAAGCTGGAGCGGCTCCTCTTCTGCAATGGAGAAGCATCAAAACTGCTTATCTGTAGCGACCAATCAGATTCCAGCTTTCATTTTCCAGGGACCAAGTGGAAAAAGAAAGTAGCAATCTGATTGGTCACTATCTTCTTCTTTTACTTTATCTCATCTCCCCCTTGTGTTATGACCCAGCATGTGTAGAACCATAAATCCCAGCATGCCCACAGGTCTTTTACATACTCTGCACCAGGCTCCGCACTTACAGGCTGACTCCGGACGGACCCGCTTGTAGTAAATAGGCTTTGGCATTCTTAATCTGCAGCTCCCGCGGATCAGGTGCGACCTCCGCCGGGGTCTCCGACATTTTCACCGATCCTTACAAAAGAGAGAGCCCCCCGGTAACGGACGGTGTCAGAACAGCCGCCTATGTACAAGACTTCCCACTTTCCGCGTCTTTGGTTGCTGGGGCAACCGCCGATACCAGGCACCGTTGCTAGGCGCTCTGTCAACACTTCCGGGCCACGTGATCAAACTGCGTGCGCATTGCATGCTGGAAATTGTAGTCTGTTGGAAATGTATTCCAGACCACTGTGGTGATAACTTATGATATGATCACGTGCTCAGTGTCTATAACAGACCATTGCATTATTATACACAGGGGTCTGTCAGATGTTGGCTGCAGATCTGTGCTGCAAGTTGTTACAGTATCAGTTTCCTATTGCATTTATAACCACATTTGCTTTTATTGAAGAAAAAAAATCCTAGTGCCCCTACAATGGCCGCCGAAGAATGACTGGGCACATACAGCTGCCAGCGAGTCTTCATTATTACCTCATACTTGATTACGAAGTGTGTGTAATCCACTGGTCTTTATCGAAGAGTATTGGGAAATTGACACTGAGATCGCACTGCACAACATCAATTCTCAGAAAAGTCGCCTGTCATGTCGGACGCTATTCACACTAGGGCGTCCGACAGACAGCGGTAATTCCACATTTGTCCACTATATGCTCAGTGGCGCCGGCTAGATTTCATCCAGGTTATCCGGGGTTAATCTAGCTGGTAATCTGGTTGGAGGCTGGTTCACGCCCGTGGCCTTTAAATAGTCATTCTAGACTTTGGGCGTCGCTGATTATAGCCTGTGTCTTGTGCCTGGTGATCTCGGTCTGGAGTGGTGGTCTAGGAGTTGAAGTATCGTATCTGGTGGTGTATTCAGGGCTGCCACTAGAAATTTTGGGGCCCCATACTGGCAAAATTTTCGGGGCCCCCTTGAGACTCCGCCCAGGCTCCACCCCAGCCCCGCCTCCAGGCTCCACCCCTCGAACTGTCCACAGTCCCACCGCTCTCTCTTGGAAAATCTCCACTTCTCACCTATCACACATTGACAGTTCCCATCACCAGATCACACATATAGCCGGCAGCTTTTGTTTTGGCCAAAAGATTTTTTAAGCCGCCACCAGAACATGGTAGACACTTTTGGCCGGGCCCTACTGTACTGTAACCTACTAAATATTTGTTAAAATATGCAATACAATTTAGGTATATTTTTATTTATTTTTCAATTTTTAAAATGACCTATAATACTACATACAAGGAACAAATACCACAGCACTATGACCAGATGACATATTACCACCACAGTGATCGAATAATATAAAATACAAGGAACAAATACCGCTACACCATGACCAGACCGCATATTACCACCACATAGTGACTGAATACTACAATACTGATCAGTAATAAAAAAAAACAACCACAATACTATCACCATCAGTGCCATTATACACAGGAGATCTGTAATTAGTAAGCAGTGTCTGTGTACAGGTAATACAGTGATCACCGGTGACATTATACACAGGAGCTCTGTATATAGTATACAGTGTATAGTGTCAGTGTATAGTTAACACTGACTCACCAGTGACGTCTCTAGGTGAAGTCCTTCATCTTTCATCCAGCACAGACCGCCATCATTTCTTCCAGCCAGGACTCGTCTCTGCAGGAAATAACACAGTTATCTCGAGTTCCACTTGCAGAATACATTACTTAATTTTCACAGCCTCTACATTACATCACATAAAGAAGGTGACATAGTATCACTCTGCACAGTAACAGGACCTCCCCCCATTTAAAACAGTATACTCAAAAAATAAAATAAATACATCACTGCAATAATAATATCCCTTAATTAGCCCCTATGGTAATATTCGCCATCCTAGCCCCCGTGTGTCTCATTGCAGGCTCCAGCCATATGTTCTCCCATCCTGCCCTCATGAGTATCCATTCTGCCCCATATGATCTCCCCATCCTGCCCCATCTGTCTCCATCGTATCCATCCTGCCCCATCTGTCTCCAATCCTGCCCCATCTGTCTCCATTCTGCCCCATCTGTGTCCAGCACTCTGCCCCATCTGTGTCCAGCACTCTGCCCCATCTGTTTCCAATCCTGCCCCATCTGTGTCCAGCACTCTGCCCCATCTGTGTTCAGCACTCTGCCCCATCTGTGTCCAATCCTGCCCCATCTCTGTCCAGCGCTCTGCCCCATCTCTGTCCAGCGCTCTGCCCCATCTCTGTCCAGCGCTCTGCCCCATCTCTGTCCAGCGCTCTGCCCCATCTCTGTCCAGCGCTCTGCCCCATCTCTGTCCAGCGCTCTGCCCCATCTCTGTCCAGCGCTCTGCCCCATCTCTGTCCAGCGCTCTGCCCCATCTCTGTCCAGCGCTCTGCCCCATCTCTGTCCAGCGCTCTGCCCCATCTCTGTCCAGCGCTCTGCCCCATCTCTGTCCAGCGCTCTGCCCCATCTCTGTCCAGCGCTCTGCCCCATCTCTGTGCAGCGCTCTGCCCCATCTCTGTCCAGCGCTCTGCCCCATCTCTGTCCAGCGCTCTGCCCCATCTCTGTCCAGCGCTCTGCCCCATCTCTGTCCAGCGCTCTGCCCCATCTCTGTCCATGGCTCTGCCCCATCTCTGTCCAGCGCTCTGCCCCATCTCTGTCCAGCGCTCTGCCCCATCTCTGTCCAGCGCTCTGCCCCATCTCTGTCCAGCGCTCTGCCCCATCTCTGTCCAGCGCTCTGCCCCATCTCTTCCCAGCACTCTGCCCAGCACTCTGCCCCATCTCTGCCCAGCACTCTGCCCCATCTCTTCCCAGCACTCTGCCCAGCACTCTGCCCCATCTCTGTCCAGCACTCTGCCCCATCTCTGTCCAGCACTCTGCCCCATCTCTGTCCAGCACTCTGCCCCATCTCTGTCCAGCACTCTGCCCCATCTCTGTCCAGCACTCTGCCCCATCTCTGTCCAGCGCTCTGCCCCATCTCTGTCCAGCGCTCTGCCCCATCTCTGTCCAGCGCTCTGCCCCATCTCTGTCCAGCGCTCTGCCCCATCTCTGTCCAGCGCTCTGCCCCATCTCTGTCCAGCGCTCTGCCCCATCTCTGTCCAGCGCTCTGCCCCATCTCTGTCCAGCGCTCTGCCCCATCTCTGTCCAGCGCTCTGCCCCATCTCTGTCCAGCGCTCTGCCCCATCTCTGTCCAGCGCTCTGCCCCATCTCTGTCCAGCGCTCTGCCCCATCTCTGTGCAGCGCTCTGCCCCATCTCTGTCCAGCGCTCTGCCCCATCTCTGTCCAGCGCTCTGCCCCATCTCTGTCCAGCGCTCTGCCCCATCTCTGTCCAGCGCTCTGCCCCATCTCTGTCCATGGCTCTGCCCCATCTCTGTCCAGCGCTCTGCCCCATCTCTGTCCAGCGCTCTGCCCCATCTCTGTCCAGCGCTCTGCCCCATCTCTGTCCAGCGCTCTGCCCCATCTCTGTCCAGCGCTCTGCCCCATCTCTTCCCAGCACTCTGCCCAGCACTCTGCCCCATCTCTGCCCAGCACTCTGCCCCATCTCTTCCCAGCACTCTGCCCAGCACTCTGCCCCATCTCTGTCCAGCACTCTGCCCCATCTCTGTCCAGCACTCTGCCCCATCTCTGTCCAGCACTCTGCCCCATCTCTGTCCAGCACTCTGCCCCATCTCTGTCCAGCACTCTGCCCCATCTCTGTCCAGCACTCTGCCCCATCTCTGTCCAGCACTCTGCCCCATCTCTTCCCAGCACTCTGCCCCATCTCTTCCCAGCACTCTGCCCCATCTCTGTCCAGCACTCTGCCCCATCTCTGTCCAGCACTCTGCCCCATCTCTTCCCAGCACTCTGCCCAGCACTCTGCCCCATCTCTGTCCAGCACTCTGCCCCATCTCTGTCCAGCACTCTGCCCCATCTCTGTCCAGCACTCTGCCCCAT
The DNA here is from genome assembly GCF_032444005.1 of Ranitomeya imitator. Classification (NCBI taxonomy): domain Eukaryota; kingdom Metazoa; phylum Chordata; class Amphibia; order Anura; family Dendrobatidae; genus Ranitomeya; species Ranitomeya imitator. Next base: position 59,936,307 of record NC_091283.1, on the reverse strand, counting down.
CTCTGTCCAGCACTCTGCCCCATCTCTGTCCAGCACTCTGCCCCATCTCTGTCCAGCACTCTGCCCCATCTCTTCCCAGCACTCTGCCCCATCTCTTCCCAGCACTCTGCCCCATCTCTGTCCAGCACTCTGCCCCATCTCTGTCCAGCACTCTGCCCCATCTCTTCCCAGCACTCTGCCCCATCTCTGTCCAGCGTTTTGCCCCTGTGTCCAGCACTCTGCCCCATCTCTGTCCAGCACTCTGCCCCATCTCTTCCCAGCACTCTGCCCCATCTCTTCCCAGCACTCTGCCCCATCTCTTCCCAGCACTCTGCCCCATCTCTGTCCAGCACTCTGCCCCATCTCTGTCCAGCACTCTGCCCCATCTCTGTCCAGCACTCTGCCCCATCTCTGTCCAGCACTCTGCCCCATCTCTGTCCAGCACTCTGCCCCATCTCTGTCCAGCACTCTGCCCCATCTCTTCCCAGCACTCTGCCCCATCTCTGTCCAGCGTTTTGCCCCTGTGTCCAGCACTCTGCCCCATCTCTGTCCAGCACTCTGCCCAGCACTCTGCCCCATCTCTTCCCAGCACTCTGCCCCATCTCTTCCCAGCACTCTGCCCCATCTCTTCCCAGCACTCTGCCCCATCTCTGTCCAGCACTCTGCCCCATCTCTGTCCAGCACTCTGCCCCATCTCTGTCCAGCACTCTGCCCCATCTCTGTCCAGCACTCTGCCCCATCTCTGTCCAGCACTCTGCCCCATCTCTTCCCAGCACTCTGCCCCATCTCTTCCCAGCACTCTGCCCCATCTCTGTCCAGCGTTTTGCCCCTGTGTCCAGCACTCTGCCCCATCTCTGTCCAGCACTCTGCCCAGCACTCTGCCCCATCTCTTCCCAGCACTCTGCCCCATCTCTTCCCAGCACTCTGCCCCATCTCTTCCCAGCACTCTGCCCCATCTCTGTCCAGCACTCTGCCCCATCTCTGTCCAGCACTCTGCCCCATCTCTGTCCAGCACTCTGCCCCATCTCTGTCCAGCACTCTGCCCCATCTCTTCCCAGCACTCTGCCCCATCTCTTCCCAGCACTCTGCCCCATCTCTGTCCAGCGTTCTTCCTTGGGCCCCCGGATCGCCGCTCTAAAAAAAAAAAAAAGAAGTTCTTCTTACCTGCCGCGCTCCTGCGGCGGGCGAAGTCTCCACGCAGCTGCAGCGTGCATGCACTCGCCGGCGACTGACAATGATGTCAGATGCCGGCGACATGCACGCACGCTGTGGCTGACGTCAGCGCCTGCCAGCCTCAGATTGGCTGGCGGCGCCGCGGCTGTTAACTATTGACGTGCGGGCCCGCGCCGGCACGTCAATAGCTTTAAACAGCTGCAGCGTCGGCGCTAAGGGCCCGGTTAGCCTGCGGCTGCCGGTAGGGGCCCGGTGAGCAGATAAGAAGGGGCCCGATGCGGGCCCCCTCTGCTCACCGGGCCCCATACGCCAGTCACGGCCGTCATGCCCTGATGGCGGCCCTGGGTGTATTATCCTTTGTCATATTTCTCCTTCCTATATTTGTGTTTATTTTTGCCCTGTGCACATTATAGTGTTTTCCTGTGTGTCTGCGGCGTGGTGCGTTTTTAGTTTTCCCTGTCTGTATTTTCTGTGTAGGTTGGTGTGTGGTCTTATCACTGGGTGGCGGGTGGAGGTTTCAGCATAGGGCTGAAACAGGAGTTAGGGTCAGGCCTGGAGGCCCAGACAAGCACACCATCAGTGTAAATTCTGGGAGAGGGACAGACAGGGTTTTCCCTAGTCTGAGGGATATCGCAGGGGCCCGGGTAATCAGCTGTAGTCTCCCCAATACCCCCGCGACATCGCCTGACCAAGGACATCTGTGTTGTAAGAAATGGCCAAATCGCACACAAATCAAAATCCCATGTGACTTTCATTGAAGCCTAAGGCAAATGAGAAGCCTGCGACCAACGACAGAAAATCCAACTTATTTGTAACGTGATGCGACCTCGCCACCCTGCCTGATGTCCCAGGGATCACATAGTATAGTCTCCGCACTTGCACCAATGTGACGTTCCGCACCCCCTGTGGACACGTAAGGTCAGCTTGGCAAAGTTTTACACAGACACCCCCTGTCCACGCGGGCCCAGAGAGGCACGGGGAGGTGGCCCACGCAGTCGCTGACATGGCACCACACTCGCTCACAACCCTGACAGGCTGAGAGGCTCATTTTCACTAGCACCAGTGAAACAGCGCCTGGTCAGCCTGGTTGCACTGCCATCAGTTCCTAGTTATATATATATTATCCCAGTCCGTTAATGGGATTATATAAGGCCAGAAACCAGTCCTGGTAGCATGGAAAGTTAAACCAAGAATACGGACGTGTGGATTCGTGGATCGAGATAAAAGAGCAGCCCAAGGTTAAGTTATATATTTAATCACCTTAAGAGCACACTAGACAATACATTATATACACAATGGTTATACATATACAATGGACACATATGCAAATACAGGTGGAGTACAAAATATATAAGCAGATAAAGCATGTCAGTTACCGGTTTGATGTTCGAACATGTGGGCTGGACCGTTGTGGGATATGGGGGGTACCAGCTGTTCCCAGTTCCTTCCAGCACATTATAAGATTTAACCCCCCTCTTTAGAAGCATAACAAAGAGAAAGCACATGACCTTACGCAAGCCTTTAACCCCTTGATCAGTCAAATTCTTTTCCGCCCCACGATTGTCCTTATCCCCCTCCCTTGGCTGTTTTGTAGCTAAAACTGTCAAAACCTATGAAGGATCATAACTTCCCAACGGAAGGTCATAGGGCAGTGTTTCTAGCACCATCGGATCCGACCAAGCCACCGTTATGCTTGATTACCAAACACAACTTCGCTACCTGGCATCTACCGGCTGTTCTACTTTACTCCCCACCATGGGGTGCTAGAATGAATCGATACCCTGAAAGATGTTCGTCCCATTCCCGAGATCTCAAAAATGTAACCGGTGTAAAGCTTGGAAGTACGATCACTCCATATTCTCCTTAAATCTCCTTATGAAATCCAACCTGACTGGATGAAGCAGTTACACAGGATGAGCCCCCTGTGAATACTAGCTAGGCTGTTCGGGGAGTGAGTTTTTATTGTGGAGCTGGTGAGGTTGGACCACCTGCTAAGCCAGGTGTCCTGTTACAGCTACACATACTGAAAGATGCCAACCAAGATACCGAGTACATATTAACAAAATCTGGGAAAAACGAACTAGTGTATATGGTAAACCCCCAGATTCTATATAATCGCTCCAAATACTAAATATGAAAAAAGAGGAGAAACGGGAGCGTATAGTAAATATATAAAACGAACAATCTTTATTAATACAAAAAGATAAAAAGTTTTTGGACATCAATAAGCGTTACATTGTAAACCATGACATAACATGAAAAGGGGGAGAAAAACACCCCACATCTCGCCACCCCAATGTAAAGTGATTGGATGGTCGTAATGCAGCAATAAATGGTGAGCACTGTGCAGAAACTTGTAGGTATATAGAAACGAAATAAATGGGGTCACAGTAGTAACTAGGTCTCACCAAAAAGCGAGAACCAAATGCACACTGGCAACGAGGAAACCCCTCCAGCGGTGATGATGCCTAGCTCCTGAGTAACTAACCGTATACAAAGCCTGGCAACGTGCATATAGTAACATCCATAGTGACCCCTATCCCACCAATGGGAACTGGACAGTGTACAGCATACCATGTGGTAAAAGTAATATGGTGTGAGAGAAAGTCACCGCTGCACCAGTGCCTGATGCAGAGTATAAAGCCAGAGTGCATAGATGACCAAAAAGACCCCTGTACCAGCAGTACAAACTGCATTATATGCTCACCTATGCCCGTGGGGGAGAGAGATGGAGGGGTCCCGCCGGTGAGTACGCCCCTTGTTGCCAGTGTGCATCTGGTTCTCGCTTTTTGGTGAGACCTAGTTACTACTGTGACCCCATTTATTTCGTTTCTATATACCTACTTGTTTCTGCACAGTGCTCCCCATTTATTGCTGCATTACGACCATCCAATCACTTTACGTTGGGGTGGCGAGATGTGGGGTGCTTTTCTCCCCCTTTTCATGTTATGTCATGGTTTACAATGTAACGCTTATTGATGTCCAAAAACTTTTATCTTTTTGTATTAATAAAGATTGTTTGTTTTATATATTTACTATACGCTCCCGTTTCTCCTCTTTTTTCACATACTGAAAGAGTAGTGGAAACTGCTATTTAATCCCCCCATACTCTTCACAGCAAACATTTGCTATTCTTTGTTGCAATTATGGGTTGCAATGCAACACTACAGGGATTCATAAGGTGTGGTGTCACAGTGCGACAAGTCAACATGTAGCTCCAATGTGGCTCAGTGCCGTCATGGCTCTTTATGTGACACACAATAGCAATTTATTCCCTATGTTATTGAATAACTTCCTGATGACTGGGAATCTGACTGCTGGAACCCCTGCCAATTCAGAGAGTTCCAGAATCCCGTTCTTGGGTTCATTAGGGGTCCCAGTGGTTGAACACCCACTGGTCAGGAAGTGTTTCCCTATTCTGTGGATAGAGAATTGTTTGGGATTTGGGGACCACACATTTAAACTGAGGCCATAAATTGTGGGGTGAACATAGCCTTAGAGTATTGAATTGAGAAGTATGGCTACAACCCTTTCCAAAAAGAGGTATCCTAAAACTTATTAGGACCTGTGAAGTAACTGCTCATTTCAAGTTAATTTGGGCTCATGTTTGGAGGCTGTTGTACACTTATCAGCCCTTAAATAACTTGGAACCTTCCTTGAAGTGCCTTTCTGTGGCTAGGCTAAGCCAACTGCCCTGTGAAAGTCCAGAATCAACCCTGGATAATTCACAGGTGCCAAATAAAACTAAATAATGAAATGGCAAGAAGCATGGGTGGGAAGATTGGGTCTGTGCTGGTAGTTTGGAAGATTAAATATGAATTGTTCAATATCACTCTGAAGCCTTTGATGACTGAGGTCTTAGTCATGCTCGTTAATAACTCTGTATTTCACACCGCTTTCTTACAAAGACATTCTAGTCATCAATGCAGAGCATGTAGAATGAGGTTGCTCAGAAGGAAAGACAGTGCCGATCTTGACTCCTATTCCAGGATCCTGGAAGGTCACATCATGCTTACTTCATCAATTTTTGTTTTTAAAAATATTTTCCAAAAAATGTAAGTACAGATGCCTTTCATAAATATAATAACCCTTTAGGAATAGTACCCCTCCCCCCTTTTTGTCAGGTCCTCCTTCCAAGAGGCATAACATTTTTTTTTACATCTTTCCCATCAATATAACTATATGATTGATTGTGTTTTTTTGCAGGACAACATATTTTTATACACCATGTAATAATCATGTATTGAAAATGGGAAAAAATAATTTGTGATGACGGAGAATAGAAAAAAACAAACCAGAAATTCCTTTATAGTTTTTTAGATTTAATTTCACTTTATGACAAACTATGTGTTTAAAATTATATGTCAACATTATTGTGTGGGACAATAATAACATTTTTTTTATTAACAAAAGAGATAAAGAATTGTTTTACAGCTGCTTATTTTGGGACCCATAGTTTTTTTTTATTCTTCCTGTCATTGGACTCATTTTTCTGTAAGGTAAGCTGGAGTTTTTATTGCTAATAGTTTATGATATTTAAACTTTTTGAATACTTTTTATTTTACGTTTTTAGGGAGGCAATGTCACACAAAATAGCATTTTTTAAATTTTTACCTTTTTTTTTTTACCATATTATGTTGTTAAACAAGTCTTGTTTTCGTCTGACTTACCTAAAATTGTCTTTTTATGGGAAGGGGGAGAGGGACTTACATTGCTCTAGGTATTTTTATTTTCCCTGGTCATTGCTTTTTTTTAATCTGTTACCTCTTTAGTAAGTATTATTTCTTATATGTGAATGAGTTTTTGTTCATTTTTTACAGGTTAAATACAATTGTGAACCTATACAACCATCGCAACTTTGTAATCATTATCCTTGTTTTTTTCATATTGATCTTTTCTTGGAACTGGGGAATAATGAAACAATCGATTGACTTAGAAATCCTTCACAAAACAACAAATCAGTCCCTGAAGACTTCCATAAGTCCTTCACAAAAGATCGAGAAGGAGCTTCTTGTTCTCGTGTGGGTGTTTCCTTTTGCACAACCTTTTCCATTAGACACTTGTGAGACCGTCTATGGTATCTCTGGATGCAAACTAACGGCTGACAGGAGCTTGTATAGTGTTGCCGATGCTGTTGTTATCCACCATGTAGACATTATGTATGATAGGGCATCTTTACCGCAGAAACCACGGCCTCATCATCAACGTTGGGTATGGTTCAACATGGAACCACCAGTGGTTATTAAAAATCTTCATTTCTTGGATAATCTATTTAATATGACTGTGACATTCCGCCAAGATTCTGATGTCTTCAGACCTTATGGTCGAATGGAAGCTTTGAAGAAACCTTGGAGCTTCTCAATACCTGACAAGACTAAATTAGTTGCTTGGGTTGTTAGCAAATGGTACCCAGGTGCTGCACGTAATATATATTACAAAAAACTTAAGAAATACCTTCCGATTGATGTCTATGGTAAGAAACATTTGAAACTTCATTGGGATGACGTTTACAGAACTATTTCCAAGTACAAATTTTACTTAGCTTTCGAAAACACAATCTATAAGGACTATATTACTGAAAAACTGTGGTCAAACGCCTTTGATTCATGGGCTGTGCCTGTTGTGTTGGGGCCATCTCGGGAAAACTATGAGCGTTTCCTTCCCGGAGATGCCTTCATTCATGTAGATGATTTCTCAAGCCCAAAGGAGCTAGCTTCCTATCTTTTTGAGCTAGATAAGGATGAAGGCAGATATAAAAAATATTTTAACTGGAGATCTCACTATCGTGTGAGAAGAGAAACTGGATGGGACAGCCACTACTGTAAGGCCTGTCGGGGATTACAACAGGCCCCCTATTACCAAGTTATCCCGAGCATAGAAAGGTGGTTTTTGGAAGAATTTTGAGCATGAAATCTAAGTCTCTAAGAAGTTACCAAACATCTGTGTCACCATTTTTCTAAGTAAAATTTGTAAAAAGAATATGAATTGACAATAAAATGGATGGCATAAGGATGATTAAGCAATTTGGAAAAGATAATGAGAACTCAAGGAGACTGTCCTAAGTCCCAACTGTGATCTGTGCTCAGGGAGGTGTTAAAGGCACAAAATAAACTCAGCGGTTGTTCACTGATTTCAGTTCATTGCCACGGATATTAAGGCATTTTTCGGTTCCAGACAACCTGATCGCCAATGACTTATATAACCAGTTTCTTACATTTATACCAACCAACAAGTGCCGTTGATAAATTCCAATTACATGAAAATAGTTTCTACATCAAAATGGTCAAACCCACAATTATTTTGACCATTGGTACTGTTCTGTAACTAAGAATGATGAAATAATTAGGTATAGCCTTCTGTACCATGCTTAAATTGAGTCTGTCACCCTAAAATGTAAATTGAACAACTTTTCCAGTTGCATAGGGGACTTATCCCCTCTAAAAATCCTACCTGCCATATATTTTACAGTGTTTAATTTTGTATACAAATGAGGGTGTTGTGGTGTACCCTTGGCATGGCTAAGGGCTCAGTGCTCTGTGACACCCTGAAATTTGCATTCTGATCATTTTCCATTATATTCATTTCCCAGAGTGAGTAGTGCCTGAAAAAAATCCTCAGCCCTATGTGTGCGCACTGACACTGGAGGAGCCCAGATGTGCTCAGTGTTAGTGCAGGAGTGCACACTGTGAGTGCGGCCTCTCTATCGTCCCTTCTGCCACCGATCACTATGCTAATACACCAAGAAGTATAGCAAGTGATCGACTTCAGAGAGGGTGGAGAAGATCTGTTACGTGCACCCAGTGTCGGACTGGGGTGCTAAGGGCCCACCAGTAACTGACTGTGGGGGGCCCACTTTTCACATGCATACAAATATTATACTATCCTCGTTCACAAATTTACCTATATCTCTATATAATAATAAACTGGGTAGTTTGGTTAATGAATGATGAGATGCTGCTTTTTTATGCACAGAGTGAATCAATTTAATTATGCCAAATAATGTCCATATAGTGTGGTTGGGGACCCAGTTCTGCACAAGGGCCCACCGGGGGATTCCCCTGTTACCCTATGCGCCAGTCCGAGCCTGCGTGCACCTCCTGTGCATGTGCAGCGTCATGAATTAAGTTCAGACAGCGATCTCTCTGAGAAAGCTATGCCTTGTCAATCAGGATCAGGTGAAGTGTTCAGAAAGCAAATTGTGGGGGCAAAACGGTGTATTGAGCCCCTTGGTCATGCTAAGGGTGCACCAAAGCACTCTCATTTGCATAAAAAAATAAAATACAACTACAATACTGAAATGTATGTTTTTTTTATAGGCCCCCTAAATAAATGTATAGTTTCATTTGCAAGTAATTTGTGTTTTCCCTGTAAGTAGTTTGGATTGATGTGTAAGGTGCTTTTATAGATTTGACTTTTCAATTTTCTTAATCATTAGTATTTGTGAATCTCAATGTGAATCAATTAATGTACAGTATTTATTTAACTTAGTAAATTGAAAAAGTGATTCAGTAATCATGGGTTACATGTTGCATCTATTTCTAAAATGACTTCACTATAAAGAGTTGGAAATCATAAAAATGTGCTGTAGTCATATACAATTACTTTATCACTGTCTTAAAAAGCAACTCATAATTACATGGACTCAAGAGGATCAATCATAATTTTATAAAAGGTTATTTCCACAAAATGACCTTACTTCTCTCTAGAGACAGTAACCAAGTATAAAAACTGTAAGGTACGCAGATTATTTTGGTTTTCATATGGAACAAAACAAAAGACAAAGTATAAAGATAAAAGGCATGACGTAATACCGAATGAGACAATCCCAAAATGGGTAGATAAAAGGATAAACAGTGCTTAATATATCATTGACTATATGGTGAGTTTATGGTTCTCAATGACATAATAAACTAAAACTCCCTCAATAAAATAACAAAATTATGAGCCAAATTATGTTTTTTTCCCTCAAAAATTTCTTTAAATTTCCTAGGTTGGCCTAGGAGGTGAGGCTAGGTTTCTTAAACCATGCCTTTAAGTCAGTAGCTTAGCTATCGGGGGACAGATGGCCCCTCGCTCTGATGGGTTCACCCAGAGCTACCCTACTTTTAACTGTATCAGTGTGTTCAGCGAGCCAATACAGTTAAACTTTGCGGCAGAGCAATGAGACACAATCTCTCATAAACTTTATCCCCTTTAAAGACCTTTACCTTTTACATGGGCACCCAGGGCCATGGACCGGGTCGCCATCATGACATCCCCCTGTGAACTCAGGGCACGGTACTGAGTACCTCACGGCCCTGATGGGGCGACTCACTTGCGTAATTTCCGGGCCCCCTTGAGACTCCGCCTAGGCGCCACGTCTTGAACCTTCCACAGTCCCACCGCCCACTCTAAAAAAAAACCTCCACTTCTGCACCATGCTCTCACCAATCACACATTAATAATTCCAATCGAACACCATATCACACACACAGCCAGCAGCTTTTTAGGCCAAAATATTTTTTAAGCCACCACCATGACAAGGTAGAAACTTTTGGCCGGGCCCTACTCTACGCTAACCTATTAAACATTTCTTAAAATACCCAATTCTCTTTTTAGGTATATATTTTTAAATTTTTCTTCAACGGAATTTGTCACATACATTTTTTTAAATGACCAATAATACTACATACAAGGGACAAATACCATCACCCCATGGCCAGACCATATATTACCACCACCTAAAGACCAAATAATACCACATACAAGGAACAAATATCACCATACCATGACCAGATCACATACAGTATTACCACCACATAGTGACTGAATACTACAATACTGATCACTAATAAAAAAACACAATACTAATATTACCATAAGTGCCATTATACACATGAGCTCTGTACATAGTATACAGTGTCAGTGTACAGGTAATAGTGATCACGAGGGACATTATACACAGGAGCTCTGCATATAGTGTCAGTGTACAGGTAATACAGTGATCACTGGTGATACTATACACAGGAGATCTGTATACAGTGTCAGTGTACAGGTAATACAGTGATCACCAGTGGCATTATACACAGGAGCTCTGTATATAGTGATTAGTGTACAGGTAATACAGTGATCACCAGTGACATTATACATAGGAGCTCTGTATATACTATATAGTGTCAGTGTGCAGGTTATTATTATGTATTATTATAAGTTAACACCATTTATTCCACAGCGCTTTACATGTGAAAAGTCAGTGTGCAGGTTATTATTACGTATTATTATAACACCATTTATTCCACGGCACTTTACATGTGAAAAGGGATATACATAATAAAAATCAAAGTACAATAATCTTAAATAGTACAAGTCACGGCTGGTACTGGAGGAGAGAGGACCCTGCCCGTGAGGGTTCACAATATACAGAGGATACAGTATTTGAGGGTAGAGCTGATCATGTAGCGGTTTGGTGGTTACTGCAGGTTGTAGGCTTGTCGGAAGAGGTAAGTCTTCAGGTTCTTTTTGAAGGTTTCCATGGTAGGCAAGAGTCTGATATGTTGTGGTAGAGAGTTACAGAGTAGGGGGAATGCGCGGGAGAAATCTTGTATGCAATTGTGGGAAGAGAGATAAGAGAGGAGTAGTGAAGGAGATCTTGTGCGGATTGGAGGTTGTGTGCAGGTAAGTACCGGGAGACTAGGTTACAGATGTATGGAGGAGACAGGCAACACACTGATGTATACAGGTAACACACTAACTCAACACTGACGTCTCTAGTTGAAGTTCTTCATCTTTACTTTTCTTATTCATCCGCCATCAGACCGCCATCACTTCTTTCAGCCCGGACTCATCTCTGCAGAAAATAACACACAGTTATCTATAGCTGATCACTTCCAGAGCACATTCCCCACTTTTTCCCCAACTTCTATACTATGCCAGATGGAAGAAAAAAAGCAACATAGTGTTGCCTTTATAGTAACAGGACCTCCTCTAACTGAAAACAGTATCCTCAAAAATATAATACATCACAGTAATAATATCCCTTAATTAGCCCTTACAGTAATAATGTCCGATATCCTGGCACCTTCCTGTAATAACATTCCCCATATGTCTCATTCCTGTCCCCATGTTTCTCCATCCTGCTCCCATTGTCCTCCCATCATGGCCCCATGTGTCTCCATCCTGCCCCATATGTCTCCATCCTGCCCCTCCATATGTTTATATCCTGCCCCACCATATATGTCCTCCCATCCTGCCTCCTCATGTTTTCATCCTGTCCCCCCATATTTCTCCATCCTGTCTCCCCATATATCTCCATGCTGACCCCCATATGTCTTCATCCTGCCCCACCCTATATGTCCTTCCACCACGTCTCCATCCTTCCCGCATTTATGTCCCCTCATCCTGGTCCCATATGTCTCCATTCTGACCCCCATATCTCCATCCTGCCTGACTATGTCTCCATGCTGCCTCTATGTCTCCATCCTGCCCACCCATATGTCTCCATCCTGCCCCCATCGGTCTCCATCCTGCCCCCATATGTCCTCCCATTCTGCTCCCCATATGTCTCCACCCTGCCCCCCATAAGTCTCCATCCTTCCTGCCCATATGTCTCAATCTTGCCCCCATATGTCTCCATCCTACACCCCCTTAAGTCTCCATTCTGCCCCCCATATTGTGGATTTCACGACAAAAAAAGTCTCTCCTTACCTGGCCACGGCTCAGCGGTGTCCTCTTCCTCAACCACTTGAGATGCAGACGCGCCGACGCATAACAGTGTCACCATGCGCCGGCGATGTGTGGGCCGACGTCAGCTGCCAGCCTTTGGCTGGTGGCTCCTATTGCAGTGCAGGAAGCGGAATTTCACTGAATGTGCATCCAAGGATGCATGCTTAATTACTGGGCAAATGGCCGAATCCTGCCACTGAGGCCTGGTGAGGAAGGGGGCCCGCTGTTATGATTAGGCAATTCAGTACCACAGTGAACATAGAGGTCAGAGCACATACAGTGATCTGACAATAATCCAAAAACATAGAACGAGCTCTGAGACGTGGGAACTCTGTTGACCGCAATCCCTGATCCTCTCCAACAACACTAGAGGCAGCCGTGGATTGCGCCTAACGCTACCTATGCAACTCGGCACAGCCTGAGAAACTAGCTAGCCTAAAGATAGAAAATAAGCCTACCTTGCCTCAGAGAAATACCCCAAAGTAAAAGGCAGCCCTCCACATATAATGACTGTGAGTTAAGATGAAAAGACAAACATAGAGATGAAATAGATTTAGCAAAGTGAGGCCCGACTTTCTGAACAGAGCGAGGATAGGAAAGGTAACTTTGCGGTCAACACAAAACCCTAAAAACCACGCAAAGGGGGCAAAAAGACCCTCCGTACCGAACTAACGGCACGGAGGTACACCCTCTGCGTCCCAGAGCTTCCAGCAAACAAATAGATAAGCTGGACAGAAGAAAAGCAAACAAAATAGCAAAGGAAAACTTAGCTATGCAGAGCAACAGGCCACAGGAACGATCCAGGAGGAAAACAAGTCCAATACTGGAAGATTGACAGGAAGCCAGGATCAAAGCACTAGGTGGAGTTAAGTAGAGCAGCACCTAACGACCTCACCACATCACCTGAGGGAGGAAACTCAGAAGCCGCAGTACCACTTCCCTCCATCAACGTAAGCTCACAGAGAGAATCAGCCGAAGTACCACTTGTGACCACAGGAGGGAGCTCTGCCACAGAATTCACAACAGCCCGCATCGGGCTCCCCTCCTCATTATGCCACATACACCAGTAAGGGTAGTAATGCCCTGATGGCAGCCCTGACTATTCCACATCTTGGACAGCTTGAGTCTGATCTTAATCCAATCTTTTGCAACCAAAGGAGGGTATTAAGGCCTCCATACACATTAGACTAACATTGGATAAACTAACTGATATTGTTGGGTTTGGCTGATGTGGCTAATGTGCATGGTGGCCTTCCAACCTTCGCCAGATTTATGATATTGGGGGACAAAAGGATCCGTGATGTTCAATTTCGGGTTGCCGATCCTTTAGCTCTCTAACAAATAAGCAGCCCTGAAAGAGCAAATGGAGCACCCCCAGACACAGGGCCACAGGTTCTCTCGGTAAGGGTCCTCTCTGTCTCAGTCCTAGGATTGTCACGGTGTCTGGACCCAGTCCGTGACCCTGCTAAGGGGCGCCCAATGAAAGGGTGGTAAAAGTTGTTAGGTGTTTGTGATGCCACCTGTGGTATTCCGTCAGAGTGACCGACGCTGCTTGGGGTCCGCTGGGGGTGATGTGATAGCAGCTAGATGGTATACCTTCCCACAGGTGAAGTAGATCTCCAGGGCTTCCCAGTGGTGTAGGTGGCGATGGTGTGTGGCGCAGTTAATAACAAGAACACAGGGTTGCAGTCTCTTTACCTCTTTACTGGTGACTTCAGGATCCTCAATCCGGAGCACTGTTAACAGGGCTGGCTGAGACCGGCCGGTCCGAAGGCACATCCAGAGTCCCCTTTGCAGGTGGAAATCAGTACCTACCAACTAGCGCCTGTGTGTTGCAGTCCTTCCCTGCTGAGCATTCGGGATAGTCCTCACAACTGTCGTTTCTACTCTGATGTTCTGCTTCGTCCCCCTGTTTGTTATGGCTAGGATGCACCCGTTTGACTGGAAGGCTCAGAGCTATTCTGGGACCCTAGAGACGCCCCTCTCCACGCTTGCCCCCTATGTCTTCTTAGGTGATGTATGTTAGACAGCCAACCTGTAATCAACTGTCCTGCCTCTGTTTGAAGTAATGCTTGGAGTCAGTTACTTCCTCGGCGTTCTGGCCACCGGCTACGCGCCTCAGTAGGATGTTGCCGATCTCGGGGCATGACTCCTACTGGTTCTCCTTTGTGCTTTGATCTCGTTTTTCACTTCTCCACAATATACTTCGCTTCGTGTCCTTCCTTTAGATGCTGCCGCAAGGTAGTGCAGGCGCAGCTCTGTAACGATCTGTCCTTGTCGCTAAGTCACTGCCAGGTTCCCACGCCTGACAGGGACCCCTCTGAATCTTCCCCGCAACACCCCCTGCCACGGGATGTTGCCTGGACAAAACCCAGCCAGCTTCTGCCTAACTTCCTATCCAACCCCTAGTTTTACCAAAGTGTGAGGAGTGGCCTAATAAATAGAACCTTTTGCTCCCCCTAGTGGCCGGAGTGTGAAGTGTAGTGTATGACTGTGATACCTGGTCAGGTGAACTCCTTTAGTGCCATCAGACGTACCATCACTCCCCTTAGTGGCAGAGCGACATTACTGCAACGACCAGGTCTCTGGGGCGCTGCACTCCCCCCCCGGTTAAATCCAGTACTCCCGGACTGGGAAGAAGAACAACAATACATGTTAGCAAAAGACATGCACATTTTTGAAATGCAAGGAACAAATAAATATAACAATGCTTCGCTTTATGGGACGTGAGAACACTTGAACGTTACAAACGAAAACAAGGTTAAATATTTTAAATAACACTCTGACTATAAATAACTTCTGGTACCCTGCCGGGTATTCTACTAAGTGCAAATTCTGAACAATAATTTAACTTCTCCTTTAAGGGCGTATAGCCTAAACCCACTAAAGGCGTACTATAAAATACTATAATGCAAACTTAACTTTTTCTTTATTTTTCTGACTTCACAAATGCAGGACCGCCTAGCTCCTTGTCTGGGCCTACTGCCATTGTTCTTCTATCAGCGCAATCAACCATCTCTCTATGGTTCTCAGGAGGGCTCTCTAACCCCTACGGGTTCACTGTGTTGAAATTCGGCTTCCAACTTTTCCTGTCCTCAATCTCTAGCAACATTATTAACATTTCCTAAGGCTCAACACTATTACAATTTAACTTTCTTAAGGCAACATTATACTTAAGTGCAACACGTGAACATTCCCTTTAAGAGGGAACTAAGTCTCTTTGAGGTAGTGCAGATTCTCTCTATCTGCAAGTCCTTTGGAAAGCAAGAACTTCTATGCTGTATTCAGAAACAGTCTCTTCGCAAAGTCTTCTTTCTTTTGTAAAACCAGTAGAGGGCACCTTCAAGAAGGTGCAAACTATATACAACACAGTTTGTGAATCATTCACCGTCCATGATTCGGCAGTCTTTTAACAGTGATAAACTTGTGCAAAGTAGAAAAATGTAAAACAATAGGGATCCCGGGTCAACAAAGGGATCCATTTAAAGTTAACCCTAGACGGGTACTAGCAGCAAAAGCAGGAAACAGTTAACTATGTACAGTTTCGGTTCTCCGAGGTTTATTCTCATATAAGGTGACACAACATCAGTCGGAAGTGAACACTCCCTGGCCGGGGAAGGTCTGTATCCGGACTCTCATTTGATGCCGTATTACCGTCATTGATTTGTCTCTCCGGTGTGGTCAAGTCATTAGTGGGTCTGATACGGACATCAACTTTTATAGCAGATTCAGCAGGAGGAACGATACACACAGTGATAGTAGTGCTAGGACCCGCTAGTTCAAAGACTAGGGGGTTAATGTTGTCTATCTTAATTGCGGCAGTAGATGGCGCCACAGTAGGCTCATATCGTTGAACATTCTTGGCATACCATCCTTGCTCACCCCAGTGGCGGGTGTAAGTCACATGATCCCCCCTGCACAAGCTTCGCTTAGGGGACCCGCCACGGGACTGAGTTTCCACGTTATAGTTGGCAACGAAGATTTCAGTCGGCAATCTCGGCTCCAGTATGAAGCCCCAACCCCTTCTCGGGTGAAAGGCTAACACTGTCCCTCGTCTCACCAGATCCTTTTTGCCACGTTTAGTCTTAGATTTCGGTACTTTTTGGACAGTCTGTTTTGTTTGTTCTCGGCTTTCCCTTTGTGAAACTAAGCATTGTATGTACTGCTCCCAGATGAGCCCAACAACGTAGGAGCCCTCCTGTCTGGACCCGTCTGGTTGGATTCTTGGCGCATCCCATTCAAAGATCACCCCCTCGTGGCTCACGTCTAACGGTAAACCCATAGATGTCAGTAGCGGGGGCAATATCCCCTTCATGGCGTAAGGGGCTACCACCTCAATCTCGGCAGCGGACGACCGGTCATGGATGGGATGGGGAGCGGTCACTGGAGCTGGATTGGTCGGTGGGGCAGGGTCGTTTTTGGTACCTACGTCTGATGTGGTTCCACCGATGTCGGTCGGTCCCGCTGATGAAGACACTGGAGTCTGCTGCGGCTCGGACCGCGGTTCTCCCGATGCGGTCCTCGGTGATGGCTCCGCCCTCCATTGCTTCACATCAGCTGGCTCCACGCTTGGAATAGGCTGACTCGGCTCCTCCGCCCGCGGCTCCAAGAAGTCCGAACCCTCCAGCTGTGGCAGCTTCGAGTCCAGGTCCACCCCCAGCTGATGGGGAGGGACAGGCCAGGATCACTCCATCGTCGTTCGGGTACCCGCTGGTCATCATCCCCACTCCGGAATCTGCGATGGCACTCACACGCTGCTCCTCCATTTTCTGGGGGTGGAGCTCCTTCTTGTCTTGGTTCCCGCTGTTGCAAATCAGGGGGCCGTTCTCCTGTGCTTCGGGGCAGATCGTCCTCCCGCAACAGTAATCGGAGGGGGCGGTCAGCACTTCTGGCGCCACTTCGATAGTCTCCTCCCATGGCACACCCTCCTTCTTCTCCTGCGCTCCTCGTGGCGCGGCAATGGCAGCGGTTTTGGCGGGAATCTTGGCAAATAGCAATACACGGTCTTTGCAATAAATCACAGTTCCAAGGCACACATGACCCAATCCTTCAGGCTTAAGTACGATCCTGTTCGTGACGCCAAGTTGGAGCACCCCCAGACACAGGGCCACAGGTTCTCTTGGTACCGGTCCTCTCTGTCTCAGTCCTAGGATTGTCACGGTGTCTGGACCCGGTCCGTGACCCTGCTAAGGGGCGCCCAATGAAAGGGTGGTAAAAGTTGTTAGGTGTTTGTGACGGCACCTGTTGTATTCGGTCAAAGTGACCGACGCTGCTTTGGGTCCGCTGGGGGTGATGTGATAGCAGCTAGATGGTATACCTTCCCACAGGTGAAGTAGATCCCCAGGGCTTCCCAGTGGTGTAGGTGGCGATGGTGTGAGGCGCAGTTAATAACGAGGACACAGGGTTGCAGTCTCTTTACCTCTTTACTGTTGACTTCAGGATCCTCAATCCGGAGCACTGTTAACAGGGCTAGCTGAGACTGGCCGGTCCGAAGGCACATCCAGAGTTCCCTTTGCAGGTGGAAATCAGTGCCTACCAACTAGCGCCTGTGTGTTGCAGTCCTTCCCTGCTGAGCATTCAGGATAGTCCTCACAACTGTTGTTTCTATTCTGATGTTCTGCTTCGTCCCCCTGTTTGTTATGGCTAGGACGCACCCGTTTGACGGGAAGGCTCGGAGCTATTCTGGGACCCTAGAAACGCCCCTCTCCACGCTTGCCCCCTATGTCTTCTTAGGTGATGTATGTTAGACAGCCAACATGTAATCAACTGTCCTGCCTCTGTTTGAAGTAATGCTTGGAGTCAGTTACTTCCTCGGCGTTCTGGCCACCGGCTACACGCCTCAGTAGGATGTTGCCGATCTCGGGGCATGACTCCTACTGGTTCTCCTTTGTGCTTTGATCTAGTTTCTCACTTCTCCACAATATACTTCGCTTCGTGTCCTTCCTTTAGATGCTGCCGCAAGGTAGTGCAGGCGCGGCTCTGTAACGATCTGTCCTTGTCGCTAAGTCACTGCCAGGTTCCCACGCCTGACAGGGACCCCTCTGAATCTTCCCCGCAACACCCCCTGCCACGGGATGTTGCCTGGACAAAACCCAGCCAGCTTCTGCCTAACTTCCTATCCAACCCCCAGTTTTACCAAAGTGTGAGGAGTGGCCTAATAAATAGAACCTTTTGCTTCCCCTAGTGGCCGGAGTGTGAAGTGTAGTGTGTGACTGTGATACCTGGTCAGGTGAACTCGTTTAGTGCCATCAGACGTACCATCACTCCCCTTAGTGGCAGAGCGACATTACTGCAACGACCAGGTCTCTGG
The DNA here is from genome assembly GCF_032444005.1 of Ranitomeya imitator. Lineage (NCBI taxonomy): Eukaryota > Metazoa > Chordata > Amphibia > Anura > Dendrobatidae > Ranitomeya > Ranitomeya imitator. Next base: position 59,918,144 of record NC_091283.1, on the reverse strand, counting down.
GGCGCTGCACAAAGACTGTCTTACAGAAAACACAGAACTTGCTGGAAGAACCATCACTTAGCTGAAAGTGTAAGGGGGGTGCTTTATGCACCCTGTAAGTTACATATAGCTGTGGTAGGCATTGAGCTTCATACAAGCAAAGAGAGAGAGAAATTTCCTACATCTCACTCCACTTTTCAGACTTGGGGTTTACATTTAATTCTCTTTTGTCCTTAAAGAGAACCTGTCAACAGGATTTTGCAAAGTAAAGTACATACATAGCCATATTTGCGCCAGGATACTGATTAAAATGATACCTGCAGTGAAGAAATCAGTTTTGTGTTTTTGTGTTTTCTTTGTGTGAAGTTTTCATGTAAATGTATCTTCATTGCGTACACTGTGTGCAGAAGACCAGAGCAGGAGCGCGTCAAAGAGAAGACAGTCTCCCAGAGTAGAAATGCAGCATTCTCATGTGAGGATTCTTTCTATTGGAGGAGACTGATGGACAGGTCTGGCCACATACTCCTCCACCAGCAGCCATTATATCGACCAAAGAGCTTTGCAGTCTGTGACGAAAGTAAGAAAAATAAATTGTCCACAAAGGTGGACAACCCCTTTAATGCCCAGACATGTACTATCGGATTCATGCCAGGCTAATGACTAGCTTATGGATGCTTCCAGGTTCTTATTCTGCCAATCTTAGCTCTGCCTGCCAATTGGCCTAGTGAGTAGTGATGAACGTGCACTAAAATGCTCGGGTGCTCGGGTCGAGCAGATTGGAATACTCGGGTACTCAACCCGAGCAACGAGCCCAATGTAAGTCTAAGGGAGACCCGAGTATTTTTACCGCGATCCCCCCGGGGGTCCTTTTAATGTCTAAAAACGTCTGAAAATGATGGAATCACTGCTCAACTGACACAGGGACCTCATGGGGATCGACCCTGGAAGCATTCCTGACTCCTAATTCACAGCTGTAAACATTTTTTTCCGAGATTCCTGCCATTTTTCCTGGTGCAACAAAAAACACACTAAAATGAAACCAAAATGGATTTTACTGGGAAATATGTTAAGGTACATCCTTTGCACATACCTCCCAACTTTTGAGGAAGGGAAAGAGGGAAAGAGTTAGCGGCAAATTTTAGGCCACGCCTCTGACCACACCCATTTCATAACTAGTCACGCCATAACCACACCCATTTAGCACTGCTGACCACAATGTTTCATAAACAATAATTATAAACAAAAAAAATGGCCACACAGTGCTCCATACTGTATAATGGCCACATATGATGCTCCATACTGTATAATGGTCCCACATGATGTTCCATACTGTATAATGGCCACACATGATGTTCCTTACTGTATAATGGCCACACATGATGCTCCATACTGTATAATGGCCTCAAATGATGCTGCGTACAGTGTACTGGCCCCATGTGATGCTCCAAACAGTATAATGGGCCCACATGATGCTGCATACTGTATAATGGCCACACATGATGCTCCATACTGTATAATGGCCACACATGATGCTCAATACTGTATAATGGTCACATTATGCTCCATACTGTATAATCTGCCTGACGAAGGTTTTGTAACCGAAACGCGCGTTGGGGTGGAGGCGTGCTCTAGGAGGGTCGACCTACATTGCGGTGGGTATAATTCCTGTCTTGCCATACACTGTCACTTTGCTACGTGTGTGATTGTTTCACTCTGCTATGTGTGTGATTGGTACTATATTATAGTGGCGGCTTTGCAGACATGGTCTATTAGTAGTCACACCATCTCTTGTCATGCAGTGTCCATTTTTGGGACTTTTCTATGGTTAGGGACCTGGTGCCAGTGGTTGAGGATATTTATCCCCCCATAATTTCGGGTTACTTATATGAGTGGTTTCCGGTTGGTGTATCCCTATTATTAATCTGCATGTGTGTATATATATTGACCCCCTAGTCCCATGCCTCTTGTCTATGTTGTTATGTAGCATGACTTTACCCCTATGCTATTCATCTCCTTTAGCTACCTGATGTCAAGTTTTTATACATTTTTTGATGAATAAAGTATTGTGATTTTATATTACTTTTTTCAACTGGGTATCATCTGTTTTTCCTGATATATGTTACATATGATGATGGGTCGTATGGTGGTCGTACTCATGGTGAATCATTATTGATTGCTATATATGTACCATGCATAAAAATACTATAAGTGGTTCCAATAGAAAACTGCAGATGTAAAACCGCAGCGGAATCCGCAGTAAAAACCGCAGCGGTTTTGCACTGTGGTTTTTCAAAATCCGCTGCGGAAAAATCCACAGAGGATCTTACTACGTGTGCACATACCCTTACATGTTCTGTAGGACTGGTATCTACCACTGACCATATGGCGGTAATATCCATGTTGGTCGTTATATAGAGATTATCTTCAGTAATAGCACGGTCATCTGCTGAGGTTCTCCTCCACTATTAGGTTGAGTCACCAAGTTGTAATCAAGGTTACCTGGTTAGGGGCCCACTCAGAAGCTTCGCCCCCCCGGACCAAAACCCTAGCTACGCCTCTGGTCCCGCCCGTGATAGCGGGGCTGACTGTCAAAATCGGGACAGTCCCGCTGGATCCGGGACGGTTGGAAGGTCTGCCTATGCAGGTTAATGACTTGCCTGTAAGGCCAAATTATTAACCCCTGACCGAAATGTTCCTCCCCCACTTGGGCTTAGTTCAGATGCAGCGTTTTTGAAGCGTTTTTCAACTTTAACATTGCTTTCAACCACTACAAATGCATTTGGAGCACCCGGTCAGGGCAGCAGGGTACTCGGTACCGGGTCCTGCAGTTCACAGGTGAATGTCACGTTGGCTGACCCGGCCCGTGGCCCTGGGACGTCCGTGTAAAAGGGAAAGGTCTTTAAAGGGATAGAGTTTATGTTCGTGATGCCACCTGTGGTATTCAGTCAGGGTGACCGACGCTGCTTTAAGGCATCCGCTAGGGTGATGTTATGGCAGCTAGATGGTATACCTTCCCACAGGTGGTGTATCCCCAGGGCTTCCTAGTGTGTATAGATGGTGAATGGTGAATGGCGCAGTGAAGAACGAGGACACGGTTGCAGACTCTTTACCTTTACTGAAGACTTCAGCATCCACAGTCCAGGGCACCAGATCACAGGGCAGGCAGAGTGTGACACACTTAGCAGACCCATCTTGTTTCATTTATGAAGGAGGGACTCTTAAAGTTACAGAGCCTATTTTTACTGGTGCATCAGGCGGCATTGATCTTCTTAAAGGGCCATTATTAAACAGTGGGTCTCCTAAACTGTTGTAGCCTATGCTGTGAGTGGAAGGGCTGCCAAGAATTACGACGCACCACAATACCCCTTTCATAAGATGTCCAGGGGGACTCCTGAAAAAGTGTTGGATTGAATTCAAGGCCTGCCCTGCTACCAATTCATATGCACCACATTACGCCTTTAAACCCACATACTGGATGGGCCCAGGAAAATCAAGTTCACAATATGCATTTTGTGCTCCATACTCCTTTGTTTTACACATTGGCAGCAAGGCGAGCCCTGCCGCATAGTCATATGCATCTCATTAGGCCGTGGAACCCACATAGTGGATGTGCCCATGAAAATCCACTTCACAATATGCATTTTGTGCTCCCGTACTCCTTTGTTTACACATTGGCAGCAATGTCTGCCCTGCTACATAGTCATAAGCACCCCATTACGCCTTGGAACCCACATACTGGATGGGCCCATGAAAATCCACTTCACAATATGCACTTTGTACATCCATAAGTCGCCAATGATAGACCTAAAAGGTGTAACTTAATCTACCCAAGTGATTAATGGGGCTTCAGTGCAAGATTTCCAACATATAAAAGTAAATGGCATTTCCACGCCAAAAAAATTAATTACACCTCCATGCAAAGTGTTAGTTTTCTCCACAGAAACACTTGAAGATCATGATATTTTTTTTCCGACTCTTATTGTATCAGATAAAGAAAATAATGTTGCTTCCCTTAAATTGTTTTCTGATGGAAAAGAAAAGCATTCAGTGAACTGTTACACTGTAGGCAAAGATCGTACATTGCAAGATGATGGATGTTAAAAAAGGCATGGTTCAAATTTTTTTTTTTCAAATTTCAGAAAAGTGCGTTCTTCCCCTACCAAAACCATTTCTCAATGTTCAAATAAAAAATCACATATAAAATCACACAGAGTTAAGGAGAACTGACTGCAAGGAAAAAAAGGAAAGAATCTGTATCTCTTCCACCAAAACTTGCTAACACTTCAGAGTTGTGGCTGATAAAAATATCAACAATCAGTCCAAAAGCGAGTGAAACAGGTAACTTTAAATCCTTGCAAGACTATAATGTTTACTAATGTGACACAAAATGATGTCTGTTTTCAGTTAAGCTTTTGAGAATACCCAACAATGCAGTCTGAATGATGTGACTGGAGACAGGAGACTGTTGCTTTGAAAAAAAAAAATTGTGTACCATGAAACCTCAAGCTGTCAAACCCTTTCTTGGTTTTCAAATGGTAATGGGATCCAGACAATATGTTGAGAGCAGGATGCACTACATTGAAGGACGATCAACTTTTTGTCTTTTTTAATGTTATGATTGTTCCCTCTTTGCAGAATGATTTACAGGAGAATTTGGCAATTTTATTTACCAATTTTTTAACACTAAGGTTCAGATAAGGCTTTAAAGAAGGCTAATACTTGCAATACAATGCAATTTTATTTCAAAGTACAAAATTCAAGGAATAGTATGATTGAATAGTATGAGTGCGTATACTTTTGTATATGTTAAAATACAAAGGTTAAGTACATATTTGGATTAATACATATAATGATTAAGTATATATAAAGATTAACTACTTACAGTATACTTACATCATCACTAAGAGTCTTTTAAGCATCATCCGTCTGGAATATTTGGAGAAGCAACACCAAGATAGAGAACCCCTGGGAGATTACCTACACTGCATGGGGTTCCCCAATTATGCAGGTATGAGCACACTGTACATGTACAGGTACCCCAGTTTTAACATCTGTCTTAGTCATGTTTCTCTGGTCTTATATAGTGATTTACACTATGTAGTAACTCTAGTTTCACCCAGCCCTTTAAGTGGCCAGCTTTCAAGGTCGGATGAAACTGAGATATGGAGTCATCAGACGAGGGGCCATAAACCCTTAGAATATAAAAGCCACAAGGATTATGATAAAACCACCACAGGCAGAGGTTCAGTAAACCTTAATGTTTACAATGCCAAACAACAAACACATAGAAGCTTAGAACTGTTTGTGAAGTGAATCAACAAACATTTCTCAAGATTGTGTCACTATGAGCATTGTCATATCTGTAAATGTTTTACAAGAAATGAAGCTATGTAATTGTCTGAATGCATTTGGTATCTTTCAATCTGGATTCTAAACCACCATTTGTATATTCGCACTACACTTTTAACAGCAATCATACCTATATTCAGCCTTTCTAGAAAAACTTAAGCTTAACCCATTGAGTACTCTGGATAATCATGACAATCTTCTTGACCAGTATCTATAGGTAAGTAATGTTAAAAATAGCTGCTACTATGTATTCCGGAAATAAAAGTGAGAACTGCAAGAATGTGAAGATGTTCTAAAAACTGTGACCAAGCTCAATTTTCCATAACTGTTCCGTTCGGCTGTGTAGTAAATATTAGAGACACAATAGAGGATCTGACATCCTTTCAAATAATTACTTTACAGATAAAAAGAGCATTTATTATTATTCCTGTTTATTATCCTAGAAAGAAAGAAGGAACATGCCATCTCCCTCATACAAGTTATCTCAGTCAAAATTGAAAAGTCCTCTGCGTCTACAAGCATTCAGCCATCACTTTTTTGTATTGAACTCTTACCATTTGATGCAACCAAAGTTATGGCTCACAAGGAGAGAAACTAATATAGTGGACAAAGAAATATTTGTAATGAACTACTGAGCCAAAGTAACAGCATTGCTTTATCAAATTTATATGAAGTGTATTGTGTCCAATGTCAGCCACCAGGCAACACATAAAGGAGCTTTTCAAGTGAGCTCTTTAAGGTACACAAATGTTATGAAGTCTTTGCCAACAAGGATGTGGTTTCACCAATGGGGTGTACCTTTTTAAAAAATATTCTATTGCCATCACAGCCCCTCTTGCCCAACATTCACCGTCCTATAACAGTACAGAACACGTTCACCCAGGTCATATAGTCGGAGATAAGGAAGAGATATTGCATGAAACCGAGGTAAGAAGTAGGCCCAATGTAGGGGTCTGGGTCTCTGAGACTTGTAATGGAGTGCACGGCCTGACAAGCATTTGCCCATGGGGGTTAAATTTGTCAAAAATATTTCATAAATATTTCATAAATATTTCATTATTATTATAGTCTCCTATAATAATAATTTTTATTTATATAGCGCCAACATATTCCGCAGCGCTTTACAACTTATAGAGGGGACTTGTACAGACAATAGACATTACAGCATAACAGAGATTACAGTTCAAAACAGATACCAGGAGGTATGAGGGCCCTGCTCGCAAGGTTACAAACTATGAGGAAAAGGGGAGACACGAGAGGTGGATGGTAACAATTGCTTTAGTTATTCGGACCAGCCATAGTGTAAGGCTCGGGTGTTCATGTAAAGCTGCATGAACCAGTTAACTGCCTAAGTATGTAGCAGTACAGACACAGAGGGCTAATAACTGCATAAAGTGTATGAGAACATGATGCGAGGAACCTGATTGTTTTTTTTTTTTTTTTTATATGCCACACAGGGATAGTTAGGTTAATGCATTGAGGCGGTAGGCCAGTCTGAACAAATGAGTTTTTAGGGCACGCTTAAAACTGTGGGGATTGGGGATTAATCGTATTAACCTAGGTAGTGCATTCCAAAGAATCGGCGCAGCACGTGTAAAGTCTTGGAGACGGGAGTGGGAGGTTCTGATTATTGAGGATGCTAACCTGAGGTCATTAGTGGAGCGGAGGGCACGGGTAGGGTGGTAGACTGAGACCAGAGAGGAGATGTAGGGTTGTGCTGAGCCATGCAGTGCTTTGTGGATGAGGGTAGTAGTTTTGTACTGGATTCTTGAGTGGATGGGTAGCCAGTGTAATGACTGGCACAAGGTAGAGTGTTGTGAATTCTGTGGTCAAGCTCCCTCCTGTGGTCATGAGTGGTACTTCGGCTGGTTCTGTCTATGAGCTTCCTCTGGTGGATGTGAGTGGGGCTGCGGCTTCTGAGTTTCCTTCCTCAGGTAACGAGGTTAAGTCGTTAGGTGCTGCTCTATTTAACTCCACCTAGTTCTTTGTTCCTTGCCTCCAGTCAATGTTCCAGTATTGGTCTTGCTCTCTCCTGGATCGTTCTTGTGGCCTGTCTGCCCTGCATAAGCTAAGTTTTGCTGGTGTTACTTTTGTTTGCTATTTTTTCTGTCCAGCATGCTATATTGGTTTTTCTTGCTTGCTGCAAGCTCTGAGACGCAGAGGGAGCACCTCCGTACCGTTAGTCGGTGCGGAGGGTCTTTTTGCGCCCTCTGCGTGGTTGTTTGTAGGTTTTTGTGCTGACCGCAAAGCTATCTTTCCTATCCTCGGTCTATTCAGTAAGTCGGGCCTCACTTTGCTAAAATCTATTTCATCTCTGTGTGTTATGATAAGGTAATTCAGTACCACAATGGACATAGAGGTCAGAGCACATTCAGAGATCTGACAATAACCCAAAAACATAGAACGAGCTCTGAGACGTGGGAACTCTGCTGAACGCAATCCCTAATCCTCTCCAACCACACTAGAGGCAGCCGTGGATTGCGCCTAACGCTCCCTATGCAACTCGGCACAGCCTGAGAAACTAGCTAGCCTGAAGATAGAAAATAAGCCTACCTTGCCTCAGAGAAATACCCCAAAGGAAAAGGCAGCCCCCACATATAATGACTGTGAGTTAAGATGAAAAGACAAAGGTAGAGATGAAATAGATTTAGCAAACTGAGGCCTGACTTTCCGAACAGAGCGAGGATAGGAAAGGTAACTTTGCGGTCAACACAAAACCCTACAAAAACCATGCAAAGGGGGCAAAAAGACCCTCCGTACCGAACTAACGGCACGGAGGTACACCCTCTGCGTCCCAGAGCTTCCAGCAAGCAGGAAAAAACAAATATACAAGCTGAACAGAAAAAACAGCAAACAAAATAGCAAAGCAGAACTTAGCTATGCAGAGCAGCAGGCCACAGGAACGATCCAGGAGGAAACAGGTCCCACACTAGAACATTGACTGGAGGCCAGGATAAAAGCACTAGGTGGAGTTAAATAGAGCAGCACCTAACGACTTCACCACATCACCTGAGGAAGGAAATTCAGAAGCCGCAGTACCACTTTCCTCCACCAACGGAAGCTCACAGAGAGAATCAGCCGAAGTACCACTTGTGACCACAGGAGGGAGCTCTGCCACAGAATTCACAACAGTACCCCCCCTTGAGGAGGGGTCACCGAACCCTCACCAGAGCCCCCAGGACGACCAGGATGAGCCATATGAAAGGCACGAACAAGATCGGGAGCATGGACATCAGAGGCAAAGACCCAGGAATTATCTTCCTGAGCATAACCCTTCCACTTAACCAGATACTGGAGTTTTCCGTCTTGAAACACGAGAATGCAAAATCTTCTCCACAATATACTCCAACTCCCCCTCCACCAAAACCGGGGCAGGAGGATCAACAGATGGAACCATAGGTGCCACGTATCTCCGCAACAATGACCTATGGAATACGTTATGTATGGAAAAAGAATCTGGAAGGGCCAGACGAAAAGACACAGGATTAAGAACCTCAGAAATCCTATACGGACCAATGAAACGAGGTTTAAACTTAGGAGAGGAAACCTTCATAGGAATATGACGAGAAGATAACCAAACCAAATCCCCAACACGAAGTCGGGGACCCACACAGCGTCTGCGATTAGCGAAACGTTGAGCCTTCTCCTGGGACAAGGTCAAATTGTCCACTACATGAGTCCAAATCTGCTGCAACCTGTCCACCACAGTATCCACACCAGGACAGTCCGAAGACTCAACCTGCCCTGAAGAGAAACGAGGATGGAACCCAGAGTTGCAGAAAAACGGCGAAACCAAGGTAGCCGAGCTGGCCCGATTATTAAGGGCGAACTCAGCCAAAGGCAAAAAGGACACCCAGTCATCCTGATCAGCAGAAACAAAGTATCTCAGATATGTTTCCAAGGTCTGATTGGTTCGTTCGGTCTGGCCATTAGTCTGAGGATGGAAAGCCGAGGAAAAAGACAAGTCAATGCCCATCCTACCACAAAAGGCTTGCCAAAACCTCGAAACAAACTGGGAACCTCTGTCAGAAACGATATTCTCTGGAATGCCATGTAAACGAACCACATGCTGGAAGAACAATGGCACCAAATCAGAGGAGGAAGGTAATTTAGACAAGGGTACCAAATGGACCATCTTAGAGAAGCGATCACAGACCACCCAAATGACTGACATCTTTTGAGAGACGGGAAGATCTGAAATAAAATCCATAGAGATATGTGTCCAAGGCCTCTTCGGGACCGGCAAGGGCAAAAGCAACCCACTGGCACGAGAACAGCAGGGCTTAGCCAGAGCACAAATCCCACAGGACTGCACAAAAGTACGCACATCCCGCGACAGAGATGGCCACCAAAAGGATCTAGCCACTAACTCTCTGGTACCAAAGATTCCAGGATGACCAGCCAACACCGAACAATGAACCTCAGAGATAACTTTATTCGTCCACCTATCAGGGACAAACAGTTTCTCCGCTGGGCAACGATCAGGTTTATTAGCGTGAATTTTTTGCAGCACCCGCCGCAAATCAGGGGAGATGGCAGACACAATTACTCCCTCTTTGAGGATACCCGCCGGCTCAGATAAACCCGGAGAGTCGGGCACAAAACTCCTAGACAGAGCATCCGCCTTCACATTTTTAGAGCCCGGAAGGTACGAAATCACAAAGTCAAAACGGGCAAAAAACAGCAACCAACGAGCCTGTCTAGGATTCAACCGCTTGTCAGACTCGAGATAAGTCAAGTTCTTATGATCAGTCAAGACCACCACGCGATGCTTAGCTCCTTCAAGCCAATGACGCCACTCCTCGAATGCCCACTTCATGGCCAGCAACTCTCGATTGCCCACATCATAATTTCGCTCAGCAGGCGAAAACTTCCTGGAAAAGAAGGCGCATGGTTTCATCACCGAGCAATCAGAACTTCTCTGCGACAAAACAGCCCCTGCTCCAATCTCAGAAGCATCAACCTCGACCTGGAACGGAAGCGAAACATCTGGTTGACACAACACAGGGGCAGAAGAAAAACGACGCTTCAACTCTTGAAAAGCTTCCACAGCAGCAGAAGACCAATTGACCACATCAGCACCCTTCTTGGTCAAATCGGTCAATGGTTTAGCAATACTAGAAAAATTGCAGATGAAGCGACGATAAAAATTAGCAAAGCCCAGGAACTTTTGCAGACTTTTCAGAGACGTCGGCTGAGTCCAATCATGGATGGCTTGGACCTTAACAGGGTCCATCTCGATAGTAGAAGGGGAAAAGATGAACCCCAAAAATGAAACCTTCTGAACACCAAAGAGAAACTTTGATCCCTTCACAAACAAAGAATTAGCACGCAGGACCTGAAACACCGTTCTGACCTGCTTCACATGAGACTCCCAATCATCCGAGAACATCAAAATGTCATCCAAGTACACAATCAGGAATTTATCCAGGTACTCTCGGAAGATGTCATGCATAAAGGACTGAAACACTGATGGAGCATTGGCAAGTCCGAATGGCATTACTAGATACTCAAAATGGCCCTCGGGCGTATTAAATGCAGTTTTCCATTCATCGCCTCGCTTAATACGCACAAGATTATACGCACCACGAAGATCTATCTTGGTGAACCAACTAGCCCCCTTAATCCGAGCAAACAAATCAGATAACAACGGCAAGGGGTACTGAAATTTAACCGTGATCTTATTTAGAAGGCGGTAATCTATACAAGGTCTCAGTGAACCATCCTTCTTGGCTACAAAAAAGAACCCTGCTCCTAATGGTGACGATGACGGGCGAATATGCCCCTTCTCCAAGGACTCCTTCACATAACTCCGCATAGCGGCGTGCTCGGGCACAGATAAATTAAACAGTCGACCTTTTGGGAATTTACTACCAGGAATCAAATCGATAGCACAATCACAATCCCTATGCGGAGGTAGGGTATCGGACTTGGGCTCATCAAATACATCCCGGTAATCAGACAAGAACTCTGGAACCTCAGAAGGGGTGGATGATGAAATAGTCAGAAATGGGACATCACCATGTACCCCCTGACAACCCCAGCTGGACACAGACATGGATTTCCAATCTAATACTGGATTATGGACTTGTAGCCATGGCAACCCCAACACGACCACATCATGCAGATTATGCAACACCAGAAAGCGAATAACCTCCTGATGTGCAGGTGCCATGCACATGGTCAGCTGGGTCCAGTACTGAGGCTTATTCTTGGCCAAAGGCGTAGCATCAATTCCTCTCAATGGAATAGGACACTGCAAGGGCTCCAAGAAAAACCCACAACGCCTAGCATACTCCAAGTCCATCAAATTCAGGGCAGCGCCTGAATCCACAAATGCCATGACAGAATACGATGACAAAGAGCAGATCAAGGTGACGGACAGAAGAAATTTTGACTGTACCGTACCAATGGTGGCAGACCTAGAAATAGATTTAGCAAAGTGAGACCCGAGTTTCTGAACAGAGCGAGGATAGGAAAGGTAACTTTGCGGTCAACACAAAACCCTACAAAAACCACGCAAAGGGGGCAAAAAGACCCTCCGTACCGAACTAACGGCACGGAGGTACACCCTCTGCGTCCCAGAGCTTCCAGCAAGCAGGAAAAAACAAATATACAAGCTGGACAGAAAAAACAGCAAACAAAATAGCAAAGCAGAACTTAGCTATGCAGAGCAGCAGGCCACAGGAACGATCCAGGAGGAAACAGGTCCAATACTAGAACATTGACTGGAGGCCAGGATAAAAGCACTAGGTGGAGTTAAATAGAGCAGCACCTAACGACTTCACCACATCACCTGAGGAAGGAAACTCAGAAGCCGCAGTACCACTTTCCTCCACCAACGGAAGCTCACAGAGAGAATCAGCCGAAGTACCACTTGTGACCACAGGAGGGAGCTCTGCCACAGAATTCACAACACTGTGTTTGTATTTTCATCTTTACTCACAGTCATTATATGCCTTTTCCTTTGGGGAATTTCTCTGAGGCAAGGTAGGCTTATTTTTTAATCTTCAGGGCTAGCTAGTTTCTCAGGCTGTGCCCGAGGCGCCTAGGTCTGGTCAGGAGCGCTCCACGGCTACCTCTAGTGTTTTATGATAGGATTAGGGATTGCGGTCAGCAGAGTTCCCACGTCTCAGAGCTCGTCCTATGTTATTAGTAACTATCAGGTCACTTTGTGTGCTCTTAACCACTAGGTCCGTTGTGGTTCTGAATCACCAGTTCATAACAGTACTGGAGGCCAAAAGTACTAATGCTTCTCAATAGAGGGAAAAGAGAAGTTCTGAGACCATTTTTTTTTCTCTGCACTGTGTTTTGTCTTTCTTTTCCCCTAGACATTTGGGTGGTTCAGGACACAGGTGTAGTGATGGACATTAAAGGTCTGTCTTCTTGTGTGGATCATCTCACTGCAAGAGTACAAAATATTCAAGACTTTGTGGTTCAGAATTCTATGTTAGGACCAAGAATTCCTATTCCTGAGTTGTTTTCTGGAGATAGAGCTAAGTTTCTGAGTTTTAAAAATAATTGTAAACTGTTTCTGGCTTTGAATCCCCGCTCCTCTGGTGACCCAGTTCAACAAGTTAAGATAATTATTTCTTTATTACGTGGCGACCCTCAAGACTGGGCATTTTCCCTTGCGCCAGGAGATCCTGCATTATGTAATACTGATGCGTTTTTTCTGGCACTCGGATTGCTTTATGATGAACCTAATTCAGTGGATCAGGCAGAGAAAAATTTGCTGGCTCTGTGTCAGGGTCAGGATGAGGTAGAGATATATTGTCAGAAGTTTAGGAAGTGGTCTGTGCTCACTCAATGGAATGAATGTGCGCTGGCAGCAATTTTCAGAAAGGGGCTCTCTGAAGCCCTTAAGGATGTCATGGTGGGATTTCCTATGCCTGCTGGTCTGAATGAGTCTATGTCTTTGGCCATTCAGATCGATCAACGCTTGCGTGAGCGTAAAACTGTGCATCATTTGGCGGTATTATCTGAGCATAAACCTGAGCCTATGCAATGCGATAGGACTTTGACCAGAGCTGAACGGCAAGAACACAGACATCAGAATGGGCTGTGTTTTTACTGTGGTGATTCCACTCATGCTATCTCCGATTGTCCTAAGCGCACTAAGCGGTTCGCTAGGTCTGCCACCATTGGTACGGTACAGTCGAAATTTCTTTTGTCCGTTACTTTGATCTGCTCTTTGTCATCCTATTCTGTCATGGCATTTGTGGATTCAGGCGCTGCCCTGAATTTGATGGACTTGGAGTATGCTAGGCGCTGTGGGTTTTTCTTGGAGCCCTTGCAGTATCCTATTCCATTGAGAGGAATTGATGCTACGCCTTTGGCCAAGAATAAGCCTCAGTACTGGACCCAACTGACCATGTGCATGGCTCCTGCGCATCAGGAGGATATTCGCTTTTTGGTGTTGCATAATCTGCATGATGTGGTCGTGTTGGGGTTGCCATGGCTACAAGTCCATAACCCAGTATTGGATTGGAAATCAATGTCTGTGTCCAGCTGGGGTTGTCAGGGGGTACATGGTGATGTTCCATTCCTGTCTATTTCATCATCCACCCAGAGTTCTTGTCGGATTACCGGGATGTATTTGATGAGCCCAAGTCCAGTGCCCTACCTCCGCATAGGGATTGCGATTGTGCTATCAATTTGATTCCTGGTAGTAAGTTTCCTAAAGGTCGACTGTTTAATTTGTCTGTGCCTGAGCACGCCGCTATGCGGAGTTACGTAAAGGAATCCTTGGAGAAGGGTCATATTCGCCCGTCGTCGTCGCCATTGGGAGCAGGGTTCTTTTTTGTGGCCAAGAAGGATGGTTCGCTGAGACCTTGTATTGATTACCGCCTTCTAAATAAAATCGCAGTCAAATTTCAGTACCCCTTGCCGCTGCTGTCTGATTTATTTGCTCGGATTAAGGGGGCTAGTTGGTTCACCAAGATAGATCTTTGTGGTGCGTATAATCTTGTGCGTATTAAACAGGGCGATGAATGGAAAACAGCATTTAATACGCCCGAGGGCCATTTTGAGTACCTGGTTATGCCATTCGGGCTTTCTAATGCTCCATCAGTATTTCAGTCCTTTATGCATGACATCTTCCGAGAGTACCTGGATAAATTCCTGATTGTATACTTGGATGATATTTTGGTCTTCTCGGATGATTGGGAGTCTCACGTGAAGCAGGTTAGAATGGTGTTCCAGGTCCTGCGTGCTAATTCTTTGTTTGTGAAGGGGTCAAGGTGTCTCTTTGGTGTTCAGAAGGTTTCATTTTTGGGTTTCATTTTTTCCCCTTCTACTATCGAGATGGACCCTGTTAAAGTTCAGGCCATTTATGATTGGACTCAGCCGACATCTCTGAAGAGTCTGCAAAAGTTCCTGGGCTTTGCTAATTTTTATCGTCGCTTCATCAATAATTTTTCTAGTATTGCTAAACCGTTGACTGATTTAACCAAGAAGGGTGCTGATGTGGTCAATTGGTCTTCTGCTGCTGTGGAAGCTTTTCAGGAGTTGAAGCGTCGTTTTTCTTCTGCCCCTGTGTTGTGCCAACCAGATGTTTCGCTCCCGTTCCAGGTCGAGGTTGATGCTTCTGAGATTGGAGCAGGGGCTGTTTTGTCGCAAAGAGGTTCTGATGGCTCGGTGATGAAACCATGCGCCTTCTTTTCCAGGAAGTTTTCGCCTGCTGAGTGTAATTATGATGTCGGCAATCGAGAGTTGCTGGCCATGAAGTGGGCATTCGAGGAGTGGCGTCATTGGCTTGAAGGAGCTAAGCATCGCGTGGTGGTCTTGACTGATCACAAGAACTTGATTTATCTCGAGTCTGCCAAACGGTTGAATCCTAGACAGGCTCGTTGGTCGCTGTTTTTCTCCCGTTTTGACTTTGTGGTTTCGTACCTTCCTGGCTCAAAAAATGTGAAGGCGGATGCCCTGTCTAGGAGTTTTGTGCCCGACTCTCCGGGTTTGCCTGAGCCGGTGGGTATTCTCAAAGAGGGGGTAATTTTGTCTGCCATCTCCCCTGATTTGCGGCAGGTGCTGCAAAAATTTCAGGCTAATAGACCTGACCGTTGCCCAGCGGAGAAACTGTTTGTCCCTGATAAATGGACGTGTAGAGTTATCTCTGAGGTTCATTGTTCGGTGTTGGCTGGTCATCCTGGAATCTTTGGTACCAGAGATTTGGTGGCTAGATCCTTTTGGTGGCCGTCTCTGTCGCGGGATGTGCGTTCGTTTGTGCAGTCCTGTGGGATTTGTGCTCGGGCTAAGCCCTGCTGTTCTCGTGCCAGTGGGTTGCTTTTGCCCTTGCCGGTCCCGAAGAGGCCCTGGACACATATCTCTATGGATTTTATTTCGGATCTCCCCGTCTCTCAAAAAATGTCGGTCATTTGGGTGGTTTGTGATCGCTTCTCTAAGATGGTCCATTTGGTACCCTTGTCTAAATTGCCTTCCTCCTCTGATTTGGTGCCATTGTTCTTCCAGAATGTGGTTCGTTTAAATGGCATTCCGGAGAACATCGTTTCTGACAGAGGTTCCCAGTTTGTTTTGAGGTTTTGGCGAGCCTTTTGTGTTAGGATGGGCATTGATTTGTCTTTTTCCTCGGCTTTCCATCCTCAGACAAATGGCCAGACTGAACGAACCAATCAGACCTTGGAAACATATTTGAGATGTTTTGTTTCTGCTGATCAGGATGATTGGGTGTCCTTTTTGCCTTTGGCTGAGTTCGCCCTTAATAATCGGGCCAGCTCGGCTACTTTGGTTTCGCCGTTTTTCTGCAATTCTGGTTTCCATCCTCGTTTCTCTTCAGGGCAGGTTGAGTCTTCAGACTGTCCTGGTGTGGATACTGTGGTGGATAGGTTGCAGCAGATTTGGACTCATGTAGTGGACAATTTGACATTGTCCCAGGAGAAGGCTCAACGTTTCGCTAACCGCAGGCGCTGTGTGGGTCCCCGACTTCGTGTTGGGGATTTGGTTTGGTTGTCATCTCGTTATATTCCTATGAAAGTTTCCTCTCCTAAGTTTAAGCCTCGTTTCATTGGTCCGTATAGGATTTCTGAGGTTCTTAATCCTGTGTCTTTTCGTTTGACTCTTCCAGCTTCTTTTTCCATCCATAATGTATTCCATAGGTCATTGTTGCGGAGATACGTGGCACCTGTGGTTCCATCCGTTGATCTTCCTGCCCCGGTTTTGGTTGAGGGGGAGTTGGAGTATATAGTGGAGAAGATTTTGGATTCTCGTATTTCGAGACGGAAACTCCAGTACCTGGTTAAGTGGAAGGGTTATGGTCAGGAGGATAATTCCTGTGTCTTTGCCTCTGATGTTCATGCTGCCGATCTGGTTCGTGCCTTTCATTTGGCTCATCCTGGTCGGCCTGGGGGCTCTGGTGAGGGTTCGGTGACCCCTCCTCAAGGGGGGGTACTGTTGTGAATTCTGTGGTCAAGCTCCCTCCTGTGGTCATGAGTGGTACTTCGGCTGGTTCTGTCTATGAGCTTCCTCTGGTGGATGTGAGTGGGGCTGCGGCTTCTGAGTTTCCTTCCTCAGGTAACGAGGTTAAGTCGTTAGGTGCTGCTCTATTTAACTCCACCTAGTTCTTTGTTCCTTGCCTCCAGTCAATGTTCCAGTATTGGTCTTGCTCTCTCCTGGATCGTTCTTGTGGCCTGTCTGCCCTGCATAAGCTAAGTTTTGCTGGTGTTACTTTTGTTTGCTATTTTTTCTGTCCAGCTTGCTATATTGGTTTTTCTTGCTTGCTGGAAGCTCTGAGACGCAGAGGGAGCACCTCCGTACCGTTAGTCGGTGCGGAGGGTCTTTTTGCGCCCTCTGCGTGGTTGTTTGTAGGTTTTTGTGCTGACCGCAAAGCTATCTTTCCTATCCTCGGTCTATTCAGTAAGTCGGGCCTCACTTTGCTAAAATCTATTTCATCTCTGTGTTTGTATTTTCATCTTTACTCACAGTCATTATATGTGGGGGGCTGCCTTTTCCTTTGGGGAATTTCTCTGAGGCAAGGTAGGCTTATTTTTCAATCTTCAGGGCTAGCTAGTTTTTCAGGCTGTGCCCGAGGCGCCTAGGTCTGGTCAGGAGCGCTCCACGGCTACCTCTAGTGTGGTATGATAGGATTAGGGATTGCGGTCAGCAGAGTTCCCACGTCTCAGAGCTCGTCCTATGTTATTAGTAACTATCAGGTCACTTTGTGTGCTCTTAACCACTAGGTCCATTGTGGTTCTGAGTCACCAGTTCATAACAGTAGAGGCATCGGTGTAACGGTTGGTGAGGAATATGATCCTGGCTGCAGCATTCAGGACAGATTAGAGCGGGGAGAGTTTGCTAAGAGGGAGGCCGATTAGTAGAGAGTTACAATAGTCCAGACAAGAATGAATAAGTGAGACAGTAAGAGTTTTTGCAGAGTCGAAAGTAAGAAAAGGGTGAATTCTAGAAATGTTTTTGAGGTGCAGATAAGAAGAACGAGCCAGTGATCGGATGTGGGGAGTGAATGAAAGCTCGGAATCAAGGATGACCCCAAGGCAGCGGGCATGTTGCTTTGGAGCAATGGTGGAACCACACACGGAGATGGCAATGTCATGTAATGCCCATACACTAAGTGTATGGTCTGACAAACATTTCCCCATGGGGGGTAAATTGTTTAAAAATATACTATGGGCATCATAGACACCCTTGCCCAAAAATTGACTGTCTGTAGAAGCACAGAAGATTTAAACCTGGTGATCTAGTGGTGGAGAATGAGGACACATAAAGATAAATCATAATGAAATAAAACTAATACATGAAAAATGTGAATCTACCTATGAAAGTAAATAACAAAAGGGAGGGGCGAACACAGGTTCATAGATTTGAAGCCAGAACGTGTCCAACGAGATATGTTTGTCCCTAGCAACAACTCAGAGACAGGGCTATAAATAAAAGTATAATATAAAAGTCTTTGAATTATTTTTTATTGTACAGGTATACACTACCTCAGTAGAGGACTCTCCAGAGATAGGGAAAATGGAAAATATAAGAAGAAATGGGAATAATAGACATCTCTTTTTTTTAAAAAAAACCTGTTTATTTTTGAAAGATTTTCCTTTTTCTCGTACAAATAACATCATAAATATAAGTATAGTTGTAGCAAAATTATGTAAAACAATGTGTGGCACCCCTAGGGGTATTTGCCACAAAAATAGTTACTGACAGTAAATGCAAATACTAAAATAGCAAGACTGCACTACCACCTCCGGCCAGAAGGGGGAGCTCCAGAGACTCCCCTTGATCCATTCTGGTCTGAGAGAAGAACTGGCAGTTGGGCTAAGGAGCTGAAAGTGAGAGGTCATACAGTTGAATCTCTAACAGCCCTGTGACTGTTACCAGGCCTAAATCACCGGCCTGAGGAGAAGAGGGATAGAGAAAAAGGACATTGTGAGAACCGGGTAGCATTAATCACTACCCAGAACAGGCGCAAAGACGGATACCGGATCCGTGGCTGTATTCATTACATATAATACAGCAACCGGAAAAACGTGAGGTGATATCAGCTTCACTAGGGTCGGACGCAGCAACAGACACAGGGTTCAGCGGTACTCCTGGAGGGGGTAAGCCGATAAAAGGACTCGGGTTGCCCGTCGAACCAGGACCCGGAGGGGACAGATTGGGCCGGCAGCCAGTTCACATACAGCAGCAGGGCCACACAGATATTGCGTACAATAAGAGGCGAAGACCCCGGCAGGGTCAAAGTAACTCAGAGTTCCCATACAGACTCCGGTGACAGGACTGGTTGTAAATCCTTTTTTGTTAAAGTAAACTGGTTAAACGTTTCAGTGCCTCAGTCTTTCATTTGGACAATAGCCATCTATCCAGGATTGGGATCATCACCGCTGGGAGAACCTGCTGCTGATCAAGTAAGTGCCTGTTCCCTCACGATACCCTTTACACTGTGCATTGCCTGAGGCCACAGCACCGGGTCAAGCCACCCGTGACACCCCCCTCAAGAGACAGACCCCATTGGTCCGGTGCTGGGTACCCCGGTCTCTTGGGCGTCACAATTGGCGTCACGAACAGGATCTAGCCAGCCCGTATACCAGGTATTGTGTGCCGTGATTGGAGCCCAAAACTGTGAAAACTTGGATGAAAAATCTTGAAAATTGACTTTATTAAAGAAAAATCCATTCTCCATTGAAAACTATTGAAAGTGACTTTTCCCCATTGGTTATAATGGAGTAAAGATGGCCGCCATCCCCTGAGGTAATCACTTCATAACCGTTAGGCACGAGACTGTTAATTGAGCTACGCCATCACCTGAGCCCCAGTCTAACTGAAAAACTTCAGAATCCGCCATTACAGAGCGCGGTGGGTGGGAGCAGCAGGGGGCGTGTCATTGTGGGCGGCACCAAGCTGAGCGCTCTGACATCAGAGCAAGGGGAAAATCGATCCTGCTGCACAGCGGAACGAATCTACACTATCCCGACGGAAGCGGAGGACCGGAAGGGTCCGGATTAACTAAGGGGGCACAGTATGTCGCAGCACGGAGACGCCGCAGCACCCGGCGACGCTAATGCAGCTGAAAGACAGAGTGTCGATAGAGAGTCCGGTAGCGCAGCGGTGCAAGGAGTGGCGCCCATCATGCCGGTGCTGATGCCATATACCCCGGGTGGCCCATGGCTTCCAATGTATGAAGGTGAGCCTAATACCCTTGACGATTTCAGAGAAAAGATGCTGGCCCATTTTGACATGTTCCCTGTGGGTGAAGTTCAGCGTGTTAGTCTCCTGATGATGCAGTTAAGTGGCCATGCTAAGCGAGAAGTCACAGCATGGGCAGCTGATCTAAAAGGCACTGTTGAACGCATATTTGCTGGATTAAAAGCTACATTTGAAACCACTGCCAGCAGCAAAGCTAAAGTACGATTCTTTAATTGCAAACAAATAGTTAATGAGGGCGTGAGAGACTTTGCCTTAAACCTGCAGGAAGCCCTTAAATCACTTACACTGGCTGAACCCATTTTTAACACCGGAGTGGATAAACTGCTAAGAGATCAATTTATTGAGGGACTCTACACCCCTTCTCACCGGGGGCATGTGAGCATGCTTGTTTTTAAGAACCCTGAATTGACATTTGCCCAATTAAAGGAGAGCGTTATACGTCTCCAGCTGGCAGAGGCACCTCGGGATCAGGATCCTGCGCAACTCATGGCAGAGGCTCCTCAACAACATGGAGTACCAGTGACATCAGCTATGTCCGGGGCCATTGCCAAGCCCCTGGGGCCCAGTACTAATGAGGCTCTTCAACAAAAGCTTGACTCTTTAACTGATGTTGTTGCTTCAATGGCTAAAACCATGCAGGAGATGAGAGGACCCAAGATGGAGTTGTCAAACCGTAGAGAAGGTGTTCCATGGATGAGACCCCGGAGATACCCGACATGGAGAGGACGACCCCGCGACCGCTACCAACCGGATGGACAGCCCATTTGCCGCCGTTGCCAGCAGCCAGGCCACTTTGCACGAGATTGTGATTTAAACGGGAATCCCCTGGGAATGCGGGCCGCTTCGCAGGAATGAACTTTCAAGGCCCAACACCCTGGCACGACAGGTACATCGGAGGACGACCCATTATCCCTATCGTGCTGGACGGAATGCCCCTCAACGCTTTGCTGGACACAGGTTCCCAGATTTCATCTATACCGTATATCCTTTATAAGAGGTACTGGGCTGATGCAGATATTGATAAAGGGCCCTCTGATGTTGAACCAGATATATGGGCCAGTAATGGTAAGTTGGTACCGAAATTAGGATTCAGGGAGATGACCATAAAGATTGGTAAAGTAGAATTGAAGAAACAGGGTATAATTGTTGTTGATGTTGACCGGCGGAACTGTGAACCAACTGTATTGATAGGAATGAATGTGTTAGAGAACTGCTTTTCCGAAGTCATTTCTGTCTTACAGCAAATTGCTGAAACTGCCCAATCCTGCCAGCAGAGAGTTCTCCGGAGGGAAATAAAAGTATTGATGTTAAGGCAACAGGTAGAAGTTGCAGGTGGAGAAATCGGCAGTGTGAGGGTAAGTGATCCAACATCTATTGTAATCCCACCAAAAACAGAAATGCTGGTATGGTGTAGAGCAGCCATTGGTACTAAGGGACGAGATTATCAAGCCTTAATAGAACCAGTGTACACCGACAGCAGGCCCACTATACTCACAGCACGAGGGATAGTCGAGGTACACCGGGGACGAGTGCCGGTACGACTTTTGAACTGTGGAGAGGAAGAGGTCACTTTGCCAAGGTATGCTACAATGGCAAAGCTATATACTGTTGACAACAATGCCATCACAACCATTGAGCCCTTAGAACCAACCTGTCAGGTGGAAGGCAATGGCTCAGATGGAGAAATGGAGGATTGGTGCCAACAGCTACACGTGGGCATAAATTCAACACCTACCCATCAAAAACAAGGGGTGTATAGGCTAGTGACGGAATATGAACAAGTCTTCAGTAAACACCCATTGGACTTCGGACGGATAGAAGGGGTAGAACACACAATCCCCACCAGTGACCATCCCCCAATAAAAGAAAGATATAGACCCATACCGCCCGCTCACTATCAATGTGCAAAAGATATGCTGAGGGAGATGAAACAGGCCGGGGTAATAAGAGACAGCTGTAGCCCCTGGGCGGCCCCTCTAGTGATTGTCAAAAAAAAGGACGGAACCATGAGAATGTGCGTAGACTACCGGAAGATTAATAACATCACCCATAAAGACGCCTACCCCTTGCCTAGGATAGAAGAGTCCTTAACTGCTTTGAAATCTGCTAATTATTTTTCCACCTTAGACTTAACAAGCGGGTATTGGCAAGTCCCTGTGGCTGAGCGAGATAAGGAAAAGACGGCATTCACCACACCAATGGGTCTATGTGAATTTAATCGCATGCTGTTCGGACTCTGCAACGCATCCGGTACCTTCCAGCGGCTGATGGAATGCTGCCTCGGACACAAGAACTTCGAGACCGTCCTCCTGTACCTAGATGATGTGATCGTCTACTCAAAGACTTACGAACAACACTTAATAGACCTGGCAGAAGTGTTCGAAGCCTTATCCAGGTATGGCATGAAAGTCAAGCCATCCAAATGTCACCTTCTCAAGCCAAAGGTACAGTACCTGGGACACATCGTGAGTTCGGAGGGAGTAGCACCAGATCCCGAGAAAATAAGCGCCATAAGGGATTGGCCAAGACCTACCAGCGCAAAAGAAGTGAGACAATTCCTGGGATTGGTGGGTTACTATCGCAGATTTATAAAAGGATTTACCAAGTTGGCAGCACCCTTGCAAGACACCTTGGTAGGGCAGACGAAGAAACCTTCAAACCGAAACCCTCCTTTTCAGTGGAACGACGAAAGGGAAGACTCCTTTGAACAACTAAAGAAGGCACTAACCGGAGAAGAGGTTCTGGCATACCCAGATTACCATCAACCTTTCATCCTCTACACCGATGCCAGTAATGTGGGACTAGGAGCGGTGCTGTCACAAAAGCAAGAAGGTCGGGAGAAAGTCATCGCCTTTGCAAGTAGAAAGCTCCGGCCTACTGAAAGAAATTCAGAAAATTACAGCTCCTTCAAATTGGAACTACTGGCAGTAGTTTGGGCTGTGACTGAACGTTTCAAACACTATCTGGCTGCTGCAGAATTTATTGTCTATACTGACAACAATCCGTTGACCCACCTGGACACAGCCAAATTAGGTGCGTTAGAACAGCGATGGATAGCCCGGTTATCTAATTACAACTTCAAGATCAAGTATCGAGCAGGTCGCAAGAATGGAAATGCCGATGCCCTATCCCGGATGCCACACTTGAGAGATGTAGAAGAAGAAATGGGGGAGCTTGAAGAAATTGAACTACCAGCCTTCCATCATCCCAAGGCAAAACATCATCAGTCAAGTACCTATCAGAAACAACAAGAGGTGAATTTAAATCCGTTAGCACACCATAGATGGGCTGACACCCAAGACAGCAATCCGGCTGTGAAGTTGGTGAAGGAACTGTTAACTGAGCAAAGTGCATATCCCGATGAGGATGCCCCAGAAGAGACGCATCAACTCTGGAAAGAGAGAGGCAAAATGTTCCTGTATCAAGGGAAGCTCTGTAGAAGGTACGCCAATCCGAAAACACATGAATTGGTTTGGCAGATTATCGTGCCTAAACAAGATGTCAAGATGGTCCTCGAAGCTTACCATAATGGTGCTGGTCACTTCGGTTGGAAAAAGTTAGAAGTACTTCTAAGAGAAAGATTTTATTGGGTCGGGATGAGAAAATCAATCGAACAGTGGTGCAGAAATTGTGGCCCGTGCAACCTCAGAAGAAACGATCAAAAGAACCAAAGAGCACCACTGCAGCCCATAATCACCAAACAACCACTTGAACTTGTAGCCATGGACCACGTGAAGTTGACACCAAGCCGGTCTGGCTATGTCTATGCCTTGACCATCGTGGACCATTATTCACGCTTCTTGGTAGTAGTACCCGTAAAAGATCTGACAGCAAAAACAGCAGCCAAAGCATTCCAAACGTACTTTTGTAGACCCCATGGATATCCGGAACAGGTTCTCACGGACCAAGGTACAGCCTTTGAATCAGAGATCTTCAGAGAATTCTGTAATATGTATGGTTGCAAAAAGATCCGGACGACGGCCTATCATCCACAAACAAACGGCTTATGCGAGAAGATGAACCATATTGTAATAGAACTACTAAAGACTTTACCTGAGGCAGAAAGGAATCAATGGCCAGAGAAATTGCCTGACTTGGTGGATCTGTATAATCATGTCCCGGTGAGTTCCACCAATTGCACCCCAGCTTACCTTATGCGTGCAAGACCCGGCCAATTACCAATCGATCTAGAAATGGGAATTCTGAAACCAGACGCAGAAGTCCAAGACTCCAATTGGGATATCATACGGCAAAAGCAGTATCGCCAAGTGCAAGAGAGTGTGGAAAGAAGCCTTCAGCAAACTAGAGAAAGACAAGAGCGAACTTTCAACCAGAATGCTCTAGCGACCCCATTAAGACCAGGTGACCAAGTGCTCAAGAGAAATCGTCGAACCAATAAACTGGACAATCAGTGGGAAGCCGTACCCTACACAGTTTTACCAACAAGAGTGGATAATCCTAAAATGTGTCTCATTAGCAAAAACGGAGGCTTAACATCTGTACTAGTGTCAAGAGACAATCTTAAATTATGTCCGGAAGCATTGAAAGAGCCAGACGGTGTCCAGCCAGAACCAGAAGTTATTCAACCCATACAGGTTCAACCAGTAAAGGAAAAAGAAGAGGAAGTGCATCACACCTGTATAGGAGACTTTCCCAAAACCCTACTAACATACCATGGTGCAGTAGTGGTTCCCATGGTGGCCTTTTACCCAACACCAAACCCAATACCAGAAGTCCCAAGACAGGAAGAGGCTGACCCCGTACTACAGGAGGTTCCAGGCCAGGAAGAACAGATTCCTGGTCAGAGTAATCCCATTCACGGTGGACTTGCCAACTCCATAGTCGTGGAATTATCTTTAGCAGAGCGGGCAGATACTACATCCGCAGTAGACAGTAGTACACCACATGAAGAGACACCGCTATTACGTAGATCACAGCGTAGTACCCAGGGTCAATTACCGGCCAGGTATGCAGATTACCAACTATAAAGCTCATAATGTGAATTGTATATATGTTATGCCGTATATAGTTAAACAGAAAATGTAGTATAGTCATTGTTATCAGTCTGCAACGTTTAAGCCCAGTGCCTACAGAGACTTGTCTGTATGAACTTCTTGCATATTCTTGAACTTTTTATCAGCCCGGAGGCACTAAATCAAAGCTCTGGAAAGACTGCTTTTTGAACTTTGCTCCTCGCTCTTTTTGAACTTTCTTTAGACTTTATATTGATAACTCCGTTGGAAAAATGGAACTAAATTCCTGGACACAAAGTGCAGTGCCTTTCCTAGTACCTTCAAGGATAGAACTGTATTAATGGACGCTATTTGAAGTGACTTTGTACAGAACTATATTTTTGTTTCCTCGAGTGGTTTTTGTAACTTTTCATTTTTAAGACTCTGTACATATTAATTGTTATTTCAAAATGTTATTGTCCCACAGTCCCGGAGTACTGTTCTTAACTAAGGGGGAATGTGGCACCCCTAGGGGTATTTGCCACAAAAATAGTTACTGACAGTAAATGCAAATACTAAAATAGCAAGACTGCACTACCACCTCCGGCCAGAAGGGGGAGCTCCAGAGACTCCCCTTGATCCATTCTGGTCTGAGAGAAGAACTGGCAGTTGGGCTAAGGAGCTGAAAGTGAGAGGTCATACAGTTGAATCTCTAACAGCCCTGTGACTGTTACCAGGCCTAAATCACCGGCCTGAGGAGAAGAGGGATAGAGAAAAAGGACATTGTGAGAACCGGGTAGCATTAATCACTACCCAGAACAGGCGCAAAGACGGATACCGGATCCGTGGCTGTATTCATTACATATAATACAGCAACCGGAAAAACGTGAGGTGATATCAGCTTCACTAGGGTCAGACGCAGCAACAGACACAGGGTTCAGCGGTACTCCTGGAGGGGGTAAGCCGATAAAAGGACTCGGGTTGCCCGTCGAACCAGGACCCGGAGGGGACAGATTGGGCCGGCAGCCAGTTCACATACAGCAGCAGGGCCACACAGATATTGCGTACAATAAGAGGCGAAGACCCCGGCAGGGTCAAAGTAACTCAGAGTTCCCATACAGACTCCGGTGACAGGACTGGTTGTAAATCCTTTTTTGTTAAAGTAAACTGGTTAAACGTTTCAGTGCCTCAGTCTTTCATTTGGACAATAGCCATCTATCCAGGATTGGGATCATCACCGCTGGGAGAACCTGCTGCTGATCAAGTAAGTGCCTGTTCCCTCACGATACCCTTTACACTGTGCATTGCCTGAGGCCACAGCACCGGGTCAAGCCACCCGTGACACCCCCCTCAAGAGACAGACCCCATTGGTCCGGTGCTGGGTACCCCGGTCTCTTGGGCGTCACAAATGCAAAACATTTTAGATGTTTCTTCCAGTGGCACGGTGCGCAGCACTGCTGCTCCTACTAAAATTAGGGCAAACATCTAATGCATCATCTAAGTCAGAGTAGGTGGGGTACAGGGAAAGAATAGGGAAAAAGTCAGGGAGGGGAAAAGACACAGAAAGAAAGAAAAAAGGCACGTAACATCAGTTGGTTAGCTTAGTTACATAGTCATCCCATGGAGCCCATCAATCAAGTTGATTATTAATGCAGGCCGTAAGATTCTCCATACGTCTCATTTCTTTAATCTTCATCCGGAGTATTGTTATAGTGGGAGCTGATCTTTTCTTCCAGTGCAAGGCTAATAGACACTTCGCCGATGTTAGGATATGGAGGAGCAGCCTGGCAGGGCCCTTTGCCATGGGCACGGGGGGAACATTAAGCAAAAAAGTCACAGGATCCAGAGGAATCTCTACATCTAACACCTGAGAAATCTACCCCTGTACTCTCTTCCAGAATAAGGATATAGTCTGGCAATCCCAGAATATATGTGGCAATGAGCCCACAGCCCCCAGGCATCTCCAGCATTTATCCAACGTGGCAGGGTAAATATTATGTAAAACCTCCGGCGTATGATACCAATGCATCAATATCTTGTACTGATTTTCCTTTTGTGTTATGCATGGTGATGATTTAGCTGCCTTAGACCATATGACCTGCCAGATAGGAAGCGGAAGTTCCCTCCCCAGGTATCTCTCCCACTTTATCATATAAGCATGTTTAGGAGGGGGTCTGATGGCGGAGTGAACAGCATACTATAAATGTCCGTGATCAAACCCTTTGTAGAGGGATTCCCTTTACAGAGTCGCTCATAGGGAGTGGGGGTGGAGAACGTTGTGTTTTTATATAAAGTTAAGGCCAGGTGGCGGATTTGTAAGTATGAGAAGTATGTCCTAAGTGGGAGTTTAAACCGCTCTCTAAGAGTCTCAAAAGGAAGAATATTTCTATTAAAGGGGTCTGCAATATCCGCGTAATAAAATAATTGTGCTTGAAGGCATGGTTCTGTCATAGCTGCAGTAAGACTATCAGGTATGGAGGGTGTAAAAAGGAAGAAGATCATAGGGGACTTGGGGGAGATCAATGGAAAGGCCTTGCTGCTTATCCTCCAAATTTTCATTGTAAATGCGATAGAGCCCAGCAGAGGCATTGAGGGGCATGTACTCCCATCTCCCGATAGCAATGAATTGAGATGCGCTGGAGCCATCCAAAGTTTCTCGATTTCTACCCATTTGCTATAAGCCCGCAAGGAGGCCCAAGCTGGTATCCTTCTAAGGTGATGGCCAAGTAATATCTCCAGATGTCTGGAAAGGCAATACTCCCTGCGTTTTTGGAGATATGAGGACTGATTTAGCTATTCGATGTCATCTCTGACCCCCCAAAAAATTAAGAAGCACAGTCTGAAACCTCTTCAACACCGCTCGTGCGATCGGCATCGGCAAAACCTCTACCATGTTTAAGAACTTAGGTATAATAGACGTGTTTATCGCATTTGCTCTGCCAAAAAGTGAGAGAGTAAGTTAAGACCATCTAGAAAGTAACAATTAATCTCTTGAAAGAAGGCAGAGAAATTATGTCTATAAAGGGAGACGTAAGAGCCAGTCAGGAAAATACCCAAATATTTAATTTTGGTGTCCTTCCAAGCAAATTTAAACTTTGATTTCAGAGCGCCCACCATTGCGCACGGTAAGTTAATTGGGAGAGCTTCAGTCTTTGTTGTATTTACCTTGTACCCTGAAAGTAGTCCATATTCTGTCAAGGTAGATTGAAGATTGGGGAGGGAAATGTGTGGGTTGGTGAGGATGAGGAGAATATCATCCGCAAATAGAGACAACTTGAACTCTCTCTCCCGTACCTTAATGCCCTGGATATCTGGATTATTCCTTATTTTGGAAGCCAAGGGCTCTATACAGAGGACAAACAGCAGGGGAGAGAGAGGACACCCCTGTCTAGATCCGTTTGAGATACTGATACGAGAGGAAAGGTACCTTCACACTGAGCGACTTAACAACGATATCGCTAGCAATCCGTGACGTTGCAGTGTCCTGGATAGTGATATCGTTGTGTTTGACACGTAGCAGCGATCTGGATCCTGCTGTGACATCGTTGGTCAGAGCAGAAAGGCCAGAACTTTATTTTGTCGCTGGATCTCCCGCAGACATCACTGAATCGGCGTGTGTGACGCCGATTCAGCAATGTCTTCACTGGTAACCAGGGTAAACATTGGGTTACTAAGCGCAGGGCCGCGCTTAGTAACTCGATGTTTACCCTGGTTACCATTGTAAATGTAAAAAAAAACGAACAGTACATACTTACATTCCGGTGTCTGTCCCCCGGCCTCAGCTTCCCGCACTGACTGTGAGCGCCGGCCGGCCGTAAAGCACAGCGGTGACGTAAGTATGAATATAAGTATGTACTGTTTGTGTGACAGCTCTCCAGCGACCACACAGCGACGAAACAGCGACGCTGCAGCGATCGGCATCGTTGCCTATATCGCTGCAGCGTCGCTTAATGTGACGGTACCTGAAGACGCATGGGGGAGTTTAACCACAGCATTGGGCAAGGAATATAAAGCTTGTATAGCCTGAAGAAATGGACCCGATAGGCCATACCTGCGCAAAAACGCAAATAAAAAAGGCCAACTCAGTCAGTCGAATGCCTTCTCAGCAACTAAACTGTGCAGAAGCCCAGATTGCCCATTTCTTTCAAGGACATCAATAAGATCTATAGTACGTCTAGTGTTATCACCCGCTTGCCTATTTGCCACAAAACTGACCTGATCTTTATGGATTAAATCTGGAATAAGCAAACTCAATGTATTAGCCAGGATTTTAGTAAATATTTTAAGATCGGCATTTAGTTGGGATATAGGACGATAGCTAAAAACACACTTAATGAGCGGGCACCATCTACATATATAATTCACTTTTAGGGGATCACCACCTGCATACGTCATATAGCATAAGACCAGACAAGAGAAAGTGTATGCATAAAAATTGGGATCACCACAATAATAAACAAAATACAACTTTATTAAGGGAACACTAGACAAAATACATAAAAACATTTAAAAACCCCATAATGTGACCTGGGGTAACGGGTCCATACAAATAACAGATGAATGCAACAACACAGCAAACAACATTGTACAGCTCATATGCAACAGTAAATAAATAACAGAGTCAATATTCCCAGCATATGGGCATAATGTAATATACTAATCTACCACACACCAAAACCAAGATCCTGGATTAGATCCAGGCACACATAGTAATGCTCCCTACACAAAGGGTAAAAGGAGAAACAGAAGATGGCAAAAAATATCCTCAAGAAATAGCCAATAACATCTGAATCCCTAACCCCTGATGTCAAGGTCCTATGTACCTTACCCTCCCTAAATAGGTTGGGCAGTAGTAGGAATCCTGGCAGGATAGGTGAAGTGGCACTGAAGCAGGCTGTGCAGTTGTTGAAGACCCACGCGTATCAACGCCTCTAGCGTCTTCCTCAAGGTCAATATACAGAACCTAGCATGTTCCCTACCTTAAATAGTTATAACATAATAGAAAATAATGAAAAATTCCTACCAGGTGTGAGCAGCAAAATCCGTCATGGCGCGCTGATCTCGGCGTCTAGCAATGCCCACTGCGCAGGTGCAACACCGCAAGTGTCCTAGCAGCCATATCCGGCGCGTGCGCACAATAAGATGTTAAGTGCCGCCGTACCATTGTAAAAAAGCTCCTGAAGAGCCCAGTGACACAGCGCATGCGCGGGGCGTGCATGGTGCGCCGATACAGGCACAATCTAGTCGGTCGCGTAGTAAACATTGCGCTTGCGCAACTGTACTTAGTCAATAACAAGTTCCCCGCCTATACCGACTTTGCCATCAGAGAGAATGTAATATACATAGCCCCACCGTGGACACGTGACCCACTAGCAGCATCAATATCAATCCCTGGCGCACCAGGAAAATATAATATAGGACGATAGCTGGCGCAATCAGCAGGGTCCTTTCCCTGTTTATGTATTACTGTGATATGTGAACTCAGCATAGAGGGGGGAATGGGAGAACCCGACATGAAGGAATTAAAGAGCGGTAACATAAAGGCCATTAATTCTTTCTGGAATGTTTTGTAGTATAAATATGTGAACCCATCAGGTCCTGGGGCTTTACCCTGGGGAAATTCTTTAATTGTATTCTCCAGTTCTACTTCGGTTATTATGTTGTTTAGTGTTAAAAGAGCTTCCGCACTCAAGGTTGGTAATTGACAGGAGTCCAAGTAAGTTTTGAGTCTATCAGATCTATCAATCTGGTCTATGGGTAGAGTGGAGGGTAATGAATATAGACAGGAATAGTAATCCTGAAATATGTTTGCTTGTCTCTGTGGGTCATATATGAGGTGTCCCTGTTTATTTTTGATGGCAAAGGGGGAAGCCTGAACCAATCTCTTCCTCAACTGAGCTGCCAAGAGAGAGTGAGCCTTATTACCCCTCTCATAGTATTTTTGCTTAGTATACACCATCATTTTTTCAACTTTCTGGATAGCCAGATCCTTCAGCCCACCCCTTACCTCAACAATTTTTTTAAGTGTACGTTTAGAGGATTGCACAGACATTCTTTGTTCCAACTTTTTGAGACGTGCCAAAAGGGTCATCTGTTGATGATTACTGTCTCTTTTTAAGTGTGATGCTAATGAAATGCAGTACCCTCTCATTACAACTTTATGCGCCTCCCAAACTGAGGAGAGCGAAGGGACAGAGTCTTTATTTAGAGTAAAGTAATCCTCCAACTGTTCTTGGAGTTTGGCTTTATGCATTGGGTGTTTGAGTAAATAATCATTTAGTCTCCAATGAGATTCCCGTCTTGGCGAGGAGGCCGGGCGGAGATCCAGTATAACTGGTGCATTGGCCAATGTCTGCTGTTGCAGATCCTTGCAAAGCCAAGAGATTGCCAAATAAAGAGTCTATCCGCATGTGGGTTGAGTGTGGATGTGAATAGAATGTGTATTGCTTGGCTGTCGGTAGGGTTGAGCGAAACGGGTCAGTCATTTTCATAAGTCGCCGACTTTTGGCAAAGTCGGCTTTCATGAAACCCTACCCGATCCCTGTGTGGGGTCGGTCATGCAGTACGCGACTTTCGCGCCAAAGTCGCGTTTCAATGATGCGAAAAGCGCCATTTCTCAGCCAATGAAGGTGGATGCAGAGTGTGGGCAGCGTGATGACATACAGTTAGGGCCAGAAATATTTGGACAGTGACACAATTTTCGCGAGTTGGGCTCTGCATGCCACCACATTGGATTTGAAATGAAACTTCTACAACAGAATTCAAGTGCAGATTGTAACGTTTAATTTGAAGGGTTGAACAAAAATATCTGATAGAAAATGTAGGAATTGTACACATTTCTTTACAAACACTCCACATTTTAGGAGGTCAAAAGTAATTGGACAAATAAACATAACCCAAACAAAATATTTTTATTTTCAATATTTTGTTGCAAATCCTTTGGAGGCAATCACTGCCTTAAGTCTGGAACCCATGGACATCACCAAACGCTGGGTTTCCTCCTTCTTAATGCTTTGCCAGGCCTTTACAGCCGCAGCCTTCAGGTCTTGCTTGTTTGTGGGTCTTTCCGTCTTAAGTCTGGATTTGAGCAAGTGAAATGCATGCTCAATTGGGTTTAGATCTGGAGATTGACTTGGCCATTGCAGAATGTTCCACTTTTTGGCACTCATGAACTCCTGGGTAGCTTTGGCTGTATGCTTGGGGTCATTGTCCATCTGTACTATGAAGCGCCGTCCAATCAACTTTGCAGCATTTGGCTGAATCTGGGCTGAAAGTATATCCCGGTACACTTCAGAATTCATCCGGCTACTCTTGTCTGCTCTTATGTCATCAATAAACACAAGTGACCCAGTGCCATTGAAAGCCATGCATGCCCATGCCATCACGTTGCCTCCACCATGTTTTACAGAGGATGTGGTGTGCCTTGGATCATGTGCCGTTCCCTTTCTTCTCCAAACTTTTTTCTTCCCATCATTCTGGTACAGGTTGATCTTTGTCTCATCTGTCCATAGAATACTTTTCCAGAACTGAGCTGGCTTCTTGAGGTGTTTTTCTGCAAATTTAACTCTGGCCTGTCTATTTTTGGTATTGATGAATGGTTTGCATCTAGATGTGAACCCTTTGTATTTACTGTCATGGAGTCTTCTCTTTACTGTTGACTTAGAGACAGATACACCTACTTCACTGAGAGTGTTCTGGACTTCAGTTGATGTTGTGAACGGGTTCTTCTTCACCAAATTAAGTATGCGGCGATCATCCACCACTGTTGTCATCCGTGGACGCCCAGGCCTTTTTGAGTTCCCAAGCTCACCAGTCAATTCCTTTTTTCTCAGAATGTACCCAACTGTTGATTTTGCTACTCCAAGCATGTCTGCTATCTCTCTGATGGATTTTTTCTTTTTTTTCAGCCTCAGGATGTTGTGCTTCACCTCAATTGAGAGTTCCTTTGACCGCATGTTGTCTGCTCACAGCAACAGCTTCCAAATGCAAAACCACACACCTGGAATCCACCCCTGACCTTTTAACTACTTCATTGATTACAGGTTAACGAGGGAGACGACTTCAGAGTTAATTGCAGCCCTTAGAGTTCATTGTCCAATTACTTTTGGTCCCTTGAAAAAGAGGACGCTATGCATTACAGAGCTATGATTCCTAAACCCTTTCTCCGATTTGGATGTGGAAACTATCATATTGCAGCTGGGAGTGTGCACTTTCAGCCCATATTACATATATAATTTTATTTCTGAACATGTTTTTGTAAACAGCTAAAATAACAAAACTTGTGTCACTGTCCAAATATTTCTGGCCCTAACTGTAGGTCTCAGTCCCCACCATCTTAGAGAAGGGCATTGCAGTGATTGGCTTGCTTTCTGCCGCGTCACAGGGGCTATAAAGGGGCGTTCCCGCTGACCGCCATCTTACTGCTGCTGATCTGAGCATAGGGAGAGGTTGCTGCCGCTTCGTCAGAAGCAGGGATAGCGTTAGGCAGGGTACATTAACCCCCAAACCGCTTGTGCTGTAGCGATTTCCACTGTCCACTGTCCAACACCACCTTTTGTTTGCAGGGACAGTGGAGGCTACATTTTTTTTCCTCAGCGCTGTAGCTCATTGGCCTGCCCTAGAAGGCTCCCTGATAGCTGCATTGCTGTTTGTACACCACTGTGCAAACCAACTGCTTTTTTCAAAGCACAAATCCTGTTGCTCCTTCCTTTCTGCACAGCTATCTTGTTTGTTTGTCCACACTTTTGACTTTTTTGTGCAGCAGTCCACTCCTTGTTATTGCTGCCTGCCATACTTTGCTGAGATTACTGCAGGGAGATACTAATTGTAGGACAGTCCCTTTTTTTTTGCTTCGTTATATCTCTTCAAGCCACTTTCTGCCACAGAAAATATACTCTAATACAGTGGCCCAGATTTATTCACTAGTCTCCCTGAAGAAAAAAAAAAGGGTGCAGATTAAAATTGGCAAATCTGTATCAGTGGCAGTCCTGTGTGTGGCATCTGTGTCATTTTCTGGCACAGAAAACATACAGTCTAACAGTGGGCCTGATTTCTTGCCAATTCTCCCATAAATAAAAAAAAAATAGTGGGAGATTAACCCCTTTCTGCCATCTGACGTACTATTGCGTCCATGTGGGGTGGGCCCTACTTCCCAAGGACGCAATAGTACGTCATGCCCTTTAATGCGACACTGCGACTTAAGTCGCAGTGATCGCATTAAAATTCCGACGCCATCTTACCTGCAGGAAGATGGTGTCGGCATCCTAGGGCCTGTCGCCGCCCCCCCGGCCTCCCGATCGCTGTGATTGGCTGCTCAATTCTGAGCAGCCAATCACAGCCTTTCTCATTGTTTCAGCCAATCAATTTGGCTGAAACAGTGAGGTCCCAGCCTAGGATCGAGTACAGATGTACTCGATCCTAGGCCAGTGCCTGGCAATGCCAGGCATGTGCCCAAACCCCCCCGGGATTGGCGCGATCGCGATAGATCGATCGCGCCAATCGCAGGGCACAGCGGCGGTGTTACCGCTCTGTGCCCTGCCCCTATCTGCGCACTCTGCAGCCCCGGGCCATGGCTCCGGATCTCCTGCCATGGCTCCGGAGCATTCA
The DNA here is from genome assembly GCF_032444005.1 of Ranitomeya imitator. Classification (NCBI taxonomy): domain Eukaryota; kingdom Metazoa; phylum Chordata; class Amphibia; order Anura; family Dendrobatidae; genus Ranitomeya; species Ranitomeya imitator. The sequence continues at coordinate 59,883,579 of NC_091283.1, read as the reverse complement.
ACTCTGATTGGTGCGATCGACGATCACATCGATCGCGCCAATCGCAGGACACAGCGACGGTGTTACCGCCGCTGCTGTATCCTGCCTACCTGCGCGCTCTGCAGCCCCGTGTTCCCAGTCTGATTGGCGCGATCGATGTGATCGTCGATCGCGCCAATCACAGGGCACAGCAGCGGTGTGACCGCGCTGTGCCCTGCCGGTGCCCTGCCGGTGACCTGCCGGTCACCTGCCTGTCACCTGCCTGTCACCTGCCTGTCACCTGCTGGTGACCTGCCGGTGACCTGCCTATGATCGGAGCTGTGAGCTCCGATCATAGGCTGGTGCATAGCAACACCAGCGTCACCAGGGCCTTCTTTGATTGGTGGGATCGATGTGATCATCGATCCCACCAATCACAGGTCACAGCAGCAGTGTGACCGCTCTGTGACCTGTCTCACCTGCCCCTGACCTGTGTAACTGCTCTGAAGGAATCCTCACACTTGGTGAGGATTCCTTCAGAGCGGTCACGCTTTGAGATCCCCTCCTGTGCTGAGACTTGTGGTGCCACAGTAGCCTGTGACACCACAATTCTAGCTAAAGAAAGAAGAGAGAAGAAAGAAGAGAGACTACAAACCGTAAGTGTTGATACCCCGATCCCGGCCCGATCTCTATTTATCCCCCCTTCTCCCGTCCCCCCTTCTCCCATCCCCCCTTCTTCCATCCCCCCTTCTCCCATCCCCCCTTCTCCAATCCCCCCTCCTTGCGCCGTATCCGTGCCCAAATTTAGCAGCCGCCGAGCGTTGATTGGTGACGCAGTTCACCTATCAACACTCGTGCTCGCTTTTTTTTTCCCCATCCCCGTGCGCTCCCCCAGCCGCCGCGTCTAATCTGTGCCTTCCCTTTTCTTTTTTTTTTTCTTTCCCCATCTCCGTGCGCTCCTCCAGCCGCTGCGTCTAATCCGTGCCTTTTCTTTTTTTTTTCCCCCATCCCCTTGCGCTCCCCCAGCTGCCGCGTCTAATCTGTGCCTTCCCTTTTCTTTTTTTTTTCTTTCCCCATCTCCGTGCGCTCCTCCAGCCGCTGCGTCTAATCCGTGCCTTTTCTTTTTTTTTTCCCCCATCCCCTTGCGCTCCCCCAGCCGCCGCGTCTAATCTGTGCCTTCCCTTTTCTTTTTTTTTTCTTTCCCCATCTCCGTGCGCTCCTCCAGCCTCTGCGTCTAATCCGTGCCTTTTCTTTTTTTTTTCCCCCATCCCCTTGCGCTCCCCCAGCCGCCGCATCTAATCTGTGCCTTCCCTTTTCTTTTTTTCTCTTTCCCCATCTCCGTGCGCTCCTCCAGCCGCTGCGTCTAATCCGTGCCTTTTCTTTCTTTTTTTTCCCCCATCCCCTTGCGCTCCCCCAGCCGCCGCATCTAATCTGTGCCTTCCCTTTTCTTTTTTTTTCTTTCCCCATCTCCGTGCGCTCCTCCAGCCGCTGCGTCTAATCCGTGCCTTTTCTTTTTTTTTTCCCCATCCCCTTGCGCTCCCCCAGCCGCCGCATCTAATCTGTGCCTTCCCTTTTCTTTTTTTTTCTTTCCCCATCTCCGTGCGCTCTTCCAGCCGCTGCGTCTAATCCGTGCCTTTTCTTTTTTTTTTCCCCCATCCCCTTGCGCTCCCCCAGCCGCCGCGTCTAATCTGTGCCTTCCCTTTTCACATCCCCGTTCGCACACCCAGCAGCCACCGAACTCTGATAAGTGAACCGTGTCACTTAGAGCTCTCGTGCCTGGCGTTTTTTCCACATCCCCGTTCGTACACCCAGCAGGCGCCGAAATTTGACGCGGTTCACTTATCAGAGCTAGGGCCTGCTGTTTTAGACTTTTCCTTTCACAGGTATTTTTTTCTCCCCTTTACTTTTTCTTTCCCTTTAGCTTTTTCTTTTAAGAATAGTTTGCACCAAACACTATCCCCCCACACGTACACATAGTTCCCAATAAATTACACCCAAGCACCATACTCATAAAAAAAATGTCCCGCTCGTCCCGTTCGTCCCAACAGCGCTATTCAGCGGAGGAGGCATATGCTTTCCTTGCCTCCGACACTGATAGCGAGGGAGAGGATCCCACTTTTCATTATTTTTCTGATTCTTCCTCATCCTCTTCCTCCTCCTCATCTTCCTCCTCCGGCCCTGCGGAACCGCCACGCAGACGCCGCAGGACAGAAGTGCCCATCATTCATGAAGATGAAGATGAGGCAGGGCCCACTCCTGAAGATGAACCAGCGCGCCCCTCTTCGGACCCCGTATGGACCTCGCCCCCCGAAAATTACGAGCCACTGATTCCTGATTTTGTGGCAGAATCAGGAATCAGTTTTGACACCACCGGCCTCACAGAAATAGACTTTTTCAAAGTCTTTTTCTCTGAGGATTTTGTTAACCTCATGGTGGAGCAAACTAATTTGTATGCTCGTCAATTTTTGGAGCAAAACACCAGTTCATCATATTCTAACTGGTCTCCTGTAGACGCAGTTGAAATGATGCAGTTTTGGGGCCTGATGCTTCATATGGGGCTCCTGAAGAAGCCAGAAGTTCGGCAATATTGGAGTGTTGATATTTTATTCAACACTCCAGTGTTCCGAATGGTCATGGTCCGAACGCGTTTTGAGGCCATCCATAAATTCCTGCATTATTCCGATAATGCACAGTGTCCCGCACGAGATGACCCCAACTTTGACCGTCTGTTCAAAGTTCGGCCTGTCATCGAACACTTCAACAAAAAGTTCGGTGAAGTGTACGTGCCCAAAAGGGACATCTGCGTGGATGAGTCCTTGGTTCATTTTAAGGGGCGGCTCAGATTCCGTCAATACCTGCCCAGCAAGAGGGCCAGGTACGGAATCAAACTCTACAAGCTGTGTGAGAGTACCTCAGGGTACACCTACAGCTTTAGAGTCTACGAGGGGAAGGACAGCAGGATTGAACCGCCTGAGTGTCCCCCTGTCCTGGGAGTGAGTGGGAAAATAGTGTGGGATTTGGTGCACCCACTGCTGGATAAAGGTTATCACCTCTATACTGATAACTTTTATACCAGCATCCCACTCTACAAATCCCTCTCTGCGCGAGGTACCGCAGCCTGCGGTACTGTCCGCAAAAATCAGAGAGGCCTCCCAAAGACGCTACTTGGGCAGATGCTCAGAAAAGGTGAGAGCAGAGCCCAATGTAGCGACCACCTGCTGGTGGTCAAGTACAAGGACAAGAGGGATGTCCTTCTCTTGACCACCATACACGGTGATGGCAGTGCCCTCAGCACTGTACGGGGTACCTCTACACAGGTCTGCAAACTGGACTGTGTACTGGGGTACAACAAAAGCATGAAGGGCGTTGATCTCTCCGATCAGCTCCTCCAACCGTACAGTGCTTTGAGGAAGGCCAAGGTGTGGTACAAAAAGCTGTCCGTGTACATCGTACAAATGGCAATGCTCAACGCTTTCCTGCTGGCACAATGTGCACGCCACAGCGATACGTCGTACCTTCAGTTCCAGGAGGTAGTGGTTAAGGCCCTGTTATTTGGCACGAGGGAAGGAGCGGGCCCCAGTACTTCCGGAACTGAAGGTGCTCGTATCGTACCAGGTCAGCATTTCCCGGGGGAGGTCCCGCAAACTGCAAAAAGAGGTAGGTCGCAAAAAAGGTGCCGAGTGTGTTACAAAAGGGGAATACGCAAGGACACCACTTATCAATGCGACACCTGCCCCGAAAAACCTGGCCTATGTATGAAGGATTGCTTCAGATTGTACCACACCTCCATGCACTACTAATTTACTTTACAGGAAACAGTAGATTAGTTCCAAAAAGGGGGCACATCTATGTAAGTTCATTGGGGGTCTAGTTTACAAAATGTCACTTGTGGTTTTTTTTTTACTGTTTGGGCACATCAGGGGCTGTGCAAACGGAACATGATGTCCGCGTACCATTCCATCAAAGTCTGCTTTTCAAAGCGTCATTACTTCCCTTCCGAGCCCCGAAGTGTACCCAAACAGTAGTTTTCTCCCACATGTGGGGTATCAGCGTACTCAGGACAAATTGGACAACAACTTTTGGGGTCCAATTTCTCCTGTTACACTTGGGAAAATTAAAAATTGGGGACTAAATGATCATTTTTGTAGGAAAAAATAGGATATTTTATTTTCACGCCCGGGCGTTATAAATTTAAGTGAAACACTTGGGGGTTCAAAATTCTCACCACACACCTAGATAAGTTCCCAGTTAGGTCTAGTTTCCAAAATGGGGTCACTTGTGGGGGATTTCTACTGTTCAGGCACATCAGGGGCTCTGCAAACGGAACATGATGTCCGCGTACCATTCCATCAAAGTCTGCTTTTCAAAGCGTCACTACTTCCCTTCCGAACCCCGAAGTGTACCCAAACAGTAGTTTTCTCCCACATGTGGGGTATCAGCGTACTCAGGACAAATTGGACAACAACATTTGGGGTCCAACTTCTCCTGTTACACTTGGGAAAATTAAAAATTGGGGACTAAATGATCATTTTTGTGGGAAAAAATAGGGTTGTTTTTTTTCACGCCCAGGCGTTATAAACTTTTGTGAAGCACTTGGGGGATAAAAGTGCTCACAACACATCTAGATAAGTTCCTTAGGGGGTCTAGTTTCCAAAATGGGGTCACTTGTGGGGGTTTTCCACTGTTTAGGCACATCAGGGGCTCGCCAAACGTGACATGGCGTCCGATCTCAATTCCAGCCAATTTTAGATTGAAAATGTCAAACGGTGCTCCTTTCCTTCTGAGCCCTGCCATGCGCCCAAACAGTGGTTCCCCCCCACATATGGGGTATTAGCGTACTCAGGACAAATTGGACAACAACTTTTGGGGTCCAATTTCTCCTTTTACCCTTGAGAAAATAAAAAATTGGGGACTAAACGATCATGTTTGTGGAAAAAATAGGATTTTTTATTTTCACGCCCAGGCATTATAAACTTTCGTGAAGCACTTGGGGGATAAAAGTGCTCACGACATATCTAGATAAGTTCCTTAGGGGGTCTAGTTTCCAAAATGGGGTCACTTGTGGGGGTTTTCCACTGTTTAGGCACATCAGGGGCTCGCCAAACGTGACATGGCGTCCGATCTCAATTCCAGCCAATTTTAGATTGAAAATGTCAAACGGTACTCCTTTCCTTCTGAGCCCTGCCATGCGCCCAAACAGTGGTTCCCCCCCACATATGGGGTATCAGCGTACTCAGGACAAATTGGACAACAACTTTTGGGGTCCAATTTCTCCTTTTACCCTTGAGAAAATAAAAAATTGGGGACTAAACGATCATGTTTGTGGAAAAAATAGGATTTTTTATTTTCATGCCCGGGCATTATAAACTTTCGTGAAGCACTTGGGGGATAAAAGTGCTCATGACACATCTAGATAAGTTCCTTAGGGGTCTAGTTTCCAAAATGGGGTCACTTGTGGGGGGTTTCCACTGTTTAGGCACATCAGGGGCTCGCCAAACGCGACATGGCGTCCGATCTCAATTCCAGCCAATTTTAGATTGAAAATGTCAAACGGCGCTCCTTTTCTTCTGAGCCCTGCCGTGCACCCAAAAAGTGGTTCCCCCTCACATGTGGGGTATCAGCGTACTCATGACAAATTGGACAACAACTTTTGAGGTCCATTTCATCTTTTTACCCTTGGGAAATTAAAAAAATTATTGCTGAAAGATCATTTTTGTGACTAAAAAGTAAAATGTTAATTTTTTCCTTCCATGTTGCTTCTGCTGCTGTGAAACACCTGAAGGGTTAATCAACTTCTTGAATTTGGTTTTGCGCACCTTGAGGGGTGCAGTTTTTAGAATGGTGTCACTTTTGGGTATTTTCTGCCATATAGACCCCTCAAAATGACTTCAAATGTGAGGTGGTCCCTAAAAAAAATGGTTTTCTAAATTTTGTTGTAAAAATGAGAAATTGCTGGTCAAATTTTAACCCTTATAACTTTGTAAAAAAAAAATGTTGTCTCCAAAATTGTGCTGATGTAAAGTAGACATGTGGGAAATGTTATTCATTAACTATATTGTGTCAGATATCTCTCTGGCTTAACAGAATAAAAATTCAAAGTTGGAAAATTGCGAAATTTTCAAAATTTTCGCCAAATTTCCGTTTTTTTCACAAATAAACGCAAGTTATATCGAAGAAATTTTACCACTATCATGAAGTACAATATGTTACAAGAAAACAATGTCAGAATCACCGGGATCCGTTGAAGCGTTCCAGAGTTATAACCTCATAAAGGGAGAGTGGTCAGAATTGTAAAAATTGGCCCGGTCCATAACGTGCAAACCACCCTTGGGGGTAAAGGGGTTAAGATTGGCAATTTTGCCTCAGTGCCAGTGCTGGGCCAGATTTCTTTTCAATTCTCCCTGAAAAAAGAAATTGTGGGAGATTAAGATTGGCATTTCTGCTTCAGTGCCACTCCTGTGTGTGCCACTTGTCTCAAATTTTGTGCCACATTAAACCTAGTGTGTAATACTGGGCCAGATTTCTTTTCAATTCTCTCTGAAACAATAAAAATAGTGGGAGATTAAGATTGGCAATTCTGCCTCATTGACAGTGCTGTGTGTGCCACCTGTCTCAAATTTTGTGCCACATTAAACCTAGTGTGTAATACTGGGCCAGATTTCTTTTCAATTCTCCCTGAAAAAATAACAATAGTGGGAGATTAAGATTGGCAATTCTGCCTCATTGCCAGTGCTGTGTGTGCCACCTGTCTCAAATTTTGTGCCACATTAAACCTAGTGTGTAATACTGGGCCAGATTTCTTTTAAATTCTCCCTGAAAAAAAAATAGTGGGAGATTAAGATTGGCATTTCTGCTTCAGTGCCAGTCCTGTGTGTGCCACCTGTCTCAAATTTTGTGCACCATTAAACCTAGTGTGTAATACTGGTCCAGATTTCTTTTCAATTCTCCCTAAAAAAAATAGTGGGAGATTAAGATTGGCATTTCTGCTTCAGTGCCAGTCCTGTGTGTGCCACCTGTCTCAAATTGTGTGCCACATTAAACCTAGTGTGTAATACTGGGCCAGATTTCTTTTCAATTCTCCCTGAAGAAAAAAATAGTGGGAGATTAAGATTGGCATTTCTGCTTTAGTGCCAGTCCTGTGTGTGCCACCTGTCTCAAATTGTGTGCCACATTAAACCTAATGTGTAATACTGGGCCAGATTTCTTTTCAATTTTCCCTGAAAAAAAAATAGTGGGAGATTAAGATTGGCATTTCTGCTTCAGTGCCACTCCTGTGTCTGCCACCTGTCTCAAATTTTGTGCCACATTAAACCTAGTGTGTAATACTGGGCCAGATTTCTTTTAAATTCTCCCTGAAAAAAAAATAGTGGGAGATTAAGATTGGCATTTCTGCTTCAGTGCCACTCCTTTGTGTGCCACCTGTCTCAAATTGTGTGCCACATTAAACCTAGTGTGTAATACTGGGCCAGATTTCTTTTAAATTCTCCCTGAAAAAAGAAATTGTGGGAGATTAAGATTGGCATTTCTGCTTCAGTGCCACTCCTGTGTGTGCCACTTGTCTCAAATTTTGTGCCACATTAAACCTAGTGTGTAATACTGGGCCAGATTTCTTTTCAATTCTCTCTGAAACAATAAAAATAGTGGGAGATTAAGATTGGCAATTCTGCCTCATTGCCAGTGCTGTGTGTGCCACCTGTCTCAAATTTTGTGCCACATTAAACCTAGTGTGTAATACTGGGCCAGATTTCTTTTCAATTCTCCCTAAAAAAAATAGTGGGAGATTAAGATTGGCATTTCTGCTTCAGTGCCAGTCCTGTGTGTGCCACCTGTCTCAAATTGTGTGCCACATTAAACCTAGTGTGTAATACTGGGCCAGATTTCTTTTCAATTCTCCCTGAAGAAAAAAATAGTGGGAGATTAAGATTGGCATTTCTGCTTTAGTGCCAGTCCTGTGTGTGCCACCTGTCTCAAATTGTGTGCCACATTAAACCTAATGTGTAATACTGGGCCAGATTTCTTTTCAATTTTCCCTGAAAAAAAATAGTGGGAGATTAAGATTCTCATTTCTGCTTCAGTGCCACTCCTGTGTCTGCCACCTGTCTCAAATTTTGTGCCACATTAAACCTAGTGTGTAATACTGGGCCAGATTTCTTTTAAATTCTCCCTGAAAAAAAAAATAGTGGGAGACTAAGATTGGCATTTCTGCTTCAGTGCCACTCCTGTGTGTGCCACCTGTCTCAAATTCTGTGCCACATTAAACCTAGTGTGTAACACTGGGCCAGATTTCTTTTAATTTCTCCCTGAAAAAAAAACAGTGGGAGATTAAGATTGGCATTTCTGCTTCAGTGCCAGTCCTGTGTGTGCCACCTGTCTCAAATTTTGTGCCACATTAAACCTAGTGTGTAATACTGGGCCAGATTTATTTTAAATTCTCCCTGGAAAAAAAATAGTGGGAGATTAAGATTGGCATTTCTGCTTTAGTGCCACTCCTGTGTGTGCCACCTGTCTCAAATTTTGTGCCACATTAAACCTAGTGTGTAATACTGGGCCAGATTTATTTTAAATTCTCCCTGAAAGAAAAAATAGTGGGAGATTAAGATTAAGATTGGCATTTCTGCTTCAGTGCCACTCCTGTGTGTGCCACCTGTCTCTAATTTTGTCCCACATTAAACCTAGTGTGTAATACTGGGCCAGTTTTTTTTTAAATTATCCCAGAAAAAAAAATAGTGGGAGATTAAGATTGGCAATTCTGCCTCATTGCCAGTGCTGTGTGTGGCATCTGTCTCTAATTTTGTGCCACAGAACATATACTGTATAAGAGTGGGCCACATCTCTTCAATATTCTCCCAGAAAAAATAAAAAGGGGGAGATTTTTATTGGTAGTGTTACTCCATGGAGCTCTTTACACATACCGTTCCTGGGTTAGAAAGTGAAACACTTAACAGGCCATGCCCATTACAAGTTGAATCGGACATGGAGTGCACAGATGCACAGCCACAGCCAGATTACAATGCTGTTCCTTTGACTCAGACCAGAACATTGCCCTCGCAGTGTACTGATCCAGAATCAGACCCTGATGAGACTATGGTGCCCCGTCACGAACGCTATACCACCGGCTTACATGGTGACACAGACGAAGTTGCACACGAGATAGAAGAGGAGGTCATAGATGACCCAGTTGTTGACCCCGATTGGCAGCCATTGGGGGAACAGGGTGGAGGCGGCAGTAGCTCTGAAGCGGAGGAGGAGGAGCCGCAGAAGGCATCAACATCGCAACAGGTTCCATCTGCCAGGCCCGTATCTGGCCAAAAATGCGTGGCAAAACCAAAACCAGTTGTAGGACAGTGTGGACATCCGGTTACAGAAGCTCAGTCTGCAATGCCTGAAAAGGTATCCGATAGTAGAAAGAGTGCAGTCTGGCATTTTTTTAAACAACATCCAAATGATCAGCGCAAAGTCATCTCTCAAAAATGTTCAACTACCTTAAGCAGAGGTCAGAATCTTAAAAGTCTAAATACAAGTTGCATGCGTAGACAATTAACCACCATGCATTTGCAAGCCTGGACTAACTATCAAACGTCCCTTAAGGTTGTAGCACCCTCGGCCAATGAAGCTAGTCAGCAACGCTACATCCCTTCCCTCACTGTAAGCCCACCATTTCCCGCACCACCTGCAGTAAATGTGCAGATTTCGTCGCCAGGTCAAAGCAGTCAGGGAATCACCAGTTTCATAGTAGGAAACACTGCATGTAGGGCACCAGCAAGAATACCATCTCCAACCCTCTCTCAGTCTGCCATGTCCACCGGCACCCCCGCTAGCTCCACGATCTGCAGCTCTCCAGTCCAGCTCACCCTACATGAGACTCTCGTTAGGAAAAGGAAGTACTCATCCTCGCATCCGCGTACACAGGGTTTGAACGTCCACATTGCTAGACTAATCTCATTAGAGATGATGCCCTACCGGTTAGTTGAAAGCGAAGCTTTCAAAGCCCTGATGGACTACGCTGTACCACGCTACGAGCTACCCAGTCGACACTTCTTTTCGAGAAAAGCCATCCTAGCCCTCCACCAGCATGTAAAAGACCGCATCGTCCATGCACTCAGGCAATCTGTGAGTACAAAGGTGCACCTGACAACAGATGCATGGACCAGTAAGCATGGCCAGGGACATTACGTGTCCATCAAGGCACACTGGGTTAATGTGGTGGATGCAGGGTCCACAGAGGACAGCAATATTGGGACAGTTCTGCCTAGCCCACGGTCTAGGAAACAGTTGGCTGTAGGCGTTCACCCCCCCTCCTCCTCCTCTTCGTCCTCCTGCAGAAGAGAGAGCTCGTCCACAGACCGCAGTCGCACAACCACTCCATCCGCAGCTGCCACTGTTGCACACGAGGTGTCCCATTATGGGACAGCTAGTGGCAAGTGTCAGCAGGCTGTATTGGCAATGAAGTGTTTGGGCAACAACAGACACACCGCGGAAGTTCTGTCCGAGTTCTTGCAGAAAGAAACTCATTCATGGCTGGGCAGTGTACATCTTGAGGCAGGCAAGGTAGTGAGTGATAACGGAAGGAATTTTTTGGCTGCCATAGCCCTTTCCCAACTGAAACACATTCCTTGCCTGGCTCACACCTTAAACCTGGTGGTGCAGTACTTCCTGAAAAGTTATCCGGGGTTACCCGACCTGCTCCTCAAAGTGCGCAGACTTTGCACGCATATCCGCCGTTCGCCCGTACACTCCAGCCGTATGCAGAACCATCAGCGGTCTTTGAACCTTCCCCAGCATCGCCTAATCATCGACGTTGCAACAAGGTGGAACTCCACACTGCACATGCTTCAGAGACTGTGCGAACAGAGGCGTGCTGTTATGTATTTGTGGGAGGATACACATACACGGGCAGGCAGTTGGATGGCAGACATGGAGTTGTCAGGTGTGCAGTGGTCGAAGGTACAAGACCTGTGTCAAGTCCTTCAGTGTTTTGAGGAATGCACACAGCTGGTTAGTGCAGACAACGCCATAATAAGCATGAGCATCCCCCTAATGCGTCTGCTGATGCAAAGTTTGACGCACATAAAGGAGCAGGCGTCTGCAGCCGAGGAAGAGGATAGCCTTGATGGCAGTCAGCCATTGTCTGGTCAGGGCAGTCTACAGGATGAGGCAGTGGGTGAAGAGGAGGAGGACGCGGAGGATGATGGGGATGAGTATGTTTTGAATGAGGAAGCTTCTCCGGGGCCAATAGAAACTGGTGGCGTTGCAAGGCCGGGTTCAGGTTTTTTGAGGGAGACAAGTGACGTAGATCTGCCTGAAACTGCCCCTCAACCCAGCACAACCGCAGATTTGACAACTGGAACTTTGGCCCACAATGCGGATTATGCCTTACGTATCCTCAAAAGGGACCCACGCATTATTAAAATGATGACCGATGACGATTACTGGTTGGCCTGCCTCCTTGATCCTCGCTATAAAGGCAAATTGCAAAATATCATGCCACATGAGAACCTCGAACAAATATTGGCAACCAAACAAGCAACTCTTGTAGACCGTTTGATTCAGGCATTCCCAGCACACAGCGCTGGTGATGGTTCTCACACGAGCTGCAGGGGGCAACAGGGTAGAGGTGTTAGAGTTGCACAAATCAGAAGTGGCGTTGGATAGAGGGGTTTTCTGATCAGGTTGTGGAGTGATTTCGCAATGACCGCAGACAGGACAGGTACTGCAGCATCAATTCAAAGTGACAGGAGACAACATTTGTCCAGTATGGTTACTAACTATTTTTCATCCCTTATCGATGTTCTCCCTCAACCGTCATTCCCATTTGATTACTGGGCATCCAAAATAGACACCTGGCCTGAATTGGCAGAATGTGCATTGCAGGAGCTTGCTTGCCCAGCAGCTAGTGTGCTATCAGAAAGAGTATTCAGTGCTGCTGGTTCAATATTGACCGAAAAAAGGACTTGTCTGGCTACCCAAAATGTTGATATTCTAACCTTCATTAAAATGAACCACTCATGGATTTCGAATTATTTTGCCCCACCTTTCTCGGCTGACACCTAGCTTTCCTATAAAAAGGTCTCGCTTGTGGACTGGTCTTACTGACTGTTCCAATCTCTTAATTTGCAGCAGCTGTTTGTCCAGCATACGACATGTTTACACCTCCCTAAATGGGCTAACTCCCCCCACGGGGCCGTGGTCTCGCCACTTGGTGCAATCACCCGTGAGAGTGCCGTTTGTCTGAAGAGGTGGGTGTGCCCGTTTTTGGTCAATGGCACTGCCACTGGGTCCCTCATAGTACAATAAAGTGTCTCTGGCGGCGGTGGCACGCAACCAACGTCAGACACACCGTTGTAACATGAGGGGCCCTGGGCCTGTACCGTCGGCCACAAGAGAGTTTCCCCCCACCAGCTCAAACACTGTTCTACCACTAGCAAAATTATCTCTCACAGCTCCACCAATGTTTACTCTATGCGCTGACATCCTTCAATCCCTGGCACTGACAATACCAATTTGTTGACATGTATGATGCTAGTTAAAATAGTCAGGGTCAGTGTCCTATATTGACACCAGTAAATACTTAGCGCCAAATTACTATGTCTGAAACTCAGCAGAGGAGCCCACCCCTGTACCTAAGTATGCCACCCTTTTGTTTTTTGGTTTTGTTGTTTTGCGAGACATTAACATCTATTTATTTTTTGGGAGTACTAACTGAGTCAGACACTCCTTCCAATTGTCCTCCGCTAACCACACCAATGCTGCCTGTGTACCCCTGCAAGATAATTCAAACTGCATTGAGCCTAATTTTTTTTATTTTAGGCCTACTAAGTCTGTCTGCGGTCCCTCCTTCCAATTGTCCTCCACTGACCACACCAATGCTGCCTGTGTCCCCTGCAAGATAATTCAAACTGCTTTGAGCCTATTTTTTACAATTTTAGGCCTACTAAGTCTGTCTGCGGTCCCTCCTTCCATTTGTCCTCTGCTGAGCACACCAATGCCGACCGTGCACCCATGTAACTTTTTTTCATCTTGCAGTGAGCCTACTTTGTGGTGTAAGGCCTACTAGCAGTGTCTGTCTGTGCCACTTAATACAGCTGTTCTCTAAAAAAAAAAAAAAAAAAAAAAAGGCTGATTTTCAGCTTGTCAGAATTATAAAACTGCATTGGGGCCACAAGTTTCGTTGTGGTCTACAAACTGAGTCTTCCGCTCCAAGGTGTTCTCTCTGTTGCCTCTCCCTCGCTTCTATCTTGAAGCTCTTGTTAAGTAGTTGTTGAAACAACACTGCATTAGGCCTACAAGTTGGGTCTGGGTTGTAGAGACGGTGTACGGACTGAGACTGCATACCTGTTTTTGTCTGTTCTTGCCCTTAGTTCTGTTGGATTTTGCCCTTACCCAGAATGGAGTGGCTGGCTTCATGGGGGCCATCTTGTTTCCTTTTGACTTTTGACTTTTTTGTGCAGCAGTCCTCTCCTTGTTATTGCTGCCTGCCATACTTTGCTGAGATTACTGCAGGGAGATAGTAATTGTAGGACAGTCCCTTTTTTTTTGCTTCGTTATATCTCTTCAAGCCACTTTCTGCCACAGAAAATATACTCTAATACAGTGGCCCAGATTTATTCACTAGTCTCCCTGAAGAAAAAAAAAAGGGTGCAGATTAAAATTGGCAAATCTGTATCAGTGGCAGTCCTGTGTGTGGCATCTGTGTGTCATTTTCTGGCACAGAAAACATACAGTCTAACAGTGGGCCTGATTTCTTGCCAATTCTCCCATAAATAAAAAAAAAATAGTGGGAGATTAAGATTGGCAATTTTGCCTCAGTGCCAGTGCTGGGCCAGATTTCTTTTCAATTCTCCCTGAAAAAAGAAATTGTGGGAGATTAAGATTGGCATTTCTGCTTCAGTGCCACTCCTGTGTGTGCCACTTGTCTCAAATTTTGTGCCACATTAAACCTAGTGTGTAATACTGGGCCAGATTTCTTTTCAATTCTCTCTGAAAAAATAAAAATAGTGGGAGATTAAGATTGGCAATTCTGCCTCATTGCCAGTGCTGTGTGTGCCACCTGTCTCAAATTTTGTGCCACATTAAACCTAGTGTGTAATACTGGGCCAGATTTCTTTTCAATTCTCCCTGAAAAAATAAAAATAGTGGGAGATTAAGATTGGCAATTCTGCCTCATTGCCAGTGCTGTGTGTGCCACCTGTCTCAAATTTTGTGCCACATTAAACCTAGTGTGTAATACTGGGCCAGATTTCTTTTAAATTCTCCCTGAAAAAAAAATAGTGGGAGATTAAGATTGGCATTTCTGTTTCAGTGCCAGTCCTGTGTGTGCCACCTGTCTCAAATTTTGTGCCACATTAAACCTAGTGTGTAATACTGGGCCAGATTTCTTTTCAATTCTCCCTAAAAAAAATAGTGGGAGATTAAGATTGGCATTTCTGCTTCAGTGCCAGTCCTGTGTGTGCCACCTGTCTCAAATTGTGTGCCACATTAAACCTAGTGTGTAATACTGGGCCAGATTTCTTTTCAATTCTCCCTGAAGAAAATAATAGTGGGAGATTAAGATTGGCATTTCTGCTTTAGTGCCAGTCCTGTGTGTGCCACCTGTCTCAAATTGTGTGCCACATTAAACCTAATGTGTAATACTGGGCCAGATTTCTTTTCAATTTTCCCTGAAAAAAAAATAGTGGGAGATTAAGATTGGCATTTCTGCTTCAGTGCCACTCCTGTGTCTGCCACCTGTCTCAAATTTTGTGCCACATTAAACCTAGTGTGTAATACTGGGCCAGATTTCTTTTAAATTCTCCCTGAAAAAAAATAGTGGGAGATTAAGATTGGCATTTCTGCTTCAGTGCCACTCCTTTGTGTGCCACCTGTCTCAAATTGTGTGCCACATTAAACCTAGTGTGTAATACTGGGCCAGATTTCTTTTAAATTCTCCCTGAAAAAAAAATAGTGGGAGATTAAGATTGGCATTTCTGCTTCAGTGCCACTCCTGTGTGTGCCACCTGTCTCAAATTCTGTGCCACATTAAACCTAGTGTGTAATACTGGGCCAGATTTCTTTTAAATTCTCCCTAAAAAAAATAGTGGGAGATTAAGATTGGCATTTCTGCTTCAGTGCCAGTCCTGTGTGTGCCACCTGTCTCAAATTGTGTGCCACATTAAACCTAGTGTGTAATACTGGGCCAGATTTCTTTTCAATTCTCCCTGAAGAAAAAAATAGTGGGAGATTAAGATTGGCATTTCTGCTTTAGTGCCAGTCCTGTGTGTGCCACCTGTCTCAAATTGTGTGCCACATTAAACCTAATGTGTAATACTGGGCCAGATTTCTTTTCAATTTTCCCTGAAAAAAAAATAGTGGGAGATTAAGATTGGCATTTCTGCTTCAGTGCCACTCCTGTGTCTGCCACCTGTCTCAAATTTTGTGCCACATTAAACCTAGTGTGTAATACTGGGCCAGATTTCTTTTAAATTCTCCCTAAAAAAAATAGTGGGAGATTAAGATTGGCATTTCTGCTTCAGTGCCACTCCTTTGTGTGCCACCTGTCTCAAATTGTGTGCCACATTAAACCTAGTGTGCAATACTGGGCCAGATTTCTTCTAAATTCTCCCTGAAAAAAAAAATAGTGGGAGATTAAGATTGGCATTTCTGCTTCAGTGCCAGTCCTGTGTGTGCCACCTGTCTCAAATTTTGTGCCACATTAAACCTAGTGTGTAATACTGGGCCAGATTTCTTTTAAATTCTCCCTGGAAAAAAAATAGTGGGAGATTAAGATTGGCATTTCTGCTTTAGTGCCACTCCTGTGTGTGCCACCTGTCTCAAATTTTGTGCCACATTAAACCTAGTGTGTAATACTGGGCCAGATTTATTTTAAATTCTCCCTGAAAAAAAAAATAGTGGGAGATTAAGATTAAGATTGGCATTTCTGCTTCAGTGCCACTCCTGTGTGTGCCACCTGTCTCTAATTTTGTCCCACATTAAACCTAGTGTGTAATACTTGGCCAGTTTTTTTTTTTTTAATTATCCCAGAAAAAAAAATAGTGGGAGATTAAGATTTGCAATTCTGCCTCATTGCCAGTGCTGTGTGTGGCATCTGTCTCTAATTTTGTGCCACAGAACATATACTGTATAAGAGTGGGCCACATTTCTTCAATATTCTCCCAGAAAAAATAAAAAGGGGGAGATTTTTATTGGTAGTGTCTGCATCAGCGTCAGTCCTGTTAGTGGCATATCTGTCTGCCACTGAAACTGTGTACTGTTATACATTGGGCCTGATTTTCCCTGCAGTCTCACCCACCTATAAAGGGATTTATAAATCCAACAGAAGTTTGAGTTCACCTTGTAACTGGTTTTACAGTAACAAATACCGTTAGTTTGGTTACGTTTTTCAAACAATGAGGAAGTCTGGTGGAAGAGGTCGTGGCCGTGGGCGGTCATTGCCAGCTGGTAATGATGGTAGTGGTGGTGGAGCATCAGGTGGTCGTGGGAAAAGCAATATAGCACCTAAGTCTCGAGTTGTTGAGCCAGGTTCGTCGTCTGGCTACACAATGCCTCGAACGCTCCCTTTTCTGGGAGTAGGAAAACCGCTTTTAAAGCCGGAGCAGCAAGAACAAGTTTTGGCTTTCTTTGCTGACTCAGCCTCTAGCTCTTTCGCCTCCTCTTCTGAAACTGCTAAATGTAAAAGCAGCGCGTCGTTAGTGTCTTCACCAAGAACAACAGAGAAGGATGCGTCAGGCGACACAACGGGTTACTCCATGGAGCTCTTTACACATACCGTTCCTGGGTTAGAAAGTGAAACACTTAACAGGCCATGTCCATTACAAGTTGAATCGGACATGGAGTGCACAGATGCACAGCCACAGCCAGATTACTATGCTGTTCCTTTGACTCAGACCAGAACATTGCCCTCGCAGTGTACTGATCCAGAATCAGACCCTGATGAGACTATGGTGCCCCGTCACGAACGCTATACCACCGGCTTACATGGTGACACAGACGAAGTTGCACACGAGATAGAAGAGGAGGTCATAGATGACCCAGTTGTTGACCCCGATTGGCAGCCATTGGGGGAACAGGGTGGAGGCGGCAGTAGCTCTGAAGCGGAGGAGGAGGAGCCGCAGAAGGCATCAACATCGCAACAGGTTCCATCTGCCAGGCCCGTTTCTGGCCAAAAATGCGTGGCAAAACCAAAACCAGTTGTAGGACAGTGTGGACATCCAGTTACAGAAGCTCAGTCTGCAATGCCTGAAAAGGTATCCGATAGTAGAAAGAGTGCAGTCTGGCATTTTTTTAAACAACATCCAAATGATCAGCGCAAAGTCATCTCTCAAAAATGTTCAACTACCTTAAGCAGAGGTCAGAATCTTAAAAGTCTAAATACAAGTTGCATGCGTAGACAATTAACCACCATGCATTTGCAAGCCTGGACTAACTATCAAACGTCCCTTAAGGTTGTAGCACCCTCGGCCAATGAAGCTAGTCAGCAACGCTACATCCCTTCCCTCACTGTAAGCCCACCATTTCCCGCACCACCTGCAGTAAATGTGCAGATTTCGTCGCCAGGTCAAAGCAGTCAGGGAATCACCAGTTTCATAGTAGGAAACACTGCATGTAGGGCACCAGCAAGAATACCATCTCCAACCCTCTCTCAGTCTGCCATGTCCACCGGCACCCCCGCTAGCTCCAGGATCTGCAGCTCTCCAGTCCAGCTCACCCTACATGAGACTCTCGTTAGGAAAAGGAAGTACTCATCCTCGCATCCGCGTACACAGGGTTTGAACGTCCACATTGCTAGACTAATCTCATTAGAGATGATGCCCTACCGGTTAGTTGAAAGCGAAGCTTTCAAAGCCCTGATGGACTACGCTGTACCACGCTACGAGCTACCCAGTCAACACTTCTTTTCGAGAAAAGCCATCCTAGCCCTCCACTAGCATGTAAAAGACCGCATCGTCCATGCACTCAGGCAATCTGTGAGTACAAAGGTGCACCTGACAACAGATGCATGGACCAGTAAGCATGGCCAGGGACGTTACGTGTCCATCAAGGCACACTGGGTTAATGTGGTGGATGCAGGGTCCACAGAGGACAGCAATATTGGGACAGTTCTGCCTAGCCCACGGTCTAGGAAACAGTTGGCTGTAGGCGTCCACCCCCCCTCCTCCTCCTCTTCGTCCTCCTGCAGAAGAGAGAGCTCGTCCACAGACCGCAGTCGCACAACCACTCCATCCGCAGCTGCCACTGTTGCACACGAGGTGTCCCATTATGGGACAGCTAGTGGCAAGCGTCAGCAGGCTGTATTGGCAATGAAGTGTTTGGGCAACAACAGACACACCGCGGAAGTTCTGTCTGAGTTCTTGCAGAAAGAAACTCATTCATGGCTGGGCAGTGTACATCTTGAGGCAGGCAAGGTAGTGAGTGATAACGGAAGGAATTTTATGGCTGCCATAGCCCTTTCCCAACTGAAACACATTCCTTGCCTGGCTCACACCTTAAACCTGGTGGTGCAGTGCTTCCTGAAAAGTTATCCAGGGTTACCCGACCTGCTCCTCAAAGTGCGCAGACTTTGCACGCATATCCGCCGTTCGCCCGTACACTCCAGCCGTATGCAGAACCATCAGCGGTCTTTGAACCTTCCCCAGCATCGCCTAATCATCGACGTTGCAACAAGGTGGAACTCCACACTGCACATGCTTCAGAGACTGTGCGAACAGAGGCGTGCTGTTATGTATTTGTGGGAGGATACACATACACGGGCAGGCAGTTGGATGGCAGACATGGAGTTGTCAGGTGTGCAGTGGTCGAAGGTACAAGACCTGTGTCAAGTCCTTCAGTGTTTTGAGGAATGCACACAGCTGGTTAGTGCAGACAACGCCATAATAAGCATGAGCATCCCCCTAATGCGTCTGCTGATGCAAAGTTTGACGCACATAAAGGAGCAGGCGTCTGCAGCCGAGGAAGAGGATAGCCTTGATGGCAGTCAGCCATTGTCTGGTCAGGGCAGTCTACAGGACGAGGTATTGGGTGAAGAGGAGGAGGACGCGGAGGATGATGGGGATGAGTATGTTTTGAATGAGGAAGCTTCTCCGGGGCCAATAGAAACTGGTGGCGTTGCAAGGCCGGGTTCAGGTTTTTTGAGGGAGACAAGTGACGTAGATCTGCCTGAAACTGCCCCTCAACCCAGCACAACCGCAGATTTGACAACTGGAACTTTGGCCCACATGGCGGATTATGCCTTACGTATCCTCAAAAGGGACCCACGCATTATTAAAATGATGACCGATGACGATTACTGGTTGGCCTGCCTCCTTGATCCTCGCTATAAAGGCAAATTGCAAAATATCATGCCACATGAGAACCTCGAACAAATATTGGCAACCAAACAAGCAACTCTTGTAGACCGTTTGATTCAGGCATTCCCAGCACACAGCGCTGGTGATGGTTCTCACACGAGCTGCAGGGGGCAACAGGGTAGAGGTGTTAGAGTTGCACAAATCAGAAGTGGCGTTGGACAGAGGGGTTTTCTGACCAGGTTGTGGAGTGATTTCGCAATGACCGCAGACAGGACAGGTACTGCAGCATCAATTCAAAGTGACAGGAGACAACATTTGTCCAGTATGGTTACTAACTATTTTTCATCCCTTATCGATGTTCTCCCTCAACCGTCATTCCCATTTGATTACTGGGCATCCAAAATAGACACCTGGCCTGAATTGGCAGAATGTGCATTGCAGGAGCTTGCTTGCCCAGCAGCTAGTGTGCTATCAGAAAGAGTATTCAGTGCTGCTGGTTCAATATTGACCGAAAAAAGGACTCGTCTGGCTACCCAAAATGTTGATATTCTAACCTTCATTAAAATGAACCACTCATGGATTTCGAATTATTTTGCCCCACCTTTCCCGGCTGACACCTAGCTTTCCTATAAAAAGGTCTCGCTTGTGGACTGGTCTTACTGACTGTTCCAATCTCTTAATTTGCAGCAGCTGTTTGTCCAGCATACGACATGTTTACACCTCCCTAAATGGGCTAACTCCCCCCACGGGGCCGTGGTCTCGCCACTTGGTGCAATCACCCGTGAGAGTGCCGTTTGTCTGAAGAGGTGGGTGTGCCCGTTTTTGGTCAATGGCACTGCCACTGGGTCCCTCATAGTACAATAAAGTGTCTCTGGCGGCGGTGGCACGCAACCAACGTCAGACACACCGTTGTAACATGAGGGGCCCTGGGCCTGTACCGTCGGCCACAAGAGAGTTTCCCCCCACCAGCTCAAACACTGTTCTACCACTAGCAAAATTATCTCTCACAGCTCCACCAATGTTTACTCTATGCGCTGACATCCTTCAATGCCTGGCACTGACAATATCAATTTGTTGACATGTATGATGCTAGTTAAAATAGTCAGGGTCAGTGTCCTATATTGACACCAGTAAATACTTAGCGCCAAATTACTATGTCTGAAACTCAGCAGAGGAGCCCACCCCTGTACCTAAGTATGCCACCCTTTTGTTTTTTGGTTTTGTTGTTTTGCGAGACATTAACATCTATTTATTTTTTGGGAGTACTAACTGTGTCAGACACTCCTTCCAATTGTCCTCCGCTGACCACACCAATGCTGCCTGTGTACCCCTGCAAGATAATTCAAACTGCATTGAGCCTATTTTTTTTATTTTAGGCCTACTAAGTCTGTCTGCGGTCCCTCCTTCCAATTGTCCTCCACTGACCACACCAATGCTGCCTGTGTCCCCTGCAAGATAATTCAAACTGCTTTGAGCCTATTTTTTACAATTTTAGGCCTACTAAGTCTGTCTGCGGTCCCTCCTTCCATTTGTCCTCTGCTGAGCACACCAATGCCGACCGTGCACCCATGTAACTTTTTTTCATCTTGCAGTGAGCCTACTTTGTGGTGTAAGGCCTACTAGCAGTGTCTGTCTGTGCCACTTAATACAGCTGTTCTCTAAAAAAAAAAAAAGGCTGATTTTCAGCTTGTCAGAATTATAAAACTGCATTGGGGCCACAAGTTTCGTTGTGGTCTACAAACTGAGTCTTCCGCTCCAAGGTGTTCTCTCTGTTGCCTCTCCCTCGCTTCTATCTTGAAGCTCTTGTTAAGTAGTTGTTGAAACAACACTGCATTAGGCCTACAAGTTGGGCCTGGGTTGTAGAGACGGTGTACGGACTGAGACTGCATACCTGTTTTTGTCTGTTCTTGCCCTTAGTTCTGTTGGATTTTGCCCTTACCCAGAATGGAGTGGCTGGCTTCATGGGGGCCATCTTGTTTCCTTTTGACTTTTGACTTTTTTGTGCAGCAGTCCACTCCTTGTTATTGCTGCCTGCCATACTTTGCTGAGATTACTGCAGGGAGATAGTAATTGTAGGACAGTCCCTTTTTTTTTGCTTCGTTATATCTCTTCAAGCCACTTTCTGCCACAGAAAATATACTCTAATACAGTGGCCCAGATTTATTCACTAGTCTCCCTGAAGAAAAAAAAAAGGGTGCAGATTAAAATTGGCAAATCTGTATCAGTGGCAGTCCTGTGTGTGGCATCTGTGTGTCATTTTCTGGCACAGAAAACATACAGTCTAACAGTGGGCCTGATTTCTTGCCAATTCTCCCATAAATAAAAAAAAAATAGTGGGAGATTAAGATTGGCAATTTTGCCTCAGTGCCAGTGCTGGGCCAGATTTCTTTTCAATTCTCCCTGAAAAAAGAAATTGTGGGAGATTAAGATTGGCATTTCTGCTTCAGTGCCACTCCTGTGTGTGCCACTTGTCTCAAATTTTGTGCCACATTAAACCTAGTGTGTAATACTGGGCCAGATTTCTTTTCAATTCTCTCTGAAAAAATAAAAATAGTGGGAGATTAAGATTGGCAATTCTGCCTCATTGCCAGTGCTGTGTGTGCCACCTGTCTCAAATTTTGTGCCACATTAAACCTAGTGTGTAATACTGGGCCAGATTTCTTTTAAATTCTCCCTGAAAAAAAAATAGTGGGAGATTAAGATTGGCATTTCTGTTTCAGTGCCAGTCCTGTGTGTGCCACCTGTCTCAAATTTTGTGCCACATTAAACCTAGTGTGTAATACTGGTCCAAATTTCTTTTCAATTCTCCCTAAAAAAAATAGTGGGAGATTAAGATTGGCATTTCTGCTTCAGTGCCAGTCCTGTGTGTGCCACCTGTCTCAAATTGTGTGCCACATTAAACCTAGTGTGTAATACTGGGCCAGATTTCTTTTCAATTCTCCCTGAAGAAAAAAATAGTGGGAGATTAAGATTGGCATTTCTGCTTTAGTGCCAGTCCTGTGTGTGCCACCTGTCTCAAATTGTGTGCCACATTAAACCTAATGTGTAATACTGGGCCAGATTTCTTTTCAATTTTCCCTGAAAAAAAAATAGTGGGAGATTAAGATTGGCATTTCTGCTTCAGTGCCACTCCTGTGTCTGCCACCTGTCTCAAATTTTGTGCCACATTAAACCTAGTGTGTAATACTGGGCCAGATTTCTTTTAAATTCTCCCTGAAAAAAAATAGTGGGAGATTAAGATTGGCATTTCTGCTTCAGTGCCACTCCTTTGTGTGCCACCTGTCTCAAATTGTGTGCCACATTAAACCTAGTGTGTAATACTGGGCCAGATTTCTTTTAAATTCTCCCAGAAAAAAAAAATTGTGGGAGATTAAGATTGGCATTTCTGCTTCAGTGCCACTCCTGTGTGTGCCACCTGTCTCAAATTCTGTGCCACATTAAACCTAGTGTGTAATACTGGGCCAGATTTCTTTTAAATTCTCCCTAAAAAAAATAGTGGGAGATTAAGATTGGCATTTCTGCTTCAGTGCCAGTCCTGTGTGTGCCACCTGTCTCAAATTGTGTGCCACATTAAACCTAGTGTGTAATACTGGGCCAGATTTCTTTTCAATTCTCCCTGAAGAAAAAAATAGTGAGAGATTAAGATTGGCATTTCTGCTTTAGTGCCAGTCCTGTGTGTGCCACCTGTCTCAAATTGTGTGCCACATTAAACCTAATGTGTAATACTGGGCCAGATTTCTTTTCAATTTTCCCTGAAAAAAAAATAGTGGGAGATTAAGATTCTCATTTCTGCTTCAGTGCCACTCCTGTGTCTGCCACCTGTCTCAAATTTTGTGCCACATTAAACCTAGTGTGTAATACTGGGCCAGATTTCTTTTAAATTCTCCCTGAAAAAAAATAGTGGGAGATTAAGATTGGCATTTCTGCTTCAGTGCCACTCCTTTGTGTGCCACCTGTCTCAAATTGTGTGCCACATTAAACCTAGTGTGTAATACTGGGCCAGATTTCTTTTAAATTCTCCCTGAAAAAAAAAATAGTGGGAGATTAAGATTGGCATTTCTGCTTCAGTGCCACTCCTGTGTGTGCCACCTGTCTCAAATTCTGTGCCACATTAAACCTAGTGTGTAATACTGGGCCAGATTTCTTTTAAATTCTCCCTGATAAAAAAACAGTGGGAGATTAAGATTGGCATTTCTGCTTCAGTGCCAGTCCTGTGTGTGCCACCTGTCTCAAATTTTGTGCCACATTAAACCTAGTGTGTAATACTGGGCCAGATTTCTTTTAAATTCTCCCTGAAAAAAAATAGTGGGAGATTAAGATTGGCATTTCTGCTTCAGTGCCACTCCTTTGTGTGCCACCTGTCTCAAATTGTGTGCCACATTAAACCTAGTGTGTAATACTGGGCCAGATTTCTTTTAAATTCTCCCTGAAAAAAAAAATAGTGGGAGATTAAGATTGGCATTTCTGCTTCAGTGCCACTCCTGTGTGTGCCACCTGTCTCAAATTCTGTGCCACATTAAACCTAGTGTGTAATACTGGGCCAGATTTCTTTTAAATTCTCCCTAAAAAAAATAGTGGGAGATTAAGATTGGCATTTCTGCTTCAGTGCCAGTCCTGTGTGTGCCACCTGTCTCAAATTGTGTGCCACATTAAACCTAGTGTGTAATACTGGGCCAGATTTCTTTTCAATTCTCCCTGAAGAAAAAAATAGTGGGAGATTAAGATTGGCATTTCTGCTTTAGTGCCAGTCCTGTGTGTGCCACCTGTCTCAAATTGTGTGCCACATTAAACCTAATGTGTAATACTGGGCCAGATTTCTTTTCAATTTTCCCTGAAAAAAAAATAGTGGGAGATTAAGATTCTCATTTCTGCTTCAGTGCCACTCCTGTGTCTGCCACCTGTCTCAAATTTTGTGCCACATTAAACCTAGTGTGTAATACTGGTCCAAATTTCTTTTCAATTCTCCCTAAAAAAAATTGTGGGAGATTAAGATTGGCATTTCTGCTTCAGTGCCACTCCTTTGTGTGCCACCTGTCTCAAATTGTGTGCCACATTAAACCTAGTGTGTAATACTGGGCCAGATTTCTTTTAAATTCTCCCTGAAAAAAAAAATAGTGGGAGATTAAGATTGGCATTTCTGCTTCAGTGCCATTCCTGTGTGTGCCACCTGTCTCAAATTCTGTGCCACATTAAACCTAGTGTGTAATACTGGTCCAAATTTCTTTTCAATTCTCCCTAAAAAAAATAGTGGGAGATTAAGATTGGCATTTCTGCTTCAGTGACAGTCCTGTGTGTGCCACCTGTCTCAAATTGTGTGCCACATTAAACCTAGTGTGTAATACTGGGCCAGATTTCTTTTCAATTCTCCCTGAAGAAAAAAATAGTGGGAGATTAAGATTGGCATTTCTGCTTTAGTGCCAGTCCTGTGTGTGCCACCTGTCTCAAATTGTGTGCCACATTAAACCTAATGTGTAATACTGGGCCAGATTTCTTTTCAATTTTCCCTGAAAAAAAATAGTGGGAGATTAAGATTGGCATTTCTGCTTCAGTGCCACTCCTGTGTCTGCCACCTGTCTCAAATTTTGTGCCACATTAAACCTAGTGTGTAATACTGGGCCAGATTTCTTTTAAATTCTCCCTGAAAAAAAATAGTGGGAGATTAAGATTGGCATTTCTGCTTCAGTGCCACTCCTTTGTGTGCCACCTGTCTCAAATTGTGTGCCACATTAAACCTAGTGTGTAATACTGGGCCAGATTTCTTTTAAATTCTCCCTGAAAAAAAAAATAGTGGGAGATTAAGATTGGCATTTCTGCTTCAGTGCCACTCCTGTGTGTGCCACCTGTCTCAAATTCTGTGCCACATTAAACCTAGTGTGTAATACTGGGCCAGATTTCTTTTAAATTCTCCCTAAAAAAAATAGTGGGAGATTAAGATTGGCATTTCTGCTTCAGTGCCAGTCCTGTGTGTGCCACCTGTCTCAAATTGTGTGCCACATTAAACCTAGTGTGTAATACTGGGCCAGATTTCTTTTCAATTCTCCCTGAAGAAAAAAATAGTGGGAGATTAAGATTGGCATTTCTGCTTTAGTGCCAGTCCTGTGTGTGCCACCTGTCTCAAATTGTGTGCCACATTAAACCTAATGTGTAATACTGGGCCAGATTTCTTTTCAATTTTCCCTGAAAAAAAAATAGTGGGAGATTAAGATTGGCATTTCTGCTTCAGTGCCACTCCTGTGTGTGCCACCTGTCTCAAATTCTGTGCCACATTAAACCTAGTGTGTAATACTGGGCCAGATTTCTTTTAAATTCTCCCTAAAAAAAATAGTGGGAGATTAAGATTGGCATTTCTGCTTCAGTGCCAGTCCTGTGTGTGCCACCTGTCTCAAATTGTGTGCCACATTAAACCTAGTGTGTAATACTGGGCCAGATTTCTTTTCAATTCTCCCTGAAGAAAAAAATAGTGGGAGATTAAGATTGGC
Source organism: Ranitomeya imitator (assembly GCF_032444005.1). Classification (NCBI taxonomy): domain Eukaryota; kingdom Metazoa; phylum Chordata; class Amphibia; order Anura; family Dendrobatidae; genus Ranitomeya; species Ranitomeya imitator. The sequence goes on along the minus strand of NC_091283.1, from coordinate 59,857,862 downwards.
ATTTCTGCTTTAGTGCCAGTCCTGTGTGTGCCACCTGTCTCAAATTGTGTGCCACATTAAACCTAATGTGTAATACTGGGCCAGATTTCTTTTCAATTTTCCCTGAAAAAAAAATAGTGGGAGATTAAGATTCTCATTTCTGCTTCAGTGCCACTCCTGTGTCTGCCACCTGTCTCAAATTTTGTGCCACATTAAACCTAGTGTGTAATACTGGTCCAAATTTCTTTTCAATTCTCCCTAAAAAAAATAGTGGGAGATTAAGATTGGCATTTCTGCTTCAGTGCCACTCCTTTGTGTGCCACCTGTCTCAAATTGTGTGCCACATTAAACCTAGTGTGTAATACTGGGCCAGATTTCTTTTAAATTCTCCCTGAAAAAAAAAATAGTGGGAGATTAAGATTGGCATTTCTGCTTCAGTGCCACTCCTGTGTGTGCCACCTGTCTCAAATTCTGTGCCACATTAAACCTAGTGTGTAATACTGGTCCAAATTTCTTTTCAATTCTCCCTAAAAAAAATAGTGGGAGATTAAGATTGGCATTTCTGCTTCAGTGACAGTCCTGTGTGTGCCACCTGTCTCAAATTGTGTGCCACATTAAACCTAGTGTGTAATACTGGGCCAGATTTCTTTTCAATTCTCCCTGAAGAAAAAAATAGTGGGAGATTAAGATTGGCATTTCTGCTTTAGTGCCAGTCCTGTGTGTGCCACCTGTCTCAAATTGTGTGCCACATTAAACCTAATGTGTAATACTGGGCCAGATTTCTTTTCAATTTTCCCTGAAAAAAAATAGTGGGAGATTAAGATTGGCATTTCTGCTTCAGTGCCACTCCTGTGTCTGCCACCTGTCTCAAATTTTGTGCCACATTAAACCTAGTGTGTAATACTGGGCCAGATTTCTTTTAAATTCTCCCTGAAAAAAAATAGTGGGAGATTAAGATTGGCATTTCTGCTTCAGTGCCACTCCTTTGTGTGCCACCTGTCTCAAATTGTGTGCCACATTAAACCTAGTGTGTAATACTGGGCCAGATTTCTTTTAAATTCTCCCTGAAAAAAAAAATAGTGGGAGATTAAGATTGGCATTTCTGCTTCAGTGCCACTCCTGTGTGTGCCACCTGTCTCAAATTCTGTGCCACATTAAACCTAGTGTGTAATACTGGGCCAGATTTCTTTTAAATTCTCCCTAAAAAAAATAGTGGGAGATTAAGATTGGCATTTCTGCTTCAGTGCCAGTCCTGTGTGTGCCACCTGTCTCAAATTGTGTGCCACATTAAACCTAGTGTGTAATACTGGGCCAGATTTCTTTTCAATTCTCCCTGAAGAAAAAAATAGTGGGAGATTAAGATTGGCATTTCTGCTTTAGTGCCAGTCCTGTGTGTGCCACCTGTCTCAAATTGTGTGCCACATTAAACCTAATGTGTAATACTGGGCCAGATTTCTTTTCAATTTTCCCTGAAAAAAAAATAGTGGGAGATTAAGATTCTCATTTCTGCTTCAGTGCCACTCCTGTGTCTGCCACCTGTCTCAAATTTTGTGCCACATTAAACCTAGTGTGTAATACTGGGCCAGATTTCTTTTAAATTCTCCCTGAAAAAAAATAGTGGGAGATTAAGATTGGCATTTCTGCTTCAGTGCCACTCCTTTGTGTGCCACCTGTCTCAAATTGTGTGCCACATTAAACCTAGTGTGTAATACTGGGCCAGATTTCTTTTAAATTCTCCCTGAAAAAAAAAATTGTGGGAGATTAAGATTGGCATTTCTGCTTCAGTGCCACTCCTGTGTGTGCCACCTGTCTCAAATTCTGTGCCACATTAAACCTAGTGTGTAATACTGGGCCAGATTTCTTTTAAATTCTCCCTGATAAAAAAACAGTGGGAGATTAAGATTGGCATTACTGCTTCAGTGCCAGTCCTGTGTGTGCCACCTGTCTCAAATTTTGTGCCACATTAAACCTAGTGTGTAATACTGGGCCAGATTTCTTTTAAATTCTCCCTGGAAAAAAAATAGTGGGAGATTAAGATTGGCATTTCTGCTTTAGTGCCACTCCTGTGTGTGCCACCTGTCTCAAATTTTGTGCCACATTAAACCTAGTGTGTAATACTGGGCCAGATTTCTTTTAAATTCTCCCTGAAAAAAAAAATAGTGGGAGATTAAGATTAAGATTGGCATTTCTGCTTCAGTGCCACTCCTGTGTGTGCCACATGTCTCTAATTTTGTCTCACATTAAACCTAGTGTGTAATACTGGGCCAGTTTTTTTTTTTAATTATCCCAGAAAAAAAAATAGTGGGAGATTAAGATTGGCAATTCTGCCTCATTGCCAGTGCTGTGTGTGGCATCTGTCTCTAATTTTGTGCCACAGAACATATACTGTATAAGAGTGGGCCACATTTCTTCAATATTCTCCCAGAAAAAATAAAAAGGGGGAGATTTTTATTGGTAGTGTCTGCATCAGCGTCAGTCCTGTTAGTGGCATATCTGTCTGCCACTGAAACTGTGTACTGTTATACATTGGGCCTGATTTTCCCTGCAGTCTCACCCACCTATAAAGGGATTTATAAATCCAACAGAAGTTTGAGTTCACCTTGTAACTGGTTTTACAGTAACAAATACCGTTAGTTTGGTTACGTTTTTCAAACAATGAGGAAGTCTGGTGGAAGAGGTCGTGGCCGTGGGCGGTCATTGCCAGCTGGTAATGATGGTAGTGGTGGTGGAGCATCAGGTGGTCGTGGGAAAAGCAATATAGCACCTAAGTCTCAAGTTGTTGAGCCAGGTTCGTCGTCTGGCTACACAATGCCTCGAACGCTCCCTTTTCTGGGAGTAGGAAAACCGCTTTTAAAGCCGGAGCAGCAAGAACAAGTTTTGGCTTTCTTTGCTGACTCAGCCTCTAGCTCTTTCGCCTCCTCTTCTGAAACTGCTAAATGTAAAAGCAGCGCGTCGTTAGTGTCTTCACCAAGAACAACAGAGAAGGATGCGTCAGGCGACACAACGGGTTACTCCATGGAGCTCTTTACACATACCGTTCCTGGGTTAGAAAGTGAAACACTTAACAGGCCATGCCCTTTACAAGTTGAATCGGACATGGAGTGCACAGATGCACAGCCACAGCCAGATTACTATGCTGTTCCTTTGACTCAGACCAGAACATTGCCCTCGCAGTGTACTGATCCAGAATCAGACCCTGATGAGACTATGGTGCCCCGTCACGAACGCTATACCACCGGCTTACATGGTGACACAGACGAAGTTGCACACGAGATAGAAGAGGAGGTCATAGATGACCCAGTTGTTGACTCCGATTGGCAGCCATTGGGGGAACAGGGTGGAGGCGGCAGTAGCTCTGAAGCGGAGGAGGAGGAGCCGCAGAAGGCATCAACATCGCAACAGGTTCCATCTGCCAGGCCCGTATCTGGCCAAAAATGCGTGGCAAAACCAAAACCAGTTGAGGACAGCGTGGACATCCGGTTACAGAAGCTCAGTCTGCAATGCCTGAAAAGGTATCCGATAGTAGAAAGAGTGCAGTCTGGCATTTTTTTAAACAACATCCAAATGATCAGCGCAAAGTCATCTCTCAAAAATGTTCAACTACCTTAAGCAGAGGTCAGAATCTTAAAAGTCTAAATACAAGTTGCATGCGTAGACAATTAACCACCATGCATTTGCAAGCCTGGACTAACTATCAAACGTCCCTTAAGGTTGTAGCACCCTCGGCCAATGAAGCTAGTCAGCAACGCTACATCCCTTCCCTCACTGTAAGCCCACCATTTCCCGCACCACCTGCAGTAAATGTGCAGATTTCGTCGCCAGGTCAAAGCAGTCAGGGAATCACCAGTTTCATAGTAGGAAACACTGCATGTAGGGCACCAGCAAGAATACCATCTCCAACCCTCTCTCAGTCTGCCATGTCCACCGGCACCCCCGCTAGCTCCACGATCTGCAGCTCTCCAGTCCAGCTCACCCTACATGAGACTCTCGTTAGGAAAAGGAAGTACTCATCCTCACATCCGCGTACACAGGGTTTGAACGTCCACATTGCTAGACTAATCTCATTAGAGATGATGCCCTACCGGTTAGTTGAAAGCGAAGCTTTCAAAGCTCTGATGGACTACCCTGTACCACGCTACGAGCTACCCAGTCGACACTTCTTTTCGAGAAAAGCCATCCTAGCCCTCCACCAGCATGTAAAAGACCGCATCGTCCATGCACTCAGGCAATCTGTGAGTACAAAGGTGCACCTGACAACAGATGCATGGACCAGTAAGCATGGCCAGGGACGTTACGTGTCCATCAAGGCACACTGGGTTAATGTGGTGGATGCAGGGTCCACAGAGGACAGCAATATTGGGACAGTTCTGCCTAGCCCACGGTCTAGGAAACAGTTGGCTGTAGGCGTTCACCCCCCCTCCTCCTCCTCTTCGTCCTCCTGCAGAAGAGAGAGCTCGTCCACAGACCGCAGTCGCACAACCACTCCATCCGCAGCTGCCACTGTTGCACACGAGGTGTCCCATTATGGGACAGCTAGTGGCAAGTGTCAGCAGGCTGTATTGGCAATGAAGTGTTTGGGCAACAACAGACACACCGCGGAAGTTCTGTCCGAGTTCTTGCAGAAAGAAACTCATTCATGGCTGGGCAGTGTACATCTTGAGGCAGGCAAGGTAGTGAGTGATAACGGAAGGAATTTTATGGCTGCCATAGCCCTTTCCCAACTGAAACACATTCCTTGCCTGGCTCACACCTTAAACCTGGTGGTGCAGTGCTTCCTGAAAAGTTATCCAGGGTTACCCGACCTGCTCCTCAAAGTGCGCAGACTTTGCACGCATATCCGCCGTTCGCCCGTACACTCCAGCCGTATGCAGAACCATCAGCGGTCTTTGAACCTTCCCCAGCATCGCCTAATCATCGACGTTGCAACAAGGTGGAACTCCACACTGCACATGCTTCAGAGACTGTGCGAACAGAGGCGTGCTGTTATGTATTTGTGGGAGGATACACATACACGGGCAGGCAGTTGGATGGCAGACATGGAGTTGTCAGGTGTGCAGTGGTCGAAGGTAGAAGACCTGTGTCAAGTCCTTCAGTGTTTTGAGGAATGCACACAGCTGGTTAGTGCAGACAACGCCATAATAAGCATGAGCATCCCCCTAATGCGTCTGCTGATGCAAAGTTTGACGCACATAAAGGAGCAGGCGTCTGCAGCCGAGGAAGAGGATAGCCTTGATGGCAGTCAGCCATTGTCTGGTCAGGGCAGTCTACAGGACGAGGTAGTGGGTGAAGAGGAGGAGGACGCGGAGGATGATGGGGATGAGTATGTTTTGAATGAGGAAGCTTCTCCGGGGCCAATAGAAACTGGTGGCGTTGCAAGGCCGGGTTCAGGTTTTTTGAGGGAGACAAGTGACGTAGATCTGCCTGAAACTGCCCCTCAACCCAGCACAACCGCAGATTTGACAACTGGAACTTTGGCCCACAATGCGGATTATGCCTTATGTATCCTCAAAAGGGACCCACGCATTATTAAAATGATGACCGATGACGATTACTGGTTGGCCTGCCTCCTTGATCCTCGCTATAAAGGCAAATTGCAAAATATCATGCCACATGAGAACCTCGAACAAATATTGGCAACCAAACAAGCAACTCTTGTAGACCGTTTGATTCAGGCATTCCCAGCACACAGCGCTGGTGATGGTTCTCACACGAGCTGCAGGGGGCAACAGGGTAGAGGTGTTAGAGTTGCACAAATCAGAAGTGGCGTTGGACAGAGGGGTTTTCTGACCAGGTTGTGGAGTGATTTCGCAATGACCGCAGACAGGACAGGTACTGCAGCATCAATTCAAAGTGACAGGAGACAACATTTGTCCAGTATGGTTACTAACTATTTTTCATCCCTTATCGATGTTCTCCCTCAACCGTCATTCCCATTTGATTACTGGGCATCCAAAATAGACACCTGGCCTGAATTGGCAGAATGTGCATTGCAGGAGCTTGCTTGCCCAGCAGCTAGTGTGCTATCAGAAAGAGTATTCAGTGCTGCTGGTTCAATATTGACCGAAAAAAGGACTCGTCTGGCTACCCAAAATGTTGATATTCTAACCTTCATTAAAATGAACCACTCATGGATTTCGAATTATTTTGCCCCACCTTTCCCGGCTGACACCTAGCTTTCCTATAAAAAGGTCTCGCTTGTGGACTGGTCTTACTGACTGTTCCAATCTCTTAATTTGCAGCAGCTGTTTGTCCAGCATACGACATGTTTACACCTCCCTAAATGGGCTAACTCCCCCCACGGGGCCGTGGTCTCGCCACTTGGTGCAATCACCCGTGAGAGTGCCGTTTGTCTGAAGAGGTGGGTGTGCCCGTTTTTGGTCAATGGCACTGCCACTGGGTCCCTCATAGTACAATAAAGTGTCTCTGGCGGCGGTGGCACGCAACCAACGTCAGACACACCGTTGTAACATGAGGGGCCCTGGGCCTGTACCGTCGGCCACAAGAGAGTTTCCCCCCACCAGCTCAAACACTGTTCTACCACTAGCAAAATTATCTCTCACAGCTCCACCAATGTTTACTCTATGCGCTGACATCCTTCAATGCCTGGCACTGACAATACCAATTTGTTGACATGTATGATGCTAGTTAAAATAGTCAGGGTCAGTGTCCTATATTGACACCAGTAAATACTTAGCGCCAAATTACTATGTCTGAAACTCAGCAGAGGAGCCCACCCCTGTACCTAAGTATGCCACCCTTTTGTTTTTTGGTTTTGTTGTTTTGCGAGACATTAACATCTATTTATTTTTTGGGAGTACTAACTGTGTCAGACACTCCTTCCAATTGTCCTCCGCTGACCACACCAATGCTGCCTGTGTACCCCTGCAAGATAATTCAAACTGCATTGAGCCTAATTTTTTTTATTTTAGGCCTACTAAGTCTGTCTGCGGTCCCTCCTTCCAATTGTCCTCCACTGACCACACCAATGCTGCCTGTGTCCCCTGCAAGATATTTCAAACTGCTTTGAGCCTATTTTTTACAATTTTAGGCCTACTAAGTCTGTCTGCGGTCCCTCCTTCCATTTGTCCTCCGCTGAGCACACCAATGCCGACCGTGCACCCATGTAACTTTTTTTTCATCTTGCAGTGAGCCTACTTTGTGGTGTAAGGCCTACTAGCAGTGTCTGTCTGTGCCACTTAATACAGCTGTTCTCTAAAAAAAAAAAAAAGGCTGATTTTCAGCTTGTCAGAATTATAAAACTGCATTGGGGCCACAAGTTTCGTTGTGGTCTACAAACTGAGTCTTCCGCTCCAAGGTGTTCTCTCTGTTGCCTCTCCCTCGCTTCTATCTTGAAGCTCTTGTTAAGTAGTTGTTGAAACAACACTGCATTAGGCCTACAAGTTGGGTCTGGGTTGTAGAGACGGTGTACGGACTGAGACTGCATACCTGTTTTTGTCTGTTCTTGCCCTTAGTTCTGTTGGATTTTGCCCTTACCCAGAATGGAGTGGCTGGCTTCATGGGGGCCATCTTGTTTCCTGTCTGATACTCCTTGTTTCCTGTCTGCTGCATATATAAAGGAACTCTGCACACTATACCTTGCTTGTGTATCTTGTATCTCACTTGCTGCCAAGCTCAAGGACTTGCAACCTGCTTGTTCTTCTACTCCTTGGGATACCCCGCTTGCTTCTGGATCTACATACCACCGGAAAGACTCTGTTACTCTTCACCTGCTCTGCACCCACCTCTGCTACGGTCTGCCTCTCTGCTAGGAGCCAGCCCAGGCTCTGACCTCTGGATACTGCATTGCTGGACTTGTACTTGCACCCTCGGTCTGTACCTCTAATATCTGCATATTCTTGAGACTGTTTACTTGCTTATCTGTAAAGCTGCAGTTTGCATCAGTTATCTGAAGTTCATCATCTTCCTACAATATATATATATCTTGAACTGTGATATACCGTGTTTGTCGTCATTCTGACTCACGTCATAGGTCTCCATAGAACATTAGCATAATCTTTATTGCAGAATACACAAGCCTCAAAAGAAATGGAGATCACTTGGTCAGATTCTATGGAGGCGCGGGTGAAAAAGCTGTGCTCATTTGTCACAGGACTGCATGCGGAGCTTCAGGCAATTAAGACAAAGCTGGGGGCATTGGAGTCTCAAACTAATCACAATGCAAATGTGGCTGATACATCTATCCAGTCTCTAGCCACTCGCCTCTCAAATGTGGAGACTACAGCTGTAGCTGCGGTTCCAGCCCCAGTTCCAAGTCCAGCTCCGGGTTCGGTTTTTCCCAAACTCCCACCATTCAGGTTTGGTGGAGAAAGAGAGAAATTCCGTGGGTTTCTGAATCAGTGTCAGTTATATTTTTCAGCACGTGCAGCTCAGTTCCCAACTTAACGGGACAAGGTGATAACCATGATAATGTTGTGGACAAAGAAAGCCTTAGCCTGGGCTAATCCTCAGATTGAAACCAATGATGCATGTTTAAATTCTCTGAATGACTTTATTACTGCCATGTGTCAGATGTTTAATGACCCCAACCGAAACCTCACTGCAGAGGCTGCTTTATTAACACTTCGTCAAGGAAAGCATCCTGTCGTGGAATATGCTATGGAATTTCAGAGGTGGGTGCTGGACACTACATGGTGTGACTCAGCAAAATATGCAGTATTCAGGAGGGGTTTGTCTGCTACTATTAAGGATGAATTGGCTCGGGGTGAATCACCTACTAATCTGACTGACTTTATAAATCATTGTATCCGGATAGATATTCGTCTCACCGAGCGCCGGCAAGAGAAGTGGGCGGAAGCCAACCGTAATAACCCAATATTCCTCCCATCCTCCTCCAGGGAAACTCAAAACAGGTTGTCTTCTCCAGCAGAGCCTGAACCTATGCAGGTTGATGCGGTTCGGAGGAGTACCATCGATGCACGCAAGGAACATCGCTTCAGAGAAAATTTATGTTTCTACTGTGGAAAATCGGGTCACTACATCTCGGTCTGTCCGGGAAAAAATCGCAAGTCCGCAGCTGCGGTAATTGAATGTGACTTTTCCAATGTCTCTTCTGTATGCTCTCAGTCAATTTCTTGCGCGAAAGTGATGTCAGATGAAAATCCAGACTTTCCTGATTGTAGTTCAGTAGCATCGTCACCTGTGGGTGGGGAGGTATTTTCAATAAGTTCTGCTACGTCAATCTCAGGCGACATCAGAAAAGACTCACTTTGTACTATTCCCATTAAGATCTGGGTGCATTCCTGTTGGGTTACTAGTACAGCCATGATTGACTCTGGGGCTAGCGGCAATTGCATGGACATTGCATTCGCTAAAAAACATGGTATACACTCGCAGAAGAGACGTTCACCGGTGTTAAAGGGAACCTGTCACCTGAATTTGGCGGGACTGGTTTTGGGTCATATGGGCGGAGTTTTTGGGTGTTTGATTCACCCTTTCCTTATCCGCTGGCTGCATGATGGCCGCAATATTGGATTGAAGTTCATTCTCTGTCCTCCATAGTACACGCCTGCGCAAGGCAATCTTGCCTTGTGCAGGCGTTTACTACGGAGGACAGAGAATGAACTTCAATCCAATATTTCAGCCAGCATGCAGCCAGCAGGTAAGGAAAGGGTGAATCAAACACCCGAAAACTCCGCCCATATGACCCAAAACCAGTCCCGCCAAATTCAGGTGACAGGTTCCCTTTAATGGAGACCGTAGATGGGTCTCCGTTGGTATCTGGGCCGGTGGAGTTTGAAACAACACCTCTGAAAATTCGTATGGGAGCAGATCATTCTGAAAAACTGTCATTTTTGCTAATTTCCTCTCCTCACTTCCCTATAATTCTAGGGTTACCATGGTTACAGCGGCAAAATCCCACTATTGATTGGAAGACGAAAGAATTGCAGTTTCCAAGTAAACAGACATCATCTGGAGAATTAACTTCAGTCAGGTCAGCAATTACAGTTGAGTTAAAATTACCAATTGAATATCAAGATTTTGCGGATGTATGTGATAAAAAAATGCAGACAAATTGCCACCGCACCGACCATATGACTGCCCTGTGGAACTACTCCCTGGTGCCGCGATTCCATTTGGGAATATTTATCCCTTGTCTGGACCTGAATTAAAAACTCTTAAAGAGTATATTGACGAGAACTTAGCGAAGGGATTTATACGACCATCTTCCTCCCCAGCAGGTGCCCCAATCTTCTTTGTCAAAAAGAAGGATGGCTCTCTCTGCCCGTGTATTGACTACCGTGAACTTAACAAGGTTACTATTAGAAACTCTTATCCACTTCCACTAATTCCGGAATTACTCGAGAGGGTGCGACACGCCAAGGTCTTCACAAAATTAGATCTCCGTGATGCCTACAATTTAGTACGGATTCGCCCCAGGGACAAGTGGAAAACAGCTTTCCGATCACGTTATGGACATTTTGAGTATCTTGTTATGTCTTTTGGTCTACGCAATGCACCGGCTACATTCCAACATCTGGCAAATGATATTTTTAGGGACATACTCGATATTTTTGTTGTGATTTATTTGGATGACATTTTGATTTTTTCCAGCAATATCGGGGATCATCAGCGGCACGTGAGAATGGTTCTGGATCGTTTACGGCAAATCCATTTATTCATCAAACTGGAGAAATGTGAGTTTCACAAAACGGAAATACAATTTCTGGGCTATGTTATTTCTCCCCAGGACCTCAGCATGGATACGAGCAAGACACAAGCTATTCAAGAGTGGCCAATTCCCAGGTCTGTGAAGGAGGTCCAACGATTCATTGGATTCGCCAATTTTTACAGGCGGTTCATTAAAAACTTTTCGGAGATCATCGCACCCATCACTCAATTGACTCGGAAGAGAACGCCGTTTGTTTGGTCACCACAGGCACTACTAGCATTTTCTAAATTGAAGGCTAAATTTACTTCGGCCCCTATTCTCGTGCATCCAGACCCAGATCGGGCCTTCATAGTGGAAGTCGACGCCTCGGACTGTGCTATAGGGGCCATACTCTCGCAGAGAACAGGTGAGAAAGATCTTCTACACCCTTGTGCTTTTCTCTCCCAAAAGTTGTCACCTGCAGAAAAGAATTACGATGTTGGGAATAAAGAGTTGTTGGCAATTATAGCCGCATTCAAAGAATGGAGGCATCTGCTACAGGGAGCATCCCAACAGACTGTTGTGCTCACGGATCACCGAAATCTTGAATTCATGAGGTCGGCGAGGTGTCTAAAACCCAGACAAGCTCGGTGGAATCTGTTTCTTAACCAATTTGATTTCATTATTTCCTATAGACCAGGTTCTCACAATGGGAAGGCCGACGCTCTATCCAGGATTCATTCGGATGACGTAACCTCAGCTTCGCCTTCAAGGACCATACTATCAGAACGAAACTTTGTAAGTGTGCTGCATAGTCAAGATCTATTAAAGGATATTAAGGAGGCCTATGCCACAGATTCACTTCTAATTCAACCACCTAATCAGGCAAATTTAACTTTGAAAAATGGCCTTTGGTTTCAGAGACAACGTCTGTATGTCCCGGAAACAATGAAATTAAGAGTATTGAAACTGATGCATGACTCTAAGATCGCCGGTCATAGGGGAGTTCAGAAAACTCAAGAATTTGTGTCTCGTTTCTTTTGGTGGCCAACTTTCCAAAAAGACGTGCGACTGTACGTGTCGTCATGTGAGGTATGTGCCAGATCAAAAGTTCCTCGCTCTTCGCCTACTGGACTATTGCAACCTCTTCCTATCCCATCTCTTCCCTGGGGGTCTATATCAATGGACTTTATCATAGAGTTGCCTACATCCCAAGGGAAGTGCACGATTTTAGTAGTAGTTGACCGATTAACCAAAGCTGCTCATTTTATTCCTTGTGCCGGGTTACCGACGGCCAAACAGACTGCGGATCTTATCGTACAAAATATTTTTCGATTACATGGAGTCCCGGATGAAGTAATATCTGATCGAGGGGTCCAATTTACTTCAAAATTTTGGCAAAGTTTTTGTGCTGCTCTGGACATCAAGGTAAATTTGTCATCTGCTTTCCATCCGCAGTCTAATGGCCAAACTGAACGGTCCAATCAAACTTTGGAGCAATATCTGCGTTGCTATGTGTGTCACTTACAGGATGATTGGGTGAGTCTGCTTCCGCTGGCTGAATTCACATACAATAACTCACAGAGTGCATCCACCAAAATGTCTCCATTTTTTGCTAATAAGGGATATCATCCCAGCATTCTTCCTCGACTTCCGATAGACATGTCTGTACCTGCGGTAGCCCACCGCATTTCGTCTCTGCAACGGAATCTGGAGGTTCTGAATCAGACGCTGGCCACAGCACAAGAAAGATACAAGAAGGCAGCAGACAGATTCCGTAAACCAGTACCCACATACAAGGTAGGAGACATGGTCTGGCTCTCAACAAAGAACTTGAAACTCAGAGTTCCAACATCTAAATTGGGGCAAAAATATGTTGGTCCGTACAAGATCAGTAGCATAGTGAGTTCTGTAGCATGCCGACTCAAGTTGCCTAATTTTTTAAAAATGCATCCTGTCTTTCATGTTTCCCTGCTTAAACCGGTAGTGGCAAATCCTTTCTCCAGGCGCACATCTGCTCCTCCTGATCCAATTCTCATAGATTGGCAGGAGGAATTCATCGTGGAGAAGATCATCGATTCTCGGATTCATAGGGGACGACTTCAGTATCTGGTAAAGTGGTAAGGATATTCGTCTGAGGAGAATTCCTGGGAACCTCTAGAAAATATTCATGCTCCTCGTCTGATCAGACAGTTCCACATCAGATATCCCAATAAACCAGATATAAGAACGTCCAGAGGACATCTTTAAAGAGGAGAGTAATGTAAGGACTGAGACTGCATACCTGTTTTTGTCTGTTCTTGCCCTTAGTTCTGTTGGATTTTGCCCTTACCCAAGATGGAGTGGCTGGCTTCATGGGGGCCATCTTGTTTCCTGTCTGATACTCCTTGTTTCCTGTCTGCTGCATATATAAAGGAACTCTGCACACTATACCTTGCTTGTGTATCTTGTATCTCACTTGCTGCCAAGCTCAAGGACTTGCAACCTGCTTGTTCTTCTACTCCTTGGGATACCCCGCTTGCTTCTGGATCTACATACCACCGGAAAGACTCTGTTACTCTTCATCTGCTCTGCACCCACCTCTGCTACGGTCTGCCTCTCTGCTAGGAGCCAGCCCAGGCTCTGACCTCTGGATACTGCATTGCTGGACTTGTACTTGCACCCTCGGTCTGTACCTCTAATATCTGCATATTCTTGAGACTGTTTACTTGCTTATCTGTAAAGCTGCAGTTTGCATCAGTTATCTGAAGTTCATCATCTTCCTACAATATATATATATATATATCTTGAACTGTGATATACCGTGTTTGTCGTCATTCTGACTCACGTCATCGGTCTCCATAGAACATTAGCATAATCTTTATTACAGACGGTGTCTGTTAGGGTTGGCGGAACGCACCAAATATATAATTTATTAAATGGAATTGGTGCGTTCGCAACCCGGGATCCACCGTGCAGGAAAGCACCTGCTGCTAAATAATGGCGGCTCTATATGGCGGTATATACCAACTCTGTTAGCTTCACAGAGTAACCGCGAGAGGAAAGCTCTGTGCCCTGTTAGACTTTCACAGAGGCACAGGCCAACTACCCAGATGTGAGCAGTGAGTGGTCATGCATGCATACAAAACTCCTCGCCGGAGATGCCAGCATTCTAGGGGCTTATTTCAGCCGGGTCCCTGAACACATTCAAACACATGACCACATTGGCGCAAAGCATATAGCATAAGACAATACTAGCGCATGGCTGTGCGGTCATGCGCAGTTTATATAGTTGCAGCACAGGAAGCTGCTACTGAAGTTTTTGCCCTTTCAGGACCTTCCAGAAGGACCAATGGAAAGTGCTGCAGTACCTGAGCATGTTTTGCCCTTTCAGGACCTTCCAGAAGGACCAATGGAATGTACTGCAGCACCTGAGCATGTGACCGAACATGTGGCCCTCGACCTTCAATGGGAGACCCTGCCCTGGGCATGCTCAGTGTGAGTAAACAAGGACTTAGTCCCAGAGAGGCTCGCTGGCCGCAGATCAGTGCAAGGTACCATAGGAAAGCCAGAAAAGGCAGTAGTGACCCTATGCACCGAATCAGCCCCAGCGAGACGCTGGGAGCGATGTCTCCGCTGAGCAGAGCCCACTGCGGCCGATACCGAATGGGAGACCGCAGCAGACACGGATCGAGATTCCCCCTGTGCAGCAGAGGAAACTCGACTCCTAACAGTGTCTGCCACTCCAAGGTGTTCTCCTGGTTGCTTTTCCTGAGCTTCAATCTTCAGGCTCTTGTTAAATAGTTTTTTAATCGAACAACTGCAGTGGGGCTACTAGTTTGGTTAGGGCCTACTAACAGTGTCTGCCGCTCCAAGGTGTTCTCCTGGTTGCCTTTTCAGAGCTTCAATCTTCAGGCTCTTGTTAAATAGTTTCTTAATCGAACAACTGCAGTGCGGCTACTAGTTTGGTTGGGGCCTTCTAACGGTGTATGCTGTTGTGAATTCTGTGGCTGAATTCACTCCTGTGGTCACTCCGTGAGTCGGTGCAGGGGTCTTTTTTCACACTCTGCGTGGTCTTTTTGTAGTTTTTGTGCTGACCGCAAAGATACCTTTCCTATCCTCAGTCTGTTTACTAAGTCTGGCCTCCTTTGCTGAAACCTGTTTCATTTCTGTGTTTGTGACTTTCATCTTAACTCACAGTCAATATATGTGGGGGGCTGCCTTTTCCTTTGGGGAATTTCTCTGAGGCAAGGTAGGCTTTATTTTCTATCTCTAGGGCTAGTTAGCTCTTAGGCTGTGAAGAGGCGTCTAGGCAGAGTTAGGTACGCTCCACGGCTATTTCTAGTGTGTGTGATAGGATTAGGGGTTGCGGTCAGCAGAGCTCCCACTTCCCAGAGCTTGTCCTGTGTTAGTTTAACCATCAGGTCGTTTTGGGTGCTCCTAACCACCAGGTCCATAACACTCTCCCTAGCTTCTATCTTCAAGCTCTTGTTAAATAGTTGTTGAAACAACACTGCATTTGGCCTACAAGTTGGGTCTGGGTTGTAGGGACGGTGTCTGCCGCTCCAAGGTGTTCTCCAGGTTGCCTCTCCCTAGCTTCTATCTTTGAAGCTCTCGTTAAGTAGTTGTTGAAACAACACTGAATTAGGCCTACAAGTTGGGTCTGGGTTCTACAAACGGTGTCTTCCGCTCCAAGGTGTTGCCTTTCCCTAGCTTCTATCTTCAGGCTCTCGTTAAATTGTTTTTAATATAACACTGCATTTGGCCTACTTGTTTTGTTGGCCCTACTAACGGTGTCTGCCGCTCCTTGATGTTCTCCTACACTGAACAAACCAGTGCCGCCTGTTTACTTCTGTTACCAATTTTGAACTGCATTTAGCCTACTTACTGATTTGAGCCTACTCACTGTGTCAGCCTCTCATTACAGTTGTACTCCACTGAACAAAGCAATGCCCCCTGGTTAGTCCTGTTACCAATTTTGAACTGCATTTAGCCCACTTTATTATTTGGGCCTATATCTGTGTTTCCTCCTCATCCTGCCCATTGCCCAGCCAGTGATAGATGAGTCTGCTGGTACATTGACCCAGAACGCTACATTCCCAGTGCACGCTACACAGCCAGAATGTGACCCTGCTGAAAGTCAGGTTCCCCTTCCCGCATACCATACCACCTTACACGGGGACAAAGAGGAAGGTGCAGATGAAAGTGCAGGTTCCTTCATCAGGTGGGGGGTGGAATACTCGTTGGCAATGTCACTGGCACAGGGCCCCTCATAGTACGCAAAAGTGTCGCTGCCGGTGGGATGCGCCCCCGCCGTGCAAACACACTGCCATACTTTGAGGGGCCCTGTGCCAGTGCCAACGAGTGGGCCCCCCCTGCTTGCTCAGGATCACAGCACTTGCAAAGTTTAAATACTTACCTCTCCCTGCTCCACTGCCGTGACGTGGTCCAGATTTCCTGGGCCCACTAAATACTTGAACCAGCCCTACCCCCCACAACTTTAGCCAAATGACCCCCAATTTCCAATGCCTTACTATTATTATAAGGTAAATTAAGATTGACAAGCTTCAGTAACAAGAATGGATGTTTTTTCCATTAAAATGGGCACTGTAGGTGTTTTCCTGGCCTCCACTCACTGCCGACTATGCTCCCCCATTGACTTGCATTGGGTTTTGTGTTTCGGTCGATCCCCGACTTTTCGCGATAATCGGCCGATTCCACTCGACTCGACTTTTGAGATAGTCGGGTTTCGCGAAACCCGACTCGACCCTAAAAAACTAAAAGTCGCACAACCCTAGCTGTCGGGTTCGAGGTACGCCACAGGTCATAGAGGCCATGCTTTCGAATTAGCACACGGAACGCCTTCGTTTGTCTAGTCAAAGGCGCCACTTACAGAAAGCCTGTCCCTTAATGCTGAAAAAATCAAATTAAAATCACCCCACAAATATAGTGCATGTGATGGGGTTTGACGTAATTTAGCTAATACCTGATTTAGGAAAACTGTCCAGAATTGGGGATATATACGTTACATAGTATTACAGGGACTCCCTTCAAAGTTCCCGTTAGGATCAAGTATCGTCCATTAGGGTCTGAGTCCAAGCTAATAACCTGGAAAGGGCAATTTTGAGCAATCATAATCGCCACTCCTGCTTTTTTCCTATTTTGGGTGGCTGTATTTACTATTAGGAATCTTCCCCTAGCAAGTTGAAGGATCGTATTCCATCATGGTGCGTCTCCTGCAGGAACACAATATCAGCCTTTGAAGACTTCAATTCTCGTAGAAGGAGGTGTCTCTTAATATCCGAGTTGAGCCCCTTAACAATTAATGACATGAGACGCACCATGATAGAGCCATTGTCTCCAAAAAAAAAAACAATATATATGAGATGAAGCAATATATCTCACGCCCTTCCAGGTCCACTGGCCCCCCTCTCTTGACCAAGTAGTGGCCCACCAAGCTGCCCACTCCATACTGGGATAGATACATGATGCCGTTACCTAGGAGAAGAAAAAAGAAAAGAAGGAAGACAAGAAGGGAGGAGGGAGAAGGGAAGGTAGGGAACAAACAAATTCTTGGTCACGTTACCAAGTGTGACCCCATTCGAAATTAGACTCCAAAAACAAGTCCAGAGCCCGATTACTTTTTGAACCGTGGTCAAAATCCTACATTGACCATATTCCTTCTCTGATGCCCAAACTGACATTAGGAAACTGGAAATGTCAATACGGGGGTAAAAAACAGAAAAAAAAAAAAAAAAACGAACTAGAAGATTCTGGAGATTTCAATTAGTCTGAGCCGTTAGAGTGCCTTCTTGCACTCCCTGCCAGCCTTGCAGTTGAGGCAGTGTTACCTTATGCGGTCATATTTCTGTAGATATAAGATGATCCGTAGTGCAAGTCCCAGGGTCTGTTCATGTTGGCAACACAGGCAAAATAGTCCTCTTAATTTTCCATCAGCGCCTAGAAGGGTGGTGGTTTTTCTCCTGAGATAGGACCGGGGGGGAGGCACGCCGTTTTTTAGCTGAAACTTGCTGCCAAGCTGGGGACGGCGGTGGAGCAGGGGGGGTCAGTTCCCAGTTTGGTAGTTTTGGGACCGGAATTTCTAAGGCTGAGCAAAACTGGTGCAGGTTAGCTGCAACTCTAAGGGTGGTTGAGCGGCCATTTCTTCTGGCTGTAAGGCTGAATGAGAGCCCCCATCTGTACATGATTTGGTTATCTTTCAATGTTGTTAGAAGAGGACGTAGCAGACGCCTCCTTTGCAGAGTGACCCAGAAGAGGTCTGGCAGGATCTGGAGTTGATTTCCCTCAAACTCAATGCTCCGTTTTCTCCTGGCATGGAACATTATTTCTTCCTTTAGTCCATAATCTGTGACACAGCATATGATATCACGGGGCAGTGGAGATGATGCTTTAGGACGTAGTGCTCTATGTACCCTATCAAGTTTGATCTGTTGACCAGGAGGAGCGTTCATTATTTTGTTAAAAATATTCTTTAAAATCTTAGGAAGATTTTCCTCGCCATGAGGTTCTGGCAAGCCACAAACCCTAATATTATCTCTGCGACCCCTATTGTCCAAATCCTCTAGGTGTCTTTGATAGTCACAAATTGCTTCATGCTGCGCCATAACCGTGGAAAGGAGCTGAGAAGCATATGTGCGGGTTAGATCATGGTCTCAACTATGTGAAATAAGTTGAATATTCCTCCTTACAGTCGCAATCTCCACTCTGCATGCATCACGCACTTCAGCTATAAGCAATTTAACATCTGCTTTTGTGGGAAGTTGTTTCATATATGAGCTCCATTTATCATGAGCATCATCAGGTGCCGTAAACTCAGAGTCTGAAGAGAATTCCTGGTCTGTATTACTAGCAAATTGAGACAGGCAGGGAGTACTTGATATATCAGCCTTATTCCCTTCTGAATCTGCTATACATGGACCTTGCCTGTAGTTAGAGCCCTGACCTAGCTCTGGGATGGTAGATGTCTCCTGTGCTGCAGGCTGAACTAATACATAGCTCTGCTGGGAAAGTTCCTTTTTTTTTTTTTTTTTTTTTAGTGTTCGCTACAGTTCTCTCTTGACATCTTTCGGTGTTATTGGTCAAACTCCATCTGATCAAGGGTTACCCTACAAGTACTGACTGTACGATGGCCACCTGTGGACGATCGAGGCATGTTCAAGGAAGACTGAAGAAGTCCCCTATGATTATATTATGATATGTTATGCCTTTGTATGGGGGCTGTATGACCTATGATCGAACTATTTTTTTACATGTAGTATTATGTTCAATATCATTCATGCCTCTAGGATATTTCCGTAGGTCAGTAGTAGTAGTAGTTTACATATATCCCGCTTTGGTAGGGTATTTTTTTACATTATTCCCTGTTTACTATTCTCTTTATATATCCATATGGTCCCGTTCGGATATGGGTCCTATTTTGTGTGTGTAGTCTATGGATTATTCATGGGTTAATACTTTGCATTGGGGGGAGGATCTTAGTTCTGGTGTTGTCGCGTTAGATTTACTATTTTGTATAGGCTTTTACACTATTTCCTATCGGTACCTGTGAGCGCACGGCGCGCATGCGCTGCTGTGCCGCCGTGGGGAAGCGCTCTCTTGCGGTGTTTCGTCGCCTGGGTTATGTGCCCGGTCATGTGACCGGAACACGTGACACGCACGCTGAGCGCGGTCCCCTAGGTGACGCCGCAACATGGCGCCGGTGCGCCGCTGTACAGGTGCCGGATATTTACACATTATCTCCACGATATAAGGGCTTCAAACAACAATGGTACCTTACCTCCTGACGAAGCTGCTGTCGCAGTGAAACGCGCGTCGAGGTGCGCTCAGTCGGTACGACCCCTCTCTCCCTGGTTCCAACATGACCACAGGTAACTACCGCTCCTAGCTGGAACTTACTATTTAGTTGGTGACTATTGTGTCTATTATGGGGTGCTAGAGTGTAGCAGTAGTTATACATATACCGTGGATCTACCATGCATTCAGCTGTACTAGGGAGTTGTTAACATGTTATGGTCACTTGTATGTTATGGTCATCTGTCATTTGACTTGTGATCCATATTAGTGGTCCTACCAGTCTGTAGCTTCTGTTTCGATCCTGTATCTGTTTATTATAACGTCTCACCAGTATGTTATTCGATTTATATGTATTTTTAAATGTTTTGTAATAAAAGTTGTGGTTTTAATATTTACTTTGCGATCCAGAGTCTTCATAGTTCTCTATTGGTGTGCAGTATCTACTTGTGAAGGGATCCTGTCATTAGATATGAGGGTATATTGTTTTGTGCAATCTCCACTCTGCATGCATCACGCACTTCAGCTATAAGCAATTTAACATCTGCTTTTGTGGGAAGTTGTTTCATATATGAGCTCCATTTATCATGAGCATCATCAGGTGCTGTAAACTCAGAGTCTGAAGAGAATTCCTGGTCTGTATTACTAGCAAATTGAGACAGGCAGGGAGTACTTGATATATCAGCCTTATTCCCTTCTGAATCTGCTATACATGGATCTTGCCTGTAGTTAGAGCCCTGACCTAGCTCTGGGATGGGAGATGTCTCCTGTGCTGCAGGCTGAACTAATACACAGCTCTGCTGGGAAAGTTCCTTTTGCATGTGTAATTCTGGAAGGGGGGGCAGGGGTGGACCTGAGGGGGGCTGCAGACTCTTCTGCTCCTGTCTCCCATCCACACGACCCTCCAGTGTCTCAGGGGAAACTTCACTCACCGCTGTGCATAATTCCCTCTGGTGCATCATAAAAACACCCTTGCCCCCCAAAAAATGGGACTTTAGCATCACGGAATCTGTTCACCCTGGTGCTCTACTAGTTGTGGATGATGAGGATGAGGATAAGGAGGAGGATAATAACAAACAGACTAAATCTGGAAGCGTATACCCATGTGTAGTTGTGAAGAGGTGCATGAGAATACCCCTCCCCAAAAAGAGAATGTACTAGAGGTTATGTTTCACTGTTTTCACTTGGTGGTGTACAGAAGTCTTTCCCAATCCAGCCCTTGATCATTTTTATAAGTCAGCCTGTCAGCATTTTCAGTTGACAGGTGGATGCGCTTATCTTTTATAATTCCACCAGCGGCACTAAAAACCTGCTCGGACAGAACGCTAGCAGCAGGGCAGGCAAGGACCTACAAGGCGTAGAGAGCCAATTCATGCCACGTGTCCAGCTTGGATACCCAATAATTAAAAGGCACAGAGGAATCACTGAGTTTTGCAGCGCAACATAAAGGCAGCCATGCGTGCCAGACTGCTAACAGCCAAGACTTCAGTGTCCTCACCAACAGGACAATTGACCATGCTTTCCTCCTCCTCTTCCTCATCTTCCTCCTCCCTGTGCTCAAGCCATCCCTACTGAACAGACGGTATGACAGCTGTGCTTGTAGTACCATCTATAGCGCATGAAAGTATATCCTGTTCTTCCTCCTCCTCCTCATTGCCTACCAATCCACATTGGGAAGACATGAGGCTGGGCTGATTGTAATCCCCCTGTATGGTTCCTTGATCCATGTCATCGTGCTCAGCCTGCAATGCATCCTCTTTAATTGTGAGCAGAGAGGTTTTCAGAATGCTGAGAAGTGGGATGCTGATGCTAATTATGGCGTCATCACCGCTCACAATATTGGTGCAGTCCTCAAAGTTTTGTAGGATGGTAGATATGTCTGACATCCATGTCCACTTCTGAGGTCTTATGTGTGGAGTCTGACCTGAAATTCGACGGCCTTGCTGATGTTGGTACTCAACAACTGCCCTCTTCTGCTCACAAATCCTTTCCAACATATGCAGCGTAGAGTTTCAGCACGTGGGGACATCACACACTAGTCAGTGAGCCGAAAGCTGCAAATGCTGCTGAAGCATGGCAAGGGCGGCTGAAGCTGTAGCTGATGGGCCAAGCAAGATACGTGTGTTTTAGCTCACCTTGCCTCAGAGCCGCTACCAGGTTCCAGCCATTGTCACACACGACCATGCCTGGCTGTAAGTTCAGCGGTGTCATCCAAATATCTGACTGCTCTTTCAGCACTGTCCACAACTCTTCAGCATTGTTCGGTTTGTCATCTATGCAGTTCAGCTTCAGCACAGCCTGTTGTCGCTTGGCTGAGGCAGTGCTGCAGTGCTTCCAGCTTCTGACTGATGTGTTGATTTCAGAGATGGAGGCTGAAGAGGAGGAGGAGGTGCAGGAGCTGCAGACTGTGGGGGCAACCCTGATTGGCGTAGGGCCCGCAATCCTTGGCGTGTGGAGAATGTGTTCCATCCCAAGGTCCGACTGGGTCCCAGCTTCCACTATGTTAACACAGTATGCCGTCAGTGAGAAGTACTGTCCCTGCCCGCAAGCACTTGTTCACGTGTCTGTGGTTAGGTGGACTTTCCCAGTAACAGCATTGTTGAGGGCAGGGGTATCCAGAATCTTGAAAGGAAAAATTGAACAGCTCTTCAGAGTGTCCAAGTGTGGGATCAGCTGTCTCTGGGCACTCGGCATGATGGGAGGAAGGAGGATCAGGGTGAGGAATATCCGGTCCACTTTCACGGCTACTCAGACTTGACCATGTGGAAGACAAGGTGGTGGTGGTGGTTAAGTGACTGGAAGTATTATCGGCTCTCCAATCAACAACCGTTTCACACTGCTCTGGCTTCAATAGTGGTGTGCTACGATTCCCTAGAAACTGGGACAGGATGGTCGAGCGAGAAGATGTGGGTGTTTGTTGTGTCACACTTTCAGCTTGGCCACGGCCTCGTCCTCTGCATGCACCATCAGCATCATGTTCACTTCCCCGTCCCTTGCCCCTTGACTTGCCCATTTTAAATGGAGTACTGAACTATTTCAAAAGCTCAACACAAATGTATTTATTTGGAGTTAAATTATATCTGATCAATATGCCTTCAAAGCTACGATTTTTCCACCACAGATACATCAGGCCTCAGCCTGACATAACAGACTGTATTAAATTTGTTTTGGGTTTTGGAGAATTTAAAAAAAAAAAAAAAAAGAGTGGAACAAGGCTAGCAGACAGAACTATGCTACGTATGCCTGGGGAAATAAGATTTTTCAAAAACAGATACACCAGGCCTCTGCCTGAAATAACAGACTGTATTAATTTTTTTTTTTTTTGGTGAATTTAACAAGGCTAGCACACAGAACTATGCTATGTATGCCTGCGGAAATATGATTTTTCAAAAACAGATATACCAGTTTTTTGTTTTTTGGTGAATTTAAACCAAAAACAATTGACCAAGGCTAGCACACAGAACTATGCATTGTATTATATAGCACTGTGTACTTCCAATTGCTCATTTTGCCTTTCTACCCAGATAATTATTCTCTTTTCTCTTCTTTTCTGAAGAAAAAGGAAGTCTATTTTCCCTGAAATAATCATTCCCCTCTTTAACTCCTGACCCAGCTGCTCCACTCCTCCCCTCTGCCAGGGACTTTTGCAGTGACTGATGACTCATAAAGAGAAAATTGACCTCCTGTTTCTACATAGAGCTTAGAAGGATTCAGCTTGTCCGTTTTTAATCATGTGATGTCATAGATCTAAGGGAAAACAGAAGAATTAGCTGGAGTAGAAAGGAAAAATTAGAAATTGTAAGTACACAGTGTTATATAATTTGGTGACTGCAATATGTTAAGAGGATACAAACTTTTATTGGAGTGCTGCTTTAATGTATATGGATCGCCCCCATGGGGCCGTGGGGTACTCGGTACCGGGTCCTGAGGTTCACAGGGGGATGTTACGGTGGCTGACCTGGTCCGTGGCCCTGGGACGTCCATGTAAAAGGGAAAGGTCTTTAAAGGGATAAAGTTTGTGTTCGTGACGCCTCCTGTGGTATTCGGTCAAGGTGATGGACGCTGTTTTAAGGGGTCCGCTGGGGTGATGTTATGGTAGCTAGATGGTATACCTTCTCACAGGTGAAGTATATCCCTAGGGCTTCCCAGTGTGTAGATGGTGGATGGTGAGAGGCGCAGAGAAGAACGAGGACACAGGTTTGCAGTCTCTTTACCTTTACTGAAGACTTC
Source organism: Ranitomeya imitator (assembly GCF_032444005.1). Lineage (NCBI taxonomy): Eukaryota > Metazoa > Chordata > Amphibia > Anura > Dendrobatidae > Ranitomeya > Ranitomeya imitator. The sequence continues at coordinate 59,834,254 of NC_091283.1, read as the reverse complement.
AGCATCCACAGTCCAGGGCACCAGTTCACAGGGCAGGCAGAGTCCGGCCGGTTTGGAGGCAAGTCCAGAGTACCCTTGTCCAGGTGGAAATAAAAGCCTTCCTCTAGCGCCATGGTGTTGTAGTCCCTTACTGCTAAGCTTCTCATAAGGTCCTCTGTTGTGAATTCTGCTCTTGGGCTCCCTCCGGTGGTTGTAAGTGGTATGACTGCTCTTTGGATTTAGCAGTCTGCAGCTGCTTCCACTGATTGTCTTTCTGCTCGGCTATTTATGCCTGGCTCTTCCCTTCTGCCAGTGCTACTTGTCAATGGTTCCTGGTTGGATTCACATCTCTCTTGGATTTCCCTGATATCTTGACCAGTTCAGCAAAGTTAAGTCCTTGCTTGCTCTTTTCTGTCCACTTGTTGTGGACTTATTCGTTCTGTGCATTCTATGTTTTGTCCAGCTTGTTAGTATGGATTAATTCTGTTTAGCTGGAAGCTCTGGGAAGCAGATTTACCCTCCACACCTTTAGTCAGGTGTGGAGATTTTTGTAAACTCTGTGTGGATTTTTGTAGTTTTTAATACTGACCGCACAGTATTCTATCCTGTCTTATCTATCTAGCTAGACGGGCCTCCTGTGCTACATCCTGGTTTCATTCTGTGTATGTCTTTTCCCTCTCCACTCACAATCATTACTTGTGGGGGGCTATCTATCCTTTGGGGATTTTCTCTGAGGCAAGATAGTTTTCCTGTTTCTATCTTTAGGGGTAGTTAGTTCTCAGACTGTGACGAGGTGCCTAGGGAGTGACAGGAGCATCCCACGGCTACTTCTAGTGTTGTGTTGAGCTTAGGGACTGCGGTCAGTACAGGTTCCACCTCCTTCAGAGCTCGTCCCATGTTGCTCCTAAACCACCAGTTCATAACAGTACAAGTGGCCAAAAATGAATTAAATCCATCTCAAAAGAAGGAAAAAAAAAATTCTGAGCCATTTTTTTTTCTGTGCTCTGTTTTGTCTTTTTTTTTCTCTTGATCTCTGGGTGGTTCAGGATTTATGCTCTGGCATGGAGGTTCAGGGTTTATTTTCTCGTGTGGATCAACTTGCTGCAAGAGTACAGAGTATCCAAGATTATGTTGTCCAGACTCCGGCTTTGGAGCCTAAAATTCCTACTCCTGATTTGTTTTTTGGGGACAGATCCAAGTTTTTGAACTTTAAAAATAACTGCAAATTGTTTTTTGCTTTGAAACCCGGTTCTTCTGGTGATCCCATTCAGCAAGTTAAAATCATCATATCCTTGCTGTGTGGTGACCCTCAGGACTGGGCATTCTCCCTTGAATCAGGGGATCCGGCATTGCTGAATGTAGACGCATTTTTTCAAGCGCTCGGATTATTGTATGACGAACCTAATTCTGTGGATCATGCAGAAAATACCCTGTTGGCCCTGTGTCAAGGTCAGGAAGCGGCAGAATTATACTGCCAGAAATTTAGGAAATGGTCTGTGCTCACTAAATGGAATGAGGATGCTCTGGCTGCTATTTTCAGAAAAGGTCTTTCTGAAGCCCTTAAAGATGTTATGGTGGGCTTCCCTACGCCTGCTGGTTTGAGCGAATCTATGTCTCTAGCCATTCAGATTGATCGGCGTCTGCGCGAGCGCAATGCTGTGCACCATATGGCAGTGTCCTCTGAGCAGAGTCCTGAGCCTATGCAGTGTGATAGGATTTTGACTAGAACAGAACGGCAGGAATTCAGACGTCAGAATAGGCTGTGTTTTTACTGTGGTGATTCTGCTCATGTTATTTCTGATTGCCCTAAGCGTACTAGGAGGGTCGCTAGGTCTGTTACCATCCGTACTGTGCAGCATAAATTTCTTTTATCTGTGACCCTGATTTGCTCATTGTCGTCCTTTTCTGTCATGGCATTTGTGGATTCAGGCGCTGCCCTGAACTTAATGGACTTAGAATTTGCCAGGCGCTGTGGTTTTTCCTTGCAGCCTTTGCAGAGCCCTATTCCTTTGAGGGGCATTGATGCTACACCATTGGCCAAGGATAAACCTCAGCACTGGATGCAGATGACCATGTACATGGCTCCAGCACATCAGGAAGATTGCCGTTTTCTGGTGTTGCATAACCTGCATGATGTTGTTGTACTGGGTTTTCCATGGTTACAGGAACATAATCTGGTGCTGGATTGGAAATCTATGTCTGTGACTAGTTGGGGTTGTCAAGGGGTACATAGTGACATTCCTTTGATGTCAATTTCCTCTTCCCCCTCTTCTGAGGTCCCTGAGTTTTTGTCGGATTTTCAGGATGTATTTGATGAGCCCAAGTCCAGTTCCCTTCCTCCACATAGGAACTGTGATTGTGCTATTAACTTGATTCCAGGTTGTAAGTTCCCTAAAGGCCGACTTTTCAATCTGTCAGTGCCAGAGCATGCCGCAATGCGGAGTTATGTTAAGGAATCTTTGGAGAAGGGGCATATTCGGCCGTCTTCGTCACCATTGGGAGCGGGTTTCTTTTTTGTTGCTAAGAAGGATGGCTCCTTGAGACCCTGTATAGATTATCGTCTTCTTAATAAGATCACGGTCAAATTCCAATACCCCTTGCCTTTGCTTTCTGATTTGTTTGCTCAGATTAAGGGGGCTAGTTGGTTTACTAAGATTGACCTCCGAGGGGCATATAATCTTGTTCGTATTAAACAGGGTGACGAATGGAAAACTGCATTTAATACGCCCGAAGGCCATTTTGATACCTCGTGATGCCATTCGGGGCTCTCTAATGCTCCATCTGTGTTCCAATCTTTTATGCATGATATTTTCCGCAGTTATCTTGATAAATTCATGGTTGTATATTTGGATATTTTGATTTTTTCCGATGATTGGGAGTCTCATGAGAAGCAGGTCAGGATGGTATTCCAGATCCTTCGTGATAATGCTTTATTTGTGAAGGGGTCTAAGTGCCTATTCGGAGTTCAGAAGGTCTCTTTTTTGGGTTTTATTTTTCTCCCTCGTCTATGGAAATGGATCCTGTTAAGGTCCAAGCTATTCATGACTGGATTCAACCCACATCTGTGAAGAGCCTTCAAAAATTTTTGGGCTTTGCTAGTTTCTATCGCCGTTTCATTGCCAACTTTTCCAGTGTGGTTAAGCCCCTTACTGATTTGACAAAGAAAGGTGCTGATGTGACGAATTGGTCCTCTGCGGCTGTTGAGGCCTTTCAGGAGCTTAAACGCCGATTTACTTCTGCCCCTGTGTTGCGTCAGCCGGATGTTTCTCTTCCTTTTCAGGTTGAGGTTGACGCTTCTGAGAATGGGGCAGGGGCCGTTTTGTCTCAGAGGGATTCTGATGGTTCTTTGATGAAACCGTGTGCTTTTTTTTCCAGAAAGTTTTCGCCTGCGGAACGCAATTATGATGTCGGCAATCAGGAGTTGTTGGCTATGAAGTGGGCGTTTGAGGAGTTGTCGACATTGGCTTGAGGGAGCTAAGCACCGCGTTGTGGTCTTGACTGATCATAAGAATCTGATTTACCTCGAGTCGGCCAAGCGGCTGAATCCCAGACAGGCTCGATGGTCCCTGTTTTTCTCCCGTTTTGATTTTGTGGTCTCGTATCTTCCGGGATCTAAGAATGTTAAGGCTGATGCCCTCTCTAGGAGTTTTTTGCCTGATTCTCCTGGAGTCCTTGAGCCGGTTGGCATTCTTAAGGAAGGGGTGATTCTTTCTGCCATCTCCCCTGATTTGCGGCGCGTGCTTCGGGAATTTCAGGCTGATAAGCCTGACCGCTGTCCAGTGGGGAAGCTGTTTGTTCCTGATAGATGGACAAGTAAGTTAATTTCTGAGGTTCATTGTTCAGTGTTGGCTGGTCATCCTGGGATTTTTGGTACCAGAGATTTGGTTGTTAGGTCCTTTTGGTGGCCTTCCTTGTTGCGCGATGTGCGTGCTTTTGTGCAGTCCTGTGGGACTAGCGCCCGGGCCAAGCCTTGCTGTTCCTGCGCTAGTGGGTTGCTTTTGCCTTTGTCGGTCCCTGAGAGGCCCTGGACGCATATTTCCATGGATTTTATTTCGGATCTTCCTGTTTCCCAGAAGATGTCTGTTAGCTGGGTTGTTTGTGACCGGTTCTTTAAAATGGTCCATCTGGTACCTTTGCCTAAGTTGCCTTCCTCCTCAGATTTGGTTCCATTGTTTTTTCAGCATGTGGTTCATTTGCATGGCATTCCGGAGAATATTGTGTCTGACAGGGGTTCTCAGTTTGTCTCTAGGTTTTGGCGGGCCTTTTGTGCTAGGATGGGCATTGATTTGTCTTTTTCTTCGGTGTTTCATCCTCAGACTAATGGCCAAACTGAGCGAACTAATCAGACCTTGGAAACCTATTTGAGATGCTTTGTGTCTGCTGATCAGGATGATTGGGTGGCTTTCCTGCCATTGGCTGAGTTTGCCCTTAATAATAGGGCTAGTTCGGCTACTTTGGTTTCACCTTTCTTTTGTAATTTTGGTTTTCATCCTCGTTTTTCTTCAGGGCAGGTTGAGCCTTCTGATTGTCCTGGTGTGGATTCTGTGGTGGACAGGCTGCAGCAGATTTGGACTCATGTGGTGGGCAATTTGACGTTGTCTCAGGAAAAGGCTCAACGTTTTGCTAACCGCCGTCGGTGTGTTGGTCCCCGGCTTCGTGTGGGGGATTTGGTTTGGTTGTCTTCTCGTCATGTTCCTATGAAGGTTTCTTCCCCTAAGTTTAAGCCACGGTTTATTGGTCCTTATAAGATTTCTGAAATTATCAATCCGGTGTCTTTTCGTTTGGCTCTTCCAGCCTCTTTTGCCATTCATAATGTTTTCCATAGATCTTTGTTGCAGAGATATGTGGTGCCCGTTGTTCCCTCGGTTGATCCTCCTGCCCCGGTGTTGGTTGAGGGAGAGTTGGAATATGAGGTTGAGAAAATTTTGGATTCTCGTTTTTCGAGGTGGAGGCTTCAGTATCTTGTCAAGTGGAAGGGTTATGGCCAGGAGGATAATTCTTGGGTTGTTGCCTCTGATGTCCATGCCGCCGATTTGGTTTGTGCTTTTCACTTGGCTCGTCCTGCTCGGCCTGGGGGCTCTGGTGAGGGTTCGGTGACCCCTCCTCAAGGATGGGGGGTACTGTTGTGAATTCCGCTCTTGGGCTCCCTCCGGTGGTTGTAAGTGGCACTTTTGTGAGTTCTGCTCTTGGGCTCCCTCCGGTGGTTTTAAGTGGTATGGCTGCTCCTTGGATTTAGCAGTCTGCAGCTGCTTCCACTGATTGTCTTTCTGCTCGGCTATTTATGCCTGGCTCTTCCCTTCTGCAAGTGCCACTTGTCAATCGTTCCTGGTTGGATTCACATCTGTCTTGGATTTCCCTGATATCCTGACCAGTTCAGCAAAGTTAAGTCCTTGCTTGCTCTTTTCTGTCCACTTGTTGTGGACTTATTCATTCTGTGCATTCTATGTTTTGTCCAGCTTGTTAGTATGGATTAATTCTGTTTATCTGGAAGCTCTGGGAAGCAGATTTACCCTCCACACCTTTAGTCAGGTGTGGAGATTTTTGTAAACTCTGTGTGGATTTTTGTAGTTTTTAATACTGACCGCACAGTATTCTATCCTGTCTTATCTATCTAGCTAGACGGGCCTCCTGTGCTACATCCTGGTTTCATTCTGTGTATGTATTTTCCCTCTCCACTCACAGTCATTACTTGTGGGGGGCTATCTATCCTTTGGGGATTTTCTCTGAGGCAAGATAGTTTTCCTGTTTCTATCTTTAGGGGTAGTTAGTTCTCAGGCTGTGACGAGGTGCCTAGGGAGTGACAGGAGCATCCCACGGCTACTTCTAGTGTTGTGTTGAGCTTAGGGACTGCGGTCATTACAGGTTCCATCTCCTTCAGAGCTCGTCCCATGTTGCTCCTAAACCACCAGTTCATAACAGTCCTCACAACTGTTGTAGATGTTTTGTCTCTCTCTGTTCCCCATATAGGATAGGACAAACCCGTATGACTGGTGGCTTGAGGTGGTTTATAGGGACTCTATCATGCCCCAGCCTCTAAGGGGTGCCACCGTGCCTCCTCGGTGTAGGGGCGGACAGGTAACGTGAAATTAGCTGTTCTGCCGGTCTCTGGAGCAAAGCATAAAGGTCCTTACTCCCTCGGTGTTCCGGCTGCCGGGATCCTGCGCCTCAGAAGGTGGCTGCCTGTGCAGGGCTGGTCCCCTTCTGGTATCCTCTCCTTTTGCTTCCTCTCCTTACACGCTCGCTGTAATACAATTCTGCCTTCACTGTCTCTTTCTGGGAGCTGCAGCTCTGAGGGCATGCACAGCTCCTTGAACCCTCTGTCCACCTCAGACTACTGTCTGAAACATTCTAACTTTCCCTACAGACTACCAGTTATATATATATATATATATATATATATATATATATATATATATATATATATATATGGAGTGACCTAATAAATAGGAGCAGAAGCTCCCCCTGGTGGTCTGGAGTGTAAACTGTGTTGCATGTTTGTGGTACCTGGATGCAGTTATCCTTCATTGCCTCCAAACGTAGCATCACTCTCCCCAATAGGAAAGCAATACCACTGCAATGACCAGGACCCTGGGGCGCCGCATATATATTTGGCATTTGTATGAAGTGGGTAGCTTGAATTACGCCAGTCTTGACAGGGTACATGGCACCAAATTCATTAAGAGACACACGCCACTGAGTAGAGAGTGCCTCCAAGCGCTACTAGTAGCATTTCTGGTGTAGAAAACGCCGCCACATTTGATGAATTCGATGAGGGGTGTGTTCGCGACCCATTCCACTCCTCCTACGCCAGTCTTTACAGGGTACATGGCACCAAATTCATTGAGAGACACACGTCACTGAGTAGAGAGTGCCTCCTAGCGCTACTAGTAGCATTTCTGGTGTAGAAAACGCCGACACCTCCCATGACCCAAAGTAGAGCCAAAAGTAAAAAAAAAAAAAGCTCAATTCCTCATAACTAAAAAATGTTGCGCCATTTCAAAGCTTTTACTCTACTTTGTAGCATAAAAAAAGCTTTAATGAATCTTCCCATGTGTCTAAAAATTAGAATGTCTATTTTCTATTCCATGGTTTGTATCTTTATGCTTTTATGTATTTTGTGACAATTTTATGAGTAACAACATATGACTGATTTTTTTCTACCTTTCTCTTTGGTTTGGTGGATCCAAAGTTAAGCAATTGTAAAAACAACCAAACAAAAAAATGCTTGTCATTTTCAAAAGTGTCATCCTTTAATTATGCATAAACTGTTTTTAAAAGGGTGGGACTATCAGCCCGAGAGCTTTAACTATATATGACTGTCACATAAGAGATGAAACGGTATAATTAGCGTATAAGCATGACGGATTAATGAACATGTAACCCAGCTTTTGCAGGTAACACTGAAGACCGTTCAAGGCAGTATAGGATTGACAGTAAGTATTTTGGATGAAGTTACTATTCCTGTGGGAGAACTAATGACTAATATAATCCCTTGAGTTGTTTTTTTTTCACGGTTTACACAATCTTTTAAATAGGATAGAAAAACTGAAGTTCCAACATTTCTTTTCTTATCCAAAGAAAAGTTTTCAATATTCTACACGCGCCAGTTTTTTATGTCCGTATATGGTCCGTTTTTTAAGGACTGCAAATACGGACACATACACCCCCATTGTATTCAACAGTGATGCGCACATATCAGGTCTTTCACACGGACCGTGTACCAAACAAGCAGACATGTTCTTTTTTCCGGCATCATGGAGGAAATGCATGCTGTACACGTGCACACTGACACACGGATGACATCCATACAACATCCATGTGACCTGTACCTGAATCAAATTCTCTGACAGCTAGGGAAAGCAGTACAGTTAGCGCTTTTCCCAGCCACTGGTTGCTGACTACAACTAACATCATCCTCACCTGGTCTCCCTGTGATCAGCGAGACCAGGCGACACTGATGACAGTTGTAGTCAGCATTGCCATCTGGGAATAGTGTGCATTACTTAAATATATTAATGAAAAAAATGTTGTGGGGTCCCCCTTAATTTTCTTTTTTTTTTTTTTCTTTTTTTAATTTTTAATTTTCAACTTTTCAAAATACATGAACAATAAAGTAGGACACATGAATCTGAGACATACTGTTACAAACTGCTGAATGGGATGAATTGGGCAGTTAACTTACAGGGTTACAGTCTGTTTAGAAAGGATCGTAAAAATCGGAGAGGAGGAGGGGTTTGTCTCTATGTAAAGTCTTGTCTAAAGTCCACTTTAAAGGGAACCTGTCACCCCTTTTTTTCAGATTGAGCTATAAGTACTGTTAAATAGGGCCTGCGCTGTGCGTTACTATAGTGTATGTAGTGTACCCTGATTCCCCATGTATGCTGAGAAATACATTACCAAAGTCGCCGTTTTCGCCTGTCAATCAGGCTGGTCTGGTCAGGTGGGCGTGTTCACAGCGCTCTTTTCTTCTCCAGCTTTCCGTTGGTGGCGTAGTGGTGTGCGCATGTCCAAGGTCCGAATTCCCTGCGCCCACGTGAAGACACAGCGCGCGATCTGCGCTGTAATCCCTTGCATCGGTGGGGGCGGCCATCTTCCTGGGGCCGCGCGTGCGCAGATGGAGTGCTCTGCTGCACGGGGCTTCAGGAAAATGGCCGCGGGATGCCGCGAGTGCGCATTAGAGATCGCGGCGGCCATTTTCCCAAAGCCGAGTTTGCATCTCGGCTTTGGAAAAATGGCCGCCGCGATCTCTAATGCGCACGCGCGGCATCCCGCGGCCATTTTCCTGAAGCCCCGTGCAGCAGAGCACTCCATCTGCGCACGCGCGGCCCCAGGAAGATGGCCGCCCCCACCGATGCAAGGGATAACAGCGCAGATCGCGTGCTGTGTCTTCACGTGGGTGCAGGGAATTCGGACCTTGGACATGCGCACACCACTACGCCACCAACGGAAAGCTGGAGAAGAAAAGAGCGCTGTGAACACGCCCACCTGACCAGACCAGCCTGATTGACAGGCGAAAACGGCGACTTTGGTAATGTATTTCTCAGCATACATGGGGAATCAGGGTACACTACATACACTATAGTAACGCACAGCGCAGGCCCTATTTAACAGTACTTATAGCTCAATCTGAAAAAACGGGGTGACAGGTTCCCTTTAAGGGAGGATATTAGCGAAGGAAATGAGGATGTCGAGTCCATATGGGTCGAAATTCATGGAGGGAAAAATGGTAACAAAATTCTCATTGGGGTCTGTTACAAACCCCCAAATATAACAGAAACCATGGAAAGTCTACTTCTAAAGCAGATAGATGAAGCTGCAACCCATAATGACGTCCTGGTTATGGGGGACTTTAACTACCCGGATATTAACTGGGAAACAGAAACCTGTGAAACCCATAAAGGCAACAGGTTTCTGCTAATAACCAAGAAAAATTATCTTTCACAATTGGTGCAGAATCCAACCAGAGGAGCAGCACTTTTAGACCTAATACTATCTAATAGACCTGACAGAATAACAAATCTGCAGGTGGTCGGGCATCTAGGAAATAGCGACCACAATATTGTACAGTTTCACCTGTCTTTCACTAGGGGGACTTGTCAGGGAGTCACAAAAACACTGAACTTTAGGAAGGCAAAGTTTGACCAGCTTAGAGATGCCCTTAATCTGGTAGACTGGGACAATATCCTCAGAACTAATACAGATAATAAATGGGAAATGTTTAAGAACATCCTAAATAGGCAGTGTAAGCGGTTTATACCTTGTGGGAATAAAAGGACTAGAAATAGGAAAAACCCAATGTGGCTAAACAAAGAAGTAAGACAGGCAATTAACAGTAAAAAGAAAGCATTTGCACTACTAAAGCAGGATGGCACCATTGAAGCTCTAAAAAACTATAGGGAGAAAAATACTTTATCTAAAAAACTAATTAAAGCTGCCAAAAAGGAAACAGAGAAGCACATTGCTAAGGAGAGTAAAACTAATCCCAAACTGTTCTTCAACTATATCAATAGTAAAAGAATAAAAACTGAAAATGTAGGCCCCTTAAAAAATAGTGAGGAAAGAATGGTTGTAGATGACGAGGAAAAAGCTAACATATTAAACACCTTCTTCTCCACGGTATTCACGGTGGAAAATGAAATGCTAGGTGAAATCCCAAGAAACAATGAAAACCCTATATTAAGGGTCACCAATCTAACCCAAGAAGAGGTGCGAAACCGGCTAAATAAGATTAAAATAGATAAATCTCCGGGTCCGGATGGCATACACCCACGAGTACTAAGAGAACTAAGTAATGTAATAGATAAACCATTATTTCTTATTTTTAGGGACTCTATAGCGACAGGGTCTGTTCCGCAGGATTGGCGCATAGCAAATGTGGTGCCAATATTCAAAAAGGGCTCTAAAAGTGAACCTGGAAATTATAGGCCAGTAAGTCTAACCTCTATTGTTGGTAAAATATTTGAAGGGTTTCTGAGGGATGTTATTCTGGATTATCTCAATGAGAATAACTGTTTAACTCCATATCAGCATGGGTTTATGAGAAATCGCTCCTGTCAAACCAATCTAATCAGTTTTTATGAAGAGGTAAGCTATAGGCTGGACCACGGTGAGTCATTGGACGTGGTATATCTCGATTTTTCCAAAGCGTTTGATACCGTGCCGCACAAGAGGTTGGTACACAAAATGAGAATGCTTGGTCTGGGGGAAATTGTGTGTAAATGGGTTAGTAACTGGCTTAGTGATAGAAAGCAGAGGGTGGTTATAAATGGTATAGTCTCTAACTGGGTCGCTGTGACCAGTGGGGTACCGCAGGGGTCAGTATTGGGACCTGTTCTCTTCAACATATTCATTAATGATCTGGTAGAAGGTTTACACAGTAAAATATCGATATTTGCAGATGATACAAAACTATGTAAAGCAGTTAATACAAGAGAAGATAGTATTCTGCTACAGATGGATCTGGATAAGTTGGAAACTTGGGCTGAAAGGTGGCAGATGAGGTTTAGCAATGATAAATGTAAGGTTATACACATGGGAAGAGGGAATCAATGTCACCATTACACACTGAATGGGAAACCACTGGGTAAATCTGACAGGGAGAAGGACTTGGGGATCCTAGTTAATGATAAACTTACCTGGAGCAGCCAGTGCCAGGCAGCAGCTGCCAAGGCAAACCGGATCATGGGGTGCATTAAAAGAGGTCTGGATACACATGATGAGAGCATTATACTGCCTCTGTACAAATCCCTAGTTAGACCGCACATGGAGTACTGTGTCCAGTTTTGGGCACTGGTGCTCAAGAAGGATATAATGGAACTAGAGAGAGTACAAAGGAGGGCAACAAAATTAATAAAGGGGATGGGAGAACTACAATACCCAGATAGATTAGCGAAATTAGGATTATTTAGTCTAGAAAAAAGACGACTGAGGGGCGATCTAATAACCATGTATAAGTATATAAGGGGACAATACAAATATCTCGCTGAGGATCTGTTTATACCAAGGAAGGTGACGGGCACAAGGGGGCATTCTTTGCGTCTGGAGGAGAGAAGGTTTTTCCACCAACATAGAAGAGGATTCTTTACTGTTAGGGCAGTGAGAATCTGGAATTGCTTGCCTGAGGAGGTGGTGATGGCGAACTCAGTCGAGGGGTTCAAGAGAGGCCTGGATGTCTTCCTGGAGCAGAACAATATTGTATCATACAATTAGGTTCTGTAGAAGGATGTAGATCTGGGGATTTATTATGATGGAATATAGGCTGAACTGGATGGACAAATGTCTTTTTTCGGCCTTACTAACTATGTTACTATGTTACTATGTTACCATACAGATGTATCAAACTGAACATATTGTTCACCGGAGGTGTCCATAGCTTTGGGTATTTGCATAAAATTCCGGTGGAGAAGTTAGGTCACAAAGTCCGAATCATGCAACCCAATAACTAAAAAAAAAAAAAAAAAGAAACATACAAAAACACAAGAACAGAGAACAACAAAAACCATAAAAGGGGTCCCCCTTAATTTTCTAACCAGTTGAGGGAAAGCAGACAGCGGGGGGCTGGTGTTATTATTCTGGGAAGGGGTCAATATCCATAAAGGTTCCCTGCCTATTAATAACAGCTCACGGTTGTCTGTGTAGCCTTTACTGGTTATTAAAAAGGGGGATGAAAAAAAATGACCTGGGGTCCCCCTTATTTTTAATAGCCAGCAAAGACTAAACAGCCAGCTGCGGGCTGATCTTAATAAGCTAGGAAGGGATTATGGATATTGGCCCCCTCCCAGACTAATAACACCAACCCTCAGCTGCCTCAGAAATGGTGCGATGATTTTAGCCCAACGAATCCAGCAACAGTCCAGCAATTGTAAACTCAGAACTTCTTGGAAAATTCATAATGAATTTGATTTGGTACCAATCATAGTCTCTCATTTCTATTAGCCAGTGGCTGGGGGCAGGAGAGCTTTGGCCGCTAGTGGAGTCCCCCTGCTCTGGTAGATACAGGTAAATAACACCTGTCCTGTGTTACAATGTTCTGGAAAATGTGAAAAAATATAAATGAGGTGAAATGGTCATAAAGAAAAAACACAATTTCGTAACAATTTTTTTTAGATTTTGTGTCATTGACATTCATTGAGTAGCAAAAATTACCTGACAGCATGATTCTCCAGGTCAATGCGATTACAGCGATATCAAATTCGCTTTTATTTTTAACTATTTTAGGAGCTTAAATTCTGAACGCTGTAGAAAAAAAATTTGGCTTGTTTCGCCATTTTCCGAGCCTCATAACTTTTTACATTTTCTATTGATGATCATGTATGATGGCTTGTTTTTTTTTCTGTGCCAAGCTGCAGTTTTTAATATTACCATGATAGCATCCACACGATACCCTTGATCACTTTTCATTGCATTTTTTGTGGAGATGTTGACTATGAAAAAAACAATTTGAGGGTATGGATTTTTTTTAACAATGTGATGGTGCAGTAAGAATCAGTGGGATACTCTATTCTGGTGGGGCACTGTGGTAGGTACCTGGCCCTTGATTGACCTCTCTAGTCCAATCTTCACATCCACATATAGTGGCACATGAGACCAAAATGGACAAACCGCTTGAAGACCTCTAGTTCGGCTTTATCTATGCTCTACATGTGAGGCTGGTCCATCTATAGAGTACAGATGTTCTCGGTGACAAACACTATAATCATATTATTTTTAATATTCCAAACAGTTCCCAAGTACACGGCTGGGAGAGATGTGGGTGTTCACACAGTAACTAACATAAAAAAATCACTGTAACTGAATATAGAAAAATAACATCAACCTGTCATTTTAATAATTGGAGCAAGTTAGTGAAAAATAATCTTCCACGTCAACTCCACAGATCTTGAGCTTATAAATCTCTGGTTCCTGCCCTGCACTTATTACCGACATGAAAGAGACCAGTCATCCCATTAATGTGCATGTTGCTTATGGAGCACTTCTATAAATCATCAACCAATATCCAAAAGAAAAATAGCAGAAGATTTTTTGTTTTTATTCTGATGATTGATATCAAGAGCTGGATTTTTTATATATTTTGTATCTGGTGCAAATATGTCATTACCTATAATATTATATCTTCTGTTCTTTATTCCGAAAGCATCGGGAATTGCAGAAAATAATATGTCAGGACACGGGTTATACCATCCCGGAGACATGATCATCGGTGCCATTATATCAGTTAATGGGTTGATGCGCGATGCTCAAAAGCTGACATTCAGAATAAAGCCAAAAGTTGGGAAATCGGTATAGTAAGTAGCGACGATCGATCCATCATGTCTTATTCTATAAATCTTCTGTAATAAATGAGATAAAATTTCAGTGAATTGTAATGACTTCATTATCAAATTTTTGTCATGTTAACCCCTTAAAGATGTAGCCAATTTTTCGTTTTGCCTTTGTCGCCTTTTCCTCCTCCACATAGTCGTATGAAAGATTGTTATATTTACAGGATGAGTTGTAGTTCTGAATGTCCCCATTCAATTCGCCATACGATGTACTAGAAAATGTGAAAAAATTCTAAGTAAGGTGAAATTTTGATAAAATGAACACATTTTTGCAACTATTTTTTTTAGGTTTTGTATTTATGGCATTCATTCAGCAGTAAAAATGCCCTGACAGCATGATTCTCCATGACTGTACGATGAGGGCAATATCAAATATGCTTTTATTTTTAACTATTTTAGGAGCTTAAACATTTTTTGGAACCTTGTAGAAAAAAAAGTGGTTTCCGCCGCCATTTTGCGAGATTCATAGTGTTTTAAATTTTCTACTGATGAACCTGTATGATGGCTTGTTTCTTTCTGTGCCAAACTGTAATTTTTAACAATACTGTACTATTTTGGAGCCCACATGATATCTTGATTGTTTTTTAATGCTTTTGTGGAGATGTGGAGACTAAAAAAAGCCAATTTGAGGGTATGGATTTTTGTTTATGATGTTTACTATGAGGGTTAACAATTTTAGACTTTCATAGATTGGATTTTTGCGTACAGGTCAATACCAAATGTACATTTTATATTTTTAACTGGGGAAAAGCGGGGAGATTTCATATTTTTACCCTTTGTTTAGTTTTAAACTATTTTGTTGTTAATAGCACAGTGGGACTCAGGACTGTGGGTATAGGCCCTGTCACCAGAAGGTTCGACACAAGGTGAACAAAAGGGTTATCTCTGCCTGGTGTGCCATGCCCTCTTCTTAGACATGTGGCAGCTCACTTTTAGCCTGTTTTCCATAGGAAGCAGACATGACCAAGTCTACTGCACATTTTTTTCTTTTCATTTTCATTTTTCCTTTTTTTAAGTCCTCCACATCGTGTTTACTATCTCAGGGAGGTCACACCATGCACTCCACGGAAGTTTACTTCTTTGCAGACGTCATTTCGTCACAGGTCACCCGTCCTCCAGACTGCTGCCTGAGCAAAGTACCAATGTCCTTACAATACATGCAAGGTCATCAAATGGGTAACTCTGCGGGTATCTGAAGACATTGGATAGGTGGGTATAATTGCACCACTCTCCTATGGGTTCTAGTTAAGATCTTCTCTTTATTCCTCCTGGGCCATCTTCCCACCTCCCCCTAAGCCCTTCATTCCGCTGGATTTCTCTTTTACAGTCCCATTAACAGTTTTTTAAGCAGTTTTATACAAGCTATCTCCCGGGTTCCAGTGCATTTTTATGCTATATCAGGGGGTACAGTATCTCAGTAGCCAAGGGTCTCTCTTCTCCCCATGAACACCGCAGCATTTTTTCTGACTTCTGGACCACCTCCTACGAATACCATCATGCTGGGGTTGTAATGCCACCTGGTAGCCTAATTGAATCCCCAGCCCTCATTGAAAAATGCCCTTACTTGACTCCCCATCAGAAGAAATAGGCCTTTTGGGCAGAACCTAGATGTCATAACCAAGTAAGCTACGCAGTGCCAGAGTGCTCTGCTTCCCCAGAATCATAAAGCTCTTAGCCATCTAGGTGCTTCCAGAAGGGTTACTCTATTTGCAACTCCTCTTCCCACAAAGGCAACAAGAAGTCCTCCAAACCCTTCAACCCCAGACAGCCATTGTTCAAGCCTAAACCTTCCTGGCTTGTCTCACCAGTTATGGCCCTCAACAATCTGTCAGAGCAATGGCCGCTGTGGTGGACTCCGGCCCACCTATCTCGATTCTTGACACAAACACAACATACGTGCATGAGCTTTTAAACATTCCCTCAGCAGATTTTTCTCACGGTTTCTCTTTATTTAGTACCTACCAGGAAAAATACCAGACAGCTCTCACAGTTCTATTTGCCATTGAAGAAATTAATAGGAATGAGGATCTTCTACCAAATATCACTTTGGGATTTCACCTATTTGAATCCTTCATGAATGAAGCTGCAATGCTGAAAGCTTATATGGAAATACTAAGTGGATGGGGCTTCCAAATTCCTAATTATAAGTGTGTGTGCCAAGGACATCTGGTAGCTGTAGTGGGGTTTGCATCTTCAGTTCTTTCACTTCTGGTGGCAAATACATTTGGAATTTATGGTTACCCACAGGTAGGTGTCTTTAGGATGCCCCTCTGTGATTTAATATGTTCCTAATAATTGTACTGGTGTGTAAGGGTGCATGCATAGTTCATACATCATCCTAGTAAGGCACTGTATCCTTCTCAGGAAGTAATAGCATAGTATTAATTAGTTTGGAGTATTTCTGGATGTATACTTCCAATGCAAGGCGTTAATGTGTGCTACAACAAAGCCATCCGGTGGCATATCTCGGTCTTTGGCTCCTATTTTCATTTAAAACAAAGTATTTTGTGTATTTTTTTTCTTTGCTAAATCCTTTTGTATAGGGAAGTGCAGCAGACTATGTGTTCTTATATAGAAAATTAGTTAGGTCAAATATACCAAAACCTCTCTTAGAATATGTTGGCTGCATGCACTTGCCTCAATTTTTAGGTTAATGCATGGAATTTACTCATGTAAGGAAGCTTTAGCTACTGTTTAGACTGTGACATTTCAGATCAGTTAAGGATAGAAGTGCATATACTTTTTTTGCCAGCAGAATTACAGAACCTATTATAAAAATCAGTAGGTAGAGTTGAGCAAAAACATTTTCAGGACTCTAGTCCAGTGACCATGTTTGTTAGTCCTTGTTGGCCGAACCAGGGCCGAGCGAGCCTACTCTTATTTTCCAGCATCCCTGGCGCCTCTTCCGATGATAAAGGCCTATGTCATGTAATTTTTAATAATCTAATGAGGCACCCAGGATGCCTGCGGGTAGGAGGAAGTTCGTATGGCCATGGTCCACAAACTACCAATGTGGCTGCTGGTCCTGGCTTCTGCTAATCATTTTGCTTAACTCTATCAACAGGATCTGTCAAGAGCTACAGATCGGTCACTTCTTTTTGGCTTATGCATATATTATATTAATGGAGCCTAAAGGCCCCTCTGCAGATTAGATGAAAGACAGAGAAACCCAATATTTTTGGTAGGACCATCCGATGCTTATGGCGACTTCTCGAATCTTTCCTGAAATATTATATCAATTGGAAATCAGGTAGTTTAAATGTAAGGGGTTCTCACAAGAGACATTTATGAGACCAACCCTGGTACTCTCACCTGTCTCCAGAACAAGGCAGCATATACAAAAGCTCTCTCCACTCACTGCTATGGGAGTGCTCTATACAGCCGAGCAAATGCACTGTATTCCTTTACTTCAGAAGTGGGACCTGCATCTGTCAGACATTTAAGGCATATCTTACAGAAAGCCATTAATGTTTCTCGTGGGACAACCACTTAAAATACCTGATCCTTTTGTTTTTCAGGAAGATAAGCTGCTATCAGAGATTTCTGGTAGAGGCTTTTTCCCTTCTATTGAAAACTATGGAGTCGGAGCATAACTGTTGCCAGAACGAGGATTTGGCCCATAGCTATCAAGAGTATGGTCAACTCAAGGTTTTGTCATGTTGTTACAAAATGGAAGCAGCCGAATCTTAATAAAGTCCTTTTGTATTACAGATCAGCTATGGGGCCACAGACCCTCTTCTAAGTAATAAGTTGATATTTCCATACTTCTACCGCACTGTTCCCAGCTCTGTCCATCTGCACAATGCATTGAATTCAGTGCTGAAGCATTTTGGTTGGACCTGGGTTGGAATAGTTTATTCCAACGTTGAAAGCAATGAAAAAGCAATCCAAAAGTTAAAATCTTCCATTATAACACAAGGCGGTTGTATTGAGTTCACAGAAAAGTTCCTCGGTTCCACAAACTACTGGTTGATTGAGCATATACGTATTGCTAAAGTCATTTCTGAGTCCTCGGCAACCATTATTGTCTTTTGGGCTGACCTGGAATTTACATGTAATTTATATTTATTACTACATAATTTAACAAGGACAGACAAAGTCTGGATTATTCTTACCGACATGTACCATCTCTTGATCCCAAACAAGGACATCGTGGACCTCAGCCCTTTCCATGGAACCTTGGCAATTCAGATGAAAACGATGGAGATTCCTGGACTCATGCCTTTCGTTTGGAACATCACGTTGGACCAATACACCTTCTGCAATTTTATTTTCCTCTACAAGATCGTCTTATATGAATGCAAACTAGTCGATGGCAAAATGCTCGATCACCTGTGCAAACACGACGAAGCAAAGAAGAAATTTCTGATGGGTGTAGAGACCCTGGTGGAGAGTTATCGAGTATATAACGCCATATATGCCTTGGCTCATGCCCTTCATATGTTTATGGCATCCAAGTACTGGAAGGAATCACAGATAGAGGGTGCGTCTCTATCTTATGAACATCCATGGAAGGTGACTCGAGTGACAAGACTTCTTTTTGTATACTATAGCGAGTAGAAATTATTCTTTAAATTAAGTTATGGTCCATATTTAAAAAATATTGTTTTTAGACCCCAAATTTTCACTTGTCAATATCCTAATATATGTTTTAAAGAATTCAGAGCTCTGTTTTTTTGTAATACACCGCTCCAGCTGCCAGAGACCTGCCACTTGATTTGAGGTCCTTAATAACTACCATAGCGTAATACATAATAACACTAGAGGAACAGCTTCATAAAGATTCCCTGTAGAAATGGTCTTTTTAGCTTGATCTATAAAGAAAACTTATATTGTTGCCCCTGGCTGTAGGTTAATAAGCCTTTTGAAGAGTCATGTAAATGGCGGCACATCTACGTAGTCATACTATCTTCAAACCCTCCCTTTCTGGTCAGGGCTCCCTCCAAGTTTTTCCAGTGCTCCTTTACTCACGTATAGAGTAGTGATCAAGAGGGCAGACTACATCCCAGTCCTCGTTCACACGTCCTGGTCATTCCTGTACGTGGTGAGCAGGGGTGGATTAAGGGTAGCCAGGGCCCCGGGCTGTTCAGACACTGTGGGCCCCCCCGGTCATGTGACGCGGGTCATGTGACAGGGGTCTTGATATACCCGAACCAGATTATTCCAGAAAAATGGCCGGGCCCTACTCTACTGTAACCTATTAAATATTTGTTAAAATCTGCAATACAATTTAGGTTTATTTTGACCAATAATATCACATACAAGGAACAAATACCACCGCACCATGACCAGACCACAAATTACAACCACAGTGATCGAATAATATCACATACAAGGAACAAATACCACCACACCATGACCGGACCACAAATTACAACCACAGTGATCGAATAATATCACATACAAGGAACAAATACCACCGCATCATGACCAGACCACAAATTACAACCACAGTGATCGAATAATATCACATACGAGGAACAAATACCACCGCACCATGTCAAGACCACATATTACCACCACTTGGTGACCAAATAGCACATACAACAAGGGACCTTGGGGTCATCCTTGATTCTGACCTTTCATTCACCCCCTACATCCGATCACTGGCTCGCTCTTCTTACCTGCATCTCAAAAACATTTCTAGAATTCGCCCTTTTCTTAATTTCGACTCTGCAAAAACTCTGACTGTTTCACTTATTCATTCTCGTCTGGACTATTGTAACTCTCTACTAATCGGTCTCCCTCTTGCAAAACTATCCCCGCTCCAATCTGTCCTGAATGCTGCAGCCAGGATCATATTCCTCACCAACCGTTACACCAATGCCTCTACCCTGTGCCAGTCATTACACTGGCTACCCATCCACTCCAGAATCCAGTACAAAACTACTACCCTCATCCACAAAGCACTCCATGGCTCAGCACCACCCTACATCTCCTCCCTGGTATCAGTCTACCACCCTACCCGTGCCCTCCGCTCCGCTAATGACCTCAGGTTAGCATCCTCAATAATCAGAACCTCCCACTCCCGTCTCCAAGACTTTACACGTGCTGCGCCGATTCTTTGGAATGCACTACCTAGGTTAATACGATTAATCCCCAATCCCCACAGTTTTAAGCGTGCCCTAAAAACTCATTTGTTCAGACTGGCCTACCGCCTCAATGCATTAACCTAACGATCCCTGTGTGGCCTATTTATAATAAAAAAAAAAAAAAAAAAAAAAAAGGTTCCTCGCATCATGTTCTCATACACTTTATGCAGTATTAGCCCTCTGTGTCTGTACTGCTACATACTTAGGCAGGTAACTGGTTCATGCAGCTTTACATGAACACCTGAGCCTTACACTATAGCTGGTCCGAATAACTAAAGCAATTGTTACCATCCACCTCTCGTGTCTCCCCTTTTCCCCATAGTTTGTAAGCTTGCGAGCAGGGCCCTCACTCCTCCTGGTATCTGTTTTGAACTGTATTTCTGTTATGCTGTAATGTTTATTGTCTGTACAAGTCCCCTCTATAATTTGTAAAGCGCTGCGGAATATGTTGGCGCTATATAAATAAAATTATTATTATTATTATTATTATTAAGGGACAAATACCACAACACCATTTCCAGACCACATATTACCACAAGATAGTGACTGAATACTACAATACTGATCAGTAATTAAAAAAAAAAAACACAATACTATCACCATAAGTGCCAGTATTCACAGGAGATCTGTACTTAGTATGCAGTGTCTGTGTAGAGGTAATACAGAGATCACTGGTGGTATTATACACAGGAGCTCTGTATATAATGTATAGGTAATACAGTGATCACTGGTGACATTGTACACAGGACCTCTGTATATAGTATACAGTGTATAGTGTCAGTGTATAGGTGACACTGACTCACCAGTGACGTCTCTAGGTGAAGTCCTTCATCTTTCATCCAGCACAGACCGCCATCATTTCTTCCAGCCAGGACTCATTTCTGCAGGAAATAACAGTTATCTCGAGCTCCGCTTGCAGAACACATTACTTAATTTTTCACAACTTCTACATTACACCACATGAAGAAAAAAAGGCGATATAGTGTCACTCTGCACAGTAACAGGACCGCCCCCCATTTAAAACAGTATACTCAAAAAATAAAATAAATACATCACTGCAGTAATAATATCCCTTAATTAGCCCCTATGGTAATAATATTCCCCACCCTGGCCCCGTTAATCTCATTCCTGGCTCCAGCCATATGTTCTCGCATCCTGCACTCATGAGTATCCATTCTACACCATATGATCTCCTCATCCTGCCCCATCTGTCTCCATCCTGCCCCATGATCCAATCCTGCCCCATGTCTTTCATTCTGCCTCTTGTCTCCAATCATGCCCCGTATCTATATTCTGCCCATGCCTCCAGTCCTGCCCCCAGTGTGTCCAGCAATCTGCCCCAGTGTGTCCAGCATATTGCCCCCAGTGTGTCCAGCAATCTGCCCCACTGTGTCCAGCATTGACCCAGTGTGTCCAGCATTGCCCCCAGACAGTGTGTCCAGCAATCTGCATCAGTGTGTCCAGCATATTACCCCCAGTGTGTCCAGCAATCTGCCCCAGTATGTCCAGCATTGCCCCAGTGTGTCCAGCAATCTGCCCCAGTGTCTCGAGCATTGCCCCAGTGTCTCCAGCATTGCCCCAGTCAGTGTGTCCAGCAATCATCTGCCCCAGTGTGTCCTCCAGCATTGCCCCCAGTGTGTCCACCGTTAGGTTATCAAAAAACAAAAACAAAAAAAAACCAAACAAACCGAGTCTCCTCACCTGACCTGTGCGCTCCAGCGGCGAGCTCCCTCCAGCAGCGCGTACTCACCAGCCACTGACAATGACGTCAGACGCCGGCGACGTGTGCGCTGCGCCTGCGGCCGACTTCAGCTGCCAGCCTCCAATTGGCTGGCGGCTGTTGTTAAGTATTGACGTGCGGGCGCGCGCCCGCATGTCAATAGGAAACCGCCACAGTTCCGGAAGGGGCCCGGTGAGCAGATGAGACGGGGCCCAATGCGGGCCCCCTCTCACTGCCCACCGGGTCCGGGGGCCCATAAATGCCGGCGGGCAATCTGTGCGGTAGCCCAGGGCCCCCCCACACCACTGGGCCCGGGCTACCGCCCATATTGACCCTCTTATAATTCGCCCCTGGTGGTGAAATCCGTGTTCCATCCGTATGTATGTGACATCCATGTATCCATTTGCTATCCGTCTTTCACATCCATGTGCAGTCCGCATGACACTTAGCTGCGTCTGTGAAAAGCCGTCTAGTTCGTGCTGATCCCAGGCGACGGCTGCTGTAGCTAGCTCTCAAGGTTGTTGCTTGGTCTCCCTGAGATCAATGAGACCAGACAATGATGGGAGTTGTAAGACAGGCTAAGCAAACAGCTGTGAGCTGTTATTAATAGCTGCAAACCTATTGGGATATTTTGCCTTTTCCCCTATTATTAACATCAGCCCCAGCCGTCGACTTTTCCTCTGCTGGTTATGAAAATTGAGCGCTGTTTTTTTAAATTTAATTCTTTATTTTACACAAGAGGGACACAGTGGGTGCTGAATACAACTCCCATCATTGTCGCCTGGTAACACTGATCTCAAGGAGACCATGTGACAATGATGTGAGCTGCCTTCAGCAGCAGGCGCCTGGTTCGTGTGAAAGACCTGACATGTGTGCACCACCATTGAATACAATGGGTGTGTGTCCGTATTTGCAGCTCTTCAAAAACATACCGCATATGGAAACAAAAAAACGGACGTGTGAAGTGGTGGGCCTCACTGTGTTGTGCAGACTCGAGAAGTGCAACACAACGATAGACTTGGAGGGAGCACATAATGAAGTTCAGTTGCCAGGTGAGGGGAGGGTGGTGATAATGAAACTTTGAAGATAGGGTTTAGATAATAGAACGTATTACTCTTCAGGATAATATCACCACCCCATGACTCTTCAGGATAGCAGCATCATTCCGTGACTCATATCAACATGTCCCCATGACTCATCAGGATAGCTGCACTACACCATGACTCTTTAGTATAGCAGTACGCCCCCATGACTTTTCAGGATAGCAGTACTGCCCACCAGGGCCGCCATCAGGGCATGACGGCCGTGACTGGCATATGGGGCCCGGTGGGCAGAGGGGGCCCGCATCGGGCCCCGTCTCATCTGCTCACCAGGCCCCTACCGGCAGCCGCAGGCTAACCGGGCCCTTAGCGCCGACGCTGCAGCTGTTTAAAGCTATTGACGTGCGGGCGCGGGCCCGCACGTCAATAGTTAACAGCCACCAGCCAATCTGAGGCTGGCAGCTGACGTCAGCCGCAGCGTGCGTGCATGTCGCCGGCGTCTGACATCATTGTCAGTCGCCGGCGAGTGCACGCTGCAGCTGCGTGGAGACTTCGCCCGCCGCAGGAGCACGGCCAGGTAAGAAGAACTTCTTTTTTTTTCTTTTTCTTGAGAGCGGCGATCCGGGGGGCCCAGGGAAGAACGCTGGACACAGGGGCAAAACGCTGGACAGAGATGGGGCAGAGTGCTGGACATAGATGGGGCAGAGTGCTGGACAGAGATGGGGCAGAGTGCTGGACAGAGATGGGGCAGAGTGCTGGACAGAGATGGGGCAGAGTGCTGGACAGAGATGAGGCAGGACTGGAAACAGATGGGGCAGAGTGCTGGACAGAGATGGGGCAGAGTGCTGGACACAGATGAGGCAGGATTGGAAACAGATGGGACAGAGTGCTGGACACAGATGGGGCAGAGTGCTGGACAGAGATGAGGCAGGACTGGAAACAGATGGGGCAGAGTGCTGGACAGAGATGGGGCAGAGTGCTGGACAAAGATGAGGCAGGATTGGAAACAGATGGGACAGAGTGCTGGACACAGATGGGGCAGAGTGCTGGACAGAGATGAGGCAGGACTGGAAACAGATGGGGCAGAGTGCTGGACAGAGATGGGGCAGAGTGCTGGACACAGATGAGGCAGGATTGGAAACAGATGGGACAGAGTGCTGGACACAGATGGGGCAGAGTGCTGGACAGAGATGAGGCAGGACTGAGATGAGGCAGGACTGGAAACAGATGGGGCAGAGTGCTGGACAGAGATGGGGCAGAGTGCTGGACACAGATGAGGCAGGATTGGAAACAGATGGGACAGAGTGCTGGACACAGATGGGGCAGAGTGCTGGACACAGATGGGGCAGGATTGGACACAGATGGGGCAGAGTGCTGGACACAGATGGGGCAGGATTGGAAACAGATGGGGCAGAGTGCTGGACATAGATGGGGCAGGATTGGAAACAGATGGGGCAGAGTGCTGGACACAGATGGGGCAGGATTGGAAACAGATGGGGCAGAGTGCTGGACACAGATGGGGCAGAGTGCTGGACACAGATGGGGCAGAATGCTGGACACAGATTGGGGCAGGATTGGACACAGATGGGGCAGAGTGCTGGACACAGATGGGGCAGGATTGGAAACAGATGGGGCAGAGTGCTGGACACAGATGGGGCAGAGTGCTGGGCAGGATTGGACACAGATGGGGCAGAGTGCTGGACACAGATGGGGCAGGATTGGACACAGATGGGGCAGAGTGCTGGACACAGATTGGGGCAGGATTGGAAACAGATGGGGCAGAGTGCTGGACACAGATGGGGCAGGATTGGACACAGATGGGGCAGAGTGCTGGACACAAGATGAGGCAGGATTGGAAACAGATGGGGCAGAGTGCTGGACACAGATGGGGCAGAGTGCTGGACACAGATGGGGCAGGATTGGAAACAGATGGGGCAGAGTGCTGGACACAGATGGGGCAGGATTGGACACAGATGGGGCAGAGTGCTGGACACAGATGGGGCAGGATTGAAAACAGATGGGGCAGAGTGCTGGACACAGATGGGGCAGGATTGGAAACAGATGGGGCTGAGTGCTGGACACAGATGGGGCAGGATTGGAAACAGATGGGGCAGAGTGCTGGACACAGATGGGGCAGGATGGAGACAGATGGGGCAGGATTGGAGACAGATGGGGCAGGATGGATACGATGGAGACAGATGGGGCAGGATGGGGAGATCATATGGGGCCGGATGGGAGAACATATGGCTGGAGCCTGGAATGAGATACGCGGGGGCTAGGATGGCGAATATTACCATAGGGGCTAATTAAGGGATATTATTATTGCAGTGATGTATTTATTTTATTTTTTGAGTATACTGTTTTAAATGGGGGGCGGTCCTGTTACTGTGTAGAGTGATACTATGTCGCCTTCTTCATGTGGTGTATTGTAGACGCTGGGAAAATTAAGTAATGTGTTCTAC
Source organism: Ranitomeya imitator (assembly GCF_032444005.1). Lineage (NCBI taxonomy): Eukaryota > Metazoa > Chordata > Amphibia > Anura > Dendrobatidae > Ranitomeya > Ranitomeya imitator. The sequence continues at coordinate 59,809,141 of NC_091283.1, read as the reverse complement.
AAGCGGAACTCGAGATAACTGTGTTATTTCCTGTAGAGACGAGTCCTGGCTGGATGAAGTGATGGCGGTCTGTGCTGGATGAAAGATGAAGGACTTCACCTAGAGACGTCACTGGTGAGTCAGTGCTACCTATACACTGACACTATACACTGTATACTATATACAGAGGTCCTGTGTACAATGTCACCAGTGATCACTGTATTACCTATACATTATATACAGAGCTCCTGTGTATAATGTCACCGGTGATCACTGTATTACCTGTAGACACTGCTTACTAATTACAGATCTCCTGTGTATAATGGCACTGATGGTGATAGTATTGTGGTTTTTTTTATTACTGATCAGTATTGTAGTATTCAGTCACTATGTTGTGGTAATATGCGGTCTGGTCATGATGTTGTGGTATTTGTTCCTTGTATTTTATATTATTCGATCACTGTGGTGGTAATATGTCATCTGGTCATAGTGCTGTGGTATTTGTTCCTTGTATGTAGTATTATAGGTCATTTTAAGAATTGAAAAATAAATAAAAATATACCTAAATTGTATTGCATATTTTAACAAATATTTAATAGGTTACAGTAGAGTAGGACCCGGCCAAAAGTGTCTACCGTGTTATGGTGGCGGCTTAAAAAATCTTTTGGCCAAAACAAAAGCTGCCGGCTTTATGTTTGATCTGGTGATGGGAACTGTTAATGTGTGATTGGTGAGAAGTGGAGATTTTCCAAGAGAGAGCGGTGGGACTGTGGACAGTTCGAGGGGTGGAGCCTGAAGGCGGGGCTGGGGTGGAGCCTGGGCGGAGTCTCAAGGGGGCCCCGAAAATTTTGCCGGTATGGGGCCCCAAAATTTCTAGTGGCAGCCCTGCTGTCCACCTGACTCTTTAGGATAGCACTGGTGCCCCCATGACTCTTCAGGATAGTAGCATCATCCAAATGACTCTTCAGGATAGCAGTACTGCCCTATGACTCTTTAGGATAGTAGCACCGCCCCATGACTCTTTAAGATAGCGCCCCTTGATTCTTTAGGATAGCAGTACTGCTCCCATGACTCTTTAGGATAGCAGTACTGCCCCCATGACTCTTCATGATAATAGCACCACCCAAATGACTCTTCAGGATAGCAGTACTGCCCCCATGACTCTTCAGGATAGTAGCACTGCCCCATGACTTTTTAGGATAGCAGAAGCGCACCTATGAGTCTTCAGGATAGTAGCACACCCATTGACACTTCAGAAAAGTAGCACCACTCCATGACTCTACAGGATAGCAGCGCCGCCTCATGAGTATTCAGGATAGCAGCGCCGCCTCATGAGTATTCAGGATAGCAGCACCCCCTCACGACTCTTCAAAACTAATTAGCATGTCATGCAAATTTAGAAGTTCATTCACTTCCAGATGAAGCATACTTTGCAGAACAGTCATCAGATGTGGTGCAGATCCTGGTATAAGGCATATTTAATCTGTGGGTGATTACCAATGTACATTTTACTGAACCTAGATCCCAAGAATGTTTACTGGTAATTAATAGCAATTGTGACATTTATGCTCTGTATATCCTGTATATGTTTCTTCATGCAGCTTCATCAATTTCTGAGAAGAGTGCACTTTACCAATAGCGCTGGAGAGGACGTATACTTTGATGAACATGGAGATTCTGCTCCTATGTATGATCTGATTAATTGGGTGACCGGACGCAAGGAGAAACTTAGAAGTATCAGAGTTGGAAACATCACATCTAGCAGTGGGGAAAACGTGTCGGTTAATGTATCAGCCATTGTATGGGCTGATCGTCTTGCCCAGGTAGACATCTTGTTCGTTTGCGCTTGAAGAAAGTAGACAGTTCAGGATTTCTCTTAGAAGGAGAGTGAATGAGAGAAGGCTGACCTCTAGTATAGCGTCTCTGCAGTCATAAGCAATCAGGTGATCGTCTATCATAGGGTCTAATGCATGTACATTATTCAATAAAGAGCTAGAATATATTCATATTACAGTATGACCATCTCGGGGACTGGAAACATCAGAAAAGCGGCACCGAATGTTGACCTTAAAATCAACATGGTGGGCACTGATTTTATGGACTTTTTCTCTAGGAGTGTTTTGATAAATAAGGGCTATTTTGTAATACTGAAGCAAGAGGATGGTGTTAGGAGACCACTTTTGTCCAACTTGGCCACTATAAAAATAAGCTGTACTGCTGTAGCTACAAAAAGCATAGTAACATCTCTATTGTGGTCAGGGACAGGTCAGGGACATATATAGAAATCATGAAGTTCCTTCAACCCACACCCTCAAAAAAATATGTGGTGGAGTAAGTGGGTTCATACTTCCCAACTTTAAAAAAAATAGGGAGAGGGATATGTATTGCAGCATGTATACTGTATTTATATCTCTACTGAAGCCCCTTAGTGTTCTCACCCACTACAACACTCCTTTCATGGCACACATAAAGTATGATGTCCCCAAATCACCCCACCCACACAGTATGGTACCCCATAGTGAATGTTCTCACACAATTTGCCATCACAGTACCCCCCACACAAAGTACGATGTCCTCATATGTGCCCCAACCCAGTATGATGCTGACACAGTTCTCCCAAAGTGACCTTCAGCAAAGCATAAAGCTCCTAAAGTTCCCCTCACACAGTATGATGTCCCCATAGTTCCCCTACATACATTATAATGTCACGTACAGCCCCCCAGCATGGTATCATGGAACCCACAATCCACCACACAGTATGTTGTCCCCATAGTTCCCAAACACACAGTATGATGTCACCCACAGCCCCATACATGTCCCCCACTCAGTACGATGTCCCTATACCTCCCAAACATACAGTATGTCACCATCAGCCCCCTTACATGTAATTATGGAACTTACAGTCTCTCACACAGTATGATGTCCCCTTAATTCCCAAACACACAGTATGATGCCACCCACAGCCCCATACATGGTATTGGAACGCTCGCCAGGGCCGTGGGGTAATCGGTACTGGGTCCATTTCTTAAAGGGATGTGTCACAGCGCCGGCGACCCGGTCTGTGGCCCTGGGTGCCCATGTTAAAGGGATAGTCTTTAAAGGGATTTGTAGAAATAAAGAAAGTTTGTGACGCCACCTGTGGTGCTTTGTCAGTAGGGACCGACACTGCTTAAAGGGGTCCCCTGGGGTGATGTTATGGCAGCTAGATGGTATAACTTCCCACAGGTGAAGTAGGTCCCCAGGGCTCCCGTGTGTAGATGAAGATGGTGTAATACGAAACAGAGGACACAAGGTTGCGGTCTCTTTACCTCTTTACTGAAGCAATTCAGGCAGCCACAGTCCAGGGTACCGGATCTCAGGTGCTGTGGTGGTCGACTTTGAAGCAAGTTGGGATTTCCCCCTTACCAAGTGGGGTTAGAAGCCTTCCCTCTTGCGCTGTGGTGTAGTTCCTTGCTGCCTATAGCTGTCCAACATGGTCATCACCAGGTTTATAATAATAATTTTTATTTATATAGCGCCAACATATTCCACAGCACTTTACAATTAAGCGGGGACATGTACAGACAATAAGTTCAATACAAGTTAAGACAATTTAAACAGTGACATTAGGAGTGAGGTCCCTGCTCGCAAGCTTACAATCTACAAGGAAATGGGGGGACACAATAGGTGAAAAGTGCTTGTTATTTCAGGTCTGGCAATTATAATAAATAGGGATTTTTATATAAAGCTGCATGATCCGGTCATCAGCCCATGTGTTTAAGTGCAATAGTCAAGTATCAAGTGCAGTTATCGTGTGCATGGAGGGTGTGGAGACAGATGAATAGTAGGGTGCAGATTCGGAATAATATTTGGAAGGAGGGAACAGGTTAAAGTTAGTTTACTGAGTAGTTGATGTGGTAAGCTTGTTTGAAGAGATGGATTTTTAAAGCGCGCTTGAATAGGTCGGGGCTACGTATCAGTCTGATCGTCTGAGGAAGTACATTCCAGAGAGCTGGTGCAGCACGAGAGAAGTCTTGGAGACGGAGGTGCGAGGTTCGGATAACGGGGGATGTTAGTCTTAAGTCATTTGTAGAACGGAGGGCACGTGTAGGGTGATAAAGAGATGAGAGAGCAGATATAAGGCGGTGCAGAACTGTGGAGAGCTTTGTGAGAGAGAGATGAGTAGCCAGTGTGACTGGCACAAGATGGATGCATCGCTGAAGTGACTGGAAAGAAATATGAACCTGGCTGCCGCATTTAAGATGGATTGGAGAGGGGAAAGTTTGGTAAGAGGGAGACCGATCAGAAGAGAGTTGCAGTAGTCCAGACAAGAATGAATAAGAGTGACAGTAAGAGTCTTAGCAGTTTCAAAGGTGAGAAAAGGTCGGATTCTGGAGATGTTTTTAAGATGCAGGTGACAAGAGAAAGTGAGTGATCGGATATAGGGAGTAAAGGAAAGTTCGGTGTCGAATGTGACCCCCAGACAGCGGACATGCTGCTTGGGAGTTACGGTTGAACCCGCCAGGGTTATTTCGATGCTAGGTAGAAGGAGGCTAGTAGAGGGGGAGAAACATAAGAAGTTCAGTTTTGGAGAGATTTAGTTTCAGATAGAGGGAGGACATGATGTTAGAGACAGCAGACAGACAATCCTTGGTATTTTGAATTAGGGTAGGGGTGATGTCAGGGGAAGAAGTGTATAATTGGGTGTCATCAGCATAAAGATGATACTGGAACCCAAATCTGCTGATTGTTTGTCCAATAGGGGCAGTGTTAGAGAGAAGAGGAGGGGGCTTGGACCTGAGCCCTGCGGAACCCCGATAGTAAGGGGACGAGGAGAGGAAGAGGAGCCGGCAAAAGATACAGTGAAGGAGCGGCCAGAGAAGTAGGAGGAGAAACAGGAGAGGGCTGTGTCCTTGAGGCCTATAGAGCGGAGCATAGTGAGGAGGAGCTGATGATCCACAGTGTCAAATGCGGCAGAAAGATCCAGGAGAATCAGCAGGGAGCAATGACCTTTGGATTTAGCTGTTATTAGATCATTAGAGACTTTAGTGAGGGCAGTTTCAGTGGAGTGTAAAGAGCAGAAACCAGAATGTAAGGGGTTGAGAAGAGAGTCATCCGAGAGATAGTGGATCAGATGGGAGTGGACCAAGCGTTCCAGGAGTTTAGAGATGAAGGAAAGGTTAGAGACAGGTCTGTAGTTAGCAGTGCAGTTCTGATCCAGGGATGGCTTTTTAAGTAAAGGGGTTATGATGGCATGTTTAAATGAGGAGGGAAAGATACCTGAAGAAAGAGAGAGGTTAAATATTTTAGTCAGGTGAGTGGTGATGATCACTGGTGAGAGGGACTGCAGGAGATGTGAAGGATTGGGGTCACTGTTGCAGGCTGTAGGCCGAGCAGAAGCGAGTAGCTTGGAAACTTTTTCTGAAACAGGCTCAAAGAAGTCTAGTGAGCTTGAGGTGCGGCAGGGGAGGGGATCCAGGCACTGAGGAGATTGGGCTGAGATATCCTGATGGATGTGGTTGATTTTTTCTGGGAAATAAATGGCCAATTCCTCACCGCTGAGGTTGGTGATGGGGGCCTGTACTTTAGGTTTCAGAAGGGAGTTTAAGGTTTTAATAAGTCTTTTGGGTTGTTGGATAGTGAGGTCATGAGGGTGTTGAAGTACTATTGTTTGGCTATATGAAGGGCAGAGTTATAGGTTTTGAGCATGAACTTATAGTGGATAAAGTCTTCTGCTAAGAGAGATTTTCTCCACTGCTGTTCTGCACACCTTGAGCAACGCTGAAGAAAGCATGTTTGCATTGTGTGCCAGGGCTGCCGTTGTTTGTGTCGGGTCTTTCTGCGTGTAGAAGGTGCTGCTTCATCTAGGGCATTGTTCAGTGTATTATTGAAGTGTGACAGTGCCAAGTCTGGACAGGAGAGGGAGGAGATGGGGGCTAAAGATGTGTGGAGATGGCCCATAAGCTGCTGGGTATTAATGGTATGTGTATTCCGATAAGTGTGGTAAGTGGGGGTGTCCCGGGAGAGGAGACAATTCTTTACAGAGAAGGAAAGAATGTTGTGGTCCGAAAGTGGGAGAGGGGAGTTAGTAAAGTCATGCAGTGAGCCAGGACGGGAGAAAACCAGGTCCATAGTATTCCCATCCTCATGCGTAGGAGAATTAGTAAACTGTGAGAGGCCGAATGAAGAAGTTAGAGAAAGAAGATGAGAGGCAGATTGGGAGAAGGGATCATTGATGGGGATGTTAAAGTCTCCCATGATGAGAGTGGGGATGTCACAGGATAGAAAGTGAGTAAGCCAGGTGGCAAAGTGGTCTAGAAACTGGCAGGAGGAGCCTGGAGGGTGATAAACAACCGCCACTCGCAAGGAGAAGGGCTTAAAGAGTCTGACGGTGTGGACTTCAAAGGAAGGAAATGTAATTAAGGGAACCGGGGCGATGACCAGGAAAGCACATTGTGATGAAAGGAGCAAACCAACACCGCCACCCTGTCTGTTCTCAGGTCTGGCGGTATGTGAAAATTTCAGCCCACCAAACGAGAGAGCGGCAGCAGCGGTGGTGTCTGAATGCTGGATCCAGGTGTCTGTAATAGCCAAAGGTTAAGGGAATTAGAGAGGAAAAAATTGTGAATGTAAATTAGTTTGTTACACACAGACCGTGCATTCCAGAGAGCACATTGGAAAGCGATAGGAGAAGGCATGCACTGAATGTTAATAAGATTAGCAGGGTTTCTATATGCAGCTGGAGGAGAGTAATGTATGCTGGTGGAGGGAGGCCCAGGGTTGGGGGAGATGTCGCCTGCAACTAGTAAAAGTTTTCTGTCCTTTTGTGTAAGTGGGACACTTGTTATGATCTGGTGGCCTAGGAGCAGCATGTGACGTACTCTGGAGAAGGTGGTACCTGTACTGACCGCAGACCCTGAACTTAGCACCGCAACTAGAAGTAGCCGTGGGATGTACCGAACACTCCCTAGACACCTTGACACAGCCTAAGGACTAACTTCCCCTAAAGATAGAAACGGGAAAACTATCTTGCCTCAGAGAAAATCCCCAAAGGATAGACAGCCCCCCACAAATATTGACTGTGAGAGGAGAGGGAAATTACTTACGCAGACTGAAATCAGGATTAGCAAAGGAGGCCTTTCTAGCTAGAAAGAAAGAATAGGACAGAGAACTGTGCGGTCAGTATTAAAACACTAGAAAATATCCACCACAGAAAATACAAAACTCCACATCTGACTAAAGACATGGAGGGTATATCTGCATCTCCAGAGATACAGCTTGGCTGCAAAAAATCCTTACACAGACAAGCTGGACAAGACAAAACATGAAAATGCACAGAACTATAAGGCCCACAGCACGTGGACAGCAAAAACAAAGCCAGAACTTATCTTTGTTGAAAAGAACAGCAAACAGGAGAGACCAGTCAGGGATGTGAATCCTCCAAAAACAATGGACAACTGGCACTTACTAAAGGATCAAGCAAGACTAAATAGCCCAGTCCAAATTGCAATTTGTCCAAGTGGACACACCTGATAAATGCTGCGATCCAAAGACAGCAGCACTACCACTCACAACCACTGGAGGGAGCCCAAGAGCAGAATTCACAACAGACACTAACCTGTATGACAGGTGGCTCTAGCCTTTTCACAGGGTCTCTATCATGACCCGGTCTCTATACGCCACTGTGTCTTCAGGTGTTAGGGAGGGTGTTGTGAATTTTGTGGCTGAATTCACTCCTGTGGTCACAAGTGGTACTGCAGCCTCTGGGCTTCCTCCCTCAGGTGTTCTGGTGAGCTCGTTGGCTGCCTTGTTATTTAACTCCACCTGATTCTGTCTTCCTTGCTCCTTGTCAATGTTCCAGTGTTGGATCTGAGCTCCTGGATCTTTCCTGTGGCCTGCTGCTCTGCTTAGATAAGTGCTTCTTTGCTTTTGTTGCTGTTTTTTCTGTCCAGCTTGTCTATTCGTTTTTGCTGGAAGCTCTGGGATGCAAAGGGTGTACCGCTGTGCCGTTAGTTCGGCACGGTGGGTCTTTTTGCCCCCTTTGCGTGGTTTTTGCTTTAGGGTTTTTTGTAGACTGCATAGTTCTCTTTGCTATCCTCGCTCTGTCTAGAATATCGGGCCTCACTTTGCTGAATCTATTTCATCCCTATGTTTTGTCTTTTCATCTTGCTAACAGTCATTATATGTGGGGGGCTGCCTTTTCCTTTGGGGTATTTCTCTGAGGCAAGTCAGGCTTGTATTTCTATCTTCAGGCTAGTCAGCTCCTCAGGCTGTGCCGAGTTGCATAGGTAGTGACAGGCGCAATCCACAGCCGCCTTTAGTTGTGTTAGGATAGGTTCAGGTATTGCGGTGTACAGAGATTCCACGTCTCAGAGCTCGTTCTATTGTTTTTGGGTTATTGTCAGATCACTGTATGTGCCCTGATTACTGCACACTGTGTTACTGGATTGCCTTCACAACAGTACAAGGAGCCAAACCAATGATTCTCAATAGAGGGAAAAAAGAAGTTCTGACATCATTTTTTTTCTCAGCTCTGTGTTCAGTCTTTTTTTTCCCCTAGACATTAGGGTGCTTCAGGACACAGCTGTGGACATGGATATTCAGGCTCTGTGCTCTTCAATGGATAATCTCGTTATAAATGTACAAAAGATTCAAGATACAATTGATCAGAAATCTATGCTAGAACCAAGAATTCCTATTCCTGATTTGTTTTTTGGTGATAGAACTAAGTTTCTGAGCTTCAAAAATAATTGTAAGCTATTTCTGGCCTTGAAACCTCATTCTTCTGGTAATTCAGTTCAACAGGTTTTGATTATTATTTCTTTTTTGCGCGGCGACCCTCAGGACTGGGCATTTTCTCTTGCGCCAGGAGACCCTGCATTGAGTGGTGTCGATGCGTTTTTCCTGGCGCTCGGATTGCTGTACGATGAGCCTAATTCAGTGGATCAGGCTGATAAAAATTTGCTGGCTTTGTGCCAGGGTCAGGATGATATAGAAGTATATTGTCAGAAATTTAGGAAGTGGTCAGTACTCACTCTGTGGAATGAATCTGCGCTGGCAGCTTTGTTCAGAAAAGGTCTCTCTGAGGCTCTTAAGGATGTCATGGTGGGTTTTCCTATGACTGCTGGTTTGAATGAGTCTATGTCTTTGGCCATTCAGATCGGTCGTCGCTTGCGCGAGCGTAAATCTGTGCACCATCTGGCGGTATTGTCTGAGATTAAACCTGAGCCTATGCAGTGCGATAGGACTATGACCAGAGTTGAACGGCAAGAACACAGACGTCTGAATGGGCTGTGTTTCTACTGTGGTGATTCCACTCATGCTATTTCTGATTGTCCTAAGCGCACTAAGCGGTTCGATAGGTCTGCCGTCATTGGTACTGTACAGTCCAAATTCCTTCTGTCCATTACCTTGACATGCTCTTTGTCATCGTATTCTGTCATGGCGTTTGTGGATTCAGGCGCTGCCCTGAATCTGATGGATTTGGATTATGCTAAGCGTTGTGGCTTTTTCTTGGAGCCTTTGCGGTGTCCTATTCCGTTGAGAGGAATTGATGCTACGCCTTTGGCTAAGAATAAACCTCAGTACTGGGCCCAGCTGACCATGTGCATGGCTCCTGCACATCAGGAAGTTATTCGCTTTCTGGTGCTGCATAATCTGCATGATGTGGTCGTGTTGGGGTTGCCATGGCTACAAACCCATAATCCAGTATTGGATTGGAACTCTATGTCGGTATCCAGCTGGGGTTGTCAGGGGGTACATGGTGATGTTCCATTTTTGTCTATTTCGTCATCCACTCCTTCTGAGGTCCCAGAGTTCTTGTCTGATTATCAGGATGTATTTGAAGAGCCCAAGTCCGATGCCCTACCTCCGCATAGGGATTGTGATTGTGCTATCAATTTGATTCCTGGTAGTAAATTCCCTAAAGGTCGTTTATTTAATTTATCCGTGCCTGAACACACCGCTATGCGCAGTTATGTGAAGGAATCCCTGGAGAAGGGACATATTCGCCCATCGTCATCACCACTGGGAGCAGGGTTCTATTTTGTAGCCAAGAAGGATGGTTCGCTGAGACCGTGTATTGATTACCGCCTTCTTAATAAGATCACTGTTAAGTTTCAGTATCCCTTGCCATTGTTATCTGACTTGTTTGCTCGGATTAAGGGGGCTAGTTGGTTCACTAAGATAGATCTTCGTGGTGCGTATAATCTGGTGAGAATCAGGCAAGGAGATGAATGGAAAACGGCATTTAATACGCCCGAGGGTCATTTTGAGTATCTAGTGATGCCGTTCGGACTTGCCAATGCTCCATCTGTTTTTCAGTCTTTTATGCATGACATCTTCCGTGAGTATCTGGATAAATTCCTGATTGTTTACTTGGATGACATTTTGATCTTCTCAGATGATTGGGAGTCTCATGTGAAGCAGGTCAGAATGGTTTTCCAGGTACTGCGTGCTAATTCTTTGTTCGTGAAGGGATCAAAGTGTCTCTTCGGTGTGCAGAAAGTTTCATTTTTGGGGTTCATCTTTTCCCCTTCTACTATCGAGATGGATCCGGTTAAGGTCCAAGCCATCCAGGATTGGACTCAGCCTACATCTCTGAAAAGTCTGCAAAAGTTCCTGGGCTTTGCTAATTTTTATCGTCGCTTCATCTGTAATTTTTCTAGCATTGCCAGACCATTGACCGATTTGACCAAGAAGGGTGCTGATTTGGTTAATTGGTCTTCTGCTGCCGTGGAAGCTTTTCAGGAGTTGAAGCGTCGTTTTTGTTCTGCCCCTGTGTTGTGTCAACCAGATGTTTCTCTTCCGTTCCAGGTCGAGGTTGATGCTTCTGAGATTGGAGCAGGGGCGGTTTTGTCACAGAGAGGTTCTGGTTGCTCAGTGTTGAAACCATGTGCTTTCTTATCCAGGAAGTTTTCTGCTGCTGAGCGTAATTATGATGTGGGCAACCGAGAGTTGCTGGCCATGAAGTGGGCATTCGAGGAGTGGCGTCATTGGCTTGAAGGAGCTAAGCATCGCGTGGTGGTATTGACTGATCATAAGAACCTTACTTATCTCGAGTCTGCCAAGCGCTTGAATCCTAGACAGGCCCGTTGGTCGTTATTTTTTGCTCGCTTCGATTTTGTGATTTCGTACCTTCCGGGCTCTAAAAATGTGAAGGCGGATGCTCTGTCTAGGAGTTTTGTGCCCGACTCTCCGGGTTTATCTGAGCCGGCGAGTAACATAGTAACATAGTAACATAGGTATCCTCAAGGAAGGAGTCATTGTGTCTGCCATCTCCCCTGATTTGCGGCGAGTGTTGCAAAAATTTCAGGCTAATAAACCTGATCGTTGTCCGGCCGAGAAACTGTTCGTCCCTGATAGGTGGACTAGTAAAGTTATCTCTGAACTTCATTGTTCGGTGTTGGCTGGTCATCCAGGAATCTTTGGTACTAGAGAGTTAGTGGCTAGATCCTTCTGGTGGCCATCTCTGTCACGGGATGTACGTGCTTTTGTGCAGTCCTGTGGGATTTGTGCTAGGGCTATGCCCTGCTGTTCACGTGCCAGTGGGTTGCTTTTGCCCTTGCCGGTCCCGAAGAGGCCTTGGACACATATTTCGATGGATTTCATTTCTGACCTTCCCGTTTCTCAAAAGATGTCAGTCATTTGGGTGGTCTGTGATCGCTTTTCTAAAATGGTCCATCTGGTGCCCTTGGTTAAATTGCCTTCCTCCTCTGATTTGGTGCCATTGTTCTTCCAGCATGTGGTTCGTTTGCATGGCATTCCTGAGAATATTGTTTCTGACAGAGGTTCCCAGTTTGTTTCAAGGTTCTGGCGAGCCTTTTGTGGTAGGATGGGCATTGACCTATCTTTTTCCTCGGCTTTCCATCCTCAGACTAATGGCCAGACCGAACGAACCAATCAGACCTTGGAAACATATCTGAGATGTTTTGTTTCTGCAGACCAGGATGATTGGGTGTCCTTTTTGCCGTTGGCTGAGTTCGCCCTTAATAATCGGGCCAGCTCGGCTACCTTGGTCTCTCCATTTTTCTGCAATTCTGGGTTCCATCCTCGTTTCTCTTCAGGACAGGTTGAGTCTTCGGACTGTCCTGGTGTGGATTCTGTGGTGGACAGGTTGCAGCAGATCTGGACTCAGGTAGTGGACAATTTGACCTTGTCCCAGGAGAAGGCTCAACTTTTCTCTAATCGCAGACGCCGTGTGGGTCCCCGACTTCGTGTTGGGGATCTGGTTTGGTTATCTTCTCGTCATATTCCTATGAAGGTTTCCTCTCCTAAATTTAAACCTCGTTTTATTGGTCCGTATAGGATTTCTGAGATTCTCAATCCTGTGTCCTTTCGTCTGACCCTCCCGGACTCCTTTTCCATACATAATGTATTCCATAGGTCGTTGTTGCGGAGATACGTGGCACCTATGGTTCCATCTGTTGAGCCTCCTGCCCCGGTTTTGGTGGAGGGGGAATTGGAGTATATTGTGGAGAAAATTTTGGATTCTCGTGTCTCTAGACGGAAACTCCAGTATCTGGTTAAATGGAAGGGTTATGCTCAGGAGGATAATTCCTGGGTTTTTGCCTCTGATGTCCATGCTCCAGATCTTGTTCGTGCCTTTCATGTGGCTCATCCTGGTCGGCCTGGGGGCTCTGGTGAGGGTTCGGTGACCCCTCCTCAAGGGGGGGGTACTGTTGTGAATTCTGTGGCTGAATTCACTCCTGTGGTCACAAGTGGTACTGCAGCCTCTGGGCTTCCTCCCTCAGGTGTTCTGGTGAGCTCGTTGGCTGCCTTGTTATTTAACTCCACCTGATTCTGTCTTCCTTGCTCCTTGTCAATGTTCCAGTGTTGGATCTGAGCTCCTGGATCTTTCCTGTGGCCTGCTGCTCTGCTTAGATAAGTGCTTCTTTGCTTTTGTTGCTGTTTTTTCTGTCCAGCTTGTCTATTCGTTTTTGCTGGAAGCTCTGGGACGCAAAGGGTGTACCGCCGTGCCGTTAGTTCGGCACGGTGGGTCTTTTTGCCCCCTTTGCGTGGTTTTTGCTTTAGGGTTTTTTGTAGACTGCATAGTTCTCTTTGCTATCCTCGCTCTGTCTAGAATATCGGGCCTCACTTTGCTGAATCTATTTCATCCCTATGTTTTGTCTTTTCATCTTGCTAACAGTCATTATATGTGGGGGGCTGCCTTTTCCTTTGGGGTATTTCTCTGAGGCAAGCCAGGCTTGTATTTCTATCTTCAGGCTAGTCAGCTCCTCAGGCTGTGCCGAGTTGCATAGGTAGTGACAGGCGCAATCCACAGCCGCCTTTAGTTGTGTTAGGATAGGTTCAGGTATTGCGGTCTACAGAGATTCCACGTCTCAGAGCTCGTTCTATTGTTTTTGGGTTATTGTCAGATCACTGTATGTTCCCCTGATTACTGCACACTGTGTTACTGGATTGCCTACACAACAGGAGGGCAAGTGACCTGTAGTTCAGTTGTCCTGCCGGTTTCTGCTGTGAGTCTTAGAGCACCTCACAACCTCGGTTTCCCGGCCACCGGTGTCTGTACTCTGTCAAGAAGTAGCTCATTTGCAGCTATTCTCCCCTGGTCTTAACTTTGCCTTTGCCTCTTTTCCCTTTCAGTCTCTATCAGTTGTTCTGATCCGTCTTTCCCTCCCAGGAGCTGCACGGCTCCAGCTTTTCCTTCCTCACACGTTACTCTCCTCTCACCAACTACTAACTCTTCCTAACTACCTAGCAACGGCCTAGAAACTGACTCTTCTTCCTGACCAGAGAGAGCAGCTCCCCTGAAGTTGGGTGTAGAGCTCCCCCTTCTGGTCTGAAGTCAGAATGGTGTTGTATGTGCTGATTACCTGTCAAAAGGAATCCTCCATCGCTTCCAAGCGTGACATCACTCTCCCCGTGAGGAAAGCAATGCCACTGTGACAACCAGGACCCTGGGGTGTCACAGTATCATGTAACCCTCAGTCCCCCACACAGTATGATGGTCCATACAGCCCACCATGGATAGTTTCATGGTCCCCACAGCCCCTCACAGTATCATAGTTCCCACTTAGTATGATGCTCCAACACACAGTATCATGGACCCACTCAATATGAAGGTCCTCACACAGAATCAGTGTCCCCACAGCCCCAACAAATACCGACATAAAAAATAAAACTACTCCTTTAGCACTGTTTTCCCAATAGTGACGCATTTCTATTCCTCTCCTAGGAACCACCACGTTCTGTCTGCAGGGACAGTTGCCGAGCTGGGTCCAGGAAAATGATACTGCAAGGAAAGCCAACCTGCTGCTATGATTGCGTTCCTTGCCCCAGAGGAGAGGTTAACAATCACACTGGTAAAGGCTGGCACCACCATAACTCTCAGTATATGGCACATGCCGTAATATGAGACTATCAACCGTGTGTTTAATTCTTTCCTACAGACATGAGCAGCTGTTGGAAATGCCCAGATGACCAATGGCCGAATGGAAAGAAAAATGAATGCATTAAAAAACAAATTATCTATCTGTCCTATGAAGACTTCTTGGGTACAGCTCTTGCTTGCAGCACCATTGTGCTTTCTCTAGCTTCCCTCTTCATCCTTGCCATCTTCATCCATTATCAGAACTCTTTGGTCATTAAAGCCACCAACAGAAATCTAAGTTTCCTTCTTCTCTTGTCGCTTACTTTTACATTCTGCAGTTGTCTGGTCTTTGTTGGACATCCAGGACACATAACTTGTCTATTACGGCAAACAGTTTTTGGAATGTCTTTTACAGTCTCAGTGTCTTCCTTATTGGCAAAAACCATACTTGTGGTTATGGCCTTTCGAGCTATCAAACCTGGAAGCCGAATGAGAAGATTCATGGGGAAGAAGCTCCCATGGTCCATTGTTGGTTTGTCCTGTTCTTTTCAGGCTGCTATCTGTGCCTTGTGGTTGGGAACACATCCCCCTACCCAATTTTTGGATCTCCACTCACAGGCTGGTCAGATAATCATTGAATGTGAAGAGCACCTTGGCTTCTACCTCATGTTGTCCTATATCGGCTGCCTTGCCATGGGATGTTCCATCATAGCTTTTCCGGCTAGGAATCTACCCGACAGATATAATGAAGCAAAGTTCATTACTTTCAGCATGTTGGTCTTCTTCAGTGTCTGGATTTCCTTCATACCGGCATACCTAAGCACCAAAGGGAAGTATACAGTGGCTGTAGAGGTTTTCGCCATCCTTGCATCTGCAGCCGGTCTTTTGGTGTGTATTTTCTTTCCCAAATGCTTCATAATCTTGTATGCACCAGAAAAATAAAAAAGAGTAAAGCAAGAAAAGTTCCGAGGCTGTTGACAAAATGTGCAAGTTAAAGATCATTCCGGCTGTGGATTAAAGGGCAAATAAAGAAAAAATATATATAAAATTCTCCTATATTAGTAAAAGTTGGGGTTATAGATAATTTAGCAACAAAAATAATGTATAATTGGTGGAGAAAGGTTAAACTTGGTGGACCTAGGTCTTTTTTCAGCCTATGTAACTATATTTTATTTCCAATAAAGAGTTTTGTCTCCGTGTAACTCCTGATAAGGTGGCCTAATGGTGGCCCATAGCCCAGACTCCCCTTTATCAGTGGGGGCATGGAAACACTTTCATTTGAACAGTCACCCTGTAGTGCCACATTGGTCTTGGGAGAGGTTGATACAGGAAAAATGCATCACAGTCTGCAGCCATTCTTGGTGACAATAGCTGATAGCAGGGTCGGACAGGGACTAAAATTCAGCCCTGGCATTTGAAGTTACACAGGCCCACTTGTCACATGGTGACTGTATAATATCTTTGTACACTTGTAGGCAGGGCCGGTTTTAGGCAAAGTTTAAAATGGGGCCCCAAATGCTAACATATTGCACATCACACAAAAGCATTTCGGTTGTATTTACAAGCGCTGAGTTCAGGACCCTAAATGAGTTTGATCGACAATACTGAAGTTGTTCAACGCTTGCTTCCCGGCCTTGTTCCACCAACTGAGAAAGAATGATGGGACTGAGCGATCACTAATAGATCACTAACAGATCACCATACAGTATCATGTTATAAGCAGCACATCTACAGTTTACACCTGCGATGTGCTGCTGAGAACAATGATTTTTGTTCCAGCAAAAACAATCTGAATATGCAGCATTTTACTTGTTTAGTAAAATACACCCCATAGTCCTCCATATATTATAATGTGCACCACAGTCCTCCATATAGTATAATACACTCTTCATAGTCCTCCATATATTAAAATATACTGCTCAGTCCTCCATATAGCATAATACACTCCAGTAGTGTAGTGGTTTCGTCAAACTCAATTTGACAGGTGGACCCGCCCCTATCAGAGTGTATCAAAGTGTGTAACCCCTCCCAGCCCTTGTCAGCCAGCTGTCCCTGTGTGTCTGGCTGATTTCCCCTTTTGATATAGTTTGATATTGTTAATTTGATACAGTGATTATTATCCCAGTATTTGTTTGTTTTTATATTCGATTTTTAATCTAATATAAAAATCTAATATATAAAATTAGATTTATCTATATATAAAATTAGATTTATCTATATATAAAATTTTCTGCTGAAAGGTGGCAGATGAGGTTTAACAATGATAAATGTAAGGTTATACACATGGGAAGAGGGAATCAATATCACCATTACACACTGAACGGGAAACCACTGGGTAAATCTGACAGGGAGAAGGACTTGGGGATCCTAGTTAATGATAAACTTACCTGGAGCAGCCAGTGCCAGGCAGCAGCTGCCAAGGCAAACAGGATCATGGGGTGCATTAAAAGAGGTCTGGATACACATGATGAGAGCATTATACTGCCTCTGTACAAATCCCTAGTTAGACCGCACATGGAGTACTGTGTCCAGTTTTGGGCACCGGTGCTCAGGAAGGATATAATGGAACTAGAGAGAGTACAAAGGAGGGCAACAAAATTAATAAAGGGGATGGGAGAACTACAATACCCAGATAGATTAGCGAAATTAGGATTATTTAGTCTAGAAAAAAGACGACTGAGGGGCGATCTAATAACCATGTATAAGTATATAAGGGGACAATACAAATATCTCGCTGAGGATCTGTTTATACCAAGGAAGGTGACGGGCACAAGGGGGCATTCTTTGCGTCTGGAGGAGAGAAGGTTTTTCCACCAACATAGAAGAGGATTCTTTACTGTTAGGGCAGTGAGAATCTGGAATTGCTTGCCTGAGGAGGTGGTGATGGCGAACTCAGTCGAGGGGTTCAAGAGAGGCCTGGATGTCTTCCTGGAGCAGAACAATATTGTATCATACAATTATTAGGTTCTGTAGAAGGACGTAGATCTGGGGATTTATTATGATGGAATATAGGCTGAACTGGATGGACAAATGTCTTTTTTCGGCCTTACTAACTATGTTACTATGTTACTATGTATTTGTAGCTGCTGTGCGATTATTCTGTAATCAGGGCAGTGTGTTTTATTACCAATGAGCACATATAGTGCAAAATTGTGTTTTATAACACACCATGTTGTTTATTTTATATCCTATTAGATTTTCATATTATATGTAGTTGTTTGTGAGTTTGGTGAGTTTGCTTCTGTAATATGTAATTTAGAACCAGTGTTTCTGCTGGCAGTCCATAATGCTCAGCATATTTCCCCTTTTGATATAGTTTGATATTGTTAATTTGATACAGTGATTATTATCCCTGTATTTGTTTGTTTTTATATTAGATTTTCATTTTTTATATGTAGTTGTTGTGTGATTGCATTCTGTAATCAGAGCCATGTATTTTATTCACAGTGTTCACATATAGTGCAAAATTGCGTTTTATAACACACCATGCCGTTTTATATATTTTATATCCTAGTCGTGTATTTATTTGACACTGGGATTCTCATTTTTACACGTGGTTTATAACACCAGTCTCATTATATGGGGCATATTATGTATATGACCCATGTTACAACACCCGCAAGTATGAAGCAGTGTGTTTTATACGTTTATAAAAGCAATGACATGATATTGTAAAAGTTTAAAAGATTTTATTGTTGCAAAATAAATACATCTCAAAGACATTTCAATAATATAAAAATTCTTACAGAATATAAAAAGTAAAAATATCCAGTACATTCTTTACATCGTGAGCCACATGGTTTGAAGCATCGGTAGAGAACTTTTTTTAGGTAGCAGAGTTCCACGTGTGGTACCTAATGACGGGGAATGTAAAGATTTGTACGTGGCGTTGGGGCTAGCTTCTGTGGCGTAGATACAGCGTGTGTCTCACTGCCGGAAGTTTTTAATTCAACTAAAAGTTTCCTAGTAGTGGGATTACCCACAACTGTAGACGGTATATTTAGCTCGGCCATAGCCTGCATAAATGAATCCCAACCCGGTGGTAAATTTCTGCCGGTCAGTGCATGACTCTGTGTTGTACTACGTACCAAATCCAGTAAGTCAGACCCTGGTATTACGGATCCTTTGAAAATAAATTCAGCTTTATTATTCCAGGCTGTAACATTTTTATTCTGCAGCAACCTGTTTAGTAAATATTCAGCATTCTTTTTATATCTTTGGTTTATATGGCTGACAATTTCAGCGATCTCTTGATTTTTATCAGAGTTGGTATTTGGCAATTGTTGCTGACCAGGATCAGGAGTGCTAACGAGATTTAAAGCCGTTACTACTTTTGAGCTGTGCCTCGTATGTACCAAGTAGCGTTGTAGCACAGAGCTATGCATTTTAATTTTCACATCATCGGGAATGTCACTGTGACGGGGTGTACGGTGTACGGCAGAGCAAGAAGGTACAACAGGCCGAGGGATGAGTCTATAGATTTATTATCAAGAACGCTGGAACAACACATGCAGGTAGATCTACCGAGTCCACAACTAGTCCAACGGAACATATTCGGGGGCACCTCCCGATAATCCTTGTGCCAGGTAACAAAGCAATAGTCCACAATTAGTCCAAGGGATCATATTCGGGGGCACCTCCCGATAATCCTTGTGCCAGGTAACAAAGCAATAGTCCACAATTAGTCCAAGGGATCCCAAAACAATCCCACGAATGACGAGATATGTCCTCAGCTCAAGTCTCGCCCCGTTCGCTTCCGCAGTCACAGCTGGACGTGGGGTCTTGCCTCAGCTAAGAATCCCCACTCCTTCTCCTTCAAGGATCAACTCACATCTGATCTCAAAATAAGAATGGATTGTCTGAGCTCCTGGGATCCGCCCATAAAGGGGGGTAGGGGTCACACCTTCTATTCAATGGTTGGGTCCACCAGAAGATTCTAGACTGGTGGGCTCCACGTAGTCTATGTAGTATGTACATTTGACTAGCCACCTGCTGTGAGGAAGAATGGCTATTCTTTCACTAGTGGTATTGACAAAGCTTAATTACATTATAGCTTAGGGCTGCAAGTATTGGGGGAAGGAGACATATTGTTACAGGTGAACTCCCAGCACAAGAAAATACATAAATTACAGCTAATAGAAACCAGAGAACAGTTACATACATCAAATGGCATATTATTCAAATGCAGGACAGGGCAAAAGTACATATCATGACAATTCCTTCCCCTCCCAATTTGTGTACGTACTAGGGACCTCTACAGGTCGCTGGTTAAGTACACACAGGCATGGCTGACCGGACTCAGGTCTCCTCTTGCCTGGACAGTCCATCTGCATTTTGGTGTTGGCTGCCTCTTCTATACTGTATGGTAAAGTTATAGGGCTGCAGAGCCAGGCTCCATCGTAGTAAGCGTCCATTGTCCCCAGAGACTCTGTTCAGCCAGATGAGGGGATTGTGATCAGTAACCACAGTGAATTCTCGTCCATACAGATACGGTCTTAGTTTCCTGAGGGCCCACACTACAGCCAGACATTCTTTTTCAACAGTTGCATAGGCCACTTCTCGGTCCAGCAATTTCCGGCTGAGGTAGGCAATGGGGTGCTCGTCCCCAGCTGCATTCACCTGGCTGAGTACAGCTCCCAGTCCATAAGCAGAGGCGTCCGTCTGCACAATGAATCTCCTCTTGTAGTCTGGAGCAGCCAGAACAGGGTCGCAGACCAGAGCGTCCTTCAGCCGGTTAAAAGCCTCATCACAGGCTTGAGTCCAGATCACCAGCCGGGGCATCGTTTTCTTGGTCAGGTCGGTAAGAGGCTTGGCCACAGTGCTGAAATGAGCAACAAATTTTCGGTAATAACTGGCAGTGCCCAAAAAAGCCATAACTTGTTTCTTAGTTTGGGGTACAGGCCAGTCTCTAATAGCCTGGATTTTGGCGGGTTCAGGACGGAGCTTCCCTCCTCCCACTCTATGCCCTAGGTACTGGACTTCACCCATCCCCAATTGGCATTTATCTGGTCGAATGGTTAGGCCTGCTGCAAGAAGCAAGTCAAGAATAACGGCTACTTGGTTCAGATGTTCCTCCCACGTCTGGCTGAAGATGGCGATATCATCCAAGTAGGCACAAGCAAAGTCACCACATCCCCGGAGGATCTGGTCCACCATTCTCTGGAAGGTTGCAGGGGCATTCTTCATTCCAAAGAGCATGTTTAGAAATTCATACAGACCAAAGGGGGTTATAAAAGTGGACTGTTCTCTCCCTTCCTCTGTCAGAGGGATTTGCCAGTATCCCTTACTGAGATCCAAGGTAGTGACATATCGGGACCCAGCCAGGCGGTCTAGAAGTTCGTCAATACGGGGCATTGGGTAAGGATCACTGACAGTATGGTCGTTTAGTCGTCGATAGTCCACACAAAACCGAGTACTCCCATCCTTCTTGGGTACTAACACCACAGGAGAGGCCCAAGGGCTATGGGAGGCCTGGATTACCCCAAGCTGTAACATCTCCTCCAGTTCGTGCTGCATGGTGTGTCGAACTGATTCAGGTACCCGGTAAGGAGCCTGTTGTATGGGACGGATACCCTGAGTGTCCACATGATGTTGGGTGACGGTGGTTCGACCTGGTTGGGATGAGAAAGCAGCCCGTCTCTGTTGAAGCACTCCTAGCATCTGGTTTTTCTGTAAGGAATCCAAGTGATCTCCCAGACGAACATGTTCCACAGTGGATGGGGCTCTCGCTGCTTCCACGAGATCAGGTTGGGAGTCCTCATCCTCTTGACCGTCTTCTGAAGCCAGCCGACAGCTTGCTATCATTGGAATGTTTCGGTCATGGTACTCCTTAATCATATTCACATGGACAGTCTTTTGTCTTAGCCCCTGATCATCTAGAGCAAGAAGATAATTGGTATCATTTAGTTTTCTGAGAACCCGGAAGGGACCCTCCCATGTGGTCTGCAGTTTATTCTGCCGATGGGGAACAATCATTAAGACCTGTTGTCCTTCTACAAACTCCCGATAGCGTGCTTTACGGTCATACCATGTCTTCTGTCTGGTTTGAGCCATCCGCACATGACTCTGGGCAAAACTAGCAAGTTTTGCCAGGGTTTCTCGCAGCTTTAGGACATAAGGGACAACAGGAGCTCCTGTATCCTCAACTTGCCCTTCCCAGTATTCCCTGAGCAGGGTTAAGGGTCCTCGGACCTTTCTTCCATAGAGTAGTTTAAAGGGGGAAAACCCTGTGGACTCCTGGGGAACTTCCCAATAAGCAAACAAGAGATGGGGTAGGTACTTCTCCCAGTCTGAATCTCTGTCAGTGAAGGCCCTTAGCATATTCTTCAGAGTGCCATTGAATCGTTTACAAAGTCCATTTGTTTGGGGATGATACGGGATCGTTCAGATTGCTCGTACCCCACAAGTGCGCCACAGGCACTGGACCAGCTCTGACATGAACTGGGAGCCTTGGTTTGACAAGATCTCACTGGGGAATCCTACTCTGGTAAAAATGGTAACCAAGGCCTCGGCCACCTTGGCTGCAGAAATACTTGACAAGACCACCGCTTCTGGATATCGGGTGGCATAATCCACAACAGTGAGAATGTACTGCTTTCCAGATTTACTTGGTTTAGTCAGAGATCCAATGATATCGACAGCTACTCTTTGAAAGGGTTCTTCTATTATAGGGAGCGGTTGCAGGGGTGCCTTTGGGTGATCTCCGGATCGCCCTCTACGCTGACATATGTCACAAGTTCGGCAGAAATGCACTATGGCTTGAGAAATCCCCGGCCAATAGAAAGTTTGAGTCAATCGTCTCCCCGTGCGAGTTTTGCCTTGATGGCCAGCCATAGGAATGTCATGAGCAAGGTGTAATAGGGAAATCCTGTACTTCTGAGGAACAATCAGCTGTTTGCTATAAGTCCAGGGCTTATCTAGGGTGTCGGCATTGGTAACCCGATATAGAAGTCCATTTTCTCTGATAATTCTTTCCCCGTTCTCCCCTAGCTGCCCTAGCTCAGCTGGAGCTCTAAAACTAGCAAGGGTGGGGTCAGGCTCTACCTCTTGTCTAAACTGAACTTTATCCCAAGTAACATTCATATTATCCCCACAAGAAGAATCACTCACCGGCTGTGCCGGCAGTTCTGGTGGCCTCATTTCCATGGATGGGTTGTAAACGTCCACATCCGCTGCTCTCTTGGCTTGACTTCTGATTACCGCACCGACAAAGTGGCAATGAAGATTTCCCACATCATTTCCTAGAAGAACATCTGTAGGGACTGAATCCATCGCTTCTCCTGGTGAGGGGGTCTGTAAATAATAAACAGGCAAAGGCGGTCTGTAGCTGTTCTGCCTCCGAACACCTGGACATTGCAATTGCAGATGCCCAGGCTGCCCACATCCATAACATCTGTGCTCTGGGATTCTTCCTTCACGTCGTATTCCCAAAGGTGGAGCAGGAGTTGTGCGAGGCACAGTCACACGGGGGTCACCATAAGTTGATGGTCTAGTGGGATGGCGAATATTGGAGGCCGAGGGACCAGGGGCCGCCAGCGTTTGGGGGCTGGTAGTTTTTTTCTCACTGAGTAGTAGTTTTTTCCACTGAGGCTTGATGGTGAGAGCCTCATCAGCTAGAGCTGCAGCTTCCCCCACAGTGGCTGGTCTCCTCTCACGCACCCATTCCCGGATCTCAGCAGGGCACTTGAAGTAAAACTGCTCTTTTAGGTTAACCTGGAGGAAAGTCTCCCAGGTTAAGGCCCCCTCTGCCTCCAGCCAGCGATGACATATTTGTTTCAGTCTGTGGGCATACATCTTGAAAGACACTTCCTCATCACAGGCTAAAGTACAGAACTGAGTCCTGTAAGTGTCTGGGGTAACATCATAATGTTCTAGAATAGTCCGTTTAATCTCCGCATACTCACAGTTCCCCTGAGGGTCCATAGCTCTATAGGCTGCGGCAGCTCCACCCTCTAAGAGCCCCACCAGATGTCGGACTCTCTCCCTTTCTGGGACTTCCATTAATCGACACTGATGCTCAAAGTCCTGGAAGAAGCCCTCAATGTCGCCTGCAGCCTCATTAAAGGGCTTGAAGTCTTTGCGGGACACTCTGGGGAGTTCCCTCATGGTGGGTGCTGGGGTTAGAGTCTGTCTGGAGCTTCTAGCTGCTTCCAAAGCAATCTGCCTCTCCAGCAATGCCATCTCCTGAGCTTTGTGATTGGCCTCCCTCTCCTCGGCTCTGTGAATGGCCTCCCTCTCCTCGGCTCTGTGAATGGCCTCCCTCTCCTCGGCTCTGTGAATGGCCTCCCTCTCCCTCTCCTGAGCTCTGTGAATGGCCTCCCTCTTATCGTCTATGGTGGCCTCTTCTCCCAGCAATGCCAACTCCTCCTCGTACCACACAACCCACTGACTTTTTTGGGTATTTACCTCCGGCTGCAGTCTTTCCTCCATTTGCTGTGAGGATCCTTCCTCAGCGTCATCTTGCAGGAGAACTCCTTCCAAAGCCTCAATAAGCTGCTCCTTGGAGAGTCCCTTGTAGCTGACTCCCAGTTCACGGGCCTTTGTTTGTAGGTTCATCGCAGTCCAGTTCTTGTACTCTGCGGTGCTGGTTCCCGATGTTGATGGGCCTTTGTCCTCCATTCCTTCTGCTCTGATCCCTCTGCTGCTAACCAGTTTGTGACGGGGTGTACGGCAGAGCAAGAAGGTACAACAGGCCGAGGGATGATTCTACAGATTTATTATCAAGAACGCTGGAACAACACATGCAGGTAGATCTACAGAGTCCACAATTAGTCCAACGGAACATATTCGGGGGCACCTCCCGATAATCCTTGTGCCAGGTAACAAAGCAATAGTCCACAATTAGTCCAAGGGATCCCAAAACAATCCCACGAATGACGAGATATGTCCTCAGCTCAAGTCTCGCCCCGTTCGCTTCCGCAGTCACAGCTGGACGTGGGGTCTTGCCTCAGCTAAGAATCCCCACTCCTTCTCCTTCAAGGATCAACTCACATCTGATCTTAAAATAAGAATGGATTGTCTGAGCTCCTGGGATCCGCCCATAAAGGGGGGTAGGGGTCACACCTTCTATTCAATGGTTGGGTCCACCAGAAGATTCTAGACTGGTGGGCTCCACGTAGTCTATGTAGTATGTACATTTGACTAGCCACCTGCTGTGAGGCTATGCAGAATCCAACCAGAGGAGCAGCACTTTTAGACCTAATACTATCTAATAGACCTGACAGAATAACAAATCTGCAGGTGGTTGGGCATTTAGGAAATAGCGACCACAATATTGTGCAGTTTCACCTGTCTTTCACTAGGGGGACTTGTCAGGGAGTCACAAAAACATTGAACTTTAGGAAGGCAAAGTTTGAACAGCTTAGAGATGCCCTTAATCTGGTAGACTGGGACAATATCCTCAGAAATGAGAATACAGATAATAAATGGGAAATGTTTAAGAACATCCTAAATAGGCAGTGTAAGCGGTTTATACCTTGTGGGAATAAAAGGACTAGAAATAGGAAAAACCCAATGTGGCTAAACAAAGAAGTAAGACAGGCAATTAACAGTAAAAAGAAAGCATTTGCACTACTAAAGCAGGATGGCACCATTGAAGCTCTAAAAAACTATAGGGAGAAAAATACTTTATCTAAAAAACTAATTAAAGCTGCCAAAAAGGAAACAGAGAAGCACATTGCTAAGGAGAGTAAAACTAATCCCAAACTGTTCTTCAACTATATCAATAGTAAAAGAATAAAAACTGAAAATGTAGGCCCCTTAAAAAATAGTGAGGAAAGAATGGTTGTAGATGACGAGGAAAAAGCTAACATATTAAACACCTTCTTCTACACGGTATTCACGGTGGAAAATGAAATGCTAGGTGAAATCCCAAGAAACAATGAAAACCCTATATTAAGAGTCACCAATCTAACCCAAGAAGAGGTGCGAAACCGGCTAAATAAGATTAAAATAGATAAATCTCCGGGTCCGGATGGCATACACCCACGAGTACTAAGAGAACTAAGTAATGTAATAGATAAACCATTATTTCTTATTTTTAGGGACTCTATAGCGACAGGGTCTGTTCCGCAGGACTGGCGCATAGCAAATGTGGTGCCAATATTCAAAAAGGGCTCTAAAAGTGAACCTGGAAATTATAGGCCAGTAAGTCTAACCTCTATTGTTGGTAAAATATTTGAAGGGTTTCTGAGGGATGTTATTCTGGATTATCTCAATGAGAATAACTGTTTAACTCCATATCAGCATGGGTTTATGAGAAATCGCTCCTGTCAAACCAATCTAATCAGTTTTTATGAAGAGGTAAGCTATAGACTGGACCACGGTGAGTCATTGGACGTGGTATATCTCGATTTTTCCAAAGCGTTTGATACCGTGCCGCACAAGAGGTTGGTACACAAAATGAGAATGCTTGGTCTGGGGGAAAATGTGTGTAAATGGGTTAGTAACTGGCTTAGTGATAGAAAGCAGAGGGTGGTTATAAATGGTATAGTCTCTAACTGGGTCGCTGTGACCAGTGGGGTACCGCAGGGGTCAGTATTGGGACCTGTTCTCTTCAACATATTCATTAATGATCTGGTAGAAGGTTTACACAGTAAAATATCGATATTTGCAGATGATACAAAACTATGTAAAGCAGTTAATACAAGAGAAGATAGTATTCTGCTACAGATGGATCTGGATAAGTTGGAAACTTGGGCTGATGAGGTTTAACAATGATAAATGTAAGGTTATACACATGGGAAGAGGGAATCAATATCACCATTACACACTGAACGGGAAACCACTGGGTAAATCTGACAGGGAGAAGGACTTGGGGATCCTAGTTAATGATAAACTTACCTGGAGCAGCCAGTGCCAGGCAGCAGCTGCCAAGGCAAACAGGATCATGGGGTGCATTAAAAGAGGTCTGGATACACATGATGAGAGCATTATACTGCCTCTGTACAAATCCCTAGTTAGACCGCACATGGAGTACTGTGTCCAGTTTTGGGCACCGGTGCTCAGGAAGGATCTAATGGAACTAGAGAGAGTACAAAGGAGGGCAACAAAATTAATAAAGGGGATGGGAGAACTACAATACCCAGATAGATTAGCGAAATTAGGATTATTTAGTCTAGAAAAAAGACGACTGAGGGGCGATCTAATAACCATGTATAAGTATATAAGGGGACAATACAAATATCTCGCTGAGGATCTGTTTATACCAAGGAAGGTGACGGGCACAAGGGGGCATTCTTTGCGTCTGGAGGAGAGAAGGTTTTTCCACCAACATAGAAGAGGATTCTTTACTGTTAGGGCAGTGAGAATCTGGAATTGCTTGCCTGAGGAGGTGGTGATGGCGAACTCAGTCGAGGGGTTCAAGAGAGGCCTGGATGTCTTCCTGGAGCAGAACAATATTGTATCATACAATTATTAGGTTCTGTAGAAGGACGTAGATTTAGGGATTTATTATGATGGAATATAGGCTGAACTGGATGGACAAATGTCTTTTTTCGGCCTTACTAACTATGTTACTATGTTACTATGTTACTATTCTTTCACTAGTGGTATTGACAAAGCTTAATTACATTATAGCTTAGGGCTGCAAGTATTGGGGAAAGGAGGCATATTGTTACAGGTGAACTCCCAGCACAAGAAAATACATAAATTACAGCTAATAGAAACCAGAGAACAGTTACATACATCAAATGGCATATTATTCAAATACAGGACAGGGCAAAAGTACATATCATGACAGTCACGACGTTGTAAAATGTCGCTAATTTCACCATCAAGGCGGCGAATAACACTGTCACGTATCTTATCTGTAGTACCGGGTCTTAGTTTGTCTAGCTCCTGTTTGGGCACTAGATACATTTTCTCTGTATGCTCCATTAACTTCCGGCAAGCAGGCCGCCCATAAAGAAAAAGAAGCGCCTACTAAAGCAGGCCAGCGGGTTTATCGGCCCTCTTTTAGCTTTTGCAATTCCAATAATAACAAGCCTGCTCGCAGGAAAATAATGGAGCATACAGAGAAAATGTATCTAGTCCCCAAATAGGAGCTAGACAAACTAAGACCCAGTGCTACAGATAACATACGCGACAGTGTTATTCGACGCCTTGATGGTGAAATTAGCGACATTTCATAATGTCGTGACATTCCCAATAATGTGAAAATTAAAATGTATAGCTCCGTGCTACAGCGCTACTTGGTACATATGAGGCACAGCTCAAAAGAAGTAACGGCTTTAAATCTCGTTAGCACTCCAGATCCTGGTCAGCAACAATTGCCAAATACCGACTCTGATAAAAATCAAGAGATCGCTGAAATTGTCAGCCATATAAACCAAAGATGTAAAAAAAAGAATGCTGAATTTTTACTAAACATGTTACTGCAGAATAAAAATGTTACAGCCTGGAATAATAAAGCTGAATTTATTTTCAAAGGATCCGTAATACCAGGGTCTATCTTACTGGATTTGGTACGTAGTACAGCGCAGAGTCATGCTCTGTCCAGCAGAAAATTACCTCCTGGTTAGATTTATTATTGCAGCCTATGGCCGAGCTAAATATACCGTCTACAGTTGTGGGTAATCCCGCTACTAGGAAGCTTTTAGATGAGCTAAAAATTTCCAGCAGTGAGACACACTCTGTATCTACACCACAGAAGCTAGCCCCAACGCCACGTACAGCTCAATCTTTACATTCCCCGTCATTAGGCACCACACGCGGAACTCTGCTGCCTAAAAAAAGGTCTCTACCGATACTACAAACCATGTGGCTCACGATGTAAAGAATGTACTGGATAAATGCTGTACTCGGCTTGTAACACTATATTATTTATTTTGTAAGAAGTGTAATGATGTATTTACTTTTTATATTCTGTAAGAATTTTTATATTATTGAAATGTCTTTGAAATGTATTTATTTTGCAACAATAAAATCTTTTAAACTTTTACAATATCGTGTCTTTGCTTTTTATAAACGTATAAAACACACCGCTTCATACTTGCGGGATTGCTTTCTGCCTCATGTCCGCAGAAGCCGAGCCGCTGAAGGTGCAAATCTCGCAAGCGGCTCTCTATGTGAAAAGAGTGCAGGTATCGCTGGCTGTCAGAATCGGCCACAGCCAGGCCCTCCTATCCGCAACAGCCAAGTACGCTATTGACCGAACATGCATGAAAGTGTACAGCATCGCCGCAGGGACACGGATCACGAACCATGAGAACATCTTCCTAGGACAGATACCAAAAACTGTTATATTGGGGTTTGTAGATAATGAGGGGTTCAGCGGTTCTTACAAGAAAAACCCATTGCACTTCCACCACTACCACGTCAACCACGCGGCATTATATCTGGATGGCCAACAGATACCCGCGAGACCTTGTAATCCTAATTTTAAGGATGATTTAGCCATCAGAGAGTATATGGCGCTTGCCCATATATCTGGCAAGCAAAAGGCTGATTGTGCCATGGCGATAGATCGTGAAGAATTTATGGCTGGATTCACTCTATTTGCTTTTGATTTATCGCCTGATCAAGAGCCTGGAGGCCATTTCTCACTCATTAAAACAGGTAACCTACGTGCTGAAGTCCGCTTTGCGCTAGCGACACCCCACACGATAAATATGATTGTTTTTGCAGTCAACCACACCATTCTGAAAATTAATAATAGGCGAGAGATCTTGTACGATTTTAATTAAGTAACGATGGACAGTCTGCAGCTTACAGCGGTAGTGAGGGCCGATAATTATACAGAGCGCATATTCGCCGGTGTGTTTCCATGTGATTTGCTTCCGGAAGAAAGAGTGACTCAGAGACCCGCGGCATATATCGTGAATACAGACCCGGCGAATCAAGCTGGACGCCACTGGGTATTAATTGTACTCTGCGATGATAAGACAGGCATATTTTTTGACAGTTACGGCTTTCTTGCGGACAATATTATCTTTCCACGCGATTTTGTGACATTCCTGAACAAGAATTGTGACTCTTATTGTTATCAGAACGCGCAAATCCAGGATTTGTATAGTAGTGTATGTGGCCATTATTGTATATATGTATTACACCATTTAGCGTGCGGGTTACCATTCAAGAAGCTTTTACAGTGTTTCACTTCTGACTTGCAAAGAAATGATAGAATCGTATCAGAGTTTGTGTCATCAAAATTAGCAACTTTAAAGACCCATTATAACACTCGACATCTTTTTCATCAAAAATGTATGTGTCTTTGTGCACAGTTGTGCTAGGTCCGCTGCCAGTTTAGATTGCGAATTAGAACATACAATATTGAGAATTACACTATCATACAATATTGAGATTTAGCTAACATTGCAAAGTGTGACTGTGGTTAGCTGGCCGCATTGCTGCATCACTCTAAGGGCTCATCTCCACTTGTGTGAGAAAAAAATGGTCCGATTTACGGACCGAAAAAACTGATGTAACGTCTGCGAGTGCCATGCGAGTGCCATGCGAGTGTCATGCGAGTGTCATGCGATTTTTTTTTATCGCAACATCCGTATGACATCCGTATTGCTGTCCGATTTTTACGCACGGGTCTCCTTTGAAAAGCCGGTAATTCAGCGCAGAGTACAGTAAAATCACAGTGACAGGTTAGATGAGAGTAGATATATACACATAGAATAGGTATATATACATATATATATGTCAGGGAGACACCTATATATATATATTTATATTTAATACAGCGCTAGATAGCTTAAAAGCTGGTAATTCAATTACCGGCTTTTGCTTTCTCCTTCCTAAACCCGACATGATATGAGACCTGGTTTACATACAGTAAACCATCTCATATCACCATTTTTTTGCATATTCCACACTACTAATGTCAGTAGTGTGTATATGGAAAATTTGGGCGTTCTAGCTATTATATTTATATTTAAGGGTTAAATGGCGGAAAATATTGGCGTGGGCTCCCGCGCAATTTTCTCCGCCAGAGTAGTAAAGCCAGTGACTGGGGGCAGATATTAATAGCCTGGAGAGGGTCCATGGTTATTGGCCCCCCCCCTGGCTAAAAACTCCTGCCCCCAGCCACCCCAGAAAAGGCACATCTGGCGTGGTGTTGTAACATGTCCATATACATAATATGCCCATGCACTGAGCCTGGTGTGTAATAAAACACATAAAATGAGAATACCAGTATCAAATACCAGAATGTCACGCGATTTTGTGACATTCCTGAACAAGAATTGTGACTCTTATTGTTATCAGAACGCGCAAATCCAGGATTTGTATAGTAGTGTATGTGGCCATTATTGTATATATGTATTACACCATTTAGCGTGCGGGTTACCATTCAAGAAGCTTTTACAGTGTTTCACTTCTGACTTGCAAAGAAATGATAGAATCGTATCAGAGTTTGTGTCATCAAAATTAGCAACTTTAAAGACCCATTATAACACTCGACATCTTTTTCATCAAAAATGTATGTGTCTTTGTGCACAGTTGTGCTAGGTCCGCTGCCAGTTTAGATTGCGAATTAGAACATACAATATTGAGATTTAGCTAACATTGCAAAGTGTGACTGTGGTTAGCTGGCCGCATTGCTGCATCACTCTAAGGGCTCATCTCCACTTGTGTGAGAAAAAAATGGTCCGATTTACGGACCGAAAAAACTGATGTAACGTCTGCGAGTGCCATGCGAGTGTCATGCGAGTGTCATGCGATTTTTTTTTATCGCAACATCCGTATGACATCCGTATTGCTGTCCGATTTTTACGCACGGGTCTCCTTTGAAAAGCCGGTAATTCAGCGCAGAGTACAGTAAAATCACAGTGACAGGTTAGATGAGAGTAGATATATACACATAGAATAGGTATATATACATATATATATGTCAGGGAGACACCTATATATATATATTTATATTTAATACAGCGCTAGATAGCTTAAAAGCTGGTAATTCAATTACCGGCTTTTGCTTTCTCCTTCCTAAACCCGACATGATATGAGACCTGGTTTACATACAGTAAACCATCTCATATCACCATTTTTTTGCATATTCCACACTACTAATGTCAGTAGTGTGTATATGGAAAATTTGGGCGTTCTAGCTATTATATTTATATTTAAGGGTTAAATGGCGGAAAATATTGGCGTGGGCTCCCGCGCAATTTTCTCCGCCAGAGTAGTAAAGCCAGTGACTGGGGGCAGATATTAATAGCCTGGAGAGGGTCCATGGTTATTGGCCCCCCCCCTGGCTAAAAACTCCTGCCCCCAGCCACCCCAGAAAAGGCACATCTGGCGTGGTGTTGTAACATGTCCATATACATAATATGCCCATGCACTGAGCCTGGTGTGTAATAAAACACATAAAATGAGAATACCAGTATCAAATAATGGTGCAGAAACACAGGCTCATTTTTCTGTCATCGGGTTATAAAATAAGAGTAAACTTAATACAACATATAATGACCAAGAAGTCGCATTTTGATAGTGACATTTAACATTTTGATAGAGACATACATAATATACCAGGATAAAATACATTGTGCTACACAACAACATGATAATAATAGCCTGGCAATCAAAATCATTGCGCTGCACAAAATTGTAATTTAATCGATAGCAACATTATCAAAATCAAAATTAAATGCTTTGATAATACATATAGCAATTTTAATTGATACTCTTATAACACAACAAAGTATTACAGGGGGATCTAATAGGATATAAAATAAACAACATGGTGTGTTATAAAACACAATTTTGCACTATATGTGCTCATTGGTAATAAAACACACTGCCCTGATTACAGAATAATCGCACAGCAGCTACATATAAAAATCTAATCTAAAAACAAACAAATACTGGGATAATAATCACTGTATCAAATTAACAATATCAAACTACAGGTCCTTCTCAAAAAATTAGCATATAGTGTTAAATTTCATTATTTACCATAATGTAATGATTACAATTAAACTTTCATATATTATAGATTCATTATCCACCAACTGAAATTTGTCAGGTCTTTTATTGTTTTAATACTGATGATTTTGGCATACAACTCCTGATAACCCAAAGAACCTGTCTCAATAAATTAGCATATCAAGAAAAGGTTCTCTAAACGACCTATTACCCTAATCTTCTGAATCAACTAATTAACTCTAAACACATGCAAAAGATACCTGAGGCTTTTATAAACTCCCTGCCTGGTTCATTACTCAAAACCCCCATCATGGGTAAGACTAGCGACCTGACAGATGTCAAGAAGGCCATCATTGACACCCTCAAGCAAGAGGGTAAGACCCAGAAAGAAATTTCTCAACAAATAGGCTGTTCCCAGAGTGCTGTATCAAGGCACCTCAATGGTAAGTCTGTTGGAAGGAAACAATGTGGCAGAAAACGCTGTACAACGAGAAGAGGAGACCGGACCCTGAGGAAGATTGTGGAGAAGGACCGATTCCAGACCTTGGGGAACCTGAGGAAGCAGTGGACTGAGTCTGGTGTGGAAACATCCAGAGCCACCGTGCACAGGCGTGTGCAGGAAATGGGCTACAGGTGCCGCATTCCCCAGGTAAAGCCACTTTTGAACCATAAACAGTGGCAGAGGCGCCTGACCTGGGCTACAGAGAAGCAGCACTGGACTGTTGCTAAGTGGTCCCAAGTACTTTTTTCTGATGAAAGCAAATTTTGCATGTCATTCGGAAATCAAGGTGCCAGAGTCTGGAGGAAGACTGGGGAGAAGGAAATGCCAAAATGCCTGAAGTCCAGTGTCAAGTACCCACAGTCAGTGATGGTGTGGGGTGCCATGTCAGCTGCTGGTGTTGGTCCACTGTGTTTCATCAATGGCAGGGTCAATGCAGCTAGCTATCAGGAGATTTTGGAGCACTTCATGCTTCCATCGGCTGAAATGCTTTATGGAGATGAAGATTTCATTTTTCAGCACGACCTGGCACCTGCTCACAGTGCCAAAACCACTGGTAAATGGTTTACTGACCATGGTATTACTGTGCTCAATTGGCCTGCCAACTCTCCTGACCTGAACCCCATAGAGAATCTGTGGGATATTGTGAAGAGAAAGTTGAGAGACGCAAGACCCAACACTCTGGATGAGCTTAAGGCCGCTATTGAAGCATCCTGGGCCTCCATAACATCTCAGCAGTGTCACAGGCTGATTGCCTCCATGCCACGCCGCATTGAAGCAGTCATTTCTGCCAAAGGATTCCCGACCAAGTATTGAGTGCATAACTGAACATTATTATTTGTTGGTTTTTTTGTTTGTTATTAAAAAACACTTTTATTTGATTGGATGGGTGAAATATGCTAATTTATTGAGACAGGTTTTTTGGGTTATCAGGAGTTGTATGCCAAAATCATCAGTATTAAAACAATAAAAGACCTGACAAATTTCAGTTGGTGGATAATGAATCTATAATATATGAAAGTTTAATTGTAATCATTACATTATGGTAAATAATGAAATTTAACACTATATGCTAATTTTTTGAGAAGGACATGTATATCAAAAGGGGAAATCAGCCAGACACACAGGGACAGCTGGCTGACAGGGGCTGGGAGGGGTTACACACTTTTGATACACTCTGATAGGGGCGGGTCCACCTGTCAAATTGAGTTTGACAAAACTACCCGATGATACACTACTCACTCCTCATAGTGCTCCATATAGTATAATGCACCGCCATAGTCATACATGTAGTACAATTCACTTCCCATAGTATAATGCACCCCATAGTTCTTCATATAGTATAACGTATTCCCCATAGTCCTTGATACAGTATAATGCAGCCCACATATAGTATAATGCAGCCACCACCCTACAGAATATAATGCAGCCACCCCAAATAGTATAATGCAGCCCCCCTCATAGTTTAATGCAGCCCCCTCATAGAGTATGATGCAATCACCCCTCAAAGAATATAAATATAATACAGCCCCCATAGAATGTAATGTAGCCCCGAATAGAATATAATACAGCCCACCTCCCCACAGAATACATAACATAAAATGTATAATGCAGCCCCATCAAAGAGTATGATGCAATCATCCCTCATGAAATCTAATGCAGCCCCCCATAGAATATAATACAGCCCAATGCCCATTATATATAATGTAGCCCCCATAGAATATAATGCAGCCCCCATAGTATATAACACAGCCTCCACCATAGAATACAATATATCCCCCATAGTATATAACACAGCCTCCCCCATAGAATAGAATATACCCCCACAATAGTATATAACACAGCCGCCCCCACAGAATATAATATACCCATCATAGTATGTAGCAAAGCCCGCATAGTATATAGCACAACCCGCATATTATATAGCACAACCCGCATAGCAGATAACACAGCCCACGTACTAGTATACAACACAGCCCACGTCGTAGTATACAGCTCAGCCCACACAGTAGTATACAGCACAGCCCACACAGTAGTATAAAGCACAGCCCACACAGTAGTATACAGCACAGCCCACGTAGTAGTATACAGCACAGCCCACGTAGTAGTATACAGCACAGCCCACTTAGCTGTATACAGCACAGCCCATGTAGCAGAATACAGCACAGCCCACGTAGCAGTATACAGCACAGCCCATGTAGCAGTATACAGCACAGCCGACGTAGTAGTATACAGCACAGCCCACTTAGCAGTATACAGCACAGCACACATAGTTGTATACAGCACAGCCCACATAGTAGTATACAGCACAGCCCACTTAGCAGTATACAGCACAGCCCACATAGTAGTATACAGCACAGCCCACATAGCAGTATAAAGCACAGCCCACATAGTAGTATACAGCACAGCCCACGTAGCAGTATACAGCACAGCCTGCATCTCTCCTCCCCCCCCCCCGAGAATGGCCCCACAGTCTAATTTAAAAAAAACACACACTCCTCACCTCTCCTCGTGCCCGTGTTGCTCCCTGCTCCTGTCTCGGCGGCTGCCGCTGCACTGCCTGGCACACAGTTATTGCGCGCGCACCCGCAGTGTCAGAGGCAGAGCGGGGAATGATGGGAGAGGGGGCGTCAGTAGACGTTCTCTCCTCCATCGTTGTATTCAACTGTACCGGCATCATAGACGCTGGTATAGTTGAATGCGGCGGTGGAGCTGGTGGGGGGGGTGAGTTGACGTGCTGTGGCCCACTACTGGCACCAGCCCTTCTGGCATTTGCCAGAAGTGCCCAATGGCCAGTCCATCCCTGGCTGATAGCCAAGGGTGCTTAATGGGGTACAACCCTTTACAATATTATCCTTAAGACTTTAAAAAGAATCTGTTTCCAGGTTTGTGCTACCTCATCTGAGAGCAGCATAATATAGAAGCAGAGACCCTGATTCCAGCGATGTGTCACTTAGTTTACTGGGTGCAGCAGTTGTGATACAATCACAGTTTTCTTTGCTGCAGGCCTAGCAGAGCTCTGAATACTGAGCTGTGTATAACACCACCTGCCCACACCACCGATTGGCCACTTTCTGTGTACCCTGCACATTGACAGAAAACTGCTAATCAGTGGAGGGAATTGGTTTGGATTAGGAGTCACAAGACAGATAGTCCTCTAGTGATAATCTCCTGCTGATAAAGCACTGATTTAATTGAAACCCCAAAACATAGCCTAGTAAGTGACAGATTGCTGGAGTCAAGTTCTCTGCCCTATTATTGCTGCTTTCGGATCACATAGGGAAAAACAAACAAATAGCTGACAGATTCTCTTTAACCCCTTTCCGAAATCGGGCGCAAATGTACGCTGATGTCGGACTCCCCCTGTTTTGTGCGGGTGCTGAGCCTGTACCTTTCCGGGCACATGTCAGCTGATATATACAGCTGACATGTGCCCGCAACAGCCGCAAGTGAACATCTCTGCTACATACAGGCGATCTGATCATCACCTGTATGTAGCAGAGCAGATCGTGTTATGGCAGCTTCTAGTCTCCCCTCGAGAGTATTGAAGCATGCCAAAAGTAAAAAAAAATTTTAAAAAAAATTTATAAAAAAAAATACAATATAAAAGTTCAAATCACCCCCCTTTTGCCCAATTCAAAATAATAATAAAAAAATAAATACACATATTTGGTATCGCCATATTTAGAATCGCCAGATCTATCATATAAAAAAATAATTAACCCGATCGTTAAACAGCGTAGTGAGAAAAGTCAAAACGCCAGAATTACATTTTTTGGTCACCGCAACATTGCATTAAAATGCATCAAAATGGTATCATTATAAACGTTAGCTTGGCACGCAAAAAATAAGCCCTCATGGAGCGCCCCCAAAGGCTAGGGGTACTTGGTACCGGGTCCTTCGGTTCACAGGGGGAATGTCACGGTGGCTGTCCCAGTCCGTGGCCCTTGGGACGTCCGAGTTAAAGGGGAAAGGTCTTTAAAGGGGAATGCTCGTGACGCCACCTGTGGTATTCAGTCAGGGTGACCGACGCTGCTTTAAAGGGTCCGCTGGGGTGATGTTATGGCAGCTAGATGGTATACCTTCCCACAGGTGAAGTATGTCCCCAGGGCTTCCCAGTGTGTAGATGGTGGATGGTGTGAGGCGCAGTGAAGAATGAGGACACAAGGTTGCAGTCTCTTTACCTTTTACTGAAGGCTTCAGCATCCACAGTCCAGAGCACAGACCACAGGGCAGGCAGAGTCCGGCCGGTTTGGAGGCAAATCCAGAGTCCCCTTATCCAGGTAGAAATCAGTAGCCTTCCTCTAGCGCCGTGGTGTTGTAGTACCTTACTGCTAAGCCTCTCATAAGGTCCTCACAGATGTCGTAGATGTTATGTCTCTCTCTCTGTCCCCCAGAAGAATAGGACAAACCCGTATGACCGATGGCTTGAGGCTTTTTACAGGGACTCTATCATGCCCCTGCCTCTCGTTTGTGCCACCTTGCCTCCAGGGTGTAGGGGCGGATCAGTAACTTGCAATTAGCTGTCCTGCCGGTCTCTGGAGCAAGGCATAAAGGACTGTTACTCCCTCGGTGTTCCGGCTGCCGGGATCCTGCGCCTCAAAGGAGGTAGCCTGTGTAGGGCAGAACTCCTTCTGGTATCCACTCCTTTGCTACGACTTCTTCACCCTCTCTACAATACAGTTTTCTTGTCGTGTCCTTTATTAGGAACTGCCGCACTCAAGGCAGGCGCAGCTCCGTGTCCCTCTGTCTCAGCCTCTGACAGGCTCCCACCCCTGTCAGGGACCAACTACCTGAGCAAAGCTCAGCCAGCAATTGCCTAACTTCCTCTCCAGGCAACCAGTTTTACCTCAGTGTGAAGAGTGCCCTAATAAATAGGAGCATACCTCCCCCTGGTGGCCTGGAGTGGGAAATGTGTTGCATGTTTGTGTTACCTGGATTCGGTTGTCATTCTTTGCCTCCAAACGTAACATCACTCCCCCCTAGAGGGAAATGACATTACTGCAACGACCAGGACCCTGAGGCGCTGCACTCACCCAACCCGAGATCATGAAAAATAGAGACTCTATGGGTCTCGGAATATGTCGCGATTTTTTTTTCTAACAATGGAATTTTTTTTTCACCACTTAAAAATAAAAAAGAAACTAGACATGTTTGGCGTCTATGAACTCATTATCACCTGGAGAATCATAACGGCAAGTTAAATTTAGCACTTAGGGAACATGGTAAAAAAAATCCCCAAAACAAGTCTGGGATTGCAATTTTTTTTACAATTTCACCGCAGTTGGAATTTTTTCCCCCGTTTTCCAGTACATGATATTTTAAAACCAATGGTGGTGTTCAAAATTACAACTCGTTCCGCAAAAAACAAGCGTTCACATGGCCATATTGATGGAAAAATAAAAAAGTTATGGCTCTGGGAAAAAGGGGAGCAAAAAATGAAAACACAAAAGCGAAAATTCCTCCGAGGGTTAAGTCTTACAAGGAATGACTGATCTGATCAAAACATTACCAATTTTTTTCATCCTTCAGGCCATGTTCTCAAAAATCTTTCATATGTCATAAAGACAACAGAAGTTTTGATCGGTTGGGGTGCAGGTGCAGAGATCTGCACCAATCAATAAACAATGACCAAAGGTGCTCCAGCGCTCAGTTGGCCACAACTCCTTTTGGAGACTAAGAGGGCCCGATAGACAGTCTGAGTCTTCAGGCTCCTTATTGATCAAATGAAATATAAACACCTTCTTGAATGTCCTATTATTTTATTTAAAGGTGTGTAACCGACATTTGTATATATTCTCTGATGTGGTTACTATTTACTGTAGCATGATATTAGTGTATGCGTTTGTGGTCAGTTCCTTGCTTGGCATATCAGGTCTACCATCTCATTTGGCTTTTTTTCTCTCCACCTAATACCATTAGCTATAGGGCCTACTAGGGCTATATGCAGGAGAATCTACATTGAGTGGGGGAGTCAACCTCTGAGGCTAGGCAGTGTATTTTTCTTATGAGGGACTCTACAGGGGACTTCTGCATGATGTTATCAATATCTTCAGGCTAACTGTTTTCTCTGTTGTTACAACACCGTCCATTACCACCATAGAGAGGAATAAGATAGACCCATACCTTATTCCCAGACTTTTTCCATGTTTAAGGTTTCAACAGATAACGTTTTTAATGTATAATTAATAAAAAATTAATGTTTTTATAAGTAGTCTTTTTCTCTGGATTAAAAACAGCAGAGGCTTTAGACAGAGGTATTAGAGAGGAGTACGGACTCCAATACTTCTCCTCCTCCTGGACCTGTCATCGGCCTTTGACCTGGTGAACCATTCCCTCTTACTACAGATTCTCTCATCTCTTGGCATCACAGACTTGTTCCTTAGCTTGGATCTTTTCATACCTAACAGACCGGAAATCCAGCGTCTCCCCCGGACACACCACCTCATCATTATCATCATCTTGCCCCCTATTTGTCGGCGTCCCCCAAGATTCAGTTCTAGGACTCCCACTCTTCTTCATCGATACATTTGGCCTGGGACAGCTCATAAGAGTCCCACGACTTTCAATTTCACCTCTAAGATGATGACGCACAAATCTACCTCTCTGGACCAGATATCACCTCCATACTAACCAGAATCCCTCAATGTCTGTCCACTATTTCATCCTTCTTCTCAGCCCGATTTCTAAAACTTAATATGGACAAAACAGAATTCACTGTCTTTCCTCCATCTCACTCAACCCCCCCTCCCCAACTGACCTATCCATCAAATGGCTGCTCACTCTCCCCAGTCTCGCTGCCTCGGGGTGACCGTTAACTCTGCCCTCTCATTCAAACCACATATCCAACCCTTTTCCACCTCCAACTCAAAAATACTTCCTAGATCCACACATTTCTTA
This sequence comes from Ranitomeya imitator, assembly GCF_032444005.1. Classification (NCBI taxonomy): domain Eukaryota; kingdom Metazoa; phylum Chordata; class Amphibia; order Anura; family Dendrobatidae; genus Ranitomeya; species Ranitomeya imitator. The sequence continues at coordinate 59,769,581 of NC_091283.1, read as the reverse complement.
AATAAGAATTTGCTAGTCCACACTAGTCCATGCCCTCATCATCTTGTGATCTGTGTCCTCCCTTCTAACACTCTTGCGCCCCTCCAATCTATTCTAAATTCTGCTGCCCAACTAATTCACATGTCCCACCGCTATTCCCTGGCCTCTCAGCCAATCCCTTCACTGGCTCTCTATTGTCCAGAGACCCCAGATCAAAACCCTAACCATGACATACAAAGCCATCCACAACCTGTCTCCTCCACACATCTATGACCTTGTCTCCCAATACTTATGTACACACAATCTCCGATCCTCACAAGATCTCCTTCTCTACTCCTCTATCTCCTCTTCCCACAATTGCATACAAGATTTCTCCTGCGCATGCCCTGTACTCTGGAACTATCTACCACAAAATATCAGACTCTCGCCTAAACCTTCAAAAAGAACGTGAAGACCTACCTCTACTGACAAGCCTACAACCTGCAGTAACCCTCGCTCCATCATACCGCTGCACCACCAGCTCTATCGTACCCTCATCCATCCCTTGTAAATAGTGAGCCTTTGCGGGCAGGGCCCTCTCTTCTCCTGTACTAACTGATAACTTGTATTGCTTCATGATTTTAAGTCTTTTAAGTCTTCAGGTCCTTCCATCAGATGCTTACAATGATCCATCAATCCATGAAAAGTCAGGTTAAAGGAGTCAATAACCCATTTCCCACAACTCAGGTCTGGTTCCATACTACCCCTCATCTTATCCAAATATTCCAAGTAGATGTTCCTGAACTTGAAGGACATAAAGCTTAGCCTCGCCAGGACCTGGCATCTTACATTCATGAAAAGGCCACCAGAGAGGTCCTCATCTGACAGAACTCAATCCAGGAGAAGTGGCGGGGAGTTAAAGAAAGAACTGCCTATGAAGACGGGTGTGGTGCAGAGAAACCGCGGGAAACAAGACCGAGGAGGCAGTGCCGGAAAGCAACATGGTGGAGGGAGGTGAGCGGATGCCGGAGCATAGAGTGGAGCAGGAGGATTCCCCCAGCTGGAGACTGCAAGAGCTGTACCCATCACCAATGCTGGATCCAGACCTCCTGCGGAGAGAGGTAGAAGAACTCACCTGGCAGCTCGTGTGGACGCAGCTGGAAGCTGTGGCCGGGTGGAAGGAGGCCTTCATTGTGGGCCTTACCGGACGTTCATCTGCAGCCTCATCTGGAATGGAGCGGGAAAGAAGATCCGGTGCTCCGGAAGAGAAGGTAAGGGGGATATCCCTATGATCACTTGGAGGGAGCATTGTAGACGGCGGGAGGAGAAAGAGAGACAGGAGTTCCGAGCCCGCAAAGCAGCGTTTGAGGAAAATAACTTAGAACAGAATGCACAAAGTCCCTCAGGCAGAAAGGGGAACACTGCGACAGGGGGAAGTAGTGGTCTTCAATGAGCGGAGAGGCTGGGGCTTCATAAAATAAACTGCTATGATAAACGGGATATATGTCAACTGGAGGGATGTAGAATCCCAATTAATGGAGGGACACCCAGACAGGAACCTGAATCCCGGTGACCGAGTGACTTATGCACGCCATATCGGCAAAAAGGGGTGGTACGCTCTGGACTGCACAAGATGTGTACCAACCTCAGTCCCTACAGTAGCAGCAGGCCAGGCCAACTACCAAATGCCACCAATTCACCCAGACACCAGTGGTGGAACCAGCCAGTAGGCCCTGGTATGCCGTCCCAGTGGAACATTATGATCCAGCTACCCTGGCAAAGGAGATAAACAGTTTTGCTTGCAAGTTTGAATATGACTGTGAATATGTTAACTGTTGTGAATTCTGTGATCAAGCTCCCTCCTGTGGTCACGAGTGGTACTGCGGCTTCTGAGTTTCCTTCCTCAGGTGATGAGGTTAAGTCGTTAGGTGCTGCTCTATTTAACTCCACCTAGTGCTTTGATCCTGGCCTCCAGTCAATGTTCTAGTATTGGTCTTGCTTCCTCCTGGATCGTTCTTGTGGCCTGTCTGCTCAGCATAAGCTAAGTTCTGCTTGTGTTACTTTTGTTGCTATATTTTCTGTCCAGCTTGCATTTTTGGTTTTGCTTGCTTGCTGGAAGCTCTGAGACGCAGAGGGAGCACCTCCGTACCGTTAGTCGGTGTGGAGGGTCTTTTTGCCCCTCTGCGTGGTTGTTTGTAGGTTTTTGTGTTGACCGCAAAGCTATCTTTCCTATCCTCGGTCTATTCAGTAAGTCGGGCCTCACTTTGCTAAATCTATTTCATCTCTGTGTTTGTATTTTCATCTTTACTCACAGTCATTATATGTGGGGGGCTGCCTTTTCCTTTGGGGAATTTCTCTGAGGCAAGGTAGGCTTATTTTTCTATCTTCAGGACTAGCTAGTTTCTCAGGCTGTGCCGAGTTGCATAGGGAGCGTTAGGCGCAATCCACGGCTACCTCTAGTGTGGTTTGATAGGTTTAGGGATTGCGGTCAGCAGAGTTTCCACGTCTCAGAGCTCGTCCTATGTTTTGTGGTTTTTGTCAGGTCACTTGTGTGCTCTGAACTTCAAGGTCCATTGTGGTTCTGAATTACCTATTCATAACAGTACTGGAGGCCCAAAGTACTATGCTTCTCAATAGAGGGAAAAAAGAAGTTCTGAGACCATTTTTTTTTCTTTGCACTGTGTTTTGCCTTTTTCCCCCTAGACATTTGGGTGGTTCAGGACACAGGTGTGGTGATGGACATTAAAGGTCTGTCTTCATGTGTGGATCTTCTCACTGCAAGAGTACAAAATATTCAAGACTTTGTGGCTCAGAATTCTATGTTAGAACCAAGAATTCCTATTCCTGATTTGTTTTCTGGAGATAGAGTTAAATTTCTGAGTTTCAAAAATAATTGTAAACTGTTTCTGGCGTTGAAACCTCGCTCCTCTGGTGACCCAGTTCAACAAGTTAAGATCATTATTTCTTTATTACGTGGTGACCCTCAAGACTGGACATTTTCCCTTGCGCCAGGAGATCCTGCATTATGTAATATTGATGCGTTTTTTCTGGCACTCGGATTACTGTACGATGAACCTAATTCAGTGGATCAGGCAGAGAAAAATTTGCTGGCTCTGTGTCAGGGTCAGGATGAGATAGAGATTTATTGTCAGAAGTTTAGAAAGTGGTCTGTGCTCACTCAATGGAATGAATGTGCTTTGGCAGCAATCTTCAGAAAGGGTCTCTCTGAAGCCCTTAAGGATGTCATGGTGGGATTTCCTATGCCTGCTGGTCTGAATGAGTCTATGTCTTTGGCCATTCAGATCGGTCGACGCCTGCGTGAGCGTAAATCTGTGCACCATTTGGCGGTATTATCTGAGCATAAACCTGAGCCTATGCAGTGCGATAGGACTTTGACCAGAGCTGAAAGGCAGGAACACAGACGTCAGAATGGGCTGTGTTTCTACTGTGGTGAATCCACTCATGCTATCTCCGATTGTCCTAAGCGCACTAAGCGGTTCGCTAAGTCTGCCACCATTGGTACGGTACAGTCGAAATTTCTTGTGTCCGTTACTTTGATCTGCTCTTTGTCTTCCTATTCTGTCATGGCATTTGTGGATTCAGGCGCTGCCCTGAATTTGATGGACTTGGAGTTTGCTAGGCGCTGTGGGTTTGTCTTGGAGCCCTTGCAGTGTCTTATTCCATTGAGAGGAATTGATGCTACGCCTTTGGCCAAGAATAAGCCTCAGTATTGGACCCAGCTGACCATGTGCATGGCTCCTGCGCACCAGGAGGATATTCGCTTTCTGGTGTTGCAAAATCTGCATGATGTGGTCGTGTTGGGGTTGCCATGGCTACAAGTCCATAACCCAGTATTAGATTGGAAATCAATGTCTGTGTCCAGCTGGGGTTGTCAGGGGGTACATGGTGATGTTCCATTTCTGTCTATCTCATCATCCACCCCTTCTGAGGTCCCAGAGTTCTTGTCTGATTACCGGGATGTATTCAATGAGCCCAAGTCCAATGCCCTACCTCCGCATAGAGATTGTGATTGTGCTATCGATTTGATTCCTGGTAGTAAGTTTCCTAAGGGTCGACTGTTTAATTTATCTGTACCTGAGCACGCCGCTATGCGGAGTTATGTAAAAGAATCCTTGGAGAAGGGTCATATTCGGCCGTCGTCATCGCCATTGGGAGCAGGGTTCTTTTTTGTGGCTAAGAAGGATGGTTCGCTGAGACCTTGTATTGATTACCGCCTTCTAAATAAAATCACGGTCAAATTTCAGTACCCCTTGCCGCTGCTATCTGATTTGTTTGCTCGGATTAAGGGGGCTAGTTGGTTCACCAAGATAGATCTTCGTGGTGCATATAATCTTGTGCGTATTAAACGGGGCGATGAATGGAAAACTGCATTTAATACGCCCGAGGGCCATTTTGAGTACCTAGTTATGCCATTCGGGCTTGCCAATGCTCCATCAGTATTTCAGTCCTTTATGCATGACATCTTCCGAGAGTACCTGGATAAATTCCTGATTGTATACTTGGATGATATTTTGGTCTTCTCGGATGATTGGGAGTCTCATGTGAAGCAGGTCAGAATGGTGTTCCAGGTCCTGCGTGCTAATTCTTTGTTTGTGAAGGGATCAAAGTGTCTCTTTGGGGTTCAGAAGGTTTCATTTTTGGGGTTCATTTTTTCCCCTTCTACCATTGAGATGGACCCTGTTAAGGTCCAGGCCATTTATGATTGGACTCAGCCGACATCTCTGAAGAGTCTGCAAAAGTTCCTTGGCTTTGCTAATTTTTATCGTCGCTTCATCTGTAATTTTTCTAGTATTGCTAAACCATTGACCGATTTGACCAAGAAGGGTGCTGATGTGGTCAATTGGTCTTCTGCTGCTGTGGAAGCTTTTCAAGAGTTAAAGCATCGTTTTTCTTCTGCCCCTGTGTTGTGTCAACCAGATGTTTCGCTTCCGTTCCAGGTTGAGGTTGATGCTTCTGAAATTGGAGCGGGGGCTGTTTTGTCGCAATGAGGTGCTTATTGCTCGGTGATGAAGCCATGCGCCTTCTTTTCCAGGAAGTTTTCGCCTGCTGAGCGAAATTATGATGTTGGCAATCGAGAGTTGCTGGCCATGAAGTGGGCATTCGAGGAGTGGCGTCATTGGCTTGAAGGAGCTAAGCATCGCGTGGTGGTCTTGACTGATCACAAGAACTTGACTTATCTCAAGTCTGCCAAACGGTTGAATCCTAGACAGGCTCGTTAGTCGCTGTTTTTCTCCCGTTTTGACTTTGTGGTTTCGTACCTTCCGGGCTCTAAAAATGTGAAGGCGGATGCCCTGTCTAAGAGTTTTGTGCCCGACTCTCCGGGTTTGCCTGAGCCGGCGGGTATTCTCAAAGAGGGAGTAATTGTGTCTGCCATCTCCCCTGATTTGCGGCGGGTGCTGCAAAAATTTCAGGCTAATAAACCTGATCGTTGCCCAGCAGAGAAACTGTTTGTCCCTGATAGGTGGACGAATAAAGTTATCTCTGAGGTTCATTGTTCGGTGTTGGCCGGTCATCCTGGAATCTTTGGTACCAGAGATTTGGTGGCTAGATCCTTTTGGTGGCCGTCTCTGTCGCGGGATGTGCGTTCTTTTGTGCAGTCCTGTGGGATTTGTGCTCGGGCTAAGCCCTGCTGTTCTCGTGCCAGTGGGTTGCTTTTGCCCTTGCCGATCCCGAAGAGGCCTTGGACACATATCTCTATGGATTTTATTTCGGATCTCCCCGTCTCTCAAAAAATGTCAGTCATTTGGGTGGTTTGTGATCGCTTCTCTAAGATGATCCATTTGGTACCCTTGTCTAAATTACCTTCCTCCTCTGATTTGGTGCCATTGTTCTTCCAGCATGTGGTTCGTTTACATGGCATTCCAGAGAACATCGTTTCTGACAGAGGTTCCCAGTTTGTTTCGAGGTTTTGGCGAGCCTTTTGTGCTAGTATGGGCATTGATTTGTCTTTTTCCTCGGCTTTCCATCCTCAGACAAATGGCCAGACTGAACGAACCAATCAGACCTTGGAAACATATCTGAGATGTTTTGTTTCTGCTGATCAGGATGATTGGGTGTCCTTTTTGCCGTTGGCTGAGTTCGCTCTTAACCCCTTCCCGACCTTTGACGCCACGTAGGCGTCATGAAAGTCGGTGCCAATCCGACCCATGACGCCTATGTGGCGTCATGGAAAGATCGCGTCCCTGCAGATCGGGTGAAAGGGTTAACTCCCATTTCACCCGATCTGCAGGGACAGGGGGAGTGGTAGTTTAGCCCAGGGGGGGTGGCTTCACCCCCCCGTGGCTACGATCGCTCTGATTGGCTGTTGAAAGTGAAACTGCCAATCAGAGCGATTTGTAATATTTCACCTATTATAACGGGTGAAATATTACAATCCAGCCATGGCCGATGCTGCAATATCATCGGCCATGGCTGGAAATACTAATGTGCCCCCACTCCACCGATCGCCCCCCCAGCCCCCCGATCTGTCCGGTACACTGCACCGCTCCCCTCCGCCCTGTGCTCCGCTCCCCCCCTTGCTCTTGTTCGCTCACCCCCGTGCTCCAATCACCCCCCCGTGCTCCAATCACCCCCCCTGCACTCCGATCCACCCCCCCGTGCTCCGTTCCACCCCCCGTGCTCCGTTCCACCTCCCCCGTGCTCCGTTCCACCCTCCCCATGCTCCGTTCCACACCTCCCGCGCTCCGATTCACCCCCCCATGCTCCGATCCCCCCCATCATACTTACCGATCCTGCCGGGGTCCGTCCGTCTTCTCCCTGGGCGCCGCCATCTTCCAAAATGGCGGGCGCATGCGCAGTGCGCCCGCCGAATCTGCCGGCCGGCAGATTCGTTCCAAAGTGCATTTTGATCACTGAGATATAATCTATCTCAGTGATCAAAATAAAAAAATAATAAATGACCCCCCCCCTTTGTCACCCCCATAGGTAGGGACAATAAAAAAATAAAGAATTTTTTTTTTTCCCACTAATGTTAGAATAGGGTTAGGGTTAGGGGTAGGGTTAGGGTTAGGGGTAGGGTTAGGGGTAGGGCTAGGGTTAGGGCTAGGGTTAGGGGTAGGGTTAGGGTTAGGGCCAGGGTTAGGGTTAGGGGTAGGGTTAGGGGTAGGGTTAGGGCTAGGGGTAGGGTTAGGGGTAGGGGTAGGGCTAGGGTTAGGGGTAGGGATAGGGGTAGGGTTAGGGCTAGGGTTAGGGTTTCGGTATGTGCACACGTATTCTGGTCCTCTGCGGATTTTTCCGCTGCGGATTTGATAAATCCGCAGTGCTAAACCGCTGCGGATTTATGGCGGATTTACCGCGTTTTTTCTGCGCATTTCACTGCAGTTTTACAACTGCGATTTTCTATTGGAGCAGTTGTAAAACCGCTGCGGAATCCGCACAAAGAAGTGACATGCTGCGGAATGTAAACCGCTGTGTTTCCGTGCAGTTTTTCTGCAGCATGTGTACAGCGATTTTTGTTTCTCATGGGTTTGCATTGAACTGTAAACTCATGGAAACTGCTGCGGATCCGCAGTGTTTTCCGCAGCGTGTGCACATACCTTTAGAATTAGGCTATGTGCCCACACTGCGGATTGGCCGCTGCGGATTCGCAGTAGTGTTCCATCAGGTTTACAGTACAATGTAAACCTATGGAAAACCATATCCGCTGTGCCCATGGTGCACTGAAACGCTGCGTTGTATTTTCCGCAGCATATCAATTCTTTGTGCGGATTCCGCAGCGTTTTACACCTGTTCCTCAATAGGAAACCGCAGGTGAAATCCACACAAAAAACACTGGAAATCCGCGGAAAATCCGCCGGTAAAACGCAGTGCCTTTTACCCGCGGATTTTTCAAAAATGATGCTGAAAAATCTCACACGAATCCGCAACGTGGGCACATAGCCTTAGGGTTAGGGTTGGAATTAGGGTTGTGATTAGGGTTATGGCTACAGTTGGGATTAGGGTTAGGGGTGTGTTGGAGGTAGAATTGAGGGGTTTCCACTGTTTAGGCACATCAGGGGTCTCCAAACGCAACATGGCGCCACCATTGATTCCAGCCAATCTGGTATTCAAAAAGTCAAATGGTGCTCCCTCAATTCCGAGCCCCGACGTGTGCCCAAACAGTGGTTTACCCCCACATATGGGGTACCAGCATACTCAGTATAAACTGCGCAACAATTACTGGGGTCCAATTTATCCTGTTACCCTTGTGAAAATAAAAAAATGCTTGCTAAAACATCATTTTTGAGGAAAGAAAAATGATTTTTTATTTTCACGGCTCTGCGTTGTAAATGTCTGTGAAGCACTTGGGGGTTCAAAGTGCTCACCACATATCTAGATAAGTTCCTTGGGGGTCTAGTTTCTAAAATGGGGTCACTTGTGGGGGTTTCTACTGTTTAGGAACACCAGGGGCTCTGCAAACGCAACGTGACGCCCGCAGACCATTCCATCAAATTCTGCATTTCAAAAGTCACTACTTCCCTTCTGAGCCCCGACGTGTGCCCAAACAGTGGTTTACCTCCACACGTGGGGTATCAGCGTACTCAGGAGAAACTGGACAACAACTTTTGGGGTCCAATTTCTCCTGTAACCCTTGGGAAAATAAAAAATTCTGGGCTAAATAATTATTTTTGAGGAAAGAAAACATAGTAACATAGTAACATAGTAACATAGTTAGTAAGGCCGAAAAAAGACATTTGTCCATCCAGTTCAGCCTATATTCCATCATAATAAATACCCAGATCTACGTCCTTCTACAGAACCTAATAATTGTATGATACAATATTGTTCTGCTCCAGGAAGACATCCAGGCCTCTCTTGAACCCCTCGACTGAGTTCGCCATCACCACCTCCTCAGGCAAGCAATTCCAGATTCTCACTGCCCTAACAGTAAAGAATCCTCTTCTATGTTGGTGGAAAAACCTTCTCTCCTCCAGACGCAAAGAATGCCCCCTTGTGCCCGTCACCTTCCTTGGTATAAACAGATCCTCAGCGAGATATTTGTATTGTCCCCTTATATACTTATACATGGTTATTAGATCGCCCCTCAGTCGTCTTTTTTCTAGACTAAATAATCCTAATTTCGCTAATCTATCTGGGTATTGTAGTTCTCCCATCCCCTTTATTAATTTTGTTGCCCTCCTTTGTACTCTCTCTAGTTCCATTATATCCTTCCTGAGCACCGGTGCCCAAAACTGGACACAGTACTCCATGTGCGGTCTAACTAGGGATTTGTACAGAGGCAGTATAATGCTCTCATCATGTGTATCCAGACCTCTTTTAATGCACCCCATGATCCTGTTTGCCTTGGCAGCTGCTGCCTGGCACTGGCTGCTCCAGGTAAGTTTATCATTAACTAGGATCCCCAAGTCCTTCTCCCTGTCAGATTTACCCAGTGGCTTCCTGTTCAGTGTGTAATGGTGATATTGATTCCCTCTTCCCATGTGTATAACCTTACATTTATCATTGTTAAACCTCATCTGCCACCTTTCAGCCCAAGTTTCCAACTTATCCAGATCCATCTGTAGCAGAATACTATCTTCTCTTGTATTAACTGCTTTACATAGTTTTGTATCATCTGCAAATATCGATATTTTACTGTGTAAACCTTCTACCAGATCATTAATGAATATGTTGAAGAGAACAGGTCCCAATACTGACCCCTGCGGTACCCCACTGGTCACAGCGACCCAGTTAGAGACTATACCATTTATAACCACCCTCTGCTTTCTATCACTAAGCCAGTTACTAACCCATTTACACACATTTTCCCCCAGACCAAGCATTCTCATTTTGTGTACCAACCTCTTGTGCGGCACGGTATCAAACGCTTTGGAAAAATCGAGATATACCACGTCCAATGACTCACCGTGGTACGGTGAGTAATAAACGTATTTATTATTTTCACGGTTCTGCATTATAAACTTCTATGAAGCACTTGGGGGTTCAAAGTGCTCACCACACATCTAGATAAGTTCCTTTCGGGGTCTAGTTTCTAAAATGGGGTCACTTGTGAGGGGTTTCTACTGTTTAGCCACATCAGAGGCTCTGCAAACGCAACGTGACGCCCGCAGAGCATTCCATCAAAGTCTGCATTTCAAAACGTCACTACTTCAATTCCGAGCCCCGGCATGTGCCCAAACAGTAGTTTACCCCCACATATGGGGTATCACCGTACTCAGGAGAAACTGGAAAACAAATATTGGGGTCAAATTTCTCCTGTTACCCTTGGGAAAATTAAAAAATTCTGGGCTAAATAATTATTTTTGAGGAAAAAAACGTATTTATTATTTTCACGGCTCTGCATTATAAACTTCTGTGAAGCACTAGGGGGTTCAAAGTGCTCACCACACATCTAGATAAGTTCCTTTCGGGGTCTAGTTTCCAAAATGGGGTCACTTGTGGGGGGTTTCTACTCTTTAGCCACATCAGGGGCTCTGCAAACGCAATGTGACGCCCGCAGAGCATTCCATCAAAGTCTGCATTTCAAAACGTCACTACTTCAATTCCGAGCCCCGGCATGTGCCCAAACAGTAGTTTACCCCCACATATGGGGTATCACCGTACTCAGGAGAAACTGGACAACAAATATTGGGGTCAACTTTCTCCTGTTATCCTTGGGAAAATTAAAAAATTCTGGGCTAAATAATTATTTTTGAGGAAAGAAAACATATTTATTATTTTCACGGCTCTGCATTATAAACTTCTGTGAAGCACTTGGGGGTTCAAAGTGCTCACCACACATCTAGATAAGTTCCTTTCGGGGTCTAGTTTCCAAAATGGGGTCACTTGTGGGGGGTTTCTACTGTTAAGCCACATCAGGGGCTCTGCAAACGCAACGTGACGCCCACAGAGCATTCCATCAAAGTCTGCATTTCAAAACGTCACTACTTCACTTCCGAGCCCCGGCATGTGCCCAAACAGTGGTTTACCCCCACATATGGGGTATCAGCGTACTCAGGAGAAACTGGACAACAACTTTTGGGGTCAAATTTCTCCTGTTACCCTTGGGAAAATAAAAAATTGCAGGCTAAAAGATCATTTTTGAAGAAAATATATATTTTTTTATTTTCATGGCTCTGCGTTATAAACTTCTGTGAAGCACTTGGGGGTTCAAAGTCCTCACCACACATCTAGATTAGTTCCTTTGGGGGTCTAATTTCCAAAATGGGGTCATTTGTGGGGGATCTCCAATGTTTAGGCACACAGGGGCTCTCCAAACGTGACATGGTGTCCGCTAATGATTGGAGCTAATTTTCCATTTAAAAAGCCAAATGGCGTGCCTTCCCTTCCGAGCCCTGCACCTAAACAGTGGTTTACCCCCACATATGGGGTATCAGCGTACTCAGGACAAACTGGACAACAACATTTGGGGTCCAATTTCTCCTATTACCCTTGGCAAAATAGGAAATTCCAGGCTAAAAAATCATTTTTGAGGAAAGAAAAATTATTTTTTATTTTCATGGCTGTGCGTTATAAACTTCTGTGAAGCACCTGGGGGTTTAAAGTGCTCAATATGCATCTAGATAAGTTCCTTGGGGGGACTAGTTTCCAAAATGGGGTCACTTGTGGGGGATCTCCAATGTTTAGGCACACAGGGTCTCTCCAAACGCGACATGGTGTCCGCTAACAATTGGAGCTAATTTTCCATTCAAAAAGTCAAATGGCACGCCTTCCCTTCCGAGCCCTGCCGTGTGCCCAAACAGTGGTTTACCCCCACATATGAGGTATCGGCGTACTCAGGAGAAATTGCCCAACAAATTTTATGATCCATTTTATCCTATTGTCCATATGAAAATGAAAAAATTGAGGCGAAAAGAATTTTTTGTGTGAAAAAAAAGTACTTTTTCATTTTTACAGATCAATTTGTGAAGCACCTGAGGGTTTAAAGTGCTCACTAGGCATCTAGATAAGTTCCTTGGGGGGTCTAGTTTCCAAAATGGGGTCACTTGTGGGGGAGCGCCAATGTTTAGGCACACAGGGTCTCTCCAAACGCGACATGGTGTCCGCTAACGATGGAGATAATTTTTCATTCAAAAAGTCAAATGGCGCTCCTTCCCTTCCGAGCCTTACCATGTGCCCAAACAGTGGTTTACCCCTACATATGAGGTATCAGCGTACTCAGGAGAAATTGCCCAACAAATTTTAGGATCCATTTTATCCTGTTACCCATGTGAAAATGAAAAAATTGAGGCTAAAAGAATTTTTTTGTGAAAAAAAAGTACTTTTTCATTTTTACGGATCAATTTGTGAAGCACCTGGGGGTTCAAAGTGCTCACTATGCATCTAGATAAGTTCCTTGGGGCGTCTAGTTTCCAAAATGGGGTCACTTGTGGGGGAGCTCCAATTTTTAGGCACACGGGGGCTCTCCAAACGTGACATGGTGTCCGCTAAAGAGTGGAGCCAATTTTTTATTCAAAAAGTCAAATGGCGCTCCTTCCCTTCCAAGCCCTGTCGTGCGCCCAAACAGTGGTTTACCCCCACATATGAAGTATCAGCATACTCAGGACAAATTGGACAACAACTTTCGTGGTTCAGTTTCTCCTTTTACCATTGGGAAAATAAAAAAATTGTTGCTAAAAGATAATTTTTGTGACTAAAAAGTTAAATGTTCATTTTTTCCTTCCATGTTGCTTCTGCTGCTGTGAAGCACCTGAAGGGTTAATAAACTTCTTGAATGTGGTTTTGAGTACCTTGAGGGGTGCAGTTTTTAGAATGGTGTCACTTTTGGGTATTTTCAGCCATATAGACCCCTCAAACTGACTTCAAATGTGAGGTGGTCCCTAAAAAAATGGTTTTGTAAATTTCTTTGTAAAAATGAGAAATCACTGGTCAAATTTTAACCCTTATAACTTCCTAGCAAAAAAACATTTTGTTTCCAAAATTGTGCTGATGTAAAGTATACATGTGGGAAATGTTATTTATTAACTATTGTGTGTCACATAACTCTCTAGTTTAACAGAATAAAAATTCAAAATGTGAAAATTGCGAAATTTTCAAAATTTTTGCCAAATTTCCGTTTTTATCACAAATAAACGCAGAATTTATTGACCTAAATTTACCACTAACATGAAGCCCAATATGTCACGAAAAAACAATCTCAGAACCGCTAGGATCCGTTGAAGCGTTCCTGAGTTATTACCTCATAAAGGGACACTGGTCAGAATTGCAAAAAACGGCAAGGTCTTTAAGGTCAAAATAGGCTGGGTCATGAAGGGGTTAATAATCGGGCCAGCTTGGCTACCTTGGTTTCACCGTTTTTCTGCAATTCTGGGTTCCATCCTCGTTTCTCTTCAGGGCAGGTTGAGTCTTCGGACTGTCCTGGTGTGGATACTGTGGTGGACAGGTTGTAGCGGATTTGGACTCATGTAGTGGACAATTTGACCTTGTCACAGGAGAAGGCTCAACGTTTCGCTAATCGCAGACGCTGTGTGGGTCCCCGACTTCGTGTTGGGGATTTGGTTTGGTTGTCATCTCGTTATATTCCTATGAAGGTTTCCTCTCCTAAGTTTAAGCCTCGTTTCATTGGTCCGTATAGGATTTCTGAGGTTCTTAATCCTGTGTCTTTTCGTTTGACCCTTCCAGATTCTTTTTCCATCCATAACGTATTCCATAGGTCATTGTTGCGGAGATACGTGGCGCCTGTGGTTCCATCTGTTGATCCTCCTGCCCCGGTTTTGGTGGAGGGGGAGTTGGAGTATATAGTGGAGAAGATTTTGGATTCTCGTGTTTCGAGACGGAAACTCCAGCATCTGGTTAAGTGGAAGGGTTATTGTCAGGAAGATAATTCCTGGGTCTTTGCCTCTGATGTCCATGCTGCCGATCTTGTTCGTGCCTTTCATATGGCTCATCCTGGTCGGCCTGGGGGCTCTGGTGAGGGTTCGGTGACCCCTCCTCAAGGAGGGGGGGTACTGTTGTGAATTCTGTGATCAAGCTCCCTCCTGGGTGCTGCTCTATTTAACTCCACCTAGTGCTTTGATCCTGGCCTCCAGTCAATGTTCTAGTATTGGTCTTGCTTCCTCCTGGATCGTTCTTGTGGCCTGTCTGCTCAGCATAAGCTAAGTTCTGCTTGTGTTACTTTTGTTGCTATATTTTCTGTCCAGCTTGCTTTTTTGGTTTTGCTTGCTTGCTGGAAGCTCTGAGACGCAGAGGGAGCACCTCCGTACCGTTAGTCGATGCGGAGGGTCTTTTTGCCCCTCTGCGTGGTTGTTTGTAGGTTTTTGTGTTGACCGCAAAGCTATCTTTCCTATCCTCGGTCTATTCAGTAAGTCGGGCCTCACTTTGCTAAATCTATTTCATCTCTGTGTTTGTATTTTCATCTTTACTCACAGTCATTGTATGTGGGGGGCTGCCTTTTCCTTTGGGGAATTTCTCTGAGGCAAGGTAGGCTTATTTTTCTATCTTCAGGACTAGCTAGTTTCTCAGGCTGTGCCGAGTTGCATATGGAGCGTTAGGCGCAATCCACGGCTACCTCTAGTGTGGTTTGATAGGTTTAGGGATTGCGGTCAGCAGAGTTTCCACGTCTCAGAGCTCGTCCTATGTTTTGTGGTTTTTGTCAGGTCACTTGTGTGCTCTGAACTTCAAGGTCCATTGTGGTTCTGAATTACCTATTCATAACAGTTAACAGTTTAAAAGTTTTGTTTAACCTGGCAAAGGTTTTTGCATTAAGAAGTTCATTTGTTTGAAAAGACATTGAGGCCATGGACAGTGAATGGTCCACAAACTTTCGTGTATATAGTTGGCACTTCTTAAGGTGCTTTCTACTCATGTTTGCCATAAAGTTCATATTTGTTTACAGAGACGTGAAGAAAAAGCTGTTTGGCGCGGCAGAACACCGGGTCTGGATACACACCTTGAAGCCTGCCCAACTCCTACGTTGGAGGTTCATTACGGGTCCCTCACTCGTTACTGTTTAATTTATTGATTTGAATGATAAAATTGCACTTTTGAAAATGCGACCTCAGTTGATATAGTTGATAAGAAAAATATGCAGAAGAAAGAAAAATAGAGTGTGGAGTGACTTGAAAAATGTTTGCACCTTTAAAGGGAATGTTGACTTGTTGCACTTTATTAAAGTGATAATGTTTGATAGTATTATATGCAGATAGTATTGAGATAGAGTCAAAGTTTCAAAATTGAAAATAAAGCTAATGTTCGGTTTTGCACTTTGAATAAAGAGAAATCTAGATAGTATACCCGTAAGGGTAGTAGCCGTTTGATAGTAAAGTTTCCTATCTCTGAAAGCGTATTTATAGTATAGTTACATTAAAGCATCAATTCCTCCCATAAAAGGAAGCTCAAGTTACTTGTTTACTCTGTGTACATGCATTTAAAATTTTGTATGTCTCCTAATAACCTGTAGCAATTGTTGCTTTCTTTTTCCCAGTCCAGGAGTACTGGATTTAGCAGGGAAAGTGTGATGCCCCAGGGTCCTGGTCGTCACAGTGGCATTGCTTTCCCCACGGGGGGAGTGATGATGTCACCCTTGGAAGCGATGAAGGATATCTTTCACCAGGTAATCACATACACACAACACGTTCATACTCCAGGCCAGAAGGGGGAGCTCTAAACCTGTTTAGGGGTGTAATCCCTTATAAATAGATTTTGGCTTGGAGGGAAAGTGAGTTCAGAGAAGACTGTCAGAGGACAGAGAAGAGAGCAGACAGACATAGTGTCAGAAAGTCTGAAGGGGACAGTAGTCTGAGGTACTACAGCTCTTGGAGGAAGAGAACAGAAAGGGAAAGAACAAGCTTGTGGAAAGTGTACAGGAGAGAAAAGGCACAGGAGAGTGACACCAGGGGAGCAGAGCAGTGAATTAGCTACCTCCCTGTTGTGAATTCCACTCTTGGGCTCCCTCCGGTGGTTGTAAGTGGCACTTTTGTGAGTTCTGCTCTTGGGCTCCCTCTTGTGGTTTCAAGTGGTATGGCTGCTCCTTGGAGTTAGCTGTCATCAGCTGCCTCCACTTATCTTCTCTTCTGCTCGGCTATTTAGGCCTAGCTCTTTCCTTCAGCCAGTGCCACTTGTAAATGGTTCCTGGTTGGATTCACATCTCTTTGGATTTCCCTGTTATCCTGACCAGTTCAGCAAAGCTAAGTTTTTGCTTGCTCTTTTCTGTCCATAGATTGTGGACTTATCCGTTCTGTGCTTTCTATGTTTGTCCAGCTTTTCAGTATGAATTAATTCTGTCTTGCTGGAAGCTCTGTGAAGCAGATTTACCATCCACACCTTTAGTCAGGTGTGGAGACTTATTGTAAACTCTGCGTGGATTTTTTGTAGTGTTTTATACTGACCGCACAGTATTCCATCCTGTCCTATCTATTTAGCTAGACTGGCCTCCTGTGCTCATCCTGGTTTCATTCTGTGTATGTATTTTCCCTCTCCACTCACAGTCATTATTTGTGGGGGCTAATCTATCCTTTGGGGATTTTCTCTGAGGCAAGATAGCTTTCCTGCTTCTATCTTTAGGTGTAGTTAGCTCTTAGGCTGTGACGAGGTGCATAGGGAGAGTTAGGAGCATCCCACGGCTACTTCTAGTGTTGTGTTGAGCTTAGGGACTGCGGTCAGTACAGTTACCACTTCCTTCAGAGCTCGTTCCATGTTGCTCCTAGACCACCGCATCATAACACCTCCCTGACTAGCGCAGATTCTGGTGGCTGGAAGACCAAGGCCATGTCGGATGCTAAGGGGCATAGCTGAAACCGGCAGGACAGCTGAACTTCAAGGTAGTTGTCCACCTTTACACCCAGGAGACACAGTGATAAATATAGGGCCCGGGTCATGATAGAGATCCTGTAAAAAGGCCTGCTTCACCTGTCATACGGGTTGTGTCCTAACCTATATGTGGGACAGAGAAGAACTGTGAGGACTAGAGTTGAGCGACTTTTACTTTTTTAGGATCGAGTCGGGTTTCGCGAAACATGACTTTCTCAAAAGTCGGGTCGGGTGAAATCGGCCGATTATTGCGAAAAGTCGGGGGCCGACCGAAACCCAATGCAAGTCAATGGGGAATCAAAGTCGGCAGTGTGTGGAGGACAGGAAAACACCTACAGTGCCCATTTTAATGCCAAAAACATCAATTCTTGTTACTTAAGCTTGTCAATCTTAATTTACCTTATAATAATAGTTAGTCATTGAAAATTTGGGGTCATTTGGCAAAAGTTGTGGGGGTGTCTGGTTCAACTTTTTCGTGGGCCCAGGAAACGTGGACTACGTCACGACGGAGGAGCAGGGAGAGGTAAGTATTTCAACTTTGCAAGTGCTGTGATCCTGAGCAAGCAGGGGGGGTCACTCGTTCGCATTGGCACTGGCACAGGGCCCCTCAAAGTACGGTGGTGTGTTTGACGGCGGGGGCTCTTCCCACCGGCAGAGACACTTTTGCGTACTATGAGGGGCCCTGTGCCAGTGACGTACTCAACGAGTATGCCCCCCCACCTGATGAAGAAACCTGCACTTTCATCTGCACCTTCCTCTTTGTCCCCATGTAAGGTGGTATAGTATGATGGAAGTGGAACCTGACTTTCAGCAGGGTCAGATTCTGGCTGTGTAGAGTGCAAGGGGAATGTAGTGGTCTGGGTCAATGTACCAGCAGACTCATCTAGCAGTGGCTGGGCAATGGGCAGGATGAGAAGGAAACACAGTTACTAGGCCCAAATAATAAAGTAGGCTAAATGCAGTTCAAATGTGGTAACAGGACTAAACAGGCAGCATTGCTTTGTTCAGTGGAGGACAACTGTAATGAGAGGCAGACACAGTTAGTAGGCCCAAGTAATAAAGTGGGCCAAATGCAGTTCAAAATTGGTAACAGGAGTAAAGAGGTGGCACTGCTTTGTTCAGTGGAGGAGAACAACAAGCAGAGGCAGACACCGTTAGTAGGGCCATCCAAACAAGTAGGCCAAATGCAGTTTAATATTCAAAACAGGATGAAAATTGAGGCTCAGCTTTGTTCAGTGGAGGAAAACAACAAGCAGCGGCAGACACCGTTAGTAGGCCCAACAAACAAGTAGGCCAAATGCAGTTTAATATCTGAAACAGGATGAAAATTGAGGCTCAGCTTTGTTCAGTGGAGGAGAACAACAAGCAGCGGCAGACACCGTTAGTAGGCCCAACCAAACAAGTAGGCCAAATGCAGTTTAATATTCGAAACAGGATGAAAATTGAGGCTCAGCTTTGTTCAGTGAAGGAGAAAAGCAAGGAGCGGCAGACACCGTTAGTAGGCCCAACCAAACAAGTAGTCCAAATGCAGTTTAATATCTGAAACAGGATGAAAATTGAGGCTCAGCTTTGTTCAATGGAGGAGAACAACAAGCAGCGGCAGACACCATTAGTAGGCCCAACCAAACAAGTAGTCCAAATGTAGTTTAATATCTGAAACAGGATGAAAATTGAGGCTCAGCTTTGTTCAGTGGAGGAGAACAACAGGCAGCGGCAGACACCGTTAGTAGGCCCAACAAACAAGTAGGCCAAATGCAGTTTAATATCTGAAACAGGATGAAAATTGAGGCTCAGCTTTGTTCAGTGGAAGAGAAAAGCAAGGAGCGGCAGACATCGTTAGTAGGCCCAACCAAACAAGTAGGCCAAATGCAGTTTAATATTCAAAACAGGATGAAAATTGAGGCTTAGCTTTGTTTAGTGGAGGAGAACAACAAGCAGCGGCAGACACCGTTAGTAGGCCCAACCAAACAAGTAGGCCAAATGCAGTTTAATATCTGAAACAGGATGAAAATTGAGGCTCAGCTTTGTTCAGTGGAGGAGAACAACAAGCAGCGGCAAACATCGTTAGTAGGCCCAACCAAACAAGTAGGCCAAATGCAGTTTAATATCTGAAACAGGATGAAAATTGAGGCTCAGCTTTGTTCAGTGGAGGAGAAAAGCAAGGAGCGGCAGACACCGTTAGTAGGCCCAACCAAACAAGTAGTCCAAATGCAGTTTAATATCTGAAACAGGATGAAAATTGAGGCTCAGCTTTGTTCAATGGAGGAGAACAGCAAGCAGCGGCAGACACCGTTAGTAGGCCCAACCAAACAAGTAGTCCAAATGTAGTTTAATATCTGAAACAGGATGAAAATTGAGGCTCAGCTTTGTTCAGTGGAGGAGAGCAACAGGCAGCGGCAGACACCGTTAGTAGGCCCAACAAACAAGTAGGCCAAATGCAGTTTAATATCTGAAACAGGATGAAAATTGAGGCTCAGCTTTGTTCAGTGGAAGAGAAAAGCAAGGAGCGGCAGACATCGTTAGTAGGCCCAACCAAACAAGTAGGCCAAATGCAGTTTAATATTCAAAACAGGATGAAAATTGAGGCTTAGCTTTGTTTAGTGGAGGAGAACAACAAGCAGCGGCAGACACCGTTAGTAGGCCCAACCAAACAAGTAGGCCAAATGCAGTTTAATATCTGAAACAGGATGAAAATTGAGGCTCAGCTTTGTTCAGTGGAGGAGAACAAACAGCAGCGGCAAACACCGTTAGTAGGCCCAACCAAATAAGTAGGCCAAATGCAGTTTAATATCTGAAACAGGATGAAAATTGAGGCTCAGCTTTGTTCAGTGGAGGAGAAAAGCAAGGAGCGGCAGACACCGTTAGTAGGCCCAACCAAACAAGTAGGCCAAATGCAGTTTAATATCCGAAACAGGATGAAAATTGAGGCTCAGCTTTGTTCAGTGGAGGAGAAAAGCAAGGAGCGGCAGACAACGTCAGTAGGCCCAACCAAACAAGTAGGCCAAATGCAGTTTAATATTCGAAACAGGAGTAAACTGGCGGCTCAGCTTTGTTCAATGGAGGACAACTGAATTGGGAGGCAGTCACGGTTAGTAGGCCTAAATAAGTAAGTAGGCTAAATGCAGTTCAAAATTGGTAACTGGAGTACACAGGCGGCATAGCTTTGTTCAATGGAGGACAGCTGTAATGATTGGCGCAGACAGACACAGGTAGTAGGCCTAAAATAAAAAAGTAGGCTAAATGCAGTTCAAAACTGGTAACAGGAGTACACAGGCGGCATAGCTTTGTTCAGTGGAGGACAGCTGTATTGAGTGGCGCAGACAGACTTAGTAGGCCTAAAATAAAAAAGTAGGCTAAATGCAGTTTAAAATTGGTAACAGGACTCAACAGGCGGCATTGCTTTGTTCTGTGGAGGACAATTGTAAGGAGGGGCTGACACAGTTAGTAGGCCCAGAAAAGTAAGTAGGCTCAATCCAGTTCAAAACTGGTAACAGAAGTAAACTGGCGGCATCGCTTTGTTCAATGGAGGACAACTGTAATGAGTGGCGCAGACACAGTTTGTAGGCCCACATTAAAAAAGTTGGCTAAATGCAGTTCAAAATTTGTAACAGGAGTACACATGCTGCATAGCTTTGTGCAGTGGAGGACAACTGTAAGGAGTGGCGCAGTCAGACACAGGGAGTAGGCCCAAATGATAAAGTAGGCTAAATGCAGTTCAAAATTTGTAACAGGAGTACACAGGCGGCATTGCTTTGTTCGGTGGAGGACAACTGGAAGGAGTGGCTGACACAGTTAGTAGGGCAAAATAGTAAAGTGGGCTAAATGTCTACCAAAACAATGTTCCTAAATAAACATGTGGCATAGCTAGGTACAGGGGTGGGCTCCTCTGCTGAGTAGCAGACAGTGGTAGTTCGCGCACAGTATTAACAGGTCTAAATGGAGGGCAGGGCCCCTGTATATTTTTACTATCATCTATCATTTCAACAAATTTGTATTGGCAGTGCCATTGAAGGATTTAACAGCACAGACTAAACAGTGGTGGAGTAGTGAGAGGTAAGTTTTGCAAGTGGTAGAGCACTGTTTGAGCTGGGGGGAACACTCTCTCGTGGGCGGCGGTACTGGCACATGGCCCCTCATATTACGACGGTATGTCAGACGTTGGGTGTGCACCACCACCGTCAGAGACACTTCATTGTACTATGAGGGACCCTGTGCCAGTGCCGTCGCCCAAAAGTGTGCACACCCAGCTGTCCAGGCAAACGGCACTCGCACGGGTGCTTGCGCCAAGTGGTGACCACGGCCCTGTGGGGGTAGTCAGACCATTTAGGGAGGTATAAAAATGGCCTATGGTGGACATTCAGCAGCTGCAAATGGAGGAATTGGAGCAGTCAGTAAGAGGAGGCCAAAAGCAAGACATTTTTCAGGCAAGCTACGTGTCAGTAGGGGAAGGTGGGGCAAAATAATTTGAAATTCATGATTGGTTCATTTTAATGAAGGTTAGATCATCAACATTTCGGGTAGCCAGACGAGTCCTTTTTTCTGTTAGTATTGAACCTGCAGCACTGAATACTCTTTCTGATAGCACACTAGCAGCTGGGCAAGCGAGCTCCTGTAATGCATATTCTGCCAATTTAGGCCAGGTGTCTATTTTAGATGCCCAGTAATCAAAGGGGAATGACCTGTGAGGGAGAACATCGATAAGGGAGGAAAAATAGTTCGCAACCATACTGGACAAATGCTGTCTCCTGTCACTTTGAATCGATGCAGCAGTACCTGTCGTGTCGGCGGTCATTTGGAAATCACTCCACAACCTGGTCATAAAACCCCTCTGTCCAACGCCACTTCTGATTTGTGCACCTCTAACACCTCTGCCATGTTTCCCCCTACAGCTCGTGTGAGAAGCATCACCGCCCCTGTGTCCTGGGAATGCCTGAACCAAACGGTCTACAAGAGTTGCTTGTTTGGTAGCCAATATTTGCTCAAGGTTCTCATGTGGCATGATATTTTGTAATTTCCCTTTATATCGTGGATCCAGGAGGCAGGCCAACCAGTAATCGTCATCGGTCATCATTTTTATAATGCGGGGGTCCCTTTTTGGGATACGCAAGGCATAATCAGCCATGTGGGCCAATGTTCCAGGTGTCAATTCACTGCCTGTGCTGGGTTGAGGAGCACTTTCTTGCAAATCACCATCACTTGTCTCCCGCAAAAACTCTGTACCTGACCTTGCAACGCCACCAGTTTCTATTGCCCCCTGAGAAGCATCCTCCTCCCATAAATATTCATCCCCATCATCCTCCTCCTCCTCCTTGTCCGCCACCTCGTCCAGAAGAGTTCCCTGAGCAGATAATGGCAGACTGTCATCAAGGCTTTCCTCCTCCTCGGCCGCAGACGCCTGCTCTATAATGTGCATCAAACTTTCCATCAGCAGACGCATTAGTGGGATGCTCATGCTTATGATACATTTCAAAACTTGAAATGCTTATGATGGCGTCGTCTGCACTTACCAGCCATGTGCATTCCTCAAAACACTGAAGGACGTGACGAAGGTCTTGTAGCTTCGACCACTGCACACCAGACAACTCCACGTCTGCCATCCAACTGCCTGCCCGTGTATGTGTATCGTTCCACAAATTAAGTACAGCACGCCTCTGTTCGCACAGCCTCTGAAGCATGTGCAGTGTGGAGTTCCACCTTGTTGCAACGTCAATTATTAGGCGGTGCTGGGGAAGATTCAGCAATCGCTGATGGTTCAGCATATGGCTGGAATGTACAGGCGACCGGCGGATGTGCGAGCAAGGTCTTCGCACATTCAGGAGCAGAGCTGGTAACCCCAGATAATTTTTCAGGAAGCACTGCCCCACCAGGTTCAAGGTGTGAGCCAGGCAAGGTATGTGTTTCAGTTCTGAAATGGCTATGGCAGCCATAAAATTCCTTCCGTTATCACTGACTACCTTCCCTGCCTCAAGATGTACACTGCCCAGCCATGACTGAGTTTCTTGCTGCAAGTACTCGGCCAGTACTTCCGCGGTGTGCCTGTTGTCGCCCAAACACTTCATTTCCATCACAGCCTGCTGACGCTTACCACTAGTTGTTCCATAATGCGACACCTCCTGTGCAACACTGGCAGCTGCGGATGGAGTGGTCGGGCGAATGCGCACTGTGGATGAGCTTTCGCTTCTGGAGGAGGAGGAGGAGGAGGGGTGTCGAATGCCTACAGCCAACTGTTTCCTAGACCATGGGCTCGGCAGAACTGTCCCACTCTGGCTGTCCCCTGTGGACCCTGCATCCATCACATTAACCCAGTGCGCCGTGATGGACACGTAACGTCCCTGGCCATGCCTACTGGTGCATGCATCTGTTGTGAGGTGCACCTTTCTACTGACTGATTGCCTGAGTACATGGACAATGCGGTCTTTGACATGCTGGTGGAGGGCTGGGATGGCTTTTCTCGCAAAGAAGTGTCGACTGGGTAGGTCAGCGTGGTACTGCGTAGGCCATCAGGGCTTTGAAAGCTTTGCTTTCAACCAACCGGTAGGGCATTATCTCTAACGAGATTAGTCTACCAATGTGGGCGTTCAAACCCTGTGTACGCGGATGAGAGGATGAGTACTTCCTTTTCCTAATGAGAGTCTCTTGTAGGGTGAGCTGGACAGGAAAGCTGCATATGGTGGAACCAGCGGGGGTGGTGGTGGACATGGCAGATTCAGAGAGGGTTGGTGATGGCATTCTTGATGTTGGCCTACATACAGTGTTTCCTACCAAGAACCTTGTGATTCCCTGACAGCTTTGCCTTGCGACGATACCTCCACATTTTCTGCTGGTGGTGTCCTAACCGGTGGGCTTACAGTGAGGGAAGCAATGCAGCGTTGCTGACTACCTTCATTCTGAGCGGGTGCACCAACAGTACGGGACATTTGGTAGTTAGTCCAGGCTTGCAAGTGCATGTTGGTTAAATGTCTAAGCATGCACGTTGTATTTAAATTTTGGAGATTCTTCCCTCTGCTAAAGGTCTTTGAGCATTTCTTACAGATAACTTTGCACTGATCATTCGGATCTTGGTTAAAAAATTCCCACACTGCACTCTTCCTACTATGGAATACCTTTTCAGGCATTGCACACTGTGCTTCTTTCACTGGATGGCCATGCTGTCCTAAAAGTGTTTTTGGTTTTGTCAAACGTTTTGGGCCAGATACGGGTCTGCCAGATGAAAGCTGTTGCGATGTAGATGCCTGCTGCGGATCATGCTCCTCCGCTTCAGAGCTACTGCCAGCTGCACCCTCTTCCCCCAATGGCTGCCAATCTGGGTCAACAACTGGGTCATCTATCAACTCCTCTTGAATGTCATGTGCACCTTCCTCTGTGTCACCGTGTAAGGTGCTATAGCGTTCGTGACGGGGCACCATAGTCTCATCAGGGTCAGATTCTGACTCGGTACACTGCGAGGGCAATGTAGTCATCTGAGTCAATGGAACAGCATAATAATCTAGCTGTGGCTGTGCATCTGTGCACTCCATGTTCGATTCATCTTGTAATGGGCTGTTAACTATTTCCCTTTCTAACCCTGGCACGGTATGTGTATAGAGCTCCATGGAGTAAACTGTAGTGTCGCCTGCCGCATCCTCCACTTTTGCTTTGGGTGACGGACACAAGCAAGCGACTAGTTCCTGACCGGGAGCATCCACTGACGACTCGCTGCTTTTATATTTGGAACTTTCTGAAGAAGAGGCGAAAGAGCTAGAGGCTGAGTCAGCAAGGAAAGTCAAAACTTTTTCCTGCTGCTCCGGCTTTGAAAGCGGTTTTCCTACTCCCAGATAAGGGAGCCTTCGAGGCCTTGTGTAGCCAGACGGTGACGCTGGCTCAACACCTCCAGCCTTAGGTGCTATTTTGGTTTTCCCTCTACCACCAGATGCTCCACCACCACCACCACCATCATTACCAGCTGGCAACGACCGCCCATGGCCTCTTCCACCAGACTTCCTCATTTTTGGGAAAATGTTACCAAAATAACAACCATTATATGCTACTGTAAAACAAGGTAGAAGGTATATATAAGCTTGTTGAGAATTTAAATCTCCCTTTTTTGGGGGGGAGACTGCAGCAAAACTCAGGCCCAGTGTATTGCACTACACAATGTAAGTGGCAGAACGTGGCTGGCAGATATACGACAAACAGAACTGACGTAGATCCACTTAGTGGCAATTTAAATCTCCCTTTTTTGGGGGGGAGACTGCAGCAAAAAACAGGCCCTGTGTATTACACTACATAATGTAAATGGCAGAACGTGGCTGGCAGATACACGTCAAACAGAACTGACGTAGATCCACTTAGTGGCAATTTAAATCTCCCTTTATTTTGGGGGGGGGGAGACTGAAGGAAAAAACAGGCCCTGTGTATTACACTACATAATGGAAGTGGCAGAACGTGGCTGGCAGATATACGACAAACAGAACTGACATAGATCCACTTAGTGGCAATTTAAATCTCCCTTTTTTGGGGAAAAGACTGCAGCACAACTGAGGCCCAGTGTATTACACTACACAGTGTAAGTGGCAGAACGTGGCTGGCAGATATACGACAAACAGAACTGATGTAGATCCACTTAGTTGCAATTTAAATCTCCCTTTTTTGATGGGGAGACTGCAGCAAAACTCAGGCCCAGTGTATTACACTACACAAAGTAAGTGGCAGAATGAGGCTGGTAGATATGCGACAAACAGAACTGACGTAGATCCACTTAGTGGCAATTTAAATCTCCCTTTTTTGGGGGGGAAGACTGCAGCAAAAAAACAGGCCCTGTGTATTACACTACACAATGTAAGTGGCAGAACGTGGCTGGCAGATATGCGACAAACAGAACTGACATAGATCCACTTAGTGGCAATTTAAATCTCCCTTTTTTGGGGGGGAGACTGCAGCAAATCTCAGGCCCAGTGTATTACACGGCACAATGTAAGTGGCAGAATGTGGCTGGCAGATATACGACAAACAGAACTGACGTAGATCCACTTAGTGGCAATTTAAATCTCTCTTTTTTGGGGGGGAGACTGCAGCAAAACTCAGGCCCAGTGTATTACACGGCACAATGTAAGTGGCAGAACGTGGCTGGCAGATATACGACAAACAGAACTGACGTAGATCCACTTAGTGGCAATTTAAATCTCTCTTTTTTTGGGGGGGGGGGTGGGGAGACTGCAGCAATATTCAGGCCCTGTGTATTACACTACACAATGTAAGTGTTAGGGCTAGCGGAACGCACCGAGTAAATAGAGATGTTTTTATTGATATTGGTGCGTTCGCAGCCCGAGGTCCACCGTGCAGAAGTACCTGCTGCTAGCAAACGGCGGAACTATATGGCGGTATAGACTAACTCAGTTAATTCACCGAGTAGCCGTGAAAGAGAAGCACTGTGTCCTGTTAGACTCCACAGAGGCACAGGCTAACTGCCCAAACAGAGAGCAGTCAGTGGTCACGCATGTACACAAAACTCCTCGCCAGAGGAGCCAGCATTCTAGGGGCTTATTTCAGCCGGGTC
Organism: Ranitomeya imitator; assembly: GCF_032444005.1. Taxonomy (NCBI): domain Eukaryota; kingdom Metazoa; phylum Chordata; class Amphibia; order Anura; family Dendrobatidae; genus Ranitomeya; species Ranitomeya imitator. The sequence continues at coordinate 59,743,381 of NC_091283.1, read as the reverse complement.
CCTGAATTCACATAAACACAATCTCCTCACCGGAGGAGCCAGCATTCTAGAGGCTTATTTCAGCCGGGTCCCTGAATACATCCAAACACAAACTCCTCGCCGGAGGTGCCAGCATTCTAGGGGCTTATTTCAGCCGGGTCCCTGAACACACTCTCATGTGACCACACTGGCGCAAAGCACATAACAATAGACAATACTAGCGCATGGCCGTGCGGCCATGCGGGCCTTAAATAGTTGCAGCACGTTTAGGACCTTTCAAAGAAGGACCAATGGAGTTGCTGCAGTACCTGAGCATGTGACCCTAGATCTCCACTGAGAGATCTTGCCCTGGGCATGCTCAGAGTGCAAAACAGGATTTAGTCCTAGCACCTACAAGGACCTTAGCCGCAGTATCTGATCATGTGACCCTCGACCTCCACTGAGAGATCTTACTCTGGGCATGCTCAGAACTTGAAATGCAGGACTTAGTCCCAGAAGCGTCTGCTCGCCGCTGCCCAGCACTGACTTCAAAAGCAGAAGCAGGAAATGCAGCAGTAACTCTTAGCACAGAGTCAGACTGAGCGAGACACTGGGATCGACGTCTCCGCTGAGCAGGCTCCACTGTGGCAGGAGAAGAATGGGAGACCGCAGCGGAGATGGCCCGAGATTCCCCCTGTGCAGAGGCATGAACTTGACCCCTAACATTACCCCCCTCCTTGGGCCTCGCTACGTTTGAAGGCAGCAATGAGCTGCGGAGCCCGAATGTGCTCAGCAGGCTCCCAGGATCTATTCTCAGGACCGTAACCCCTCCAGTCCACCAAATAAAATTTTTTGCCACGAACTACCTTGCACCCCAAAATAGCGTTCACCTCGTAATCGTCCGTAGATGAACCCGATGTCCCGGCAGATGACTCAGAAAACCAGGACATGTATACGGGCTTAAGGAGGGACACATGAAAGGTGTCGGTGATACCTAGGCGTGGAGGGAGGGCTAGACGGTAGACCACAGGATTAACCTGTTCGAGGACCTTGAAAGGACCCAAGTAGCGAGGATCAAACTTAGTGGACTCAACACGCAGCCTGATGTTACGAGCGGAGAGCCAATCTAAGTCGCCAGGAGCAAAGGTCGGGGCAGTGCGCCGATGTGCATCGGCGGAGGACCTCATTCTCTCCTTGGAAGCCCGGATGGCATCCTGAATGCGGTCCCAAATGTCTCGTGCCTCCACTGCCCAGTCTACCACCCTGGAGTCAGCAGAGGACACGGGCATAGGTACAAGAACCCGCAGATGCTGGCCATAGTTAAGGAGGAAAGGAGTCTGACCTGTGGAGTCGGCTACAGCGTTGTTAAGGGCAAACCCTGCCCACGGTAACAAGGATGCCCAGTCATCCTGCCTAGCAGAAACAAAATGTCGCAAATAAGTGACCAGAGTCTGGTTGGCTCTCTCAACCAACCCATTCGTCTCGGGATGATAAGCCAAAGAGAGATTTAACTCAATACTGAGTAGATGACAAAGCTCCCTCCAGAATCGAGAAGCAAACTGGGGGCCCCGGTCACTGACAATCTTGTCCGGCATACCGTGTAAGCGAAAGATGGGTTTGATGAACAAGGCTGCCAGAGCCCGTGCAGATGGTAGCCATGGAAGAGGCACCAAATGAACCATTTTGGAAAAATGGTCGGTGATCACCCAGATAATGGTGCAACTACGAGACTTGGGTAAGCCCACCACAAAGTCCATCCTGACCATCTCCCAGGGCCTGTCCGCCACCAGCAGAGGATAAAGCAAACCAGCTGGCCGTTGCCGAGGGGACTTGTTCTTGGCACAAGAGACACATGCCCGAACATAGTCTGCGACATCACAAGCCATATGCGGCCACCAGTATGTCCTCGCCAGTAACTCAGATGTCCTTTTGGAACCAAAATGTCCACCCACCCTGGACGAGTGTGCCCAAGAGAGAACCTCCAGTCGCAAACTGGGTGGTACAAAAGTCTTGCCCGGAGGCACAGACTCTAGCGAAACCGGGGCCACAGTTCTCAGGCTCTCGGTGGGGACAATAAGCCGAGGCTCCTCTTCCTCCTCCACAGATGACACAACGGAGCGAGAGAGAGCATCGGCATGAATGTTCTTCTCCCCAGAAAGAAAATGAAGGGTGAAATGAAACCGGGAGAAGAACAAGGACCATCTGGCCTGGTGAGAATTCAACTGCTGGGCTGTCTGCAGGTAAAGCAAATTTTTATGATCTGTGAAGACCTGGAAGGGAAAACGAGCTCCCTCCAAGAGATGTCTCCACTCCGAAAAAGCCAACTTCATGGCTAGCAACTCCATGTCCCTGATGGAATAATTCCTCTCTGCTGGTGAAAAGGTCTTAGAAAAGAAGAAGCAAGGATGCTTCCGACCTTGAGCATCCTTTTGGAAGAGGACTGCTCCAGCACCAACAGAAGAGGCATCCACCTCCATGATAAATGGCTTATCTACATCGGGGCGATGTAGGATGGGAGCACTAGCGAAGTGTGACTTTATGGAGACAAAGGCCTTGGAGACCTCCTCAGACCATAATTTGGTTTTTGCCCCCTTCTTGGTGAGAGCAACCAAGGGAGCTACCAAAGTTGAGAAGTGCAGAATGAACTGGCGATAATAATTTATGAACCCCATAAAGTGCTGCACCGCTTTAAGACAATGGGGTTCTTGCCAGTCCATCACCGCCTGTAGTTTGGCAGGATCCATAGCCAATCCTTGGGCGGAGATGATATAGCCGAGGAAAGGTAAGGACTCCTGCTCAAACATACACTTCTCCAACTTGGCATAGAGGGAGTTTGCCCGTAGGAGGTCGAAGACTTTGCAAACATCTCTCCGGTGGGAGTCAATATCTGGAGAGTAGATGAGAATATCATCCAGATAGACTACGACCGAGGTGGAAAGCATATCCCGGAAGATGTCGTTCACAAAGTCTTGGAAAACGGCTGGGGCATTACAGAGCACGAAGGGCATCACCAGATATTCATAGTGCCCATCCCTGGTGTTAAAAGCCGTCTTCCATTCGTCCACCTCACGGATGCGAATCAGGTTGTAAGCACCCCGCAGATCTAGTTTAGTAAACACTAGGGTTGAGCGACTTTTAGTTTTTTAGGGTCGAGTCGGGTTTCGCGAAACCCGACTATCTCAACAGTCGAGTCGAATCGGCCGATTATCGTGAAAAGTTGGGGATCGACCGAAACACGAAACCCAATGCAAGTCAATGGGGGAGCATAGTCGGCAGTGAGTGGAGGCCAGGAAAACATGTACAGTGCCCATTTTAATGGCAAAAACATCCATTCTTTTTACTGAAGCTTGTCAATCTTAATTTACCTTATAATAATAGCAAGGCATTGGAAATTGGGGGTCATTTGGCTAAAGTTGTGGGGGGTAGGGCTGGTTCAAGTATTTAGTGGGCCCAGAAAATCTGGACCACGTCACGGCAGTGGAACAGGGAGAGGTAAGTATTTAAACTTTGCAAGTGCTGTGATCCTGAGCAAGAAGGGGGGGGCCCACTCGTTGGCATTGGGCCTTGACCCTGATAATTGCAGGTATTTTTTTTAACCCCTTTACCCCCAAGGGTGGTTTGCACGTTAATGACCGGGCCAATTTTTACAATTCTGACCACTGTCCCTTTGTGAGGTTACGTATAACTCTGGAACGCTTCAACGGATCCCAGTGATTCTGATATTGTTTTCTCGTGACATATTGTACTTCATGACAATGGTAAAAATTCTTTGATAGTACCTGCGTTTATTTGTGAAAAAACCGGAAATTTGGCGAAAATTATGAAAATTTTGCAATTTTCCAACTTTGAATTTTTATGCAATTAAATCACAGAGATATGTCAAAATACTTAATAAGTAACATTTCCCACATGTCTACTTTACATCAGCACAATTTTGGAACCAAAATTTTTTTTTTGTTAGGGAGATATAAGGGTTAAAAGTTGACCAGCAATTTCTCATTTCTACAACACCATTTTTTTTAGGGACCACATCTCATTTGAAGTCATTTTGAGGGGTCTATATGATAGAAAATACCCAAGTGTGTCAGCATTCTAAAAACTACACCCCTCAAGGTGCTCAAAACCATATTCAAGAAGTTTATTAACCCTTCTGGTGCTTCACAGGAATTTTTTGAATGTTTAAATAAAAATGAACATTTAACTTTTTCTCACAAAAAATTTAATTCAGCTCCAATTTGTTTTATTTTACCAAGGGTAACAGGAGAAAATGAACCCCAAACATTGTTGTACAATTTGTCCTGAGTACGCCAATACCCCACATGTGGGGGTAAACCACTGTTTGGGCGCATGGCAGAGCTCGGAAGCGAAGGAGCGCCATTTGACTTTTCAATGCAAAATTGACTGGAATTGAGATGGGACGCCATGTTTCGTTTGGAGAGCCCCTGATGTGCCTAAACATTGAAACCCCCCACAAGTGACACCATTTTGGAAAGTAGACCCCCTAAGGAACTTATCTAGAGGTGTGGTGAGCACTTTGACCCACCAAGTGCTTCACAGAAGTTTATAATGTAGAACCAGAAAAATAAAAAATCATATTTTATCACAAAAATTAACTTTCCACCCCCAATTTTTTATTTTCCCAAGGGTAAGAGAAGAAATTGGACCCCAAATGTTGTTGTACAATTTGTCCTGAGTACGCTGATACCCCATATGTGGGGGTAAACCACTGTTTGGGCGGATGGGAGAGCTCGGAAGGGAAGGAGCGCCGTTTGACTTTTCAATGCAAAATTGACAGGCATTGAGATGGGACGCCATTGCGTTTGGAGAGCCCCTGATGTGCCTAAACAGTGGAAACCCCCCAATTATAACTGAAACCCTAATCCAAACACACCCCTAACCCTAATCCCAACAGTAACCCTAACCACACCTCTATTCCCAACTGTAAATGTAATATTAACCCTAACTGTAACTTTAGCCCCAACCCTAACTTTAGCCCCAACCCAAACTGCAGCCCTAACCCTAACCCTAACCCTAGCCCTAACCCTAGCCCTAACCCTAACCCTAGCCCTAGCCCTAACCCTAACCCTAACCCTAGCCCTAACCCTAACCCTAACCCTAACCCTAGCCCTAACCCTAGCCCTAACCCTAGCCCGAACCCTAATGGAAAAATGGAAATAAATACTTTTTTTAATTTTTCCCTAAGGGGGTGATGAAGGGGGGTTTAATTTACTTTTATAGCGGGTTTTTTAGCGGATTTTTATGATTGGCAGCCGTCACACACTGAAAGACGCTTTTTATTCCAAAAAATATTTTTTGCATTACCACATTTTGAGAGCTATAATTTTTCCATATTTTGGTTCACAGAGTCATGTGAGGTCTTGTTTTTTGTGGGACGAGTTGACGTTTTTATTGGTAAAATTTTCGGGCACGTTACATTTTTTGATCGCTTTTTATTCTGATTTTTGTGAGGCAGAATGACCAAAAACCAGCTATTCATGAATTTCTTTTGGGGGAGGCGTTTATACCATTCCGCGTTTGGTAAAATTGATAAATCAGTGTTATTCTTCGGGTCAGTACGATTACAGCGATACCTCATTTATATAATTTTTTTATGTTTTGGCGCTTTTATACGATAAAAACTATTTTATAGAAAAAATAATTATTTTTGCATCGCTTTATTCTCAGGACTATAACTTTTTTATTTTTTTGCTGATGATGCTCTATGGCGGCTCGTTTTTTGCGGGACAAGATGACGCTTTCAGCGGTACCATGGTTATTTATATCTGTCTTTTTGATTGCGTGTTATTCCACTTTTTGTTCGGCGGTATGATAATAAAGCGTTGTTTTTTTTTTTTTCCTTACGGTGTTTACTGAAGGGGTTAACTAGTGGGACAGTTTTATAGGTTGGGCCGTTACGGACGCGGCGATACTAAATATGTGTACTTTTATTGTTTTTTTTTATTTAGATAAAGAAATGTATTTATGGGAATAATATTTTTTTTTTCCATTATTTCGGATTTATTTATTTTTTTTTACACATTTTGAAATTTTTTTTTTAACTTTTTTACATTGTCCCAGGGGGGGACATCACAGATCGGTGATCTGACAGTTTGCACAGCACTCTGTCAGATCACCGATCTGAGAGCAGTGCAGGCTGCTCTGAGCAGGCACTGTGAAGCCACCTCCCTCCCTGCAGGACCCGGATCCGCGGCCATCTTGGATCCGGGTCTGGAGCAGGCAGGGAGGGAGGTAAGACCCTCGCAGCAACGCGATCACATCGCGTTGCTGCGGGGGGCTCAGGGAAGCCCGCAGGGAGCCCCCTCCCTGCGCGATGCTTCCCTGCACCGCCGGCACATCGCGATCATGTTTGATCGCGGTGTGCCGGGAGTTAATGTGCCGGGAGCGGTCCGTGACCGCTCCTGGCACATAGTGCCGGATGTCAGCTGCGATAGACAGCTGACACCCGGCTGCGATCGGCCGCGCTCCCCCCGTGAGCGCCGCCGATCGCGCTGGACGTACTATCCCATCCGTGGTCATAGGGGCCCACCCCACCTCGACGGGATAATACGTCCGATGTCAGAAAGGGGTTAAAGAGGACAGCTGTATTGAGTGGCGCTGCCAGACACTGTTAGTAGGCCTTACACCACAAAGTTGGCTCGACGCAGGTTTAAAAAAGGTCACATGGGTACACGGTCTGCATTGGTGTGCTCAGTGGAGGATAATTGGAAGGAGGGACCGCAGAAACGCTTAGTAGGCCTAAAATAAAAAAAAGTAGGCTCTATGCACTTTTAAATAGGTTCCAGGGGTACACAAGCAGCATTGGTGTGGTCAGTGGAGGCCTATTGGAAGGAGTGACCACAGACAGACTTAGTAGGCCTAAAATAACAAAATAGGCTCTATGCAGCTTCGATTATGTGGCAACCTGGAGAACACCTTGGAGCGGAAGACACCGTTTGTAGAACCCAGACCCAACTTGTAGGCCTAATGCAGCGTTGTTTCAACAACTACTTAACAAGAGCTTCAAGATAGAAGCTAGGGAGAGGCAACCTGGAGAACACCTTGGAGCGGCAGACACCGTCTCTTTAACCAAGACCCAACTTGTAGGCCTAATGCAGTGTTGTTTCAACAACTACTTAACGAGAGCCTGAAAATGGAATTTCAGGACAGGAAACCAGGAGAACAGCACGGAGCGGCATACACCGTTAGTAGGCCCCAACCACACTAGTAGGCCAAATTCTGTGTAATATTAACTAATAACTAGGGTTGAGCGAAACGGGTCGAACATTTTCAAAAGTCGCCGACTTTTGGCTAAGTCGGGGTTTCATGAAACCCGATCCGACCCCTGTGCGGGGTCGGCCATGCGGTACGCGACTTTCGCGCCAAAGTCGCGTTTCAATGACGCGAAAAGCGCCATTTCTCAGCCAATGAAGGTAAACGCAGAGTGTGGGCAGCGTGATGACATAGGTCCTGGTCCCCACCATCTTAGAGAAGGGCATTGCAGTGATTGGCTTGCTGTCTGCGACGTCACAGGGGCTATAAAGAGGCGTTCCCGCCGACCGCCATCTTACTGCTGCTGATCTGAGCTTAGGGAGAGGTTGCTGCCGCTTTGTCAGAAGCAGGGATAGCGTTAGGCAGGGTCCATTAACCACAAAACCGCTTGTGCTGCAGCGATTTGCACTGTCCAACACCACCCTCGGTGTGCAGGGACAGTGGAAGTTTTTTTTTTTTTTTTTTTCCCCTCAGCGCTGTAGCTCATTGGGCTGCCCTAGAAGGCTCCCTGATAGCTGCATTGCTGTGTGTACGCCGCTGTGCAAACCAACTGCTTTTTTCAAAGCACAAATCCTCTTGTTCCTTCCTTTCTGCACAGCTATCTTTTTTGTTTGTCCACACTTTTTATTTCATTTGTGCATCAGTCCACTCCTTATTGCTGCCTGCCATACCTGGCTGAGATTACTGCAGGCAGGGAGATAGTAGCTGCCTGCCATACCTGGCTGAGATTACTGCAGGCAGGGAGATAGTAATTGTAGGACATTCCCTGTTTTTTTTTTTTTTTTTTTTTTGGTGGGAGATTAAGATTGGCAATTTGGCATTTCTGCTAGAGTGCCATCCCTGTGTGTGCCATCTCTCTCACATAGTGGGCCATAGAAAGCCTTTTCATTTTTCTGTATTTTTTTTTGTGGGGTGTATAAATTCTCCCTGATAAAAATACAGTGGGAGATTAATATTGGCCTTTGGGCTTGTGTGCCAGTCCTGAGTGTGCCATCTCTCTCACAAATAGTGGGCCATAGAAAGCCTATTTATTTTTTTTTTTGGTTTTATAAATTCTCCCTGAAAAAAAGGGAGATTAATATTGGCCTCTGGGCTTGTGTGCCAGTCCTGAGCGTGCCATCTGTGCCAGCCAGCCCTGAGCGTGCCATCTCTCTCACAAATAGTGGGCCATAGAAAGCCTATTTAATTTTTTTTTTTGTTTTATCAATTTTCCCTGAAAAAAGGGAGATTAATATTGGCCTCTGGGCTTGTGTGCCAGTTGTGAGCGTGCCATCTGTGCCAGTCCTGAGCGTGCCATCTCTCTCACAAATAGTGGGCCATAGAAAGCCTATTTAAATATTTTTTTGGTTTTATAAATTCTCCCAGAAAAAAAGGGAGATTAATATTGGCCTCTGGGCTTGTGTGCCAGTCCTGAGCGTGCCATCTGTGCCAGCCAGCCCTGAGCGTGCCATCTCTCTCACAAATAGTGGGCCATAGAAAGCCTATTTAATTTTTTTTTTTGTTTTATCAATTTTCCCTGAAAAAAGGGAGATTAATATTGGCCTCTGGGCTTGTGTGCCAGTTGTGAGCGTGCCATCTGTGCCAGTCCTGAGCGTGCCATCTCTCTCACAAATAGTGGGCCATAGAAAGCCTATTTAAATATTTTTTTGGTTTTATAAATTCTCCCAGAAAAAAAGGGAGATTAATATTGGCCTCTGGGCTTGTGTGCCAGTCCTGAGCGTGCCATCTGTGCCAGCCAGCCCTGAGCGTGCCATCTCTCTCACAAATAGTGGGCCATAGAAAGCCTATTTAATTTTTTTTTTTGTTTTATCAATTTTCCCTGAAAAAAGGGAGATTAATATTGGCCTCTGGGCTTGTGTGCCAGTTGTGAGCGTGCCATCTGTGCCAGTCCTGAGCGTGCCATCTCTCTCACAAATAGTGGGCCATAGAAAGCCTATTTAAATATTTTTTTGGTTTTATAAATTCTCCCAGAAAAAAAGGGAGATTAATATTGGCCTCTGGGCTTGTGTGCCAGTCCTGAGCGTGCCATCTGTGCCAGCCAGCCCTGAGCGTGCCATCTCTCTCACAAATAGTGGGCCATAGAAAGCCTATTTAATTTTTTTTTTTGTTTTATCAATTTTCCCTGAAAAAAGGGAGATTAATATTGGCCTCTGGGCTTGTGTGCCAGTTGTGAGCGTGCCATCTGTGCCAGTCCTGAGCGTGCCATCTCTCTCACAAATAGTGGGCCATAGAAAGCCTATTTAAATATTTTTTTGGTTTTATAAATTCTCCCAGAAAAAAAGGGAGATTAATATTGGCCTCTGGGCTTGTGTGCCAGTCCTGAGCGTGCCATCTGTGCCAGCCAGCCCTGAGCGTGCCATCTCTCTCACAAATAGTGGGCCATAGAAAGCCTATTTAATTTTTTTTTTTGTTTTATCAATTTTCCCTGAAAAAAGGGAGATTAATATTGGCCTCTGGGCTTGTGTGCCAGTTGTGAGCGTGCCATCTGTGCCAGTCCTGAGCGTGCCATCTCTCTCACAAATAGTGGGCCATAGAAAGCCTATTTAAATATTTTTTTGGTTTTATAAATTCTCCCAGAAAAAAAGGGAGATTAATATTGGCCTCTGGGCTTCTGTGCCAGTCCTGAGCGTGCCATCTGTGCCAGTCCTGAGCGTCCCATCTCTCTCACAAATAGTGGGCCATAGAAAGCCTATTTTATTTTTTTTTTGGGTTTTAGAAATTCTCCCTGAAAAAAGGGAGATTAATATTGGCCTCTGGGCTTGTGTGCCAGTTGTGAGCGTGCCATCTGTGCCAGTCCTGAGCGTGCCATCTCTCTCACAAATAGTGGGCCATAGAAAGCCTATTTAAATATTTTTTTGGTTTTATAAATTCTCCCAGAAAAAAAGGGAGATTAATATTGGCCTCTGGGCTTCTGTGCCAGTCCTGAGCGTGCCATCTGTGCCAGTCCTGAGCGTCCCATCTCTCTCACAAATAGTGGGCCATAGAAAGCCTATTTTATTTTTTTTTTGGGTTTCAGAAATTCTCCCTGGAAAAAAAAAGGGAGATTAATATTGCCCTTTGGGCTTGTGTGCCAGTACTAAGCGTTCCATCTCTCTCTCTCTCTCAGTCAGTGGGCCATAGAACGCATATTTTTGGTTTTATTTGTTTTCTAAATTCTCCCTGAAAAAATCATTTTATTTTATTTGGTTTCTAAATTCTTCCTGATAAAATCATATTTTTTTTATTATTTTTATTTCTAAAGTCTCCCTGAAAAAAAAAAAAAAAAAACAACCAAAAAAACAGTGGGAGATTAATATTGGCCTTTCTGCTTGTGTGCCAGTCTTGACTCCTGGGTGTGCCATCTCTCTCTCTCTCTCTCTCCAATTGTGGTCCATAGAAAGCCTACATTTTTTTTCCTTGATTTGGGTTCCAAAATCTACCAGAGAAAATAACTCCATCAATCATTGGTAGAAAAATATTGGCCTCTGGGCTTGTGTGCCACTCCTGATTCCTGTGTGCGTCATCTCTCACTCAGTGGCCCATAGAAAGCATATAGTTTGTTACATTTGTTTTCTAAATTCTCCCTGCAAAAATCTATTTTTTTTTTTTTGGGGGGTTTCTAAAGTGTTCCTGAAAAAAATAAAAATAAAAAAAAAATAATAGTGTGACATTAATATTAACATTTGTGCTTCAGTGACAGTCCTGCGTGTGGGGCATCTCTCTAATTTGCAGCCACCAAAAAAAGAGTGTGTAACATTGGGCCTGATTTTCGCTGTGGTCTCACCAACCTGTAAAGGGGTAGCTAAATCATACTGAAGTTATAGCTCACCGTGTAAGTTGTGTGACTGCAACAAATAACGTTAGTTTGGTTACGTTTTTAAAACAATGAGGAAGTCTAGTGGAAGAGGTCGTGGCCGGGGGCGTTCATTGTCAGCTGGTAATGAGGGTAGTGGTAGTGGTGGAGCATCAGGTGGTCGTGGGGGAAAAAATATTGCACCTAAGTCTGGAGCTGTGGAGCCAGGTTCGTCGTCCGGCTACACAAGGCCTCGAACGCTCCCTTTTCTGGGATTAGGAAAACCGCTTTTAAAGCCGGAGCAGCAAGAGCAAGTTTTGGCTTATCTTGCTGACTCAGCCTCTAGCTCTTTTGCCTCATCTCGTGAAACTGGTAAAAGTAAAAGCAGCGCGTCGTTAGTGGATGTTCACGGTCAGGGACAAGTCACTTCCTTGTCCTCTTCAGCAAAAACAACAACAGAGAAGAATGCAGCAGGCGACACAACGGGTTACTCCATGGAGCTCTTTACACATACCGTCCCTGGCTTAGAAAGTGAAGCAGTTAACAGTCCATGCCCATTACAAATTGAATCTGACATGGAGTGCACTGACGCACAGCCACAGCCAGACTACTATGCTGGTCCTTTGACTCAGACCACAACATTGCCCTCGCAGGGTGCTGATCAAGAATCAGACCCTGATGAGACTATGTTGCCCCATCACGAACGCTATACCACCGAACGACACGGTGACACAGACGAAGTTGCGCAGGAGGTACAAGAAGAGTTATTAGATGACCCAGTTCTTGACCCCGATTGGCAGCCATTGGGGGAACAGGGTGCAGGCGGCAGCAGTTCTGAAGCAGAGGAGGAGGAGGGGCCGCAGCAGGCATCAACATCGCCACAGGTTCCATCTGCCGGGCCCGTATCTTGCCCAAAACGCGTGGCAAAGCCAAAACCTGGTGGAGGACAGCGTGGCCATCCGGTTAAAGCTCAGTCTGCAATGCCTGAAAAGGTATCCGATGCTAGAAAGAGTGCAGTCTGGCATTTTTTTAAACAACATCCAATTGATCAGCGCAAAGTCATCTGTCAAAAATGTTCTACTTCCTTAAGCAGAGGTCAGAATCTGAAAAGTCTCAATACTAGTTGCATGCATAGACATTTAACCACCATGCATTTGAAAGCTTGGACTAACTACCAAACGTCCCTTAAGGTTGTTGCACCCTCGGCCAATGAAGCTAGTCATCAACGCAACATCCCTTCCGGCAGTGTAGGACCACCATTTAGCGCACCACCTGCTGTATCTGTGCAGGTATCTTTGCCAGGCCAAAGCAGTCAGGGTCAGGGAATCACCAGTTTCGTAGTAGGAAACACTGCATCTAGGGCACCGGCGGCAACAATACCATCTCCCACCGTCTCTCAGTCTGCCATGTCCACCGGCACCCCCGCTAGTTCCACGATCTCCAGCTCTCCAGTCCAGCTCACCCTACATGAGACTATGGTTAGAAAAAGGAAATACTTAGCCTCGCATCCGCGTACACAGGGTTTGAACGCCCACATAGCTAGACTAATCTCGTTAGAGATGATGCCCTACCGGTTAGTTGAAAGCGAAGCTTTCAAAGACCTGATGGACTACGCTGTACCACGCTACGAGCTACCCAGTCGACACTTTTTTTCCAGAAAAGCCATCCCAGCCCTCCACCAGCATGTTAAAGAGCGCATCGTCCATGCACTCAGGCAATCTGTGAGCACAAAGGTGCACCTGACAACAGATGCATGGACCAGTAGGCATGGCCAGGGACGTTACGTGTCCATCACGGCACACTGGGTAAATGTGGTGGATTCAGGGTCCACAGGGGACAGCAAGTTTGGGACAGTTCTGCCTAGCCCACGGTCTAGTAAACAGTTGTCTGTAGCCGTTCGCACCCCCTCCTCCTCCTCCTCCTCGTCCTCCTGCAGAAGCAAGAGCTCGTCCACAGACCGCAGTCGCACAAACACTCCATCCGCACCTGCCACTGTTGCACACCAGGTCTCCCATTATGGGGCAGCTACTGGCATACGTCAGCAGGCTGTATTGGCTATGAAGTGTTTGGGCGACAATAGACACACCGCGGAAGTTCTGTCCGAGTTCTTGCAGCAAGAAACGCAGTCGTGGCTGGGCACTGTAGATCTTGAGGCAGGCAAGGTAGTGAGTGATAACGGAAGGAATTTCATGGCTGCCATCTCCCTTTCCCAACTGAAACACATTCCTTGCCTGGCTCACACCTTAAACCTGGTGGTGCAGTGCTTCCTGAAAAGTTATCCGGGGTTATCCGACCTGCTCCTCAAAGTGCGTGGACTTTGCGCACATATCCGCCGTTCGCCTGTACACTCCAGCCGTATGCAGACCTATCAGCGTTCTTTGAACCTTCCCCAGCATCGCCTAATCATAGACGTTGCAACAAGGTGGAACTCAACACTGCACATGCTTCAGAGACTGTGCGAACAGAGGCGGGCTGTTATGTTTTTGTGGGAGGATACACATACACGGGCAGGCAGTAGGATGGCAGACATGGAGTTGTCAGGTGTGCAGTGGTCGAAGATTCAAGACATGTGTCAAGTCCTTCAGTGTTTTGAGGAATGCACACGGCTGGTTAGTGCAGACAACGCCATAATAAGCATGAGCATCCCCCTAATGCGTCTGCTGATGCAAAGTTTGACGCACATAAAGGATCAGGCGTCTGCACCAGAGGAAGAGGAAAGCCTTGATGACAGTCAGCGATTGTCTGGTCAGGGCAGTGTACATGACGAGGTACCGGGCGAAGAGGAGGTGGAGGATGAGGAGGATGATGGGGATGAGTATATTTTTAATGAGGAAGCTTTCCCGGGGGCACGGGAAATTGGTGGCGTGGCAAGGCCGGGTTCTGGTTTTTTGAGGGACACAAGTGACGTAGATTTGCCTGCAACTGCCCCTCAACCAAGCACAACCGCAGATTTGACAACGGGAACTTTGGCCCACATGGCGGATTATGCCTTGCGTATCCTCAAAAGGGACACACGCATTACAAAAATGATGAACGATGACGATTACTGGTTGGCCTGCCTCCTTGATCCTCGCTATAAAGGCAAATTGCAAAATATTATGCCACATGAGAACTTGGAACTAATATTAGCAACAAAACAATCAACTCTTGTTGACCGTTTGCTTCTGGCATTCCCTGCACACAGCGCCCGTGATCGTTCTCACACGAGCTCCAGGGGCCAGCAGACCAGAGGTGTTAGAGGGGCAGAAATCAGAAGTGGCGTTGGACAGAGGGGTTTTCTGACCAGGTTGTGGAGTGATTTTTCTATGACCGCAGACAGGACAGGTACTGCAGCATCAATTCAAAGTGACAGGAGACAACATTTGTCCAGTATGGTTACAAACTATTTTTCATCCCTTATCGACGTTCTCCCTCAACCGTCATTCCCATTTGATTACTGGGCATCCAAATTAGACACCTGGCCAGAATTGGCAGAATATGCATTGCAGGAGCTTGCTTGCCCGGCAGCTAGTGTCCTATCAGAAAGAGTATTCAGTGCTGCAGGTTCAATACTAACAGAAAAAAGGACTCGTCTGGCTACCCAAAATGTAGATGATCTAACCTTCATTAAAATGAACCACAACTGGATTTCAAAATCTTTTGCCCCACCCTGCCCGGCTGACACCTAGCTTTCCTATGAAAAGGTCTTGCCTGTGGACTATTCTGAATGACTTTTCCAATCTCGTAATTTTCTTCACCTGATTGTCCAGCATACGACATGTTTCCACCTCACGAAATGGCCAAACTCCCCACACGGGGCCGTGCTATCGCCACTTTGCGCTTGGACCCTTGAGAGTGCTGTTTGTCTGAAGAGGTGGGTGTGGCCGCTTTTGGTCGACGGCACTGCCACTGGGTCCCTCATAGTACAATAAAGTGTCTCTGGCGGTGGTGGTGCGCACCCAACGTCAGACACACCGTTGTAATATGAGGGGCCCTGTGCCTGTACCGCCGGCCACAAGACAGTTCCCCCCCCCAGCTCAAACAGTGCTCTACCACTAGCAAAATTATCTCTCACAGCTTCACCAATGTGTAGTCTAGCCGCTGACATCCTTCAATGCCTGGCACTGACAATACCATTGTTTTGACATTTTTGTTATGTTAGGCCTTCGAAGCCTGTCTGCGGTCCCTTCTTTCTACAACTACTACACTGACCAGGCCACTGCTGGCCGTGTTACCCTGGAACCAATTTAAAAGTGCCTACAGTCAGCCCAATTTTGTTATGTTAGGCCTTCGAAGACTGTCTGCCGTCACTCCTTCCACTAGACTTCCACTGACCATACACTGCTGCCCATGTACCCCTGGAACCAATTTAAAGTGCCTACAGCCAGCCCAATTTTGTTATGTTAGGCCTTGGAAGCCTGTCTGCGGTCACTCCTTCCACTACACTTCCACTGACCAGACCACTGCTGCCCGTGTACCCCTGGAACCAATTTAAAAGTGCCTACAGCCAGCCCAAGTTTGTTATGTTAGGCCTTGGAAGCCTGTCTGCGGTCACTCCTTCCACTAGACTTCCACTGACCAGACCACTGCTGCCCGTGTACCCCTGGAACCAATTTAAAAGTGCCTACAGCCAGCCCAAGTTTGTTATGTTAGGCCTTGGAAGCCTGTCTGCGGTCACTCCTTCCACTAGACTTCCACTGACCAGACCACTGCTGCCCGTGTACCCCTGGAACCAATTTAAAAGTGCCTACAGCCAGCCCAAGTTTGTTATGTTAGGCCTTGGAAGCCTGTCTGCGGTCACTCCTTCCACTAGACTTCCACTGACCAGACCACTGCTGCCCGTGTACCCCTGGAACCAATTTAAAAGTGCCTACAGCCAGCCCAAGTTTGTTATGTTAGGCCTTGGAAGCCTGTCTGCGGTCACTCCTTCCACTAGACTTCCACTGACCAGACCACTGCTGCCCGTGTACCCCTGGAACCAATTTAAAAGTGCCTACAGCCAGCCCAAGTTTGTTATGTTAGGCCTTCTAAGCCTGTCTGCGGTCCATTCTTTCAACTACTACTACACTGACCAGGTCACTGCTGCCCGTGTACCCCTGGAACCAATTTAAAATTGCCTACAGCCAGCCCAATTTTTTTATTTTAGGCCTTCGATGCCTGTCTGCGGTCCATTCTTTCAACTACTACTACACTGACCAGGTCACTGCTGTCCGTGTACCCCTGGAACCAATTTAAAATTGCCTACAGCCATGTGTTATTATTTTAGGCCTTCGATGCCTGTCTGCGGTCACTCCTTCCACTAGGCCTCCACTGACCACACCACTGCTGTCCGTGTACCCCTGGAACCAATTTAAAATTGCCTACAGCCAGCCCAATTTTTTTATTTTAGGCCTTCGATGCCTGTCTGCGGTCCATTCTTTCAACTACTACTACACTGACCAGGTCACTGCTGTCCGTGTACCCCTGGAACCAATTTAAAATTGCCTACAGCCATGTGTTATTATTTTAGGCCTTCGATGCCTGTCTGCGGTCACTCCTTCCACTAGGCCTCCACTGACCACACCACTGCTGTCCGTGTACCCCTGGAACCAATTTAAAATTGCCTACAGCCATGTGTTATTATTTTAGGCCTTCGATGCCTGTCTGCGGTCACTCCTTCCACTAGGCCTCCACTGACCACACCACTGCTGTCCGTGTACCCCTGGAACCAATTTAAAATTGCCTACAGCCATGTGTTATTATTTTAGGCCTTCGATGCCTGTCTGCGGTCACTCCTTCCACTAGGCCTCCACTGACCACACCACTGCTGTCCGTGTACCCCTGGAACCAATTTAAAATTGCCTACAGCCAGCCCAATTTTTTTATTTTAGGCCTTCGATGCCTGTCTGCGGTCCATTCTTTCAACTACTACTACACTGACCAGGTCACTGCTGTCCGTGTACCCCTGGAACCAATTTAAAATTGCCTACAGCCATGTGTTATTATTTTAGGCCTTCGATGCCTGTCTGCGGTCACTCCTTCCACTAGGCCTCCACTGACCACACCACTGCTGTCCGTGTACCCCTGGAACCAATTTAAAATTGCCTACAGCCATGTGTTATTATTTTAGGCCTTCGATGCCTGTCTGCGGTCACTCCTTCCACTAGGCCTCCACTGACCACACCACTGCTGCCCGTGTACCCCTGGAACCAATTTAAAATTGCCTACAGCCAGCCCAATTTTTTTATTTTAGGCCTTCGATGCCTGTCTGCGGTCCATTCTTTCAACTACTACTACACTGACCAGGTCACTGCTGTCCGTGTACCCCTGGAACCAATTTAAAATTGCCTACAGCCATGTGTTATTATTTTAGGCCTTCGATGCCTGTCTGCGGTCACTCCTTCCACTAGGCCTCCACTGACCACACCACTGCTGTCCGTGTACCCCTGGAACCAATTTAAAATTGCCTACAGCCATGTGTTATTATTTTAGGCCTTCGATGCCTGTCTGCGGTCACTCCTTCCACTAGGCCTCCACTGACCACACCACTGCTGTCCGTGTACCCCTGGAACCAATTTAAAATTGCCTACAGCCAGCCCAATTTTTTTATTTTAGGCCTTCGATGCCTGTCTGCGGTCCATTCTTTCAACTACTACTACACTGACCAGGTCACTGCTGTCCGTGTACCCCTGTAACCAATTTAAAATTGCCTACAGCCATGTGTTATTATTTTAGGCATTCGATGCCTGTCTGCGGTCCATTTTTTCAACTACTACTACACTGACCAGGTCACTGCTGCCCGTGTACCCCTGGAACCAATTTAAAATTGCCTACAGCCATGTGTTATTATTTTAGGCCTTCGATGCCTGTCTGCGGTCACTCCTTCCACTAGGCCTCCACTGACCACACCACTGCTGCCCGTGTACCCCTGGAACCAATTTAAAATTGCCTACAGCCAGCCCAATTTTTTTATTTTAGGCCTTCGATGCCTGTCTGCGGTCCATTCTTTCAACTACTACTACACTGACCAGGTCACTGCTGCCCGTGTACCCCTGGAACCAATTTAAAATTGCCTACAGCCATGTGTTATTATTTTAGGCCTTCGATGCCTGTCTGCGGTCACTCCTTCCACTAGGCCTCCACTGACCACACCACTGCTGTCCGTGTACCCCTGGAACCAATTTAAAATTGCCTACAGCCATGTGTTATTATTTTAGGCCTTCGATGCCTGTCTGCGGTCCATTCTTTCAACTACTACTACACTGACCAGGGCACTGCTGGCCGTGTACCCCTGGAACCAACATCAGAAAATATAAAAATAAGTATTTTGCTTATAAAAAAGAAAATACTGGTGAGATATCAAATGCAGACATTTTAACATTAAAAACAAACACACAACTCTAATCTGGTACAGTACTAAAAATGGCCACCAGCTACAATTACTTTCTCCTGCAAGTAGTTAACTGAAAGTTTTTTTAAATTGAAAACACACATATGGCATCCACCGAGTGTTGTCCTGTCGCGTCTTCTTTATATTATTGCCGAGAAGATGCAAAATAATGAAAATAATAAAATCATTAATTACCAAAATAATAGAGAAAGTCAACACCACATTGCAAATAAACATTCATTCCAAATAAAGAAGCAGGGCGCGTCCGAGGGTGAGTATATACCTAATAAGAATATAATCACCCTCGGACGCGCAATGCTTATTTCCAACAGCCTTCCTTCCTAAGAATCAGCCCTTCCGTCGTGTAGAGAGACGTTGTGTTACACTCCAAGGTGTTCCCCAGGTTGCCTTTCCTGAGCTTCGATCTTCCGGCTCTCGTTTAGTAGTTCTTGGAAACTACTCTGCATTAGGCCTTCAAATTGGGTATGGGGTGTAGAGAGATGGTGTGTTCCACTCCAAGGTGTTCCCCAGGTTGCCTTTCCTGAGCTTCGATCTTCCGGCTCTCGTTTAGTAGTTGTTGGAAACTACGCTGCATTAGGCCTTCAAATTGGGTATGGGGTGTAGCGAGAGGGTGTGTTACACTCCAAGGTGTTCCCCAGGTTGCCTTTCCTGAGCTTCGATCTTCCGGCTCTCGTTTAGTAGTTCTTGGAAACTACACTGCATTAGGCCTTCAAATTGGGTATGGGGTGTAGAGAGAGGGTGTGTTACACTCCAAGGTGTTCCCCAGGTTGCCTTTCCTGAGCTTCGATATTCCGGCTCTCGTTTAGTAGTTGTCGGAAACTACGCTGCATTAGGCCTACAAATTGGGTATGGGGCGTAGAGAGAGGGTGTGTTACACTCCAAGGTGTTCCCCAGGTTGCCTTTCCTGAGCTTCGATATTCCGGCTCTCGTTTAGTAGTTGTCGGAAACTACGCTGCATTAGGCCTACAAATTGGGTATGGGGTGTAGAGAGAGGGTGTGTTACACTCCAAGGTGTTCCCCAGGTTGCCTTTCCTGAGCTTCGATCTTCATGCTCTCGTTTAGTAGTTGTCGGAAACTACGCTGCATTAGGCCTACAAATTGGGTATGGGGTGTAGAGAGAGGGTTTGTTACACTCCAAGGTGTTCCCCAGGTTGCCTTTCCTGAGCTTCGATCTTCCGGCTCTCGTTTAGTAGTTGTTGGAAACTACGCTGCATTAGGCCTTCAAATTGGGTATGGGGTGTAGCGAGAGGGTGTGTTACACTCCAAGGTGTTCCCCAGGTTGCCTTTCCTGAGCTTCGATCTTCCGGCTCTCGTTTAGTAGTTCTTGGAAACTACACTGCATTAGGCCTTCAAATTGGGTATGGGGTGTAGAGAGAGGGTGTGTTACACTCTAAGGTGTTCCCCAGGTTTCCTTGCCATTGCTTCGGTCTTCCGACTCTCGTTTAGTAGTTGTAGAAAAGTACACTGCATTAGGCCATACAAAATGGGTATGGGGTGGAGAGAGATGGTGTGTTACACTCCAAGGTGTTCCCCAGGTTGCCTTTCCTGAGCTTCTATCTTCAGGCTCTCATTAAATTGTGGTTAAATGGAACAACTGCATTTGGCGTACTAGTTGGTTTGGGGCCTACTATCGGTGTCTGCCACTCCTTGCTGTTCTCCTCCACTGAACAAAGCTGTGCCGCCTGTTTACTACGGTTGCCAATTTTGAACTGCATTTCGACTACTTACTGATTTGGCCCTACTCTCTGTGTCAGCCTCTCATTCCAGTTGTCCTCCACTGCAATGCCCCCTGGTTATTCCTGTGTTACCAATTTTGAACTGCATTTAGCCCACTTTCTTCTTTGGGCCTATATCTGTGTTTCCACTTCATCGTGCCCATTGCCCAGCCAGTGATAGATGAGTCTGCTGGTACATTGACCCATAACGCAACATTCCCCGTGCACGCTACACAACAACATTGTGACCCTGCTGAAAGTCAGGTTGCTCTTCCCGCATACCATACCACCTTACACGGGGACAAAGAGGAAGGTGCAGATGAAAGTGCAGGTTCCTTCATCAGGTGGGGGGAGGAATACTAGTTGGCGACGTCACTGGCACAGGGCCTCTCATAGTACGCAAAAGTGTTGCTGCCGGTGGGAGGCGCCCCCGCCGTGCAAACACACCGCTGTACTTTGAGGGGCCCTGTGCCAGTGCCAATGCCAACGAGTGGGCCCCCCCTGCTTGCTCAGGTTCACAGCACTTGCAAAGTTGAAATACTTACCTCTCCCTGCTCCACTGCCGTGACGTGGTCCAGATTTCCTGGGCCCACTAATTACTTGAACCAGCCCTACCCCCCACAACTTTAGCCAAATGACCCCCAATTTCAAATGCCTTCCAATTATTATAAGGTAAATTACGCTTGACAAGCTTCATTAAGAAGAATGGATGGTTTTGCCATTAAAATGGCCACTCTAGGTGTTTTCCTGGCCCCCACTCACTGCCGACTATGCTGCCCCATTGACTTGCATTGGGTTTCGTGTTTCGGTCGATCCCGACTTTACGTCATAATCGGCCGATTTCACTCGACCCGACTTTGGACATAGTCGGGTTTCGCAAAACCCGGCTCGACTCTAAAAAGGTCAAGGTCGCTCAACTCTACTAATAAAAACTACTTAACTAGAGCCTGAAAATGGAAGTTCAGGACAGGAAACCAGGAGAACAGCACGGAGCGGCATACACCGTTAGTAGGCCCCAACCCAACTAGTAGGCCAAATGCAGTGTAATATTAACAACTACTTAACGAGAGCCTGAAAATGGAAGTTCAGGACAGGAAACCAGGAGAACAGCAAGGAGCGGCAGACACCGTTAGTAGGCCCCAACCCAACTAGTAGGCCAAATGCAGTTGTTCCATTTAACAACTATTTATCAAGAGCCTCAAGATAGAAGCTCAGGAAAGGCAACCAGGAGAACACCTTGGAGCGGCAGACACTGTTAGTAAAATTTTAAAAAATAGGCTCAAAGCAGTTTGAATTATCTTGCAGGGGTACACAGGCAGCATTGGTGTGGTCAGCGGAGGACAATTTGAAAGAGGGACCGCAGACACACTTAGTAGGCCTAAAATTAAAAAAAATAGGCTCAAAGCAGTTTGAATTATCTTGCAGGGGTACACAGGGAGCATTGGTGTGGTCAGCGGAGGACAATTTGAAGGAGGGACCGCAGACACACTTAGTAGGCCTAAAATTAAAAAAATAGGCTCAAAGCACCTTCGATTATGTGGCAGGGGTACACAGGCAGCATTGGTGTGGTCAGCGGAGGACGATTGGAAGGATTGTCTGACACAGTTAGTACTCCCAAAAAAAAAATAGATGTTATTGTCTCGCAAAAGAACAAAATCCAAAAAAAAAAGGGTGGCATACTTAGGTACAGGGGTGGGCTCCTCTGCTGAGTTTCAGACATAGTAATTTGGCGCTAAGTATTTACTGGTGTCAATATAGGACACTGACTATTTTAACTAGCATCATACATGTCAACAAATTGGTATTGTCAGTGCCAGGCATTGAAGGATGTCAGCGCTTAGACTAAACATTGGTGGAGCTGTGAGAGATAATTTTGCAAGTGTAGAGCACTGTTTGAGCTGGGGGGGAACTCTCTTGCGGCCGGCGGTACAGTCCCAGGGCCCCGCATGTTACAACGGTGTGTCTGACGTTGGGTGCGCGCCACCACCACCAGAGACACTTTATTGTACTATGAAGGGACCCAGTGGCAGTGCCGTCGACCAAAAGCGGGCACACCCACCTCTTCAGACAAACAGCACTCTCACGGGTGCTTGCGCCTGAAGATTGAAGCTCAAGAAAGTAAACTAGCAGAACACCTAGGAGCGCCAACCGTAGGTAGGCCCCAACCAAAATAGTAGGCCAAATGCAGTTTAATATTAAAAATACTTAATGAAAGCCTGAAGATAGAAGCTCAGGAGAGTAAACCAGGACAACACCTAAGAGCGGCAGACACCGTTAGTAGGCCCCAACCAAAGTAGTAGGCCAAATGCAGTTTAATATTAAAACTACTTAACGAAAGCCTGAAGATTGAAGCTCAAGAAAGTAAACCAGCAGAACACCTAGGAGTAGCAGACACCGTTAGTAGGCCCCAACCAACCTAGTAGGCCAAATTCAGTTTAATATTAAAACTACTTAATGAAAGCCTGAAGATTGAAGCTCGGGAAAGGAAACCAGGAGAACACCTAGGAGCGGCAGACACCGTTAGTAGACCCCAACCAAAATAGTAGGCCAAATGCAGTTTAATATTAAAACTACTTAACGAAAGCCTGAAGATTGAAGCTCAAGAAAGTAAACCAGCAGAACACCTAGGAGTGGCAGACACCGTTAGTAGGCCCCAACCAACCTAGTAGGCCAAATTCAGCTTAATATTAAAACTACTTAATGAAAGCCTGAAGATTGAAGCTCGGGAAAGGAAACCAGGAGAACACCTAGGAGCGGCAGACACCGTTAGTAGGCCCCAACCAAAATAGTAGGCCAAATGCAGTTTAATATTAAAAATACTTAATGAAAGCCTGAAGATAGAAGCTCAGGAAAGTAAACCAGGAGAACACCTAGGAGCGGCAGACACCGTTAGTAGGCCCCAACCAAAATAGTAGGCCAAATGCAGTTTAATATTAAAACTACTTAACGAAAGCCTGAAGATTGAAGCTCAGGAAAGTAAACCAGCAGAACACCTACGAGCGGCAGACACCGTTAGTAGGCCCCAACCAAACTAGTAGGCCAATGCAGTTTACTAATAAAACTACTTAACGAAAGCCTGAAGATTGAAGCTCAAGAAAGTAAACCAGGAGAACACCTAGGAGTGGCAGACACCGTTAGTAGGCCCCAACCAAAATAGCAGGCCAAATGCAGTTTAATATTAAAACTACTTAATGAAAGCCTGAAGATAGAAGCTCAGGAAAGGAAACCAGGAGAGCACCTAGGAGCGGCAGACACCGTTAGTAGGCCCAAACCAATGTAGTCAGCCAAATGCAGTTTAATATTAAAACTACTTAATGAAAGCCTAAAGATTGAAGCAAAGGCAAGTAAACCAGGAGAACACCTAGGAGCGGCAGACAGCGTTAGTATGCCCCAACCAAAATAGTAGGCCAAATGCAGTTTAATATTAAAACTACTTAACGAAAGCCTGAAGATTGAAGCTCAGGAAAGTAAACCAGCAGAACACCTAGGAGCGGCAGACACCGTTAGTAGGCCCCAACCAAAATAGTAGGCCAAATGCAGTTTAATATTAAAACTACTTAACGAAAGCCTGAAGATTGAAGCTCGGGAAAGGAAACCAGGAGAACATCTAGGTGCGGCAGACACCGTTAGTAGGCCCAACCAAACTTGAAGCCCTAATGCAGTTTTGAAATTCAGATAGTCTGAAAACCTGACAATTGAAGCTCAGCGTTTGTAACAGGAGGACAGCTGTATTGAGTGGCGCAGACAGACACTGGTAATAGGCCTTAAACAAAACAGTTGGCTTAATGCAGTTTAAAAAAGGTTACAGGGGTACATGGGCAGCATTGGTGTGGTCAGCGGAGGACAGTTGGAAGGAGGGACCACAGACAGACTTACTAGACCTAAAATAAAAAAATTAGGCTCGATGCAGGATTTATTAGGTTACATGGGTACACAGGCAGCATTGGTGTGGTCAGCAGAGGACAATTGGAAGGAGTGTCTGACCCAGTTAGTAGGCCAAAATAATAAAGTGAGGTTAATGTCTGGCAAAAAAAAAATTGTCACAAATAAACAGGTGGCATACCTAGGTACAGGGGTGGGCTCCTCTGCTGACTTGCAGACAGTGGTATTTGGCGCAAAGTATTAACTGGTGTAAATGTAGGACAGGGCCCCTGAATATTTTTACTAGCATCAATCATGTCAACAAATTGGAATTGGCAGTGCCATTGAAGGATTTAACCGCCCAGACTAAACAGTGGTGGAGCAGTGAGACATAATTTTGCAAATGGTAGAGCACAGTTTGAGCTGGGGGGGGACACTCTCTCGTGGCCAGCGGTACTGGCCCAGGGCCCCTCATGTTACAACGGTGTGTCTGACGTTGGGTGCGCACCACCACCGCCAGAGACACTTCATTGTACTATGAGGGACCCTGTGCCAGTGCCGTCGCCCAAAAGTGGGCACACCCACCTCTTCACGGGTGCTTGCGCCAAGTGGTGACCACGGCCCCGTGGGGGGGAGTCTGCCCATTTAGGGAGGTGTAAAAATGGCATATGCTGGACATACAGCAGCTGCAAATGCAGAAATTGGAACAGTCAGTAAGACCTTTTTACAGGAAAGATAGGTGTCAGCCGGGAAAGGTGGGGCAAAATTAGAAAT
The DNA here is from genome assembly GCF_032444005.1 of Ranitomeya imitator. Lineage (NCBI taxonomy): Eukaryota > Metazoa > Chordata > Amphibia > Anura > Dendrobatidae > Ranitomeya > Ranitomeya imitator. The sequence goes on along the minus strand of NC_091283.1, from coordinate 59,718,663 downwards.
CCATGACTGGTTCATTTTAATGAAGGTTAGATCATCAACATTTTGTGTAGCCAGATGACTCCTTTTTTTGGTCAGTATTGAACCAGCAGCACTGAATACTCTTTCTGATAGCACACTAGCTGCTGGGCAAGCAAGCTCCTGCAATGCATATTCTGCAATTCAGGCCAGGTGTCTATTTTGGAGGCCCAGTAATCAAATGGGAATGACGTGTTAGGGTGAACATCGATAAGGGAGGAATAAGGGACCATTATTTTTAATCTTTAAAGACTCCATAATAACAGGGTCTGTACTAGGGTTGAGCGACTTTTACTTTTTTAGGGTCGAGTCGGGTTTCGCGAAACCCGACTATCTCTAAAGTCGAGTCGAGTGAAATCAGCCGATTATGGCGAAAAGTCAGGGATCGACCGAAACACGAAACCCAATGCAAAGTCAATGGGAATTTTTTATTTATTTATTTTTTTGCTCTCTCTCCCTCTCCCTTTCCCTCTCTCTCTCTCTCTCTCTCTCCCCTCCGTCCCTGAACAGAAAAGCTGGTGTTACACATTGCAAATCGCTACTGCGCACAATCGACAAGATGACGATAGGCGTCCACGCCCCTAAGAGCTATGTCATCACTCTGCCCACGCTCCTTCATTGGCTGAAAAAATGGCGCCAAGCGCGTCATACGAAACGCGACTTTGGCGCGAAAGTCGCGTACCGCATGGCCGACCCCACACAGGGATCGGGTCGGGTTTCATGAAACCCGACTTTGCCAAAAGTCGGCGACTTTTGAAAATGAACGATCTGTTTCGCTCAATCCTAGTCTGTACCACAGGACTGGCGTATAGCAAATGTGGTGCCAATATTCAAAAAAGGGAACTAAAACTGAACTCGGAAATTAAAGGCCAGTAAGCTTAACCTCTACTGTGGGTAAAATCCTGGAGGGCATTCTAAGGGATGCTATACTGGAGTATCTGAAGAGGAATAACCTCATGACCCAGTATCAGCACGGGTTTACTAGGGAGTCGGGACCGTTCATGTCAGACTAATTTGATCAGTTTCTATAAAGAGGTAAGTTCCGGATTGGACCAAGGGAACCCAGTGGATGTAGTATATATGGACTTTTCAAAAGCTTTTGATACGGTGTCACACAAAAGGTTGATACATAAAATGAGAATAATGGGGATAGGGGAAAATATGTGCAAGTGGGTTGAGAGCTGGCTCAGGGATAGGAAACAAAGGGTGGTTATTAATGGAGCACACTCGGACTGGGTAGCGGTTAGCAGTGGGGTACCACAGGGGTCAGTATTGGGCCCTCTTCTTTTTAACATATTTATTAATGACCTTGTAGGGGGCATTCAGAGTAGAATTTCAATATTTGCAGATGACACTAAACTCTGCAGGGTAATCAATACAGAGGAGGACAATTTTATATTACAGGATGATTTATGTAAACTAGAAGCTTGGGCTGATAAATGGCAAATGAGCTTTAATGGGGATAAATGTAAGGTCATGCACTTGGGTAGAAGTAATAAGATGTATAATTATGTGCTTAATTCTAAAACTCTGGGCAAAACCGTCAATGAAAAAGACCTGGGTGTATGGGTGGATGACAAACTCATATTCAGTGGCCAGTGTCAGGCAGCTGCTACAAAGGCAAATAAAATAATGGGATGCATTAAAAGAGGCATAGATACTCATGAGGAGAACATAATTTTACCTCTATACAAGTCACTAGTTCGACCACACTTAGAATACTGTGCACAGTTCTGGTCTCCGGTGTATAAGAAAGACATAGCTGAACTAGAGCGGGTGCAGAGAAGAGCAACCAAGGTTATTAGAGGACTGGGGGGTCTGCAATACCAAGATAGGTTATTACACTTGGGGCTATTTAGTTTGGAAAAACAAAGACTAAGGGGTGATCTTATGTTAATGTATAAATATATGAGCGGACAGTACAAAGACCTTTCTGATGATCTTTTTAATCATAGACCTGAAACCGGGACAAGGGGGCATCCTCTGCGTTTGGAGGAAAAAAGGTTTAAGCATAATAACAGACGCGGATTCTTTACTGTAAGAGCAGTGAGACTATGGAACTCTCTGCCGTATGATGTTGTAATGAGTGATTCATTACTTAAATTTAAGAGGGGACTGGATACCTTTCTGGAAAAGTATAATGTTACAGGGTATATACACTAGATTCCTTGATAGGGCGTTGATCCAGGGAACTAGTCTGATTGCCGTATGTGGAGTTGGGAAGGAATTTTTTCCTCAATGTGGAGCTTACTCTTGCCACATGGGTTTTTTTTGCCTTCCTCTGGATCAACATGTTAGGGCATGTTAGGTTAGGCTATGGGTTGAACTAGATGGACTTATAGTCTTCCTTCAACCTTAATAAATATGTAACTAAAATAGTTAGTAACCATACTGGACAAATGTTGTCTCCTGTCACTTTGAATTGATGCTGCAGTACCTGTCCTGTCTGCGGTCATTGCGAAATCACTCCACCACCGGGTCAGAAAACCCCTCTGTCCAACGCCACTTCTGATTTGTGCACCTCTAATACCTCTGCCATGTTGCCCCCTGCAGCTCGTGTGAGAACTAGTGTTGAGCGATACCGTCCGATACTTGAAAGTATCGGTATCGGATAGTATCGGCCGATACCCGAAAAATATCGGATATCGCCGATACCGATATCCGATACCAATACAAGTCAATGGGACATCAAGTATCGGAAGGTATTCTCATGGTTCCCAGGGTCTGAAGGAGAGGAAACTCTCCTTCAGGCCCTGGGATCCATAGAGATGTGTAAAATAAAGAATTAAAATAAAAAATATTGATATATTTACCTCTCCGGCGGCCCCTGAACTCAGCGCGGGTAACCGGCAGGCTTCTTTGTTCAAAATCAGCGCTTTTAGGACCTGAGAATCACGTCCCGGCTTCTGATTGGTCGCAGGCCGCCCATGTGACCGCCACGCGACCAATCACAAGCCGCGACGTCACCGCAAGCTATTAACGCGCTCATTTTTAAAAATGAGCGCGTTAATGACTTTCAAAGACGTAGCGGCTTGTGATTGGTCGCGGCCACGCGACCAATCACAAGCCGCTACGTCTTTGAAAGCCATTAACGCGCTCATTTTTAAAAATGAGCGCGTTAATAGCTTGCGGTGACGTCGCGGCTTGTGATTGGTCGCGTGGCCGCGACCAATCACAAGCCGCTACGTCTTTGAAAGTCATTAACGCGCTCATTTTTCAAAAATGAGCGCGCTAATAGCTTGCGGTGACGTCGCGGCTTGTGATTGGTCGCGGCCACGCGACCAATCACAAGCCGCTACGTCTTTGAAAGCCATTAACGCGCTCATTTTTAAAAATGAGCGCGTTAATAGCTTGCGGTGACGTCGCGGCTTGTGATTGGTCGCGTGGCCGCGACCAATCACAAGCCGCTACGTCTTTGAAAGTCATTAACGCGCTCATTTTTCAAAAATGAGCGCGCTAATAGCTTGCGGTGACGTCGCGGCTTGTGATTGGTCGCGGCCACGCGACTAATCACAAGCCGCTACGTCTTTGAAAGCCATTAACGCGCTCATTTTTAAAAATGAGCGCGTTAATAGCTTGCGGTGACGTCGCGGCTTGTGATTGGTCGCGTGGCCGCGACCAATCACAAGCCGCTACGTCTTTGAAAGTCATTAACGCGCTCATTTTTCAAAAATGAGCGCGCTAATAGCTTGCGGTGACGTCGGGGCTTGTGATTGGTCGCGTGGCGGTCACATGGGCGGCCCGCGACCAATCAGAAGCCGGGACGTGATTCTCAGGTCCTAAAAGCGCTGATTTTGAACAACGAAGCCTGCCGATTACCCGCGCTGAGTCCAGGGGCCGCCGGAGAGGTAAATATATCAATATTTTTTATTTTAATTCTTTATTTTACACATCTCTATGTATCCGATACCGATACCCGATACCACAAAAGTATCGGATCTCGGTATCGGAATTCCGATACCGCAAGTATCGGCCGATACCCGATACTTGCGGTATCGGAATGCTCAACACTAGTGAGAACCATCACCACTGCTGTGTGCTGGGAATGCCTGAATCAAACGGCGCAGGATGGGAGCAGCACATGACAGAACGGGCGCAGGATGGGAGCAGCACATGACAGAACGGGGGCGCAGGATGGGAGCAGCACATGACAGAACGGGGGTGCAGGATGGCAGCAGCACATGACAGAACGGGCGCAAGATGGGAGCAGCACATGACAGAACAGGGGCGCAGGATGGGAGCAGCACATGAAAGAACAGGGGCACAGGATGGGAGCAGCACATGACAGAACGGGGGCACAGGATGGGAGCAGCACATGACAGGATGGGAGCAGCAAATTACAGAATGGAGGCGCAGGATGGGTGCAGAACATGTCAGAATGGAGGCGCAGGATGGGTGCAGCACATGTCACAATGGGGGCGCAGGATGGGAGCAGCACATGACAGAATGGGGGCGCAGGATGGGTGCAACACATGACAGAATGGGGGTGCAAGATGGGTGCAGAACATGTCAGAATGGGGGCGCAGGATGGGAGCAGCACATGTCACAATGGGGGCGCAGGATGGAAGCAGCACATGTCAGAATGGGGGCGCAGGATGGAGCAGCACATGTCAGAATGGGGGTGCAGGATGGGAGCAGCACATGTCAGAATGGGGGTGCAGAGGATGGGTGCAGCACATGTCAGGATGATGACGCAGGATGGAGCAGCTCATACCAGGATGGAGACCATATACCAATATAAATGCTAGCCACCCGGGCGTAGAACGGGTTCAATAGCTATATATATATATATATATATATATTAGGGATTTCACTCACTCATGTGCGACGGCTGACACTCAGGAGGCACGTTCCTTTAAAAGTTCACAGGGTTTATTACTTCATAAACCACATGGCAAAACAGCAAACAAATAGCCTTTAGATCAGGTAAAGAAAACAAAGTGTCCAGTCCATCAGGCTCAGTCCTGGAGCCTTCACACACTCAGGAGGGTTTTCACCTCCACACATATCTGCTGTGTTAAGCATTAGCCTGTCTTATATACAGCTAACCACACCCAGTAACCCATCACATGATTAGCCATGTGGTCTGACATCACCACAGGTCCTGAAACACATATATATATATACATGGTTATGTACAACAAAGAAATACTCCAGGCTATATTACAGCAACAAGGCACTTATGTGACACATACCTCCCGTCGACTACACACCCTTTAGCCATGCTACTATATATATATATATATATATATATATACTAGACTGTGGCCCGATTCTAACGCATCGGGTATTCTAGAATATGCATGTCCCTGTATTATATGGACAATGATGATTCCAGAATTCGCGGCAGACTGTGTCTGTCGCTGATTGATCGAGGCAACCTTTATGACATCATCGTCGCCATGGCAACCATTATGACATCATCGTCGCTGTGCCCGTTGCTGATTGGTCGAGGCCTGGCAGCCTTGACCAATCAGAGACGCAGGATGTCTACGTCCTTTATGACATCATCGTCGCTGTGCCCGTTGCTGATTGGTCGAGGCCTGGCAGCCTTGACCAATCAGAGACGCGGGATGTCTATGTCCTTTATGACATCATCGTCGCTGTGCCCGTTGCTGATTGGTCGAGGCTTGGCGGCCTCGACCAATCAGAGACGCGGGATTTCTACGTCGATGCTGTGCCGGTCTCTGATTGGTCGAGGCCTGGCGGCCTCGACCAATCAGAGAGCCGGGATTTCCAGGACAGACAGACAGACAGACGGAAAAACCCTTAGACAATTATATATATAGATAAACAGGGACTGTGCTACAATAGCAATCTCCCTACAATGATCTCAGGACAAGTATGGCAGCCAGCAGTAAAAAGGACTGCTGCACACAAAAGTGTGGACAAACAAAGAAACAAGAGAACTGTGCAGAAAGAAGCAACAGGATTTTTGGTTTGAAAAAAGCAGTTGGTTTGCACAGCGGCTTACAAACAGCAAGGCAGCCTTATAAGCTACAGAGCTGATGCACAGAAATCTAGCCTCCACTGTCCCTGCAAAGAAAAAGGTGGTGTTGGACAGTGGAAATCGCTACAGCACAAGCAGTTTGGGGGTTTATATTGCCTCCCTAACACTATCCCTGCTTCTGACGAAGCTGCAGCAACCTCTCTCTATGCTGAGATCGGCAGAAGTAAGATGGCGGTCGGCGTGCACACCCCTTTATAGCCCCTGTGACGCCACTGAAAGCAAGCCAATCACTGTAATGCCCTTCCCTAAGATGGTGGGGTCTGAGACCCATGTCATCACGCTGCCCACACTCTGCGTCCACCTTCATTGGCTGAGAAATGGTGCTGAGCGCGTCATATGAAACACGACTTTGGCGCGAAGATCGCCGACCGCGTGGCCGATCCCACACTGGGATCGGCTCGGGTTTCACAAAACCCGACTTTGCCGAAAGTCGGCGATTTATGAAATTGACCGATCCGTTTCGGTCAACCCTACTATTCACATTTCATGTATCACACATTTCCTTGCTTTAGTACAGTAAAATTTAGTGCAGCCATTGATCTATTTGCTATGAAAGTCTTTTTTTGGTTATGCACCAGTTCAGACTAGATTGCTGTTCAGTCAGTTTTCCTATATTTACTATGTACTATTTTTTCTGATTTGAACGCCCCGCCCTTCACTATGCTGTGATTTTAATTACATCCAAACACAGTTGGTTCCGACCTTCCTATAAATGCAGGCTTTACCATGTTATTAGCCAGAGGTAAGTATTCACACTAGGCAGACAGGTCAGGTACCCATCCGATCTGAGATTACCTTGGCGTTTGGTGGATGGGCTCACAATTTTTGGCCAAATCTTGTGCTAAGCATCTCATGTGTTTTTTCATAGATTTCACAAGCCATTATGCTATTCACATTTCATGTAACACACATTTCCTTGCTTTAGTACAGTAAAATTGAGTGCTGCCATTGATCTATTTGCTATGTAAGTCTTTTTTGGTTATGCACCAGTTCAGACTAGATTGCTGTTCAGTCAGTTTTCCTATATTTACTATGTACTATTTTTTCTGACTTGAACGCCCCACCCTTCACCATGCTGTGATTTTAATTACATCCAAACACAGTTGGTTCCGACCTTCCTATAAATGCAGTCTTTACCATGTTATTAGCCAGACGTAAGTGATCACACTAGGCAGACAGGTCAGGTATAGTGTTGAGCATTCCGATACCGCAAGTATCGGGTATTGGCCGATATTTGCGGTATCGGAATTCCGATACCGAGTTCCGATATTTTTGCGATATCAGGAATCGGTATCGGGATGAAGATTGATGTGTAAAATAAAGAATAAAAATAAAAAATATTGATATACTTACCCTTGGACGCGCCCTGGTTGTAACCGCTGCAACCGCCATGCTTCCGTTCCTAAGAATGAGCACGTGAAGGACCTTCAATGACGTCACGGCTTGTGATTGGTCGCGTGAGCAGTCACATGAGCGGTCACGCGACCAATCACAAGCCGCGACGTCATCGAAGGTCCTTTACGCGCTCATTCTTAGGAAGGGAATCATGGCGGTTGCAGCGGTTACAACCAGGGCGCGTCCGAGGGTAAGTATATCAATATTTTTTATTTTTATTCTTTATTTTACACATGAATATGGATCCCAGGGCCTGAAGGAGAGTTTCCTCTCCTTCAGACCCTGGGAACCATAGAGGATACCTTCCGATATTTGTGTCCCATTGACTTGTATTGGTATCGGATATCGGTATCGGCGATATCCGATATTTTTCGGATATCGGCCGATACCATCCGATACCGATACTTTCAAATATCGGACGGTATCGCTCAACACTAGTCAGGTACCCATCCGATCTGAGATTACCATGACATTTTGTGGATGGGCTCACAATTTTTGGCCAAATCTTGTGCTAAGCATCTCATGTGTTATTTCATAGATTTCACAAGCCATTATGCTATTCACATTTCATATATCACACATTTCCTTGCTTTAGTACAGTAAAATTGAGTGCAGCCATTGATCTATTTGCTATGTTGGGCTGACACAGACATTACCCGTGGCCCTGATGATGATTTCACCATAGTAGCCAGTAACGGTCAGCCATTACCACAAGTGGGATACAAAGAGGTCACCATTAAAGAGGGATGGGTAGAGTTAAAGTCCCAAGGGATTGTGATTGCTGATATTGATCGACGTGAATGCACCCCCATGATGACCATTGGCACTCATGTTATTGAAAATTCTCTGTCCGAGGTAATTGTTTTTTTACAGCAGGTGGCCGAAACAGCTGGTTTCAGTGAACAGAGAGTGCTACAGAAAGAAATCAGGGCTCTGATACAAAGGCAACAGGTAGTACTGTCTGGTGGAGAAATTGGCAGAGTCACAGTGAGTGATCCAATCCCCATTGCAATACCCTCCAGAAGTGAAATGATGGTATGGTGTCGGGCATCAATAGGTATCAGAGGTAAAGACTACCAGGCGCTAGTAGAACCTGTGTATTCTGATATTAGGTCTACGATCCTGACAGCCAGAGGGGTGGTTGAAGTCCGCAAAGGGAGAGTACCAGTATGTGTTTTCAACTGTGGAGAGAAAGAAGTTCACCTAACCAGATATGCCACAATTGCCAAACTGTTTACTGTTGATAATAATGTGATACAGGCGGCAGAACCCTTGGTCCCGTCGACCCAGGTGGAGGACAAGGGCTCTGCAGATCAAATGGAAGATTGGTGTCAAAAATTACATGTTGGTACTGATTCTTCACCTTTATACCAGAAACAAGGGGCTTACAGGGTGGTTCAAGAGTATGAACGAGTCTTCAGTAAACACCCACTAGACTTCGGGCAGGTAAAAGGGGTACAACATCACATCCCCACGGGTAGTCATCCACCCAGCAAGGAGAGGTACCGGCCTGTACCTCCAGCTCAAAACCAGCGTGCCAAAAGTATGTTGCGAGAGATGAAGGAGGCTGGGGTAATCAGAGATAGTTGTAGCCCCTGGGCAGCTCCATTAGTCCTCGTCAGAAAGAAAGACGGCACCATGAGGATGTGTGTAGATTATAGGCAGATAAAACGCATTACACACAAGGATGCATACCCATTGCCCAGAATAGAAGAGTCCTTAGCTGCTTTAAAATCTGCTAACTACTTCCCTACCTTGGATTTCACCAGTGGGTACTGGCAGGTTCCCGTAGCAGAGGTGGACAAGGAAAAGACAGCCTTCACAACACCGATGGGTCTCTCCGAGTTCAATTACATGCCGTTTGGACTGTGCAGCGCCCCAGGAACGTTTCAGAGGATGATGGAATGCTGTCTTGGACACAAGAACTTCGAAACTGTCTTGTTGTACCTGGACGATGTAATTATCTTATTCAAGACGTATGAGGATCATCTGAAGCACCTGGCCGAGGTGTTTGAAGCCCTGTCCAACCTTGTCTTGAAGGTAAAACCCTCAAAATGTCATCTGTTGAAATCTAAAGTGCATTACCTGGGCCATGTGGTAAGCTCAGAAGGAGTGGCCCCAGCTCCAGACAAGGTCACCGTCATCAAGAACTGGCCAAAACCCAGTAACCTCCATGAAGTCCGACAGTTCCTCAGGTTGGTAGGCTATTACCGAAGATTTGTGAAAGACTTCACTAAGATAGGCGCACCACTGCTAGGCCTGTTAGTGGGCCAATCCAAGAAACCAAGGGTAAGAATACCCCATTTGACTGGGACGACGGGCTGGAGAAATCCTTCACTCGATTGAAGTTGGCTCTCACGGGAGAAGAAGTATTGGCCTACCCAGAATACGACTAACCGTTTGTGCTGTACATGGATGCCAGCAATGTGGGATTGGGAGCAGTACTGTCCCAAGTACATAAAGGCAAAGAGAGATTAATTGCGTACGCCAGCAGGAAACTGCGTCCCACAGAAAGGAACCCCGAAAATTACAGCTCCTTTAAGCTGGAATTCTGCACCATCATCTGGGCAGTGACAGAGAGATTGAAACATTATCTAGCCTCTGCAAAATGTACAGTCTACACAGATAACAACCCGCTGACCCACTTAGAAACTGCAAAACTCGGTGCTTTGGAGCAGCGATGGATGGCTCGGTTGTCCAATTACGACTACACCATCAAATACTGTGCTGGGCGCAAGAATGCCTACGCAGATGCGTTCTCCAGAATGCCCAACCTACCAGACGTGGGAGAGGATCCAAAAGAAATTGAAGAAGTAGAGCTGCCAGCCTTTCATCGCCCTGGAGCGACTCAGTACTCTCATTACGTGGGAAACAGGTGGAAAACAAACGCGGAATCACACTGAATCCACTGCCCCACCATGGATGGGCGGAAATGCAGGATAGCGACCACGCAATCCGTCTGGTGAAAGAACTGCTGACACAGGCAGACTCGCACCGTTGTCCAGATGATCCAAAAGAAACACAGCGACTCTGGAAGGAAAAAGGCAAACTATTCATATACGATAGTAAGCTGTACAGAAGAAACATTGATCCACGCACACATGAGCTAGTCTGGCAGATAATGGTCCCAAGATGAGATGCGCCCATGGTTCTAGAAGCGTATCACGATGGAGCAGGACACTTTGGATGGAAGAAATTGGAGATCCTGTTACGTGGAAGATTTTACTGGCCTGGCATGAGGAAAACCATCGAAAAGTGGTGCCATGAGTGTGGCCCATGTAGTCTGCGCAGAAAAAACCGTGACAGCCAAAGGGCTCCCCTATAGCCCATAGTCACCAAAAAGCCACTTGAATTGGTGGCCTTAGACAATGTGAAGCTAACCCCAAGCTGGTCAGGCTATGCCTACACTTAGTCTATTGTGGATCACTACTTCAGATTCCTAGTGGTTGTACCTGTCAAGGATCAGACAGCCAAGACAGCAGCCCAAGCCTTCCAACAGTACTTCGGTAGACCCCATGGATACCCTGAGAAAGTGCTCACTGACCAAGGTTCAGACTTTGAAGCGGAGGTATTCCAGGAATTCTGCCACCTGTATGGATGTAAAAAGATCAGAACAACACTGTATCACCCACAAAGAAATGGAATGTGTGAGAAAATGAATCAGATAAAGATTGATCTCCTGAAGACATTGCCTTCACACGAAAGGAACTTATGGCCAGAAAAGTTACCAGACTTGGTAGACTTATACAACCATGTCCCAGTAAATTCCACCAACTGTACGCCAGCATACTTAATGAGGGGAAGGTCCAGTCAACTGCCTGTCGATCTAGACATGGGAGTCTTAACCCCAGAAGATATCTCATCAGTTACAGATTGGGAAACTGAGAGAAAAGAAAAGTACCGCCAAGTGCAAGAATGCATAGAGTGAAGTTTAGCACAAGCCAGACAAAAGCAAGAAAGATACTTTAACCAACATGCTCCTGCAAGTCCCTTGTCACCAGGTGAACAAGTGCTCAAGCGTAAAAGGGGATTACACAAACTTGATGACCAATGGGAAGCGGAACCGTATACTATCCTGCCTTCAAACTTCGACAACACGAAAGTCTGCCTTATCAGTAAAGATGGAGGAGAAACTTTGACGGCAGTATCCAGAGACCATCTCAAGATATGCCCTGATAAATTGAGGAACAGAGAAACAGACCCAGGAACATCTCCACCTATGGAAACAGAGGAAAAGAAAATTCGCACTGTTCTTGAAGATTTTCCCCAGTCTTGGACTCAAGTACATCAGGCCATAGTGATACCTGTCTTAACATTTCCCCAGCCGGAAACACAAGAAAAAGCAACTCAGAACCATCCAGAACCTGAAGAGACTCCGTACCAACAGGTTTAAGCAGCCAGTGCCACCCCAGCAGTGGAACCAGAAAATCCACCCTCTGCTATTGGTGAATCTGCCATGCCTACAGTAAGTAGAAGTAGCCCCAGAAGGTCCAGTATACCAGAGCTACATAGACTCACCAGAAGTGTAGCCATAAGACAGTGCACTTCACCAGTGGTAGCGAGAACAGTGAATTCCGTTAGATCACTAGCAATCCCTGTACTGCGTAGGTCTACATGTACCACCGAGTCAAATCCCAATGCGTTACAAGGACTAGAAATGTCAATAATTACTGTTATCTGTTTGAATTTCTTGCTTATCTTTCTTACAGGTTTAAAATGGACATTGAGGTAATGGACAATGCTTACCTAAAATCTTTCATTGTAAATAGTTTGGTACCCTCATGGTGCACACTGTATCTCCCAAATTGCGGTGCGGGTAGAACCTTGTTTGGTTCATCTGACCAAAGACAATGCCAGATGAACTTTTATAGACTCGTTTTTGCAACGCTCAAGTGTCCTTACCTCCCATAAAGGGAAGCCAAAGTTTACTATTGGTCAAATGTTTGTCAAAATTGTTGCCATTATTTAACTTATAGTTTGTTATTCTCTTTTCCCAGTCCAGGAGTACTGGATTCAACGGGGGAGGGGGGGGGGGCCAGGAGGGGGAGCTCCAAGCCCTGTTTTAGGGCAGCTTCCCTGAACAAAGATCTTGGTTTGGAGGCGGAGAAAGCTCACTTGATAGTAGGAGTCTGTGTGCGAGGACAGACAGGAGTGGAGCACAGAGGAAAGTGAGAGCTCCAGGAGGCCACGAGCAGGCCTCCTAAGAGTATCAGTGCAAGAATCCGGGTACCGGGAGCCCAAGGCTTTTGTGGATTATAAAACACAGAGCAGAACTGGAGGGTATTGTTCTACAAGGACTTTGCCCATAATTACCTGTGGCACAGTAGCATCTAGGAGCCTGGAGTCACCGAGAACAGACCCCAGTTCACATGGCCCGAGCTGCGTGCCATACAGGTACCTGTCCTAGGACAGCAGAACGACTAAAGACCTCGTTGAGACACTTAGTGGCAGCAGGGACTTAGAAATAGAAAGCGCAGAGTGGTAGGCTCCCACCTGACTTGCCCAGGGGAACTTGCTTGTCTTTGGACTGCCCAGACTTCTCTGCCTGCCCTGTGATCTGGTGCCCTGGACTGTGGATGCTGAAGTCTTTAGTAAAGGTAAAGAGACTTCAACCTTGTGTCCTCATTCTTCTCTGCGCCTCTCACTATACCACTATCTACACACCGGGAAGCCCTGGAAATATACTTCACCTGTGGGAAGGTATACCATTTAGCTGCCATAACATCACCCCAGCGGACCCCTTAAAGCAGCGTCGGTCACCATGACCGAATACCACAGGTGGCGTCACGAACACAAACTTTATCCCTTTAAAGACCTTTCCCTTTTATACGGATGTCCCAGGGCCACGGAGCGGGTCGCAGCCACCGTGACATCCCCCTTTGAGCCGACCGAACCCGGTACCGAGTACCCCACTGCCCTGACGGGGCGCTCCACAAACGTGACATCCTTTAATTATCCTTTATTTATGCATAAACTGTTTTTAAAAGGGTGGGACTGTCAGCCTGAGAGCTTTAAATACAGTATATATGACTGTACGACTATCACATTGCCACGCCTCCTGCATCTCCCTCTGGCTCTTTTCATACTTACCTGTCCCGGTGCGCTGCTGCTGCCGCTTCTGCTGGGTCTTCCTCCGGCTCCCGGCGTGCGTGTCCATCTCTGCGCGCTCCCGGATTGTCCGCGTGCCGCCTGGACTCCTCTCTTCCTCTCTCTGTGCTGAATCCTGGTCCTCGGCACGTGTGCGTGCACACTTCACCTTCTTGCTCTGGCGGTGCACGCACACTCCCACAGGCTGGTCTTCGCTCTCTCCGCTCATCCCCTTCCTGATCCTGGAGGTTCCTGACCCGGAAGTGCTCACTACTCCTTCTATATCAGGTAGCCTCTCCCCATACTCCTTGCCTTATTGTCATTTGTCCTCATTTGACCCAGGTCCTCCATACCTTGCTCTGTCCTGTGCGTCCATCATATCCAGTCCATCCTGTGTCTCCGCCATTCCGTGCCAGTCCTGGGCGTCTGGCATATCCAGTCCGTCCTGTGTCTCCGCCATTCCCTGCCAGTCCAGGGCATCTGTCATATCCAGTCTGTCCTGTGTCTCTGCCATACCCTGCCTGTCCTGGTCGTCCGCCATATCCAGTCCACTCTGTGTTTCAGTCACTGTCACTCAGTCCTGTGTCTCCGCCTTAGCCACTTCCGCGTCTTTCCTCTCCTGCTTCCTGTTCCCCGGTATCAGCATCCACGGCAATAGTCTCCCTCGGGCCTGCCCCTAATGCTCCCTGTATAGGGGTTGGTCCATCTGGTTAGCTCTCCCGTGGGAGGTTCGTTGTTGCGGTACTGTGGGTCCACTCTAGGGGTTCAGAAGTTCTGACAGTAAAATCATGCCTTGGACCCCGCTGGTACTGCATCTCCCACCCAAAAAGAACTTTTATTTTTATGGGAGAATCAGACAAGGATTATGCCTTTTCTAAAGACCATGGAGTCGCATTTGTCGGCCCTTCAGACCTCTGATCCTGGGAGCACTACTCAGTTGTCCAGTCTCCAACAGGAGCTTGCTCAGCAGCGTGATACCCAGGCCCACATTCTGAATTATATGGCATCAGTGGATGGTCGCCTGCTTGTCCTTCAGTCCGCCGCCTCTGTCTCGCCCCAGGCAACAACTCCTCACCCCTTGCCCCGTTTGGTGAAGCCGCTGTGGTACAGCGGAGATCCCAAGTTGTGTATAGGGTTTCTTAATCAGTGCCAACTACATTTTGAGTTGCTGCCTCAGCAGTATCCCACTGACCGAGCAAAAGTGGCTTTTGTTGTGTCCCATTTAGAGGGAGAGGCCTTAGCCTGTGTGAATCCTCTCTGGGAGCGTGATGACCATTTAGTCTCTCAATTTTCCACCTTTCTCGATACGTTCCGCAAGGTATTCGACGAGCCTGGTCGCCTGGCTTCTGCTACGGAATCTGTTATGATTAGGTAATTCAGAACCACAATGGACCTTGAAGTTCAGAGCACACAAAGTGACCTGACAATAACCAAAAGACATAGGACAAGCTCTGAGACGTGGGAACTCTGCTGACCGCAATCCCTAATCCTATCCAACCACACTAGAGGCAGCCGTGGATTGCGCCTAACGCTCCCTATGCAACTCGGCACAGCCTGAGAAACTAGCTAGGCCTAAGATAGAAAAACAAGCCTACCTTGCCTCAGAGAAATACCCCAAAGGAAAAGGCAGCCCCCCACATATAATGACTGTGAGTAGAGATGAAAATACAAACGCAGAGATGAAATAGATTTAGCAAAGTGAGGCCCAACTTACTGAACAGACCGAAGATAGGAAAGATAACTTTGCGGTCAACACAAAACCCTACAAACAACCACGCAGAGGGGCAAAAAGACCCTCCGCACCGACTAACGGTACGGAGGTGCTCCCTCTGTGTCCCAGAGCTTCCAGCAAGCAAGAAAAACCAATTAAGCAAGCTGGACAGAAAAAATAGCAAAACAAAAATAACACAAGCAAAACTTAGCTTATGCAGAGCAGACGGCCACAGGAACGATCCAGGAGGAAGCAAGACCAATACTAGAACATTGACTGGAGGCCAGGAGCAAAGCACTAGGTGGAGTTAAATAGAGCAGCACCTAACGACTTCACCACTTCACCTGAGGAAGGAAACTCAGAAGCCGCAGTACCACTCGTGACCACAGGAGGGAGCTCTGCCACAGAATTCACAACAGTACCCCCCCCCCCTTGAGGAGGGGTCACCGAACCCTCACCAGAGCCCCCAGGCCGACCAGGATGAGCCACATGAAAGGCACGAACAAGATCGGCAGCATGGACATCAGAGGCAAAGACCCAGGAATTATCTTCCTGACCATAACCCTTCCACTTAACCAGATACTGGAGTTTCCGTCTCGAAACACGAGAATCCAAAATCTTCTCCACAATATACTCCAACTCCCCCTCCACCAAAACCGGGGCAGGAGGATCAACAGATGGAACCATAGGTGCCACATATCTCCGCAACAATGACCTATGGAATACGTTATGGATGGAAAAAGAATCTGGAAGGGTCAAACGAAAAGACACAGGATTAAGAACCTCAGAAATCCTATACGGACCAATGAAACGAGGCTTAAACTTAGGAGAGGAAACCTTCATAGGAATATGACGAGATGACAACCAAACCAAATCCCCAACACGAAGTCGGGGACCCACACAGCGTCTGCGATTAGCGAAACGTTGAGCCTTCTCCTGGGACAAGGTCAAATTGTCCACTACATGAGTCCAAATCTGCTGTAACCTGTCCACCACCGTATCCACACCAGGACAGTCCGAAGACTCAACCTGCCCTGAAGAGAAACGAGGATGGAACCCAGAGTTGCAGAAAAACGGCGAAACCAAGGTAGCCGAGCTGGCCGGATTATTAAGGGCGAACTCAGCCAAATGCAAGAAGGACACCCAATCATCCTGATCAGCAGAAACAAAGCATCTCAGATATGTTTCCAAGGTCTGATTGGTTCGTTCGGTCTGGCCATTAGTCTGAGGATGGAAAGCCGAGGAAAAAGACAAATCAATGCCCATCCTAGCACAAAAAGCTCACCAAAACCTCGAAACAAACTGGGAACCTCTGTCAGAAACGATGTTCTCTGGAATGCCATGTAAACGAACCACATGCTGGAAGAACAATGGCACCAAATCAGAGGAGGAAGGTAATTTAGACAAGGGTACCAAATGGATCATCTTAGAGAAGCGATCACAAACCACCCAAATGACCGACATTTTTTGAGAGATGGGGAGATCCGAAATAAAATCCATAGAGATATGTGTCCAAGGCCTCTTCGGGACCGGCAAGGGCAAAAGCAACCCACTGGCACGAGAACAGCAGGGCTTAGCCCGAGCACAAATCCTACAGGACTGCACAAAAGAACGCACATCCCGCGACAGAGACGGCCACCAAAAGGATCTAGCCACTAAATCTCTGGTACCAAAGATTCCAGGATGACCAGCCAACACCGAACAATGAACCTCAGAGATAACTTTATTCGTCCACCTATCAGGGACAAACAGTTTCTCCGCTGGGCAACGATCAGGTTTATTAGCCTGAAATTTTTGCAGCACCCGCCGCAAATCAGGGGAGATGGCAGACAAAATTACTCCCTCTTTGAGAATACCCGCCGGCTCAGACAAACCCGGAGAGTCGGGCACAAAACTCAGAGACAGGGCATCCGCCTTCACATTTTTAGAGCCCGGAAGGTACGAAATCACAAAGTCAAAACGGGAGAAAAACAGCGACCAACGAGCCTGTCTAGGATTCAACCGTTTGGCAGACTCGAGATAAGTCAAGTTCTTGTGATCAGTCAAGACCACCACGCGATGCTTAGCTCCTTCAAGCCAATGACGCCACTCCTCGAATGCCCACTTCATGGCCAGCAACTCTCGATTGCCAACATCATAATTTCGCTCAGCAGGCGAAAACTTCCTGGAAAAGAAGGCGCATGGTTTCATCACCGAGCAATCAGAACTTCTCTGCGACAAAACAGCCCCCGCTCCAATTTCAGAAGCATCAACCTCGACCTGGAACGGAAGCGAAACATCTGGTTGACACAACACAGGGGCAGAAGAAAAACGACGCTTTAACTCTTGAAAAGCTTCCACAGCAGCAGAAGACCAATTGACCACATCAGCACCCTTCTTGGTCAAATCGGTCAATTGTTTAGCAATACTAGAAAAATTACAGATGAAGCGACGATAAAAATTAGCAAAGCCCAGGAACTTTTGCAGACTCTTCAGAGATGTCGGCTGAGTCCAATCATAGATGGCCTGGACCTTAACAGGGTCCATCTCGATAGTAGAAGGGGAAAAAATGAACCCCAAAAATGAAACCTTCTGAACACCAAAGAGACACTTTGATCCCTTCACAAACAAAGAATTAGCACGCAGGACCTGGAACACCATTCTGACCTGCTTCACATGAGACTCCCAATCATCCGAGAAGACCAAAATATCATCCAAGTGTACAATCAGGAATTTATCCAGGTACTCTCGGAAGATGTCATGCATAAAGGACTGAAACACCGATGGAGCATTGGCAAGTCCGAAAGGCATAACTAGGTACTCAAAATGGCCCTCGGGCGTATTAAATGCAGTTTTCCATTCATCGCCCCGCTTAATATGCACAAGATTATACGGACCACGAAGCTCTATCTTGGTGAACCAACTAGCCCCCTTGATCCGAGCAAACAAATCAGATAGCAGCGGCAGGGGGTACTGAAATTTGACCGTGATTTTATTTAGAAGGCGGTAATCTATACAAGGTCTCAGCGAACCATCCTTCTTGGCCACAAAAAAGAACCCCGCTCCCAATGGCGACGATGACGGGCGAATATGACCCTTCTCCAAGGACTCCTTCACGTAACTCCGCATAGCGGCGTGCTCAGGTACAGATAAATTAAACAGTCGACCTTTAGGAAACTTACTACCAGGAATCAAATCGATAGCACAATCACAATCCCTATTCGGAGGTAGGGCATTGGACTTGGGCTCATCAAATACATCCCGGTAATCAGACAAGAACTCTGGGACCTCAGAAGGGGTGGATGACGAAATAGACAGAAATGGGACATCACCATGTACCCCCTGACAACCCCAGCTGGACACAGACATTGATTTCCAATCTAATACTGGGTTATGGACTTGTAGCCATGGCAACCCCAACACGACCACATCATGCAGATTATGCAACACCAGAAAGCGAATATCCTCCTGATGTGCAGGAGCCATGCACATGGTCAGCTGGATCCAGTACTGAGGCTTATTCTTGGCCAAAGGCGTAGCATAAATTCCTCTCAATGGAATAGGACACGGCAAGGGCTCCAAGAAAAACCCACAACGCCTAGCATACTCCAAGTCCATCAAATTCAGGGCAGCGCCTGAATCCACAAATGCCATGACAGAATAAGATGACAAAGAGCAGATCAAAGTAACGGACAAAAGAAATTTTGACTGTACCGTACCAATGGTGGCAGACCTAGCGAACCGCTTAGTGCGCTTAGGACAATCGGAGATAGCATGAGTGGAATCACCACAGTAGAAACACAGCCTATTCTGACGTCTGTGTTCTTGCCGTTCAACTCTGGTCAAAGTCCTATCGCACTGCATAGGCTCAGGTTTATGCTCGGATAATACCGCCAAATGGTGCACAGATTTACGCTCACGCAAGCGTTGACCGATCTGAATGGCCAAAGACATAGACTCATTCAGACCAGCGGGCATGGGAAATCCCACCATGACATCCTTAAGGGCTTCAGAGAGACCCTTTCTGAAAATAGCTGCCAGCGCACCTTCATTCCATTGAGTGAGCACGGACCACTTTCTAAACTTCTGACAATAAATCTCTATCTCATCCTGACCCTGACACAGAGCCAGCAAATTTTTCTCTGCCTGATCCACCGAATTAGGTTCATCGTACAGCAATCCGAGCGCCAGGAAAAACGCATCAATATTACATAATGCAGGATCTCCTGGCACAAGGGAAAATGCCCAGTCTTGAGGGTCGCCACGTAATAAAGAAATAATCATCCTAGCTTGTTGAACTGGGTCACCAGAGGAGCGAGGTTTCAAAGCCAGAAACAGTTTACAATTAACATAGTAACATAGTAACATAGTTAGTAAGGCCGAAAAAAGACATTTGTCCATCCAGTTCAGCCTATATTCCATCATAATAAATCCCCAGATCTACGTCCTTCTACAGAACCTAATTGTATGATACAATATTGTTCTGCTCCAGGAAGACATCCAGGCCTCTCTTGAACCCCTCGACTGAGTTCGCCATCACCACCTCCTCAGGCAAGCAATTCCAGATTCTCACTGCCCTAACAGTAAAGAATCCTCTTCTATGTTGGTGGAAAAACCTTCTCTCCTCCAGACGCAAAGAATGCCCCCTTGTGCCCGTCACCTTCCTTGGTATAAACAGATCCTCAGCGAGATATTTGTATTGTCCCCTTATATACTTATACATGGTTATTAGATCGCCCCTCAGTCGTCTTTTTTCTAGACTAAATAATCCTAATTTCGCTAATCTATCTGGGTATTGTAGTTCTCCCATCCCCTTTATTAATTTTGTTGCCCTCCTTTGTACTCTCTCTAGTTCCATTGTATCCTTCCTGAGCACCGGTGCCCAAAACTGGACACAGTACTCCATGTGCGGTCTAACTAGGGATTTGTACAGAGGCAGTATAATGCTCTCATCATGTGTATCCAGACCTCTTTTAATGCACCCCATGATCCTGTTTGCCTTGGCAGCTGCTGCCTGGCACTGGCTGCTCCAGGTAAGTTTATCATTAACTAGGATCCCCAAGTCCTTCTCCCTGTCAGATTTACCCAGTGGTTTCCCATTCAGTGTGTAATGGTGACATTGATTCCTTCTTCCCATGTGTATAACCTTACATTTATCATTGTTAAACCTCATCTGCCACCTTTCAGCCCAAGTTTCCAACTTATCCAGATCCATCTGTAGCAGAATACTATCTTCTCTTGTATTAACTGCTTTACATAGTTTTGTATCATCTGCAAATATCGATATTTTACTGTGTAAACCTTCTACCAGATCATTAATGAATATGTTGAAGAGAACAGGTCCCAATACTGACCCCTGCGGTACCCCACTGGTCACAGCGACCCAGTTATAGACTATACCATATATAACCACCCTCTGCTTTCTATCACTAAGCCAGTTACTAACCCATTTACACACAATTTCCCCCAGACCAAGCATTCTCATTTTGTGTACTAACCTCTTGTGCGGCACGGTATCAAACGCTTTGGAAAAATCGAGATATACCACGTCCAATGACTCACCGTGGTCCAGCCTATAGCTTACCTCTTCATAAAAACTGATTAGATTGGTTTGACAGGAGCGATTTCTCATAAACCCATGCTGATATGGAGTTAAACAGTTATTCTCATTGAGATAATCCAGAATAACATCCCTCAGAAACCCTTCAAATATTTTACCAACAATAAAGGTTAGACTTACTGGCCTATAATTTCCAGGTTCACTTTTAGAGCCCTTTTTGAATATTGGCACCACATTTGCTATGCGCCAATCCTGCGGAACAGACCCTGTCGCTATAGAGTCCCTAAAAATAAGAAATAATGGTTTATCTATTACATTACTTAGTTCTCTTAGTACTCGTGGGTGTATGCCATCCGGACCCGGAGATTTATCTATTTTAATCTTATTTAGCCGGTTTCGCACCTCTTCTTGGGTTAGATTGGTGACCCTTAATATAGGGTTTTCATTGTTTCTTGGGATTTCACCTAGCATTTCATTTTCCACCGTGAATACAGTGGAGAAGAAGGTGTTTAATATGTTAGCTTTTTCCTCGTCATCTACAACCATTCTTTCCTCACTATTTTTTAAGGGGCCTACATTTTCAGTTTTTATTCTTTTACTATTGATATAGTTGAAGAACAGTTTGGGATTAGTTTTACTCTCCTTAGCAATGTGCTTCTCTGTTTCCTTTTTGGCAGCTTTAATTAGTTTTTTAGATAAAGTATTTTTCTCCCTATAGTTTTTTAGAGCTTCAATGGTGCCATCCTGCTTTAGTAGTGCAAATGCTTTCTTTTTACTGTTAGTTGCCTGTCTTACTTCTTTGTTTAGCCACATTGGGTTTTTCCTATTTCTAGTCCTTTTATTCCCACAAGGTATAAACCGCTTACACTGCCTATTTAGGATGTTCTTAAACATTTCCCATTTATTATCTGTATTCTTATTTCTGAGGATATTGTCCCAGTCTACCAGATTAAGGGCATCTCTAAGCTGGTCAAACTTTGCCTTCCTAAAGTTCAGTGTTTTTGTGACTCCCTGACAAATCCCCCTAGTGAAAGACAGGTGAAACTGTACAATATTGTGGTCGCTATTTCCTAGATGCCTGACCACCTGCAGATTTGTTATTCTGTCAGGTCTATTAGATAGTATTAGGTCTAAAAGTGCTGCTCCTCTGGTTGGATTCTGCACCAATTGTGAAAGATAATTTTTCTTGGTTATTAGCAGAAACCTGTTGCCTTTATGGGTTTCACAGGTTTCTGTTTCCCAGTTAATATCCGGGTAGTTAAAGTCCCCCATAACCAGGACCTCATTATGGGTTGCAGCTTCATCTATCTGCTTTAGAAACAGGAACACATGGGCTACTTGCACAGTGAACAAGTCTGTATGATCATGTTCACACACCACCAAGAAACCTGAAGACACAAAAGAGAGTAGTAAAACCAAAAACACTCAGTTTGAAAAAATGTTGCAGTAATCCGCAAGTGCTAGTAAAAGATGTAAAAAACAGGGTATTTGGTTGATACGTTTTTTGCAAAAAATGTATACTAACCCCTTAATGACCGCCAATACGTCTTTTAACTGACCTGAGATATAAGAGAATATCCTCCCCATACAGGTGACAATCCAGCATCTGTTGGTTGTACACTATAGCTGACAACTTGCTGTATCAGCCACGATCAGTATTTGCACCTTCTAAATCCCTTTAACCCCTTAGATGCTGCTGTCAATAGTGACTACATCATTATAAATGGTTAACAGAGTGTGGGGGCTTCTTCTTTATCCCAATTGGTGCCCTCAGATCATGATTTTGTTGTCCTGATGTTTGCGATGGCAATTCATGACCAAATAGCGGCCTTAGAGTCTGACGGCTATAGTAAACTGTTTAGAAGTTAGCAACATTTAGGTGGTAAAAATACACATTTTCATTTCTGTCATGCCACTTTGCATTAATTCCTGTAAAGCACCTGAAGGGTTAATAAACTACCTGACAGCAGTTTTCGATATGTCAGGGTGTGCTGTTTTTAAAATGGTATCACGTTTGGGGGTTTCCCAATATATGGGACCCCTAAAGTCACTTCAAACATGGATAAGTCCCTAAAAAAATAAATGTGGCAAATTTCTTTGAAAAAATGAAAAATTGCTGCTACATTTTTAAACCTCCTAAAATGCTCACAAAATAAAAGAACATTTTACAAATGGTGCTGATGAAAAGCAGACATGTGGGAAATGTTATTTATTAATGGTTTGCTGTTGTATGACTATCTGGATTAAAGGGATAATCATTCAAATTTAGAAAATTGCAATTTTTTTAACATTTTTCTCAAATTTTTTATATTTTTTATAAATAAACACAAAAAATGTTGAACTAAATTTACCAGTATCATAAAGTATAATGTGTCACGAAAAAACAATCTCAAAATCACTGGGATTTGTTGAAGCATTGCAGAGTTATTACCACATAAAGTGACACTGGTCAGATTTCAAAAATTTGGCTCGGTCACTAAGGGGCTAAGCTGCTCTACCAATCTTCATGGTATACCCTTATCAGAGCAGTCCTAACTAATGTATGCAATCCCTATCTGATGTATTTAAAAACCTGATCATCTGTATATAACCTGTGTGAACAGGGTTCAGAGAGGAAAAATCCATGTGTGCATACAGGGTAGAACAGCATTTGTGCAGATAGCCCAAGAGGAGTGGTGGAACTCCCCAGTCTTGTAGACACAAGAGAACAATTATGGAAACAGGAACACATGGGCTACTTGCACAGTGAACAAGTCTGTATGATCATGTTCACACACCACCAAGAAACCTGAAGACACAAAAGAGAGTAGTAAAACCAAAAACACTCAGTTTGAAAAAATGTTGTAGTAATCAAACTGAGTGTTTTTGGTTTGGTAGCTTAGGGAGACTCTTCGCTTTTCCCAGAAGGCACCTGGACTATGCAAATTAGCCTCCTCAAGCTTGAATCCCTGGTTTGGTGATTCTTTCCAAGCAGCTGGTCCCGGCTGTACCCAACGATCTACAAGCTTAGGGAGACTCTTCGCTTTTCCCAGAAGGCACCTGGACTATGCAAATTAGCCTCCTCAAGCTTGAATCCCTGGTTTGGTGATTCTTTCCAAGCAGCTGGTCCCGGCTGTACCCAACGATCTTCTAGCTTAGGGAGACTCTTCGCTTTTCCCAGAAGGCACCTGGACTATGCAAATTAGCCTCCTCAAGCTTGAATCCCTGGTTTGGTGATTCTTTCCAAGCAGCTGGTCCCGGCTGTACCCAACGATCTTCTAGCTTAGGGAGACTCTTCGCTTTTCCCAGAAGGCACCTGGACTATGCAAATTAGCCTCCTCAAGCTTGAATCCCTGGTTTGGTGATTCTTTCCAAGCAGCTGGTCCCGGCTGTACCCAACGATCTTCTAGCTTAGGGAGACTCTTCGCTTTTCCGAGAAGGCACCTGGACTATGCAAATTAGCCTCCTCAAGCTTGAATCCCTGGTTTGGTGATTCTTTCCAAGCAGCTGGTCCCGGCTGTACCCAACGATCTACAAGCTTAGGGAGACTCTTCGCTTTTCCCAGAAGGCACCTGGACTATGCAAATGAGCCTCCTCAAGCTTGAATCCCTGGTTTGGTGATTCTTTCCAAGCAGCTGGTCCCGGCTGCACCCAACGATCTTCTAGCTTAGGGAGACTCTTCGCTTTTCCCAGAAGGCACCTGGACTATGCAAATTAGCCTCCTCAAGCTTGAATCCCTGGTTTGGTGATTCTTTCCAAGCAGCTGGTCCCGGCTGCACCCAACGATCTTCTAGCTTAGGGAGACTCTTCGCTTTTCCCAGAAGGCACCTGGACTATGCAAATTAGCCTCCTCAAGCTTGAATCCCTGGTTTGGTGATTCTTTCCAAGCAGCTGGTCCCGGCTGCACCCAACGATCTTCTAGCTTAGGGAGACTCTTCGCTTTTCCCAGAAGGCACCTGGACTATGCAAATTAGCCTCCTCAAGCTTGAATCCCTGGTTTGGTGATTCTTTCCAAGCAGCTGGTCCCGGCTGCACCCAACGATCTTCTAGCTTAGGGAGACTCTTCGCTTTTCCTAGAAGGCACCTGGACTATGCAAATTAGCCTCCTCAAGCTTGAATCCCTGGTTTGGTGATTCTTTCCAAGCAGCTGGTCCCGGCTGCACCCAACGATCTTCTAGCTTAGGGAGACTCTTCGCTTTTCCCAGAAGGCACCTGGACTATGCAAATTAGCCTCCTCAAGCTTGAATCCCTGGTTTGGTGATTCTTTCCAAGCAGCTGGTCCCGGCTGTACCCAACGATCTTCTAGCTTAGGGAGACTCTTCGCTTTTCCCAGAAGGCACCTGGACTATGCAAATTAGCCTCCTCAAGCTTGAATCCCTGGTTTGGTGATTCTTTCCAAGCAGCTGGTCCCGGCTGTACCCAACGATCTTCTAGCTTAGGGAGACTCTTCGCTTTTCCCAGAAGGCACCTGGACTATGCAAATTAGCCTCCTCAAGCTTGAATCCCTGGTTTGGTGATTCTTTCCAAGCAGCTGGTCCCGGCTGTACCCAACGATCTTCTAGCTTAGGGAGACTCTTCGCTTTTCCCAGAAGGCACCTGGACTATGCAAATTAGCCTCCTCAAGCTTGAATCCCTGGTTTGGTGATTCTTTCCAAGCAGCTGGTCCCGGCTGTACCCAACGATCTTCTAGCTTAGGGAGACTCTTCGCTTTTCCCAGAAGGCACCTGGACTATGCAAATTAGCCTCCTCAAGCTTGAATCCCTGGTTTGGTGATTCTTTCCAAGCAGCTGGTCCCGGCTGTACCCAACGATCTTCTAGCTTAGGGAGACTCTTCGCTTTTCCCAGAAGGCACCTGGACTATGCAAATTAGCCTCCTCAAGCTTGAATCCCTGGTTTGGTGATTCTTTCCAAGCAGCTGGTCCCGGCTGTACCCAACGATCTTCTAGCTTAGGGAGACTCTTCGCTTTTCCCAGAAGGCACCTGGACTATGCAAATTAGCCTCCTCAAGCTTGAATCCCTGGTTTGGTGATTCTTTCCAAGCAGCTGGTCCCAGCTGTACCCAACGATCTTCTAGCTTAGGGAGACTCTTCGCTTTTCCCAGAAGGCACCTGGACTATGCAAATTAGCCTCCTCAAGCTTGAATCCCTGGTTTGGTGATTCTTTCCAAGCAGCTGGTCCCGGCTGCACCCAACGATCTTCTAGCTTAGGGAGACTCTTCGCTTTTCCCAGAAGGCACCTGGACTATGCAAATTAGCCTCCTCAAGCTTGAATCCCTGGTTTGGTGATTCTTTCCAAGCAGCTGGTCCCGGCTGCACCCAACGATCTTCTAGCTTAGGGAGACTCTTCGCTTTTCCCAGAAGGCACCTGGACTATGCAAATTAGCCTCCTCAAGCTTGAATCCCTGGTTTGGTGATTCTTTCCAAGCAGCTGGTCCCGGCTGCACCCAACGATCTTCTAGCTTAGGGAGACTCTTCGCTTTTCCCAGAAGGCACCTGGACTATGCAAATTAGCCTCCTCAAGCTTGAATCCCTGGTTTGGTGATTCTTTCCAAGCAGCTGGTCCCGGCTGCACCCAACGATCTTCTAGCTTAGGGAGACTCTTCGCTTTTCCTAGAAGGCACCTGGACTATGCAAATTAGCCTCCTCAAGCTTGAATCCCTGGTTTGGTGATTCTTTCCAAGCAGCTGGTCCCGGCTGCACCCAACGATCTTCTAGCTTAGGGAGACTCTTCGCTTTTCCCAGAAGGCACCTGGACTATGCAAATTAGCCTCCTCAAGCTTGAATCCCTGGTTTGGTGATTCTTTCCAAGCAGCTGGTCCCGGCTGCACCCAACGATCTTCTAGCTTAGGGAGACTCTTCGCTTTTCCCAGAAGGCACCTGGACTATGCAAATTAGCCTCCTCAAGCTTGAATCCCTGGTTTGGTGATTCTTTCCAAGCAGCTGGTCCCGGCTGTACCCAACGATCTTCTAGCTTAGGGAGACTCTTCGCTTTTCCCAGAAGGCACCTGGACTATGCAAATTAGCCTCCTCAAGCTTGAATCCCTGGTTTGGTGATTCTTTCCAAGCAGCTGGTCCCGGCTGTACCCAACGATCTTCTAGCTTAGGGAGACTCTTCGCTTTTCCCAGAAGGCACCTGGACTATGCAAATTAGCCTCCTCAAGCTTGAATCCCTGGTTTGGTGATTCTTTCCAAGCAGCTGGTCCCGGCTGTACCCAACGATCTTCTAGCTTAGGGAGACTCTTCGCTTTTCCCAGAAGGCACCTGGACTATGCAAATTAGCCTCCTCAAGCTTGAATCCCTGGTTTGGTGATTCTTTCCAAGCAGCTGGTCCCGGCTGTACCCAACGATCTTCTAGCTTAGGGAGACTCTTCGCTTTTCCCAGAAGGCACCTGGACTATGCAAATTAGCCTCCTCAAGCTTGAATCCCTGGTTTGGTGATTCTTTCCAAGCAGCTGGTCCCGGCTGTACCCAACGATCTTCTAGCTTAGGGAGACTCTTCGCTTTTCCCAGAAGGCACCTGGACTATGCAAATTAGCCTCCTCAAGCTTGAATCCCTGGTTTGGTGATTCTTTCCAAGCAGCTGGTCCCGGCTGTACCCAACGATCTTCTAGCTTAGGGAGACTCTTCGCTTTTCCCAGAAGGCACCTGGACTATGCAAATGAGCCTCCTCAAGCTTGAATCCCTGGTTTGGTGATTCTTTCCAAGCAGCTGGTCCCGGCTGTACCCAACGATCTTCTAGCTTAGGGAGACTCTTCGCTTTTTCCAGAAGGCACCTGGACTATGCAAATTAGCCTCCTCAAGCTTGAATCCCTGGTTTGGTGATTCTTTCCAAGCAGCTGGTCCCGGCTGTACCCAACGATCTTCTAGCTTAGGGAGACTCTTCGCTTTTCCCAGAAGGCACCTGGACTATGCAAATTAGCCTCCTCAAGCTTGAATCCCTGGTTTGGTGATTCTTTCCAAGCAGCTGGTCCCGGCTGTACCCAACGATCTTCTAGCTTAGGGAGACTCTTCGCTTTTCCCAGAAGGCACCTGGACTATGCAAATTAGCCTCCTCAAGCTTGAATCCCTGGTTTGGTGATTCTTTCCAAGCAGCTGGTCCCGGCTGTACCCAACGATCTTCTAGCTTAGGGAGACTCTTCGCTTTTCCCAGAAGGCACCTGGACTATGCAAATGAGCCTCCTCAAGCTTGAATCCCTGGTTTGGTGATTCTTTCCAAGCAGCTGGTCCCGGCTGTACCCAACGATCTTCTAGCTTAGGGAGACTCTTCGCTTTTCCCAGAAGGCACCTGGACTATGCAAATTAGCCTCCTCAAGCTTGAATCCCTGGTTTGGTGATTCTTTCCAAGCAGCTGGTCCCGGCTGTACCCAACGATCTTCTAGCTTAGGGAGACTCTTCGCTTTTCCCAGAAGGCACCTGGACTATGCAAATTAGCCTCCTCAAGCTTGAATCCTTGGTTTGGTGATTCTTTCCAAGCAGCTGGTCCCGGCTGTACCCAACGATCTCCTAGCTTAGGGAGACTCTTCGCTTTTCCCAGAAGGCACCTGGACTATGCAAATTAGCCTCCTCAAGCTTGAATCCCTGGTTTGGTGATTCTTTCCAAGCAGCTGGTCCCGGCTGTACCCAACGATCTTCTAGCTTAGGGAGACTCTTCGCTTTTCCCAGAAGGCACCTGGACTATGCAAATTAGCCTCCTCAAGCTTGAATGCCTGGTTTGGTGATTCTTTCCAAGCAGCTGGTCCCGGCTGTACCCAACGATCTTCTAGCTTAGGGAGACTCTTCGCTTTTCCCAGAAGGCACCTGGACTATGCAAATTAGCCTCCTCAAGCTTGAATCCCTGGTTTGGTGATTCTTTCCAAGCAGCTGGTCCCGGCTGTACCCAACGATCTTCTAGCTTAGGGAGACTCTTCGCTTTTCCCAGAAGGCACCTGGACTATGCAAATGAGCCTCCTCAAGCTTGAATCCCTGGTTTGGTGATTCTTTCCAAGCTGCTGGTCCCGGCTGTACCCAACGATCTTCTAGCTTAGGGAGACTCTTCGCTTTTCCCAGAAGGCACCTGGACTATGCAAATGAGCCTCCTCAAGCTTGAATCCCTGGTTTGGTGATTCTTTCCAAGCAGCTGGTCCCGGCTGTACCCAACGATCTTCTAGCTTAGGGAGACTCTTCGCTTTTCCCAGAAGGCACCTGGACTATGCAAATGAGCCTCCTCAAGCTTGAATCCCTGGTTTGGTGATTCTTTCCAAGCAGCTGGTCCTGGCTGTTCCCAACGATCTTCTAGCTTAGGGAGACTCTTCGCTTTTCCCAGAAGGCACCTGGACTATGCAAATGAGCCTCCTCAAGCTTGAACCCCTGGTTTGGTGATTCTTTCCAAGCAGCTGGTCCCGGCTGTACCCAACGATCTTCTAGCTTAGGGAGACTCTTCGCTTTTCCCAGAAGGCACCTGGACTATGCAAATGAGCCTCCTCAAGCTTGAACCCCTGGTTTGGTGATTCAATCCAAGCAGCTGGTCCCGGCTGTACCCAACGATCTTCTAGCTTAGGGAGACTCTTCGCTTTTCCCAGAAGGCACCTGGACTATGCAAATGAGCCTCCTCAAGCTTGAACCCCTGGTTTGGTGATTCTTTCCAAGCAGCTGGTCCCGGCTGTACCCAACGATCTTCTAGCTTAGGGAGACTCTTCGCTTTTCCCAGAAGGCACCTGGACTATGCAAATGAGCCTCCTCAAGCTTGAACCCCTGGTTTGGTGATTCTTTCCAAGCAGCTGGTCCCGGCTGTACCCAACGATCTTCTAGCTTAGGGAGACTCTTCGCTTTTCCCAGAAGGCACCTGGACTATGCAAATGAGCCTCCTCAAGCTTGAACCCCTGGTTTGGTGATTCTTTCCAAGCAGCTGGTCCCGGCTGTACCCAACGATCTTCTAGCTTAGGGAGACTCTTCGCTTTTCCCAGAAGGCACCTGGACTATGCAAATGAGCCTCCTCAAGCTTGAACCCCTGGTTTGGTGATTCTTTCCAAGCAGCTGGTCCCGGCTGTACCCAACGATCTTCTAGCTTAGGGAGACTCTTCGCTTTTCCCAGAAGGCACCTGGACTATGCAAATGAGCCTCCTCAAGCTTGAACCCCTGGTTTGGTGATTCTTTCCAAGCAGCTGGTCCCGGCTGTACCCAACGATCTTCTAGCTTAGGGAGACTCTTCGCTTTTCCCAGAAGGCACCTGGACTATGCAAATGAGCCTCCTCAAGCTTGAACCCCTGGTTTGGTGATTCTTTCCAAGCAGCTGGTCCCGGCTGTACCCAACGATCTTCTAGCTTAGGGAGACTCTTCGTTTTTCCCAGAAGGCACCTGGACTATGCAAATGAGCCTCCTCAAGCTTGAACCCCTGGTTTGGTGATTCTTTCCAAGCAGCTGGTCCCGGCTGTACCCAACGATCTTCTAGCTTAGGGAGACTCTTCGCTTTTCCCAGAAGGCACCTGGACTATGCAAATGAGCCTCCTCAAGCTTGAACCCCTGGTTTGGTGATTCTTTCCAAGCAGCTGGTCCCGGCTGTACCCAACGATCTTCTAGCTTAGGGAGACTCTTCGCTTTTCCCAGAAGGCACCTGGACTATGCAAATGAGCCTCCTCAAGCTTGAACCCCTGGTTTGGTGATTCTTTCCAAGCAGCTGGTCCCGGCTGTACCCAACGATCTTCTAGCTTAGGGAGACTCTTCGCTTTTCCCAGAAGGCACCTGGACTATGCAAATGAGCCTCCTCAAGCTTGAACCCCTGGTTTGGTGATTCTTTCCAAGCAGCTGGTCCCGGCTGTACCCAACGATCTTCTAGCTTAGGGAGACTCTTCGCTTTTCCCAGAAGGCACCTGGACTATGCAAATGAGCCTCCTCAAGCTTGAACCCCTGGTTTGGTGATTCTTTCCAAGCAGCTGGTCCCGGCTGTACCCAACGATCTTCTAGCTTAGGGAGACTCTTCGCTTTTCCCAGAAGGCACCTGGACTATGCAAATGAGCCTCCTCAAGCTTGAACCCCTGGTTTGGTGATTCTTTCCAAGCAGCTGGTCCCGGCTGTACCCAACGATCTTCTAGCTTAGGGAGACTCTTCGCTTTTCCCAGAAGGCACCTGGACTATGCAAATGAGCCTCCTCAAGCTTGAACCCCTGGTTTGGTGATTCTTTCCAAGCAGCTGGTCCCGGCTGTACCCAACGATCTTCTAGCTTAGGGAGACTCTTCGCTTTTCCCAGAAGGCACCTGGACTATGCAAATGAGCCCCCTCAAGCTTGAACCCCTGGTTTGGTGATTCTTTCCAAGCAGCTGGTCCCGGCTGTACCCAACGATCTTCTAGCTTAGGGAGACTCTTCGCTTTTCCCAGAAGGCACCTGGACTATGCAAATGAGCCTCCTCAAGCTTGAACCCCTGGTTTGGTGATTCTTTCCAAGCAGCTGGTCCCGGCTGTACCCAACGATCTTCTAGCTTAGGGAGACTCTTCGCTTTTCCCAGAAGGCACCTGGACTATGCAAATGAGCCTCCTCAAGCTTGAACCCCTGGTTTGGTGATTCTTTCCAAGCAGCTGGTCCCGGCTGTACCCAACGATCTTCTAGCTTAGGGAGACTCTTCGCTTTTCCCAGAAGGCACCTGGACTATGCAAATGAGCCTCCTCAAGCTTGAACCCCTGGTTTGGTGATTCTTTCCAAGCAGCTGGTCCCGGCTGTACCCAACGATCTTCTAGCTTAGGGAGACTCTTCGCTTTTCCCAGAAGGCACCTGGACTATGCAAATGAGCCTCCTCAAGCTTGAACCCCTGGTTTGGTGATTCTTTCCAAGCAGCTGGTCCCGGCTGTACCCAACGATCTTCTAGCTTAGGGAGACTCTTCGCTTTTCCCAGAAGGCACCTGGACTATGCAAATGAGCCTCCTCAAGCTTGAACCCCTGGTTTGGTGATTCTTTGCAAGCAGCTGGTCCCGGCTGTACCCAACGATCTTCTAGCTTAGGGAGACTCTTCGCTTTTCACAGAAGGCACCTGGACTATGCAAATGAGCCTCCTCAAGCTTGAACCCCTGGTTTGGTGATTCTTTCCAAGCAGCTGGTCCCGGCTGTACCCAACGATCTTCTAGCTTAGGGAGACTCTTCGCTTTTCCCAGAAGGCACCTGGACTATGCAAATGAGCCTCCTCAAGCTTGAACCCCTGGTTTGGTGATTCTTTCCAAGCAGCTGGTCCCGGCTGTACCCAACGATCTTCTAGCTTAGGGAGACTCTTCGCTTTTCCCAGAAGGCACCTGGACTATGCAAATGAGCCTCCTCAAGCTTGAACCCCTGGTTTGGTGATTCTTTCCAAGCAGCTGGTCCCGGCTGTACCCAACGATTTTCTAGCTTAGGGAGACTCTTCGCTTTTCCCAGAAGGCACCTGGACTATGCAAATGAGCCTCCTCAAGCTTGAACCCCTGGTTTGGTGATTCTTTCCAAGCACTTGGTCCCGGCTGTACCCAACGATCTTCTAGCTTAGGGAGACTCTTCGCTTTTCCCAGAAGGCACCTGGACTATGCAAATGAGCCTCCTCAAGCTTGAACCCCTGGTTTGGTGATTCTTTCCAAGCAGCTGGTCCCGGCTGTACCCAACGATCTTCTAGCTTAGGGAGACTCTTCGCTTTTCCCAGAAGGCACCTGGACTATGCAAATGAGCCTCCTCAAGCTTGAACCCCTGGTTTGGTGATTCTTTCCAAGCAGCTGGTCCCGGCTGTACCCAACGATCTTCTAGCTTAGGGAGACTCTTCGCTTTTCCCAGAAGGCACCTGGACTATGCAAATGAGCCTCCTCAAGCTTGAACCCCTGGTTTGGTGATTCTTTCCAAGCAGCTGGTCCCGGCTGTACCCAACGATCTTCTAGCTTAGGGAGACTCTTCGCTTTTCCCAGAAGGCACCTGGACTATGCAAATGAGCCTCCTCAAGCTTGAACCCCTGGTTTGGTGATTCTTTCCAAGCAGCTGGTCCCGGCTGTACCCAACGATCTTCTAGCTTAGGGAGACTCTTCGCTTTTCCCAGAAGGCACCTGGACTATGCAAATGAGCCTCCTCAAGCTTGAACCCCTGGTTTGGTGATTCTTTCCAAGCACTTGGTCCCTGCTGTACCCAACGATCTTCTAGCTTAGGGAGACTCTTCGCTTTTCCCAGAAGGCACCTGGACTATGCAAATGAGCCTCCTCAAGCTTGAACCCCTGGTTTGGTGATTCTTTCCAAGCAGCTGGTCCCGGCTGTACCCAACGATCTTCTAGCTTAGGGAGACTCTTCGCTTTTCCCAGAAGGCACCTGGACTATGCAAATGAGCCTCCTCAAGCTTGAACCCCTGGTTTGGTGATTCTTTCCAAGCAGCTGGTCCCGGCTGTACCCAACGATCTTCTAGCTTAGGGAGACTCTTCGCTTTTCCCAGAAGGCACCTGGACTATGCAAATGAGCCTCCTCAAGCTTGAACCCCTGGTTTGGTGATTCTTTCCAAGCAGCTGGTCCCGGCTGTACCCAACGATCTTCTAGCTTAGGGAGACTCTTTGCTTTTCCCAGAAGGCACCTGGACTATGCAAATGAGCCTCCTCAAGCTTGAACCCCTGGTTTGGTGATTCTTTCCAAGCAGCTGGTCCCGGCTGTACCCAACGATCTTCTAGCTTAGGGAGACTCTTCGCTTTTCCCAGAAGGCACCTGGACTATGCAAATGAGCCTCCTCAAGCTTGAACCCCTGGTTTGGTGATTCTTTCCAAGCAGCTGGTCCCGGCTGTACCCAACGATCTTCTAGCTTAGGGAGACTCTTCGCTTTTCCCAGAAGGCACCTGGACTATGCAAATGAGCCTCCTCAAGCTTGAATCCCTGGTTTAGGGATTATTTTTGAAACTCAGAAATTTTGCTCTATCTTCAGAAAACAAATCAGGAATAGGAATTCTTGGTTCTAACATAGAATTCTGAACCACAAAGTCTTGAATATTTTGTACTCTTGCAGTGAGATGATCCACACATGAAGAAAGACCTTTAATGTCCATCACTACACCTGTGTCCTGAACCACCCAAATGTCTAGGGGAAAAAAAAGGCAAAACACAGTGCAAAGAAAAAAAAATGGTCTCAGAACTTCTTTTTTCCCTCTATTGAGAAGCATTAGTACTTTGGGCCTCCAGTACTGTTATGATTAGGTAATTCAGAACCACAATGGACCTTGAAGTTCAGAGCACACAAAGTGACCTGACAATAACCAAAAGACATAGGACAAGCACTGAGACGTGGGAACTCTGCTGACCGCAATCCCTAATCCTATCCAACCACACTAGAGGCAGCCGTGGATTGCGCCTAACGCTCCCTATGCAACTCGGCACAGCCTGAGAAACTAGCTAGGCCTAAGATAGAAAAACAAGCCTACCTTGCCTCAGAGAAATACCCCAAAGGAAAAGGCAGCCCCCCACATATAATGACTGTGAGTAGAGATGAAAATACAAACGCAGAGATGAAATAGATTTAGCAAAGTGAGGCCCAACTTACTGAACAGACCGAAGATAGGAAAGATAACTTTGCGGTCAACACAAAACCCTACAAACAACCACGCAGAGGGGCAAAAAGACCCTCCGCACCGACTAACGGTACGGAGGTGCTCCCTCTGTGTCCCAGAGCTTCCAGCAAGCAAGAAAAACCAATTAAGCAAGCTGGACAGAAAAAATAGCAAAACAAAAATAACACAAGCAAAACTTAGCTTATGCAGAGCAGACGGCCACAGGAACGATCCAGGAGGAAGCAAGACCAATACTAGAACATTGACTGGAGGCCAGGAGCAAAGCACTAGGTGGAGTTAAATAGAGCAGCACCTAACGACTTCACCACTTCACCTGAGGAAGGAAACTCAGAAGCCGCAGTACCACTCGTGACCACAGGAAGGAGCTCTGCCACAGAATTCACAACAGGAATCGCTCTTTAATCTTCACCAGGGTACGCTCTCTGTGGGTCAATACGCCATTCGGTTCCGCACCTTGTCTTCCAAGTTAAGTTGGAACAATGAGGCTTTGGTGGGAGCTTTTTGGCGAGGTCTCTCAGCCCGGATCAAGGACGAGTTGGCTGGTCGGATACTCCGACATCATTAGAGGATCTGATCTCCCTGGCAACCCGTATAGACTTACGCTTCCAGGGGCGCTCTCGTGAGGCCGCTAGGGAGAGAAGATTTCCTCATGTTCCTCCGGCTACCTCTAGTACCTCCCGTTCTTGCTCTGTGTCTTCTCCAGCTGTTTCTGCTCCGGAACCCATGCAGGTAGACTGACCTAAGTCTGTAGAGCAGCGTCGTAAAGAGAGACTCGCTCAATGGCTCAATTTCTACTGCGGCAGTGCTTCTCATTTCCTGCGTTCCTGTCCCCTGAGGCTGGGAATCGCCTCCACCTAGGTCAGGTAAGAGAGGACTTCCTAGGTGATTCTAACTCCTCTCCACCTTTGACTCTGTTCTTTTGCATTTAGGTTCTAAGCGTTTCTCTGAATTAGCTTATATTGATTCTGGTTCTGCCGGAAATTTCATTCAGCTCGAGGCGGTTAGAAGACTTCGGATTCCTGTCAGGTCCCTGGAGACTCATCAGAGGATAGCTTCGGTCGATGGTCAACCCCTGCGGGAGTCTGTTACTCAGGTTACCGAAGAACTGGAATTACAGATCGGAGTCCGACATAGAGAGAGAATTGTCTTTTATGTGCTACCCTCCTTGTCTCATGCTATTCTTCTCGGTCTTCCTTGCTTGAGGAAGCACGAGCCTACCCTCGACTGGCGGTTTGGGGACATCTCTGCCAAAATCACTGCTTGCTTCCTGTCCAGTTTAAAACCTCTTCTCAATCAACTTCTGTGTCTCCAGATTTACCATCTGCCTATGTGTCCTTTGCTGACGTCTTCAATAAGAGAGAGGCGGAGATCCATCCTCCACATCGTCCATATGATTGCCCGATCGACCTTGTTCCTGGTTCCACTCCACTTAGGGGCCGGATCTACCCTTTGTCCACTGCTGAGACCCAAGCTATGACCGAATATGTCCAAGAGAACTTAGCGAAAGGTTTTATTCAAAAATCTTCTTCTCCTGCTGGTGCAGGGTTCTTTTTCGTCAAGAAGAAAGATGGTACTCTTCGTCCTTGCATCGACTACCGAGGTCTCAATAATATCACGATTAAGAACAAGTACCCACTACCTCTCATTCCAGAACTATTTGACCGTCTCCGTGGAGCACGTATCTTCACTAATTTGGATCTCCGTGGGGCCTACAATCTCATCCGTATCTGTCCCGGAGATGAGTGGAAAACCGCATTCAACACCCGGAATGGTCATTACGAGTACCTGGTTATGCCTTTTGGTCTGTGCAACGCTCCCTCTGTGTTCCAGGAATTTGTGAACGATGTGTTCCGGGATCTACTTTATTCTTGTACACAAGTGGTGTACTTGGATGATATTCTTATATTCTCTCCAGATCTTTCTTCCCACAGAAGTGACGTCCGTCAAGTCCTCTTACGCCTTAGAGTGAATCGTCTGTATGCCAAGCTTGAGAAGTGCACCTTTGAACAGTCGTCCCTACCATTCTTAGGGTACAACATATCTGATTCTGGTCTACATATGGATCTGGGAAAAGTGTCCGCCATGCAGAACTGGCCACGTCGTCAAGGCGAACCAACGGTTCCTTGGATTTGCTAATTACTACCGGCAGTTCATCCCACACTTTTCTACCCTGTCCAGCCCCATCTCCGTTTTGATCCGCAAGGGAGCTAACCTTCACTCCTGATCCCCGGAGGCCGAAAACGCCTTCCAGTCTTTGAAACAAGCTTTTGCAACAGCTTCCGTTCTCCATCATCCAGAGAATAGCAAGCCCTTCATTCTGGAGGTGGATGCTTCTGCTGTTGGAGCCGACGCAGTTCTTTCCCAGAGGGCTTCCTTAGGTCGGCTGGTCACCTGCGGCTTCTTCTCTAAGGCTACGTTCACACTAGCGTTATGCTAGTGTGCGTCGGGTTAGCGTCGGGCGACGCAGCGGCGACGCGCGCGTCATGCGCCCCTATATTTAACATGGGGGACGCATGCGTTTTTGTTTGTTGCGTTGTGCGACGCATGCGTCTTTTTTGCCGCAAGCGTCGGACCAAGAAAACGCAACAAGTTACATTTTTGTTGCGTCCGATTTTCGGCAAAAAACGACGCATGTGTCGCAAAACGCAGCGTTTTTGCGTGCGTTTTGCCGCGTTTCTGCATGCGTTGTGCGTTGCGTCGCCGACGCAGCGGCGCACAACGCTAGTGTGAACGTAGCCTAAGACCTTCTCCGCGGCTGAGAGGAACTATACTATTGGAGACAGAGTTGCTGGCTATCAAATTGGCATTAGAGGAGTGGCGGTATTTGTTGGAAGGAGCTGTTCATCCTTTTAAGATCTACACTGACCACAAGAATCTGGCTTACATCCGCTCTGCACAGAGACTTAATCCTCGGCAAGCTTGGTGGTCGTTGTTCTTTGCCCGATTTGATTTTGAGCTACATTTCCATCCTGGCAATAACAACTTCAAAGCTGATGCCCTATCCAGATCCTTTCTGACAGCCGATGTTGAGGAGAAACCTTCACATATCGTGGATCCTAGCAAGGTCATCTCGGTTTCTCCCGTTACCCTGCCTTCATTGCCTCCGGGTAAGACTTTTGTTCAAGATCGCAACAGGAGGCAAGTTTTACGTTGGGGTCATGCTTCCAAGCTGGCAGGTCATGTCGGTTTCAAGAAAACCCTTTCTTTGGTGTCGTGGTACTACTGGTGGCCATCTCTTCCTCAAGACACCCGAAGTTTTGTCGCTTCCTGCCCGTCCTGTGCTAAGAACAAAGTTCCTAGACATTTACCCTCTGGTCTATTGCATCCACTTCCAGTTTCCTCGGCTCCTTGGCAACACCTTGCAATGGAATTTATCACTGATCTGCCTCGGCCCTCGGGTCATACAGTTATCTTTGTAGTCGTGGATCGATTTTCCAAGATGGCTCATTTCGTTCCTCTTCGTGATTTACCTTCTGCTCCCGAATTGGCAAAGATCTTCATCTCTCATATTTTTCGGATTCACAGCTTTCCTCAGCACATAGTTTCGGACAGAGGAGTTCAATTCACCTTGCGCTTCTGGCGTGCATTATGCAAACTTACGGATATGACTTTGGATTTCTCCTCTGCCTACCACCCTCAAACTAATGGTCAGGCAGAACGCACAAATCAAATCCTGGTCACCTATCTTCGTCATTTCTCTAACGTCCATCAAAATGACTGGTCCAGTCTGCTCCCTTGGGCCGAGTTTGCATACAACAACCACACTGGTGAATCCTCTTCCAAGTCGCCTTTCTTTGTCGTCTATGGGCAACATCCTGGTGTACCTCTGCCAGTACTCCCTGCTTCGGGTGTGCCGGCGGCCGATCTTCTGTCCGAGGAGTTTTCTAGTGTTTGGCAAGAGACCAAAACCGCACTCAAACGAGCTGGAGACAGAGTTAAAAGACATGCTGACAAGAGGCATCTGGATTCTCCGTCTTTTCAACCTGGTGATAAAGTATGGTTATCTTCCAAGTTTATTCGGCTTAAGATTCCTTCATATAAGTTAGGTCCACGATATATTGGTCCATTCGAGATGTCAGCTCGTATTAATGATGTTGTTTACAAGTTAAGGTTACCCGCTTTGGTTCACATTCCAAATTCGTTTCACGTTTCTCTACTCAAGCCAGTCATTCTCAACCAATTTCACCCTACCACTGGCCAGTCGCCTCTACCTATTTCCGCAAAAGATGTCTTTGAAGTTAGGGATATTCTGGCTATGAAAAAATCTCTAATGGTAGGACCCTCTTTTTAATGGATTGGAAGGGCTTTGGTCATGAGGAGAGATCTTGGGAGCCTCGAGACAACATCCAGGCTCCTCGAATTCTAGTTAAGTTTCTTTCTAATCTTAGGAGGAGGGAGCGTAAGGAGGGGGGTGCTGTCACGCCTCCCGCATCTCCCTCTGGCTCTTTTCATACTTACCTGTCCTGGCGCACCGCTGCTGCCGCTTCTGCTGGGTCTTCTTCCGGCTCCCAGTGTGCGTGTCTGTCTCTGCGTGCTTCTGAACTGTCCACGTGCCGCCTGGACTCCTCTCTTCCTCTCTCTGCGCTGAATCCTGGACCTTAGCGCCGGCGCGTGCCCATTTCACCTTCTTGCTCTGGCGGCGCACGCACACTCCCACAGGCTGGTCTTTGCTCTCTCTGCTCCTCCCTTTCCTGATCCTGGAGGTTCCTGACCCGGAAGTGCTCACTACTCCTTCTATATCAGGTAGCCTCTCCCCATACTCCTTGTCTGATTGTCATTTGTCCTCATTTGACCCAGGTCATCCATACCTTTTCCTGTGCTCCCTTACCTTGCTCTGTCCTGTGCGTCCGTCATATCCAGTCCGTCCTGTGTCTCCGCCATTCCCTGCCAGTCCTGGGTGTCCGCCATATCCAGTCCGTCCTGTGTCTCCGCCATTCCCTGCCAGTCCTGGGCATCCGCCATATCCAGTCCGTCCTGTGTCTCCGCCATGCCAGTCCTAGGCGTCCGCCTTATCCAGTTCGTCCTGTGTTTCCGCCATACCCTGCCTGTCCTGGTCGTCCGCCATATCTAGTCCACTCTGTGTTTCAGTCACTGTCACTCAGTCCTGTGTCTCCGCCTTAGCCACTTCTGCATCTTTCCTCTCCTACTTCCTGTTCCCCGGTATCAGCTTCCGCGGCAATAATCTCCCTCGGGCCTGCCCCTAATGCTCCCTGTATAGGGGGTGGTCCATCTGGTTAGCTCACCCTTGGGAGCTTCATTGTCGCATTACTGTGGGTCCACTCTAGGGGTTCGGAAGTTCTGACACACATAAGAGATGAAACGGTGTAATTAGCGTATAAGTATGGCAGATTAATGAACATGTAACCCAGCTTTTGCAGGTAACACTGAAGACCGCTCAAGGCAGTATAGGAATGACAGTAAGTATTTGGATGAAGTTACTATTCCTGTTGGATAACTAATGACTAATATAATCCCTTCAGTTGCTTTTTTTTACGGTTTACACAACTTTTTAAATAGGATAGAAAAAATGAAGTCCCAACATTTCTTATCCAAAGAAAACAGTCTTCAGTCTTCTTCATGCGCCAGTTTTTTATGTCCGTATATAGTCCGTTTTTTAAGGACTGCAAATACGGACACATACACCCCCATTGTATTCAACAGTGGTTCGCCCATGTCAGGTCTTTCACATGGATCGTGTGCCAAACCAGCAGACATGTCCTTTTTTCCGGCATCATGGAGGAAATGCATGCTGCACACGTGCAAACTGATGACACACGGATGACATCCGTACAACAACCATGTGACCCGTACCTGAATCAAATTCTCTGACAGCTGGGGAAGCCAGTACAGTTAGCGCTTTTCCCAGCCACTGGTTTCTGACTACAAATATAATCATCCTCACCTGGTTTCCCTGTGATCAGCGAGACGAGTCGACACTGATGACAGTTGTAGTCAGCATTGCCATCTGGAAATAGCATACATTACGTAAATAAACTAATGAAAAAAATGTTGTGGGGTCCCCCTTATTTTTACTAACCAGCTGAAAGAAAGCAGACAGCTGAGGGCTGGTGTAATTATTCTGGGAAGGGGTCAATATCCATAAAGGTTCCCAGGCTATTAATAACAGCTCACAGTTGTCTGCGTAGCCTTTACTGGTTATTAAAAAGGGGACAAAAATAATGATGTGGGGTACCCTTTATTTTTAACCCCTTCCCGACCCATGACGCCACGTAGGCGTCAAGAAAGTCGGTGCCAATCCGACCCATGACGCCTATGTGGCGTCATGGCGGGAATGCTTCCCTGCGGGTCCGGTGACCGGGGTCATTCAAATGTCACCATACCCGCAGGTGCAGGGGGACCTGTACTTCACCCCAGGGGGGGTGGCTTTGCCCCCCCGGTCTACGATCGCTCCTGGTGACCTTTTTTTAACCCCCTCCATCTCTGATTGGAGCTAGCGTCCATGTGACGCTAGCAATCCAGTCAGAGCTGGAGGGGCGGAGAAAAACAGTGTCTGCCTCGCTCCTCAGCTTCATCCCATCCGTGGAAGCTGAGGAGCGAGGTGCCCGACTGCTCACCTGCCCCCCCAGACACCGCGATCGCCGCCGCCGCTGCTGCATACCTCTTCAGAGCGCCGCGGCCGTATCCCCCACTGCTACCGCCGCCTCCCCCACTGCTACCGCCAGTACCACCGCTGCTGCTGAGGACAGGTACCTCCCCTCTCCTGTCCTCCACTCCCCCCAACCTCCGCTCCCTCCCCCCTGCCCCCCCCCGATCACCCCCCTGCCCCCCTTTATCACCTGCTCCTGCTCTACTTTCTTTTCTCCTATCGCCCCCTGCATCTGTTAGCCCCTCCTCCCCTGGTGATCACCCTCTTCAGTGATCACTGCTAATCACCCCCTGCCCCCCCCTGATCACCCCCTACCCCCCGATCACCCCCTGCCCCCCCCCCTGTCCACCTGATCACCCCCTGCCCCCCTTTATCACCTGCTGCTGCTGCTGTGTTTTCTCTCCTACTGCCCCCTGCGTCTGTCAGCCCCTCCTCCCCTGGTGAAGATCACCCTCTTCAGTGATCACCGCTAATCACCCCCTGCCCCCCCTGATCACCCCCTACCCCCCCTGATCACCCCCTGCCCCCCCCTGTCCACCTGATCACCCCTCTGCCCCCGTTCATCACCCGCTGCTGCTGCTGTGTTTTCCTCTCTCCTACCGCGTTTGCGTCTGTCAGCCCCTCCTTCCCTGGTGATCACCCTCTTCAGTGATCACCGCTAATCACCCCCTGCCCCCCCTGATCACCCCCTGCCCCCCCCCCCCACCCCGTCCACCTGATCACCCCTCTGCCCCCCTTTATCACCTGCTGCTGCTGCTGTGTTTTCTTCTCTCCTACCGCCCCTGTGTCTGTCAGCCCCTCCTCCCCTGGTGATCACCCTCTTCAGTGATCACCGCTAATCACCCCCTGCCCCCCCTGATCACCCCCTGCCCCCCCCGTCCACCTGATCACCCCTCTGCCCCCTTTATCACCTGCTGCTGCTGCTGCTGCTGTGTTTTCTTCTCTGCTACCGCCCCTGTGTCTGTCAGCCCCTCCTGCCCTGGTGATCACCCTCTTCAGTGATCACCGCTAATCACCCCCTGCCCCCCCTGATCACTCCCTGCCCCCCTGATCACCCCCTGCACCCCCCCGTTCACCTGATCACCCCTCTGCCACCCTTTATCACCTGCTGCTGTGTTTTCTTCTCTCCTACCGCCCCCTGCGTCTGTTG
Organism: Ranitomeya imitator; assembly: GCF_032444005.1. Taxonomy (NCBI): domain Eukaryota; kingdom Metazoa; phylum Chordata; class Amphibia; order Anura; family Dendrobatidae; genus Ranitomeya; species Ranitomeya imitator. Next base: position 59,676,656 of record NC_091283.1, on the reverse strand, counting down.
TCCCCTCCTCCCCTGGTGATCACCCTCTTTAGTGATCACTGCTAATCACCCCCTGCCCCCCCTGATCACCCCCTACACCCCCTGATCACCCCCTGCCCCCCTGATCACCCCCTGCCCCCCTGATCACCTGCTGCTGCCAGCTTCATCTCCATCTGACGCTGCATCTCCTCAGCCCCCTCCTGTCCCCCCGTGCCTGACAGCCCCCCGCGCCTGACAGCCCCCCGCGCCTGACAGCCCCCACGCGCCTGACAGCCCCCACACGCGTCTGACAGCTCCCCGCACCTGATAGCCTCCTCCTGCAGAAGAGTTTCACCAAACACTCGCACATACACACGCACACGCAACACTATAATAAAGTTTAGATTTTTTTTTACACACGCACACGCACCACACACACAATGTCCCGCTCATCCCAGTCATCCCAGTCACAAAGGCTGTACTCAGCTGAGGAGGCATATTCCTTTCTTGCCTCCGAAGCTGATAGTGAGGGAGAGGACCCCACTTTTCTGTATTCCTCCCACTCTTCCTCCCCTAGTGACACCGACTCGCCACCCCCAAGATGTCGCAGGTCGAGAAATCGTCCGGAGCCCAGGGGAGGGGAGCCGGAGCCCAGGGGAGGAGAGTCGGAGCCAAGTGTAAGTGACCCCCAACCTAGTGCTAGTGACGCCCAACCTAGCACTAGTGCCCCCGTCTGGACCCCCGTCCCTGAAAACTTTGCTCCACGGATTCCTGATTTCATTCCCCAATCAGGAATCCAATTTGAGACTGCCAACCTCCGGGAGATAGACTTTTTCGAAGTCTTTTTCTCGGAGTCAATCGTCAGTCTCATGGTGGAGCAAACAAATTTTTTGCCCAAAACCCAAGTTCATCATTTACTACTTGGAATCCCGTTGACTCCGTAGAAATGATGAAATATTGGGGACTGGTCCTTCACATGGGAATTGTGAAGAAACCAGAAATTCGCCAATACTGGAGTACTGATATTTTATATCAAACTCCAATATTTGGCATGGTTATGAATCGCAAACGTTTTGAGGCGATTATAAATTTCTCCACTTTTGGGACAATACGGACATCCTTCCCCGCGATGACCCGAATTTTGATAGACTGTTCAAAATTCGGCCGGTCATCGAACACTTCAGCAACAAGTTTGCTGAAGTGTACATTCCCCAAAGGGAAATTTGTGTGGATGAATCCCTCATCCACTTCAAAGGGAGGCTTCAGTTCCGTCAGTACCTGTCAAGCAAAAGGGCGAGGTACGGGATAAAACTCTACAAGATCTGTGAGAGTACCTCAGGGTACACTCTCAGCTTTAGAGTTTATCAAGGAAAGGACAGCAGTATCCAGCCCCCAGAATGTCCACCTGCTCTGGGGGTGAGTGGGAAAATAGTGTGGGATTTGGTCCACCCACTGCTTGATAAAGGTTACGTACGTTGATAACTATTATACAAGCATCCCACTCTTTCAATCCCTCTCTGCCAGAGCTACCGTCGCTTGCAGTACTGTGCGCAGAAACAAGAGGGGTCTCCCTTTGTCACTAATTGAGCAGGTTCTCCCAAAGGGTGAGAGCCGGGCCCAATGTAGAGGCAACATGCTTGCGGTCAAGTTCAAAGACAAAAGGGACGTCTTTTTCTTGACAACAATCCATGGTCCCGGCACCACGGCCAGCACTGTTCGAGGTACCCCAGCACAGGTCCACAAACCGGACTGTGCCCTGGGGTACAACAAACACATGGGGGGAGTTGATCTTTCTGATCAAGTCCTCCAGCCCTATAGTGCCATGCGGAAAACGAAGGTGTGGTATAAAAAACTGGCTGTGCACATCGTACAAATGGCACTGTATAACGCATACGTGCTATCACGATGTGCAGGTCAGACCAACAACACCTTCCTTCAGTTCCAGGAGGCGGTGATAAAGGCCCTGATTGGAGGCGTGGAAGGAGCGGGCCCCAGCACCCCTGGAACTCAAGGTTCCCGTATGGTACCGGGGCAACATTTTCCCTGTGAGGGGAGAGCAAAAAAAAGGTGCCGGGTGTGCTATAAAAGGGGGATAAGAAGGGAAACTCGTTTCCAATGTGAAACGTGCCCCGACAAACCTGGACTGTGTTTGAATGAATGCTTCAGAATTCATCACACATCCGTGGACTAGCCACATTCTGATATTCCACTACAGAACTCACCCACACCAGGCTGATATACACAACACCACACACACACCAACCTGAAGTACACTACACCACACCCCAACCTGACATACACTACACCACACACACCAACCTGACGTAGTGTGTCAGATTGGTGTGTGTGGCGTAGTGTACATCAGGTTGGTGTGTGGTGTGGTATAGTGTACGTCAGGTTGGTGTGTGTGTGCGTGGTGTACACTACACCACACACACCTACCTGACGTACACTACACCACACCCCAACCTGACATACACTACACCACACACACCAACCTGATGTAGTGTGTCAGATTGGTGTGTGTGGCGTAGTGTACATCAGGTTGGTGTGTGGTGTGGTATAGTGTACGTCAGGTTGGTGTGTGTGTGCGTGGTGTACACTACACCACACACACCTACCTGAAGTACACTACACCACACACCAACCTAACATACACTACACAACCCAACCTAACGTAGTGTCAGGGTGTGTATGGCGTAGTGTACGTCAGTTTGGTGTGGTGTGGTATAGTGTACGTCAGGTGTGTGTGTGTGTGTGGTGAATACTACACCACACACACACCAACCTGACATACACTACATACCTTCCATACACAACATAGTGTCCGCTAACGATTGGAGCTAATTTTTCATTCAAAAAGTGAAATGGCGCACCTTCCTTTCCGAGCTTTGCTGTGCGCCCAAACAGTGGTTTACCCCACATGTGAGGTATCGGTGTACTCAGAACATATTGCCCAACAAATTTTAGCATCCATTTTACCCTGATGCCTATGTGAAAATGAAAAAAATTGAGGCTAAAATAAAATTTTTGTGAAAAAAAAGTACTTTTTCATTTTTATGGATCAATTTGTGAAGCACCTGGGGGTTCAAAGTGCTCAATATGCATCTAGATAAGTTCCTTGGGTGGTCTAGTTTCCAAAATGGGGTCATATGTAGGGGAGCTCCAATGTTTAGGCACACGGCGGCTCTCCAAACGTGACATGGTGTCCGCTAAAGATTGGAGTTATTTTTTCATTCAAAAAGTCAAATGGCGCTCCTTCCCTTCCGAGCCTTGCCGTGCGCCCAAACAGTGGTTTACACCTAAATGTGAGGTATCGGTGTACTCAGGAGATATTGCCCAACAAATTTTAGCATCCATTTTACCCTGATGCCCATGTGAAAATGAAAAAAAATGAGGCTAAAATAAAATTTTTGTGAAAAAAAAGTACTTTTTCATTTTTATGGATCAATTTGTTAAGCACCTGGGGGTTCAAAGTGCTCAATATGCATCTAGATAAGTTCCTTGGGTGGTCTAGTTTCCAAAATGGGGTCATATGTGGGGGAGCTCCAATGTTTAGGCACACGGCGGCTCTCCAAACGTGACATGGTGTCCGCTAAAGATTGGAGTTATTTTTTCATTCAAAAAGTCAAATGGCGCTCCTTCCCTTCCGAGCCTTGCCGTGCGCCCAAACAGTGGTTTACACCTACATGTGAGGTATCGGTGTACTCAGGACATATTGCCCAACAAATTTTAGCATCCATTTTACCCTGATGCCCATGTGAAAATGAAAAAAATTGAGGGTAAAATAAAATTTTTGTGAAAAAAAAGTACTTTCTCATTTTTATGGATCAATTTGTGAAGCACCTGGGGGTTCAAAGTGCTCAATATGCATCTAGATAAGTTCCTTGGGTGGTCTAGTTTCCAAAATGGGGTCATATGTGGGGGAGCTCCAATGTTTAGGCACACGGCGGCTCTCCAAACGTGACATGGTGTCCGCTAAAGATTGGAGTTATTTTTTCATTCAATAAAGTCAAATGGCGCTCCTTCCCTTCCGAGCCTTGCCGTGCGCCCAAACAGTGGTTTACACCTACATGTGAGGTATCGGTGTACTCAGGACATATTGCCCAACAAATTTTAGCATCCATTTTACCCTGATGCCCATGTGAAAATGAAAAAAATTGAGGCTAAAATAAAATTTTTGTGAAAAAAAGTACTTTTTCATTTTTATGGATCAATTTGTGAAGCACCTGGGGGTTCAAAGTGCTCAATATGCATCTAGATAAGTTCCTTGGGTGGTCTAGTTTCCAAAATGGGGTCATATGTAGGGGAGCTCCAATGTTTAGGCACACGGCGGCTCTCCAAACGTGACATGGTGTCCGCTAAAGATTGGAGTTATTTTTTCATTCAAAAAGTCAAATGGCGCTCCTTCCCTTCCGAGCCTTGCCGTGCGCCCAAACAGTGGTTTACACCTAAATGTGAGGTATCGGTGTACTCAGGAGATATTGCCCAACAAATTTTAGCATCCATTTTACCCTGATGCCCATGTGAAAATGAAAAAAATTGAGGCTAAAATAAAATTTTTGTGAAAAAAAAGTACTTTTTCATTTTTATGGATCAATTTGTTAAGCACCTGGGGGTTCAAAGTGCTCAATATGCATCTAGATAAGTTCCTTGGGTGGTCTAGTTTCCAAAATGGGGTCATATGTGTGGGAGCTCCAATGTTTAGGCACACGGCGGCTCTCCAAACGTGACATGGTGTCCGCTAAAGATTGGAGTTATTTTTTCATTCAAAAAGTCAAATGGCGCTCCTTCCCTTCCGAGCCTTGCCGTGCGCCCAAACAGTGGTTTACACCTACATGTGAGGTATCGGTGTACTCAGGACATATTGCCCAACAAATTTTAGCATCCATTTTACCCTGATGCCCATGTGAAAATGAAAAAAATTGAGGGTAAAATAAAATTTTTGTGAAAAAAAAGTACTTTCTCATTTTTATGGATCAATTTGTGAAGCACCTGGGGGTTCAAAGTGCTCAATATGCATCTAGATAAGTTCCTTGGGTGGTCTAGTTTCCAAAATGGGGTCATATGTGGGGGAGCTCCAATGTTTAGGCACACGGCGGCTCTCCAAACGTGACATGGTGTCCGCTAAAGATTGGAGTTATTTTTTCATTCAATAAAGTCAAATGGCGCTCCTTCCCTTCCGAGCCTTGCCGTGCGCCCAAACAGTGGTTTACACCTACATGTGAGGTATCGGTGTACTCAGGACATATTGCCCAACAAATTTTAGCATCCATTTTACCCTGATGCCCATGTGAAAATGAAAAAAATTGAGGCTAAAATAAAATTTTTGTGAAAAAAAAGTACTTTTTCATTTTTATGGATCAATTTGTGAAGCACCTGGGGGTTCAAAGTGCTCAATATGCATCTAGATAAGTTCCTTGGGTGGTCTAGTTTCCAAAATGGGGTCATATGTGGGGGAGCTCCAATGTTTAGGCACACGGCGGCTCTCGAAACGTGACATGGTGTCCGCTAAAGATTGGAGTTATTTTTTCATTCAAAAAGTAAAATGGCGCTTCTTCCCTTCCGAGCCTTGCCGTGCGCCCAAACAGTGGTTTACACCTACATGTGAGGTATCGGTGTACTCAGAACATATTGCCCAACAAATTTTAGCATCCATTTTACCCTGATGCCTATGTGAAAATGAAAAAATTGAGGCTAAAATAAAATTTTTGTGAAAAACAAGTACTTTTTCATTTTTATGGATCAATTTGTGAAGCACCTGGGGGTTCAAAGTGCTCAATATGCATCTAGATAAGTTCCTTGGGTGGTCTAGTTTCCAAAATGGGGTCATATGTAGGGGAGCTCCAATGTTTAGGCACACGGCGGCTCTCCAAACGTGACATGGTGTCCGCTAAAGATTGGAGTTATTTTTTCATTCAAAAAGTCATATGGCGCTCCTTCCCTTCCGAGCCTTGCCGTGCGCCCAAACAGTGGTTTACACCTAAATGTGAGGTATCGGTGTACTCAGGAGATATTGCCCAACAAATTTTAGCATCCATTTTACCCTGATGCCCATGTGAAAATGAAAAAAATTGAGGCTAAAATAAAATTTTTGTGAAAAAAAAGTACTTTTTCATTTTTATGGATCAATTTGTTAAGCACCTGGGGGTTCAAAGTGCTCAATATGCATCAAGATAAGTTCCTTGGGTGGTCTAGTTTCCAAAATGGGGTCATATGTGGGGGAGCTCCAATGTTTAGGCACACGGCGGCTCTCCAAACGTGACATGGTGTCCACTAAAGATTGGAGTTATTTTTTCATTCAAAAAGTCAAATGGCGCTCCTTCCCTTCCGAGCCTTGCCGTGCGCCCAAACAGTGGTTTACACCTACATGTGAGGTATCGGTGTACTCAGGACATATTGCCCAACAAATTTTAACATCCATTTTACCCTGATGCCCATGTGAAAATGAAAAAAATTGAGGGTAAAATAAAATTTTTGTGAAAAAAAAGTACTTTCTCATTTTTATGGATCAATTTGTGAAGCACCTGGGGGTTCAAAGTGCTCAATATGCATCTAGATAAGTTCCTTGGGTGGTCTAGTTTCCAAAATGGGGTCATATGTGGGGGAGCTCCAATGTTTAGGCACACGGTGGCTCTCCAAACGTGACATGGTGTCCGCTAAAGATTGGAGTTATTTTTTCATTCAATAAAGTCAAATGGCGCTCCTTCCCTTCCGAGCCTTGCCGTGCGCCCAAACAGTGGTTTACACCTAAATGTGAGGTATCGGTGTACTCAGGAGATATTGCCCAACAAATTTTAGCATCCATTTTACCCTGATGCCCATGTGAAAATGAAAAAAATTGAGGCTAAAATAAAATTTTTGTGAAAAAAAAGTACTTTTTCATTTTTATGGATCAATTTGTTAAGCACCTGGGGGTTCAAAGTGCTCAATATGCATCAAGATAAGTTCCTTGGGTGGTCTAGTTTCCAAAATGGGGTCATATGTGGGGGAGCTCCAATGTTTAGGCACACGGCGGCTCTCCAAACGTGACATGGTGTCCACTAAAGATTGGAGTTATTTTTTCATTCAAAAAGTCAAATGGCGCTCCTTCCCTTCCGAGCCTTGCCGTGCGCCCAAACAGTGGTTTACACCTACATGTGAGGTATCGGTGTACTCAGGACATATTGCCCAACAAATTTTAACATCCATTTTACCCTGATGCCCATGTGAAAATGAAAAAAATTGAGGCTAAAATAAAATTTTTGTGAAAAAAAAGTACTTTCTCATTTTTATGGATCAATTTGTGAAGCACCTGGGGGTTCAAAGTGCTCAATATGCATCTAGATAAGTTCCTTGGGTGGTCTAGTTTCCAAAATGGGGTCATATGTGGGGGAGCTCCAATGTTTAGGCACACGGCGGCTCTCCAAACGTGACATGGTGTCCGCTAAAGATTGGAGTTATTTTTTCATTCAATAAAGTCAAATGGCGCTCCTTCCCTTCCGAGCCTTGCCGTGCGCCCAAACAGTGGTTTACACCTACATGTGAGGTATCGGTGTACTCAGGACATATTGCCCAACAAATTTTAGCATCCATTTTACCCTGATGCCCATGTGAAAATGAAAAAAATTGAGGCTAAAATAAAATTTTTGTGAAAAAAAAGTACTTTTTCATTTTTATGGATCAATTTGTGAAGCACCTGGGGGTTCAAAGTGCTCAATATGCATCTAGATAAGTTCCTTGGGTGGTCTAGTTTCCAAAATGGGGTCATATGTGGGGGAGCTCCAATGTTTAGGCACACGGCGGCTCTCGAAACGTGACATGGTGTCCGCTAAAGATTGGAGTTATTTTTTCATTCAAAAAGTAAAATGGCGCTTCTTCCCTTCCGAGCCTTGCCGTGCGCCCAAACAGTGGTTTACACCTACATGTGAGGTATCGGTGTACTCAGAACATATTGCCCAACAAATTTTAGCATCCATTTTACCCTGATGCCTATGTGAAAATGAAAAAATTGAGGCTAAAATAAAATTTTTGTGAAAAACAAGTACTTTTTCATTTTTATGGATCAATTTGTGAAGCACCTGGGGGTTCAAAGTGCTCAATATGCATCTAGATAAGTTCCTTGGGTGGTCTAGTTTCCAAAATGGGGTCATATGTAGGGGAGCTCCAATGTTTAGGCACACGGCGGCTCTCCAAACGTGACATGGTGTCCGCTAAAGATTGGAGTTATTTTTTCATTCAAAAAGTCAAATGGCGCTCCTTCCCTTCCGAGCCTTGCCGTGCGCCCAAACAGTGGTTTACACCTAAATGTGAGGTATCGGTGTACTCAGGAGATATTGCCCAACAAATTTTAGCATCCATTTTACCCTGATGCCCATGTGAAAATGAAAAAAATTGAGGCTAAAATAAAATTTTTGTGAAAAAAAAGTACTTTTTCATTTTTATGGATCAATTTGTTAAGCACCTGGGGGTTCAAAGTGCTCAATATGCATCAAGATAAGTTCCTTGGGTGGTCTAGTTTCCAAAATGGGGTCATATGTGGGGGAGCTCCAATGTTTAGGCACACGGCGGCTCTCCAAACGTGACATGGTGTCCGCTAAAGATTGGAGTTATTTTTTCATTCAAAAAGTCAAATGGCGCTCCTTCCCTTCCGAGCCTTGCCGTGCGCCCAAACAGTGGTTTACACCTACATGTGAGGTATCGGTGTACTCAGGACATATTGCCCAACAAATTTTAGCATCCATTTTACCCTGATGCCCATGTGAAAATGAAAAAAATTGAGGCTAAAATAAAATTTTTGTGAAAAAAAAGTACTTTTTCATTTTTATGGATCAATTTGTGAAGCACCTGGGGGTTCAAAGTGCTCAATATGCATCTAGATAAGTTCCTTGGGTGGTCTAGTTTCCAAAATGGGGTCATATGTGGGGGAGCTCCAATGTTTAGGCACACGGCGGCTCTCGAAACGTGACATGGTGTCCGCTAAAGATTGGAGTTATTTTTTCATTCAAAAAGTAAAATGGCGCTTCTTCCCTTCCGAGCCTTGCCGTGCGCCCAAACAGTGGTTTACACCTACATGTGAGGTATCGGTGTACTCAGGACATATTGCCCAACAAATTTTAGCATCCATTTTACCCTGATGCCCATGTGAAAATGAAAAAAATTGAGGCTAAAATAAAATTTTTGTGAAAAAAAAGTACTTTTTAATTTTTATGGATCAATTTGTTAAGCACCTGGGGGTTCAAAGTGCTCAATATGCATCAAGATAAGTTCCTTGGGTGGTCTAGTTTCCAAAATGGGGTCATATGTGGGGGAGCTCCAATGTTTAGGCACACGGCGGCTCTCCAAACGTGACATGGTGTCCGCTAAAGATTGGAGTTATTTTTTCATTCAAAAAGTCAAATGGCGCTCTTTCCCTTCCGAGCCTTGCCGTGCGCCCAAACAGTGGTTTACACCTACATGTGAGGTATCGGTGTACTCAGGACATATTGCCCAACAAATTTTAGCATCCATTTTACCCTGATGCCCATGTGAAAATGAAAAAAATTGAGGGTAAAATAAAATTTTTGTGAAAAAAAAGTACTTTCTCATTTTTATGGATCAATTTGTGAAGCACCTGGGGGTTCAAAGTGCTCAATATGCATCTAGATAAGTTCCTTGGGTGGTCTAGTTTCCAAAATGGGGTCATATGTGGGGGAGCTCCAATGTTTAGGCACACGGCGGCTCTCCAAACGTGACATGGTGTCCGCTAAAGATTGGAGTTATTTTTTCATTCAATAAAGTCAAATGGCGCTCCTTCCCTTCCGAGCCTTGCCGTGCGCCCAAACAGTGGTTTACACCTACATGTGAGGTATCGGTGTACTCAGGACATATTGCCCAACAAATTTTAGCATCCATTTTACCCTGATGCCCATGTGAAAATGAAAAAAATTGAGGCTAAAATAAAATTTTTGTGAAAAAAAAGTACTTTTTCATTTTTATGGATCAATTTGTGAAGCACCTGGGTGTTCAAAGTGCTCAATATGCATCTAGATAAGTTCCTTGGGTGGTCTAGTTTCCAAAATGGGGTCATATGTGGGGGAGCTCCAATGTTTAGGCACACGGCGGCTCTCGAAACGAGACATGGTGTCCGCTAAAGATTGGAGTTATTTTTTCATTCAAAAAGTAAAATGGCGCTTCTTCCCTTCCGAGCCTTGCCGTGCGCCCAAACAGTGGTTTACACCTACATGTGAGGTATCGGTGTACTCAGGACATATTGCCCAACAAATTTTAGCATCCATTTTACCCTGATGCCTATGTGAAAATGAAAAAATTGAGGCTAAAATAAAATTTTTGTGAAAAAAAAGTACTTTTTCATTTTTATGGATCAATTTGTGAAGCACCTGGGGGTTCAAAGTGCTCAATATGCATCTAGATAAGTTCCTTGGGTGGTCTAGTTTCCAAAATGGGGTCATATGTGGGGGAGCTCCAATGTTTAGGCACACGGCGGCTCTCCAAACGTGACATGGTGTCCGCTAAAGATTGGAGTTATTTTTTCATTCAATAAAGTCAAATGGCGCTCCTTCCCTTCCGAGCCTTGCCGTGCGCCCAAACAGTGGTTTACACCTACATGTGAGGTATCGGTGTACTCAGGACATATTGCCCAACAAATTTTAGCATCCATTTTACCCTGATGCCCATGTGAAAATGAAAAAAATTGAGGCTAAAATAAAATTTTTGTGAAAAAAAAGTACTTTTTCATTTTTATGGATCAATTTGTGAAGCACCTGGGGGTTCAAAGTGCTCAATATGCATCTAGATAAGTTCCTTGGGTGGTCTAGTTTCCAAAATGGGGTCATATGTGGGGGAGCTCCAATGTTTAGGCACACGGCGGCTCTCGAAACGTGACATGGTGTCCGCTAAAGATTGGAGTTATTTTTTCATTCAAAAAGTAAAATGGCGCTTCTTCCCTTCCGAGCCTTGCCGTGCGCCCAAACAGTGGTTTACACCTACATGTGAGGTATCGGTGTACTCAGGACATATTGCCCAACAAATTTTAGCATCCATTTTACCCTGATGCCTATGTGAAAATGAAAAAATTGAGGCTAAAATAAAATTTTTGTGAAAAAAAAGTACTTTTTCATTTTTATGGATCAATTTGTGAAGCACCTGGGGGTTCAAAGTGCTCAATATGCATCTAGATAAGTTCCTTGGGTGGTCTAGTTTCCAAAATGGGGTCATATGTAGGGGAGCTCCAATGTTTAGGCACACGGCGGCTCTCCAAACGTGACATGGTGTCCGCTAAAGATTGGAGTTATTTTTTCATTCAAAAAGTCAAATGGCGCTCCTTCCCTTCTGAGCCTTGCCGTGCGCCCAAACAGTGGTTTACGCCTACATGTGAGGTATCGGTGTACTCAGAACATATTGCCCAACAAATTTTAGCATCCATTTTACCCTGATGCCCATGTGAAAATGAAAAAAATTGAGGCTAAAATAAAATTTTTGTGAAAGAAAAGTACTTTTTCATTTTTATGGATCAATTTGTGAAGCACTTGGAGGTTCAAAGTGCTCAATATGCATCTAGATAAGTTCCTTGGGTGGTCTAGTTTCCAAAATGGGGTCATATGTGGGGGAGCTCCAATGTTTAGGCACACGGCGGCTCTCCAAATGTGACATGGTGTCCGCTAAAGATTGGAGCTTTTTTTCATTCAAAAAGTCAAATGGCGCTCCTTCCCTTTCGAGCCTTGCCGTGCACCTGTCGTAGCTGTTTTTCGTTCTGACCTAAATGTCAGCTGACAGATCACCAGTGAGGGCCAAATTGTGGAGTTACGCCCGTCATTTTACAAGCGCGCTTGGAGACAAAAAGACACCTCACACATATCCTGTGAGCAAGTCACTTTTATCTGAAGTAATAGAGCAAGAGGCAATATTTTATACCATTTACACATAATGCATTTCAATGTAACTCATGTACCCCCACCATCACTCAGGGTCATACTTTATTTACCATAACCCAGAATATGTTGTACTGACTCTTGAGAACGTACATGATAAGAAGTACAGTCTCCTTGAAGAGGAGACCGTCAGACTACTGAGTCAACAGATTCTAGTAATTCTAACAATTAAAGGCAAGAGGCACTTAAAGGCAAGGTAGCTAAAGGCAAACTATTAACCCTTCTATATCAATTTCCCCCTTTTGTAAATGGTATAACCTCTGCTACGGGGTCAGCTGATGTCCACAAAGGAGCTACTGTCTCATGGGTCTAGTACCCACAAGGGGACTTCCTACCTGCTTCACCCATCCACCCTCAGTGTGGACAATGACCTCCCCCGTCAGCAATGGCTACACGGGGCCTATGATATACTACAGAAGGTTCAGCCTTAGGGTTTTTTTCTACACATACATTATTCCATAGCTTAGGTAATACATATATTAGCGCTTTTACGGCTACATAAAACAATAAGCAAAGCAACAAAATTTGCATACAAGTCTGTAAAATACCAAAAATAATCCATCCGCTAGGCCGCTAAGCCAATTGGCTGGATTTAAAAAGGAGTCTCTATATTGTATTAGTCTCATTAAGAGCCTTAAGGAACCACGAAAATCTGAGTCCAAGTCTCACTTGTGCATGCAGTGGGGTGTTAATACCTTCCTTGGGTCCTGGGGTAAGGCTAAGTACAGCATAGTCCTTGCAGATACTGGGCTGTGTGCACAGATCCAACAGTCCAGCAGTTTTTGTCCTTCCGCGTCTTTTATAAGAAAAGCAAGATGTTGAATAAGTTTGTTTATCCAGTGTCTCTGTAAGGTGCAAACATCCTACCACAGCCAGCAAGGTGATTAGGACAACAGTCATTCTGCTGGTGAAAATATCTTTTTGCAGTGACTGGCAAGGATCCAGGTGGGCTTTCCCTCAGGTTTCCCAGAGGTGAATGTGGTCAGCTTTAAAACGGACTTTAAAACGGGCCGTCAAACCGTGGATCTAGGCTCCTTCTCACGTGTCTGTGTATGACCACCAATCACCTGGATTCAGCTGATATACGTCTGCACTGGCATTAGGATCTGGAATGGATGAAAACACATGTTTATGCACTACATTAAGTCTTTTCTGTAAGGCCTGGACATGGGCTGTCATAGCACCGTGTTGCTTTTGTAGCACCAGTGGGAAGTACAGACCAGTCTCTGGCAAACTACTAAACAGGACTTCAAAAGGACACAAGTCTGTCTTTCTATTTGGAGTGTGTGTGACTGAAAAGAGTGCAAGAGACAAATACTCTACCCCGCTCTTTCCTTTGTCTGCCGTGGCCTTTGATTTTCCAGTTTAAGTGTCCCATTTAGTCTCATCACTTTCCCACTACTTTGTGGTCTATATGGTGCATGATATGCTTTCTGTACTCCCAGGACCTGCATGACTTCCCTCATTATTTTTCCCGTGAAGTGTGTGTCCCTATCGCTGTCTATGGTTTCTAGGACACCATACCTGCAGATCAGTTTTTTTTTTTTTTCATGAGTTTGTCTGCAGTCGCTTTAGTATTTGCACATTTTACAAAATAGGCTTCCTGCCAACCAGAGAAGAGATCTACACATACTAGGATATTTTTCACACACTCCTACCTTGGGTAGCTGTATGTAGCCAGTCTGCAGTCTCTGAAACGGGTAGAGAGGCCTGGGTGTCGCTTTCTTAGGGATTTTTACTGTTTTAACTGGGTTGTGCTGTGCACAGATGAGGCATGACTGTACGAGCTTTGCGGCTGCGTAACTGAAACCAGGAGCGATCCAGAAGGCATCTTGTGTTGCTTGCGCCATGATTGGGAGCAGGGATCTTGGTATATACGATTTATCCTGATTCTCCCATACTCTTTCTGAGTTCAGCTCAGCTCCCATTCTCTCAGTGTTCCTTCTCTGTTTGGGCAGCTGGAGGGATTTCAGGACATCTAGGCTCAGTGTGGCTGGAATACGCTGACTCCCCGCCACCGTCCACTGCTCCCTAGGCTGCCTTGCTGCTACTTTAGCAGCCTCGTCCGTCCTTCTGTTGCCCTTTTCCTCCACAGAGTCACCGTCCGTGTGTGCTTTTTACCTTGACGATGCCAACCTGGACTGATAACGTCAATGCCTCCACTAATTGTTTCACCAGCTCTGCAATTTTAATGGGCTTTACCGGCTGATGTAAGAAACGCTCTGCTTCTTCAGATAGGGCAATAATCATGGGATATTCCCCATGCACAATTTGAAACTGCGTAACTGTTAGCGACTTTACCTGCAGCAGCTCTACACGCCTCAGTGAGTGCCTTCAACTCTGCCTCCTGCACCGACATGTGAGGAGCGAGTGGTTCAGCTCGGATTACCTCATGTGAGGATACTACTGCATATCCAATGTAGCGTCGCTCATTCTGGTGGTATCTGGAGCCATCTACAAAAATAAAAAACCTCAAAATATGCATTAGGAACAGGTTTTTTTTTTTCTTCCCACGAACATATGTAAAACCCACTGTCTCCTGACTCATCAGTTCCTATGCAGTCATGTTCGTGCGTCATGTCAACGTCATGTCAAGTTCTCTTTCCCACCTGCCAATGCTGTCACCAATTCCCCCTTTTCTGAATCCACAGGCAGATGAGTGGCTGGATTCAGAACATTATGTCTTTTGAGGGTGACATATTCAGGGATTAGTATTAGAGCACATTCAAGTCTGATCTGTCTATCCATAGACAGGTGTTTTGGTTGAACTTATACGAGTATGGCATTAATGTCACGTGGGGAACAAATTGTCAAAAAGAAAAAGTCAGTGTGATCTCACATGCCTTTCAGTAATACAGCAGCTCTTACAGCACGTACACATGTAGAAGACCCTCTAATCACGGGGTCTAATTGTGCTAAGTAGTAATCTATCGGTCTCTGTTTCTTTCCATGTTGTAGTGTCAGTACTGCGGTAGCATGTCCACCCTGCTCTGTGCAAAATAAGAAAAATGGCTGATCATAGTTTGGAATGTCTGACACAATGAGCAGCTTGAGAGAGTGGAAGGAGTCAATTGCTTCTTGAGTGAGATTGTAGGCGTCTGATGGCAAACAGTCATAGAGTGGGTTCATCATTTGTGAAGCAGACCTTATCCGAGGCCTACAGTAGGTCACCAAACCTAGAAAAGTGCATAGATGCTGGTGTGACCTGGGTAAAGGGAGATTTGTATTGCCTGTTTTATGTCTTCAGTCAGGTGTCTTGTACCTTCAGCAATACAATGTCCTAAAAATGTCACCTTTTGTTTGCAATACTGTAATTTGTCACGTGAGACTCTGCAACCCTTTTCTGCCAAAAAAAAAAAACACAGCAAGGAAACTGTAGCTTCCGGACATCTGGTCCGGGCAGCAGAGCAAGAGGTCATCCACGTACTGTAATAGTACAATCTGTGGATGAGGTGGTTGCCACTGCTCAAGAATCCCTACCATCGCTGTTGAATAGATGGTTGGGGAGTTCTTTCCCCCTTTGTGGGAGGACCGTCCAACAGTATTGTTTACCTTCGTGAGTGAAAGACAAACGATACTGACAGTGAAAGTGCAGTGGTACAGAGAAGAATGCATTTGCCAAATCAATAACTGTGAAACATTTTGACGTCGCGGGGATCTGTGACCGTACGGTGTGTGTATTAGGGACTGTTGAGGTCACACTCACTGTAACATCATTAATAGCTCGTTAGTCATGAACTATTCTGTAAGTGTCAGGGGAACCCTTGGGTCCTTTTTTTCTTAATGGGATACAAAGGGGTGTTGCAGGGGGAATATCTCTGCACTAGAACCCCTGCCTTAACATACTCTTTAATATTCCTGCTCAGGGCCATTGATTTGACTAGACTTAAGGGGTATTGCCTTAACCAGAGAGGAGTGATTACTTCTCGTGATTTATCATGACAGGGGGAATGGGCAGCCGACCCATCTCAGATTTTCCCCTTGCCCAAACGGTGTCTGGTACCTGACTCTTTTCCCTGTCCTCAGACATTCTGGTGTCAGGTGATACTTTCACTACTCTTGCCATATACACCCTTTCTGCAATATTACACAAGTGTTTACATAAGTCACACATTAATGTCCAAATATTTCTACCCGTATTTGATTGGGTAGAGTACCCCTTAAAAAAAAACTAAATTTGATTCACAAAATGTTACCAAAAGAAAATTATATATATATATAATTACGAAAGATACTGAGTCATAAAACGGGGGAGCACAATGCCATAGGCCACAGCAAAGCACAAGCTTATTCTAAGAAAGTAGCAGCCCTATATAAATCCATAACTAACAGTTCCAAATACAAAAAGAAGGGATTTGAAAAATGCCAAATATCAATGCCAGTTGTTTGCGATAAGGTATAAGAACTGGAAAAGACAAATAAACAGTGACTATGGTTTGAGCCAATATAATGAATGGCTAAAAAACTAAATATCATATGAAGACAACCTAGAAATACACAGTAACTATACCATCTTGTGTAAGGAAACTACTAAACTGGCAAATGAATGGATTTAAGTATAACTACAATAGGGCATGATTTACCTGTGGTATAATGTGCACGTGGAAGACCCTGGCGTCCATCTGCCACAAGTGTTTATATGAAAAGGGGACTTGTGACTGTAATGCCCTCAGGAGAGTACTGTATAGTACCTAGACAGCACTCAACTCTGCTCCCAGCAAATTCATAGGGGTATTGTCACTAACAATAAGTTTGTAAGCACCTCTTGGCTGTCTCATGACTCTAGTCTTTTCTTGTTTAGTCATAGGGGCTTCAGTCGCTTGTCTCCCTACCCTCAAGTATTCCACAGTCTCGTCAGTAATCATGTCTGGCAGTATCAAGTCTTTGTGTACTAGTCCCAGCTGCCCCAGTGTCGGTCAAGAATTCTGTCTATTTCCCTCCCAGCATTGGTATGGTGGTCATCAAGGCAGGACCAGGTCCGGAGGGGACAAGAACAGGGCACACATTTGTCACTGGGTTGTCAGTTTCCTAGCCTGAAGGTGAAGGAGGTGGAAGATTGGTCTGAGTGTCCATTTTCTCCACAATTCCAGCACTTCACTGTTTCTAAGTCCTTAGGTCCCTTACTACGTCTCTACTGTTTTCCTTGTGCTCCAGCATACATGACACGTCGTCTTATTGTCCTAGTTTCTTCAACTCCTGAGCAACCTTATAATAATAATAATCTTTATTTTTATATAGCGCTAACATATTCCGCAGCGCTTTACAGTTTGCACCTTCAAGAGGTCTTTGGATCTACATTTCTCCATTTAGGTCTGGCTGTCTGTACTGCGTCTCATAAGCCTTTTGTCATACCGTCAATGAATGTATTTACCAATATTTTAACATTGAGTGGGTTTACTGGACTGTACCCCATGTCTGCCCATTTCAGCTGTAACCGTCCAGAGTACATCTCTACTCTCTCTCCTTTAGTCACATCTGTAAAAGTCTTAATTTACATCCTAGTGCGTCACCTGCTTTGGTGCTCACCAACTCTCTAGGTCTGCTCAGGTGCACTTATACGTCCAGCATATTGTCTTTGTCTGTAAAATGGGAAAGGTTTGTTCTCAGGGTCAGCCAATTATTTTAGCATAGCTAGCTAGTCAGAGGGCTTCCAGGGATAATACTCCTGTATCTGTCTTACACTACCTGATGTGGTTGGGTTTCTGGTGGTGGGGGTGACATGACATGCCGGTCTACAGCTCCTTCCCAAAAGGATTACTGTCAGCTTACTCCCAAAAGTTAATGCCCCCACTACCCATTAACCACAATCCTGTGTCAGCTTCTTATGTCACTATATGTGATCTTGTCTGGAGAGGATTCAGTGTAATTCACTTACATAGTAACATAGTTAGTAAGGCCGAAAAAAGACATTTGTCCATCCAGTTCAGCCTATATTCCATCATAATAAATACCCAGATCTACGTCCTTCTACAGAACCTAATAATTGTATGATACAATATTGTTCTGCTCCAGGAAGACATCCAGGCCTCTCTTGAACCCCTCGACTGAGTTCGCCATCACTTAGGTTGGGTTACATCACAGATCATACAAGTATTTCTCCAGTCTGGGTTTGTCTGACCGCAATGTTTACAAGTCCATCTGTCTTGTCTTGGTCTCTGGTTATACAAAGGTATGACCGTAGCAGTAGTGTGTCGGTCATAGTCGGACTTTTAAGCATCAAAACATTCATAATACACCTTACTTCCGTCCTGCTGCACTCTCTCAGATGCCATTTATTCACATGCTATTTTCCTCATTTGTCTGTGCCTTTTTGAACATCCAAACATCCATCCACTCACTGGCATTTTTGCCTGTTTCGATATTGGTCTCACATCTTTCACTGCTTCCTTTCCTTCTCTGTCTTTTACAATCTCTATAGCGGTTCTGGATCCCATTGGGGGCCCTGACTGCACACAGAATAAGTTGCCCATGGCTTCAACTTATCCGCTCAGACACTCACCTCTAAAAATGCCCTTTTTTTAGTGTGCCTTGCCTTAAACCAGGGTTGCAACACGTGACAAGTCAGAGTGAGTGTCAAGATTTAGCGGGAAAGGTTACACCACCTATTTCCCGGTAGACCTAAAGGATTCTAGCGAGCAGGTTAACCACCTACCACTCGGTAGATCAGCTGGCTAGCACAGCTCCATGGACGGCAAGGTTACACCACCAATTTGCCGTAGGCTGACTGTAGCAGGTTACACCACCTATTACATCAGCCGTGCAGTTGGCTACCTCCTCTGTTGATCCTCAATTTGCTATATCAATCACTCAACTTGAAGCAGGTGAATCTTTTACCAATCTTTTCAATCACTTACAAGCTTCCTCTAAAACTAGGCACAGTTCTTTTCACTTTCAAATTCCAACTTGAACTTACGATATTTCTTTCTACTTCAATACATACAGTACTATTGCGTTAAACACAAATCTCTTAGCGCGTAGTAAACCAAGGACAGAATATGCACAGCTCCATATTCTTCAGCGCAGCTGCATGGACCCCCCCTTTCTCTGGCCCGCATCACAAGGAGGAGAAAATCAAAAACAATTCGCGCAGGGGTTCGCCCCTCCCATCAGGTAAACACAGATAAGAGCTTGTCTTACACACACAGAAACAGAATGCAGCAGTTTTCAGACTTAATCTCTACAAAACATTCATTCTCTCGGAATTAAAAACAGTTTCTCTATACAGGCAGATCACTGCATAACTTGAATAAGCTGATTCTGACCGCGTCCAGCCAAAACACATATAGAAACCTATCCAATGTCAAACCACACATAACACGGGTTTCACTGAATCTCAGATGTAAATTAAATGTACATTAAAATATCCACAACTCATTCATCCTGGACAATAAACAACAGTTAGATAAGTAATGATACTTATGTGATCACTCATACATACATGCTCATTCAGGGATTGTTGTTTCTTTTCCTTTCACTTTCAGTTGATTTTTACAAGAAGAAAATCCCTTATCTCAATCACTCCACCTAATTCAGCTCAAACTGCGCTGAATAATGTCTTCTGTCACATACAGAGGACCACACCTAACGGAACCCCTAATCAATCAGGGATTTATGTTTATTCCTTATACTCATTTACTCACCTGTCATCTCATTCAGAGTTTCTCATAGACATACATACAAGGCTCACACAGCCTGCCTATTTTGCACTTTGGAATTAACACAACTCTATATAACTCTATAACTCTATATAACAAAAACTGCAGCAGTGTCCACTGACACTCTGAAAGCACTTTAAGGCCAAACAACAAAAACCACGGCCTTAATACAAAATACAGCTTCATATAATGTACTGCCAATCCAAAATGACCAAAATAACAACACTGCACAGAGTCTATCCCAGCTCTGTATTACACATTACACAAATACACAACCAATTAGGATACTGACAAATGATACAGATAACAATTATCATCTTATAACTCTATTATTCAACTCTCATACGGACATAAATAGACAAAACACAAAACTCACTGGTGATGTGGATTCTTTGAACCATGTTCGCAGCCTTTTACCCAGAGGTATGGAGAGATCCAGATGAGAGATTGCAGGTGCAAAACAGGTTTGTAAGAATAATATTTCTCACCTTGCTGCAGCTGGTGTTTTGCATGCCAATCTCCCAGAAGCTCCCCCATACAGATTCCGAATAAGCTGGATACACGGCCCCGGTCGGGCGCCAAAACTGTCGTAGCTGTTTTTCGTTCTGACCTAAATGTCAGCTGACAGATCACCAGTGAGGGCCAAATTGTGGAGTTACGCCCGTCATTTTACAAGCGCGCTTGGAGACAAAAAGACACCTCACACATATCTTGTGAGCAAGTCACTTTTATCTGAAGTAATAGAGCAAGAGGCAATATTTTATACCATTTACACATAATGCATTTCAATGTAACTCATGTACCCCCACCATCACTCAGGGTCATACTTTATTTACCATAACCCAGAATATGTTGTACTGACTCTTGAGAACGTACATGATAAGAAGTACAGTCTCCTTGAAGAGGAGACCGTCAGACTACTGAGTCAACAGATTCTAGTAATTCTAACAATTAAAGGCAAGAGGCACTTAAAGGCAAGGTAGCTAAAGGCAAACTATTAACCCTTCTATATCACACCTAATCAGTGGTTTACGCCTACATGTGAGGTATCGGTGTGCTCAGGAGATATTGCCCAACAAATTTTAGCATCCATTTTACCCTGATGCCCATGTGAAAATAAAATTTTTGTGAAAAAAAAGTACTTTTTCATTTTTATGGATCAATTTGTGAAGCACCTGGGGGTTCAAAGTGCTCAATATGCATCTAGATAAGTTCCTTGGGTGGTCTAGTTTCCAAAATGGGGTCATATGTGGGGGAGCTCCAATGTTTAGGCACACGGCGGCTCTCCAAACGTGACATGGTGTCCGCTAAAGATTGGAGCTATTTTTTCATTCAAAAAGTCAAATGGCGCTCCTTCCCTTCCGAGCCTTGCCGTGCGCCCAAACAGTGTTTTAACCTACATGTGAGGTATCGGTGTACTCAGGACATATTGCCCAACAAATTTTAGCATCCATTTTACCCTGATGCCCATGTGAAAATGAAAAAAATTGAGGCTAAAATAAAATTTTTGTGAAAAAAAAGTACTTTTTCATTTTTATGGATCAATTTGTGAAGCACCTGGGGGTTCAAAGCGCTCAATATGCATCTAGATAAGTTCCTTGGGTGGTCTAGTTTCCAAAATGGGGTCATATGTAGGGGAGCTCCAATGTTTAGGCACACGGCGGCTCTCCAAACGTGACATGGTGTCCGCTAAAGATTGGAGTTATTTTTTCATTCAAAAAGTCAAATGGCGCTCCTTCCCTTCCGAGCCTTGCCGTGCGCCCAAACAGTGGTTTACACCTACATGTGAGGTATCGGTGTACTCAGGACATATTGCCCAACAAATTTTAGCATCCATTTTACCCTGATGCCCATGTGAAAATGAAAAAAATTGAGGCTAAAATAAAATTTTTGTGAAAAAAAGTACTTTTTCATTTTTATGGATCAATTTGTGAAGTACCTGGGGGTTCAAAGTGCTCAATATGCATCTAGATAAGTTCCTTGGGTGGTCTAGTTTCCAAAATGGGGTCATATGTGGGGGAGCTCCAATGTTTAGGCACACGGCGGCTCTCCAAATGTGACATGGTGTCCGCTAAAGATTGGAGCTTTTTTTCATTCAAAAAGTCAAATGGCGCTCCTTCCCTTTCGAACCTTGCCGTGCACCTAATCAGTGGTTTATGCCTACATGTGAGGTATCGGTGTGCTCAGGAGATATTGCCCAACAAATTTTAGCATCCATTTTACCCTGATGCCCATGTGAAAATGAAAAAAATTGAGGCTAAAATAAAATGTTTGTGAAAAAAAAGTACTTTTTCATTTTTATGGATCAATTTGTGAAGCACCTAGGGGTTCAAAGTGCTCAATATGCATCTAGATAAGTTCCTTGGGTGGTCTAGTTTCCAAAATGGGGTCATATGTGGGGGAGCTCCAATGTTTAGGCACACGGCGGCTCTCCAAACGTGACATGGTGTCCGCTAAAGATTGGAGCTATTTTTTCATTCAAAAAGTCAAATGGCGCTCCTTCCCTTCCGAGCCTTGCCGTGCGCCCAAACAGTGGTTTAACCTACATGTGAGGTATCGGTGTACTCAGGACATATTGCCCAACAAATTTTAGCATCCATTTTACCCTGATGCCCATGTGAAAATGAAAAAAATTGAGGCTAAAATAAAATTTTTGTGAAAAAAAGTAATTTTTCATTTTTATGGATCAATTTGTGAAGCACCTGGGGGTTCAAAGTGCTCAATATGCATCTAGATAATTTCCTTGGGTGGTCTAGTTTCCAAAATGGAGTTATATGTGGTGGAGCTCCAATGTTTAGGCACACGGCGGCTCTCCAAATGTGACATGGTGTCCGCTAAAGATTGGAGCTTTTTTTCATTCAAAAAGTCAAATGGCGCTCCTTCCCTTTCGAGCCTTGCCGTGCACCTAAACAGTGGTTTACGCCTACATGTGAGGTATCGGTGTACTCAGGAGATATTGCCCAACAAATTTTAGCATCCATTTTACCCTGATGCCCATGTGAAAATGAAAAAAATTGAGGCTAAAATAAAATTTTTGTGAAAAAAAAGTACTTTTTCATTTTTATGGATCAATTTGTGAAGCACCTGGGGGTTCAAAGTGCTCAATATGCATCTACATAAGTTCCTTGGGTGGTCTAGTTTCCAAAATGGGGTCATATGTGGGGGAGCTCCAATGTTTAGGCACACGGCGGCTCTCCAAACGTGACATGGTGTCCGCTAACGATGGAGATAATTTTTCATTCAAAAAGTCAAATGGCGCTCCTTCCCTTCCGAGCCTTAGCATGTGCCCAAACAGTGGTTTACCCCCACATATGAGGTACCGGTGAACTCAGGAGAAATTGCCCAACAAATTTTTGGATCCATTTTATCCTGTTGCCTATGTGAAAATGAAAAAAATTGAGGCTAAAATAAAATTTTTGTGAAAAAAAAGTACTTTTTCATTTTTATGGATCAATTTGTGAAGCACCTGGGGGTTCAAAGTGCTCAATATGCATCTAGATAAGTTCCTTGGGTGGTCTAGTTTCCAAAATGGGGTCATATGTGGGGGAGCTCCAATGTTTAGGCACACGGCGGCTCTCCAAACGTGACATGGTGTCCGCTAACGATGGAGATAATTTTTCATTCAAAAAGTCAAATGGCGCTCCTTCCCTTGCGAGCCTTAGCATGTGCCCAAACAGTGGTTTACCCCCACATATGAGGTATCGGTGTACTCAGGAGAAATTGCCCAACAAATTTTAGCATCCATTTTACCCTGATGCCCATGTGAAAATGAAAAAAATTGAGGCTAAAATAAAATTTTTGTGAAAAAAAAGTACTTTTTCATTTTTATGGATCAATTTGTGAAGCACCTGGGGGTTCAAAGTGCTCAATATGCATCTAGATAAGTTCCTTGGGTGGTCTAGTTTCCAAAATGGGGTCATATGTGGGGGAGCTCCAATGTTTAGGCACACGGCGGCTCTCCAAACGTGACATGGTGTCCGCTAACGATGGAGATAATTTTTCATTCAAAAAGTCAAATGGCGCTCCTTCCCTTCCGAGCCTTAGCATGTGCCCAAACAGTGGTTTACCCCCACATATGAGGTACCAGTGAACTCAGGAGAAATTGCCCAACAAATTTTTGGATCCATTTTATCCTGTTGCCTATGTGAAAATGAAAAAAATTGAGGCTAAAATAAAATTTTTGTGAAAAAAAAGTACTTTTTCATTTTTATGGATCAATTTGTGAAGCACCTGGGGGTTCAAAGTGCTCAATATGCATCTAGATAAGTTCCTTGGGTGGTCTAGTTTCCAAAATGGGGTCATATGTGGGGGAGCTCCAATGTTTAGGCACACGGCGGCTCTCCAAACGTGACATGGTGTCCGCTAACGATGGAGATAATTTTTCATTCAAAAAGTCAAATGGCGCTCCTTCCCTTGCGAGCCTTAGCATGTGCCCAAACAGTGGTTTACCCCCACATATGAGGTATCGGTGTACTCAGGAGAAATTGCCCAACAAATTTTAGCATCCATTTTACCCTGATGCCCATGTGAAAATGAAAAAAATTGAGGCTAAAATAAAATTTTTGTGAAAAAAAAGTACTTTTTCATTTTTATGGATCAATTTGTGAAGCACCTGGGGGTTCAAAGTGCTCAATATGCATCTAGATAAGTTCCTTGGGTGGTCTAGTTTCCAAAATGGGGTCATATGTGGGGGAGCTCCAATGTTTAGGCACACGGCGGCTCTCCAAACGTGACATGGTGTCCGCTAACGATGGAGATAATTTTTCATTCAAAAAGTCAAATGGCGCTCCTTCCCTTCCGAGCCTTAGCATGTGCCCAAACAGTGGTTAACCCCCACATATGAGGTATCGGTGTACTCAGGAGAAATTGCCCAACAAATGTTAGGATCCATTTTATCCTGTTGCCAATGTGAAAATGAAAAAAATTGAGGCTAAAATAAAATTTTTGTGAAAAAAAAGTACTTTTTCATTTTTATGGATCAATTTGTGAAGCACCTGGGGGTTCAAAGTGCTCAATATGCATCTAGATAAGTTCCTTGGGTGGTCTAGTTTCCAAAATGGGGTCATATGTGGGGGAGCTCCAATGTTTAGGCACACGGCGGCTCTCCAAACGTGACATGGTGTCCGCTAACGATGGAGATAATGTTTCATTCAAAAAGTCAAATGGCGCTCCTTCCCTTCCGAGCCTTAGCATGTGCCCAAACAGTGGTTTACCCCCACATATGAGGTATCGGTGTACTCAGGTGAAATTGCCCAACAAATTTTAGGGTCCATTTTATCCTGTTGCCCATGTGAAAATGAAAAAATTGAGGCTAAACTAATTTTTTTGTGAAAAAAAGTACTTTTTCATTTTTACGGATCAATTTGTGAAGCACCTGGGGGTTCAAAGTGCTCAATATGCATCTAGATAAGTTCCTTGGGTGGTCTAGTTTCCAAAATGGGGTCATATGTGGGGGAGCTCCAATGTTTAGGCACACGGCGGCTCTCCAAACGTGACATGGTGTCCGCTAAAGATTGGAGCTATTTTTTCATTCAAAAAGTCAAATGACGCTCCTTCCCTTCCAAGCCTTGGTGTGTGCCCAAACAGTGGTTTACGCCTACATGTGAGGTATTGGTGTACTCAGGAGATATTGCCCAACATATTTTAGCATCCATTTTACCCTGATGCCCATGTGAAAATGAAAAAAATTGAGGCTAAAATAAAATTTTTGTGAAAAAAAAGTACTTTTTCATTTTTATGGATCAATTTGTGAAGCACCTGGGGGTTCAAAGTGCTCAATATGCATCTAGATAAGTTCCTTGGGTGGTCTACTTTCCAAAATGGGGTCATATGTCAGGGAGCTCCAATGTTTAGGCACACGGCGGCTCTCCAAACGTGACATGGTGTCCTCTAAAGATTGGAGCTATTTTTTCATTCAAAAAGTCAAATGGCGCTCCTTCCCTTCCGAGCCTTGCCATGCGCCCAAACAGTGGTTTATGCCTACATGTGAGGTATCGGTGTACTCAGGAGATATTGCCCAACAAATTTTAGCATCCATTTTACCCTGATGCCTATGTGAAAATGAAAAAAATTGAGGCTAAAATAAAATTTTTGTGAAAAAAAAGTACTTTTTCATTTTTATGGATCAATTTGTGAAGCACCTGGGGGTTCAAAGTGCTCAATATGCATCTAGATAAGTTCCTTGGGGGGTCTAGTTTCCAAAATGGGGTCATATGTGGGGGAGCTCCAATGTTTAGGCACACGGCGGCTCTCCAAACGTGACATGGTGTCCGCTAAAGATTGGAGCTTTTTTTCATTCAAAAAGTCAAATGGCGCTCCTTCCCTTCCGAGCCTTGCCGTGCGCCTAAACAGTGGTTTAC
Source organism: Ranitomeya imitator (assembly GCF_032444005.1). Lineage (NCBI taxonomy): Eukaryota > Metazoa > Chordata > Amphibia > Anura > Dendrobatidae > Ranitomeya > Ranitomeya imitator. The sequence goes on along the minus strand of NC_091283.1, from coordinate 59,650,775 downwards.
GCCTACATGTGAGGTATCGGTGTACTCAGGAGATATTGCCCAACAAATTTTAGCATCCATTTTACCCTGATGCCCATGTGAAAATGAAAAAAATTGAGGCTAAAATAAAATTTTTGTGAAAAAAAAGTACTTTTTCATTTTTATGGATCAATTTGTGAAGCACCTGGGGGTTCAAAGTGCTCAATATGCATCTAGATAAGTTCCTTGGGTGGTCTAGTTTCCAAAATGGGGTCATATGTGGGGGAGCTCCAATGTTTAGGCACACGGCGGCTCTCCAAACGTGACATGGTGTCCGCTAACGATGGAGATAATTTTTCATTCAAAAAGTCAAATGGCGCTCCTTCCCTTGCGAGCCTTAGCATGTGCCCAAACAGTGGTTTACCCCCACATATGAGGTATCGGTGTACTCAGGAGAAATTGCCCAACAAATTTTAGCATCCATTTTACCCTGATGCCCATGTGAAAATGAAAAAAATTGAGGCTAAAATAAAATTTTTGTGAAAAAAAAGTACTTTTTCATTTTTATGGATCAATTTGTGAAGCACCTGGGGGTTCAAAGTGCTCAATATGCATCTAGATAAGTTCCTTGGGTGGTCTAGTTTCCAAAATGGGGTCATATGTGGGGGAGCTCCAATGTTTAGGCACACGGCGGCTCTCCAAACGTGACATGGTGTCCGCTAACGATGGAGATAATTTTTCATTCAAAAAGTCAAATGGCGCTCCTTCCCTTCCGAGCCTTAGCATGTGCCCAAACAGTGGTTTACCCCCACATATGAGGTACCGGTGAACTCAGGAGAAATTGCCCAACAAATTTTTGGATCCATTTTATCCTGTTGCCTATGTGAAAATGAAAAAAATTGAGGCTAAAATAAAATTTTTGTGAAAAAAAAGTACTTTTTCATTTTTATGGATCAATTTGTGAAGCACCTGGGGGTTCAAAGTGCTCAATATGCATCTAGATAAGTTCCTTGGGTGGTCTAGTTTCCAAAATGGGGTCATATGTGGGGGAGCTCCAATGTTTAGGCACACGGCGGCTCTCCAAACGTGACATGGTGTCCGCTAACGATGGAGATAATTTTTCATTCAAAAAGTCAAATGGCGCTCCTTCCCTTGCGAGCCTTAGCATGTGCCCAAACAGTGGTTTACCCCCACATATGAGGTATCGGTGTACTCAGGAGAAATTGCCCAACAAATTTTAGCATCCATTTTACCCTGATGCCCATGTGAAAATGAAAAAAATTGAGGCTAAAATAAAATTTTTGTGAAAAAAAAGTACTTTTTCATTTTTATGGATCAATTTGTGAAGCACCTGGGGGTTCAAAGTGCTCAATATGCATCTAGATAAGTTCCTTGGGTGGTCTAGTTTCCAAAATATGGTCATATGTGGGGGAGCTCCAATGTTTAGGCACACGGCGGCTCTCCAAACGTGACATGGTGTCCGCTAACGATGGAGATAATTTTTCATTCAAAAAGTCAAATGGCGCTCCTTCCCTTCCGAGCCTTAGCATGTGCCCAAACAGTGGTTAACCCCCACATATGAGGTATCGGTGTACTCAGGAGAAATTGCCCAACAAATGTTAGGATCCATTTTATCCTGTTGCCCATGTGAAAATGAAAAAAATTGAGGCTAAAATAAAATTTTTGTGAAAAAAAAGTACTTTTTCATTTTTATGGATCAATTTGTGAAGCACCTGGGGGTTCAAAGTGCTCAATATGCATCTAGATAAGTTCCTTGGGTGGTCTAGTTTCCAAAATGGGGTCATATGTGGGGGAGCTCCAATGTTTAGGCACACGGCGGCTCTCCAAACGTGACATGGTGTCCGCTAACGATGGAGATAATGTTTCATTCAAAAAGTCAAATGGCGCTCCTTCCCTTCCGAGCCTTAGCATGTGCCCAAACAGTGGTTTACCCCCACATATGAGGTATCGGTGTACTCAGGTGAAATTGCCCAACAAATTTTAGGGTCCATTTTATCCTGTTGCCCATGTGAAAATGAAAAAATTGAGGCTAAACTAATTTTTTTGTGAAAAAAAGTACTTTTTCATTTTTACGGATCAATTTGTGAAGCACCTGGGGGTTCAAAGTGCTCAATATGCATCTAGATAAGTTCCTTGGGTGGTCTAGTTTCCAAAATGGGGTCATATGTGGGGGAGCTCCAATGTTTAGGCACACGGCGGCTCTCCAAACGTGACATGGTGTCCGCTAAAGATTGGAGCTATTTTTTCATTCAAAAAGTCAAATGACGCTCCTTCCCTTCCAAGCCTTGGTGTGTGCCCAAACAGTGGTTTACGCCTACATGTGAGGTATTGGTGTACTCAGGAGATATTGCCCAACATATTTTAGCATCCATTTTACCCTGATGCCCATGTGAAAATGAAAAAAATTGAGGCTAAAATAAAATTTTTGTGAAAAAAAAGTACTTTTTCATTTTTATGGATCAATTTGTGAAGCACCTGGGGGTTCAAAGTGCTCAATATGCATCTAGATAAGTTCCTTGGGTGGTCTACTTTCCAAAATGGGGTCATATGTCAGGGAGCTCCAATGTTTAGGCACACGGCGGCTCTCCAAACGTGACATGGTGTCCTCTAAAGATTGGAGCTATTTTTTCATTCAAAAAGTCAAATGGCGCTCCTTCCCTTCCGAGCCTTGCCATGCGCCCAAACAGTGGTTTATGCCTACATGTGAGGTATCGGTGTACTCAGGAGATATTGCCCAACAAATTTTAGCATCCATTTTACCCTGATGCCTATGTGAAAATGAAAAAAATTGAGGCTAAAATAAAATTTTTGTGAAAAAAAAGTACTTTTTCATTTTTATGGATCAATTTGTGAAGCACCTGGGGGTTCAAAGTGCTCAATATGCATCTAGATAAGTTCCTTGGGGGGTCTAGTTTCCAAAATGGGGTCATATGTGGGGGAGCTCCAATGTTTAGGCACACGGCGGCTCTCCAAACGTGACATGGTGTCCGCTAAAGATTGGAGCTTTTTTTCATTCAAAAAGTCAAATGGCGCTCCTTCCCTTCCGAGCCTTGCCGTGCGCCTAAACAGTGGTTTACGCCTACATGTGAGGTATCGGTGTACTCAGGAGATATTGCCCAACAAATTTTAGCATCCATTTTACCCTGATGCCCATGTGAAAATGAAAAAAATTGAGGCTAAAATAAAATTTTTGTGAAAAAAAAAGTACTTTTTCATTTTTATGGATCAATTTGTGAAGCACCTGGGGGTTCAAAGTGCTCAATATGCATCTAGATAAGTTCCTTGGGTGGTCTAGTTTCCAAAATGGGGTCATATGTGGGGGAGCTCCAATGTTTAGGCACACGGCGGCTCTCCAAACGTGACATGGGGTCCGCTAATGATTGGAGCTATTTTTTCATTCAAAAAGTCAAATGGCGCTCCTTCCCTTCCGAGCCTTGCCGTGCGCCCAAACAGTGGTTTACGCCTACATGTGAGGTATCGGTGTACTCAGGAGATATTGCCCAACAAATTTTAGCATCCATTTTACCCTGATGCCCATGTGAAAATGAAAAAAATTGAGGCTAAAATAAAATTTTTGTGAAAAAAAAGTACTTTTTCATTTTTATGGATCAATTTGTGAAGCACCTGGGGGTTCAAAGTGCTCAATATGCATCTAGATAAGTTCCTTGGGTGGTCTAGTTTCTAAAATGGGGTCATATGTGGGGGAGCTCCAATGTTTAGGCACACGGCGGCTCTCCAAACGTGACATGGTGTCCGCTAAAGATTGGAGCTATTTTTTCATTCAAAAAGTCAAATGGCGCTCCTTCCCTTCCGAGCCTTGCCGTGCGCCCAAACAGTGGTTTACGCCTACATGTAAGGTATCGGTGTACTCAGGAGATATTGCCCAACAAATTTTAGGATCCATTTTATCCTGTTGCCCATGTGAAAATGAAAAAAATTGAGGCTAAAATAAATTTTTTGTGAAAAAAAAGTACTTTTTCATTTTTATGGATCAATTTGTGAAGCACCTGGGGGTTCAAAGTGCTCAATATGCATCTAGATAAGTTCCTTGGGTGGTCTAGTTTCCAAAATGGGGTCATATGTGGGGGAGCTCCAATGTTTAGGCACACGGCGGCTCTCCAAACGTGACATGGTGTCCGCTAACGATGGAGATAATTTTTCATTCAAAAAGTCAAATGGCGCTCCTACCCTTGCGAGCCTTAGCATGTGCCCAAACAGTGGTTTACCCCCACATATGAGGTATCGGTGTACTCAGGAGAAATTGCCCAACAAATTTTAGCATCCATTTTACCCTGATGCCCATGTGAAAATGAAAAAAATTGAGGCTAAAATAAAATTTTTGTGAAAAAAAAGTACTTTTTCATTTTTATGGATCAATTTGTGAAGCACCTGGGGGTTCAAAGTGCTCAATATGCATCTAGATAAGTTCCTTGGGTGGTCTAGTTTCCAAAATGGGGTCATATGTGGGGGAGCTCCAATGTTTAGGCACACGGCGGCTCTCCAAACGTGACATGGTGTCCGCTAATGATGGAGATAATTTTTCATTCAAAAAGTCAAATGGCGCTCCTTCCCTTCCGAGCCTTAGCATGTGCCCAAACAGTGGTTAACCCCCACATATGAGGTATCGGTGTACTCAGGAGAAATTGCCCAACAAATGTTAGGATCCATTTTATCCTGTTGCCCATGTGAAAATGAAAAAAATTGAGGCTAAAATAAAATTTTTGTGAAAAAAAAGTACTTTTTCATTTTTATGGATCAATTTGTGAAGCACCTGGGGTTTCAAAGTGCTCAATATGCATCTAGATAAGTTCCTTGGGTGGTCTAGTTTCCAAAATGGGGTCATATGTGGGGGAGCTCCAATGTTTAGGCACACGGCGGCTCTCCAAACGTGACATGGTGTCCGCTAACGATGGAGATAATGTTTCATTCAAAAAGTCAAATGGCGCTCCTTCCCTTCCGAGCCTTAGCATGTGCCCAAACAGTGGTTTACCCCCACATATGAGGTATTGGTGTACTCAGGTGAAATTGCCCAACAAATTTTAGGGTCCATTTTATCCTGTTGCCCATGTGAAAATGAAAAAATTGAGGCTAAACTAATTTTTTTGTGAAAAAAAGTACTTTTTCATTTTTACGGATCAATTTGTGAAGCACCTGGGGGTTCAAAGTGCTCAATATGCATCTAGATAAGTTCCTTGGGTGGTCTAGTTTCCAAAATGGGGTCATATGTGGGGGAGCTCCAATGTTTAGGCACACGGCGGCTCTCCAAACGTGACATGGTGTCCGCTAAAGATTGGAGCTATTTTTTCATTCAAAAAGTCAAATGACGCTCCTTCCCTTCCAAGCCTTGGTGTGTGCCCAAACAGTGGTTTACGCCTACATGTGAGGTATTGGTGTACTCAGGAGATATTGCCCAACATATTTTAGCATCCATTTTACCCTGATGCCCATGTGAAAATGAAAAAAATTGAGGCTAAAATAAAATTTTTGTGAAAAAAAAGTACTTTTTCATTTTTATGGATCAATTTGTGAAGCACCTGGGGGTTCAAAGTGCTCAATATGCATCTAGATAAGTTCCTTGGGTGGTCTACTTTCCAAAATGGGGTCATATGTCAGGGAGCTCCAATGTTTAGGCACACGGCGGCTCTCCAAACGTGACATGGTGTCCTCTAAAGATTGGAGCTATTTTTTCATTCAAAAAGTCAAATGGCGCTCCTTCCCTTCCGAGCCTTGCCATGCGCCCAAACAGTGGTTTATGCCTACATGTGAGGTATCGGTGTACTCAGGAGATATTGCCCAACAAATTTTAGCATCCATTTTACCCTGATGCCTATGTGAAAATGAAAAAAATTGAGGCTAAAATAAAATTTTTGTGAAAAAAAAGTACTTTTTCATTTTTATGGATCAATTTGTGAAGCACCTGGGGGTTCAAAGTGCTCAATATGCATCTAGATAAGTTCCTTGGGGGGTCTAGTTTCCAAAATGGGGTCATATGTGGGGGAGCTCCAATGTTTAGGCACACGGCGGCTCTCCAAACGTGACATGGTGTCCGCTAAAGATTGGAGCTTTTTTTCATTCAAAAAGTCAAATGGCGCTCCTTCCCTTCCGAGCCTTGCCGTGCGCCTAAACAGTGGTTTACGCCTACATGTGAGGTATCGGTGTACTCAGGAGATATTGCCCAACAAATTTTAGCATCCATTTTACCCTGATGCCCATGTGAAAATGAAAAAAATTGAGGCTAAAATAAAATTTTTGTGAAAAAAAAGTACTTTTTCATTTTTATGGATCAATTTGTGAAGCACCTGGGGGTTCAAAGTGCTCAATATGCATCTAGATAAGTTCCTTGGGTGGTCTAGTTTCCAAAATGGGGTCATATGTGGGGGAGCTCCAATGTTTAGGCACACGGCGGGTCTCCAAACGTGACATGGGGTCCGCTAAAGATTGGAGCTATTTTTTCATTCAAAAAGTCAAATGGCGCTCCTTCCCATCCGAGCCTTGCCGTGCGCCCAAACAGTGGTTTACGCCTACATGTGAGGTATCGGTGTACTCAGGAGATATTGCCCAACAAATTTTAGCATCCATTTTACCCTGATGCCTATGTGAAAATGAAAAAAATTGAGGCTAAAATAAAACTTTTGTGAAAAAAAAGTACTTTTTAATTTTTATGGATCAATTTGTGATGCACCTGGGGGTTCAAAGTGCTCAATATGCATCTAGATAAGTTCCTTGGGTGGTCTAGTTTCTAAAATGGGGTCATATGTGGGGGAGCTCCAATGTTTAGGCACACGGCGGCTCTCCAAACATGACATGGTGTCCGCTAAAGATTGGAGCTATTTTTTCATTCAAAAAGTCAAATGGCGCTCCTTCCCTTCCGAGCCTTGCCGTGCCCCCAAACAGTGGTTTACGCCTACATGTAAGGTATCGGTGTACTCAGGAGATATTGCCCAACATATTTTAGCATCCATTTTACCCTGATGCCCATGTGAAAATGAAAAAAATTGAGGCTAAAATAAAATTTTTGTGAAAAAAAAGTACTTTTTCATTTTTATGGATCAATTTGTGAAGCACCTGGGGGTTCAAAGTGCTCAGTATGCATCTAGCTAAGTTCCTTGGGTGGTCTAGTTTCCAAAATGGGGTCATATGTGGGGGAGCTCCAATGTTTAGGCACACGGCGGCTCTCCAAACGTGACATGGTGTCCGCTAACGATGGAGATAATTTTTCATTCAAAAAGTCAAATGGCGCTCCTTCCCTTCCGAGCCTTAGCATGTGCCCAAACAGTGGTTTACCCCCACATATGAGGTATCGGTGTACTCAGGAGAAATTGCCCAACAAATTTTAGGATCCATTTTATCCTGTTGCCCATGTGAAAATGAAAAAAATTGAGGCTAAAATAAATTTTTTGTGAAAAAAAAGTACTTTTTCATTTTTATGGATCAATTTGTGAAGCACCTGGGGGTTTAAAGTGCTCAATATGCATCTAGATAAGTTCCTTGGGTGGTCTAGTTTCCAAAATGGGGTCATATGTGGGGGAGCTCCAATGTTTAGGCACACGGCGGCTCTCCAAACGTGACATGGTGTCCGCTAACGATGGAGATAATTTTTCATTCAAAAAGTCAAATGGCGCTCCTTCCCTTCCGAGCCTTAGCATGTGCCCAAACAGAGGTTTACCCCCACATATGAGGTATCGGTGTACTCAGGAGAAATTGCCCAACAAATTTTAGGATCCATTTTATCCTGTTGCCCATGTGAAAATGAAAAAATTGAGGCTAAAATAAAATTTTTGTGAAAAAAAAGTACTTTTTCATTTTTATGGATCAATTTGTGAAGCACCTGGGGGTTCAAAGTGCTCAATATGCATCTAGATAAGTTCCTTGGGTGGTCTAGTTTCCAAAATGGGGTCATATGTGGGGGAGCTCCAATGTTTAGGCACACGGCGGCTCTCCAAACGTGACATGGTGTCCGCTAACGATGGAGATAATTTTTCATTCAAAAAGTCAAATGGCGCTCCTTCCCTTCCGAGCCTTAGCATGTGCCCAAACAGTGGTTTACCCCCACATATGAGGTATCGGTGTACTCAGGAGAAATTGCCCAACAAATTTTAGGATCCATTTTATCCTGTTGCCCATGTGAAAATGAAAAAATTGAGGCTAAAATAATTTTTTTGTGAAAAAAAAGTACTTTTTCATTTTTACGGATCAATTTGTGAAGCACCTGGGGGTTCAAAGTGCTCACTATGCATCTAGATAAGTTCCTTGGGGCGTCTAGTTTCCAAAATGGGGTCACTTGTGGGGGAGCTCCAATTTTTAGGCACACTGGGGCTCTCCAAATGTGACATGGTGTCCGCTAAAGAGTGCAGCCAATTTTTCATTCAAAAAGTCAAATGGCGCTCCTTCCCTTCCAAGCCCTGCCGTGCGCCCAAACAGTGGTTTACGCCCACATATGAGGTATCAGCGTACTCAGGACAAATTGGCCAACAACTTTCGTGGTTCAGTTTCTCCTTTTACCATTGGGAAAATAAAAAAATTGTTGCTGAAATATCATTTTTGTGACTAAAAAGTTAAATGTTCATTTTTTCCTTCCATGTTGCTTCTGCTGCTGTGAAGCACCTGAAGGGTTAATAAACTTCTTGAATGTGGTTTTCTGCACCTTGAGGGGTGCAGTTTTTAGAATGGTGTCACTTTTGGGTATTTTCAGCCATATAGACCCCTGAAACTGAGGTGGTCCCTAAAAAAAATGGTTTTGTAAATTTCGTTGTAAAAATGAGAAATCGCTGGTCAAATTTTAACCCTTATAACTTCCTAGCAAAAAAAAATTTTGTTTCCAAAATTGTGCTGATGTAAAGTAGACATGTGGGAAATGTTATTTATTAACTATTTTGTGTCACATATCTCTCTGGTTTAACAGAATAAAAATTCAAAATTTGAAAATTGTGAAATTTTCAAAATTTTCACCAAATTTCCAATTTTTTCACACATAAACGCAAAAATTATCGACCTAAATTTACCACTAACATGAAGCCCAATATGTCACGAGAAAACAATCTCAGAATCGCTAGGATCCATTGAAGTGTTCCCGAGTTATTACCTCATAAAGGGACACTGGTCAGAATTGCAAAAAATGGCAAGGTCTTTAAGGTCAAAATAGGCTGGGTCATGAAGGGGTTAATAGCCAGCGAAGACTAAACAGACAGCTGCAGGCTGATCTTAATAAGCTGGGAAGGAATTATGGATATTGGCCCCCTCCCAAACTAATAACACCAGCCCTCAGCCACCTCAGAAATGGCGCATCCATTTTAGTCAATTCCTTGACCAATGAATCCAACAATTGGAAAATCGGAATCTGAACTTTTTGGAAAATTCATAATGAATTTGATTTGATACCAATCATAGTCCCTCATTTCTATTAGCCGGTGGCTGGGGGCAGGAGAGCTTTGGGCGCTAGTGGAACCCCACCTGCTCTGGTAGATAGAGGTAAATAACACCTGTCCTGTGTTAAAATTTAAATGCGGTGAAGTGGTCATAAAGAAAAACACAATTTTACATCAATTTTTTTAGGTTTTGTGTTAATGACATTCATTGAGTAGCAAAAATGACCTGACAGCATGATCCTCCAGGTCAATGCAATTATGGCGATCAGGGCCGGCTCCAGGTTTTCGAGGGCCCCGGGCGAAAGAGTCTCAGTGGGCCCCCCCCTTTAACACATACCCTGATTTATGATGCACAGATACGGCAGAGAAATGTATAGTACAATGCCAGATTTCACTTCTTACATGAGTGACAGCTATTGTAGATTCTGCAGTGTATATATACAGGAGGAAAGGTGCTGTGCAGTGTATATATACAGGAGAGGTGCTGTGCAGTGTATATATACAGGAGGAAAGGTGCTGTGCAGTGTATATATACAGGAGAGGTGCTGTGCAGTGTATATATACAGGAGGAAAGGTGCTGTGCAGTGTATATATACAGGAGAGGTGCTTTTCTGTTTTGAGTTTTTCTATGAAACAAAGACTTTTCTACATAAACAACGTTGTTTGGTTTTGCGGCCCCAACAGATCTGTGCTACAAAGTAACAGGCGGCTCGGGCATTAATGAGGGACCTGATGCTGAATCCTTTCCACAAACCCTAATGACCCAATTAGTGCCCTGTCATTAGAAGCTCATTAAACGCCTCCCTGTCCCGAGCAGTCATGTACAGTATGGGGGGATCCTGCAGCCCACCCCCTGACTGCTCCATACCATACACTGCCCTCTGTCGCTCTCACTATTATCCTGTGCATTTCTCCTTCATCGTTACCCCATGTTACACTTGTCACCCCCCACTACAGAGTAGCAGGGCAGCCAATGTCACCCCCTCCCGGACCCTAATGGCAGCAGGAAATGTCTGCTTCTCTATTGGGTTGGAACCTGATTTAATCAAGGAATAATGTGGATTTGTTGCCTGTGGCTGCAGGGGAAGGGTTAAGTGATGCCATGTCCGTGGTGGGAGCAGTGGCAGCTGCTGGGACCTGGACAGAGACAACCAATGTTGCTGTGACTGCACAGTGTAACCTGGAGGAGAGAAGCTGAGACTCCGGAGCAGAAATCCCCCACATGCCAGCACTGGGCAGAGTCCCTCCAGTCACCAGCCTGGGGCCACGGGGCCCCAACCTACAGCCCACAACTCAGGTTTATCCATGGCAGCAGCTCCCCTCCCTCCTGGCATCTGGTTAACCCCATTTATGCGGGTCGGATTGTTATCTTTAAGGTTCAGCAATAACCTTCATACAGATGGGAAGGGGTTAAGCTTCTTCCTACCCCACTGGTGCAGGTTTGGTGCAGCATGCATGTATTCTGGGAGAGCTGGGTGGCTACAGGCTGCACCCCACCAGCTGCTCCTCCAGACATCACCCACATTTTTAGGCAGCGGAGACAGACAGCAGCAGACTGAGCCACAACTGCAAGATACCTTTGCACTCAGGCACTGGTAGGACTGAGCTCCGGAATCTGCCTGATAAACTTCAGCACTGTCCGCAGCCAGCCAGGGGGGAGAGCAGAGAATGTGCTCTCTCCGCCCACAATGTCACACTGGCTGCCTTCTGTTAACCCCTATGTGTGCCTGCCTGGCTGCACTGACTGAGTGAGAAGATGCTTGTGTCAGAGCTGGCACATAGGGGTTAAGAGAACGCAGCCAGCAGTGACTTTGTGGGGGGAGAGAGCATGTTATCTCCTGCTCTGCTCTCCCAGCTGTATCTATGACAGCTAAGTGGGCCCCCCCTCTCCCCAGGGCCCCGGCATTTGCCCGCTGTGCCGGGTGCTGACGCCGGCCCTGATGGCGATACCAAATATGCTTTTATTTGTAACTATTTTAGGAGCTTAAAAAAATTCTGAACCCTGTAGAAAAAAACTTTTGGTTTGTTTCACCATTTTCCGAGACTCAGAACTTTTTACATTTTCTATTGATGAAGATGTATGATGGCTTGTTTTCTCTGTGCCAAGCTGCAGATTTTATTAGTACCATTTTGGAGTCTACACGATATCTTGATCGCTTTTCATTGCATTTTTTGTGTGGAGATGCGGTGACTAAAAAAAAGCCAATTTGAGGTTATGGATTTTTATGATGGCGCAGTAAGAACCAATGAGATACTCTATTCTGGTGGGGCACTGTGGTAGGTACCTGGCCCTTGATTGACCTCTCTAGTCCAATCTTCACATCCACGTATAGTGGCACACGAGACCAAAATGGACAAACCACTTGGAGACCTCTAGTTCGGCTTTGTCTATGCTCTACATATGAGGTTGGTCCATCTATAGAGTACAGATGTTCTCAGTGACAAACACTATAATCATCTTATTTTTAATATTCCAAACAGTTCTCAAGTACACGACTGGGAGAGATGTGGGTGTTCACACAGTAACTAACATAAAATAAATCACTGTAACTGAATATAGAAAAATCACGTCAACCTGTCATTTTAATAATTGGAGCAAGTTAGTGAAAAATAATCTTCCACGTCAACTCCACAGATCTTGGGCTTATAAATCTCTGGTTCCTGCCCTGCACTTATTACCGACATGAAAGAGACCAGTCATCCCATTAATGTGCATGTCGCTTATGGAGCACTTCTTCTATAAATCATCAACCAATATCCAAAAGAAAAATAGCAGAAGAATTTTTGTTTTTATTCTGACGCTTGATATCAAGAGCTGGATTTCTAATATATTTTATATCTGGTGCAAATATGTCATTACTTATAATATTATATCTTCTGTTCTTTGTTCCGAAAACATCGGGAATTGCAGAAAATAAAGTGTTAGGACACGGGTTATACCATCCCGGAGACATGATTATCGGTGCCATTATATCAGTTAATGGGTTGACGCGTGATGCTCAAAAGCGGACATTCAGAATAAAGCCAAAAGTTGGAAAATCCGTATAGTAAGTAGCGACAATCGATCCATCATGTCTTATTCTATAAGTCTTCTGTAATAAACGAGATAGAATTTCAGTGGGTTGTAATGACTTCATTATCAAATTTTTGTCATATTAACCCCTTAAAGATGTAGCCAATTTTTCGTTTCGGCGTTGTCGCTTATTCCTCCTCCACATAGTTGTATGAAAAATTGTTTTATTTGCAGGATGAGTTGTAGTTCTGAATGTCCCCATTCAATTCGCCGTACGATGTACTAGAAAATGTGAAAAAATTCTAAGTAAGGTGAAATTTTGATCAAATAAATATAATTTCGCAACTATTTTTTTTAGGTTTTATTTTTATGGAATTCATTGAGAAGCAAATATGACCTGACAGCAGGGCCGGACTGAGCATCGGACACTTCGGGCAAATGCCAGAAGGGCCGGTGCTTGTAGTGGGCTGCTCGATCGGCACATGCTGGCTGAGTGGCAAGTACCAGCCTCAGAGAACAGTGGCAGAGAACAGCAGCACGCATGCTGAAAGGTAATACCTGCCTGTGAAACTGCTTCCTTAGCTCTCACTGGAAGCACACAGTCAGGGCAGTGACATTATCTCCTGCTCTGATCTGCTTTCATTTCCAGCAGAGAAGGAGAGACTGGGGGAGGTGCCAGGACAGAGCTGCTGTCTGTGAGCATTAGGACCTGAAGAGCTGCACATGGACATCGGCCTTCTCTGCACCACAGAAGTGTTTGTGTGTGTGTGTAATACTTGTGTGTGCGGTATCTGTAGTGTGTGTGTAATGTGTGTGCGGTATCTGTAGTGTAATACTTGTGTGTGCGGTATCTGTAGTGAGTGTGTAATGTGTGTGCGTATCTGTAGTGTGTATGTAATGTGTGCACGATATCTGTAGTGTGTGTGTGTAATGTGTGTGCAGTATCTAGTGTGTGTAATGTGTGTGCGGTATCTGTAGTGTAATGCTTGTGTGTGCGGTATCTGTAGTGTGTGTGTTGAATGTGTGTGCGGTATCTGTAGTGTGTGTAATGTGTGTGAGTTATCTGTAGTGTGAGTGTGTAATGTGTGTGCGGTATCTGTAGTGTGTGTAATGTGTGTGAGTTATCTGTAGTGTGTGTGTTTAATGTGTGTGCGGTATCTGTAGTGCGTGTAATGTGTGTGAGTTTCTGTAGTGTGAGTGTGTAATGTGTGTGCGGTTTCTGTAGTGTGTGAGTGTGTAATGTGTGTGCAGTATCTGTAGTCTGTGTGTGTAATGTTTGTGCGATATCTGTAGTGTAATACTTGTGTGTGCGGTATCTGTAGTGTTTTTGTGAGTGTGTAATGTGTGTGCGGTTTCTGTAATGTGTGTGCGGTATCTGTAGTATAATACTTGTGTGTGCGGTATCTGTAGTGTGTGTGTGTGTGTGTGTAATGTGTGTGTGGTTTCTGCAGTGTGTGTGTGTAATGTGTGTGCGGTATCTGTAGTGTAATACTTGTGTGTGCGGTATCTGTAGTGTGTGTGTGTGTAATGTGTGTGCGGTATCTGTAGTGTAATACTTGTGTGTGCGGTATCTGTAGTGTGTGTGTGTATGTGTGTAATGTGTGTGCGGTATCTGTAGTGTAATACTTGTGTGTGCGGTATCTGTAGTGTGTGTGTTTAATGTGTGTGCAGTATCTGTAGTGTCTGTAATGTGTGTGAGTTATCTGTAGTGTGAGTGTGTAATGTGTGTGCGGTATCTGTAGTGTGGTGTAATGTGTGTGCGGTATGTATCTGTAGTGTAATACTTGTGTGTGCAGTATCTGTAGTGTGTGTAATGTGTGTGCGGTATCTGTAGTGTAATACTTGTGTGTGCGGTATCTGTAGTGTGTGTGTGTGTTATGTGTGTGCGGTATCTGTAGTGTAATACTTGTGTGTGCGGTATCTGTAGTGTGTGTGTAATGTGTGTGCAGTTTCTGTAGTGTGTGTGTAATGTGTGTGCGATATCTGTAGTGTGTGTAATGTGTGTGCGGTATCTAGTGTGTGTAATGTGTGTGCTGTATCTGTAGTGTGTGTAATGTGTGTGAGTTATCTGTAGTGTGAGTGTGTAATGTGTGTGCGGTATCTGTAGTGTGTGTAATGTGTGTGACGTATCTGTAGTGTGTGTAATGTGTGTGCGGTATCTGTAGTGCAATACTTGTGTGTGCGGTATCTGTAGTGTGTGTGTAATGTGTGTGCGATATCTGTAGCGTGTGTGTAATGTGTGTGCGGTATCTAGTGTGTGTAATGTGTGTGCTGTATCTGTAGTGTGTGTAATGTCTGAGTTATCTGTAATGTGAGTGTGTAATGTGTGTGCGGTATCTGTAGTTTGTGTAATGTTTGTGCGGTATCTGTAGTGTAATACTTGTATGTGCGGTATCTGTAGTGTGGGTGTAATGTGTGTGGTATCTGTAGTGTTTGTGTGTGTGTGTAATAATGAGTAATGTGTACGTAATGAGCCTGTGTTGTCCAGCATGTGTGCTGTTTACATGTATGTGTGTGTCTGTGTGACTATTTGATGTATATGTAATGAGCTTGTGTTGTCCAGCATGTGTGCGGTGTACATCATATATGAAGTGTATGTAATTCATTGTATGTGGGCTGGTGAATTTTTTTTGTGCCAGGGCTGCTTTTTGGTCCCAGTCCGGCCCTGCCTGACAGCATCATTCTCCGCGACTCCACGATGACAGCGATACCAAATATGCTTTTATTTTTATCTATTTTAGGAGCTTAAAGGGAAGATGCCGTGATTTTAGTTTTTGTATTAATAATTATTGATTATATAATCAATTATTTTTAATACAAAATTAAATTAACTACTGTACTTTCAGAGTTTTTTATTTATTCCCTTTTATTTTTGCCACTGGAGGCTGCCATTTTTGTTAGTGTGGGCGTAAGCGTCTGGTCACGACACTTGCACACCTCACTTACTGCAGCCATGGCAAAAGAGACTGCGGCCGGACTCCGACCGCATCTCGTAGGCTACTTTCAAACTTGCGTTTTTCAACTTCCTTCACAATCCGTTGATTTTTGAGAATGCAGGATCCTGCATTTTCCCATAGACTTTTTATTAGCGACGGATTGTGACGGATGGCCATCCGTTTCATCCGTCGTGCACTCTCTCTCTCTCTCTCTCCAGGTTTTTTGTTGCAGGCACAATCCGGCAAGTTTTTAAAAAAACGGATCATGGTCTGGGGTTATATTCAGTATGGGGTGTGCAAAACATTTGCAAGGTGGAAGGCAATATCAATAGCCTAAAATATCAAGAAGTGTTAGCTACTGTTGTGAATTCTCCCTCCGGTGGTTGTAAGTGGCACTTTTGTGAGTTCTGCTCTTGGGCTCCCTCTTGTGGTTTCTAGTGGTATGGCTGCTCCTTGGAGTTAGCTGTCATCAGCTGCCTCCACTTATCTTCTCTTCTGCTCGGCTATTTAGGTCTGGCTCTTTCTTCAGCCAGTGCCACTTGTAAATTGTTCCTGGTTGGATTCACATCTCTTTGGAGTTCCTGTTATCCTGACCAGTTCTGCTAAGCTAAGTTTTTGCTTGGTCTTTTCTGTCCATTGATTGTGGACTTATCCATTCTGTGCTTTCTATGTTTGTCCAGCTTATCAGTGTGAATTAATTTTGTCTTGCTGGAAGCTCTGGGAGGCAGAATTGCCCTCCACACCTTTAAGGTACTGTGACACTAAACGATATCGCTAGCGATCCGTACCGTTGCAGCGTCCTGGCTAGCGATATAGTTTCACACACAGCAGCGATCAGAATCCTGCTGTGATGTCGTTGGTCGCTGCAGAAAGTCCAGCACTTGATTTCGTCGCTCGACTTCATGCTGACATCGCTGAATCGGCGTGTGTGACGCCGATTCAGCGATGTCTTCGCTGGTAACCAGGTAAGCGCAGGGCCGCGCTTAGTAACCCGATGTTTACCCTGGTTACCAGCGTAAAAGTAAAAAAAAAAAACACTACATACTTACCTTCCGCTGTCTGTCCCTCGGCGCTCTGCTTCTCTGCCCTGTGTAAGCACAGCGGCCGGAAAGCAGAGCGGTGACGTCACCGCTGTATATGTATGTAGTGTTTGTTTTTTCTTAACTTTTACGCTGGTAACCAGGCCCTGCGCTTAGTAACCCGATGTTTACCCTGGTTACCGGCATAGTTGGTCGCTGGAGAGCTGTCTGTGTGACAGCTCTCCAGCGACCAAACAGCGACGCTGCAGCGATCTGGATCGTTGTCGGTATCGCTGCAGCGTCGCTTAGTGTGACGGTACCTTTAGTCAGGTGTGGAGATTTTTTGTAAACTCTGCGTGGATTTTTGTAGTGTTTTATACTGACCGCACAGTATTCCATCCTGTCCTATCTATTTAGCTAGACTGGCCTCCTGTGCTCATCCTGGTTTCATTCTGTGTATGTCTTTTCCCCAGGGCCGGCTCCAGGTTTTCGAGGGCCCCGGGCGAAAGAGTCTCAGTGGGCTCCCCCCTTTAACACATACCCTGATTTATGATGCACAGAT
Source organism: Ranitomeya imitator (assembly GCF_032444005.1). NCBI lineage: Eukaryota > Metazoa > Chordata > Amphibia > Anura > Dendrobatidae > Ranitomeya > Ranitomeya imitator. The sequence continues at coordinate 59,633,901 of NC_091283.1, read as the reverse complement.
ACGGCAGAGAAATGTATAGTACAATGCCAGATTTCACTTCTTACATGAGTGACAGCTATTGTAGATTCTGCAGTGTATATATACAGGAGGAAAGGTGCTGTGCAGTGTATATATACAGGAGAGGTGCTGTGCAGTGTATATATACAGGAGGAAAGGTGCTGTGCAGTGTATATATACAGGAGAGGTGCTGTGCAGTGTATATATACAGGAGGAAAGGTGCTGTGCAGTGTATATATACAGGAGAGGTGCTTTTCTGTTTTGAGTTTTTCTATGAAACAAAGACTTTTCTACATAAACAACGTTGTTTGGTTTTGCGGCCCCAACAGATCTGTGCTACAAAGTAACAGGCGGCTCGGGCATTAATGAGGGACCTGATGCTGAATCCTTTCCACAAACCCTAATGACCCAATTAGTGCCCTGTCATTAGAAGCTCATTAAACGCCTCCCTGTCCCGAGCAGTCATGTACAGTATGGGGGGATCCTGCAGCCCACCCCCTGACTGCTCCATACCATACACTGCCCTCTGTCGCTCTCACTATTATCCTGTGCATTTCTCCTTCATCATTACCCCATGTTACACTTGTCACCCCCCACTACAGAGTAGCAGGGCAGCCAATGTCACCCCCTCCCGGACCCTAATGGCAGCAGGAAATGTCTGCTCCTCTATTGGGTTGGAACCTGATTTAATCAAGGAATAATGTGGATTTGTTGCCTGTGGCTGCAGGGGAAGGGTTAAGTGATGCCATGTCCGTGGTGGGAGCAGTGGCAGCTGCTGGGACCTGGACAGAGACAACCAATGTTGCTGTGACTGCACAGTGTGACCTGGAGGAGAGAAGCTGAGACTCCGGAGCAGAAATCACCTACATGCCAGCACTGGGCAGAGTCCCTCCAGTCACCAGCCTGGGGCCACGGGGCCCCAACCTACAGCCCACAGCTCAGATTTATCCATGGCAGCAGCTCCCCTCCCTCCTGGCATCTGGTTAACCCCATTTATGTGGGTCGGATTGTTATCTTTAAGGTTCAGCAATAACCTTCATACAGATGGGAAGGGGTTAAGCTTCTTCCTACCCCACTGGTGCAGGTTTGGTGCAGCATGCATGTATTCTGGGAGAGCTGGGTGGCTACAGGCTGCACCCCACCAGCTGCTCCTCCAGACATCACCCACATTTTTAGGCAGCGGAGACAGACAGCAGCAGACTGAGCCACAACTGCAAGATACCTTTGCACTCAGGCACTGGTAGGACTGAGCTCCGGAATCTGCCTGATAAACTTCAGCACTGTCCGCAGCCAGCCAGGGGGGAGAGCAGAGAATGTGCTCTCTCCGCCCACAATGTCACACTGGCTGCCTTCTGTTAACCCCTTAATGTGTGCCTGCCTGGCTGCACTGACTGAGTGAGAAGATGCTTGTGTCAGAGCTGGCACATAGGGGTTAAGAGAACGCAGCCAGCAGTGACTTTGTGGGGGGAGAGAGCATGTTATCTCCTGCTCTGCTCTCCCAGCTGTATCTATGACAGCTAAGTGGGCCCCCCCTCTCCCCAGGGCCCCGGCATTTGCCCGCTGTGCTTTAGAGCCCAGAATTCCTACTCCTGATTTGTTTTTTGGGGACAGATCCAAGTTTTTGAACTTTAAAAATAACTGCAAATTGTTTTTTGCTTTGAACCCCGTTCTTCTGGTGATCCCATTCAGCAGGTGAAAATCATCATATCCTTGCTGCGTGGTGACCCTCAAGACTGGGCTTTTTCTCTTGAAACAGGGGATCCGGCATTATTGAATGTAGATGCATTTTTTCAAGCGCTCGGATTATTGTATGACGAACCTAATTCTGTGGATCATGCAGAAAAAACCCTGTTGGCCTTGTGTCAAGGTCAGGAAGCGGCAGAGTTATACTGCCAGAAATTTAGAAAATGGTGTGTGCTCACTAAATGGAATGAAGAGGCTCTGGCTGCTATTTTCAGAAAAGGTCTTTCTGAAACCCTTAAAGATGTTATGGTGGGCTTTCCTACGCCTGCCTGTTTGAGCGAATCTATGTCTCTAGCCATTCAGATTGATCGGCGTCTGCGCGAGCGCAAAGCTGTGCACCATATGGCAGTATCCTCTGAGCATAGTCCTGAACCTATGCAATGTGATAGGATTTTGACTAGAATAGAACGGCAGGAATTCAGACGTCAGAATAGGCTGTGTTTTTACTGTGGTGATTCGGCTCATGTTATCTCTGATTGCCCTAAGCGTACTAAGAGAGTCGCTAGGTCTGTTACCATTAGTACTATACAGCCTAAATTTCTCTTATCTGTGACCCTGATTTGCTCATTGTCGTCCTTTTCTGTCATGGCATTTGTGGATTCAGGCGCTGCCCTGAACTTAATGGACTTAGAATTCGCCAGGCGCTGTGGTTTTTCCTTGCAGCCTTTGCAGAGCCCTATTCCTTTGAGGGGCATTGATGCTACACCCTTGGCCAAGGATAAACCTCAGTACTGGACACAGATGACTATGTACATGGCTCCTGCACATCAGGAAGATTGACGTTTTCTAGTGTTGCATAACCTGCATGATGTTGTTGTACTGGGATTTCCATGGTTACAGGAACATAATCCGGTGCTAGATTGGAAAACTATGTCGGTTCCTTTGATGTCAATTTCCTCTTCCCCCTCTTCTGAGGTCCCTGAGTTTTTGTCGGATTTCCAGGATGTATTTGATGAGCCCAAGTCCAGTTCCCTTCCTCCACATAGGGACTGTGATTGTGCTATTAACTTGATTCCTGGTTGTAAGTTCCCTAAGGGCCGACTTTTCAATCTGTCTGTGCCAGAGCATGCCGCCATGCGGAGCTATGTTAAGGAATCTTTGGAGAAAGGGCATATTCGGCCCTCTTCGTCACCATTGGGAGCGGGTTTCTTTTTTGTTGCTAAGAAGGATGGCTCCTTGAGACCCTGTATTGATTATCGTCTTCTTAATAAGATCACGGTCAAATTCCAATACCCCTTGCCTTTGCTTACTGATTTGTTTGCTCAGATTAAGGGGGCTAGTTGGTTTACTAAGATTGACCTCCGAGGGGCATATAATCTTGTTCGTATTAAACAGAGTGACGAATGGAAAACTGCATTAAATACGCCCGAAGGCCATTTTGAATACCTTGTGATGCCATTTGAGCTCTCTAATGCTCCATCTGTGTTCCAGTCTTTCAAGCATGATATTTTCTGCAATTATCATGATAAATTCATGATCATATATTTGGATGATATTTTGATTTTTTCCGATGATTGTGAGTCTCATGTGAAGCAGGTCAGGATGGTGTTCCAGATCCTTCGTGATAATGCTTTATTTGTGAAGGGGTCTAAGTGCCTATTCGGAGTTCAGAAGGTCTCTTTTTTGGGTTTTATTTTTTCTCCCTTGTCTATAGATCCTGTTAAGGTCCAAGCTATTCATGACTGGATCCAACCCACATCTGTGAAGGGTCTTCAAAAATTTTTGGGCTGGGGGGCGTGGCCAGCAGCTGAGGGAGCAGGACGTGTCTCCACCGGGCTCCTCTGCTGACGGAGATAATCTAACCTAATCTACAGCTTTATCTGTCCATCCTCTGGGCTGGAGGACGTTTTTCACCCCACTGCTGACCCAAAGGTCTTTTTACATCGTATTTGACCTGTAAACAGTAGATTATTCCAACTTACACTACTGAGGCCTACATGTGAATCTGAGGCCTGCTGGGTGATCTGACCCCCCTGCCGGCTATGAGCTGAATCCGGTGGAAGGACTACATTTGACTGCCCTGCGCTGGGAACCCCTCATCTGCAACTACTTCGGGGGGTGGATCGTCCATCAAAAACGCTCCGTGGAGTCTGGAGGAGGTAGGGGGACCTGGGGGAGGTGCGCACCCTGCGACTCCATCGGCGGCGCTTACTGCCGGTTCCTCCGACCTCTGAGCCCGCTGCGACCTGGCCGAATATAACATCGGGGCCACGTGCTCCCCCTGCCCCTCCGGGATAGAAGCTTCGCGGGCGCGCTCTTTGCCCCGGTTTGCCTCCCCTTCGGACTACCGCTCCTCAACCTGGATCCCTCCGCGGTCTGGCGATCGCTTCTAGGTACATCGCTACTGTGTCCCGACCGCAGCGCTCTGCCAGGGTACCTGTGGGACTGATCCTGCACATCTACCTGTTCCTGTGCTGGGTGGGCTCATCGTCCTGGGTGGCGCTCTGAGTACCCCACTGACCCAGCGGATGTCTTAACCCTGCTGTTCTGTTGGTCAAAAATGACCGACTTTGAGCTTCAATATTCTTTAAAATATTCAAGATGCGGCTCTGAAATCCGTGGCCGACCGACCCATCCTCATTTAAGTCAATCAACCACAAGTTTCAGAACCGCATCTTGAACACCCCAAAAAATACCAAAGTTCAAAATAGGTCTCCCCAGACCGAACAGAACAGCAGGGTTAAGTGGGACAGAGAGCCCGGAGAGCGGTGTGACAGATTTGGGGATCTTCACCTACGCCATCTTAGATCCACCGTTGTGCGCTGGGAAAGGCCCCTATCAGACAAGCAGGGACCGCTTCAGCTCTGGAGTATTCTATCAGCCCCTCTCTCCTGCTGCTACCTGGGGGTGCGGGTTGGTGACCACTGATACACGCATAATATTTAGGTCACTTCAGATCTGCCTCAGTATAGGCGACCTTGCATTGCTTCCCCCCCTCCTCTCCTCACTTCTGTGAACAGTGGGGCTCAGGACGGCCGCACAGCAACTAAGAGCAAATCCACAGCTGGGGGTCCTGCGATTTACAGTCCCTTGTCTGAGACCCCTACATTCAGATCATCTCCGAGCATATTATTTTATTTTATTTAGTTTTTTCTTCTTATTTCTACCTTTTATTCATTTTTTACTAAGAGCCGAGAGTGACACCTAGTGCTCAATCTGTTATACTTCACCTCACATATTAATAGTGAGGAAAGCCTCCTCTGAGAGTGGGTTCTTTGACAACTTGCAATAACAGAGATTCTGTGGTACTGCTACACCACCTGCTGGTGACATAAAAAACTTCAGTATTCCTCTCTTCTTAATTGAACAACATAGACAGATTGGCGACAACTTTCTTCTTTACTAAACCTATGACAATGTTCAGCTCGCTCCAACCACAATCACAGATATGCTGATCTAAAAATAATACTGGCGCACAAGTGGTGATCTCCTAAGCAAGCGCTATATTTTCCTAGAATGGTTAAAATTAATAAAGAGCGCTGCAAATCTTCTCTACCTGTTACAAAACAAGACAAGCAAAGTGACATGGAGAAATTCCTAAAACATAAGCCTTCGCCGGCCCGGTCTGCTCACAAATCTTCTCGTTCCATTACCAAATCTGATGACCCTGTCGACGATCTAGATTCTAGCGACGAAGCTTCAGGTAGCGATACCACTCAGATAGACTCTGGAGGAATTTCAAAATCGTTCCTCAAAAAGGCACTAATCCAAGCAATGAAACCACTAATCGCAGAGGTCTCTGGCCTACAAGAAGATATACAACAAATCGGCAATAGGGTTGAATCCCTAGAAACCACCCAGTCTTCTATTATAAGTCACTCTAACAAAATAAAAGATCACCTGGACTTTCACAAATCCCAACTAAACATGGCATCCTTAGCTATAGAGGATCAAGAAAACAGGAGTCGCCGTAAAAACATTAGAATTAAAGGGATCCCCGAAAGCGTCTCCAACGAAATACTTGAAAAATCAACCAGAGAAATATTTGCTTCCCTACTGCCTCAGGAACGATGCGACCAAATGGTCATTGAGAGAATTCATCGCTCGCTCAGACCTAGACCTAAACCAACGGATCCCCCAAGGGATGTGATATGTGGTCTTCTGAATTACTTGGATACTTCTGCAATTTTAAATGCTTCTAGAGACAACAAAAACCTATCTTACGAAGGTTCATCAATCCAGCTTTATCAAGACCTAGCACCGTCGACTCTCGCCAAGCATAGAGTCTTAAAACCTCTTCTTGACACACTACGTGCAAATAAGATACTATATAAATGGCTATTTCCCTTCGGCCTTGCTGCATATGATGGAGGAAAGCAAGTTGTAATTCGTCATCCAGATGATCTCGCCAAAGTTTGGACCACGTTTGACACTGACGCAGTAGATGTCCCTTCTTGGCTGCCTTTGGACATGACACTTAATGTCCCTTCAAGTCTTCACCCCTTGCCGGATCATGGCGAATGGTCCCCAGCCAAGAGGTCTGCATCTCCGAGACAGAGCAAGGCTGGAACTAAAAAGAAGCCACCCCCTTGAGTCACTTATGTCACTTATGGGACGATACCTCTTTTTGATTGTCAGATAATCCCGATCTCACCGTTGAGTTCGGTTCGGGTATTGCTTAAAACTTGTTAGGTCACTGGAATTTTCTCTTTAACGATGCTTTTGTTACAGGTTTCATTGGTAATAAATGCTCATACCTTGTTTACCACTTGGGCGCCTACAATGGACTGTCCTGTCTGTTTGGGGGGATGTTTGTGGCCCCAGCCTCTGCCACAGATGGGATTTTTCTTTGTTTTATGTTACACTTTTTTCTCAAAAATGTTCTTATTGCATTTATAATTTTTATGTTTGTTCAGTACATGTATACAGATGATACTCTATTTTCTTTTGCAGTCCATGATCGGTAGCGTCTCAAAATCAGCCACTGTGGTTCCTATAACGTGAAGGGCATGCGCTCACCAAGGAAAAGAGGGCAATTGATGAGATTCTTGAAATCCAAAAATTCTAGTGTCGCTTTTCTCCAGGAAACCCACTTCAAAAAAGATAGTACCCCTGATATGTCAAGGACACAATTCCCTACATGGTACCATAGTACTGGCACCACAGCCTTTAAAAGAAATGTCCCTTTTACCCTGAAAGATACCCTATCGGATGTCGACGGGAGATACATAATGATAAAAGGTCTATTAGCTAACACGAAGGTTACCTTTTGCAATATTTATTCCCCAAACCAAAACCAAATTAGTTGGCTATGCCAGGTATTAAATACCCTTAGACTATTTAAAGAAGGAATTTTAATATTAGGTGGGGACTTCAATGTCACTCTCAACCCAGCAATAGATTCCTCTTCAGGTAAATCATCTATACCACAAAAAGCTCTAAGAAAATTACACATCAATTTACAATCTTTAAATTTAATTGATCCATGGAGAACATTATACCCGACAACTAAAGACTTCACTTTTTTCTCCTCGCCTCATAATAACTATCACAGATTAGACTACCTCTTAATCCAATCTTGTCATCTTCAACTAGTGAAATCCGCAAAAATAGACGTTATATCCCTTTCAGATCATGCCCCGATTTTCCTAGAGATGAACATTAAATCACTCCCTCCTACTCCCTTTACCTGGACACTAAATGAGACCCTTCTTGGTACCAGCTCTTATGTGACTAGATTCTCTACTTCCCTTAACCTCTTTTTTAAGGAGAATTATCTTCCGGGCTCCCCCATGCCTCTGGTTTGGGAGACACACAAAGCGGTCATGAGAGGGGAATTTATAGCCTTGGGCTCGTATCTGAAAAAAGAACGGTCCAAAGAGGTGATGGCTATTCTGCACCAAATCAATTATGTGGAAAAGATGCACAAACGCTCTCAGACAAAAAAAGCTCAGACTGATCTTATTTCACTCAGAAGGTCCCTAAAAGATCTTTTGAACATATACTCCGCTAAGATTTACATGAGAAGTCAACAGAAGTTTTACCTTCATGGAAATAGAGGGAGCAAACTCATGACTTCTCTACTGAGAAAGCGCAGTGGACGTACTTTTATCACACGGTTGAGGGGTGCAGATGGCCTTACTATTTCTGAGACCAAGGACATTGCCAATGAATTTAAGCACTTTTACGAGAACCTTTATAACCTGGAGGTTCCGGAGGACATGGGTGAGCCTGGGATAGCCTTAGATAAAATAGATACATTCCTCTCCTCTTTGAAACTCCCCTCATTATCTTCAGATGACATCTCTTGCCTAACAGCCCCAACTACCCCGGAAGAGGTACTAGAGATTCTATCCAGTATTCCCAATGGAAAGGCTCCGGGTCCTGATGGCCTCCCCATCACTTATTATAAAAAATTAATAAAACCCCTGCTGCCACATATAGTTACATTATTTAATTCCTTTTTGTCGGGACAATTCCCCCCGAAACAAGCTTTAGAAGCTTACATCACAGTTTTACCAAAAGAAGGTAAGGATGCCAACCTGTGCTCTAGCTATAGGCCTATCTCTCTTCTCAATACTGATATGAAACTATGGGCAAAACTTTTGGCGACTAGACTAGGTAATATACTTCCCAGAATAATTCACTCGGACCAGGCGGGCTTTGTGCGTGGGAGGGAGGGCAGGGACAATTCGGCTAAAGCTCTCCAGTCTATAATGTATGCTAGACGGCGAAATATGCCACTTACTCTTCTGTCTACTGACGCCGAGAAGGCATTCGATAGGGTAAGCTGGAGATATATGGAAAGGGTATTGCATAAGTTTGGTTTCCCATCTCAGTTTATTACAGCGGTCTTCTCCCTGTACTCCTTTCCCACGGCCAGGGTCCGGGTGAATGGTGTTTTATCTGATGGGTTCAATATTAACAACGGTACCAGGCAGGGATGTCCTCTATCCCCTTCTCTGTTTGTATTGGTCATTGAAACTCTCATACAGAGAATTAGACAGGAGGATCAGATCCAGGGATTACGGATAGGTAAAATAGAGATAAAAACATTGGCATTCGCGGATGATCTACTCTTCTTGGTCTCTAATCCTTTTAAAGCATTCCCCATTATCCTCAATATACTTAACCATTTTGGCAAACTTTCAAATTTCAAAATTAATAATACCAAATCAGAAGCACTTAATATCACTCTATCAGCCACTCAACTTGCCAATCTACGAAAATTAGTCCCCTTCTCCTGGTCCACATCCTCTATAAAGTATTTGGGTATCTGGATCACTAGGGACCCCACAGACCTATTCGGATCTAATTTCTCCCCTCTAATAAAAAAACTAGAAACACTGATGAAATCATACGATCTTCCCACTTTATCATGGATAGGACGTATCAACGTATTTAAAGCTTACATTATGCCTATCCTATTGTATTCTATGAGCATGGTGCCTATCCGTCTTCCCCTCACATTCTTTAAAAACATAAGGTCCTCAATAATTAAATTTGTATGGAGAAATAAGCCATCTAGGCTACCTTTTAAATTGTTAACATGTCCCACTTCTTGTGGAGGTTTGGGACTACCTGATCCCTATTTATTCTACAAAGCTATACACTTAAGTAGATGGCTGAGAATAGTAGTAGGCCTTGAGAGGGGCACGTGGGACATGTTAGACGCAGCTTTGCTAGACAATGGGGGAATACCATTTCTATGGTCGTACTCGATACCAACGAATACATTGGGCTTGGACGATATAACTCTAGCTACACTTCAAGTTAGGCGGACAGTTTTGAAGGATCTCCCACCAGATTCATTCCCTTCATCCTTAACACCTATCGCAGTAATTCCCTATCTGGTTAATCCTGACTTTAAAGACCCATACAACTTATGGTCAAAGCTTCCTAGGGACTCCCTCACAAGCTTCTATGAAGGCAAAATTCTTAAAAACAATATCTGGCCTAGCAACGCCACGAAGTCCCCTAAAAATTTTTTGCAGGAACTCCACACTAAGAGTATTCTCACGTAATTTAGAGAAAGGTTCCCACAAAAGTCGAATTGGTCGTGGCTGGACCTCATGCTCAAAACGGGCTCAACTAGATATAAAATTATATCTCACTCGTATTACCAACTTGTTGCCCCCTCTCAGTCCTTTAAACCATCCTTTATTTATTCTTGGGAATCCGAACTCAATTTCAGCTTCTCAGAGAACCAGATCTCCAAAATGTTGAAGTTTGCTAGGGGGTTCTCTCGATGCATCTTGTTGCAGGAAAATGCATATAAGATACTAACCAGATGGCATTTGATGCCGGTCAAACTCCAACAATTGGGTTTAGCGGACTCTGATTTGTGCTGGCGATGCCGGATTGCCCAGGGAAATCATGCACATATATTCTGGGAGTGTGTAGGGATTAGAGGTTTCTGGGCGGAAGTAAATTTAACGCTCAAAAAGCTAAAGCTGATTAAATCTGACTTACTGGCTGTTGAGGCCGTCCTCTCGTGCCCAACAAACAATTTCAAACCTAACAAGCATGGCCTATTACCCTTGATGCTTAGTGCTGCAAAACATCTAATAACCATCCATTGGAAAAGTGCAGTCCCACCAACACAAAATGAATGGTTCAACAAAATTGACCACATTTATAGAATGGAGGAACTATCGAGCTGGGAGACGCATGCCCATGATCGTTTTGTTTTGAACTGGCTTCCATGGAGAACATTTCGTTCAGTTGTTCCTTAATATTGCTATATATGCCATCTTAATACCGAGAATATATGCTACCGTACTGTTTGCTTTTGAGTATTATAGCCACATGTACTAGAACTGTTATGTTTACTGTTACCTCCCGTCCCCCCCTCTTCCTACTTGTACTCCTTAAGCCCCTCCCCTCCCTCCCCCCTCTCCTAACCCTTCCTCCCTTCCCACTCCTTTTCCCGTCCCTCTCTTTCCAATCCCCAAAAAGTTGGTGTGCTGGATTTGCTTGCAACCATTGCTATGATTTATTTACTTATCTTGACATTACTTGCATGTAACATTTCCAACCTTTATTCTAAATAAAGAATTTATAAAAAAAAAAAAATTTTGGGCTTTGCTAATTTCTATCGCCATTTCATTGCCAACTTTTCCAGTGTGGTTAAGCCCCTTACTGATTTGACGAAGAAAGGCGCTGATGTGACGAATTGGTCCTCTGAGGCTGTTGAGGCCTTTCAGGAGCTTAAACGCCGATTTACTTCTGCCCCTGTGTTGCGTCAACCGGATGTTTCTCTTCCTTTTCAGGTTGAGGTTGACGCTTCTGAGATTGGGGCAGGGGCCGTTTTGTCTCAGAGGGAGTCTGATGGTTCTTTGATGAAACCGTGTGCTTTTTTTTCCAGAAAGTTTTCGCCTGCGGAACGCAATTATGATGTCGGCAATCGGGAGTTGTTGGCTATGAAGTGGGCGTTTGAGGAGTGGCGACATTGGCTTGAGGGAGCTAAACACCGTGTTGTGGTCCTGACCGATCATAAGAATCTGATTTACCTCGAGTTGGCCAAGCGGCTGAATCCTACACAGGCTCGATGGTCCCTGTTTTTCTCCCGTTTTGATTTTGTGGTCTCGTATCTTCCGGGATCTAAGAATGTTAAGGCTGATGCCCTCTCTAGGAGTTTTTCGCCTGATTCTCCTGGAGTCCTTGAGCCGGCTGGCATTCTTAAGGAGGGGGTGATTCTTTCTGCTATCTCCCCTGATTTGCAGCGGGTGCTTCAGGAATTTCAGGCTGATAGGCCTGACCGCTGTCCAGTGGGGAAGCTGTTTGTTCCTGATAGATGGACAAGTAAGGTAATTTCTGAGGTTCATTGTTCAGTGTTGGCTGGTCATCCTGGGATTTTTGGTACCAGGGATTTGGTTGCTAGGTCCTTTTGGTGGCCTTCCTTGTCGCGCGATGTGCGTGCTTTTGTACAGTCCTGTGGCACTTGCGCCCGGGCCAAGCCTTGCTGTTCCCGCGCTAGTGGGTTGCTTTTGCCTTTGCCGGTCCCTGAGAGGCCCTGGACGCATATTTCCATGGATTTTATTTCGGATCTTCCTGTTTCCCAGAAGATGTCTGTTATCTGGGTTGTTTGTGACCGGTTCTCTAAAATGGTCCATCTGGTACCTTTGCCTAAGTTGCCTTCCTCCTCAGATCTGGTTCCATTATTTTTTCAGCATGTGGTTCGTTTGCATGGCATTCCGGAGAATATTGTGTCTGACAGAGGTTCTCAGTTTGTCTCTAGATTTTGGCGGGCCTTTTGTGCTAGGATGGGCATTGATTTGTCTTTTTCTTCGGCGTTTCATCCTCAGACTAATGGCCAAACTGAGCAAACTAATCAGACCTTGGAGACCTATTTGAGATGCTTTGTGTCTGCTGATCAGGATGATTGTGTGTCTTTCTTGCCGTTGGCCGAATTTGCCCTTAATAATCGGGCTAGTTCGGCTACTTTGGTTTCACCTTTCTTTTGTAATTTTGGTTTTCATCCTCGTTTTTCTTCTGGGCAGGTTGAGCCTTCTGATTGTCCTGGTGTTAATTCTGTGGTGGATAGGCTGCAGCAGATTTGGACTCATGTGGTGGACAATTTGAGGTTGTCTCAGGAAAGGGCTCAACGTTTTGCTAACCGCCGTCGGTGTGTTGGTCCCCGGCTTCGTGTGGGGGATTTGGTTTGGTTGTCTTCTCGTCATGTTCCTATGAAGGTTTCTTCTCCTAAGTTTAAGCCTCGGTTTATTGGTCCTTATAAAATTTCTGAAATTATTAATCCGGTGTCTTTTCGTTTGGCTCTTCCTGCCTCTTTTGCCATTCATAATGTTTTCCATAGATCTTTGTTGCGGAGATATGTGGTGCCCGTTGTTCCCTCGGTTGACCCTCCTGCCCCTGGTGTTGGTTGAGAGAGAGTTGGAATATGAGATTGAGAAGATTTTGGATTCTAGTTTTTCGAGGCGGAGGCTTCAGTATCTGGTCAAGTGGAAGGGTTATGTCCAGGAGGCTAATTCTTGGGTTGTTGCCTCCGATGTCCATGCCACCGATTTGGTTTGTGCTTTTCACTTGGCTCGTCCTGATCGGCCTGGGGGCTCTGGTGAGGGTTCGGTGACCCCTCCTCAAGGGGGGGTTCTGTTGTGAATTCCGCTCTTGGGCTCCCTCCGGTGGTTGTAAGTGGCACTTTTGTGAATTCTGCTCTTGGGCTCCCTCTTGTGGTTTCTAGTGGTATGGCTGCTCCTTGGAGTTAGCTGTCATCAGCTGCCTCCACTTATCTTCTCTTCTGCTTGGCTATTTAGGTCTGGCTCTTTCTTCAGCCAGTGCCACTTGTAAATTGTTCCTGGTTGGATTCACATCTCTTTGGAGTTCCTGTTATCCTGACCAGTTCTGCTAAGCTAAGTTTTTGTTTGCTCTTTTCTGTCCATTGATTGTGGACTTATCCATTCTGTGCTTTCTATGTTTGTCCAGCTTATCAGTGTGAATTAATTCTGTCTTGCTGGAAGCTCTGGGAGGCAGATTTGCCCTCCACACCTTTAGTCAGGTGTGGAGATTTTTTGTAAACTCTGCATGGATTTTTGTAGTGTTTTATACTGACCGCACAGTATTCCATCCTGTCCTATCTATTTAGCTAGACTGGCCTCCTGTGCTCATCCTGGTTTCATTCTGTGTATGTCTTTTCCCTCTCCACTCACAGTCATTATTTGTGGGGGGCTAATCTATCCTTTTGGGATTTTCTCTGAGGCAAGATAGTTTTCCTGCTTCTTTCTTTAGGGGTAGTTAGCTCTTAGGCTGTGGCGAGATGCCTAGGGAGAGTTAGGAGCATTCCATGGCTACTTCTAGTGTTGTGTTGAGCTTAGGAACTGCGGTCAGTACAGTTACCACGTCCTTCAGAGCTCGTTCCATGTTGCTCCTAGACCACCGTATCATAACAGCTACCTCTTATATTGCAAATCATAAAAGGGGTCAAATTCTGCAGCAGGATGGTGCTCCATCTCATACATCCATCTCTACAACAAAGTTCCTCCAGGCAAAAAAGATCCAGGTGCTCAAGGACTGGCCAGCCCAGTCACCAGACATGAACATCATTGAGCATGTTTGGGGTAGGATGAAAGAGGAAGCTTGGAAGACAAAACCAAAGAATCTAGATGAACTCTGCGAGGCATGTAAGACTGCATTCTTTGCTATTCCTGATGACTTCATTAATAAATTGTATGAATCATTGCTGAACCGCATGGATGCAGTCCTTCAAGCTCATGGAAGTCACACAAAATATTAAATATAACTCTAATAGCACCACAACTTCATTCACCAATGTAATGCAACATATATTTGTATTTTAAGTTAATTATTTGTTTGAATATCAAATTACTTTCTGTGGGCGACAAAACTTTCGTCTTGCCAAAATCTGACCATTCTGTGTCCATTAACTGATCAATATTTCTACATTGATGACAATTTATTTACTTAACCTAAACCACATTTTGGAGGGTTTCAGCTTTCAAAAGAATAATTTATAAAACCAATGGATGAAATTAACGTCAGGTTATAAGCTTTTATTTACATAACATAGATAAGCGACATAACGTCTGTCAGGGAGTGCATATATACCACCTACCACTGCTACCTGCCCCTATATATACCACATACCACTGCTACCTGCCCCTATATATACCACGTACCACTGCTACCTGCCCCTATATATACACACCACCTACCACTGCTACCTGCCCCTATATATACCACGTACCACTGCTACCTGCCCCTATATATACCACGTACCACTGCTACCTGCCCCTATATATACCACCTACTGTAACAACTCTGCTGGCATCACAGCATGGCCTCACATCTCTCACACAATCTTACCCACTGCTCCAGGCCATGATGTGGTTTCTGTTTCATGCCAGCTCCATGTTCTGTGTCTCTGCTCTCTGCATGCTTCATGGCTATGTGTATAGGGGGCCGGCGCCTGAACTCTCTGGTTCTTATAGGAATCAGGTGCATCTGTCTAATCAGTTCCTGACCAATTATCAAGAGGCCTCCTGTATATAGTGCAGCTCCACCCTGTGGTCTGGGCCTGTGCAATGTGTTAGCTCAGTTAGTGTTTAGCTGCTGAGTTTGCCTGGCCTTGCTCTGAGTTACTCCCTCTCTGGAGGCTTTTCTCTGGGCTATTGCCTTGATCTTGTAGTCCGCCCTCCAGGAGGCAGAATATCCTGGTCCCTGTGTCTTTGTCCCTGTGTCTTGCTCCATTGCCTTGTCTGTACTTTGTCTTTTCTCGGTCTCCTTGTCTGTGGCTTCCTTCCCTGCTTTGTCTTTTCTTGTGTTCTCAGTCTGCTTACACTCCGCACTCTTGCGGCTCTGCACTCAGACCTTGCTTCGCACTCTCTGGCTTTGCTCTGTGGCTCCGCTCTTTGCCGTTCTATCTGGCTCCGCTCTTTGCGGTTCTATCTGGCTCCGCCTCCTGTGTTTCTGCACTTGGCTCCGTCTCCGCTCTTGGCGTTACCGCCAGCGTCTCCGCTCTTGGCGTTACCTCCAGCGTCTCCGCTCTTGGCTCCGCCTCCAGCATCTCCGCTCTTGGCTCTGCCTCCAGCGTCTCCGCTCTTGGCTCCGCCTCCAGCGTCTCCGCTCTTGGCTCCGCCTCCAGCGTCTCCGCTCTTGGCTCCGCCTCCAGCATCTCCGCTCTTGGCTCCGCCTCCAGCGTCTCCGCTCTTGGCTCCGCCTCCAGCGTCTCCGCTCTTGGCTCTGCCTCCAGCATCTCCGCTCTTGGCTCCGCCTCCAGGGTCTCCGCACTTGGCTCCGCCTCCAGCGTCTCCGCTCTTGGCTCTGCCTCCAGCGTCTCCGCTATTGGCTCCGCCTCCAGCATCTCCGCTCTTGGCTCCGCCTCCAGCGTCTCCGCCCTTGGCTCCGCCTCTTGCGGCTCCGCCCTTGGCTCTGCCTTCTCCTTCTCTTCTCTTAGTTCCACCTTCTACTCGTACTCAGCCTCCTGCATTTCTGTTCTTGGTTCTAGCTCTTGTGCTTTCGCTCTGCATCCGCTCTTGCGGTCTTTCTCTACTTGTTACTTAGTCCTCCTGTCTGAACAGGTTCCAACCTGTTTCTCATACCTGCCTGCAGACTGGTCCCTACCGGTTCTTCCTATGTTCCAGCCGTACCTGCCTGCCTACCAGAGAGCCAGCCGTGTCCGCCTGCCCGCCAGTGTCTGTTGTACCCATCTGCCTGCCTGTGTCCCAGCCGTGCCCGCCTGTCAGCCAGAGTGCCAGCCGTGCCCGCTCCGTTCTTTAGTGGGATCAGCAGCCACAGCTGGACATCACCCTGGAGTGGCACCTGGTAGCTTTCTATTGCACAAGTCTGACCTCACCATCAGAGGCTCCAGCGAACACCTAGGAAGCTACTTAGTCACGCCCCTTCCAGGGTAGTCTGGTTTGTGGCACAGTGGGGCCACAAACCCCCGAGCTCACGCCCACCAGTCAGGGCGTGAGCGTGACACCTATCACTGCTACCTGCCCCTATATATACACACCACCTATCACTGCTACCTGCCCCTATGTATACCACCTACCACTGCTACCACTGTCCTGAGTATCTAATCCTGTCCTGTGCATCTAATCCTGTCCTGTGTAGCAGACAGTATCACACAGGACAGAATTAGATACACAGTCAGTATCACACAGGACAGGTTTAGATACACAGGACAGGTTTAGCTACACAGCTCAGCAGTCAGTATCTAATCCTCTCCTATGCACTCCTCTCTCCCCTGCATGTCTTTCCCCATTGTGTTTTATTATTTTTGTTGTAGGAGACCAGGGAGTCTGGGATTATGCGCTCGGTAAGTATGGTTTAATTAACCCCTTCATGACCCAGCCTATTTTGACTTTAATGACCTGGCCGTTTTTTGCAATTCTGACCAGTGTCCCTTTATGAGGTAATAACTCAGGAACGCTTCAACGGATCCTAGCGGTTCTCAGAATGTTTTTTCGTGACATATTGGGCTTCATGTTAGTGGTAAATTTAGGTCAATAATTCTGCGTTTATTTGTGATAAAAACGGAAATTTGGCGAAAATGTTGAAAATTTCGCAATTTTCACATTTTTAATTTTTATTCTGTTAAACCAGAGAGTTATGTGACACAAAATAGTTAATAAATAACATTTCCCACATGTATACTTTACATCAGCACAATTTTGGAACAATTTTTTTTTTTGCTAGGAAGTTATAAGGGTTAAAATTTGACCAGCGATTTCTCATTTTTGCAACGAAATTTACAAAACCATTTTTTTTAGGGACCACCTCACATTTGAAGTCAGTTTGAGGGGTCTATATGGCTGAAAATACCCAAAAGTGACACCATTCTAAAAAATGCACCCCTCAAGGTGCTCAAAACCACATTCAAGAAGTTTATTAACCCTTCAGGTGCTTCACAGCAGCAGAAGCAACATGGAAGGAAAAAATGAACATTTAACTTTTTAGTCACAAAAATGATCTTTTAGCAACAATTTTTTTATTTTTCCAATGGTAAAAGGAGAAACTGAACCACGAAAGTTGTTGTCCAATTTGTCCTGAGTATGCTGATACCTCATATGTGGGGGTAAACCACTGTTTGGGCGCACGGCAGGGCTTGGAAGGGAAGGAGCGCCATTTGACTTTTTGAAAGAAAAATTGGCTCCACTCTTTAGCAGACACCATGTCACGTTTGGAGAGCCCCAGTGTACCTAAAAATTGGAGGTCCCCCACAAGTGACCCCATTTTGGAAACTAGACGCCCCAAGGAACTTATCTAGATGCATAGTGAGCACTTTGAACCCCCAGGTGCTTCACAAATTGATCCGTAAAAATGAAAAAGCACTTTTTTTTCACAAAAAAAATTTTTCGCCTCAATTTTTTAATTTTCACATGAGCAATAGGATAAAATGGATCCTAAAATTTGTTGGGCAATTTCTCCCGAGTACGCCGATACCTCATATGTGCGGGTAAACTACTGTTTGGGCACACGGCAGGGCTCGGAAGGGAAGGCGCGCCATTTGACTTTTTGAATGGAAAATTAGCTCCAATTGTTAGCGGACACCATGTCGCATTTGGAGAGCCCCTGTGTGCCTAAACATTGGAGCTCCCCCACAAGTGACCCCATTTTGGAAACTAGACCCCTAAGAAACTTATCTAGATGCATATTGAGCACTTTAAACCCCCAGGTGCTTCACAGAAGTTTATAACGCAGAGCCATGAAAATAAAAAATAATTTTTCTTTCCTCAAAAATGATTTTTTAGCCTGGAATTTCCTATTTTGCCAAGGGTAATAGGAGAAATTGGACCCCAAATGTTGTTGTCCAGTTTGTCCTGAGTACGCTGATACCCCATATGTGGGGGTAAACCACTGTTTGGGCGCACGGCAGGGCTCGGAAGGGAAGGCATGCCATTTGGCTTTTTAAATGGAAAATTAGCTCCAATCATTAGCGAACACCATGTCACGTTTGGAGAGCCCCTGTGTGCCTAAACATTGGAGATCCCCCACAAATGACCCCATTTTGGAAACTAGACCCCCAACGGAACTAATCTAGATGTGTGGTGAGGACTTTGAACCCCCAAGTGCTTTACAGAAGTTTATAACGCAGAGCCATGAAAATAAAAAAAAATATTTTCTCAAAAATGATCTTTTAGCCTGCAATTTTTTATTTTCCCAAGGGTAACAGGAGAAATTTGACCCCAAAAGTTGTTGTCCAGTTTCTCCTGAGTACGCTGATACCCCATATGTGGGGGTAAACCACTGTTTGGGCACATGTCGGGGCTCGGAAGTGAAGTAGTGACGTTTTGAAATGCAGACTTTGATGGAATGCTCTGCGGGCATCACGTTGCGTTTGCAGAGACCCTGATGTGGCTAAACAGTAGAAACCCCCCATAAGTGACCCCATTTTGGAAACTAGACCCCGAAAGGAACTTATCTAGATGTGTGGTGAGCACTTTGAACCCCCAAGTGCTTCACAGAAGTTTATAACGCAGAGCCGTGAAAATAATAAATACGTTTTCTTTCCTCAAAAATAATTATTTAGCCCAGAATTTTTTAATTTTCCCAAGGGTAACAGGAGAAATTTGACCCCAATATTTGTTGTCCAGTTTCTCCTGAGTACGGTGATACCCCATATGTGGGGGTAAACTACTGTTTGGGCACATGCCGGGGCTCGGAAGTGAAGTAGTGACATTTTGAAATGCAGACTTTGATGGAATGCTCTGCGGGCAGCACGTTGCGCTTGCAGAGCCCCTGATGTGGCTAAACAGTAGAAACCCCCCACAAGTGACCCCATTTTGGAAACTAGACCCCGAAAGGAACTTATCTAGATATGTGGTGAGCACTTTGAACCCCCAAGTGCTTCACAGACGTTTACAACGCAGAGCCGTGATAATAAAAAATAATTTTTCTTTCCTCAAAAATGATGTTTTAGCAAGCATTTTTTAATTTTCACAAGGGTAACAGGAGAAATTGGACCCCAGTAATTGTTGCGCAGTTTGTCCTGAGTATGCTGGTACCCCATATGTGGGGGTAAACCACTGTTTGGGCACACGTCGGGGCTCGGAAGTGAGGGAGCACCATTTGACTTTTTGAATACAAGATTGGCTGGAATCAATGGTGGCACCATGTTGCGTTTGGAGACCCCTGATGTGCCTAAACAGTGGAAACCCCTCAATTCTACCTCCAACACTAACCCCCCCACACCCCTAACCCTAATCCCAACTGTAGCCATAACCCTAATCACAACCCTAACCACAACCCTAATTCCAACCCTAACCCTAAGGCTATGTGCCCACGTTGCGGATTCGTGTGAGATTTTTCAGCATCATTTTTGAAAAATCCACGGGTAAAAGGTAGAGTTGAGCGACCTTGACCTTTTTAGAGTCGAGCCGGGTTTTGCGAAACCCGACTATGTCCAAAGTCGGGTCGAGTGAAATCGGCCGATTATGACGTAAAGTCGGGATCGACCGAAACACGAAACCCAATGCAAGTCAATGGGGCAGCATAGTCGGCAGTGAGTGGGGGCCAGGAAAACACCTAGAGTGGCCATTTTAATGTCAAAACCATCCATTCTTCTTAATGAAGCTTGTCAAGCGTAATTTACCTTATAATAATTGGAAGGCATTTGAAATTGGGGGTCATTTGGCTAAAGTTGTGGGGGGTAGGGCTGGTTCAAGTAATTAGTGGGCCCAGGAAATCTGGACCACGTCACGGCAGTGGAGCAGGGAGAGGTAAGTATTTCAACTTTGCAAGTGCTGTGAACCTGAGCAAGCAGGGGGGGCCCACTCGTTGGCATTGGCACTGGCACAGGGCCCCTCAAAGTACAGCGGTGTGTTTGCACGGCGGGGGCGCCTCCCACCGGCAGCAACACTTTTGCGTACTATGAGAGGCCCTGTGCCAGTGACGTCGCCAACTAGTATTCCTCCCCCCACCTGATGAAGGAACCTGCACTTTCATCTGCACCTTCCTCTTTGTCCCCGTGTAAGGTGGTATGGTATGCGGGAAGAGCAACCTGACTTTCAGCAGGGTCACAATGTTGTTGTGTAGCGTGCACGGGGAATGTTGCGTTATGGGTCAATGTACCAGCAGACTCATCTATCACTGGCTGGGCAATGGGCACGATGAAGTGGAAACACAGATATAGGCCCAAAGAAGAAAGTGGGCTAAATGCAGTTCAAAATTGGTAACACAGGAATAACCAGGGGGCATTGCAGTGGAGGACAACTGGAATGAGAGGCTGACACAGAGAGTAGGGCCAAATCAGTAAGTAGTCGAAATGCAGTTCAAAATTGGCAACCGTAGTAAACAGGCGGCACAGCTTTGTTCAGTGGAGGAGAACAGCAAGGAGTGGCAGACACCGATAGTAGGCCCCAAACCAACTAGTACGCCAAATGCAGTTGTTCCATTTAACCACAATTTAATGAGAGCCTGAAGATAGAAGCTCAGGAAAGGCAACCTGGGGAACACCTTGGAGTGTAACACACCATCTCTCTCCACCCCATACCCATTTTGTATGGCCTAATGCAGTGTACTTTTCTACAACTACTAAACGAGAGTCGGAAGACCGAAGCAATGGCAAGGAAACCTGGGGAACACCTTAGAGTGTAACACACCCTCTCTCTACACCCCATACCCAATTTGAAGGCCTAATGCAGTGTAGTTTCCAAGAACTACTAAACGAGAGCCGGAAGATCGAAGCTCAGGAAAGGCAACCTGGGGAACACCTTGGAGTGTAACACACCCTCTCGCTACACCCCATACCCAATTTGAAGGCCTAATGCAGCGTAGTTTCCAACAACTACTAAACGAGAGCCGGAAGATCGAAGCTCAGGAAAGGCAACCTGGGGAACACCTTGGAGTGTAACAAACCCTCTCTCTACACCCCATACCCAATTTGTAGGCCTAATGCAGCGTAGTTTCCGACAACTACTAAACGAGAGCATGAAGATCGAAGCTCAGGAAAGGCAACCTGGGGAACACCTTGGAGTGTAACACACCCTCTCTCTACACCCCATACCCAATTTGTAGGCCTAATGCAGCGTAGTTTCCGACAACTACTAAACGAGAGCCGGAATATCGAAGCTCAGGAAAGGCAACCTGGGGAACACCTTGGAGTGTAACACACCCTCTCTCTACGCCCCATACCCAATTTGTAGGCCTAATGCAGCGTAGTTTCCGACAACTACTAAACGAGAGCCGGAATATCGAAGCTCAGGAAAGGCAACCTGGGGAACACCTTGGAGTGTAACACACCCTCTCTCTACACCCCATACCCAATTTGAAGGCCTAATGCAGTGTAGTTTCCAAGAACTACTAAACGAGAGCCGGAAGATCGAAGCTCAGGAAAGGCAACCTGGGGAACACCTTGGAGTGTAACACACCCTCTCGCTACACCCCATACCCAATTTGAAGGCCTAATGCAGCGTAGTTTCCAACAACTACTAAACGAGAGCCGGAAGATCGAAGCTCAGGAAAGGCAACCTGGGGAACACCTTGGAGTGGAACACACCATCTCTCTACACCCCATACCCAATTTGAAGGCCTAATGCAGAGTAGTTTCCAAGAACTACTAAACGAGAGCCGGAAGATCGAAGCTCAGGAAAGGCAACCTGGGGAACACCTTGGAGTGTAACACAACGTCTCTCTACACGACGGAAGGGCTGATTCTTAGGAAGGAAGGCTGTTGGAAATAAGCATTGCGCGTCCGAGGGTGATTATATTCTTATTAGGTATATACTCACCCTCGGACGCGCCCTGCTTCTTTATTTGGAATGAATGTTTATTTGCAATGTGGTGTTGACTTTCTCTATTATTTTGGTAATTAATGATTTTATTATTTTCATTATTTTGCATCTTCTCGGCAATAATATAAAGAAGACGCGACAGGACAACACTCGGTGGATGCCATATGTGTGTTTTCAATTTAAAAAAACTTTCAGTTAACTACTTGCAGGAGAAAGTAATTGTAGCTGGTGGCCATTTTTAGTACTGTACCAGATTAGAGTTGTGTGTTTGTTTTTAATGTTAAAATGTCTGCATTTGATATCTCACCAGTATTTTCTTTTTTATAAGCAAAATACTTATTTTTATATTTTCTGATGTTGGTTCCAGGGGTACACGGCCAGCAGTGCCCTGGTCAGTGTAGTAGTAGTTGAAAGAATGGACCGCAGACAGGCATCGAAGGCCTAAAATAATAACACATGGCTGTAGGCAATTTTAAATTGGTTCCAGGGGTACACGGACAGCAGTGGTGTGGTCAGTGGAGGCCTAGTGGAAGGAGTGACCGCAGACAGGCATCGAAGGCCTAAAATAATAACACATGGCTGTAGGCAATTTTAAATTGGTTCCAGGGGTACACGGGCAGCAGTGACCTGGTCAGTGTAGTAGTAGTTGAAAGAATGGACCGCAGACAGGCATCGAAGGCCTAAAATAAAAAAATTGGGCTGGCTGTAGGCAATTTTAAATTGGTTCCAGGGGTACACGGGCAGCAGTGGTGTGGTCAGTGGAGGCCTAGTGGAAGGAGTGACCGCAGACAGGCATCGAAGGCCTAAAATAATAACACATGGCTGTAGGCAATTTTAAATTGGTTCCAGGGGTACACGGGCAGCAGTGACCTGGTCAGTGTAGTAGTAGTTGAAAAAATGGACCGCAGACAGGCATCGAATGCCTAAAATAATAACACATGGCTGTAGGCAATTTTAAATTGGTTACAGGGGTACACGGACAGCAGTGACCTGGTCAGTGTAGTAGTAGTTGAAAGAATGGACCGCAGACAGGCATCGAAGGCCTAAAATAAAAAAATTGGGCTGGCTGTAGGCAATTTTAAATTGGTTCCAGGGGTACACGGACAGCAGTGGTGTGGTCAGTGGAGGCCTAGTGGAAGGAGTGACCGCAGACAGGCATCGAAGGCCTAAAATAATAACACATGGCTGTAGGCAATTTTAAATTGGTTCCAGGGGTACACGGACAGCAGTGGTGTGGTCAGTGGAGGCCTAGTGGAAGGAGTGACCGCAGACAGGCATCGAAGGCCTAAAATAATAACACATGGCTGTAGGCAATTTTAAATTGGTTCCAGGGGTACACGGACAGCAGTGACCTGGTCAGTGTAGTAGTAGTTGAAAGAATGGACCGCAGACAGGCATCGAAGGCCTAAAATAAAAAAATTGGGCTGGCTGTAGGCAATTTTAAATTGGTTCCAGGGGTACACGGGCAGCAGTGGTGTGGTCAGTGGAGGCCTAGTGGAAGGAGTGACCGCAGACAGGCATCGAAGGCCTAAAATAATAACACATGGCTGTAGGCAATTTTAAATTGGTTCCAGGGGTACACGGACAGCAGTGGTGTGGTCAGTGGAGGCCTAGTGGAAGGAGTGACCGCAGACAGGCATCGAAGGCCTAAAATAATAACACATGGCTGTAGGCAATTTTAAATTGGTTCCAGGGGTACACGGACAGCAGTGACCTGGTCAGTGTAGTAGTAGTTGAAAGAATGGACCGCAGACAGGCATCGAAGGCCTAAAATAAAAAAATTGGGCTGGCTGTAGGCAATTTTAAATTGGTTCCAGGGGTACACGGACAGCAGTGGTGTGGTCAGTGGAGGCCTAGTGGAAGGAGTGACCGCAGACAGGCATCGAAGGCCTAAAATAATAACACATGGCTGTAGGCAATTTTAAATTGGTTCCAGGGGTACACGGACAGCAGTGGTGTGGTCAGTGGAGGCCTAGTGGAAGGAGTGACCGCAGACAGGCATCGAAGGCCTAAAATAATAACACATGGCTGTAGGCAATTTTAAATTGGTTCCAGGGGTACACGGACAGCAGTGGTGTGGTCAGTGGAGGCCTAGTGGAAGGAGTGACCGCAGACAGGCATCGAAGGCCTAAAATAATAACACATGGCTGTAGGCAATTTTAAATTGGTTCCAGGGGTACACGGACAGCAGTGACCTGGTCAGTGTAGTAGTAGTTGAAAGAATGGACCGCAGACAGGCATCGAAGGCCTAAAATAAAAAAATTGGGCTGGCTGTAGGCAATTTTAAATTGGTTCCAGGGGTACACGGACAGCAGTGGTGTGGTCAGTGGAGGCCTAGTGGAAGGAGTGACCGCAGACAGGCATCGAAGGCCTAAAATAATAACACATGGCTGTAGGCAATTTTAAATTGGTTCCAGGGGTACACGGACAGCAGTGACCTGGTCAGTGTAGTAGTAGTTGAAAGAATGGACCGCAGACAGGCATCGAAGGCCTAAAATAAAAAAATTGGGCTGGCTGTAGGCAATTTTAAATTGGTTCCAGGGGTACACGGGCAGCAGTGACCTGGTCAGTGTAGTAGTAGTTGAAAGAATGGACCGCAGACAGGCTTAGAAGGCCTAACATAACAAACTTGGGCTGGCTGTAGGCACTTTTAAATTGGTTCCAGGGGTACACGGGCAGCAGTGGTCTGGTCAGTGGAAGTCTAGTGGAAGGAGTGACCGCAGACAGGCTTCCAAGGCCTAACATAACAAACTTGGGCTGGCTGTAGGCACTTTTAAATTGGTTCCAGGGGTACACGGGCAGCAGTGGTCTGGTCAGTGGAAGTCTAGTGGAAGGAGTGACCGCAGACAGGCTTCCAAGGCCTAACATAACAAACTTGGGCTGGCTGTAGGCACTTTTAAATTGGTTCCAGGGGTACACGGGCAGCAGTGGTCTGGTCAGTGGAAGTCTAGTGGAAGGAGTGACCGCAGACAGGCTTCCAAGGCCTAACATAACAAACTTGGGCTGGCTGTAGGCACTTTTAAATTGGTTCCAGGGGTACACGGGCAGCAGTGGTCTGGTCAGTGGAAGTCTAGTGGAAGGAGTGACCGCAGACAGGCTTCCAAGGCCTAACATAACAAACTTGGGCTGGCTGTAGGCACTTTTAAATTGGTTCCAGGGGTACACGGGCAGCAGTGGTCTGGTCAGTGGAAGTGTAGTGGAAGGAGTGACCGCAGACAGGCTTCCAAGGCCTAACATAACAAAATTGGGCTGGCTGTAGGCACTTTAAATTGGTTCCAGGGGTACATGGGCAGCAGTGTATGGTCAGTGGAAGTCTAGTGGAAGGAGTGACGGCAGACAGTCTTCGAAGGCCTAACATAACAAAATTGGGCTGACTGTAGGCACTTTTAAATTGGTTCCAGGGTAACACGGCCAGCAGTGGCCTGGTCAGTGTAGTAGTTGTAGAAAGAAGGGACCGCAGACAGGCTTCGAAGGCCTAACATAACAAAAATGTCAAAACAATGGTATTGTCAGTGCCAGGCATTGAAGGATGTCAGCGGCTAGACTACACATTGGTGAAGCTGTGAGAGATAATTTTGCTAGTGGTAGAGCACTGTTTGAGCTGGGGGGGGGAACTGTCTTGTGGCCGGCGGTACAGGCACAGGGCCCCTCATATTACAACGGTGTGTCTGACGTTGGGTGCGCACCACCACCGCCAGAGACACTTTATTGTACTATGAGGGACCCAGTGGCAGTGCCGTCGACCAAAAGCGGCCACACCCACCTCTTCAGACAAACAGCACTCTCAAGGGTCCAAGCGCAAAGTGGCGATAGCACGGCCCCGTGTGGGGAGTTTGGCCATTTCGTGAGGTGGAAACATGTCGTATGCTGGACAATCAGGTGAAGAAAATTACGAGATTGGAAAAGTCATTCAGAATAGTCCACAGGCAAGACCTTTTCATAGGAAAGCTAGGTGTCAGCCGGGCAGGGTGGGGCAAAAGATTTTGAAATCCAGTTGTGGTTCATTTTAATGAAGGTTAGATCATCTACATTTTGGGTAGCCAGACGAGTCCTTTTTTCTGTTAGTATTGAACCTGCAGCACTGAATACTCTTTCTGATAGGACACTAGCTGCCGGGCAAGCAAGCTCCTGCAATGCATATTCTGCCAATTCTGGCCAGGTGTCTAATTTGGATGCCCAGTAATCAAATGGGAATGACGGTTGAGGGAGAACGTCGATAAGGGATGAAAAATAGTTTGTAACCATACTGGACAAATGTTGTCTCCTGTCACTTTGAATTGATGCTGCAGTACCTGTCCTGTCTGCGGTCATAGAAAAATCACTCCACAACCTGGTCAGAAAACCCCTCTGTCCAACGCCACTTCTGATTTCTGCCCCTCTAACACCTCTGGTCTGCTGGCCCCTGGAGCTCGTGTGAGAACGATCACGGGCGCTGTGTGCAGGGAATGCCAGAAGCAAACGGTCAACAAGAGTTGATTGTTTTGTTGCTAATATTAGTTCCAAGTTCTCATGTGGCATAATATTTTGCAATTTGCCTTTATAGCGAGGATCAAGGAGGCAGGCCAACCAGTAATCGTCATCGTTCATCATTTTTGTAATGCGTGTGTCCCTTTTGAGGATACGCAAGGCATAATCCGCCATGTGGGCCAAAGTTCCCGTTGTCAAATCTGCGGTTGTGCTTGGTTGAGGGGCAGTTGCAGGCAAATCTACGTCACTTGTGTCCCTCAAAAAACCAGAACCCGGCCTTGCCACGCCACCAATTTCCCGTGCCCCCGGGAAAGCTTCCTCATTAAAAATATACTCATCCCCATCATCCTCCTCATCCTCCACCTCCTCTTCGCCCGGTACCTCGTCATGTACACTGCCCTGACCAGACAATCGCTGACTGTCATCAAGGCTTTCCTCTTCCTCTGGTGCAGACGCCTGATCCTTTATGTGCGTCAAACTTTGCATCAGCAGACGCATTAGGGGGATGCTCATGCTTATTATGGCGTTGTCTGCACTAACCAGCCGTGTGCATTCCTCAAAACACTGAAGGACTTGACACATGTCTTGAATCTTCGACCACTGCACACCTGACAACTCCATGTCTGCCATCCTACTGCCTGCCCGTGTATGTGTATCCTCCCACAAAAACATAACAGCCCGCCTCTGTTCGCACAGTCTCTGAAGCATGTGCAGTGTTGAGTTCCACCTTGTTGCAACGTCTATGATTAGGCGATGCTGGGGAAGGTTCAAAGAACGCTGATAGGTCTGCATACGGCTGGAGTGTACAGGCGAACGGCGGATATGTGCGCAAAGTCCACGCACTTTGAGGAGCAGGTCGGATAACCCCGGATAACTTTTCAGGAAGCACTGCACCACCAGGTTTAAGGTGTGAGCCAGGCAAGGAATGTGTTTCAGTTGGGAAAGGGAGATGGCAGCCATGAAATTCCTTCCGTTATCACTCACTACCTTGCCTGCCTCAAGATCTACAGTGCCCAGCCACGACTGCGTTTCTTGCTGCAAGAACTCGGACAGAACTTCCGCGGTGTGTCTATTGTCGCCCAAACACTTCATAGCCAATACAGCCTGCTGACGTATGCCAGTAGCTGCCCCATAATGGGAGACCTGGTGTGCAACAGTGGCAGGTGCGGATGGAGTGTTTGTGCGACTGCGGTCTGTGGACGAGCTCTTGCTTCTGCAGGAGGACGAGGAGGAGGAGGAGGAGGGGGTGCGAACGGCTACAGACAACTGTTTACTAGACCGTGGGCTAGGCAGAACTGTCCCAAACTTGCTGTCCCCTGTGGACCCTGAATCCACCACATTTACCCAGTGTGCCGTGATGGACACGTAACGTCCCTGGCCATGCCTACTGGTCCATGCATCTGTTGTCAGGTGCACCTTTGTGCTCACAGATTGCCTGAGTGCATGGACGATGCGCTCTTTAACATGCTGGTGGAGGGCTGGGATGGCTTTTCTGGAAAAAAAGTGTCGACTGGGTAGCTCGTAGCGTGGTACAGCGTAGTCCATCAGGTCTTTGAAAGCTTCGCTTTCAACTAACCGGTAGGGCATCATCTCTAACGAGATTAGTCTAGCTATGTGGGCGTTCAAACCCTGTGTACGCGGATGCGAGGCTAAGTATTTCCTTTTTCTAACCATAGTCTCATGTAGGGTGAGCTGGACTGGAGAGCTGGAGATCGTGGAACTAGCGGGGGTGCCGGTGGACATGGCAGACTGAGAGACGGTGGGAGATGGTATTGTTGCCGCCGGTGCCCTAGATGCAGTGTTTCCTACTACGAAACTGGTGATTCCCTGACCCTGACTGCTTTGGCCTGGCAAAGATACCTGCACAGATACAGCAGGTGGTGCGCTAAATGGTGGTCCTACACTGCCGGAAGGGATGTTGCGTTGATGACTAGCTTCATTGGCCGAGGGTGCAACAACCTTAAGGGACGTTTGGTAGTTAGTCCAAGCTTTCAAATGCATGGTGGTTAAATGTCTATGCATGCAACTAGTATTGAGACTTTTCAGATTCTGACCTCTGCTTAAGGAAGTAGAACATTTTTGACAGATGACTTTGCGCTGATCAATTGGATGTTGTTTAAAAAAATGCCAGACTGCACTCTTTCTAGCATCGGATACCTTTTCAGGCATTGCAGACTGAGCTTTAACCGGATGGCCACGCTGTCCTCCACCAGGTTTTGGCTTTGCCACGCGTTTTGGGCAAGATACGGGCCCGGCAGATGGAACCTGTGGCGATGTTGATGCCTGCTGCGGCCCCTCCTCCTCCTCTGCTTCAGAACTGCTGCCGCCTGCACCCTGTTCCCCCAATGGCTGCCAATCGGGGTCAAGAACTGGGTCATCTAATAACTCTTCTTGTACCTCCTGCGCAACTTCGTCTGTGTCACCGTGTCGTTCGGTGGTATAGCGTTCGTGATGGGGCAACATAGTCTCATCAGGGTCTGATTCTTGATCAGCACCCTGCGAGGGCAATGTTGTGGTCTGAGTCAAAGGACCAGCATAGTAGTCTGGCTGTGGCTGTGCGTCAGTGCACTCCATGTCAGATTCAATTTGTAATGGGCATGGACTGTTAACTGCTTCACTTTCTAAGCCAGGGACGGTATGTGTAAAGAGCTCCATGGAGTAACCCGTTGTGTCGCCTGCTGCATTCTTCTCTGTTGTTGTTTTTGCTGAAGAGGACAAGGAAGTGACTTGTCCCTGACCGTGAACATCCACTAACGACGCGCTGCTTTTACTTTTACCAGTTTCACGAGATGAGGCAAAAGAGCTAGAGGCTGAGTCAGCAAGATAAGCCAAAACTTGCTCTTGCTGCTCCGGCTTTAAAAGCGGTTTTCCTAATCCCAGAAAAGGGAGCGTTCGAGGCCTTGTGTAGCCGGACGACGAACCTGGCTCCACAGCTCCAGACTTAGGTGCAATATTTTTTCCCCCACGACCACCTGATGCTCCACCACTACCACTACCCTCATTACCAGCTGACAATGAACGCCCCCGGCCACGACCTCTTCCACTAGACTTCCTCATTGTTTTAAAAACGTAACCAAACTAACGTTATTTGTTGCAGTCACACAACTTACACGGTGAGCTATAACTTCAGTATGATTTAGCTACCCCTTTACAGGTTGGTGAGACCACAGCGAAAATCAGGCCCAATGTTACACACTCTTTTTTTGGTGGCTGCAAATTAGAGAGATGCCCCACACGCAGGACTGTCACTGAAGCACAAATGTTAATATTAATGTCACACTATTATTTTTTTTTTATTTTTATTTTTTTCAGGAACACTTTAGAAACCCCCCAAAAAAAAAAAAATAGATTTTTGCAGGGAGAATTTAGAAAACAAATGTAACAAACTATATGCTTTCTATGGGCCACTGAGTGAGAGATGACGCACACAGGAATCAGGAGTGGCACACAAGCCCAGAGGCCAATATTTTTCTACCAATGATTGATGGAGTTATTTTCTCTGGTAGATTTTGGAACCCAAATCAAGGAAAAAAAATGTAGGCTTTCTATGGACCACAATTGGAGAGAGAGAGAGAGAGAGATGGCACACCCAGGAGTCAAGACTGGCACACAAGCAGAAAGGCCAATATTAATCTCCCACTGTTTTTTTGGTTGTTTTTTTTTTTTTTTTTTCAGGGAGACTTTAGAAATAAAAATAATAAAAAAAATATGATTTTATCAGGAAGAATTTAGAAACCAAATAAAATAAAATGATTTTTTCAGGGAGAATTTAGAAAACAAATAAAACCAAAAATATGCGTTCTATGGCCCACTGACTGAGAGAGAGAGAGAGATGGAACGCTTAGTACTGGCACACAAGCCCAAAGGGCAATATTAATCTCCCTTTTTTTTTCCAGGGAGAATTTCTGAAACCCAAAAAAAAAATAAAATAGGCTTTCTATGGCCCACTATTTGTGAGAGAGATGGGACGCTCAGGACTGGCACAGATGGCACGCTCAGGACTGGCACAGAAGCCCAGAGGCCAATATTAATCTCCCTTTTTTTCTGGGAGAATTTATAAAACCAAAAAAATATTTAAATAGGCTTTCTATGGCCCACTATTTGTGAGAGAGATGGCACGCTCAGGACTGGCACAGATGGCACGCTCACAACTGGCACACAAGCCCAGAGGCCAATATTAATCTCCCTTTTTTCAGGGAGAATTTCTAAAACCCAAAAAAAAAAAAAAATAGGCTTTCTATGGCCCACTATTTGTGAGAGAGATGGGACGCTCAGGACTGGCACAGATGGCACGCTCAGGACTGGCACAGAAGCCCAGAGGCCAATATTAATCTCCCTTTTTTTCTGGGAGAATTTATAAAACCAAAAAAATATTTAAATAGGCTTTCTATGGCCCACTATTTGTGAGAGAGATGGCACGCTCAGGACTGGCACAGATGGCACGCTCACAACTGGCACACAAGCCCAGAGGCCAATATTAATCTCCCTTTTTTCAGGGAAAATTGATAAAACAAAAAAAAAAATTAAATAGGCTTTCTATGGCCCACTATTTGTGAGAGAGATGGCACGCTCAGGGCTGGCTGGCACAGATGGCACGCTCAGGACTGGCACACAAGCCCAGAGGCCAATATTAATCTCCCTTTTTTTCTGGGAGAATTTATAAAACCAAAAAAATATTTAAATAGGCTTTCTATGGCCCACTATTTGTGAGAGAGATGGCACGCTCAGGACTGGCACAGATGGCACGCTCACAACTGGCACACAAGCCCAGAGGCCAATATTAATCTCCCTTTTTTCAGGGAAAATTGATAAAACAAAAAAAAAAATTAAATAGGCTTTC
Source organism: Ranitomeya imitator (assembly GCF_032444005.1). NCBI lineage: Eukaryota > Metazoa > Chordata > Amphibia > Anura > Dendrobatidae > Ranitomeya > Ranitomeya imitator. Next base: position 59,602,701 of record NC_091283.1, on the reverse strand, counting down.
TATGGCCCACTATTTGTGAGAGAGATGGCACGCTCAGGGCTGGCTGGCACAGATGGCACGCTCAGGACTGGCACACAAGCCCAGAGGCCAATATTAATCTCCCTTTTTTTCTGGGAGAATTTATAAAACCAAAAAAATATTTAAATAGGCTTTCTATGGCCCACTATTTGTGAGAGAGATGGCACGCTCAGGACTGGCACAGATGGCACGCTCACAACTGGCACACAAGCCCAGAGGCCAATATTAATCTCCCTTTTTTCAGGGAAAATTGATAAAACAAAAAAAAAAATTAAATAGGCTTTCTATGGCCCACTATTTGTGAGAGAGATGGCACGCTCAGGGCTGGCTGGCACAGATGGCACGCTCAGGACTGGCACACAAGCCCAGAGGCCAATATTAATCTCCCTTTTTTTCTGGGAGAATTTATAAAACCAAAAAAATATTTAAATAGGCTTTCTATGGCCCACTATTTGTGAGAGAGATGGCACGCTCAGGACTGGCACAGATGGCACGCTCACAACTGGCACACAAGCCCAGAGGCCAATATTAATCTCCCTTTTTTCAGGGAAAATTGATAAAACAAAAAAAAAAATTAAATAGGCTTTCTATGGCCCACTATTTGTGAGAGAGATGGCACGCTCAGGGCTGGCTGGCACAGATGGCACGCTCAGGACTGGCACACAAGCCCAGAGGCCAATATTAATCTCCCTTTTTTTCTGGGAGAATTTATAAAACCAAAAAAATATTTAAATAGGCTTTCTATGGCCCACTATTTGTGAGAGAGATGGCACGCTCAGGACTGGCACAGATGGCACGCTCACAACTGGCACACAAGCCCAGAGGCCAATATTAATCTCCCTTTTTTCAGGGAAAATTGATAAAACAAAAAAAAAAATTAAATAGGCTTTCTATGGCCCACTATTTGTGAGAGAGATGGCACGCTCAGGGCTGGCTGGCACAGATGGCACGCTCAGGACTGGCACACAAGCCCAGAGGCCAATATTAATCTCCCTTTTTTTCTGGGAGAATTTATAAAACCAAAAAAATATTTAAATAGGCTTTCTATGGCCCACTATTTGTGAGAGAGATGGCACGCTCAGGACTGGCACAGATGGCACGCTCACAACTGGCACACAAGCCCAGAGGCCAATATTAATCTCCCTTTTTTCAGGGAAAATTTATAAAACAAAAAAAAAAATTAAATAGGCTTTCTATGGCCCACTATTTGTGAGAGAGATGGCACGCTCAGGGCTGGCACAGATGGCACGCTCAGGACTGGCACACAAGCCCAGAGGCCAATATTAATCTCCCTTTTTTTCAGGGAGAATTTATAAAACCAAAAAAAAAAATAAATAGGCTTTCTATGGCCCACTATTTGTGAGAGAGATGGCACACTCAGGACTGGCACACAAGCCCAAAGGCCAATATTAATCTCCCACTGTATTTTTATCAGGGAGAATTTATACACCCCACAAAAAAAAATACAGAAAAATGAAAAGGCTTTCTATGGCCCACTATGTGAGAGAGATGGCACACACAGGGATGGCACTCTAGCAGAAATGCCAAATTGCCAATCTTAATCTCCCACCAAAAAAAAAAAAAAAAAAAAAACAGGGAATGTCCTACAATTACTATCTCCCTGCCTGCAGTAATCTCAGCCAGGTATGGCAGGCAGCTACTATCTCCCTGCCTGCAGTAATCTCAGCCAGGTATGGCAGGCAGCAATAAGGAGTGGACTGATGCACAAATGAAATAAAAAGTGTGGACAAACAAAAAAGATAGCTGTGCAGAAAGGAAGGAACAAGAGGATTTGTGCTTTGAAAAAAGCAGTTGGTTTGCACAGCGGCATACACACAGCAATGCAGCTATCAGGGAGCCTTCTAGGGCAGCCCAATGAGCTACAGCGCTGAGGGGAAAAAAAAAAAAAAAAAAACTTCCACTGTCCCTGCACACCGAGGGTGGTGTTGGACAGTGCAAATCGCTGCAGCACAAGCGGTTTTGTGGTTAATGGACCCTGCCTAACGCTATCCCTGCTTCTGACAAAGCGGCAGCAACCTCTCCCTAAGCTCAGATCAGCAGCAGTAAGATGGCGGTCGGCGGGAACGCCTCTTTATAGCCCCTGTGACGTCGCAGACAGCAAGCCAATCACTGCAATGCCCTTCTCTAAGATGGTGGGGACCAGGACCTATGTCATCACGCTGCCCACACTCTGCGTTTACCTTCATTGGCTGAGAAATGGCGCTTTTCGCGTCATTGAAACGCGACTTTGGCGCGAAAGTCGCGTACCGCATGGCCGACCCCGCACAGGGGTCGGATCGGGTTTCATGAAACCCCGACTTAGCCAAAAGTCGGCGACTTTTGAAAATGTTCGACCCGTTTCGCTCAACCCTAGTAAAAGGCACTGCGTTTTACCTGCGGATTTACCGCGGATTTCCAGTGTTTTTTGTGCGGATTTCACCTGTGGATTCCTATTGAGGAACAGGTGTAAAACGCTGCGGAATCCGCACAAAGAATTGACATGCTGCGGAAAATACAACGCAACGTTTCCGCGCGGTATTTTCCGCACCATGGGCACAGCGGATTTGGTTTTCCATAGGTTTATATGGTACTGTAAACCTGATGGAACACTGCTGCGAATCCGCAGCGGCCAATCCGCTGCAGATCCGCAACCAAATCCGCATCATGTGCACATAGACTAATTCTAAAGGTATGTGCACACGCAGCAGTTTCCCATGAGTTTACAGTTCAATGTAAACCTATGGGAAACAAAAATCGCTGTACACATGCTGCAGAAAAACTGCACGGAAACGCAGCGGTTTACATCCCGCAGCATGTCACTTCTTTCTGCGGATTCCGCAGCGGTTTTACAACTGCTCCAATAGAAAATCGCAGTTGTAAAACTGCAGTGAAATGTGCAGAAAAACCGCGGTAAATCCGCCATAAATCCGCAGCGGTTTAGCACTGCGGATTTATGAAATCCGCAGCGGAAAAATCCGCAGAGGACCAGAATACGTGTGCATATACCGAAACCCTAACCCTAACCCTAACCCTATTCTAACCTTAGTGGAAAAAAAAAATTATTTATTTTTTTATTGTCCCTACCTATGGGGGTGACAAAGGGGGGGGGGGGTCAGTTACTATTTTTTTTATTTTGATCACTGTGATAGGTTATATCTCAGTGATCAAAATGCACTTTGGAACGAATCTGCCGGCCGGCAGATTCGGCGGGCGCACTGCGCATGCGCCCGCCATTTTGGAAGATGGCGGCGCCCAGGGAGAAGACGGACGGACCCCGGGAGGATCGGTAAGTATAATGGGTAGGGGGGGAGCACAGGGGGGGATCGGAGCATGGGGGGTGGATCGGAGCGCGGGGGGGTGGATTGGAGCACGGGGGGTGGATCAGAGCATGGGGGGTGGATCGGAGCACGGGGGGTGGATCGGAGTGCAGGGGGGTTGGATCAGAGCACGGGGGGGGGGGTGATTGGAGCACGGGGGGAGCGGACAAGAGCACGGGGGGAGTGGAGCACAGGACGGAGGGGAGCCGGAGCAGTGTACCGGACAGATCGGTGGCTTGGGGGGGGGGCGATCGGTGGGGTGGGGTGGGGGCACATTAGTGTTTCCAGCCATGGCCGATGATATTGCAGCATCGGCCATGGCTGGATTGTAATATTTCACCAGTTTTAATAGGTGAAATATTACAAATCGCTCTGATTGGCAGTTTCACTTTCAACAGCCAATCAGAGCGATCGTAGCCACGGGGGGGGGTGAAGCCACCCCCCCTGGGCTAAACTACCACTCCCCCTGTCCCTGCGGATAGGGTGAAATTGGAGTTAACCCTTTCACCCGATCTGCAGGGACGCGATCTTTCCATGACGCCACATAGGCGTCATGGGTCGGACTGGCACCGACTTTCATGACGCCTACGTGGCGTCAAAGGTCGGGAAGGGGTTAAGATTAATAAAGGACTTTATTCTGGCTGTGTCTTTATTTACCATACAAGTATAGGATTAGTAACAGATAGGAGTCTTATAGACGCCTCTCTATTACTAAGCCGTGGGCTTGATGTCACCAGACAATATAAAGGTGACATCAACCCTCCAAATATGAACAGCGTCGGACTGGAGTAGTTTGGGCCCACCAGAGAAAATCATTCTAAAGGCCCACCATGCTTAAGGGGTACTAAGTGCAGAGTCTTCCCTTTTTCACTGGATCCTGCATAAAAAAAACGGTCCGTCGGGCAGAGAAAATGTTCAGAGGAACGTTTTTTCTGCACGTCGGAAAATCGGTCAGCGATGCATCCTGCGCTGCCCGTCACTGGCTACAATGGAAGCCAATGCGTCGATGCCTGTGAAAAGCAGGAATCCAGCGACGGGTCCCATCTTTTCAAAGAGAGCATGCGTGGAAGAATTTCCCGTCAGGGAAATTCTCGCTCTCTCTTTTTACTATTGATGCTGCCTATGCTCTCACCTCACATCACGTTACTGAGCAGTGCAGGCAGCCGGCACCCGGTATGGAATAACACTCACTGCTGGGTGCATGCAATCATAATGTGCTAAAATACAGGACAGAGCAGGAGTCTGGTGAGGGGGAGGGCCCTCTGGGGGGTGGGCCCACTGGATGATTCTCCGATCTCCCGGTGGGCCAGTCCGACCCTGAATATGAACCCCACTTGCTACCGCTACAGGGCAAGTGGGAATTGCCAGGCAAAGCGCCAGAAAAGACGCATCTAATAGAAGGCTGAAAGCTGATGTTTTTAGCTTAGGGGGGACAATATCCATGGCCCCTTCCTAGGCTATTAATGTCAGCCCACAGCTGTCTGCATAGCATTTGCTGGTCATTAATTATAAGGGGACCCCACATCTTTTTTGGGGGAGTGTCCCCCATTTTAATAGCCAATAAAGGCTAAGTATACAGTTGTGAGCATCTGAGTGTCAGCGTGAGTGTGAGCACACTCCTCCCATAGACCAGTACACTGCTCTCCTGAAATACTCTGTGCTCTTGTCACCCTGTTCCTTCCACCATACATCTCTGTGACCTCTCTAGACCAGCACAATGCCATATGGATCATATATAATGCCGCCATATATACCGTATATACTCGAGTATAAGCCGAGAATTTCAGCAGATTTTTTTAGGCTGAAATTGCCCCTCTCGGCTTATACTCGAGTCATACCCAGGGGTCGGCAGAGGAGGGGGAGCAGCAGCTGTCTAATCATATTCACCTGCTCCTGGCGCGGTCCCTGCAGGTCCCTGGTTCTCCGGCACTGACAGCTTCTTCCTGTAGTGAGCAGTCACATGGTACCACTCATTACAGCAATGAATATGGACCTGACTCCACTCCCATAGGGGTGGAGCCGCATCTCATTACTGTAATGAGCGGTACCATGTGACCGCACACTACAGGAAGAAGCTGCTGGGGAACAGATGTGAAGGGACAGCGCAAGGAGCAGGTGAGTGTGACGGGGGGCAGTGCGCGATATTCCTGTCTAATATTAAAGCTGGCTTTGTTGCAAATATCAACCAATCAACGCTCAGTTTTCACTTTATTGGTAAAGCGAAAGCTGCACTCTGATTGGTTGTTATGTGCAGCCCAGCCAGTTTTGCTATTAGGCAGTCTTTTATTATCTCCCTCAGTTTTTTATCATCTCCCACAATGGGTCGAAAGAAACTTAAAATGGAAGAGAAAGCCCGTGCCTTGACTCTGCTCGAGAAGGGGGATTCGGTGATTGCTGTAGCTAGAGATCTGGGAGTGTCAAGAGAAGCAATTTATCAACTGTTAATTAACAACTTATCAACAAATTATCAACTATGGCTACGTTCACACTAGCGTTCGGCTAGTGTGTGTCGCGCTAGCATCGGGCGACGCAGCGGCGACGCACGCGTCATGCACCCCTATGTTTAACATGGGGGACGCATGCGTTTATGCTTGTTGCGTTTTCCGACACGTGCGTCTTTTTTGACGCTAGCATCGGACCAAGAAAATGCAACAAGTTGCATTTTTCTTGCGTCCGATTTTCGTCAAAAAACGACGCACGCGTCGAAAAACGCGTTTTTGCGTGCGTTTGCGCAGCGGCGCACAACGCTAGTGTGAACGTAGCCTTAGTTGATAAGTTGCTTCTCTTGACACTCCCAGATCTCTACCTACAGCAATCACTGAATCCCCCTTCTCGAGCAGATTCAAGGCACGGGCTTTCTCTTCCATTTTAAGCTTCTTTCGATCCATTGTGGGAGATGATAAAAGACTGCCTAATAGCAAAACTGGCTGAGCTACACATAACAACCAATCAGAGTGCAGCTTTCGCTTTACCAGAGAAGTGAAAACTGAGCGTTGATTGGTTGATATTTGCAACAAAGCCAGCTTTAATATTAGACAGTTTTTAATTATCTCCCCCATTGTGTACACTTTTAAAAAGTGAAATTATGATGTGGATTTTATATGTAAAGTTTTTTTTGCTGCGCAAGTGTAAAGATTTTTTTTGCCGGCACTGTATATATACAGGACAGGAGGAGTGGTACTGTGCAGTGTATATATACAGGACAGGAGGAGTGGTGCTGTGCAGTGTATATATACAGGACAGGAGGAGTGGTGCTGTGCAGTGTATATATACAGGACAGGAGGAGTGGTACTGTGCAGTGTATATATACAGGAGGAGTGGTACTGTGCAGTGTATACAGTATATACAGGATAGGAGTTGTACTGTTCAGTGTATATACAGGAGGAGTGGTACTGTGCAGTGTATATATATAGGAGGAGTGGTAGTGTGCAGTGTATATATACAGGAGGAGTGGTGCTGTGCAGTGTATATATACAGGACAGGAGGACTGGTACTGTGCAGTGTATATATACAGGATAGGAGTTGTACTGTTCAGTGTATATACAGGAGGAGTGGTACTGTGCAGTGTATATACAGGAGGAGTGGTACTGTGCAGTGTATATATACAGGACAGGTGAAGTGGTACTGTGCAGTGTCTATTTACAGGAGGAGTGGTACTGTGCAGTGTATATATACAGGACAGGAGAAGTGGTACTGTGCAGTGTCTATATACAGGAGGAGTGGTACTGTGCAGTGTATATATACAGGATAGGAGAAGTGGTACTGTGCAGTGTATATATACAGGACTGGAGGAGAGGTACTGTGCAGTGTATATATACAGGACAGGAGGAGAGGTACTGTGCAGTGTATATATACAGGACAGGAGGAGTGGTACTGTGCAGTGTATATATACAGGAGGAGTGGTGCTGTGCAATGTATATACAGTGGAGCAAAAAAGTATTTAGTCAGTCAGCAATAGTGCAAGTTCCACCACTTAAAAAGATGAGAGGCGTCTGTAATTTACATCATAGGTAGACCTCAACTATGGGAGACAAACTGAGAAAAAAAAATCCAGAAAATCACATTGTTTGTTTTTTTAACATTTTATTTGCATATTATGGTGGAAAATAAGTATTTGGTCAGAAACCAAATTTCATCTCAATACTTTGTAATATATCCTTTGTTGGCAATGACAGAGGTCAAACATTTTCTGTAAGTCTTCACAAGGTTGCCACACACTGTTGTTGGTATGTTGGCCCATTCCTCCATGCAGATCTCCTCTAGAGCAGTGATGTTTTTGGCTTTTCGCTTGGCAACACGGACTTTCAACTCCCTCCAAAGGTTTTCTATAGGGTTGAGATCTGGAGACTGGCTAGGCCACTCCAGGACCTTGAAATGCTTCTTACGAAGCCACTCCTTCGTTGCCCTGGCGGTGTGCTTTGGATCATTGTCATGTTGAAAGACCCAGCCACGTTTCATCTTCAATGCGCTTGCTGATGGAAGGAGGTTTGCACTCAAAATCTCACGATACATGGCCCCATTCATTCTGTCATATACCCGGATCAGTCGTCCTGGCCCCTTTGCAGAGAAACAGCCCCAAAGCATGATGTTTCCACCACCATGCTTTACAGTAGGTATGGTGTTTGATGGATGCAACTCAGTATTCTTTTTCCTCCAAACACGACAAGTTGTGTTTCTACCAAACAGTTCCAGTTTGGTTTCATCAGACCATAGGACATTCTCCCAAAACTCCTCTGGATCATCCAAATGCTCTCTAGCAAACTTCAGACGGGCCCGGACATGTACTGTCTTAAGCATTGGGACACGTCTGGCACTGCAGGATCTGAGTCCATGGTGGCATAGTGTGTTACTTATGGTAGGCCTTGTTACATTGGTCCCAGCTCTCTGCAGTTCATTCACTAGGTCCGCCCGCATGGTTCTGGGATTTTTGCCCACCGTTCTTGTGATCATTCTGACCCCACGGGGTGGGATTTTGCGTGGAGCCCCAGATCGAGGGAGATTATCAGTGGTATTGTATGTCTTCCATTTTCTAATTATTGCTCCCACTGTTGATTTCTTCACTCCAAGCTGGTTGGCTATTGCAGATTCAGTCTTCCCAGCCTGGTGCAGGGCTACAATTTTGTTTCTGGTGTCCTTTCACAGCTCTTTGGTCTTCACCATAGTGGAGTTTGGAGTCAGACTGTTTGAGGGTGTGCACAGGTGTCTTTTTATACTGATAACAAGTTTAAACAGGTGCCATTACTACAGGTAATGAGTGGAGGAAAGAGGAGACTCTTAAAGAAGAAGTTACAGGTCTGTGAGAGCCAGAAATCTTGATTGATTGTTTCTGACCAAATACTTATTTTCCACCATAATATGCAAATAAATTGTTAAAAAAACAGACAATGTGATTTTCTGGATTTTTATTTCTCAGTTTGTCTCCCATAGTTGAGGTCTACCTATGATGTAAATTACAGACGCCTCTCATCTTTTTAAGTGGTGGAAATTGCACTATTGCTGACTGACTAAATACTTTTTTGCCCCACTGTATACAGGACGAGTGGTACTGTGCAGTGTATATATACAGGACAGGAGGAGTGGTGCTGTGCAGTGTAAATATACAGGAGGAGTGGTGCTTTGCAATGTATATATACAGGAGGAGTGGTACTGTGCAGTGTATATATACAGGACAGGAGGAGCGGTACTGTGCAGTGTATATATACAGGAGGAGTGGTACTGTGCAATGTATATATAGAGGACGAGTGGTACTGTGCAATGTATATATACAGGACAGGAGGAGTGGTGCTGTGCAGTGTATATATACAGGAGGAGTGGTACTGTGCAGTGTATATATACAGGAGGAGTGGTACTGTGCAGTGTATATATACAGGAGGAGTGGTACTGTGCAGTGTATATATACAGGACGGGGAGTAGTACTGTGCAGTGTATATATTCAGGGGGAGTGGTACTGTGCAGTGTATATATACAGGATGAGTGGTACTGTGCAGTGTATATATACAGGGGGAGTGGTACTGTGCAGTGTATATATACAGGATGAGTGGTACTGTGCAGTGTATATATACAGGACAGGGGGAGTGGTACTGTGCAGTGTATATATACAGGGGGAGTGGTACTGTGCAGTGTATATATGCAGGAGGAGAGGTACTGTGCACTGTATATATACAGGGGGAGCGGTATTGTGCAGTGTCTATATACAGGGGGAGTGGTACTGTGCAGTGTATATATACAGGGGGAGCGGTACTGTGCAGTGTCTATATACAGGGGGAGTGGTACTGTGCAGTGTATATATACAGGGGGAGCGGTACTGTGCACTGTCTATATACAGGGGGAGTGGTACTGTGCAGTGTATATATACAGGGGGAGTGGTACTGTGCAGTGTATATATACAGGAGGAGTGGAACTGTGCAGTGTATATATACAGGGGGAGCGGTATTGTGCAGTGTCTATATACAGGGGGAGTGGTACTGTGCAGTGTATATATACAGGGGGAGCGGTACTGTGCACTGTCTATATACAGGGGGAGTGGTACTGTGCAGTGTATATATACAGGGGGAGTGGTACTGTGCAGTGTATATATACAGGAGGAGTGGAACTGTGCAGTGTATATATACAGGGGGAGTGGTGCTGTGCAGTGTATATATACATGAGGAGTGGTACTGTGCAGTGTATATATACAGGAGGAGTGGTACTGTGCAGTGTCTATATACAGGGGGAGCGGTACTGTGCAGTGTCTATATACAGGGGGAGTGGTACTGTGCAGTGTATATATACAGGGGGAGTGGTACTGTGCAGTGTATATATACAGGGGGAGTGGTGCTGTGCAGTGTATATATACAGGGGGAGCGGTACTGTGCAGTGTCTATATACAAGGGGGAGCGGTACTGTGCAGTGTATATATACATGAGGAGTGGTACTGTGCAGTGTATATATACAGGAGGAGTGGTACTGTGCAGTGTCTATATACAGGGGGAGCGGTACTGTGCAGTGTCTATATACAGGGGGAGTGGTACTGTGCAGTGTATATAAACAGGGGGAGTGGTACTGTGCAGTGTCTATATACAGGGGGAGTGGTACTGTGCAGTGTATATATACAGGGGGAGTGGTACTGTGCAGTGTATATATACAGGGGGAGTGGTGCTGTGCAGTGTATATATACAGGAGGAAAGGTGCTGTGCAGTGTATATATACAGGAGAGGTGCTGTGCAGTGTATATATACAGGAGGAGTGGTACTGTGCAGTGTATATATACAGGACAGGAGGAGCGGTACTGTGCAGTGTATATATACAGGAGGAGTGGTACTGTGCAATGTATATATACAGGACGAGTGGTACTGTGCAATGTATATATACAGGACAGGAGGAGTGGTGCTGTGCAGTGTATATATACAGGAGGAGTGGTACTGTGCAGTGTATATATACAGGAGGAGTGGTACTGTGCAGTGTATATATACAGGAGGAGTGGTACTGTGCAGTGTATATATACAGGACGGGGAGTAGTACTGTGCAGTGTATATATACAGGGGGAGTGGTACTGTGCAGTGTATATATACAGGATGAGTGGTACTGTGCAGTGTATATATACAGGGGGAGTGGTACTGTGCAGTGTATATATACAGGATGAGTGGTACTGTGCAGTGTATATATACAGGACAGGGGGAGTGGTACTGTGCAGTGTATATATACAGGGGGAGTGGTACTGTGCAGTGTATATATGCAGGAGGAGAGGTACTGTGCACTGTATATATACAGGGGGAGCGGTATTGTGCAGTGTCTATATACAGGGGGAGTGGTACTGTGCAGTGTATATATACAGGGGGAGCGGTACTGTGCAGTGTCTATATACAGGGGGAGTGGTACTGTGCAGTGTATATATACAGGGGGAGCGGTACTGTGCACTGTCTATATACAGGGGAAGTGGTACTGTGCAGTGTATATATACAGGGGGAGTGGTACTGTGCAGTGTATATATACAGGAGGAGTGGAACTGTGCAGTGTATATATACAGGGGGAGCGGTATTGTGCAGTGTCTATATACAGGGGGAGTGGTACTGTGCAGTGTATATATACAGGGGGAGCGGTACTGTGCACTGTCTATATACAGGGGGAGTGGTACTGTGCAGTGTATATATACAGGGGGAGTGGTACTGTGCAGTGTATATATACAGGAGGAGTGGAACTGTGCAGTGTATATATACAGGGGGAGTGGTGCTGTGCAGTGTATATATACATGAGGAGTGGTACTGTGCAGTGTATATATACAGGAGGAGTGGTACTGTGCAGTGTCTATATACAGGGGGAGCGGTACTGTGCAGTGTCTATATACAGGGGGAGTGGTACTGTGCAGTGTATATATACAGGGGGAGTGGTACTGTGCAGTGTATATATACAGGGGGAGTGGTGCTGTGCAGTGTATATATACAGGGGGAGCGGTACTGTGCAGTGTCTATATACAAGGGGGAGCGGTACTGTGCAGTGTATATATACATGAGGAGTGGTACTGTGCAGTGTATATATACAGGAGGAGTGGTACTGTGCAGTGTCTATATACAGGGGGAGCGGTACTGTGCAGTGTCTATATACAGGGGGAGTGGTACTGTGCAGTGTATATATACAGGGGGAGTGGTACTGTGCAGTGTCTATATACAGGGGGAGTGGTACTGTGCAGTGTATATATACAGGGGGAGTGGTACTGTGCAGTGTATATATACAGGGGGAGTGGTGCTGTGCAGTGTATATATACAGGGGGAGCGGTACTGTGCAGTGTCTATATACAGGGGGAGTGGTACTGTGCAGTGTATATATACATGAGGAGTGGTACTGTGCAGTGTATATATACAGGAGGAGTGGTACTGTGCAGTGTCTATATACAGGGGGAGCGGTACTGTGCAGTGTCTATATACAGGGGGAGTGGTACTGTGCAGTGTATATATACAGGGGGAGTGGTACTGTGCAGTGTATATATAGAGGAGGAGTGGTTCTGTGCAGTGTATATACACAGGTGGAGCGGTACTGTGCAGTGTCATATACAGGGGGAGTGGCACTGTGCAGTGTATATATACATGAGGAGTGGTACTGTGCAGTGTATATATACAGGGGGAGTGGTGCTGTGCAGTGTATATATACAGGGGGAGCGGTACTGTGCAGTGTCTATATACAGGGGGAGTGGTACTGTGCAGTGTATATATACATGAGGAGTGGTACTGTGCAGTGTCTATATACAGGGGGAGCGGTACTGTGCAGTGTCTATATACAGGGGGAGTGGTACTGTGCAGTGTATATATACAGGGGGAGTGGTACTGTGCAGTGTATATATACAGGAGGAGTGGTTCTGTGCAGTGTATATATACAGGGGGAGCGGTACTGTGCAGTGTATATATACAGGTGGAGCGATACTGTGCAGTGTCATATACAGGGGGAGTGGTACTGTGCAGTGTATATATACATGAGGAGTGGTACTGTGCAGTGTATATATACAGGGGGAGTGGTGCTGTGCAGTGTATATATACAGGGGGAGCGGTACTGTGCAGTGTCTATATACAGGGGGAGTGGTACTGTGCAGTGTATATATACATGAGGAGTGGTACTGTGCAGTGTATATATACAGGAGGAGTGGTACTGTGCAGTGTCTATATACAGGGGGAGCGGTACTGTGCAGTGTCTATATACAGGGGGAGTGGTACTGTGCAGTGTATATATACAGGGGGAGTGGTACTGTGCAGTGTATATATACAGGAGGAGTGGTTCTGTGCAGTGTATATATACAGGGGGAGCGGTACTGTGCAGTGTATATATACAGGTGGAGCGGTACTGTGCAGTGTCATATACAGGGGGAGTGGTACTGTGCAGTGTATATATACATGAGGAGTGGTACTGTGCAGTGTATATATACAGGACAGGGGGAGTGTGTTTTTTAACCATTTCTACAATTGGATTAATAATGGATAGGTGTCATAATTGACGCCTCTCCATTATTAATCTGGCTTAATGTCACCTTACAATAGCAAGGTGACATTAACCCTTCATTACCCCATATCCCACCGCTACACGGGAATGGGAAGAGAGTGGCCAAGTGCCAGAATAGGCGCATCTTCCAGATGTGCCTTTTCTGGGGTGGCTGGGGGCAGAAGTTTTTAGCCGGGGAGGGTGGGAGGGCAATAACAATGGACCCTCTCCAGGCTATTAATATCTGCCCTCAGTCACTGGCTTTACCATTCTGGCGGAGAAAATTGAGCGGGAGCCCACGCCAATTTTTTCCGTGATTTAACCCTTTAAATTAATAGCTAGAGCGCCCAAATTTTGCACATACACACTACTAACATTAGTAGTGTGGAATATGCAAAAAAAAGGGATATGAGATGGTTTACTGTATGTAAACCATGTCTGATATCATGTCGGGTTTGAGAAGGAGATAGCAAAAGCCGGCAATTGAATTACCGGCTTTTAAGCTATCTAGCGCTGTATGAAATATATATATATATATATATATATATATATATATATATATATATATATATATACTGTATATGTGTCTCACTGACATATATATATATATATATATATAGACAGTATATATGTTTTTATGATTTTTTGAGAACATGGATTTATTGTATGTCTGTATGTCGGTTTTGCAAGCCTGCGAGAAAATCTCGCAGTACGGATGCCATACGGATTACATACGGAGAATGCCATGCGCAAAATACGCTGACACACCCTGCCTACGGATGAGATACGGACCACTATTTTGGGGACTTTTCTGCGTATTACGGCCGTAAATTACGCTGAGTGTGAGGCCGGCCTAACTCTGCAGCCACCAACAAAATGGCTGCTCAATGTGTTCCTAAATCTCATCCTCTCTTATCCCTTAGCAAACACCCAGGAGAAGAGGAGAGGAGACATCACACACGTCAGCAGACTCCACCCATAATTACTGCAGTGCAGTAATGTGAGCTAGTGGAGCGCCCCCAGACGCAGGGCCGCGGGTTACTCGGTACCGGTCCTCTCTGTCTCAGTTCTAGAGTTTTCACGGTGGCTGGACCTGGTCCATGACCCTGCTAAGGGGCGTCCAATAAAAGGGGTGATGAAAGTCGGCTAAAGTTTCGTGACGCCACCTGTGGTGTTCGGTCAGGGTGACCGACGCTGCTTGGGGGTCCACTGGGGTGATGTAATGGCAGCTAGATGGTATACCTTCCCACAGGTGAAGTGTTTCCCCAGGGCTTCCCGGTAGTGTAGGTGGCGATGGTGTGAGGTGCAGTCAATAACGAGGACACAGGGTTGCAGTCTCTTTACCTTTTACTGAAGACTTCGGGATCCGCAATCCAGAGCACTGTCAACAGGGCTATCTGAGACCGGCCGGTCCGAAGGCACATCCAGAGTTCCCTTTGCAGGTGGAAATCAGTGCCTACCACTAGCGCCTGTGTGTTGTAGTTCTTCCCTGCTGAGCATTCGGGATAGTCCTCACAACTTCTGTTCTCGTTCTTTCTCTTTCTCTCTCTCCATCCCCCAAGAAAGGCCGTACTGGGGGCCCACGGCACGTAAAGGGAGGCCGCCATGACGGGGTTACGTGGGACCTGGGGAGCTGGAGCAGTTAGAAGGGATACGGTGGTAAGGGGTTAACTGGGAACTTGAGGGGTGGCTTTAGGGGCATTTTTTGAAAATAAGGGGTGGAACTAGGGGACTGTGGGGAGGGGGCACATAAAAAGGGGCACGCTCCTCACGCAGGCATCCATTTTAGGTGCCTGCGTGACAAGTGAGGAATCTCTGTCACACTTACCAGAATGGACGTTGAAGCGATCCTCCAGCGTCTCCGGACGGCAGCCAGCTCCCAGGGGACAGATTGGCTGAATGCATCCGTTAACAGCCTTCTCCAGGGGACATCGGGAGCACCATCGCAGGCACCGCAGGACGGGCGCCGGCCGCGGAGGACTAGGCCTCCGGCGCGCCTAAGCCCGGACATCATCCCCAGGGCCCGGCGCCGAAATAGGAGCCCCTCTGCGGACCCTCCGGTAAGCAGCGCTGTTCCCTCCACCTCACAGCGCGGCGCCGGGAGGAATCCTCCAGTGCGGCGGGGCCTACAACGGGGGGTGGATCCTTCCTCCCCTCCTTCAGTGTCCGGGCGACGTGGGGCGGCAGGAGCAGGAGCCGGTACGGCGGCCGCCAGCATGCCCGCTGGCGCCGCTCAGCGTGGGAGGCAGCGACAGCCGAGGAGACGGGGGTCAGGTGCGGTGGCCCCTCAGCGCCGAGGATTATGCGGGCGGCAGTCGGCTGGCCCTGGCATCAGCGTGCGGCCTTCTGCAATGCACAGCTCTGGAGTCTTCAACGCAGCAGCGCCCTCTGCTGGTGGTGGCCTGGATATTGCAAGTTCTGCGCCCTCTGCTGGTGTTGGCCGGGATTTTCCTGCAGCTGCGCCCTCTGCTGGTGATGGCCGGGATTTTCCTGGATCTGCGCCCTCTGCTGGTGATGGCCGGAACTTTCCTGGATCTGCGTCCTCTGCTGGTGGTGGCGGAAATTTTCCGGATTCCGGCAGGCGACATTCCGTCGCTTCGGTACGCAGTGCCGGGGACGTATCCGTGGCAAGGAGCCGCACATCTTCCATCGGGCGGCAGGATGCTGGCTCGGCCTTTTCCCTTTCCGCAGCACCAGGGCAGTCGACGGCATCACCGAGTCGCCAGGACACGGATACGGCCGCCAGGAGTTCGGCGGGCAACATCGCGGATCAAGCCGGTCGGGATGCAGGACACCTTCGGCTGGGAGCTGGATCTTCGGCTGCTGGGCTCACAGCACCCAGGCAGCTAGGTGAGAACATTTTCCCTATCTTTAATTTGCCAGGCATAGTTTCCCCTGAAGCTAGGAATAGTGACATTACTTCGGGAGTTGCTAGCGGGGGTATGGGTTTAATCCTTAGAGGTTTAGGGGAGCTAGCGGGCTTGTGGGGGTCCGGTCTTAGCAGGGGGTCTTTGCCGTCAGCTGCTTGGTTGGGAAATACGGGGTCGTTTGAGGGGTCTAGACAGTTGTCTGAAGTTACGGGTACATCCAGCAGTGCGGGTCCTGTGGCAGACACGGGGAGCTCATCAAGGGAGAAGGACGGAACAGCACCAGGGCCTGGGTCAGGAATTGATGCACCAGGTGAGGGAGCTTTGCAGGATAAGGAAAAGGAGGATGTACCGCAACTAGACGATGCGGCTAGGGGGGAGGTCTATGTCTGCTTCGAGGGCCCGTTAGGGGCACATTTAAAACAAGAGGTTAGGGAAAAAATCTGGAAAGGGGAGTACATAGAAATATTTTCTCTTTTACCCCTAGAGAGATTTAATTTGGATAGACCTAGAAGGGAGGACTCTAAAAAAGAAGATGAGGAGAAACGGAGATATAGGCTGATTCCCAGATCATTTTCAAATTGGCTGCAAGCTTTCGCTATTATGGCTAGCGTAATCGGGGAGAAGGCCCCGGAAAATTGCTCGGCATTATTTTGTTACTTAGATGCCATAGGGGAGGCTTACAGGACCTATGGGGGACAGGGTTGGTTACGCTATGACGAACAGTTTCATCAGCGTAAGGCTTTTAGGCCAAGTATCAGGTGGGATCACAAGGACATAGCGTTGTGGATGAGAGTTATGGTCCCGTCCCGTTTAGGTGAGACTAGCCAGCCTTTTCACGGGGGCGCCGGGAGTTCAGGGCAGTCAGGACACTCGGCGGCTTTGCAGAAGGGACTGTGTTTCGCCTTCAATGATGGCATATGCAGATTCGGGAGCAAGTGTAAATATAGGCACGAGTGTTCAACCTGCGGGGGGGTGCATAGCGCTTCAAAATGTTTCAGGGGTAACAGGCAAAAAGTTGGAGATTCAGCTGACAAAAGGGGTGACTCCGGTGCAGTGGGTCGTGATGGAGGCCTTTCTAAGTAGATACCCTGATAGGTCAGCTGCAGTTTTATTGCGCGACGGTTTTAAGGAGGGTTTCAAAATCCCTTATGTTGAGCAGGATGTTAGTTTAAAAAGAAAAAATTTGAAATCGGCGTTACAATTCCCGGAGGTCGTGTCGGAGAAGTTGAATAAGGAAGTTGCTCTGGGAAGAATGGCAGGCCCGTTTGTCGCCCCTCCGATTGCAAATCTGAGGGTGTCACCTCTTGGCGTGGTCCCTAAGAAAGAACCTAATAAATTTAGGTTAATCCATCACCTGTCATTTCCGAAGGGATCTTCGGTTAATGATGGTATTGATCCCGAGTTGAGTTCGGTGTCGTACTTATCATTCGATTCAGCGATGGAGTGGGTTAGAGCATGTGGAAAGGGGGCTAAGCTGGCTAAGACCGACATCGAAGCGGCCTTTCGTTTGTTGCCAGTTCATCCTGACAGTTTGCATTTATTGGGTTGTTTTTGGGATGGCGGCTTCTTTGTTGATCGTTGTCTTCCCATGGGTTGCTCGATTTCATGTGCTTACTTTGAGGCCTTCAGCACGTTCCTAGAATGGGTGGTGAAAGATGTGTCTGGGATACGCTCATGTTCGCACTATCTGGATGACTTTCTGTTTATAGGGCCAGCGGAATCAGCAGATTGTTCGATTTTGTTGCATACAATGGAGAGTGTGACAAAAAACTTCGGGGTGCCTTTGGCGGAGGATAAAACAGTTGGTCCGGTGACAGTGTTGAGCTTCCTAGGCATTGAAATCGACACGGTAGCAATGGAATGTAGGCTACCTGCAGACAAGGTTACCGCGTTGCGCCAAGATGTGGTTAATACGATTGGTTTGAAGAAGATAAATTTGCGCAGTTTGCAATCGTTGTTAGGGAAACTGAACTTTGCATGTAGGATCATGCCGATGGGTCGAGCGTTCTGCCGCCGCCTATCCTTGGCAACAGTAGGGGTAAAGTCCCCTTTGCATTTCATCAGGATAAAGAAAGAGTTTCGGGACGATTTGAAGATGTGGGCGGATTTTCTGGACGAGTACAATGGCAGATCTCTGTGGATTCAGCCGGTGGCAGATGCTACCTCCTTGGGCATTTTGGTGCATGTCGTTGAAATGAGTGGCTTTGGTCTTTTCTTTCATGGTAGCTGGTCAGCAGCGGCTTGGCCGGAAGAATGGAAGGAGGAGGGGTTAACAAACAACCGGCTACTGTTGCATTTGTTCCCCAGGGTAGTTGCGTTGGCCCTGTGGGGTGACAAATTGAGGAATTTGAAGATTTCTTTTCATTGTGAGCATGTTGGAACGGTGACGGCGGTAAACTCGTTGTCAGCGGCTACGCCTGCAGTAGTGAAGGTCTTGCAGCACTTGGTTTTCCTGGGTCTTAAGTTTAACTTATGGATTGTATCTGAAGTTAGCTTGTCAGCGCCTGATCCAATAGTTGTTGCTCTTTCTCAATTTCAGTGGCAGCTTTTCCGGGATTTGGCACCACAGGCGGAGAGCGCGGGCCGGGATTGTCCAGTGGAGTTGTGGAACCTGCCGCGAGGGCCGTAACAGAGTTATTTACCAAATCGCTCGCGGATTCATCTTGGTCTCATTATAATCAGGCTTGGAGCTTGTGGGAATCCTGGATGTCAAGTATGGACCAGGATATGGAGGAGGAGTATGGTTTGTTGTTGTTCTTAGGTCATCATTGGGAGGCAGGTTGGTCTGTGACACGTTTGAATAAGTTTCTGGCGGGGCTAGCCTTCAACCTTAAATGGAGGGGGGGTAAGGATATAACGAAATCCTTCTTGGTTCAGCAAGTTGTTCGGGGTTGGAAGAAAGGCTGGAAGGCTTCGGACGGTCGCCGACCCGTATCTTATGAGGTGCTCTCAGCCATTGAGCGGAAGTTGCAAGAGGTGTGTTTTTCCGAATGGGAAGTGGTTCTGTTCTGTGCAGCCTTTTCTTTGGCCTTCTTTGGGGCATTTCGGTTAGGTGAGTTGGTTAGCCCGTCCGTTAGTAAAAAAGGTATTTTGTTAAGAGAAAACGTGGATGTCGAAGGGAATAAGGTGGTAGTGTTTATTAAGGCTTCCAAAACGGACGTGTATGGGAAAGGGTGCAAAGTGGTGTTGTTCAATGTTGAAGGATCCCCGGTGTGCCCGGTGGCATCCGTGAAGAAGTACATGGCAAAAGGCGGGGTGTTAGACGAGCCATTCTTGGTGCACGAAAATGGGTCTTTCTTGTCCCGTTTTCAGTTCATTTCTGTTTTTAGGAAATGTTTGGCGGCAGCGGGCTTACCTGCAACACAATATAGTGGTCACTCCTTCAGGATCGGGGCAGCGACTGAGGCCGCTAGGTGGGGCCTTGGTGAGGATGTGGTTCGGAGAATTGGGAGGTGGGAATCTTCAAGATTCCAGTCGTATGTTCGCCCAAACCTATTGTGAGTTAGAAGCTGTGTTAAGTTAATTGTTTGTTGCCTTTCTTTCTGTGTTGCAGGGCCTGATCCGATGCTCGTCTGGATCATGGGGCATTCGTATGTTGTATGGGCTGCGTTGCGTGCTGCGGTTCGTCCGGACGGTCGTCAGTTGGGTCTTTCTCGAGAGACAGTGACTTTACGATGGATCGGTAAAAGGGGGATGGTGTGGAAGGAATGGTTACCTGAATTTCATCGTTTTGTTAGACTGGATAGAGTGCCGGAGATCGTGGTGATACATTTAGGGGGGAATGATTTGGCTAAACGGTCTTGTAGGGAGCTGATTAAGGATATCAAATTCGATATCCTGAGGTTCTGGGTCATGTTTCCAAAAGTGTTGTTGGTGTGGTCCGACATCATTCCCCGTAAAAGATGGAGAGGTGCTAGATCACACGAGGGGGTGAACAGGGCCCGGATTAAAATAAACAGGGCCATATCTCGGTTTATGGTGAGGAATGGCGCGTTGGCCGTGAGACATGTGGACTTGGAATCGGGTCAAGGAGCTTACTGGAGAGCTGATGGCGTGCACCTGAACGCGGTGGGTAATGATATGTGGTGTTTGGCTATCCGTAGTGGCATTGAATTAAGCTTGAAGGTGTGGAGGGACATGAATGGCTAAGGTGTCAGGCCATTCGTGTTCGTGGCGGGGGTGGAGGTCCTCGAAGTCAGTGGAAATGGTAAATCGTGGTTCAATGGGGTGGGGATCTTGAGAGGTCCTGGACACCCCATGAGAGAATTTAACAAGGCGCGGTACGGTTATTCCGCGTGAGGTGGATTTATGGACCCCTGGCATGGGGGTGGGTTCGGTGGACCAGGATTGGTTGTTATCTATCCCTGAGCTGGTGCTTTACGGCTGGGGGTAAGACTCATCCTGGGCTGAACATTGTGGAGTTTTTGGGATACTGAGTTTTTTATAACTTTGGGGCTTCGAGGACCGCCCCTCCTATTCTGGGTTGTCATAAAAGTTCTGTTATCTTTTATTTAATAAAATGGCTGCTGTGGCCAATTAAATCCAACATATGTCTCCGTCTGCTGTTTTGAGTACGTTAGAAGTTTATTCTTTAGATTGTTAAGAGATCTGTTTAAGGGGGTTGGGGTAATTTTTTCCAGGTCACGGAACTCACGTATACCCTATGTCAAGAAAGGCTGTACTGGGGGCCCACGGCACGTAAAGGGAGGCCGCCATGACGGGGTTACGTGGGACCTGGGGAGCTGGAGCAGTTAGAAGGGATACGGTGGTAAGGGGTTAACTGGGAACTTGAGGGGTGGCTTTAGGGGCATTTTTTGAAAATAAGGGGTGGAACTAGGGGACTGTGGGGAGGGGGCACATAAAAAGGGGCACGCTCCTCACGCAGGCATCCATTTTAGGTGCCTGCGTGACAAGTGAGGAATCTCCCGCCCACCCTCCCTTTTTTGGTTAGGGTAATGGGGGGGTGAAGTCGGCATATGTGGGCTTTTGGAGTATTGTTTTAAGAGGCGTCTAAATGTATTTATTTTGTTATGTGAATGCTGTCAGGGTATTGTCACGGCAGTTGGCGGGGGTGGAGGTCCTCGAAGTCGGTGGAAATGGTAAATCGTGGTTCAATGGGGTGGGGATCTTGAGAGGTCCTGGACACCCCATGAGAGAATTTAACAAGGCGCGGTACGGTTATTCCGCGTGAGGTGGATTTATGGACCCCTGGCATGGGGGTGGGTTCGGTGGACCAGGATTGGTTGTTATCTATCCCTGAGCTGGTGCTTTACGGCTGGGGGTAAGACTCATCCTGGGCTGAACATTGTGGAGTTTTTGGGATACTGAGTTTTTTATAACTTTGGGGCTTCGAGGACCGCCCCTCCTATTCTGGGTTGTCATAAAAGTTCTGTTATCTTTTATTTAATAAAATGGCTGCTGTGGCCAATTAAATCCAACATATGTCTCCGTCTGCTGTTTTGAGTACGTTAGAAGTTTATTCTTTAGATTGTTAAGAGATCTGTTTAAGGGGGTTGGGGTAATTTTTTCCAGGTCACGGAACTCACGTATACCCTATGTCAAGTTTATCTGGATAGGACGCACCCATTTGACGGGAAGGCTCGGAGCTATTCTGGGACCCTAGAGACGCCCCTCTCCACGCTTGCCCCCTATGTCTGCTTAGGTGATATATGGTAGACAGCCAACCTATAATTAACTGTCCTGCGGTATTTGAAGTAAGGCATATAGTCAGTTACTCCCTCGGTGTTCCGGTAACCAGCTACGCGCCTCAGTAGGAAGTTGCCGGTCTCGGGGCACGACTCCTACTGGCTCTCCTTTGTGCTTGATCTCGTTTCTCACTTTTCACAATATCCTTCTCCTCTTGTCCTTTCTTAGGATACCGCCGCAAGGTAGTGCAGGTGCGGTTCCATTGCTTTCTGTTCATTCTGCTAGGCCCCTGTCAGGAACCCACCCCTGACAGGTCCTCCCTGGAGCTCTCCCAGGCTGCGTTCTGTTCTATCTTCCTATCCGACCCCTAGTTTTACCAGTGTGAGGAGTGGCCTAATACATAGTGCCTTTTGCTCCCCCTAGTGGCCAGAGTGTGAAGTGTAATGTGTGCTTGTGATACCTGGTCATGTGAACTCCTTTAGTGCAATCAGACATAACATCACCCTCCTTAGCGGCAGAGCGACATTACTGCAACGACCAGGTCTCTGGGGCGCTGCACTAGTTGTACACTAGGCTTTTGTCAAATTTCTGCAGCTGCTCCCCCTAGTGTTTGAAAGGGGAAATGCCAAACCTTTGAAAATTATTTTTCAGATTTTACTAAATTATAAACAAATGATAATATTTTTTAAGAAAATGTAAACATTAATTCTTTTCATTTTTTCAATTGCTGGAAAAAAATTTTTTTTTGCTGGCACCTTCCCTTTAAAAAAATTCTGAACCTCGAAGAAAAGAAAATGTGGTTTCCTTCTCCATTCTGTGAGACTCATAGCTTTTTTCATTTTCTATTGATGAACCTGTATGATGACTTGTTGTTTTTCTTGTACCAACCTTTAGTTTTTAATAGTACTATTTTGGAGCCTACATGATATCTTGATCGTTTTTCATTGTTTTTTTTTTATGTGTACAGATGTGGAGACTAAAAAAAAAGCCAATTTGAGGGTATGGATTTTTGTTTATGCTGTTTACTATGAGGGTTAAACAACTTTAGATTTTCTTAGATTGGATTTTTACGTAAAGGTCAATACCAAACATACTTTTTTATTTTTAGCCTTTGATTAGTTTTAAACTTTTTTAGTTGTTATTGGCATAGTGGGACCCAGGACTGTAGGTATGAGCCCTGGCACTAGAATTTCGACACAATGTTATGTTCAATTAAAATTTATCTGATTAGAAAAAGAAGGTTCGACACAAGGTGAGTAAAAGTGTTCTCTCTCCTATGCCCTCTTCTCAGAGATGAGGCAGCTCACTTTTAGCCTATTTTCCATAGAAGCAGACATGACCAAATCTGCTGCACATTTTTTCTTTTCATTTTTAGTTTTCCTTTTTTTTTTTTAATGTCCTCCACTTTGTGTTCACTATCTCAGGGAGGTCACATCATGCACTCCACAGTAGTCTACCTCTCTGCAGATGTCGTCATTTCATCACGTCACCTGTCCTCCAGACTGCTGCCTCAGCAGAGTACCTATGCCCTTACAATATATGCAAGGCCATCAAAGGGGTAACCCTGCGGGTATATGAAGACATTGGATAGGTGGGTATGGAGCGCCCCCAGACGCAGGGCCGCGGGTGACTTGGTACCGGTCCTCTGCTGGCTCAGTTCTGGGGATGTCACGGTGGCTGGACCCGGTCCGTGACCCTGCTAAGGGGCGTCCAATGAAAGGTGATAGGAGTCTGTCAAGGTTTCGTGACGCCACCTGTGGTATTCGCTCAGGATGACCGACGCTGCTCGGGGTCCACTGGGGTGATGTGATGGCAGCTAGATGGTATACCTTCCCACAGGTGAAGTATATCCCCAGGGCTTCCCAGTAAGGTGGATGGCGATGGTGTGAGGTGCAGACAAACACGAGGACACAGGTTTGCAGTCTCTTTACCTTTTTACTGAAGACTTCAGATTCCTCAATCCAGAGCACAGTTAACAGGGCTGTCTGAGACCGGCCGGTCAATGGCACATCCAGAGTTCTCTTTACAGGTGGAAATCGTTGCCTACCAATAGCGCCTGTGTGTTGTAGTGCTACCCTGCTGAGCATTTGGAATAGTCCTCACAACTTCTATTCTCGTTCGTTCTAATTCGTTCCAGATCTTTCTAGTTCTCCGTCCCCCAGGTATGTTATGGCTAGGACGCACCCGTTTGACGGGTAGGCTCGGAGCTCTTCCGGGACCCTAGAGATGCCCCTCTCCACCCGTTGCCCCCTATGTCTGCGTAGGTGATGTAAGGTAGACAGCCAACCTATAATTAACTGTCCTGCGGAGTTTGAAGTAAGGCATAGAGTCAGTTACTTCCTCGGTGTTCCGGCCACCGGCTACGCGCCTCAGTAGGATGTTGCCGTTCTCGGGGCACGACTCCTACTGGTTCTCCTTTGTGCTTGATCTCGTTTCTCACTGTTCCACAATATCCTTCGCTTCGTGTCTCTTTCTTAGGAAACCGCCGCAAGGTAGTGCAGGCGCGGTTCCGTAACGTTCTGTTCTGGTCGCTAGGTACCTGCCAGGTTCCCATGCCTGACAGGGACCCCCCTGAATCTTCTCCCTGCAACACCCCCTGCCACGGGATGTTGCCTCAATCCAACCCAGTCAGCTTCTGACT
This sequence comes from Ranitomeya imitator, assembly GCF_032444005.1. Classification (NCBI taxonomy): domain Eukaryota; kingdom Metazoa; phylum Chordata; class Amphibia; order Anura; family Dendrobatidae; genus Ranitomeya; species Ranitomeya imitator. The sequence continues at coordinate 59,578,267 of NC_091283.1, read as the reverse complement.
AACTTCCTATCCAACCCCTAGTTTTACCAGTGTGAGGAGTGGCCCAATAAATAAAGCCTTTTTCTCCCCCTAGTGGCTGGAGTGTGAAGTGTAATGTGTGCTGTTGATACCTGGTCAGAAGAACTCCTTTAGTGCCATCAGACGTACCATCACTCCCCTTAGTGGTAGAGCGACGCTACTGCAACGACCAGATCTCTGGGGCGCTGCAGGTATAATTGCAAATAATAATATGCAGCAGGGTAGAAAAGGTACTAAATTAAATAAAATGTAACTTTTAATATTAGTATTTAAAATCGTAAAAGACAAGAGCAACTAACACACAAAATACACATACCGCAAGCCACCCAAAGTAGCAAAAAACAACCTCTGAGTGTATCATAGATAAGCTACTCAGGTGGATAAATAAGTATAAGTCCCGGTCAATAACATCTAATAGGGCCGAGCAAAAATCGCAATATAGCAGTGTCCCTGGGTAATGTCAGCATACTCAAAAGTAGAGAGTCCAGCTATACCATATCAACATAATAAACCATATGGTTACCCTCGCATAAGAAATGACATCTGCCACAAAATGGTAATAAATGGAACGGTCTCACCCAGGTAGATCGTACTTCATGTTCCTCCTGGTCTCTCTGGCAGTTCCAAAGGGAATACTTCAGGTTGATCCCAGAATGTGGGGAAACGGATATACCTTAATCACCGTAATATTACAAACCCACCATTAGGATCCGCGGGGGGTCGCGTAGCTAGTTAGCATGCCGGAGTCTCGTTCGTTATCGGAATTAACCAGACAAATCGCTCCACCAACTAAGAACGGCCATGCACCACCACCCACAGAATCGAGAAAGAGCTTTCAATCTGTCAATCCTTTCCGTGTCCGGGCCGGGTGAGGTTTCCCGTGAAACACGGGAAACACGGGAAACCTCACCCGGCCCGGACACGGAAAGGATTGACAGATTGAAAGCTCTTTCTCGATTCTGTGGGTGGTGGTGCATGGCCGTTCTTAGTTGGTGGAGCGATTTGTCTGGTTAATTCCGATAACGAACGAGACTCCGGCATGCTAACTAGCTATGCGACACCCCGCGGATCCTAATGGTGGGTTTGTAATATTACGGTGATTAAGGTATATCCGTTTCCCCACATTCTGGGATTAACCTGAAGTATTCCCTTTGGAACTGCCAGAGAGACCAGGAGGAACATGAAGTACGATCTACCTGGGTGAGACCGTTCCATTTATTACCATTTTGTGGCAGATGTCATTTCTTATGCGAGGGTAACCATATGGTTTATTATGTTGATATGGTATAGCTGGACTCTCTACTTTTGAGTATGCTGACATTACCCAGGGACACTGCTATATTGCGATTTTTGCTCGGCCCTATTAGATGTTATTGACCGGGACTTATACTTATTTATCTACCTGAGTAGCTTATCTATGATACACTCAGAGGTTGTTTTTTGCTACTTTGGGTGGCTTGCGGTATGTGTATTTTGTGTGTTAGTTGCTCTTGTCTTTTACGATTTTAAATACTAATATTAAAAGTTAAATTTTATTTAATTTAGTACCTTTTCTACCCTGCTGCATATTATTATTTTCTTGGGATTGGTAGAATTTTTTTGGATCAAATAGGTATAATTGCACCACTCTCCTATGAGTTCTGGTTAGGGTCTTCACTTTATTCCTCCTGAGTCGTCTTCCCTAGGGTTGAGCGAAACGGGTCGAACATTTTCAAAAGTCGCCGACTTTTGGCTAAGTCGGGGTTTCATGAAACCCGATCCGACCCCTGTGCGGGGTCGGCCATGCGGTACGCGACTTTCGCGCCAAAGTCGCGTTTCAATGACGCGAAAAGCGCCATTTCTCAGCCAATGAAGGTAAACGCAGAGTGTGGGCAGCGTGATGACATAGGTCCTGGTCCCCACCATCTTAGAGAAGGGCATTGCAGTGATTGGCTTGCTGTCTGCGACGTCACAGGGGCTATAAAGAGGCGTTCCCGCCGACCGCCATCTTACTGCTGCTGATCTGAGCTTAGGGAGAGGTTGCTGCCGCTTTGTCAGAAGCAGGGATAGCGTTAGGCAGGGTCCATTAACCACAAAACCGCTTGTGCTGCAGCGATTTGCACTGTCCAACACCACCCTCGGTGTGCAGGGACAGTGGAAGTTTTTTTTTTTTTTTTTTTCCCCTCAGCGCTGTAGCTCATTGGGCTGCCCTAGAAGGCTCCCTGATAGCTGCATTGCTGTGTGTACGCCGCTGTGCAAACCAACTGCTTTTTTCAAAGCACAAATCCTCTTGTTCCTTCCTTTCTGCACAGCTATCTTTTTTGTTTGTCCACACTTTTTATTTCATTTGTGCATCAGTCCACTCCTTATTGCTGCCTGCCATACCTGGCTGAGATTACTGCAGGCAGGGAGATAGTAGCTGCCTGCCATACCTGGCTGAGATTACTGCAGGCAGGGAGATAGTAATTGTAGGACATTCCCTGTTTTTTTTTTTTGTTTTTTTTTTGGTGGGAGATTAAGATTGGCAATTTGGCATTTCTGCTAGAGTGCCATCCCTGTGTGTGCCATCTCTCTCACATAGTGGGCCATAGAAAGCCTTTTCATTTTTCTGTATTTTTTTTTGTGGGGTGTATAAATTCTCCCTGATAAAAATACAGTGGGAGATTAATATTGGCCTTTGGGCTTGTGTGCCAGTCCTGAGTGTGCCATCTCTCTCACAAATAGTGGGCCATAGAAAGCCTATTTTATTTTTTTTTGGGTTTTATAAATTCTCCCTGAAAAAAAGGGAGATTAATATTGGCCTCTGGGCTTGTGTGCCAGTCCTGAGCGTGCCATCTGTGCCAGCCCTGAGCGTGCCATCTCTCTCACAAATAGTGGGCCATAGAAAGCCTATTTATTTTTTTTTTTGGTTTTATAAATTCTCCCTGAAAAAAAGGGAGATTAATATTGGCCTCTGGGCTTGTGTGCCAGTCCTGAGCGTGCCATCTGTGCCAGCCCTGAGCGTGCCATCTCTCTCACAAATAGTGGGCCATAGAAAGCCTATTTAATTTTTTTTTTTGTTTTATAAATTTTCCCTGAAAAAAGGGAGATTAATATTGGCCTCTGGGCTTGTGTGCCAGTTGTGAGCGTGCCATCTGTGCCAGTCCTGAGCGTGCCATCTCTCTCACAAATAGTGGGCCATAGAAAGCCTATTTAATTTTTTTTTTGGTTTTATAAATTTTCCCTGAAAAAAGGGAGATTAATATTGGCCTCTGGGCTTGTGTGCCAGTTGTGAGCGTGCCATCTGTGCCAGTCCTGAGCGTGCCATCTCTCTCACAAATAGTGGGCCATAGAAAGCCTATTTAAATATTTTTTTGGTTTTATAAATTCTCCCAGAAAAAAAGGGAGATTAATATTGGCCTCTGGGCTTCTGTGCCAGTCCTGAGCGTGCCATCTGTGCCAGTCCTGAGCGTCCCATCTCTCTCACAAATAGTGGGCCATAGAAAGCCTATTTTTTTTTTTTGGGGGGTTTTAGAAATTCTCCCTGGAAAAAAAAAGGGAGATTAATATTGCCCTTTGGGCTTGTGTGCCAGTACTAAGCGTTCCATCTCTCTCTCTCTCTCAGTCAGTGGGCCATAGAACGCCTATTTTTGGTTTTATTTGTTTTCTAAATTCTCCCTGAAAAAATCATTTTATTTTATTTGGTTTCTAAATTCTTCCTGATAAAATCATATTTTTTTTATTATTTTTTTTTCTAAAGTCTCCCTGAAAAAAAAAAAAAAAAACAGTGGGAGATTAATATTGGCCTTTCTGCTTGTGTGCCAGTCTTGACTCCTGGGTGCGTCATCTCTCAGTCAGTGGGCCATAGAACGCCTATTTTAGGTTTTATTTGTTTTCTAAATTCTCCCTGAAAAAATCATTTTATTTTATTTGGTTTCTAAATTCTTCCTGATAAAATCATATTTTTTTTATTATTTTTTTTTCTAAAGTCTCCCTGAAAAAAAAAAAAAAAAAACAACCAAAAAAAACAGTGGGAGATTAATATTGGCCTTTCTGCTTGTGTGCCAGTCTTGACTCCTGGGTGTGCCATCTCTCTCTCTCTCTCTCTCTCTCTCTCTCCAATTGTGGTCCATAGAAAGCCTATATTTTTTTTCCTTGATTTGGGTTCCAAAATCTACCAGAGAAAATAACTACATCAATCATTGGTAGAAAAATATTGGCCTCTGGGCTTGTGTGCCACTCCTGACTCCTGTGTGCGTCATCTCTCAGTCAGTGGGCCATAGAACGCCTATTTTTGTTTTTATTTGTTTTATAAATTCTCCCTGAAAAAATCATTTTATTTTATTTGGTTTCTAAATTCTTCCTGATAAAATCATATTTTTTTTATTATTTTTTTTTCTAAAGTCTCCCTGAAAAAAAAAAAAAACAAAAAAAAAAAACAAAACCCCCAAAAAAATGGGAGATTAATATTGGCCTTTCTGCTTGTGTGCCAGTCTTGACTCCTGGGTGTGCCATCTCTCTCTCTCTCTCTCTCTCTCTCCAATTGTGGTCCATAGAAAGCCTACATTTTTTTTCCTTGATTTGGGTTCCAAAATCTACCAGAGAAAATAACTCCATCAATCATTGGTAGAAAAATATTGGCCTCTGGGCTTGTGTGCCACTCCTGATTCCTGTGTGCGTCATCTCTCACTCAGTGGCCCATAGAAAGCATATAGTTTGTTACATTTGTTTTCTAAATTCTCCCTGCAAAAATCTATTTTTTTTTTTTTTGGGGGGTTTCTAAAGTGTTCCTGAAAAAAATAAAAATAAAAAAAAAATAATAGTGTGACATTAATATTAACATTTGTGCTTCAGTGACAGTCCTGCGTGTGGGGCATCTCTCTAATTTGCAGCCACCAAAAAAAGAGTGTGTAACATTGGGCCTGATTTTCGCTGTGGTCTCACCAACCTGTAAAGGGGTAGCTAAATCATACTGAAGTTATAGCTCACCGTGTAAGTTGTGTGACTGCAACAAATAACGTTAGTTTGGTTACGTTTTTAAAACAATGAGGAAGTCTAGTGGAAGAGGTCGTGGCCGGGGGCGTTCATTGTCAGCTGGTAATGAGGGTAGTGGTAGTGGTGGAGCATCAGGTGGTCGTGGGGAAAAAAATATTGCACCTAAGTCTGGAGCTGTGGAGCCAGGTTCGTCGTCCGGCTACACAAGGCCTCGAACGCTCCCTTTTCTGGGATTAGGAAAACCGCTTTTAAAGCCGGAGCAGCAAGAGCAAGTTTTGGCTTATCTTGCTGACTCAGCCTCTAGCTCTTTTGCCTCATCTCGTGAAACTGGTAAAAGTAAAAGCAGCGCGTCGTTAGTGGATGTTCACGGTCAGGGACAAGTCACTTCCTTGTCCTCTTCAGCAAAAACAACAACAGAGAAGAATGCAGCAGGCGACACAACGGGTTACTCCATGGAGCTCTTTACACATACCGTCCCTGGCTTAGAAAGTGAAGCAGTTAACAGTCCATGCCCATTACAAATTGAATCTGACATGGAGTGCACTGACGCACAGCCACAGCCAGACTACTATGCTGGTCCTTTGACTCAGACCACAACATTGCCCTCGCAGGGTGCTGATCAAGAATCAGACCCTGATGAGACTATGTTGCCCCATCACGAACGCTATACCACCGAACGACACGGTGACACAGACGAAGTTGCGCAGGAGGTACAAGAAGAGTTATTAGATGACCCAGTTCTTGACCCCGATTGGCAGCCATTGGGGGAACAGGGTGCAGGCGGCAGCAGTTCTGAAGCAGAGGAGGAGGAGGGGCCGCAGCAGGCATCAACATCGCCACAGGTTCCATCTGCCGGGCCCGTATCTTGCCCAAAACGCGTGGCAAAGCCAAAACCTGGTGGAGGACAGCGTGGCCATCCGGTTAAAGCTCAGTCTGCAATGCCTGAAAAGGTATCCGATGCTAGAAAGAGTGCAGTCTGGCATTTTTTTAAACAACATCCAATTGATCAGCGCAAAGTCATCTGTCAAAAATGTTCTACTTCCTTAAGCAGAGGTCAGAATCTGAAAAGTCTCAATACTAGTTGCATGCATAGACATTTAACCACCATGCATTTGAAAGCTTGGACTAACTACCAAACGTCCCTTAAGGTTGTTGCACCCTCGGCCAATGAAGCTAGTCATCAACGCAACATCCCTTCCGGCAGTGTAGGACCACCATTTAGCGCACCACCTGCTGTATCTGTGCAGGTATCTTTGCCAGGCCAAAGCAGTCAGGGTCAGGGAATCACCAGTTTCGTAGTAGGAAACACTGCATCTAGGGCACCGGCGGCAACAATACCATCTCCCACCGTCTCTCAGTCTGCCATGTCCACCGGCACCCCCGCTAGTTCCACGATCTCCAGCTCTCCAGTCCAGCTCACCCTACATGAGACTATGGTTAGAAAAAGGAAATACTTAGCCTCGCATCCGCGTACACAGGGTTTGAACGCCCACATAGCTAGACTAATCTCGTTAGAGATGATGCCCTACCGGTTAGTTGAAAGCGAAGCTTTCAAAGACCTGATGGACTACGCTGTACCACGCTACGAGCTACCCAGTCGACACTTTTTTTCCAGAAAAGCCATCCCAGCCCTCCACCAGCATGTTAAAGAGCGCATCGTCCATGCACTCAGGCAATCTGTGAGCACAAAGGTGCACCTGACAACAGATGCATGGACCAGTAGGCATGGCCAGGGACGTTACGTGTCCATCACGGCACACTGGGTAAATGTGGTGGATTCAGGGTCCACAGGGGACAGCAAGTTTGGGACAGTTCTGCCTAGCCCACGGTCTAGTAAACAGTTGTCTGTAGCCGTTCGCACCCCCTCCTCCTCCTCCTCGTCCTCCTGCAGAAGCAAGAGCTCGTCCACAGACCGCAGTCGCACAAACACTCCATCCGCACCTGCCACTGTTGCACACCAGGTCTCCCATTATGGGGCAGCTACTGGCATACGTCAGCAGGCTGTATTGGCTATGAAGTGTTTGGGCGACAATAGACACACCGCGGAAGTTCTGTCCGAGTTCTTGCAGCAAGAAACGCAGTCGTGGCTGGGCACTGTAGATCTTGAGGCAGGCAAGGTAGTGAGTGATAACGGAAGGAATTTCATGGCTGCCATCTCCCTTTCCCAACTGAAACACATTCCTTGCCTGGCTCACACCTTAAACCTGGTGGTGCAGTGCTTCCTGAAAAGTTATCCGGGGTTATCCGACCTGCTCCTCAAAGTGCGTGGACTTTGCGCACATATCCGCCGTTCGCCTGTACACTCCAGCCGTATGCAGACCTATCAGCGTTCTTTGATCCTTCCCCAGCATCGCCTAATCATAGACGTTGCAACAAGGTGGAACTCAACACTGCACATGCTTCAGAGACTGTGCGAACAGAGGCGGGCTGTTATGTTTTTGTGGGAGGATACACATACACGGGCAGGCAGTAGGATGGCAGACATGGAGTTGTCAGGTGTGCAGTGGTCGAAGATTCAAGACATGTGTCAAGTCCTTCAGTGTTTTGAGGAATGCACACGGCTGGTTAGTGCAGACAACGCCATAATAAGCATGAGCATCCCCCTAATGCGTCTGCTGATGCAAAGTTTGACGCACATAAAGGATCAGGCGTCTGCACCAGAGGAAGAGGAAAGCCTTGATGACAGTCAGCGATTGTCTGGTCAGGGCAGTGTACATGACGAGGTACCGGGCGAAGAGGAGGTGGAGGATGAGGAGGATGATGGGGATGAGTATATTTTTAATGAGGAAGCTTTCCCTGGGGCACGGGAAATTGGTGGCGTGGCAAGGCCGGGTTCTGGTTTTTTGAGGGACACAAGTGACGTAGATTTGCCTGCAACTGCCCCTCAACCAAGCACAACTGCAGATTTGACAACGGGAACTTTGGCCCACATGGCGGATTATGCCTTGCGTATCCTCAAAAGGGACACACGCATTACAAAAATGATGAACGATGACGATTACTGGTTGGCCTGCCTCCTTGATCCTCGCTATAAAGGCAAATTGCAAAATATTATGCCACATGAGAACTTGGAACTAATATTAGCAACAAAACAATCAACTCTTGTTGACCGTTTGCTTCTGGCATTCCCTGCACACAGCGCCCGTGATCGTTCTCACACGAGCTCCAGGGGCCAGCAGACCAGAGGTGTTAGAGGGGCAGAAATCAGAAGTGGCGTTGGCCAGAGGGGTTTTCTGACCAGGTTGTGGAGTGATTTTTCTATGACCGCAGACAGGACAGGTACTGCAGCATCAATTCAAAGTGACAGGAGACAACATTTGTCCAGTATGGTTACAAACTATTTTTCATCCCTTATCGACGTTCTCCCTCAACCGTCATTCCCATTTGATTACTGGGCATCCAAATTAGACACCTGGCCAGAATTGGCAGAATATGCATTGCAGGAGCTTGCTTGCCCGGCAGCTAGTGTCCTATCAGAAAGAGTATTCAGTGCTGCAGGTTCAATACTAACAGAAAAAAGGACTCGTCTGGCTACCCAAAATGTAGATGATCTAACCTTCATTAAAATGAACCACAACTGGATTTCAAAATCTTTTGCCCCACCCTGCCCGGCTGACACCTAGCTTTCCTATGAAAAGGTCTTGCCTGTGGACTATTCTGAATGACTTTTCCAATCTCGTAATTTTCTTCACCTGATTGTCCAGCATACGACATGTTTCCACCTCACGAAATGGCCAAACTCCCCACACGGGGCCGTGCTATCGCCACTTTGCGCTTGGACCCTTGAGAGTGCTGTTTGTCTGAAGAGGTGGGTGTGGCCGCTTTTGGTCGACGGCACTGCCACTGGGTCCCTCATAGTACAATAAAGTGTCTCTGGCGGTGGTGGTGCGCACCCAACGTCAGACACACCGTTGTAATATGAGGGGCCCTGTGCCTGTACCGCCGGCCACAAGACAGTTCCCCCCCCCAGCTCAAACAGTGCTCTACCACTAGCAAAATTATCTCTCACAGCTTCACCAATGTGTAGTCTAGGCGCTGACATCCTTCAATGCCTGGCACTGACAATACCATTGTTTTGACATTTTTGTTATGTTAGGCCTTCGAAGCCTGTCTGCGGTCCCTTCTTTCTACAACTACTACACTGACCAGGCCACTGCTGGCCGTGTTACCCTGGAACCAATTTAAAAGTGCCTACAGTCAGCCCAATTTTGTTATGTTAGGCCTTCGAAGACTGTCTGCCGTCACTCCTTCCACTAGACTTCCACTGACCATACACTGCTGCCCATGTACCCCTGGAACCAATTTAAAGTGCCTACAGCCAGCCCAATTTTGTTATGTTAGGCCTTCGAAGCCTGTCTGCGGTCACTCCTTCCACTAGACTTCCACTGACCAGACCACTGCTGCCCGTGTACCCCTGGAACCAATTTAAAAGTGCCTACAGCCAGCCCAAGTTTGTTATGTTAGGCCTTGGAAGCCTGTCTGCGGTCACTCCTTCCACTAGACTTCCACTGACCAGACCACTGCTGCCCGTGTACCCCTGGAACCAATTTAAAAGTGCCTACAGCCAGCCCAAGTTTGTTATGTTAGGCCTTCGAAGCCTGTCTGCGGTCACTCCTTCCACTAGACTTCCACAGACCAGACCACTGCTGCCCGTGTACCCCTGGAACCAATTTAAAAGTGCCTACAGCCAGCCCAAGTTTGTTATGTTAGGCCTTGGAAGCCTGTCTGCGGTCACTCCTTCCACTAGACTTCCACTGACCAGACCACTGCTGCCCGTGTACCCCTGGAACCAATTTAAAAGTGCCTACAGCCAGCCCAAGTTTGTTATGTTAGGCCTTCGAAGCCTGTCTGCGGTCACTCCTTCCACTAGACTTCCACAGACCAGACCACTGCTGCCCGTGTACCCCTGGAACCAATTTAAAAGTGCCTACAGCCAGCCCAAGTTTGTTATGTTAGGCCTTGGAAGCCTGTCTGCGGTCACTCCTTCCACTAGACTTCCACTGACCAGACCACTGCTGCCCGTGTACCCCTGGAACCAATTTAAAAGTGCCTACAGCCAGCCCAAGTTTGTTATGTTAGGCCTTGGAAGCCTGTCTGCGGTCACTCCTTCCACTAGACTTCCACTGACCATACACTGCTGCCCATGTACCCCTGGAACAAATTTAAAAGTGCCTACAGCCAGCCCAAGTTTGTTATGTTAGGCCTTCGAAGCCTGTCTGCGTCCCGTTCTTTCAACTACAACTACACTGACCAGGCCACTGATGGCCGTGTTCCCCTGGAACCAATTTTAACTTGCCTACAGCCAGCCCAATGTTAGGCCTTTGATGCCTGTCTGCCGTCACTCCTTCCACTAGGCCTCCACTGACCTGTCTATTGCTGCCCGTGTACCCCTTGAACCAACATCATTAAATATAAAAAAAATTAATTTGATTATAAAAAATAAGATCGTGTTGAGATCTCAAATGCAGACATTTTAACAATCAAAACAAACACACAACAAATATCTGGAACTGTACTACAAAGGTCCAACAGCTACAATTTCTTTCTCCTGCAAGAAGTTAACTGAAAGTTTTTTGGAGTTGTTAACACAGATATGGCATCCACCGAGTGTTGTCCTGTCGCGTCTCCTTTAAATTATTTCCAATAAGATGTTAAACTATTAATTTAATAAAATCAATAATTAAAAAAATAATTGAGTAAGTCAAAAGCACATTGCAAATAAACATTAATTACAAATCAAGAAGCATGGCGCGTCCGAGGGTGAGTAGATACCGAATAAGAATATAATCACCCTCGGACGCGCAATGCTTATTTACAACAGCCTTCCTTCCTAAGAATCAGCCCTTCCGTGGTGTAGAGAGAGGTTGTGTTACACTCCAAGGTGTTCCCCAGGTTGCCTTTCCTGAGCTTCGATCTTCCGGCTCTCGTTTAGTAGCTGTTGGAAACTACGCTGCATTAGGCCTACTAATTGTGTATGGGTGAAACAGTGGCGCATCTGCGGTCCCTCCTTCCACTAGGCCTCCACTGACCTGTCTACTGCGGCCCGTGTACCCCTTGAACCAACCTAATAAAATATTTAAAAAATTAATTTGATTATAAAAAATAAGATCGTGTTGAGATCTCAAATGCAGACATTTTAACAATCAAAACAAACACACAACAAATATCTGGAACTGTACTACAAAGGTCCAACAGCTACAATTTCTTTCTCCTGCAAGAAGTTAACTGAAAGTTTTTTGGAGTTGTTAACACAGATATGGCATCCACCGAGTGTTGTCCTGTCGCGTCTCCTTTAAATTATTTCCAATAAGATGTTAAACTATTAATTTAATAAAATCAATAATTAAAAAAATAATTGAGTAAGTCAAAAGCACATTGCAAATAAACATTAATTACAAATCAAGAAGCATGGCGCGTCCGAGGGTGAGTAGATACCGAATAAGAATATAATCACCCTCGGACGCGCAATGCTTATTTACAACAGCCTTCCTTCCTAAGAATCAGCCCTTTCGTGGTGTAGAGAGAGGTTGTGTTACACTCCAAGGTGTTCCCCGGGTTGCCTTTCATGAGCTTCGATCTTCCGGCTCTCGTTTAGTAGTTGGTGGAAAAGTACACAGCATTAGGCCTACAAAATGGGTATGGGGTGGAGAGAGATGGTGTGTTACACTCCAAGGTGTTCCCCAGGTTGCCTTTCCTGAGCTTCGATCTTCATGCTCTCGTTTAGTAGGTGTCGGAAAGTAGGCTGCATTAGGCCTACAAATTGGGTATGGGGTGGAGAGAGATGGTGTGTTACACTCCAAGGTGTTCCCCAGGTTTCCTTGCCATTGCTTCGGTCTTCCGACTCTCGTTTAGTAGTTGTAGAAAAGTACACAGCATTAGGCCTACAAAATGGGTATGGGGTGGAGAGAGATGGTGTGTTACACTCCAAGGTGTTCCCCAGGTTGCCTTTCCTGAGCTTCGATCTTCATGCTCTCGTTTAGTAGGTGTCGGAAAGTAGGCTGCATTAGGCCTAAAAAATGGGGAATGGGGTGGAGAGAGATGGTGTGTTACACTCCAAGGTGTTCCCCAGGTTTCCTTGCCATTGCTTCGGTCTTCCGACTCTCGTTTAGTAGTTGTAGAAAAGTACACTGCATTAGGCCTAAAAAATGGGTATGGGGTGGAGAGAGATGGTGTGTTACACTCCAAGGTGTTCCCCAGGTTGCCTTTCCTGAGCTTCGATCTTCATGCTCTCGTTTAGTAGGTGTCGGAAAGTAGGCTGCATTAGGCCTACAAATTGGGTATGGGGTGGAGAGAGATGGTGTGTTACACTCCAAGGTGTTCCCCAGGTTTCCTTGCCATTGCTTCGGTCTTCTGACTCTCGTTTAGTAGTTGTAGAAAAGTACACAGCATTAGGCCTACAAAATGGGTATGGGGTGGAGAGAGATGGTGTGTTACACTCCAAGGTGTTCCCCAGGTTGCCTTTCCTGAGCTTCTATCTTCAGGCTCTCATTAAATTGTGGTTAAATGGAACAACTGCATTTGGCGTACTAGTTGGTTTGGGGCCTACTATCGGTGTCTGCCACTCCTTGCTGTTCTCCTGGTTTCCTGTCCTGAAATACCATTTTCAGCCTCTCGTTAAGTAGTTGTTAATGTTAGACTGCATTTGGCCTACTAGTTGGGTTGGGGCCTACTATCGGTGTCTGCCACTCCTTGCTGTTCTCCTCCACTGAACAAAGCTGTGCCGCCTGTTTACTACGGTTGCCAATTTTGAACTGCATTTCGACTACTTACTGATTTGGCCCTACTCTCTGTGTCAGCCTCTCATTCCAGTTGTCCTCCACTGCAATGCCCCCTGGTTATTCCTGTGTTACCAATTTTGAACTGCATTTAGCCCACTTTCTTCTTTGGGCCTATATCTGTGTTTCCACTTCATCGTGCCCATTGCCCAGCCAGTGATAGATGAGTCTGCTGGTACATTGACCCATAACGCAACATTCCCCGTGCACGCTACACAACAACATTGTGACCCTGCTGAAAGTCAGGTTGCTCTTCCCGCATACCATACCACCTTACACGGGGACAAAGAGGAAGGTGCAGATGAAAGTGCAGGTTCCTTCATCAGGTGGGGGGAGGAATACTAGTTGGCGACGTCACTGGCACAGGGCCTCTCATAGTACGCAAAAGTGTTGCTGCCGGTGGGAGGCGCCCCCGCCGTGCAAACACACCGCTGTACTTTGAGGGGCCCTGTGCCAGTGCCAATGCCAACGAGTGGGCCCCCCCTGCTTGCTCAGGTTCACAGCACTTGCAAAGTTGAAATACTTACCTCTCCCTGCTCCACTGCCGTGACGTGGTCCAGATTTCCTGGGCCCACTAATTACTTGAACCAGCCCTACCCCCCACAACTTTAGCCAAATGACCCCCAATTTCAAATGCCTTCCAATTATTATAAGGTAAATTACGCTTGACAAGCTTCATTAAGAAGAATGGATGGTTTTGACATTAAAATGGGCACTCTAGGTGTTTTCCTGGCCCCCACTCACTGCCGACTATGCTGCCCCATTGACTTGCATTGGGTTTCGTGTTTCGGTCGATCCCGACTTTACGTCATAATCGGCCGATTTCACTCGACCCGACTTTGGACATAGTCGGGTTTCGCAAAACCCGGCTCGACTCTAAAAAGGTCAAGGTCGCTCAACTCTAGTCTTCCCACCTCCCCGTGTCATTCTTGGATTTCTGTTTAACAGTCCCTTTAGCTGTTTTTTTTAACCCTAGCTCTTTTATACCACTTTTACCCCCTTTCTGCAGCTATATTTTCAGGCTCCAGGGCATTTTTAGGCTATATCAGGCGGTCTCAGTGGCCAAGGGTCTCTCTTCTCCCCCTGAACAGCAGGGCATTTTTTCTGACTTATAGACCGCTTCCTACGACTACGGTCATGCTTGGGGTGTAATGCTGTCTGGTAGCCTAACTGATTGAAGCCGCAGCTTTACTTGGGGCTAGGCCACACACTTTGTTTCACCCTTAGGGTAGCCTGGTACCTTCTTTGAACCCCCGTCTGTCTCAGGGGGTCAGAGAGTGACCTTTATTATCTCCTTTTTTCTGCTATTTTCTTGGGGAGGGGTCTATTTTTCCAGGCTTTATCTGCATTTGCGCAGGTACCTTTTCTGCCTATCTTTATCTGTCTCTGCCATCTTTTTTTCAACAAGTGTCAAGAAGCATCCATATGGATGTTCATTTGTAAGGCTTCCCTTTTGTAAATACAAATTGAAACACACTGCAGCCAATTCTGCTGTTCAGTGCCCATCTTAGCTCAGATCCTGGTCTAAAGATCCATCATCCAAAAATGCCCTTACTTGGCTCCCCATCAGAGGAAATAGGCTTTTTGGGCAACACCTAGATGACATAACCAGGGAAGCTACCCCGTGCCAGACTGATCTGCTTCCCCAGAATCATTAAAGGTCTTAGCCATCTAGGTGCTTCCAGAGGTTTTACTCTATTTGGAACTCCTCTTCCCACAAAGGCAACAAGACGTCCTCCAAACCCTCCAACCCCAGACAGCCATTGTTCAAGCCTAAACCTTCCTGGCAAGAAATAGAGGATGTCCAGGTGCTCTGTGTCGGCATATGGACATTTTAGAGAGCTTGTCTACCAATCGAGGCCCTCAACAATCTGTCAGAGCAATGGCCGCTGTGGTGGACTTTGGCCCCTTATCTTGACACAAACACAACATACTGTACGTGCATGAGCTTTTAAACATTCCCTTTGCTGGTTTTTCTCACGGTTTCTCTTTTTTTTTAGTGCCTATCAGGAAAAATACCAGACAGCTCTCACAGTTCTATTTGCCATTGAAGAAATTAATAGGAACGAGGATCTTCTACCAAATATCACTTTGGGAATTCACCTATTTGAATCCTTCATGAATGAAGCTGAAACGCTGAAAGGTTATATGGAAATACTAAGTGGAGGGCGCTACCAAATTCCTAATTATAAGTGTGCGAGCCAAGGACATCTGGTAGCTGTGGTGGGGTTTGCATCTTCAGTTCTTTCTCTTCTGGTGGCAAATACATTTGGAATTTATGGCTACCCACAGGTAGGTGTCTTTAGGATGCCCCTCTGTGATTTAATATGTTCCTAAGTAGAGAACTCCCTCTATGATTGCCATGTACTCTAATAATTGTACTGGTGTGCCAGGGTGCATGCATAGTTCATACATCATCCTAGTAAGGCACTGTATCCTTCTCAAGAAGTAATAGCATAGTATTAATTAGTTTGGAGTATTTCCGGATGTATACTTCCAATTCAAGGCGTTAATGTGTGCTACAACAAAGCCATACGGTGGCATATCTCAGTCTTTGGCTCTTAGTTTCATTTAAAAAAAAGTATTTTGTGTATTTTTTTCTGTGCTAAGTCATTCTGTATAGGGAAGTGCAGCAGACTATGTTCTTATGTAGAAAATTAGGAAAGTCGAGTATAGCAAAAAGTCTGTTGGAATATGTTGGCCTCATGCACTTGCCTAAATTTTTTAGGTTAATGCATGGAATTTACTCATATAAAGAAGCTTTAGCTACTGTTTAGACTGTGACATTTGCATCATAGGCTCGGTTTCTTCACATCAGTTAAGGATAGAGGCGCATATATTACTTTTTTTGCAAGCAGAATTACAGCTCCCATTATAAATCAATAGGTAGAGTTGAGCAAAAACATTTTCAGGACTCTAGTTCAGTGACCATGTTTGTTAGTCCTTGTTGTCCGAACCAGGGCCCAGTGAACCTACTCTTATTTGCCATTATCATTGATTACATTGCATAGGCGTCCATCATCGAAGAGGCGCCAGGGATTGGCGCCTCTTCGATGATGGACGCCTATGCAATGTAATCAATGATAATCCAAAGAGGCACCCAGATGCCTGAAGGTAGGAGGAAGTTCCTATGGCCATGGTCCACAAACTACCAATGTGGCTGCTGGTCCTGGCTTCTGCGAATCATTTTGCTTAACTCTATCAACAGGATCTGTCAAGAGCTACAGTGAGGTCACTTCTCTCTGGCTTATGCATATATTATATTAATGGAGCCTAAAGGCCCCTCTACAGATTAGATGAAAGATGGCGAGACCCAATATTTTTGGTGGGTCCATCCGATGCTTATGGGGGCTTCTCAAATCTTTCCTGAAATATTATATTAGCTGGAAATCAGGAAATTTAATGGGGTTCTCACAAGAAGCATTTCTGAGACCAACCCTGGGACTCTCGCCTGTCTCCCGAACACAAAAGCTCTCTCCAGTCACTGCTATGGGAGTGCTCTATACAGCCGAGCAAATGTGCTGTATTCTCTTACTTCAGAAGTGGGACCTGCATCTGTCAGACATAAATGTTTCTCGTGAGACAACCACTTAAAATACCTGATCCTTTTGTTTTCGGGGAGGATAACCCACTGTCAGAGATTTCTGGCAGAGGTTTTATCCCTTCTATTGAAAACGATGGAGTAGCAAAATAACTGTTGTCAGAACGAGGATTTGGCCCATAGCTATCTAGTGTATGGTCAACTCAAGGTTTTGTCATGTTGTTACAAAATGGAAGCAGCCGAATTTCAAACTTTATGGTCAGTTCCTATCAGATTCAACCACAGATGCCATTTTTGATGACAAATAAGAAGGTCCTTTTGCATTACAGATCAGCTATGGGGCCACAGACCCTCATCTAAGTAATAAGTTGATATTTCCATACTTCTACCGCACTGTTCCCAGCTCTGTCCATCTGAGCAATGCATTGAGTTCAGTGCTGAAGCATTTTGGTTGGACCTGGGTTGGAATAGTTTATTCCAACGTTGAAAGCAATGAAAATGCAATCCAAATGTTAAAATCTTCCATTATAACACAAGGCAGTTGCATTGAGTTCACAGAAAAGTTCCTCGGTTCCACAAACTACTGGATACCGGAGTATAAACGTATTGCCAAAGTCATTTCTGAGTCCTCGGCAACCATTATTGTCTTTTGGGCTGACCTGGAATTTACAAGTAATTTATATATGTTAGTACATACTTTAGCAAGGACAGAGAAAGTCTGGATTATTCTTACCGACATATACCATCTCCTGATCACAAACAAGGACGTCGTGGACCTCAGGCCTTTCCATGGAACCTTGGCCATTCAGATGAAAACGCTGGAGATTCCTGGACTCATGCCTTTCCTTTGGAACATCACGTTGGACCAATACACCTTCTGCAATTTTATTTTCCTCTGCAAGATCGTCTTATATGAATGTAAAATAGTTGATGGCAAATTGCTACATCACACGTGCAAACACGACGAGGCAAAGAAGATTCTGATGGGTGCAGAGACCCTGGTGGAGAGTTATCGAGTATATAACGCCATATATGCCTTGGCTCATGCCCTTCATATGTTTATGGCATCCAAGTACTGGAAGGAATCGCAGATAGAGGGTGCATCTCTATCTTATGAACATCCATGGAAGGTGACTCGAGTGACAAGACTTCTTTTTGTATACCATAGCGAATAGCAATTATTTTTTTAAGTTATGGTCCATATTTTAAAAACATTGTTTTTAGACCCCAAATTTTCACTTGTCAATATCCTAATATATATTCCCATAGTCCTTTTTGAAACACAAGGCTGCAGGTCACTTCAAAAATCAATAAGTTACATATTCAATTGTGGGATACCACAAAAGAAGAGGAAGTGAAGAAGGAGAAAAAATTATTTAAAAGGTAATAAATTTATTGAAACAATATGTTAAAAGTAGTACAAAATCATTAACATGGGGGAGGAGAAAGAAAGGGGGAGGGGGGGTTTAAACCACCAGACTGGAGAAAACGGATCTGCACTATACCATGGAGGGTTAAAAAAGTAAACCCAATAGGAATATGATGGTAGTAATGGTACAGAGAAAAGAAAAAGGCGATCTAGGTACACAGAGTAAAATTATATAAACATCCACATAGAGCAAAACATAATCCCCAAATGCATAGAAAGTATCATATTAAAGGGTTAATGTACAGGCACAGGGTAAGTACATGTCTATCCAGAAGTACAAGGCAAGGAAAAAACCTGCTAATGTACTAGTGAGTACACCCACAGTAAAGTGCCCATGTGGAAAAGCTGCCAAAAGAAAGATTTTATGCAAGGAATGGATTGCCTGTGGTGCAAAGCAAGTGCGATGTTATCTAGCGCTGATGGTAAGGTGCAGATGCGGTTCCCGTGCGCCCGACAAGCACTGTTTCGCCGTAGCTTCTTCAATAGGGGCGAGGACAGGGTTTTGGAGGTGTGGGGGGCTTTTATAGGATGTTAGGAGGTGACGCTGAGTAAACCGGAAGTATCCCAGGCAGCTTCCAACTGCGCGCGCGTCATAGGGCCGTCCCACCATGCCAAAGGGACTTCCGAGCATGCGCACCGTGACACGCAGTGGAGCGCACTGCGGTCACGTGATTGGCGCCTCTTGGAAGTCAGGGAGGAGTACGGACCCCGCGCGTGCGCAGTACCGCTCCGGGATACACAAGAAGAAGGAGGGAGTGTAAACAAGATGACCCTGGTAGGTTACAGCTGCGCACGCATCACAGGGCCGTCCCACCATGCCAAAGGGACTCCCGAGCATGCGCACCGTGGCACGCAGTGGAACGCACTGCGGACATGTGACTGTCGCCTCTCGGGAGTCAGAGGGGGAGTACGGACGCACAATTTTTTCTCCTTCACTTCCTCTTCTTTTGTGGTATCCCACAATTGAATATGTAACTTAATATCCTAATATATGTTTTAAAGGTTTTAGAACTACCTTTGTAATACACCGCTCCAGCTGTCAGGGACCTGCCACTTGATTTGAGGTCCTTAAGTAACTACCATAGCGTAACACATACCGTAATACTAGAGGAACAGCTTCATAAAGATTCCCTGTAGAAATGGTCTTTTTAGCATTATCTATAAAGCGAACTTATATTGTTGCCCCTAGCTGTAGGTTAATAAGCCTTTTGAAGAGTCATGGAAATGGCGGCACACCTACGCAGTCATGCTATCTTCAAACCCTCCCGTTCTGGTCAATTCCTGTCTCCTCCAAGCTTTTCAATGATCCTTTAGTCATGTATAGTGTAGTGATGAAGAGGGCAGACTACATCCCAGCCCTCCTTCACACATCCTGGTCATTGTTCCTTTTCCCCTATTATTAACATCAGCCCCCAGCTGTGAGCTTTCCCTCTGCTGGTTATGAAAATTGAGTGAGAGCCCGCGCTGGTTTTTTTA
Source organism: Ranitomeya imitator (assembly GCF_032444005.1). Taxonomy (NCBI): domain Eukaryota; kingdom Metazoa; phylum Chordata; class Amphibia; order Anura; family Dendrobatidae; genus Ranitomeya; species Ranitomeya imitator. The sequence continues at coordinate 59,559,075 of NC_091283.1, read as the reverse complement.
CAATTTTAATTCTTTATTTTACGCAGAAGGGACACAGTGGGTGCTGAATCCAACTCCCATCATTGTCGCCTGGTAACGCTGATCTCAGGGAGACCACGTGACAATGATGTGAGCTGCCTTCAGCAGCAGGCACCTGGTCCATGTGAAAGACCTGACATGTGTGCACCACCATTGAATATAATGCAGCTCTTCAGAAACATACCGCATATGGAAACAAAAACAGATGTGTGAAGTGGTGGGCCTCACTGTGTTGTGCAGGTTCGAGAAGTGCAACACAACCAAAGACTTGGAGGGAGCACATTATGAAGATGAGTTGCCAGGTGAGGGGAGGGGGGTGATAATGAAACTTGGAAGATAGGGTTTAGATAATAGAACGTATTACTGTCCAGGATAATATTATTGTTGCATGTCTCTTCAGGATAATATCACCACCCCGTCTGGTCAGGACAGCGGCACCACCCCATGACTCATATCAGCATGTCCCCATGACTCATCAAGATAGCTGTACCACACCATGAATCTTCAGGATAGCAGTACTGCCCCCATGACTCTTTAGGATAGCAGTACTGCCCCCATGACTCTTTAGGATAGCAGTACTGCCCCCATGACTCTTTAGGATAGCAGTACTGCCCCCATGACTCTTTAGGATAGCAGTAGCACCCCCATGACTCTTTAGGATAGCAGTACTGCCCCTATGACTTCAGGATATTTTACCAAAAAACAAGGCCATATAATTATAGCTCATCCATAAATATAACAGTATCAACCAAAAAAACAAATATGGACCACAGAGCAGTAGATTAAAACTTGATATTTATTGAAAAATATTAATAACATGCATTAAAAAACTAAAAAAAAATGAGGCACGGTTAAGGGATAGTGACACCTTAGTGCCACATGCAAAGGCGGTTGGTTATGTGTCAAAAATGCAAAATCAGGCTACAAAAAATACATAGTATTGTCTCTATCATAGAAAATTGAAAAAACAGCACGTCAAATAATGAAGATAGCAATGAAATGGCAGTAAAAGGTATAGATACTCATGAACACTCTAAGGCTACGTTCACATTAGCGTTTTGCGGGACTGCGTCGGGCGCAGCCACGGCGACGCATGCGTCATGCGCCCCTATATTTAATATGGGGGCGCATGGACATGCGTTTTCATGCGTTTTGTGATGCATGCGGTTTTTTTGGCGCAAGCGTCAGGGCGCAGAGGATGCAGCAAGTTGCATTTTTTTTGCGGCCAAAATCCGGCCAAAAAAGGACGCATGCGTCACAAAACTATGCATTTTGCATGCGTTCTTGTTTGCGTTGTGCGTTGCGTCGCCGACACAGCACCGCACAACGCAAATGTGAACGTAGCCTAATTATGATATATAAACTGACACGTGCAATGCGATAATACAAAGATGTAAGTAAGAATGGAGCCTATCTCAGAAAATCCAAAGAATCACTCCCATATGAAAAATTTAACATATCATGGCTGCTGTGAAATCATAATCAAAATGGGACACACAAGTATTACCAATAAAGATGGTGCAGTCAAAATGCCGTTAATTAAACCAACCTCGGGTGAGGACATGGAAGAGGAACCCAGGGGTGACTGCACCATCTTCATTAGTAATTCTTGTGTGTCCCTTTTTGATAATGATTTCACAGCAGCCATGAAATGTAAAATTTTGATATGGGAGTGATTCTTTGGATTTTCTGTGATAGACTCTATTGTTATTTACAACTTTGTATTATTTATATTATTGCACGTGTCACTTTATCTACTATTTAATGGTATAAGGGTCACTTCCGTGTTTCTATCTGTCCTTCTGTCACGGATATTCATTGGTCGCGGCCTCTGTCTGTCATGGAATCCAAGTCGCTGATTGCCACGTCCAATCAGCGACGGGCGCCGTCCGGCGGCAACATGGCCGCTCCTTCCTCCCCGCAGTCAGTGCCCGCTCCGTACTCCCCTCCAGTCAGCGCTCACACAGGGTTAATGGCAGCGCTAATGGACCGCGTTATGCCGCGGTGTAACGCACTCCATTAACGCTGCTATTAACCCTGTGTGACCAACTTTTTTACTATTGATGCTGCCTATGCAGCCTCAATAGTAAAAAGATCTAATGTTAAAAATAATTAAAAAAAATAAAAAATCATCATATACTCACCTCCCGGCGCCTTTCCCGCTCCTCGCGATGCTCCGGTGACCGCTCCATGCAAGCGGCAGGTTCCGGTGGCAAGGATGGTATGCGACAAGGACCTGCCATGACGTCACGGTCATGTGACCGCGACGTCATCACAGGTCCTGCGCCCATACCAACTCTGGGACCGGAAGCTGCCGTGTGCACCGCACACAGGGCCAGGACTTCAACGGCCTTTCGGAGGGTGATTATTTTTTTATGTTTATTTTTTATTTTAAGTCTGTATAGTACGTGGCTCTGTGCTGTATACTCCGTCGCTGTGCAATATACTACATGGCCGGGCAATATACTACGTGGCTGGGCAATATACTACGTGGCTGGGCAATAATCTACGTGGCTGGGCAATATACTACATGACTGGGCAATATACTATGTGACTGGGCAATATACTACGTGGCTGGGCTATATACTACGTGACTGGGCAATATACGACGTGGCTGGGCAATATACTACGTGGCTGGGCAATATACTACGTGGCTGAGCAATATACTACGTGGCTGGGCAATATACTACATGGCTGGGCAATGTACTACATGGACATGCATATTCTAGAATACCCGATGCGTTAGAATCGGGCCACCATCTAGTCTACTATATAATTGTCTAAGGGTTACTTCCGTCTGTCTGTCCTTCTGTCACGGTTATTCATTCGCTGATTGGTCTCGCCAGCTGCCTGTCATGGCTGCCGGGACCAATCAGCGATGGGCACAGTCCAGAAAAAAATGGCCGCCCCTTACTCCCCGCAGTCAGTGCCTGTCGTGTTGTGAGTTCTGTTTTTGGGCTCCCTCTGGTGGTTACTGATGGTACTGGGTGATTTGTGTTCTGCTGTCTCTGGTGTCCACCTGTTCTATTAGGATTTGGGAGTTTCCTATTTAACCGGGCTTTCTTGTCATTTCCCCGCCGGCTATCAAGGTTATCAGAGTGTTTTGTTACCTCAGCTTCTGGCTTCAGTAATCTTCAGGACAAGCTAAGTTTTGATTTTCTTGTTCCACGTTTTGCTTTATTTTTGTCTTGTCCAGCTTGCATATAATTGTCTCTTTGCTGCTGGTTGCTTTAGTGGGCTGTAATTGCTCCTCATGTTCCATGAGTTGGAACATGAGTTCAAGTAATTACAGGATGGTTTTTTGAAGGGTTTTTTGCTGACCGCGCAGTTTACTTTTGTATCCTCTGCTATCTAGTTTTAGCGGGCCTCATTTTGCTGAATCTGTTTTCATACTGTGTATGTGCCTTCCTCTCATTTCACCGTCATTATATGTGGGGGGCTGCTATTTCTGTGGGGTATTTCTCTGGAGGCAAGAGAGGTCTGTGTTTCTTCTAATAGGGGAAGTTAGATCTTCGGCTGGTGCGAGACGTCTAGGATCAACGTAGGCATGTTCCCCGGCTATTGTTATTTGTGTGTTCAGGTTTAGGGTTGCGGTCAGCTCAGGTTCCATCACCCTAGAGCTCGTTGGTGCTTGTCCTTTCGTGATTCCCTGCCATTGGAATCATGACACTGTCGCCCGCATACTCCCCTCCGGTCACCGCTAACACAGGGTTAATGCCGGCGGTAACGGACCGCGTAATACTGCGGCTAACGCACTCTGTTACCACCGCTATTAACCCTGTGTGTCCCCAACTTTTTACTATTGACGCTGCATATGCGGCATCAATAGTAAAAGATGTAATGTTAAAAATAATAAAAAAAAAATAAACCTGCTATACTCACCCTCTGTAGTCCGCTGAGCTGCTCCCGCCGGCCGCCATCTTCCGCTGCAGTTTCCGGTGGCAAAGATGGTATGGCAGAAGGACCTGCCATGACGTCACGGTCATGTGACCACGACGTCATCACAGGCCCTGCGCGCCTGCGCGACAAGGACCTGCCATGACGTCATGGTCATGTGACCACGACGTCATCACAGGCCCTGCGTGCATGCGCTAAAAAGACCTGCCATGACGTCACGGTCATGTGACTGCGACGTCATCACAGGTCCTGTGCCCATACCAACGCTGGGATTGGAAGCTGCCGTGGACTACAGGGGGCCTTCGGAAAGGTGAGTATATGTTTATTTTTTATTTTTTCACCTGTGACAAACCTGGCTGGGCAATATACTACGTAGCTGGGCAATATACTACGTAGCTGGGCAATATACTATGTGACTGGCCAATATACTACGTGGTTCTGTGCTGTATACTACTTCGCTGTGCAATATACTACGTGGCTCTGTGCTGTATACTACGTCACACGGCAATATACTACGTCGCTCGGCAATATACTACGTTACTGGCCAATATACTATGTGGCTCTGTGCTGTATACTATGTCGTTCGGCAATATACTACGTTACTGGCCAATATACTACGTGGCTCTGTGCTGTATACTACCTCGCTGGGCAATATACTACGTAACTGGGCAATATACTACGTGACTGGGCAATATACTACGTGACTAGGCAATATACTACGTTACTGGCCAATCTACTACGTGGCTCTGTGCTGTATACTACGTCGCTGTGAGATATTCTACGTCACTGGGCAATATACTACGTCACTGGGCAATATACTATGTCACTGGGCAATATACTACATCACTGGGCAATATACTACGTGTCTGGGCAATGTACTACGTCACTGGGCAATATGCTACGTCGCTGGGCAATATACTACGTAGCTGGGCAATATACTACGTGACTGGGCAATATACTACGTGACTGGCAATATACTACGTGGCTGGGCAATATACTACGTGGCTGGGCAATATACTACGTGGCTGGGCAATATACTACGTGACTGGGCAATATACTACGTGACTGGGCAATATACTACGTGGGCTGTGCAATATACTACGTGGACATGCATATTCTAGAATACCCGATGCGTTAGAATCGGGCCACCATCTAGTATATTATAATTAGAGTGTTCATGAGTATCTATACCTTTTACTGCCATTTCATTGCTATCTTCATTATTTGACGTGCTGTTTTTACAATTTTCTTTTCCATGATAGTATTGTCTCTATGTATTTTTTGTAGCCTGATTATTTTAATCTACTGCTCTGTGGTCCATATTTGTTTTTTTGGTTGACTCTTCAGGATATTAGCACTACCCAATGACACTTCAGAAAAGTAGCACCACTCGATGACGTCAGGAGAGCAGCGCCCCCTCATGACTCTACAGGAGAGCAGCACCTCCTCATGACACTTCAGGAGAGCAGCGCCCCCTCATGACTGTTCAGGAGAGCAGCGCCCCCTCATGACTCTTCAGGAGAGCAGCGCCTCCTCATGACTCTTCAGGAGAGCAGCGCCGCCTCATGACTCTTCAGGAGAGCAGCGCCTCCTCATGACTCTTCAGGAGAGCAGCGCGCCCTCATGACTCTTCAGGAGAGCAGCGCCCCCTCATGACTCTTCAGGAGAGCAGCGCCTCCTCATGACTCTTCAGGAGAGCAGCGCCCCCTCATGACTCTTCAGGAGAGCAGCGCCTCCTCATGACTCTTCAGGAGAGCAGCGCCTCCTCATGACTCTTCAGGAGAGCAGCGCCCCCTCATGACTCTTCAGGAGAGCAGCGCCCCCTCATGACTCTTCAGGAGACAGCGCCCCCTCATGACTCTTCAGGAGACAGCGCCCCATCATGACTCTTCAGGAGACAGCGCCCCCTCATGACTCTTCAGGAGACAGCGCCCCCTCATGACTCTTCAGGAGACAGCGCCCCATCATGACTCTTCAGGAGACAGCGCCCCCTCATGACTCTTCAGGAGACAGCGCCCCCTCATGACTCTTCAGGAGAGCAGCGCCGCCTCATGACTCTTCAGGAGAGCAGCGCCTCCTCATGACTCTTTAGGAGAGCAGCGCCCCCTCATGACTCTTCAGGAGAGCAGCGCCTCCTCATGACTCTTCAGGAGAGCAGCGCCTCCTCATGACTCTTCAGGAGAGCAGCGCCCCCTCATGACTCTTCAGGAGAGCAGCGCCCCCTCATGACTCTTCAGGAGAGCAGCGCCCCCTCATGACTCTACAGGAGAGCAGCGCCTCCTCACGACTCTTCAGGAGAGCAGCGCCCCCTCATGACTCTTCAGGAGAGCAGCGCCCCCTCATGACTCTTCAGGAGACAGCGCCCCCTCATGACTCTTCAGGAGACAGCGCCCCATCATGACTCTTCAGGAGACAGCGCCCCCTCATGACTCTTCAGGAGACAGCGCCCCCTCATGACTCTTCAGGAGAGCAGCGCCCCTCATGACTCTTCAGGAGAGCAGCGCCGCCTCATGACTCTTCAAAAGTAATTACCATGTTATGGTAAGTTCATTCACTTCCAGATGAAGCATACTTTGCAGAACAGTCATCAGATGTGGTGCAGATCCTGGTATAAGGCATATTCAATCTGTGGGTGATTACCAATGTACATTTTACTGAACTTAGATCCCAAGAATGTTTACTGGTAATTAATAGCAATTGTGACATTTATGCTCTGTATATCCTGTATATGTTTCTTCATGCAGCTTCATCAATTTCTTAGAAGAGTGCAGTTTACCAATAGCGCTGGAGAGGACGTATACTTTGATGAACATGGAGATTCTGCTCCTATGTACGATCTGATTAATAGGGTGACCCGACGCAAGGAGAAACTTAGAAGTATCAGAGTTGGAAACATCACATCTAGCTGTGGGGAAAACGTGTCGGTTGATGTATCAGCCATTGTATGGGCTGATCGTCTTGCCCAGGTAGACATCTTGTTCGTTTGTGCTTGAAGACAGTAGACAGTGCAGGATTTCTCTTAGAAGGAGAGTGAATGAGAGAAGGCTGACCTCTAGTATAGCGTCTCTGCAGTCATAAGCAATCAGGTGATCGTCTATCATAGGGTCTAATGCATGTACATTATTCAATAAAGAGCTAGAATATATTCATATTACAGTATGACCATCTCGGGGACTGGAAACATCAGAAAAGCGGCACCGAATGTTGACCTTAAAATCAGCATGGTGGGCACTGATATTATGGGCCTTTTCTCTAGGACTGATTTGACAAATTAAGGTTATTTCGTAATAGTGAAGCAAAAGGATGGTGTTAGGAGACCAATTCTGTCCCACTTGGCAGCTATAAAAAAAGCTGTACTGCTGTAGCTACAAAATGCATAGTAACATCTCTATTGTAGTCAGGAAAATACATAGAAATCATGAGGTTCCTTCAACCCAACCCAACTCACATCCTCAAAAAAATATGTGGTGGAATAAGTGGGCTCATGCCTCCCAGCTTTAAAAAAAATATGAGAGGGATATGTGCAGCGCCCCAGAGTCCTGGTCGTTGCAGTAATGTTATTCTTCCACCAGGGGGAGTGATGTTACGTCTGAGGGCAATAAAGGAGATCACCTTACCAGGTATCACTAACCACACAACACACTTCACACTCCAGGCCGCCAGGGGGAGCCATGCTTCTATCTATTAGGGCACTCCTCACAATTAGGTAAAACTGGTAGTCTGGACAGGAAGTTAGACAGAAGCTGGCTGGAGCGAGAGGGAGCCAGAAGCAGACTGAGGTCTGCAGAGGACAAGGGTCCACGGAGCTGCACCTGCCCCACGTGCGGCAGCATCCTAAGAAAGGACACAAAGGGAATTGTCTTGTAGTGAGTGAGAAACGAAGTCATAGCAAAGGAGAGGAATATCAGAGGGAGACCAGCCAGGAGCAGGCTGCTTCCTTCTGAAGCGCAGAAGCCGGTAGCCAGAACACCGAGTGAGTAAGGATCTCTATGCGTTACTTCAGATACTGGCAGGACAGTTGATTCCACGTTGGCTGCCCGACCTTATACCCAGGAGGCACGGTGGCAACTTGTGGGGGCTGGGGCGTCATAGGGTCCCTGTAAAAAAAACCTCAGGCCATCAGTCATACGGGTGTGTCCTATCCGTCAGGGGGACAGAGAGAAAGAGAAATTACATCCACGATAGTTGTGAGGACCTCACCGAGAAGCTCAGCAGGGAGGAACTACAACACTCAGGCGCTAGAGGAAGGCTACTGATTTCCACCTGGATAAGGGGGACTCTGGAATTGCCTTCAGAGCGGCTGGACTCTGCCTGCCCTGTGGTCTGGTGCCCTGGACTGTGGACACTGAAGCCTTCAGTAAAGGTAAAGATACTGCAACCTTGTGTCCTCGTTATTCACTATGCCTCACATCATTCATCATCTACTCTCTGGGAAGCCCTGGGGACATACTTCACCTGTGGGAAGGTATACCATCCAACTGCCATAACATCACCACAGCGGACCCCTAAGCAGCGTCGGTCACCCTGACTGAATACCACAGGTGGCGTCACGAACACTATCCCTTTAAAGAGCTTTCGCCAATTTATCAACGGACGTACCCCTAGGGCCATGGACCGGGTCAGCCACCGTGACATCCCTGACGAGAACCGAAGGGCCCGGTGTTATGATCTGGTGGTTTAGGAACAGCATGAGACAAGCTCTGAAGGAGGTGGTATCTGTACTGACCGCAAACCCTGAACCTAGCAGCGCAACTAAAAATAGTCATGGGGGGTACCTGACGCTCCCTAGACCCCTCGGCACAGCCTAAGATCTAACTTCCCCTAAAGATGGAAACAGGAAACCTATCTTGCCTCAGAGAAAATCCCCAAAGGAAAGATAGCCCCCCACAAATATTGACGGTGAGAGGAGGGGAAAATAACATACGCAGAAATGAAATCAGATTTAAGCATAGGAGGCAAGTCTAGCTTGATAGATAGGACAAGAAAGGATACTGTGCGGTCAGTATAAAAACTACAAAACAATCCACACAGAGTTTACAAAATCTCCACACCTGACTAAAGGTGTGGAGGGTAAATCTGCTTCCCAGAGCTTCCAGCTAACAGAAATAATCTATACTGACAAGCTGGACAAATATAGAATGCACAGAACAATAAGTCCACAACATGTGGACTGAAATGAGCAAAACCAGAACTTATCATTGCAGAACTGGTCAGGAAACCAGGAGAATCCAAGCAGAGATGTGAATCCAGCCAGGAAACATTGACAAGTGGCACAGGCTGAAGAAAGAGCCAGACTTAAATAGCAGAGCAGAAGAGACGATAAGTGGAGGCAGCTGATGACAGCTAACTCCAAGGAGCAGCCATACCACTAGAAACCACAAGAGGGAGCCCAAGAGCAGAACTCACAAAAGTGCCACTTACAACCACCGGAGGGAGCCCAAGAGTGGAATTCACAACAGTACCCCCCTCTTGAGGAGGGGTCACCGAACCCTCGCCAGAGCCCCCAGGCCGATCAGGACGAGCCAAGTGAAAAGCACGAACCAAATCGGTAGCATGGACATCAGAGGCAACAACCCAAGAATTATCCCCCTGGCCATAACCCTTCCACTTGACAAGATACTGAAGCCTCCGCCTCGAAAAACGAGAATCCAAAATCTTCTCAACCTCATATTCCAACTCTCCCTCAACCAACACCGGGGCAGGAGGGTCAACCGAGGGACCAACGGGCACCACATATCTCCGCAACAAAGATCTATGGAAAACATCATGAATGGCAAAAGAGGCAGGAAGAGCCAAACGAAAAGACACCGGATTAATAATTTCAGAAATTTTATAAGGACCAATAAACCGAGGCTTAAACTTAGGAGAAGAAACCTTCATAGGAACATGACGAGAAGACAACCAAACCAAATCCCCCACACGAAGCCGGGGACCAACACGCCGACGGCGGTTGGCAAAACGTTGAGCCCTTTCCTGAGACAACGTCAAATTGTCCACTACATGAGTCCAAATCTGCTGCAGCCTGTCCACCACAGAATTAACACCAGGACAATCAGAAGGCTCAACCTGCCCAGAAGAAAAAAGGGGATGAAAACCAAAATTACAAAAGAAAGGTGAAACCAAAGTAGCCGAACTAGCCCGATTATTAAGGGCAAACTCGGCCAACGGCAAGAAAGACACCCAATCATCCTGATCAGCAGACACAAAGCATCTCAAATAGGTCTCCAAGGTCTGATTAGTTCGCTCAGTTTGGCCATTAGTCTGAGGATGAAACGCCGAAGAAAAAGATAAATCAATGCCCATCCTAGCACAAAAGGCCCGCCAAAATCTAGAGACAAACTGAGAACCTCTGTCAGACACAATATTCTCCGGAATGCCATGCAAACGAACCACATGCTGAAAAAATAATGGAACCAGATCTGAGGAGGAAGGCAACTTAGGCAAAGGTACCAGATGGACCATTTTAGAGAACCGGTCACAAACAACCCAGATAACAGACATCTTCTGGGAAACAGGAAGATCCGAAATAAAATCCATGGAAATATGCGTCCAGGGCCTCTCAGGGACCGGCAAAGGCAAAAGCAACCCACTAGCGCGGGAACAGCAAGGCTTGGCCCGGGCGCAAGTCCCACAGGACTGCACAAAAGCACGCACATCGCGACACAAGGAAGGCCACCAAAAGGACCTAGCAACCAAATCTCTGGTACCAAAAATCCCAGGATGACCAGCCAACACTGAACAATGAACCTCAGAAATTACCTTACTTGTCCATCTATCAGAAACAAACAGCTTCCCCACTGGACAGCGGTCAGGCCTATCAGCCTTAACATTCTTAGATCCCGGAAGATACGAGACCACAAAATCAAAACGGGAGAAAAACAGGGACCATCGAGCCTGTCTAGGATTCAGCCGCTTGGCCGACTCGAGGTAAATCAGATTCTTATGATCGGTCAGGACCACAACACGGTGTTTAGCTCCCTCAAGCCAATGTCGCCACTCCTCAAACGCCCACTTCATAGCCAACAACTCCCGATTGCCGACATCATAATTGCGTTCCGCAGGCGAAAACTTTCTGGAAAAAAAAGCACACGGTTTCATCAAAGAACCATCAGACTCCCTCTGAGACAAAACGGCCCCTGCCCCAATCTCAGAAGCGTCGACCTCAACCTGAAAAGGAAGAGAAACATCCGGTTGACGCAACACAGGGGCAGAAGTAAATCGGCGTTTAAGCTCCTGAAAGGCCTCAACAGCCTCAGAGAACCAATTAGTCACATCAGCGCCTTTCTTCATCAAATCAGTAAGGGGCTTAACCACACTGGAAAAGTTGGCAATGACACGGCGATAGAAATTAGCAAAGCCCAAAAATTTTTGAAGACCCTTCACAGATGTGGGTTGGATCCAGTCATGAATAGCTTGGACCTTAACAGGATCCATTTCTATAGACGAGGGAGAAAAAATAAAACCCAAAAAAGAGACCTTCTGAACTCCGAATAGGCACTTAGACCCCTTCACAAATAAAGCATTATCATGAAGGATCTGGAACACCATCCTGACCTGCTTCACATGAGACTCCCAATCATTGGAAAAAATCAAAATATCATCCAAATATACGACCATGAATTTATCAAGATAATTGCGGAAAATATCATGCATGAAAGACTGGAACACAGATGGAGCATTAGAGAGCCCAAATGGCATCACAAGGTATTCAAAATGGCCTTCGGGCGTATTAAATGCAGTTTTCCATTAGTCACCCTGTTTAATACGAACAAGATTATATGCCCCTCGGAGGTCAATCTTACTAAACCAACTAGCCCCCTTAATCTGAGCAAACAAATCAGTAAGCAAAGGCAAGGGGTATTGGAATTTGACCGTGATCTTATTAAGAAGACGATAATCAATACAGGGTCTCAAGGAGCCATCCTTCTTAGCAACAAAAAATAAACCCGCTCCCAATGGTGACGAAGAGGGCCGAATATGCCCTTTCTCCAAAGATTCCTTAAGATGGCTCCGCATGGCGGCATGCTCTGGCACAGACAGATTGAAAAGTCGGCCCTTAGGGAACTTACAACCAGGAATCAAGTTAATAGCACAATCACAGTCCCTATGTGGAGGAAGGGAACTGGACTTGGGCTCATCAAATACATCCTGGAAATCCGACAAAAACTCAGGGACCTCAGAAGAGGGGGAAGAGGAAATTGACATCAAAGGAACCGACATAGTTTTCCAATCTAGCACCGGATTATGTTCCTGTAACCATGGAAATCCCAGTACAACAACATCATGCAGGTTATGCAACACTAGAAAACGTCAATCTTCCTGATGTGCAGGAGCCATGTACATAGTCATCTGTGTCCAGTACTGAGGTTTATCCTTGGCCAAGGGTGTAGCATCAATGCCCCTCAAAGGAATAGGGCTCTGCAAAGGCTGCAAGAAAAAACCACAGCGCCTGGCGAATTCTAAGTCCATTAAGTTCAGGGCAGCGCCTGAATCCACAAATGCCATGACAGAAAAGGACGACAATGAGCAAATCAGGGTCACAGATAAGAGAAATTTAGGCTGTATAGTACTAATGGTAACAGACCTAGCGACTCTCTTAGTACGCTTAGGGCAATCAGAGATAACATGAGCCGAATCACCACAGTAAAAACACAGCCTATTCTGACGTCTGAATTCCTGCCGTTCTATTCTAGTCAAAATGATATCACATTGCATAGGTTCAGGACTATGCTCAGAGGATACTGCCATATGGTGCACAGCTTTGCGCTCGCGCAGACGCCGATCAATCTGAATGGCTAGAGACATAGATTCGCTCAAACAGGCAGGCGTAGGAAAGCCCATCATAACATCTTTAAGGGTTTCAGAAAGACCTTTTCTGAAAATAGCAGCCAGAGCCTCTTCATTCCATTTAGTGAGCACACACCATTTTCTAAATTTCTGGCAGTATAACTCTGCCGCTTCCTGACCTTGACACAAGGCCAACAGGGTTTTTTCTGCATCATCCACAGAATTAGGTTCGTCATACAATAATCCGAGCGCTTGAAAAAATGCATCTACATTCAATAATGCCGGATCCCCTGTTTCAAGAGAAAAAGCCCAGTCTTGAGGGTCACCACGCAGCAAGGATATGATGATTTTCACCTGCTGAATGGGATCACCAGAAGAACGGGGTTCAAAGCAAAAAACAATTTGCAGTTATTTTTAAAGTTCAAAAACTTGGATCTGTCCCCAAAAAAACAAATCAGGAGTAGGAATTCTGGGCTCTAAAGCCGGAGTCTGGACAACATAGTCCTGGATACTCTGTACTCTTACAGCAAGTTGATCCACACGAGAAAACAAACCCTGAACATCCATGCCAAAACATATATCCTGAACCACCCAGATATCAAGAGGAAAAAAAAAAGACAAACCAAAGCACAGAAAAAAAAATGGTTCAGAACTTTCTTTTCCTTCTTTTGAGATGCATTTAATTCATTTTTGGCCACTTGTACTGTTATGATCTGGTGGTTTAGGAACAACATGAGACAAGCTCTGAAGGAGGTGGTATCTGTATTGACCGCAAACCCTGAACCTAGCAGCGCAACTAAAAATAGCCGTGGGGGGTACCTGACGCTCCCTAGACCCCTCGGCACAGCCTAAGATCTAACTTCCCCTAAAGATGGAAACAGGAAACCTATCTTGCCTCAGAGAAAATCCCCAAAGGAAAGATAGCCCCCCACAAATATTGACGGTGAGAGGAGGGGAAAATAACATACGCAGAAATGAAATCAGATTTTAGCATAGGAGGCCAGTCTAGCTTGATAGATAGGACAGGAAAGGATACTGTGCGGTCAGTATAAAAACTACAAAACAATCCACACAGAGTTTACAAAATCTCCACACCTGACTAAAGGTGTGGAGGGTAAATCTGCTTCCCAGAGCTTCCAGCTAACAGAAATAATCTATACTGACAAGCTGGACAAATATAGAATGCACAGAACAATAAGTCCACAACATGTGGACTGAAATGAGCAAAGCCAGAACTTATCATTGCAGAACTGGCCAGGAAACCAGGAGAATCCAAGCAGAGATGTGAATTCAGCCAGGAAACATTGACAAGTGGCACAGGCTGAAGAAAGAGCCAGACTTAAATAGCGGAGCAGAACAGACAATAAGTGGAGGCAGCTGATGACAGCTAACTCCAAGGAGCAGCCATACCACTAGAAACCACAAGAGGGAGCCCAAGAGCAGAACTCACAAAAGTGCCACTTACAACCACCGGAGGGAGCCCAAGAGCGGAATTCACAACAGCCCGGCTCCGAGTACCCCATTGACCTACTGGGGGCGATCCATATGTATTGCTGCATGTATACTGTATTTATATCTCTACTGAAGCCCCTTAGTGGCACCCATGGCACCCGTAGAGTATGATGTCCCCAAATCACCCCACCCACACAGTATGGTACCCCGTAGTGAATGTTCTCACACAATGTCCTCATAAGTGCCCCCAACCCAGTATGATGCTGACACAGTGCTCCCAATGTGACCTTCAGCAAAGCATAATGCTCCTAAAGTTCCCCTCATTCAGTATGATGTCCCCATAGTTCCCAAACATACAGTATAATGTCACACACAGCCCCCATACATGGTATCTTGGAACCAACTGTCCCCCACTGAGTACGATGTCCCCATACCTCCCAAACATACAGTATGTCACCCACAGCTCCCCAGCATGGCACTTAGTCTCCCGCACAGTATGATATCCCCATAGTTCCCAAACATACAGTATGATTACATGGTATCATGAAACCCTCAGTCCCCCACACAATATAATGATCCATACAGCCCACCACGGATAGTATTATGGTCCACACAGTATCATAGTTCCCACTTAGTATGAAGCTCCAACACACAGTATCATGGACCCCACTCAATATGATGATCCTCACACAGAATCAGTGTCCCCACAGCCCCCAACAAGTACTGACATAAAAAAATAAAACTACTCCTTTAGCACCTTTTTCCAGATGGTGACGCATTTCTATTCCTCTCCTAGACACCACCACGTTCTGTCTGCAGTGACAGCTGCCGACCTGGGTCCAGGAAAATGATACTGAAAGGAAAGCCAACCTGCTGCTATGATTGCGTTCCTTGCCCCAGAGGAGAGGTTGCCAATCACACTGGTAAAGGCTGGCACCACCATAGCTCTCAGTATATGGCACGTGCCGTGCCGTAATATGAGACTATCAACCTTGTGTTTAATTCTTTCCTACAGACATGATCAGCTGTTGGAAATGCCCAGATGACCAATGGCCGAATGGAAAGAAAAATGAATGTATTGAAAAACAAATTATCTATCTGTCCTATGAAGACTTCTTGGGTACAACTCTTGTTTGCAGCGCCATTGTGCTTTCTCTAGCTTCCCTCTTCATCCTTGCCATCTTCACCCATTATCAGAACTCTTCGGTCATTAAAGCCACCAACAGAAATCTAAGTTTCCTTCTTCTCTTGTCGCTTACTTTTACATTCTGCAGTTGTCTGGTCTTTGTTGGACATCCAGGACACATAACTTGTTTACTACGGCAAACAGTTTTTGGAATGTCTTTTACGGTCTCAGTGTCTTCCTTATTGGCAAAAACCATACTTGTGGTTATGGCCTTTCGAGCTACCAAACCTGGAAGCCGAATGAGAAGATTCATGGGGAGGAAGCTCCCATGGACCATTGTTGGTTTGTCCTCTTCTTTCCAGGCAGTTATCTGTGCCTTGTGGTTGGGAACACATCCCCCTACCCAATTTTTGGATCTCCACTCACAGGCCGGTGAGATAATTGTTGAATGTGAAGAGCACCTTGGCTTCTACCTCATGTTGTCCTTTATCGGCTGCCTTGCCATGGGATGTTTCATCATAGCTTTTCCAGCTAGGAATCTACCAGACAGATACAATGAAGCAAAGTTCATTACTTTCAGCATGTTGGTCTTCTTCAGTGTCTGGATTTCCTTCATACCGGCATACCTGAGCACCAAAGGGAAGTATACAGTGGCTGTAGAGGTTTTCGCCATCCTTGTATCTGCAGCCGGTGTTTTGGGGTGTATTTTCTTTCCCAAATGCTTCATAATCTTTTATGCACCAGAAAAATAAAAGAGTAAAGCAAGAAAAGTTCTGAGGCTTTTGACAAAATGTTCAAGTTAAAGACCATTCCAGCCGTGGATCAAAGGGCAAATAAAGAAACAATATCTAAAATTCTCCTATTTTAGTAAAAGTTGGGGTTATAGATAATTTAGCAACAAAAAAAAGTGTAATTGGTGGAGAAAGATTGTACTTGGTGGACCTAGGTCTATTTACAACCTATGTAACTGTATGTTATTTCCAATAAAAAGTTGTCTCCGTGTAACTTCTGTTAAGGTGGCCTAGTGGTGGCCCGTAGCCCAGACTCCCCTTTATCAGTGGGGGCATGGAGACACTTTAATTTCAATAGTCGCCCTGTGGTGCCACATTGGTCTTCGGAGTGGTTGATACAGGAGAAATGCATCACAGTCTGCAGCCATTCTTGGTGATAATAGCCAATAGACAAGGGTGCTTGAGGCGGTACAAAACTTTACAATATTATCCTTAAGACTTTAAAACAATTCTGCTACTATTTTTTTGCTACCTCATCTGAGAGCAGCATAATATAGAAGCAGAGATCCTGATTCCAGCGATGTGTCACTTAGTTTACTGGGTGCAGCAGTTGTGATAGAATCACAGTTTTCTTAGCTGCAGATCTAGCAGAGCTCACAATGCTGAGCTGTGTATAACCCCGCCCACAGCACTGATTGGCCGCTTTTAGTGTATACTGTGCATTGACAGAAAGCTGCTAATCAGTGGTGGAAATGGGGTTGGACTAGGAGTCATAAGGCACATAGTCCTCTAGTGATAATCTCCTGCTGATAAAACACTGATTTAATTTAAACCCCAAAACAGAGCCTAGTAAGTAACAGATTGCTGGAATCAGGGTATCTGCTCCCGGATCACATAAGAAAAACAAACAAATGGATCTGAACCAATCAATATACAATGACCAAAGGTGCCCCAGCAGTCAGTTGGCCACTCAACTTCTTTTGGAGACTAAAGGTACCTTCACATTTAGCGACACTGCAGCGATCCTGTCACACACGCCGATTCAGCGATGTCTGCAGGAGGTCCAGCGACGAAATAAAGTTCTGGCCTTCTAGCCCCGACCAACGATGTCACAGCAGGATCCTGATCGCTGCTGCGTGTCAAACTGAACAATATCGCTAGCCAGGACGCTGCAACGTCACAGATCGCTAGCGATATCGTTCAGTGTGAAGGTACCTTAAGAGGTCACCAGAGACAGGCTGAGTGTTCTGCTCCTTATTGATCAAAATTTCAAAAATGTAATTATGGTAAAATATTTTGAAAGTGCCATCAATATTCCCTTTCTGAATGGTGGAAGGGACTTGCCTTAAGACACTAAAGGTACCTTCACACATAACGATTTCGTTAACGATATCGTTGCTTTTTGTGACGTAGCAACGATATCGTTAACGAAATCGTTATGCGTGACAGCGACCAACGATCAGGCCCCTGCTGGGAGATCGTTGGTCGCTGGGAATGATCAGGACCTTTTTTTTGGTCGCTGATCACCCGCAGACATCGCTGAATCGGCGTGTGTGACCCCGATCCAGCGATGTGTTCACTGGTAACCAGGGTAAATATTGGGTTACTAAGCGCAGGGCCGCGCTTAGTAACCCGATGTTTACCCTGGTTACTATTGTAAAAGTTAAAAAAACAAACAGTACATACTTACATTCCGGTGTTTGTCGCGTCCCCCGGCGTTAGCTTCCCTGCACTGTGTCAGCGCCGGCCGGCCGGCCGTAAAGCAGAGCACAGCGGTGACGTCACCGCTGTGCTCTGCTTTACGGCCGGTCGGCGCTGACACAGTGCAGGGAAGCTAACGCCGGGGGACAGACACCGGAATGTAAGTATGTACTGTTTGTTTTTTTTAACTTTTACAATGGTAACCAGGGTAAACATCGGGTTACTAAGGGCGGCCCTGCGCTTAGTAACCCGATGTTTACCCTGGTTACCCGGGGACTCCGGCATCGTTGGTCGCTGGAGAGCTGTCTGTGTGACAGCTCTCCAGTGACCACACAACGACCTAAACAGCAACGCTGCAGCGATCGGCATCGTTGTCTATATCGCTGCAGCGTCGCTAAATGTGACGGTACCTTAAGGAGAGAGGGCAGCACTGAATCACCAATGTGCCACCTCCTGTGAGTGGAGCACCATCTCCTATCAGCACTGTCAGCTAAGTACTACTATGTCAATACTTTACTCCTGATGAACCTTTGCGATAAACAAAGGGGAAAACGCTTTGAGTTCTTTTGAACATGATACTTATGCACATGTGGCAGCCATTTCACGTTCCCTGGCTTCCATTGTGTTGTCATGCACATGAAATATAACACCTTCTTGAATATCCTATGATTTTAATTAAAGGTGTGATATTTATTATATTTGAATAAATTCTCTGATTTGGTTGCCATTTACTGTAGCAGGATATTGGTGTATTCTTTTGCGGTCAGTTCCTTGGCTTATCAGATCTACCGTCTCACTGGGCATTTTTTTCCGCGAATCTAATACTATTAGCTATAGGGCCTACTAGGGCTACAATCATGATATTGGTATGGTCAAACCTTGTAGGGGTGCCTAACCTTTTTAGCCCACAGACCCAAAGATTCCCCCCTCCTCCTTTAACCCATAAACGACACCAAAGCCATTGTTGGATAAATTTGGCCACAGCAGCCTTTATTAAACAAACAAATTAACATTACATAAATAACCATGAATAAATAAATAAATCAGGGGTGGGTCCTTGAAGCTTGAAATCTGGCGATTAAAGAAACCGCAACAAACAGTGGACGAACCAACCGTAACTTACTCCCAGCCGTTACCCCCTGGCTCGGGAGCACCAAATCACCCCGAAGGGTGCCATCGTCCACTGAACCCCTGAGGATCAAGCCACCGCTGGGCCAAATCCCCCCAAAATCACCAGACCAAATAACCACCACAATAGCCAACTGAGGAATCCATATACCATGGACCTCCCAGCGCGATTTAGCACCAACTTCAAGGACCCCTCCCAACTGCCACAACGAGGGTCTCTTGACCCCTCAAAGACCCGAGATCCCACCACACCGAATTGCCATGGCCCTCTCAATACCTTGCTGTAAACCGAGTGCCCATAAATCAATACCCACGGCGTTCAGGTGCACACTGTCACCTAACAAAAATTCCTCACCCCCGTCCTCCAGCTCCACATGCCGCACCGCTACTCCCCCATTCCGCTGAACAAAGCCAGACACCGCTTGATTAAGTTTGATCCGAGCCTTATTAATTTTAACAAACGATCTCGCATGGCGCCAACACCTGCGCGGCACGATATCCGACCAAACTACCGTTATACCGCTATAAGCCGGCCACAAACGTAACAGGTCATGTTTAATGTCCCTTACCAACTCCCGGAAAGGACGAACGCTCAGATTGTTGCCACCCGCGTGGAGCACCAGAATGTCTGGAGGCCTGTCAAGCTGGCCACTGTTGTGCACCTCCTGGCTGACCCTGCTCCACTCCATGCCCCGGAAACCTAACCAACGAACGACCGCCACGTCCCGATGGAACCCGAGCTGCCGTCCGTCTCGCCGCATATCGGCCTGTTGAGCGCCCCAATGGACATAAGAATGTCCCAATATCCAGACCAAGAGGGGTTTTGCACCTACAACAAAAGAGAAAACTTAACATTGAACACCGCACAACAACACTCTAAACCCCGTAACGACCCCCCGCCCCTCAGGGGCGAATGTAACTCTTGTAACAGTTAGACTCCCATCTCCCAATTCTCTGCACCACCTCGGGCAATAAACCACCCGAAGCGGCCTCAGTCGCTGCCCCGGTTCGAAAGGAATGCGAGGCAAACCGAGATGTCCAAACCCATCAGCGCTAAGCCCTGTCTAAAAACCGCTACGAACTGAAATTTTGACAGAAATGACCCATCAGCATGGCACAACAAAGGACCAGACCTCTCCGGTTCGAAACTGAGGAACCCCTGCAAGCAACAAATGGGGCACATCAAAGAATTAACCACTGCCCCCAGCACCACCCTTCGACCCCTCCCCTGCTGATCCGTTTTTGACCGCCGAATCCAGAATTCCAAACGGCCATTAGCTAATACCACATCCTTAGCCAGCAAACCACCACGTCTGCACCTGCTCGGAGCCACCAGCTCCCCGATCCGTAACGCCCCGAAAAAAGCTAAGGAAAAAGCCAAGCAGAAAAGAGCAATTTCAAAATCCGAAACACAAACTTCCGGCAGCCGCTCCCCCAATGATTCCAACATCTGAAAAGAAACCAAGCATCTGCGGTCCCCCTCTCCGCTCTGTCGACCAAACCCCTTAAACGCCGGCCGGACCAAAAACACTTTAGTCAAATCCCTAAGCCCTCTAAGTTTAAAGCCAAAAGCCAAACCTGCACAAATACGCCCCGCCTTCGCGGCGGACCAGCCCTCCCTAGCCCTGTTACTCAGCCACAACAATAAGGCGCCCACCTGATCTTCCGCAGAACCTCCACCTTGGCAGGATTCCAACCACCCTACCCATGCTCCCCATACTGACTGATAAGCGGCCCAAGTGCTGGGAGCCAAGGAAACCCGTATCAATTGGTCTGCTGCCCTGAGACCACGCTCCAGAGTTCCGGTGGGCAATCCAGACCCCGTTCCTCCGCCGTCGGAGCCAGCAAACAAAATCGATCCCACTGCAAACGAGACAATGAGTCAGCAATGGAATTCTGAACCCCAGGAACGTGAGTGGCGGTAACGTACGCATTCAAAGACAGGCAGGACAACACTAGCTGCCGCAAAACCCGAATCACCGGAGGTGAAGACACTGATAGGCTGTTGATAGCACACACCACGCCCATATTGTCGCAATTAAATCGGATTCTCCTATTACGAAACTCAGACTTCCACAAGTGCACCGCCACCAAAATGGGAAAGATCTCCAGCAACGTCACATTTTTTACCAAGCCGTTCGTAAACCATTCCGCCGGCCACCTCCTAGCGCACCATTGTCCTCTGAAGTAGGCCCCAAAACCTACCCTGCCCGAAGCGTCCGTAAACAAATCCAACTCTGTGTTAACCACAACATCCTCCATTAGCAAAGACCTACCATTGTAATCGGTCAAAAATCGATCCCAAACCTCCAAATCGGCCCTGTGCTCAGCTGTTAGCCGTACAAAATGAAGCGGCTCACGAACCCCGCTCGTGGCGGCAGCTAGTCTACAGGAGAAAACCCTCCCCATCGGAATGATGCGGCACGCAAAATTCAATTTACCAAGCAGTGACTGAACCTCACATAACTGCAACTTCTTCACACGCCTCGCCCTTGCGACCTCAAGCCGTAAAGCGACCACCTTTTCTTCCGGTAACCGAAATTCCCAGTTCACTGTGTCGATAACAATGCCTAAGAAGGAAAGGCACGTACAAGGCCCTTCAGTCTTGCCCGGAGCCAACGGCACACCAAAGAGCTCTGCCACCCAACAAACTGACCGCAAAATGAATTCACAGCACCTGGAATCCGCAGGACCAATGCACAAAAAGTCATCCAAGTAATGGATAACAGAATCAAAACCCGATGTGTCCCGTACAACCCACTCAATGAAACAACTAAACGTTTCAAAGTACGAACATGACAAGGAACAGCCCATCGGCAAACATCTGTCCACAAAAAACCCGCCATTCCAAAAACACCCCAATAACCTTGAACTCTCAGGGTGAATCGGCAGCAAGCGGAAAGCAGATTCAATGTCTGTCTTCGCCAAAAGCGCTCCCCTACCACAACAACGAACCCAACGGGCTGCCTGATCAAACGACGTGTAAACGACGGAGCAGAGTTCAGGGTCAATCCCGTCACTGACAGATCTACCCCGAGGATACGACAAATGGTGAATCAGCCTGAACTTATTAGGTTCTTTTTTAGGCACAACACCCAACGGGGAGACCACCAAATCCACAAAAGGGGGGTCCTGAAATGGCCCCGACATTCGGCCCAAAGCAACCTCCTTAGCCAATTTCTCGGTGATCACACCAGCATATTCCTCAGCCGACCTGAGGTTTTTACAAGACCGGGAAATAACAAACGAGGGAACCGGTATCTTAAAACCATCCTGAAACCCAGACCGTAACAGTTCAGCCCCCTTCCTGTCAGGGTACCTACTTAGATAAGGGGCCATCGCGGCCAGCTTCACCGGTGTCACCCCCTTTTGAATTCCCGAATTCGGTCTTTGACTTGTTCTTTTTGAAACATCGTACAGCACCAAGGGAGGAACCACTGCAGTGTGAACACACGTGCTTAAACCGGCACATAGCGCCGAATCTGCACTGGCCCTCGTTAAATTGCCAGCACAATCCATGCTTCTGCCCCCCCGACTGACTCCCAGACCCCCCAGCGGTCCCTTGAGATGCGGACTGGCCGATGCCCCCGGCCCCGCCCTGAAAGGGTTGGCCCAACCGTGTGGGTGCCATCACCCGAAGCCACAAGCCAATATCCTTTTGGTCCCAACGTATAGCCGGCCGTATCGCCTTTCTCTGCCTGAACTGCTCGTCATAACGAAGCCACTCCTGACCCCCATATACCCGGTGCGCTTTGCCAATCGTATCCATGTAGCAGAACAGGCTGGAGCAATTCTCAGGCGCTTTCTCACCCACAACACTAGCCAGGATAGCAAAGGCCTGCAACCAATTCACGAAAGTCTGCGGTATAAGCCACCACCTACGCTTCTCTTCCTCTTCCTTCTTGCTCTCATCCTTTTTCCCCTTATCCAAATTAAACTTTTCTGGCAAGAGAAGGGAAAAGATTTCCACATACTCGTCCTTCCAAATCTTTTCCCTCACTTCCTTCTTCAAATGAACCCCCAGCGGGCCCTCGAAGCAAACATACACTTCGCCATGCGCCCTGTCATCCAAATGAATCCTGCATTCCTTTTCTTTCTCAGTCTGCACCGATACTGACACTGGCGCAGAGGCACTATTATGCGCCAAGAAGCTCCAACCCGGAAACGCGTGCCCGGCTTCCCGCGGCCCTACCCGTGCAGCCAGCTGACCAGGCATAGCCCTGCCGCTATCCCAACGCGCAATCAACTCTCTTACATTATCCAGCAATTCGCTAACGCCAGCTTCCCCTAAACCGGCCGACGCCGACGCGCCCAGACTAACTTCGCCCGACGCCCCCACCGGACCAACCCCTACAGACTGAGATACCACCAAAGACGAACTAGACATGGAGCTATACTCACCGGGCTGCGAGAGAGCTGTGATCCCTCCAGCCACCGAGGGTGCGTCTGTCCCGATGATCGATGACCTCGAGACTCCCCCAGGACCCTCCGGGAGAGGAGGTCCGCTGATGACCGACCTCACGGATCCCCCTGATGACGATGCCGAGGGCCCGACTGCCCTGGAAATGGAGAGCCTGTTGCTTGAAGGTGAGCCAGCGGGCCCATGAACTGGGGCGTCCCTGCTGACTCCGGACCCCCTGCCCGCTCCACGCTGCGGAGAGGGATAGGAAGATCCACTGCCAGCACGTGCACACGCCAGGAGCGCCATTTGCGCGCAAGTCCAGCGACTCCGGATCCACAGGGGTGCCACCTGCCGCTACATCGTTCGCAGTACTCCACCGCTAACTCGGTCCCGGCGGCGAAGCAAGACGCCTGCCAGGTGGGCTACCCCGGCGGCCTGCTGTGACGTCTCTGGCCTCCCCTGCAGCCCCAGCGAGCGCCGACTCCGCCCCCGACACAGGGCAGGAAGGCCTGCGCGACGCTGTAGGCATCAGCCCGGCCGGTGGATTCCTCCCAGCCGGGGCCTGCTGGGGTGTTTGGATGCAGGCGCCCGGCCTGGAGGGTCCCCGGAGAGGCTCCGGCGCCGGCGCTGAGGCCTGGGTGAGAGGTCGGGCGATAACCGCTCCGGGGGACGTACTCGATGGGACCGCCGCAGCACTCCAGGATCCGCTGCCACAGAGCCGCTTCCGCCGCCGATGATCACCGCCACCTGGGCTTCCAGCCAACCCGGCGGCTGCCTCTCCGCCGCCTGCTGGAGGGACTCCAGGACCTGCGCAACTGAGGACATGGTGAGTGGAGCAGCGAGGGGACTTCTTGCTGCGCTTCAGAGCGGGAGAGTGCCCCGCTCCTCCCCCATTAACCTTATAAACCCCCCTCCCATTACCATAACCACCCCCCGAGATGACTCACTCCCCCCCCTATTCTTCCCCAACCCCTGTCATGTCGGCCTCCACTTAGCGCCGCATGGGGGATGGGCGCCTGCTCCAGCCTGTACTGGAGAATCGACGTTGAGCGGAGGCGCCATTTGCATCACTAGGGTGCCAACCTCCGCAGCTAGGTAGGGTATTTTTCTTATGAGGCAAGCTACAGGGGACTTCAGATGAGGTTATCAATATATTTAGGCTAACTATTCTCTCAGTTGTAACAACACGGTCCATTACTGCCATAGAGAGGAATAAGATAGACACATACCTTGTTCCCAGATTTCTTCCATGTTTAAGGTTTTGCAGATAAACCTTTTTAATGTATAATTAATAAAAAAGTAAGTTTTTATAAGTAGTATTTTTCTGTGGATAAAAACAGCAGAGGCTTCCATCAGAGATATTAGAGAGGAGTACGGACTCCAATACTTCTCCTCCTCTTGGACCTGTCATTTGCCTTTGACCTGGTGAACTATTCCCTTTTACTACAGATGCTCTTATCTCTTGGCATCACAGACTTGATCCTTATATTGGATCTCTTCATACCTAACAGACCAGACACTCAGCATCTCCCACTCACACACCTCCTCCTCATCATCTTGCCCCCTGTCAGAGTCCCCCAAGGTTCAGTTCTAGGACCCCTGTTCTTCTCCATCTATACCTTTGGCTTGGGAAAGCTCATAGAGTCTCACGACTTACAATATCACCTTTATGCTGATGACACACAGATCTACCCCGATATCACCTCCTTACTAACCAGAATATCCCACAATGTCTGCCCGCTATTTCATCCTTCTTCTCAGCCGATCTCTAAAACTTAACATGGACAAAGCAGAATTCATTGTCTTTCCCCCATCTCACTCACCCCCCCCTCTCCCCCAACTGACCTATCCATCAAAGTTCATGGCTGCTCACTCTCCCCAGCCCCGCTGCCTCGGGATAACCGTTGACTCTGCCCTCTCATTCAAACCACATATCCAACCCTTTTCCACTTCCTGATGACTCGAACTCAAAAATATTTCCCAGATCTGCACATTCCTTAACTAAGAATTTTCAAAAACACGAGTGGATGCCCTCGTCATCTCCTGCTCTGTGTCCTCCTTTCTAACACTCTCACGCCCCTCCAATCTATTCTAAACTCTGCTGCCCGACTAATCCACCTGTCCCCCCGCTATTCCCTGGCCTCTCCCCTCTGTCAATCCCTGCACTGGCTCCCCATTAACCAGAGACCCCAGATTAAAACCCTTGCATACAAAGCCATCCATAACCATTCTCCTCCACACATCTATGACCTCATCTCCCGGTACTGACGTACACGCAATCTCTGATCCTCACAAGATCTCCTCTCCTCCACTCATATGTCCTCTTTCCACAATCGCATACAAGCAGAGGCGTAGCTAGGGTTTTGGCTCAGGGTGGGCAAAGCTTCTGAGTGGGCCCCTAACCAGGTAACCTTGATTACAACTTGATGACGCCCCCTAATAGTGGAGAACCTCAGCAGATGACCGTGCTGTTACTGAAGATAATCTCTATATAACAACCAACATGGATATTACCGCCATATGGTCAGTGGTAGATACTAGCCCTACAGAACATATAAGAGATCACAGCAAAGTTATAGATAATGAATTACCATTGACGTTCTTTATGATGGAATCGTCACTTTTCCCGTCTTTTCCATCTGGCCCAGACCGACATGACAACTTCTTCCAGCTACAACTTGTCTGCAGAGAAAACAACAAAGACACATTTCACTTCTCACATCCCAGCCATCACCATCTATTCCCAACCTGCACAAACCCCTCATCCTGCTGATACCCCAATACTGAGCCTCTGCCGCCGTATGTGTCCCTATTACTGCACCTGATACCCCAATACTGAGCCGCTGCTGCCGTATGTGTCCCTATTACTGCACCTGATACCCCAATACTGAGCCGCTGCTGCCGTATGTGACCCTATTACTGCACCTGATACCCCAATACTGAGCCGCTGCTGCCATATGTGACCCTATTACTCCACCTGATACCCCAATACTGAGCCGCTGCTGCCGTATGTGTCCCTATTACTGCACCTGATACCCCAATACTGAGCCGCTGCTGCCGCATGTGTCCCTATTACTGCACCGGATACCCCAATACTGAACCTCTGCTGCCGTATGTGACCCTATTACTGCACCTACTCTGTGGTTCTCTGTACCCTCTAAATTCTAAAGCACCCTTCTATAATATAGTAATGCCGGGTGCAAGTGCCCTAGAAAACAGAGCCCACATTTTGCCCCCTAGAAAGTAATAATGCCCTCTGTGTGCCCCTTTGATAGTCACAGTAACCTGAGTTCCCCTATTACAATAAGTGCCCACTTTAAATGTAATAATGTCCCGAGTCTCCCCCCCCGTACAGCTCCCCTATACACACACTATAATGCCCCCTAACTGTATAGTACCACCCACACAGTATACTGACCCCTTAGTAGCCTTCAAACTGTTTGATGGCTCCAACACTGTAATCCCCACACTGTATGATGGCCCCATAGATAACTGCTATATAGTATAATGTGCCAGATAGTCCTCAATGTAGCACAAGGCAGCACCCCTATAGGCAGACCCTGTAGTTTAAAGCACCCCCCATAGGCAGACCCTGTAGTATAAGGCAGCACCCCTCCATAGGCAGATCCTGTAGAATAAGGCAGCACTCCCCCCATAGGCAGATCCTGTAGAATAAGGCAGCAGTCCCCCCCTATAGGCAGATCCTGTATATAAGGCAGCACTCCCCCCCCTAAAGGCAGATCCTGTATATAAGGCAGCACTCCACCCCCGTAGGCAGATACTGTATATAAGGCAGCACTCCCCCGTATAGGCAGATACTGTATATAAGGCAGCACTCCCTCCCCCATAGGCAGATACTGTATATAAGGCAGCACTCCCCCCCTATAGGCAGATACTGTATATGAGGCAGCACTCCTCCCCTATAGGTAGATACTGTATATGAGGCAGCACTCCCCCCCTATAGGCAGATACTGTATATAAGGCAGCACTCCCCACAGGCCAGTAAGTCTAACCTCTATTGTTGGTAAAATATTTGAAGGGTTTCTGAGGGATGTTATTCTGGATTATCTCAATGAGAATAACTGTTTAACTCCATATCAGCATGGGTTTATGAGAAATCGCTCCTGTCAAACCAATCTAATCAGTTTTTATGAAGAGGTAAGCTATAGGCTGGACCACGGTGAGTCATTGGACGTGGTATATCTCGATTTTTCCAAAGCGTTTGATACCGTGCCGCACAAGAGGTTGGTGCACAAAATGAGAATGCTTGGTCTGGGGGAAAATGTGTGTAAATGGGTTAGTAACTGGCTTAGTGATAGAAAGCAGAGGGTGGTTATAAATGGTATAGTCTCTAACTGGGTCGCTGTGACCAGTGGGGTACCGCAGGGGTCGGTATTGGGACCTGTTCTCTTCAACATATTCATTAATGATCTGGTAGAAAGTTTACACAGTAAAATATCGATATTTGCAGATGATGCAAAACTATGTAAAGCAGTTAATACAAGAGAAGATAGTATTCTGCTACAGATGGATCTGGATAAGTTGGAAACTTGGGCTGAAAGGTGGCAGATGAGGTTTAACAATGATAAATGTAAGGTTATACACATGGGAAGAAGGAATCAATATCACCATTACACACTGAACGGGAAACCACTGGGTAAATCTGACAGGGAGAAGTACTTGGAGATCCTAGTTAATGATAAACTTACCCTAGTTAATGATAAACTTACCTGGAGCAGCCAGTGCAAGGCAGCAGCTGCCAAGGCAAACAGGATCGTGGGGTGCATTAAAAGAGGTCTGGATACACATGATGAGAGCATTATACTGCCTCTGTACAAATCCCTAGGTAGACCGCACATGGAGTACTGTGTCCAGTTTTGGGCACCGGTGCTCAGGAAGGATATAATGGAACTAGAGAGAGTACAAAGGCGGGCAAC
This sequence comes from Ranitomeya imitator, assembly GCF_032444005.1. NCBI lineage: Eukaryota > Metazoa > Chordata > Amphibia > Anura > Dendrobatidae > Ranitomeya > Ranitomeya imitator. The sequence goes on along the minus strand of NC_091283.1, from coordinate 59,530,896 downwards.
AAAATTAATAAAGGGGATGGGAGAACTACAATACCCAGATAGATTAGCGAAATTAGGATTATTTAGTCTAGAAAAAAGACGACTGAGGGGCGATCTAATAACCATGTATAAGTATATAAGGGGACAATACAAATATCTCGCTGAGGATCTGTTTATACCAAGGAAGGTGATGGGCACAAGGGGGTATTCTTTGCGTCTGGAGGAGAGAAGGTTTTTCCACCAACATAGAAGAGGATTCTTTACTGTTAGGGCAGTGAGAATCTGGAATTGCTTGCCTGAGGAGGTGGTGATGGCGAACTCAGTCGAGGGGTTCAAGAGAGGCCTGGATGTCTTCCTGGAGCAGAACAATATTGTATCATACAATTATTAGGTTCTGTAGAAGGATGTAGATCTGGGGATTTATTATGATGGAATATAGGCTGAACTGGATGGACAAATGTCTTTTTTCGGCCTTACTAACTATGTTACTATGTTACTCCCCCGTATAGGCAGATACTGTATATAAGGCAGCACTCCCTCCCCCATAGGCAGATACTGTATATAAGGCAGCACTCCCCCCCTATAGGCAGATACTGTATATGAGGCAGCACTCCCCCCCCTATAGGCAGATACTGTATATGAGGCAGCACTCCCCCCCTATAGGCAGATACTGTATATAAGGCAGCACTCCCCCGTATAGGCAGATACTGTATATAAGGCAGCACTCCCTCCCCCATAGGCAGATACTGTATATAAGGCAGCACTCCCCCCCTATAGGCAGATACTGTATATGAGGCAGCACTCCTCCCCTATAGGCAGATAATGTATATGAGGCAGCACTCCCCCTCTATAGGCAGATACTGTATATGAGGCAGCACTCCCCCCCTATAGGCAGATCCTGTATATAAGGAAGCACTCCCCCCCTATAGGCAGATACTGTATATGAGGCAGCACTCCCCCCCTATAGGCAGATAATGTATATGAGGCAGCACTCCCCCCCTATAGGCAGATACTGTATATGAGGCAGCACTCCCCCCCTATAGGCAGATCCTGTATATAAGGCAGCACTCCCCCCCTATAGGCAGATACTGTATATGAGGCAGCACTCCCCCCCTATAGGCAGATCCTATATATAAGGCAGCACTCCCCCCTATAGGCAGATCCTGTATATAAGGCAGCACTCCCCCCTATAGGCAGATCCTGTATATGAGGCAGCACTCCCCCCCCCTATAGGCAGATCTAATATACAAAGCTGAATGTGTGTATGTGTGTGTGTATGTCCGGGATTGGCATCTGCACCGTCGCCGCTACAGCCACAACATTTTGCACAGTCACACGTCTGGACCCCAAGAGCGTCATAGGCTATGTTGTGAGGTGAAATTTTAACCCCGCGCTTTCCAATTCACCAAACAATTTTTCCCCTACATAATGGGGAAAAAGTGAAAGGAAAAGTGTTGGAGGCGTCGCAGCTACAGCCACAAAATTTTGCACAGTCACACGTCTGGACCCTGAGAGCATCATAGGCTATGTTGTGAGGTGAAATTTTAACCCCGCGCTTTCCAATTCACCAAACAATTTTGCCCCTATCTACATAATGGGGAAAAAGTGAAAGGAAAAGTGTTGGAGGCGTCGCAGCTACAGCCACAACATTTTGCACAGTCACACGTCTGGACCCTGAGAGCGTCATAGGCTATGTTGTGAGGTGAAATTTTAACCCCGCACTTTCCAATTCACCAAACAATTTTGCCCCTATCTACATAATGGGGAAAAAGTGAAAGGAAAAATGTTGGAGGCAAATTGACAGCTGCCAGATGTGAACAAGAGGGACTTAAAGAGTGAGACCGATGGCGCCAAAGAGTATATACCGTACAGTTGCTAAGGTGGGGCCCCGACATGGGATACACACAAAATGCGCCACAAACTACAGTGTGCTTGAACACATATACCACTCTCAGCACACATTTCACCACACATACACAAACCTCGCCATATAAAAGTCGAAACACAAAAATCGCAGCTCAAAACTCGCCACGCGCAAAACTCGCCACATGCAAAATTATGTTCACGCAAAACTCGCCACACGTGCAAAACTCACCTCATGGAAAACTCGCCACACGCAAAACTTGCACACGCGGAGAGGGGGAAAATAAGAGGAGTGAGGGGAAAATAAGAGGTGTAAGGGAGAAAATGAGAGGTGTAAGGGAGAAAATGAGAGGCATGATGGGAAAATAAGAGACGTGAGGTGCTATAACTAACCACAGATATTTACTATGCCCAGGCAACGCCGGGCTCTTCAGCTAGTACTGTATATGAGGCAGCACTCCCCCCCCATAGGCAGATACTTTATATGAGGTAGCACTCCCCCCCCATAGGCAGATACTGTATATGAGGCAGCACTCCCCCCCATAGGCAGATACTGTATATGAGGCAGCACTCACTCCCCTATAAGCAGATACTGTTGAATAAGGCAGCACTCCTCCCCTATAGGCAGATACTATATATGAGGCAGCACTCCCCCCCCCCTATAGGCAGATACTGTTGAATAAAGGCAGTCCACATAAAAACACAGCAAATAAATACTCACCTCTCTTCCTCCTTGTTCCAGCGGTGCTTCCTGCTCCCGCGCATCTGACAGCGGGCGCTGGGCGGTGACATCATCGCGCCCGCTGTCAGACGGTGTGGGGGATGATGGGAGGAGTGCAGCGCAGCATTCCTTCCCTCATCACTGTGGTGAGCTGTATCGGCTAAATGCCGATACAGCTCACCATGCGATGACAGGCGGGGGGCCCACTGCAAGGGTGTTTTTCAGATGCTGTTACTAATTAGAAACCAAAATAAACTCATCAAAATGAGATGTACGTATATTTTTCCCATTTATTCTTATATATTCCAGTTTTAATATCTGGAACAGTCCTTTTATGACCCAGTGTATACTTCTACAATATTAAAATACTATTATATTTTTTTTATATCCCTGTCTCTGTGCTGTTGCTAGGGACAAACATATCTTGTTGGACACAATCTGGCATCATATATATGAACCAGTATTCTCCCCTCCCTTTTGTTATTTACTTTCATCGGTGGATTCACATCCTTTTTTTTTTTATTTCAGTATAATTTATCTTTATGTCTCCTCATTCTCCACCACTAGATCACCAAGCTTAATGTCTTCTGTGCCGCTACAGGCAATCCAATTTTTTGCAAGGGTGTCTATGATGCCCATAGTATATTTTTTAAAAATGTATCCCCCTTGGGGAAATGTTTGTAAGCCCATGCACTTAGTGTATGGGCATTACAAGTGTAGGAGACCCGCTCCTTTAAATTGGGCCAAGTTTTTAATGAAGCCTACCTCCACCTCTCATCATTTTCATCACTAGATCACCAGGTTTCACGTGTTCCGTACTGCTACAGACAGTCAATTTTTTGGAAATGGTATCTTTGATCCCAATTAAATATTTTTTTAAAAATTACCCCCCCCATGGGGAAATGTTTGTCAGCCCATACCAGTGCCGGACTGGGGTGCCAAGGGCCCACCAGTAACATTGACTTTGGGGGGCCCACTTTTCACCTGCATACAAATATTACACTCCCCTCGTTCATAAATGCACCTATATCTCTATGTAATAATAAACTGGCTAGTGTGGTTAATGAATGTTGAGATGCTGTTCTTTTCTGCACAGAGTGAATCAACGGAATTATGCAAGTACTGCCCATTTAGTTACCCTATGAGCCAGTCAGAGCCTGGCCTATACACTTAGTGTATGGACATTACGAGTCTAGGAGACCCGCTCATTTGTAATGGGACAATTTTTTTATGAGGCCCTCCTCCATGTTTCTTCCAGGGGGGATTGGGGTGCGTGCAAATTTGGGTCAAGGCGGCCCTTGCATTCAATGCATAAGAAAACAGTATGGCAGGACCAACTGAAGAATGTGAAGTGGGTTTTCCTGTGGCCATCCAGTACCTGGGTTTATAGGCTTATTGGGGTGCAAATGACTTGATAGCAGGGCAGGCCTTGCAGGTAATACATGAGAAAACAATATGGCAGGACCAACAGAAGAATGTGAAGTGGGTTTTCCTGTGGCCATACAGTACCTGGGTTCAAAGGCTTATTGGGGTGTTTATAACTTGATAAGAGGACAGGCCTTGCATTCAATGCAACATTTTTTCAGGGAGCCCTCCTGTACCTCTCGTGAAAGGGGTATTGGGGTGCGTTGTAATTGTTGGCAGCCCAGCCACTGACTTCATAAGCAATAACAGCATAGGAGACCCACTGTTTCATAATGGCCCTTTAACCCCTTCCCGACCCATGACACCACGTAGGCGTCATGAAAGTCGGTGCCAATCCGACCCATGACGCCTATGTGGCGTCATGGAAAGATCGCGTCCCTGCAGATCGGGTGAAAGGGTTAACTCCCATTTCACCCGATCTGCAGGGACAGGGGGAGTGGTAGTTTAGCCCAGGGGGGGTGGCTTCACCCCCTCGTGGCTACGATCGCTCTGATTGCCTGTTGAAAGTGAAACTGCCAATCAGAGCGATTTGTAATATTTCACCTATTATAACGGGTGAAATATTACAATCCAGCCATGGCCGATGCTGAAATATCATCGGCCATGGCAGGAAATACTAATGTGCCCCCACCCCACCCCACCGATCGCCCCTCCAGCCCCCCGATCTGGCCGGTACACTGTTCCGGCTCCCCTCCGTCCAGTGCTCCGCTCCCCCCGTGCTCTTGTCCGCTCCCCCGTGCTCCAATCACCCCCCCGTGCTCCAATCACCCCCCCTGCACTCCGATCCACCCCCCCCCCCGGTGCTCCGTTCCACCCCCCGTGCTCCATTCCAGCCCCCCCCGTGCTCCGTTCCACGCCCCCCGTGCTCCGTTCCACCCCTCCCGCGCTCCGATTCCCCCCCCCCGTGCTCCGATCCCCCCCGTGGTCCCCCACCCACCCCATCATACTTACCGATCCAGCCGGGGTCCCGTCCGTCTTCTCCCTTGGCGCCGCCATCTTCCAAAATGGCGGGCGCATGCGCAGTGCGCCCGCCGAATCTGCCGGCCGGCAGATTCGTTCCAAAGTGCATTTTGATCACTGAGATAGATTATATCTCAGTGATCAAAATAAAAAAAATAATAAATGACCCCCCCCCCCCCTTTGTCACCCCCATAGGTAGGGACAATAAAAAAATAAAGAAATTTTTTTTTTCCACTAATGTTAGAATAGGGTTAGGGGTAGGGTTAGGGGTAGGGTTAGGGGTAGGGTTAGGGTTAGGGGTAGGGTTAGGGCTAGGGGTAGGGTTAGGGGTAGGGTTTTGGTATGTGCACACGTATTCTGGTCCTCTGCGGATTTTTCCGCTGCGGATTTGATAAATCCGCAGTGCTAAACCGCTGCGGATTTATGGCGGATTTACCGCGTTTTTTTCTGCGCATTTCACTGCGGTTTTACAACTGCGATTTTCTATTGGAGCAGTTGTAAAACCGCTGCGGAATCCGCACAAAGAAGTGACATGCTGCGGAATGTAAACCGCTACGTTTCCGTGCAGTTTTTCCGCAGCATGTGTACAGCGATTTTTGTTTCCCGTAGGTTTACATTGAACTGTAAACTCATGGGAAACTGCTGCGGATCCGCAGCGTTTTCCGCAGCGTGTGCACATACCTTTAGAATTAGGCTATGTGCACACTGTGCGGATTTGGCTGCGGATTGGCCGCTGCGGATTCGCAGCAGTGTTCCATCAGGTTTACAGTACCATGTAAACATATGAAAAACCAAATCCGCTGTGCCCATGGTGCGGAAAATACCGCGCGGAAACGCTGCGTTGTATTTTCCGCAGCATGTCAATTCTTTGTGCGGATTCCGCGGCGTTTTACACCTGTTCCTCAATAGGAATCCGCAGGTGAAATCCGCACAAAAAACACTGGAAATCCGCGGAAAATCCGCAGGTAAAACGCAGTGCCTTTTACCCGCGGATTTTTCAAAAATAGTGCGGAAATATCTCACACGAATCCGCAACGTGGGCACATAGCCTTAGGGTTAGGGTTGGAATTAGGGTTGTGGTTAGGGTTGTGATTAGGGTTATGGCTACAGTTGGGATTAGGGTTAGGGGTGTGTTGGGGTTAGTGTTGGAGGTAGAATTGAGGGGTTACCACTGTTTAGGCACATCAGGGGTCTCCAAACGCAACATGGCGCCACCATTGATTCCAGCCAATCTCGTATTCAAAAAGTCAAATGGTGCTCCCTCACTTCCGAGCCCTGACGTGTGCCCAAACAGTGGTTTACCCCCACATATGGGGTACCAGCATACTCAGGACAAACTGCGCAACAATTACTGGGGTCCAATTTCTCCTGTTACCCTTGTGAATCTAAAAAAATGCTTGCTAAAACATAATTTTTGAGGAAAGAAAAATGATTTTTTATTTTCACGGCTCTGCGTTGTAAACGTCTGTGAAGCACTTGGGGGTTCAAAGTGCTCACCACATATCTAGATAAGTTCCTTGGGGGGTCTAGTTTCTAAAATGGGGTCACTTGTGGGGGTTTCTACTGTTTAGGCACACCAGGGGCTCTGCAAACGCAACGTGACACCCGCAGACCATTCCATCAAAGTCTGCATTTCAAAAGTCACTACTTCCCTTCTGAGCCCCGACGTGTGCCCAAACAGTGGTTTACCCCCACTCATGGGGTATCAGTGTACTCAGGAGAAACTGGACAACAACTTTTGGGGTCCAATTTCTCCTGTAACCCTTGGGAAAATAAAAAATTCTGGGCTAAATAATTATTTTTGAGGAAAGAAAACGTATTTATTATTTTCACGGCTCTGCATTATAAACTTCTATGAAGCACTTGGGGGTTCAAAGTGCTCACCACACATCTAGATAAGTTCCTTTCGGGGTCTAGTTTCCAAAATGGGGTCACTTGTGGGGGGTTTCTACTGTTTAGGCACATCAGGGGCTCTGCAAACGCAACGTGACGCCCGCAGAGCATTCCATCAAAGTCTGCATTTCAAAACGTCACTACTTCAATTCCAAGCCCCGGCATGTGCCCAAACAGTAGTTTACCCCCACATATGGGGTATCACCGTACTCAGGAGAAACTGGACAACAAATATTGGGGTCAAATTTCTCCTGTTACCCTTGGGAAAATTAAAAAATTCTGGGCTAAATAATTATTTTTGAGGAAAGAAAACGTATTTATTATTTTCACGGCTCTGCATTATAAACTTCTATGAAGCACTTGGGGGTTCAAAGTGCTCACCACACATCTAGATAAGTTCCTTTCGGGGTCTAGTTTCCAAAATGGGGTCAGTTGTGGGGGGTTTCTACTGTTAAGCCACATCAGGGGCTCTGCAAACGCAACGTGACGCCCACAGAGCATTCCATCAAAGTCTGCATTTCAAAACGTCACTACTTCACTTCCGAGCCTCAGCATGTGCCCAAACAGTGGTTTACCCCCACATATGGGGTATCAGCGTACTCAGGAGAAACTGGACAACAAATTTTGGGGTCAAATTTCTCCTGTTACCCTTGGGAAAATAAAAAATTGCAGGCTAAAAGATCATTTTTGAGAAAATAATTTTTTTTTTTTATTTTCATGGCTCTGCGTTATAAACTTCTGTGAAGCACTTGGGGGTTCAAAGTCCTCACCACACATCTAGCTTAGTTCCTTTGGGGGTCTAGTTTCCAAAATGGTGTCATTTCTGGGGGATCTCCAATGTTTAGGCACACAGGGGCTCTCCAAACGTGACATGGTGTCCGCTAATGATTGGAGCTAATTTTCCATTTAAAAAGCCAAATGGCGTGCCATCCCTTCCGAGCCCTGCGGTGCGCTCAAACAGTGGTTTACCCCCACATATGGGGTATCAGCGTACTCAGGACAAACTGGACAACAATATTTGGGGTCCAATTTCTCCTATTATCCTTGGCAAAATAGGAAATTCCAGGCTAAAAAATCATTTTTGAGGAAAGAAAAATTATTTTTTATTTTCATGGCTCTGCGTTATAAACTTCTGTGAAGCACCTGGGGGTTTAAAGTGCTCAATATGCATCTAGATAAGTTCCTTGGGGGGTCTAGTTTCCAAAATGGGGTCACTTGTGGGGGAGCTCCAATGTTTAGGCACACAGGGGCTCTCCAAACGCGACATGGTGTCCGCTAACAATGGGAGCTAATTTTCCATTCAAAAAGTCAAATGGCGCGCCTTCCCTTCCGAGCCCTGCCGAGTGCCCAAACAGTGGTTTACCCCCACATATGAGGTATCGGCGTACTCGGGAGAAATTGCCCAACAAATTTTATGATCCATTTTATCCTACTGCCCATGTGAAAATGAAAAAATTGAGGCGAAAAGAATTTGTTTGTGAAAAAAAAGTACTTTTTCATTTTTACAGATCAATTTGTGAAGCACCTGAGGGTTTAAAGTGCTCACTAGGCATCTAAATAAGTTCCTTGGGGGGTCTAGTTTCCAAAATGGGGTCACTTGTGGGGGAGCGCCAATGTTTAGGCACACAGGAGCTATCCAAACGCGACATGGTGTCCGCTAACGATGGAAATAATTTTTCATTCAAAAAGTCAAATGGCGCTCCTTCCCTTCCGAGCCTTACCATGTGCCCAAACAGTGGTTTACCCCCACATGTGAGGTATTGGTGTACTCAGGAGAAATTGCCCAACACATTTTAGGATCCATTTTATCCTGTTGCCCATGTGAAAATGAAAAAATTGAGGCTAAAAGATTTTTTTTGTGAAAAAAAGTACTTTTTCATTTTTACGGATCAATTTGTGAAGCACCTGGGGGTTCAAAGTGCTCACTATGCATCTAGATAAGTTCCTTGGGGTGTCTAGTTTCCAAAATGGGGTCACTTGTGGGGGAGCTCCAATTTTTAGGCACACGGGGGCTCTCCAAACGTGACATGGTGTCCGCTAAAGAGTGGAGCCAATTTTTGATTCAAAAAGTCAAATGGCGCTCCTTCCCTTCCAAGCCCTGCCGTGCGCCCAAACAGTGGTTTACCCCCACATATGAGGTATCAGCGTACTCCGGACAAATTGGACAACAACTTTCTTGGTTCAGTTTCTCCTTTTACCATTGGGAAAATAAAAAAATTGTTGCTAAAAGATAATTTTTGTGACTAAAAAGTTAAATGTTCATTTTTTCCTTCCATGTTGCTTCTGCTGCTGTGAAGCACCTGAAGGGTTAATAAACTTCTTGAATGTGGTTTTGAGTACCTTGAGGGGTGCAGTTTTTAGAATGGTGTCACTTTTGGGTATTTTCAGCCATATAGACCCCTCAAACTGACTTCAAATGTGAGGTGGTCCCTAAAAAAAATGGTTTTGTAAATTTCGTTGTAAAAATGACAAATCGCTGGTCAAATTTTAACCCTTATAACTTCCTAACAAAAAAAAATTTTGTTTCCAAAATTGTGCTGATGTAAAGTAAACATGTGGGAAATGTTATTTATTAACTATTTTGTGTCACATATCTCTCTAGTTTAACAGAATAAAAATTCAAAATGTGAAAATTGCGAAATTTTCAAAATTTTCGCCAAATTTCCGTTTTTATCACAAATAAACGCAGAATTTATTGACCTAAATTTACCACTAACATGAAGCCCAATATGTCACGAAAAAACAATCTCAGAGCCGCTAGGATCCGTTGAAGCGTTCCTGAGTTATTACCTCATAAAGGGACACTGGTCAGAATTGCAAAAAACGGCAAGGTCTTTAAGGTCAAAATAGGCTGGGTCATGAAGGGGTTAAGAATATTAATGCCACCTGATGCCCCTCTAAAAATAGGCTTTGAGACTTTAAGACTGAGTCCCTCTTTCATAAATGAAACAAGATTTGTCTCCTTATGTGTCACACACCACATGGCCAGCTAGGGTTGTTAAATGTTACAATGACATTTCCCGTGAATGCATTTGTATTGGTTGAAAGCAATGGAAAAGTTGAAAATCGCATCAAAAACGCTGCGTGTGACATAGCCCAAGTGGTGGAGGAACATTTTTAGCCAATTTTTACATTTCTGACCACTGTCACTTTATGAGGTTATAACTCTGGAACGCTTTAACGGATCCCGCTGATTCTGAGACTGTTTTTTTGAGACATATTGTACTTCATGATAGTGATAAAAATTCTTCGATATTACATGCATTTATTTATGAAAAAATGGAAATATGGCAAAAAATTTTAACATTTTGCAGTTTTCAAACTTTGCATTTTTATGCCCTTAAATCAGAGAGATATGCCACACAAAATAGTTAAAAATAGCATTTCCCACATGTCTACTTTACATCAGCACAATTTTGGAAACAAATTTTTTTTTTTTTAGGAAGTTATAAGGTTTAAAAGTTGACCAGCGATTTCTCATTTTTACAACAAAATTTGCAAAACCATTTTTTTAGGGACCATCTCACATTTACTTTGAACCCCCAAGAACTTCACAGAAGTTTATAACATAGAGCTGTGAAAATAAAAAAAATCATTTTTGATGAAAAAATTTTTTTTTTAGGGGGGCGTGGCCATCAGCTAAAGGAGCTGGACGTGTTTCCCCTGGGCTCCTCTGCTGGCTATAAAAATCTACCCAAATCGGCGGTTTTGACGACCCATCCACTGACTTGATTGACACTGACTGGCAGCCCTTCACCCGGAGAGCGCCTTTTGACTTGTCCGGAGCGCGGATTTGTGTTCTGGACACAGTGAGACTCTGTGACACGCAGGCGGTTCCAGGGCCTGTCAGAGAGCCGCTTTTCCCGCCGGCTGGTGCCGAGTCTGGTTTTGGAGGCGCTCTGAGGCAGCCTGAGGAGGTGAAACCCCCCATACGTCCTCATTCCTCCTGTACCAGTTATGACTTGTATTGTTTAAGATTATTGTACTTGTTTTCATTATGTATACCCCTCCTCACATGTAAAGCGCCATGGAATAAATGGCGCTATAACAATAAATAATAATAATAATAATAATAATAATACAGTTGGGGCCCCGGGGTCTCTCCGGATCGAGCTGCGGCTCTCGCGGAGCTGTTTCCTCCCGCTCCCTGGCCGGTGAGAGAGGTGAGCGGGGTGTGGAGGCGCCATCTTGGGTCCTGCCGCGCTGTGTAGGGAGCTACTGAGCGGAGGCGCCACCTCTGAGAGCCGTCCCCGCTCCCTCCGTCTGAGAACGAGAAGCGCTGGTCCCTCAAGCTTGCGGTGTGGGCCCCGGAGTCTGATCCCCGCAGGTACGTCCGTTGCTGACCCTCGCGGTCTTCCCGCCGCCCACATCGGCCTTCCTGCACCGGTGGCTCCGGTCGTCGGCACTGTAAGAGGGTGAACTGTAGTCCCACTGAGAGGGCACTAGGACCCTGTGGTTTTTGCCTGCTGCAGCAGAGGACAGACACTGCCAGGCCCCCGGAGACTATGTGTGCTGGGGGGTGGGGTCTGGTGTCTCGTGTGTAAAGTGAAACTAGGAAGTGAGAGCTGAGAGAGAAAAGGCGGGAAGCAAAGGCAGAAGCTGCTGTGAGATCTTGAAAAGAGACTGTGTGTGGATTTACTGCAAGTGTTTTTGGAGGAAAAGAAGCTTTTGAGAGACTTTTTGTTGCTAACGTTCCCCTGGAGAAGAGCTAACCTTTTGTTTAACTCTGTGAGAGACTTGTGTTGCTAACTTTTCCTGGAGAGGAGCTAACCCTTTATCTAAGAAAAGACTGAGACTTTACTAAGAACCCAGTACGAATTTGGAAGTCTGTGGATTCCCTGTGCATTGAGTGGAGAAACAAGTCTGGACAGACTGCTGATACAGAGACGGACGGATTGTCGTGGAAGCATTCCTAGGAGCTACAGAAGCAGAGATAACATCGTGAGACCACTAACTAAGTCCCCGGCGTTTGGGCTCGGCATCGGCCGACAAGACAAGAGGAGCTTGCTGTAACTTATTGGCGCTGAAGATATGGACTGGCTGCAGCCTGTGCGGATTCCTGCCTAAGAGGAAATCCATCTCAGGATACGGTACCATAGTTATAGATACCCGGGTATCTCTGCTCAGAGTGTTAAATTGTTACTTTAGAGGTGTATCTTATATTAGAGTTGTGTAAGTTATACTCAGTGTGCCGTTCCAGGGCCTCCCCTTGATAACACTACATTCAATTTACACTTGTTCCTGTTTTTAGTTGCCTGTTAGGTAAATTTCTTACTAGTCTGTTGTAGTATACAGTTCTCAGGAGACCTTGGAGTGGCACAGTGATTTCAGCTGCTGCTGAGCTAGTGTATCTTTGGGGTGCATCTGCCTTAATATTCTCCATATTACCTTGATTATTTTGCCTTTGAGTAAATACCGTTGGAGATTTCTGCCTTGGTCTTGGTTTGTGACTCACTGGATCTTATTCGGACCTCTGGTCATTACATTTTTGGCGTAGTCGGCAGGATCCAGTGCTTGTCATGGACGAGGGCGAGGGTGGAAATGACCCCGCTGTATCCGCATCCTCCTCGGGGGTTGGGGTTCCCCTGGCAGCCGCGGCGACTCCGGGAGGGTATGTGCCTGTAGGAGCTTTACTTCAGCACATGCCGAAATACGATGGGCGCAATATGGCGTTGCAAGATTGGGCTGAGAGAATCCGGAGTCATTACAGCACACAGACGTCTGAGCTACAGGTCGGTAGCTTACCTGTTCCGGTGCGCACTGCCTCCTCGATCCCGGCGCTGGGTCCAGACTGGGGGCGGCTTGCGGAGACTTGGGAGTCCCTTCATCCTCTCCGGCTCCCCCCTTCCTGCCATACGCCGCCATCTTGGTTCCTCACCGCAGGACCGCGGGTGTCTGTGACCTACAGGGGATAGAGACCTGTTTTTCCTGGACCGAGTGCCTGTCTCCTGCTGTCCCATACCCAAGATAACAACAAAAATATAGTCTATTGCCTGACCTGGATCCCCTGCTGCCCCATACCCAGCAAAATCAGACACTCCGCTCTCCTTTGGTGTGACAAGAGACCGCTTGCTGTGTCTACTCTATACCTTCAATTTTTCAACTGCTCTACAACACTCTACATTCCCAACTTACTGCTGGAGCGCCACATATTCCTTATACTGTAATAAACTGTCTCATATAATATTGAGGACAAAAAATCCCTCTGTGGAACGGATCTAAAACAAAAGAAGCCACTACATGGTACTTCACTGCCACCTAGTGGAAGTACAACAGAAGTTCTCTTCCAGATCTCACTCCTTTTCAGTTTATTTTTATTATTTTTCTTTTCCTTTTGTTTCCATAATTCTATTTAGTTTTTATAGACTTCCGAAACAGCTCAACATTGGGGTGACACCTTTAAACAAGCTCAAGGGAATCGCCCCACACAGATAAATGGATAACTGATCCTTCTCTGAATGTTCAAGTGGTGATCATTGCACATCACGCTATCAGAAGCTTTAACATGGGCAAATCAAATAAGGAGCGTGAAAAAAGTTCGACTAAAGCTCTAACGGAAAGCCAGAAATGCAACACACATGGCGACCTTGATAAATACCTCAAAAAGAGAGCTGAAGCAACTCAGACTCCTTCAAAAAAACCACCTAAGAGGCCTATCTCCCCTGACAACTTGGGTGACACAGACTCTAGCGGAGACGGTTCAGATTGCGAATCTACTGTGGAAGACTCTGTACCAATCTCCAGAGCCTTTATGAAGAAGCTGATGGCTCAAAGCATGCAACCACCAGGGCCGCCATCAGGGCATTACAGCCCTTACTGGTGTATGGGGCCCGGAGATCAGGAGGAAAGAGGAGGGCCCGGAAATGCTGGCTGCTCAGGCCCCGCCCCCTTTGCCTCAGCTCACCCAGAACCAGAGGCAAGGGGGCCCGTCACCGTCACTTAGGCTACGTTCAGACTAGCGTTGTGCTAGTCTGCGTCGGCGCCGCGTCGGGCGACGCAGCGGCGACGCACGCGTCATGCGCCCCTATGTTTAACATGGGGGACGCATGCGTTTTTGCTTGTTGCGTTTTGCGACGCGTGCGTCTTTTTTGCCGCAAGCGTCGGACCAAGAAAACGCAACAAGTTGCATTTTTCTTGCGTCCAATTTTCGGCAAAAAACGACGCACGCGTCGCAAAACGCAGCGTTTTTGCGTGTGTTTTGCCGCGTTTTTCGGTGCGTTGTGCGTCGCGTCGCCGACGCAGCGGCGCACAACGCTAGTCTGAACGTAGCCTTACCAACAGTAAGGCTTCTTTACTTCTTTCACAACTGTGTGCACAGTGCAGCATCTCCCATCTCCTGTCTTCTTCTTCCTGCTCCTCCTCCCAGCTCGTCCTGTCTGGCACCTGCTAGATGCCTTCTTGTCCATTCACTGCACACACACTTCCAGCCTGTGCAGGACAAACAGCGTCTGCACACTGGTGGCTGGAGGGAAGCTGTGCAGGACCTCAATCACCCCCTGAACAGGAGGTAAAGAAGGGCCTGAATGTGTCTGATTGTTTAGCAGAGTAAAGAGGGGAGGCAGGGGCTGCAGTCAGAGACTAGAAGCAGTGATTTACTGACTGTGACCCCGGAGCTTTGTGCTATCTGGTTGGTGTAGGATTCTCATCCACACACAGCACCGACCAGAGAGCTCAGAGCTGGGGAACACTGGCACTACATCACTAGCTGTATTCTCTGACAGGCTGCCTCATGTCATTGATACAGAGCCCTGAGCCCATCCCCCAGTGAAGGCTTTATTCACATAAACTGTACCTGTTGCATTTAACACACAGGTACAATGCATAGACACATAATACATAAATGTATAGTATATCACCAGGGCTGCTATCAGGGCATTACTGACATGAGGGAGCATCGCCGCAGGAGCGCGGCCAGGTAAGAGGAAAGATTTTTTAATTTTTTATTGAAAGCAGCACAGGGGCAGGATGGGAGACACGGGGGGGGGGGGGGGGGGGGGAAGAATGGAGACACAGGGGGAAGAATGGAGACACAGGGGGAAGAATGGAGACACAGGGGGAAGAATGGAGACAGGGGGAACAATGGAGACACAGGGGGAACAATGAAGACACAGGGGGAACAATGAAGACACAGGGGGAACAATGGAGACATGGGGATGTATGGAGACACGGGGGAAGAATGGAGACGGAAGAATGGAAACACGGGGGGAAATATGAAGACACAGGGGGCAGAATGGAGATGCAGGGGGAAGTATGGAGACACGGGGAAGTATGGAGACACGGGGAAGTATGGAGACACGGGGAAGTATGGAGACACGGGGAAGTATGGAGACACGGGGAAGTATGGAGACACAGAGAAGAATGGAAACGGGGAAGTATGGAGACACAGGGAAGAATGGAAACATGGAGAATGGAAACACGGAAGTATGGGCAGAATGGAGATGCAGGGGGAAGTATGGAGACACAAGGAAGTATGGAGACACAAGGAAGTATGGAGATACGGGGCAGAATGGAGATGCAGGGGAAAGTATGGAGACACGGAAGTATGGAGACACAGAGAAGTATGGAGACACAGACGAATGGAAACGGGGAACTATGGAGACACGGGGAAGTATGAAGACACGGGGGAAGTATGGAGACACGGGGGAAGTATGGAGACACGGGGAAGTATAGAGACACGGGGAAGTATGGAGACACAAGGAAGTATGGAGACACAAGGAAGTATGGAGACACAGGGAAGTATGAAGACACAGAGAAGAATGGAAATGGGGAAGTATGGAGACACAGGGGGAAGTATGGAGACACGGGGAAGAATGGAAACAGGGAGAATGGAGACACGGAAGTATGGAGACATGGGGCAGAATGGAGATGCAGGGGGAAGTATTGAGACACAAGGAAGTATGGAGACACAAGGAAGTATGGAGACACGGGGCAGAATGGAAATGCAGGGGGAAGTATGGAGACACGGAAGTATGGAGACAGGGAAGTATGGAGACACAGAAGAATGGAAACGGGGAAGTTTGGAGACACGGGGAAGTATGGAGACACGGGGAAGTATGGAGACACAAGGAAGTATGGAGACACAGGGAAGTATGAAGACACAGAGAAGAATGGAAACGGGGAAGTATGGAGACACAGGGGGAAGTATGGAGACACGCGGAAGAATGGAAACGGAGAATGGAAACACGGAAGTATGGAGACACGGGAAGTATGGAGACACAGGGGCAGAATGGAGATGCAGGGGGAAGTATGGAGACACAAGGAAGTATGGAGACACGGGGCAGAATGGAGATGCAGGGGGAAGTATGGAGACACTGAAGAATGGAGACACGGAAGTATCTAGACACAGAAGAATGGAAGCGGGGAAGTGTGGAGACACGGGGAAGTATGGAGACACCGGGAAGAATGGAAACAGGGAGAATGGAAACACAGAAGTATGGAGACTTAGGGAAGTATGGGGACACGGGGAAGTATGGGGACACAGGGAAGTATGGGGACACAGGGAAGTATGGGGACACGGGGGAAGTATGGAGACACAGGGGAAGTATGGAGACACGGGAACTATGGAGACACAGGGAAGTATGAAGACACAGAGAAGTATGGTGACACGGGGAAGTATGGAAACACGGCGAAGTATGGAAACGCGGGGAAGTATGGAGGCACAGGGGGCAGAATGGAGACACAGAAGTATGGAGACACGGGGGAAGAATGGAGACAGGGAAGTATGCAGACACAGGGAAGTATGGAGACACAGGGGGAAGAATGGAGACACGGGAAGTATGAAGACACAGGAGCAAGTATGGAGACACAGGGGACAGGATGCGAGACATGGTAGGATGGGAGACACGGGGGCAGGATGGGAAACACAGGGGGCAGGATGGGAGACACGGGGGCAGGATGGGAGACATGGGGCAGGTTGGGAGACACGGGGCAGGTTGGGGGGCAGGATGGGAAACACGGGGCAGGATGGAAACAGATGGGGCAGGATGGAAACAGATGGGGCAGGTTGGAGACATGGGGCAGGATGGAGACAGATGTGGCAAGATCATGGGGCAGGATGGAGACAAATGGGGCAGGATCATGGGGCATGATCATGGGGCAGGTCCAAGGGGCAGGATGGAGACAGATGGGGCAGGATGGAGACACATGGTGCAGGATCATGGGGCAGGATGGAGACACATGGTGCAGGATCATGGGCAGGATGGATATAATAAAGACAGATGGGGTAGGATCATGGGACAGATGGGGCAGGATCATGGGACAAAGGGGGCAGGATCATGGGACAGATGGGCAGGATCACGGGACAGATGGGGCAGGATCACGGGGCAGGATCACGGAACAGATGGGGTAGGATCGGACATCACATGGAGGCAGAATGGATACTCATGAGGGCAGGATGGGAGAACATATGGCTGGAGCCAGGAATGAGATACATGGGGGTCATAATGGGGGATATTATTACCATAAGGGCTAATTAAGGGATATTATTACTGCAATGATGTATTTATTTTATTTTCTGAGGATACTGCTTTAAATGCGGGAGGCGGTAATGTTACTGTGCAGAGCGACACTATATCGCCTTTTTTTCTTCATCTGGTGTAGTTTAGAAGTTGGGAAAAAATTAAGTAATGTGTTCTACAAGCGGTGCTCTAGCTAACTGTGTTATTTCCTGCAGAGACAAGCCCTGGCTGGAAGTGATGGCGGTCTGTGCTGGATGAAGATGAAAAGAAAAGATGAAGGACTTCACCTAGTGACGTCACTGGTGAGTCAGTGTTTAACCTGTAGACTGGCACTGTACACTGAATACTATATGCAGCAGTCCTGAGAACAATTTCACCAGTGATCACTGTATTACCTTTACACTAATACTATATATAGAACTCTTGTGTATAATGTCATTGATCACAGTATAACCTCGACAATATATACAGTTCTCGTGTGTATAATGTCACTGTTGATCACTGTATTACCTGTACACTAATACTGTATGCAGACCTCCTGTGTATAATGTAATCTGGATCACTGTATTACCCGTACACTATACATTGTATACAGCGCTGCTGTGTATAATGTCACCGGTGAACACTGTATTACCTGTACGCTGACCCTATATACAGAGCTCCTGTGTATAATGTCACTGATAATCACTGTATTACCTCTACACAGACACTGCATACTAAGTACAGATCTACAGTGTATAATAACACGTATGGTGAGATTAGTATTGTGTTTTTTTTATTAATGATCAGTATTGTAGTGTTCAGTCACTATGTGGTGGTAATATGTTGTACGGCCATGGTGTGGCGGTATTTGTTTCTTGTTTGTGCTATTTGGTCACTATGTGGTGGTAATATGTGATCTGGACATGGCATGTCGGTATTTTTTCCTTGTATGTGGTATTATAGGTCTCTATGTGGTGGTAATATGGTGTCTGATAATGGTGAGGTAGTATTTGCCCCTTGTATGTGGTATTATTGGTCATTTTAAAAATTGAAAAATAAATAAAAATATACCTAGATTGTATTGCTTATTTTAACAAATGATTAATAGGTTGCAGTAGTAGTATGATGCTCCATACTGTATAATGGCCACACATGATGCTCCATGCTCCCCCTGTGCATGGCTCATCACTCCACTCTCCCGTATGCATGACTCATCACTCCACCCCCCTATGCATGGCTCATCACTCCACCCCCCTGTATGCATGGCTCATCTCTCCACCCCCCCGTATGCATGGCTCATCTCTCCACTCCCCCCCCGTATGCATGGCTCATCACTCCACCCCCCTATGCATGGCTCATCTCTCCACCCCCCCCGTATGCATGGCTCATCACTCCACCCCCCCGTATGCATGGCTCATCACTCCACCCCCCCTATGCATGGCTCATCTCTCCACCCCCCCGTATGCATGGCTCATCACTCCACCCCCCCTATGCATGGCTCATCACTCCACACCCCCATATGCATGGCTCATCACTCCACCCCCCTATGCATGGCTCATCACTCCACCACCCCCCTCCGTTCCCCGCTCCTTCTCCCATCTTGCATGGCGCGGGCGGCTTACCGTCCTCCTTCATCCCCCTGTCCTCTGTCCCTCATACTCACCTGTCAGCTGTCTCACACCGAGCGGGTGCGCCGACAACCCTCCGGCCCTGTCCCGACTCCCGGCGCGGGCGCACAGGAGCAGCACCCTCTTCCTGTTTCTGCGTGAGCGGTCACGTGATACCGCTCATTAAGGCTCATGAATATGTGCATATTCATGAGCCTTAATGAGCGGTACCACTTGACCGCTCACTCAGGACGCGCTACAGAAGCTGAGACCAGGCATCGCTGGAGCAGGGTGAGTATCGTCTTCAAGGAGGGCGGGGGGGAAGGTGGGGGGAGGCGGGGGGGCGGCGGTCGGAGGGTGGGTGGGTGTTAGGCTGGGTCGGGGGGGGGCGTGCGGGGTTGGGGCGGTCGGGAGGTGAAAAAAAAAAAAAAAACAACTTTGCTCACTTGCTCAGGTGCCGCCCCCCGCATCGTCCCCGCCCTAGGCACGTGCCCTCGAGTGGCTAGTGGCAAATACGGCCCTGGCTCCAATAGACATTCCTTCCTGGTTGCAAGTCGACACGGGTTGGAGTCTTCCCCAGCTGTCGAAACCACATGAGTGGATTGTAAAGAAGAAGCACGCTTCCCCAAAATCGAAGAAGACCGTCACAAAAAATCACTCCACCTGAACTATTTAAAGCAATGCGTCGGCCTATATTTGATAGACTGCCTTGAATAGGTGAAGTTTTCTGATGTTGATACTATTTCTCCCAGGTTACTTTTTGCTTGCAACGGAGACCGACTTATCTGGAGTTGAGAGGTCTCCTCCTACCGTCTGTCTTGTTTTTTTTTTTCTTTTGTTCTTCTTACTCGCTCTACAGGTTTTTCGGGAATAACTTCCCATTCTCTGTTTGAATTTTTAGATATCTTTTTTCTAAAGATCACCACTTGAACAATTCTCGCTCATGTTTGGGTTCTTACACCCACTCCCCCCTGCGATGGGCGAGTGTTATACTGTACAAAGTTGGTCATTTACCTTGTTATATTGTTTTTTCAGGCTCTATGGTGTGACGGAGGATCTTGAGGACAGGACTAATGGCTGATGGTAGGACTGATGTGGGCTCGGTCACGGTGGCATCCTTTAACGTGAAGGGTCTTAACTCTCCCGCGAAACGCAATCAAACCCTTTCATTGCTAAAGAACCAATCTGCACAAATAGTGTTTCTACAAGAAACACACTTTAAAGTGGGTAGAGCTCCGAATGTGTCATTCTCCTCTTTCCCCACTTGGTATAACAGTTGCTCCTCCTCTGCTTCTAAAGGAGTAAGCATAGTGCTTAGAAAGGGTCTTCCCTTTACATTCGGGGACAGTTTGGCAGATTCGGAGGGCAGATATATTTTTGTAAAAGGCCTATTGGCCAACACGAAAATTACCCTAGCTAACTTATATGCACCCAATTCCAATCAAACTCAATGGCTTATTAAAACTTTAGATACTCTCCACCTTTTCCAGGAAGGGTTGCTGATTGTGGGGGGTGACCTAAACTTAACGCTACAACCCAGTTTAGATGCTTCCAGTGGTTCCTCCCCCATTCCTCAGAAATCAAGACAAAAATTCTTAAACAAACTAAGATCTCTACAGTTAGTTGACCCATGGCGTAATTTTTTCCCCACCACAAAAGACTATACCTTCTTTTTGCCTCCACATAACTCATACCACCGTATAGATTATTTACTTGTGCAATCCCGCACTCTACACTTAATCAAATCATCCCGAATCGGGGAAATTACAATTTCGGACCACGCACCTATCTTCCTGGAGATAATAATCTCCACCTTACCTAGAGCTACCATGACCTGGCGACAAAATGAATCATTGCTTGACAACCCAAAACATGTGAACAGTTTAAAAACCACCATTTCTCGATTCTTTGATGAAAATATTAACTCTGGGCAAATCTCTCCCATCATCTGGGAAGCACATAAGGCCGTCCTCAGAGGGGAACTTATCTCTTTAGGCTCGTATATCAAAAAGCAGAGAGATAAAGAAATTCAGTCTCTTCTCCATCAAATTAACATATCAGAGCGTACCCACAAAACCACTAGATCGAGTGATTCCCTTCAAGAACTTATTTCCCTCCACAACAAACTCAAAGATTTGTTAACCGTGAAATCAGCAAAACTATTCTTGTACTGCAGACATCGCTTCTACATGCATGGTAACAGAAGTAGCAAACTTACAACACAATTGCTTAAACAGCAAAAAGAAAAGAAATTCATTAAATATATTTTCACTAAGACAAACAAGAGTTGTGGATTCTAAGGAAATTGCTGAGACCTTCCGCCAATATTACGAATCCCTTTATAATTTGCCCCCCTCTGACGACATGAAAGACTGTTCAACGGCCATATCCAAAATTCAAAATTTCTTGGCCCCTCTTTCTCTCCCGACAATTTCCCCTAAGGATTGTAATACACTTCTTGCTGAAGTCACACTAAAAGAGGTGGAAGACACTTTAAAAGTTACCCCCAATGGTAAATCTCCCGTTCCTGACGGGTTCCCGGTGGGATACTATAAAGAATTCTCTGACATCCTCCTTCCCCATCTAGTAAATCTCTTTAACTCCTTCTTTGGAGGGATGACCCCACCCCGTCAGGCGCTGGAAGCCTACATTGCCATTATACCCAAAGAGGGGAAAGATGACAGCCTCTGCAGTAATTACCGTCCCATTTCGTTACTCAACACCGATCTCAAACTGTGGGCTAAGATATTGGGCTCAAGAATTAATAAAGTATTAGGTGGGATTATTCGCCCCGATCAAGTGGGTTTTGTGAGAGGCTGTGAGGGCAAAGACAATTCGGTAAAGGTCCTGCACGCTATTTCCTACTCAAAGACAACCAGAACGCCGCTAACCATCCTGTCAACGAACGCCGAAAAAGCGTTTGACAGGATCAGTTGGCAATACATGGTCTGTACACTACAAAAATTTGCCTTCCCGCCCCCTTTCATAGATGCTATCATGTCCCTCTATGTGGACCCATCTGCTAGAGTCGGGATAAATGGGATCTTCTTGGAGCCCTTTAAAATACGGAATGGCACCAGACAGGGCTGTCCTCTTTCCCCTGCCCTCTTTATCGTGGTAATGGAGACCCTGATGGAAAGGATAAGACAAGACACTGACATTAAAGGCCTAAAAGTGGGTGGGACAGAGGTCAAGGTGGCTGCTTTCGCTGATGATCTTCTACTCTTAACCACTAACCCAAGATCATCTTTCCCCAGACTAATGTCACTATTCGCAGAATTTGGTGAGATTTCTAATTTTAAAATAAATATGAACAAGTCGGAAGCTTTGAATGTCTCGGCAAATACCTCAGATATCTCTATATTAAAAAAGGATACCCCCTTCAACTGGCCTGCAGAAAAATTAAAATACCTTGGAATCTATTTAACGGCTGACCCTTCCTCCCTTTATAAGTATAATTACACCCCCCTTTTAGCTAACCTACAACTAGACTTAAAAAAGTACGACCTACCATATCTATCCTGGATGGGTAGGATAAACGTCGTAAAATCCTATATCTTTCCAAAAATTTTCTACATCATGAATATGGTACCTATAACTCTTCCTAACTCTTTCTTCCTTTCGATTAACCAATTGGTCTCTCAGTTTGTGTGGAAATATAAAAAAGCTAGACTTCCTCTAAAAATCCTTTCTCTACCCAGAGGCGAGGGTGGTCTCGGCTTGCCTGACTTTCGCACCTATCACAAAGCAATCCACCTTGCTAGATGGATAAACTTAGTAAAACCCAACCCAGATAACTTAAATACGCAACTCGAATTGTTCCTGTTGGGGACGGGGGCCGATCTTTATCTCTGGACATCTACTATCCCCCCGGAACAAAAATTTGATTACATAATTCTCAACACCTTATCTATTAGACGTACCCTTATCCCAAACCGTCCTCCATTTTGCCTATTTCTTGACAATATCCCGCTCAAAGTTACTCCCTGGCTAACAGACCCCAATTACATAGATGCCTTCGGTCTCTGGGACTCCCTGCCTAATGTCACAATCTCCCAATTCTTATCCAAACAAGTTCCATGCACTGATAATTGGCCATCTACTGCAACAAAACAACCCTCCAACCTCCTTCAGAAAATCCATATTCGCCATATCATGTCGAAACTCAAATCAATCGAGAGACAACCCCCTGACTGGTTATGGCTTGAATTTCTGGTTAGATTGAAATCGCCAATTACCAGATTGGTTTCTAAGTTATATGCAAATCTCTTCAAGACCCCAAACCAATTTAAACCTCTATACCTCTCTTCCTGGGAGGCGGAATTAAAAATTACACTATCCCCCCGGGAAACTCAACAGGTTCTTGCTAACTCCCATGGGTTCTCTAGATGTATTTTATTACAAGAGAACGCGATTAAAATTCTTTCTAGGTGGTACAGAACCCCAGAGCGACTATTTCACTTAGGGCTAACGGACTCTCCGTTGTGTTGGAGATGCTCCCAATCTATAGGGTCTTTACTACATATCTTTTGGCTCTGCCTGGGCCTAACACAATTCTGGATCGATATAAATAAATCTCTACAAAGTATGGGCCTAATGTCGCAAGACCTGACTCCCCAGGATACATTGCTTTCCCTCCATTCCACTACTTTTAAACCAGGGAAACATGAGCTGCTTCCCATTCTAGTTGCAGCTGCTAAACATCTGATTTCTACACATTGGAGGCAACTAGCTCCTCCAACGCTGAAAGAATAGACTTCAAAGGTTCAAGACCTATTTTGCTTACAAGAACTTTCTAGCTGGGAAACTCGCTCCCACGAGAAATTTCAAAACTCTTGGCTTCCCTGGATTAAATTCTCATCCCACTCTGGAGGACTTAGCCGCCCACCTCTCTGAATCTATCTCTACCTCTATAGACATGCTTGTGAATCCCAGCCCCGCACTGTGAATAAAGCATAAGACACTGCGAGGCTGGGATTTACAAGCAGGGCGGCCGCACAGGCGCAGTCTGCGAGACTGCATATGAGGTCAGACGGGCAGCGCTCACTGCGCCTGCCCCAGGCAGGACAACAGAGCGCAGGCGCCGGATGACTTAAACAGCGCTGAGGGGGCGGCGCCCGGTGCCGAAGAAGCCTTGAGTGACGGCTGTGTGGCGTGTGCAGCAGGGGGGGAAAGACCTGCCTCCAGGACTGAAGACAGGTATTTTGGAGAAATTACGAAACCGCAAACCGCTGTGCACATGTTGCGGGAAAAACCGCGCGGGAACGCAGCGGTTTACAACCCGCAGCATGTCACTTCTTTGTGCAGAATCACAGCGATTCTGCACCCATAGAAATGCATTGATCCGCTTACTTCCCGCATGGGGCTGTGCCCACCATGCGGGAAGAAAGCGGATAATGTGCGGGTGGTACCCGGGGTGGAGGAGAGGAGACTCTCCTCCAGGCCCCGGGAACCATATTTGAGTTAAAAAAAAAAAATTAAAATAAAAAATAATGATATACTCACCTCTGAAGTCTCAGCGCTGCACGCGGCCATCTGGTCTCAGGTTTGCTATGCGACTAGGACCTGCGGTGACGTCGCGGTCACATGACCGTGACGTCACGAAGGTCCTTCTCGCACAGCATCTTTGGAACCGGACCGCCGCCTGCAGGCGTCAGAGGGTGAGTATAACATTATTTTATTATTTTTAACATTACTATTGATGCTGCATATTGCTGCATATGCAGCATCAATAGTTGGAGTAAAATCCCGCAGCGGAACCCGCAGGACAAAACGTGATAAATCTGCAGGGATAACCGCAGCGGGTTTGCCCTGCAGATTTATCAAATCCGCTGCGGGAGAACCCGCAGGGACAGGACGCTATGTGTGCACATAGCCTTAGTCCGCAGCGTTTCCGCACGGAATTTTCCGCACCATCTGCACAGTGTTTTTTTTTTCTCATTGATTTACATTGTACTGTAAATCAATTGCAGATCTGCAGATTTCTGCACTGCAAAAAATTGCTGCGGATCTGCAACGTGTGCACATACCCTTAAGGTATCTTCAGTGCGTACACTGTGTGCAGAAGACCAGAGAAGGAGCACGTCTAATAGAAGACAATCTCCAACAGGAGAAATGCTGCATTCTCATGTGAGGTTTCTATTGGAGGAGACTGATGGACGGGTCTGGTCACATACTCCGTTTTGAACTCTCTGACGAAAGCTGCACTAACAAGAGCAGGGGGAGAAGAAAAATAAATTGGCCACAAAGGTGGACAACCCCTTTAATGCCCAGACATGTACCGTGGGATTCATGCCAGGCTAATGACTAGCTTATGGATGCTTCCAGATTCTTATTTTGCCTGTCAATTAGGCTAGTCAGCAAAAACATCCACTATTCTCATAGAAGATGTGGAACTGAATACAAACAGTGAGACAACTAGATTTTTATGACCCTGAAAATTGCGTCATGTGCGCCTAAAGGACCGTGCCTAACTGTTTTGTGCCAGAGATTGTATTGTGAATTGCCGCCAAAATCCTCCTTTGCGACGCCGCGTGGAGCGCAAGGAGGAGGAGACATACCTTCGTGGGCGGAGCCAGCCAGGAAAACGGGTGCCACGCTGCTGAGAAGAACACCGAAAGTGAAGACGTCGTACAGCAGAGCTACAAGAAAAGACACTGCAAAGTGCCGAACGGAGCACCGGCGGAACCATCGCAGATTCCGGAGAGGAGATGTGACTGCTATCAGGTTAGCGAGGGGAAAGAGCCATGTCCAGTCCGGGAGGGGAGTTGGCGGCGGTCACAGCCGCAGCCCTCATAGCACCTCCAGGCCCAGCAGCGGACGCACCTGCTGGCCTAGTGATGCCCCCGGGCCCTGCGGAAAATGCAGCCGCAGTCCCCGTACCGCTAGTCGAGGCCGCAGCCCCCATAAGCCGGCTGGATACCGCCACAGCTACAGCGGCCATGATGCCCCTCTCCATGCCATGCATACCTGGAGCGGCCTGGCTCCCGCAATATTTCTGGAGAATCGCATACGTTAGCTGACTTTAAAGAAAGACTCTGTAGCCTGTTTGAAGTTTATCCCTTGACAGAGCATCAGAAGATCAACATCTTAACCGGCCAACTGTCTGGAGCGGCCCTGAGAGAGGTGAAATCCTGGTCCACTGTGGATAAAGGGATTGTACTTTTGACACCCGCACCGCTGCAGAGATAAAAATAAAGTTCTTCGGATGTAAGCAAAAAGCCCAAGACAGTATACGGAACTATGCTCTTAATTTGCAGGAGGCATTCTTTTTAACATATTTATTAATGATCTTGTAGGGGGCATTCAGAGTAGAATTTCAATATTTGCAGATGACACTAAACTCTGCAGGGTAATCAATACAGAGGAGGACAATTTTATATTACAGGATGATTTATGTAAACTAGAAGCTTGGGCTGATAAATGGCAAATGAGCTTTAATGGGGATAAATGTAAGGTCATGCACTTGGGTAGAAGTAATAAGATGTATAATTATGTGCTTAATTCTAAAACTCTGGGCAAAACCGTCAATGAAAAAGACCTGGGTGTATGGGTGGATGACAAACTCATATTCAGTGGCCAGTGTCAGGCAGCTGCTACAAAGGCAAATAAAATAATGGGATGCATTAAAAGAGGCATAGATGCTCATGAGGAGAACATAATTTTACCTCTATACAAGTCACTAGTTCAACCACACTTAGAATACTGAGCACAGTTCTGGTCTCCGGTGTATAAGAAAGACATAGCTGAACTAGAGCGGGTGCAGAGAAGAGCGACCAAGGTTATTAGAGGACTGGGGGGTCTGCAATACCAAGATAGGTTATTACACTTGGGGCTATTTAGTTTGGAAAAACGAAGACTAAGGGGTGATCTTATTTTAATGTATAAATATATGAGGGGACAGTACAAAGACCTTTCTGATGATCTTTTTAATCATAGACCTGAAACCGGGACAAGGGGGCATCCTCTGCGTTTGGAGGAAAAAAGGTTTAAGCATAATAACAGACGCGGATTCTTTACTGTAAGAGCTACAGTGAGGCTATGGAACTCTCTGTCATATGATGTTGTAATGAGTGATTCATTACTTAAATTTAAGAGGGGACTGGATCCCTTTCTGGAAAAGTATAATGTTACAGGGTATATACACTAGATTCCTTGATAGGGCGTTGATCCAGGGAACTAGTCTGATTGCCGTGTGTGGAGTCGGGAAGGAATTTTTTTCCCCCAATGTGGAGCTTACTCTTTGCCACATGGTTTTTTTTTGCCTTCCTCTGGATCAACATGTTAGGGCATGTTAGGTTAGGCTATGGGTTGAACTAGATGGACGTATAGTCTTCCTTCAACCTTAATAACTATGTAACTATGTAACTATGTAACCCCGGGCTGTTAATCAAGTAGACCCTAACAACGTACACGATGCAGATAAACTTTTGAAAGAGTAGTTCATTGAGGGGCTTCTATCTCATACCCACAAGGCTCAATTACGTATCCTGGCTTTGCAGAACCCTAACCTAGACTTTGCGCAATTTAAGGACAACGCCATCTGGGTGTTGCACGAATCTCCAACCAGCCGTGCAATACCTCCTAGGCATCCAGCCCTCCCGTACCACCAGGAGGTGGCGTCATATCCTCAAGTCCCCGCTGAGGCTGATGCCCAGGTCCTCAATGATTCTCCCGCAGGACTACGTCTCCAGATGCAGGAGCTGACCAAGAACTTTGCTGCATTAGCCCGAACCATACAGTCCCTACAGGAGAAGATCAAGCTGGCTTCCAGACCAGAGGATGTTCCCTGGTGACGACAGAAGAGGATCTCGCCAACCAGAGGGAGAGACGACGATCGCTATCATCAGGGCGGACGACCCATCTGCCGCCGCTGCAACCAGGCAGGCCACATTGCAAGGTACTGTCATTTAAATGGGCGACCCCTGGGGCAGAGGGCCAATCCCCAGGATTAGGACGACCAGGCCCAAACAATTGGCGAGCCAAATAATTTGGAGGACAACCTGTTCTCCCCATTGTGATCGAGGGTATCCCCATGAACGCTTTGTTGGACACTTGTTCTCAGGTGACAACTATGCCGTACATTCTATAAAAACGTTATTGGGCTGAGACAGTAAATATAGGAAAACTGACTGAACAGCAATCTAGTCTGAACTGGTGCATAACCAAAAAAGACTTACATAGCAAATAGATCAATGGCTGCACTCAATTTTACTGTACTAAAGCAAGGAAATGTGCAATACATGAAATGTGAATAGCATAATGGCTTGTGAAATCTATGAAAAAAAAGAAGAAAAAGTGTGGCACTCACCCAGTTTTTTCAGCTAAATTTGTGTCCTTTATTTAGCACTTAGCTGGTTACAGACATTTTTTGGCATAGGCAGATGTGAATGGGGGAGCGGGGAGTGAAAGACAGGCCGACGGCCGTTTCGCGCACTAGCGCTTCCACGAGTCCATGTTAACTGCTATAGTGATGTCACTTCCTTTTGAAGGAATATGACACAAATCAATTTAATGTGAAAAACATTTAAAAACAATCATTATCTAAAAACTGACTGCGTATCCAAAGCGAATTAGATGAAAATTGCCATATCTAACTTATCATTCAAGCCCATCGGGCCTTGGGCATTGGTTCTTATGATCCATTTAGCTTCACGTTGTAAGAGTAGTTTATTATGATTATCGCCTTGCGGTGGGTAATTAACTATTTCTAAATCGGCAAATCGTAACAGGTTAGGATCGCTGCAGTGTTTCTCCTGCATATGTTTTACAAAACGTATGCGTCCTTTGCCTGATGACGCTGAGTTATAGTGTTCACGGAACCTGACCATCAAGGGTCTCATTGTTTTTCCAATGTAAAAACGATTGCACGGGAAAAATATTACATAAACTAAAAACTTGCTCCTACAGGTGATGAAATCTTTGACATAATGCTCTATAGTGCCGATCTTTAGGGGATTATCTGTTTTGTGCAGGTGGCAGAAGCTACAATTGCTGCATTTATAATTGCCTTGTGGAGTTGTTTCTTTGATCCAATTATTATCTGCCGGTGGTAAGCGATTTCTGACCAACAGGTCGCCTATATTTTTAGATCTTTTATAGGCAAACTGAGGAGCCAAAGTTGTTAAATTGCATAAATCAGCATCCCTTTGTAACACATGCCAGTTTTTTCGTATAGCAGCATGGATTTCTCGATCCATCGTGCTATGTTTAAATGCAAAGGTAAATCTTTGATTAATATTTGAATTATTACCCCCAATGTTTGACGTTTTCTTTTTTCATTTTTTACCTTTTTAAGGAGATTAATTTGGGTGAGTTTATCAGCCCGCAATTCCGCCTGTTGCAATAAATATCGAGGGTATCCCCAATTAGTAAAACGCGTTTTTAATTCAATAATTTGTTTTTATAACTATCCTCATTGTTGTTGATTTTTCTTAATCTTACCATTTGGCTATAAGGAATACTTTGTTTGGTATGAGTGGGATGTGCACTTTGATAATGCAAGATGTTGTTAGTGGCTGTGGATTTTCTGTGAACGCTTGTATTTATTATCTCCTCTTTGATTTCTATTTTTACATCTAAAAATTCTAATTGATCTTTGCCAAAGACTGCTGTAAATCACATATTTTCATCATCATTCTCATTAAGAAACGTGACAAAATCATTAAAATCCTATTCTAAACCATCCCAGATTATAAAGATATCATCAGCGAAACGTAAATATAGGTGTATATGCTTAAGGTATGGATTTTGGGACCCGGTGACATGCTTCTACTCGAACGCTGCCAAAAACAGGTTCGCGAAAACGCATGCCACCGGAGTACCCATTGCGGTACCGGTCTTTTGGAGGTATCACTTATCCATAAACTTAAAACCATTATGGGATAGTGCGAAGTCTAAACCGTCTAATACGAATGAAATGAAATTCGGGTCCTTTTCAGTGTGAGACAAAATTCGATGTATTGCCTCCAAGCCTTTATGCTGTGGAATTCTCATATAAAGGTTCACTATGTCAATTGAGGCTAGTGAGAAGGTGGGTTGCCACTGAAAGTTTTTTAGGGCAAGGAGAAAATCTCCTGAATCTTTAATGAAGGATGGAATTTTTGATAACAGCGGTTTCAGCAACCAATCTAAATATTGAGACAGGGGTTCTGTTAGAGAATATTTTCCTGAGATAATTGGACGACCGGGCGGTTTCTCTGCATTCTTGTGGATTTTTGGTATGCTACACCAATGCGGGAAATTTGGATATTCTGGCAGTAATTTCTCCGCTTTGCTCTTAGTTATAGTGCCTTTTTCCACATATTTTCTTAATAGGCTTCTCAATTTTTCTTTAAATTTTATCGTCGAATTCTTATCCAACATTGAGTAAGTACCTGGATCGTTTAATTGCGAGAGAGCTTCATTGATGTAGTATGTTTTATCTAGAATGACTAGATTTCCGCCTTTGTCGGCTTTCCTGATAATCACGTCGTCCCATTTTTGTATTTCCCATAGGGCTTTTTCTTCATGCTTCGGAAGATTCTTAATCGGTTGTTTATACAGAATGGCCTCTATGTCTTTTATAATTAAATCATGGAATAAATCCACGACGTTACCCGGTGATGTCGGGGTAAGAAACTCGACTTAACTCGCCCTTTAAATGGCTCTATAGATTGAATTATATTTGAAGAGGTGTGAGCAGTTGCTGTTTTATCGCTGTTCTCATTTAGGTTTGCCAGTAAAATCGCAAAGCCCTGCTTTTCTCTCCTGCTTCCTGTTCCCCGGTATCAGCATCCACGGCAATAGTCTCCCTCGGGCCTGCCCCTAATGCTCCCTGTATAGGGGTTGGTCCATCTGGTTAGCTCTCCCGTGGGAGGTTTGTTGTCGCGGTACTGTGGGTCCACTCTAGGGGTTCGGAAGTTCTGACAGTAAAATCATGCCATGGACCCTGCTGGTACTCCGTCTCCCACCCAAAAAGAACTTTTATTTTTACGGGAGAATCAGACAAGGATTATGTCTTTTCTAAAGACCATGGAGTCCCATTTGTCGGCCCTTCAGACCTCTGATCCTGGGAGCACTACTCAGTTGTCCAGTCTCCAACAGGAGCTTGCTCAGCAGCGTGATACCCAGGCCCACATTCTGAATTATATGGCATCAGTGGATGGTCACCTGCTTGCCCTTCAGTCCGCCGCCTCTGTCTCACCCCAGGCTACAACTCCTCACCCCTTGCCCCGTTTGGCGTAGCCGCCACGGTACAGCGGAGATCCCAAGTTGTGTAGAGGGTTTCTTAATCAGTGCCAACTACATTTTGAGTTGCTGCCTCAGCAGTATCCCACTGACCGAGCAAAGGTGGCTTTTGTTGTATCCCATTTAGAGGGAGAGGCCTTAGCCTGGGTGAATCCTCTCTGGGAGCGTGATGACCATTTAGTCTCTCAATTTTCCACCTTTCTCGATACGTTCCGCAAGGTATTCGACGAGCCTGGTCGCCTGGCTTCTGCTACGGAATCACTCTTTAATCTTCACCTGGGTACGCTCTCTGTGGGTCCGAGTTAAGTTGGAACAATGAGGCTTTGGTGGGAGTTTTTTGGCAAGGTCTCTCAGCCCGGATCAAGGACGAGTTGGCTGGTCGGGATACTCCGACATCATTAGTGGATCTGATCTCCCTGGCAACCCGTTGTGGTGCAGTGATCAATGTTACAGCCAGGGGGCGCTGCGTGTGCACTTCAAGATGCACTTGGAGGCATAGTTGTGATGAGACAAAGTCTGGCAGAATTGTAGATGGCCGGTACGTGTGTCGCAGAGGAGGACACTCTGCGCTGTCAGTCTAAAGTTATGTTATGGTCTGGGACCTGTAGTCCCACATGTAAATGTGTAAGTTCTAATGGGAGATTGGCAGGGCTAGTCATGAGAGATGGGAGGGTCAGACTAGCCACACACACCCACACTCCCACCCAGGGGAGTGGTTACAGGTATGTAATGTGACCAGGGTGTGGGTCACATGGTTCCTGTGTTTGGATCTGAATGGTGCAAGTGCAAGGCCCTGGAAGCCTGTGTTGGAAAATCCTGGGATTTCCTGAATAGCACATGGTGGGACTTTGCTACTGGTGGCCTGGGTATTGGACGGTCCCAGCTGGGGATGGACGTCCTGAATAGTACCCGGACTGGCCACCTGTGTGATCCTGTGTAACCTGGGTGTTGGGAGGTCCTGGGAGTAGGACTGGATCCCTGAATAGCACGAGGTGAGAACCGGGATCTGCAGAGCCAGTGACAGCTACTGTTTAGGGAAGCTACAGTCCTTCGGTGGCTCTGGACTGACTGATGTGTGCCAGCCAGGCAAGTTGGTGAACCCCGTAAGGCAGCTTTCCCAGAGGACTGACAAGGAGTCAGCAGATGGAGCAGGAGCTCCCGTCAGGTACCTTCATAAACTGTAGGTGCTTGTTGTATCATGGAATGTATTGCAATGGACTGTACGTCATGTGGTTTATGAAGTTTAATAAACCAGATTTATGTGAGATATCGTGCCTGAAGTGTTTATCCTGCTGCCAAGCGAGTGTTCCCCAACACACTCAGGTAGCGTATTCTCACACCGTATAGACTTACGCTTCCAGGAGCGCTCCCGTGAGGCCGCTAGGAAGAGAAGATTTCCTCATGTTCCTCTGGCTACCTCTAGTTCCTCCCGTTCTTGCTCTGTGTCTTCTCCGGCTGTTCCTGCTCTGGAACCCATGCAGGTAGACCGACTTAAGCCTGTAGAGCAGCATCGTAAAGAGAGACTCGCTCAAGGGCTCTGTTTCTACTGCGGCAGTGCTTCTCATTTCCTACGTTCCTGTCCCCTGAGGCTGGGAATCACCTCCGCCTAGGTCAGGTAAGAGAGGTGATTCTAACTCCTCTCCACCTTTGACTCTTTCTGTTCTTTTGCATTTAGGTTCTAAGCGTTTCTCTGAATTAGCTTATATTGATTCTGGTTCTGCCGGAAATTTCATTCAGCTCGAGGCGGTTGAAGACTTTGGATTCCTGTCAGGTCCCTGGAGACTCCTCGGAGGATAGCTTCGGTCGATGGTCAACCCCTGCGGGAGTCTGTTACTCAGGTTACCGAAGAACTGGAATTACAGATTGGAGTCCGACAGAGAGAGAAATGTCTTTTATGTGCTAACCTCCTTGTCTCATGCTATTCTTCTCGGTCTTCCTTGGTTGAGGAAGCATGAGCCTACCCTCGACTGGCGGTTTGGGGACATTTCTGCCAAAATCACTGCTTGCTTCCTGTCCAGTTTAAAACCTCTTCTCAATCAACTTCTCTGTCTCCAGATTTACCATCTGCCTATGTGTCCTTTGCTGACGTCTTCAATAAGAGCGAGGCAGAGATCCTTCCTCCACATCGTCCATATGATTGCCCGATCGACCTTGTTCCTGGTTCCACTCCACCTAGGGGCCGGATCTACCCTCTGTCCACTGCTGAGACCCAAACTATGACCGAATATGTCCAAGAGAACTTAGCCAAAGGCTTTATTCGAAAATCTTCTCCCGCTGGTGCAGGGTTCTTTTTCGTCAAGAAGAAAGATGGTACTCTTCGTCCTTGCATCGGCTACCGAGGTCTCAATAATATCACGATTAAGAACAAGTACCCACTACCTCTCATTCCAGAACTATTTGACCGTCTCCATGGAGCACGTATCTTCACTAAGTTGGATCTCCGTGGGGCCTACAATCTCATCCGTATCTGTCCCGGAGATGAGTGGAAAACCGCATTCAACACCCAGGATGGTCATTATTAGTACCTGGTTATGCCTTTTGGTCTGTGCAACGCTCCCACTGTGTTCTAGGAATTTGTGAACGATGTGTTCTGGGATCTACTTTATTCTTGTGTGGTGGTGTACTTGGATGATATTCTTATATTCTCTCCAGATCTTTCTTCCCACAGAATTGACATCCGTCAAGTCCTCTTACGCCTTAGAGCAAATCGTCTGTATGCCAAGCTTGAGAAGTGCGCCTTTGAACAGTCGTCCCTACCATTCTTAGGGTACATCATATCTGATTCTGGTCTACATATTGATCTGGGAAAAGTGTCCGCCATGCAGAACTGGCCGCGTCGTCAAGGCAAACCAACGGTTGATTGGATTTGCTAATTACTACAGGCAGTTCATCCCACATTTTTCTACCCTGTCCAGCTCCATCTCCGTTTTAATACGCAAGGGAGCTAACTCTTACTCCTGGTCCCCGGAGGCCGAAAACGCCTTCCAGTCTTTGAAACAAGCTTTTGCAACAGCTTCCGTTCTCCATCATCCAGAGAATAGCAAGCCCTTCATTCTGGAGGTGGATGCTTCTGCTATCGGAGCCGGTGCAGTTCTTTCCCAGAGGTCTTCCTTCGTTCGGCTGGTAACCTGCAGCTTCTTCTCTAAGACCTTCTCCGCGGCTGAGAGGAACTATACTATTGGAGAGAGAGTTGCTGGCTATCAAATTGGCGTTAGAGGAGTGGCGGTATTTGTTGGAAGGAGCTGTTCATCCTTTTAAGATCTGCACTGACCACAAGAATCTGCACAGAGGCTTAATCCTCGGCAAGCTAGGTGGTCGCTGTTCTTTGCCCGATTTGATTTTGAGCTACATTTCCATCCTGGCAATAAGAACTTCAAAGCTAATGCCCTATCCAGATCCTTTCTGACTGCCGATGTTGAGGAGAAACCTTCACATATCGTGGATCCTAGCAAGGTCATCTCGGTTTCTCCCGTTACCCTGACTTCATTGCCTCCGGGTAAGACTTTTGTTCAAGAGCGCAACAGGAAGCAAGTTTTACGGTGGAGTCATGCTTCCAAGCTGGCAGGTCATGTCAGTTTCAAGAAAACCCTTTCTTTGGTGTTGTGGTACTACTGGTGGCCATCTCTTTCTCAAGACACCTGAAGTTTTGTCGCTTCCTGCCTGTCCTGTGCTAAGAACAAAGTTCCTAGACATTTACCCTCTGGTCTATTGCATCCACTTCCAGTTCCCTCAGCTCCTTGGCGACACCTTGCAATGGAATTTATCACTGATCTGCCTCGGTCCTCATGTCATACAGTTATCTTTGTAGTCGTGGATCGATTTTCCAAGATGGCTCATTTCGTTCCTCTTCCTGGTTTACCTTCTGCTCCCGAATTGGCAAAGATCTTCATCGCTCATATTTTTCTGATTCACAGCTTTCCTCAGCACATAGTTTCGGACAGAGGAGTTCAATTCACCTCGCGCTTCTGGCATGCATTATGCAAACTTACGGATAAGACTTTGGATTTCTCCTCTGCCTACCACCCTCAAACTAATGTTCAGGCAGAACGCACAAATCAAATCCTGGTCACCTATCTTCGGCATTTCTCTAACGTCCATCAAAATGACTGGTCCAGTCTGCTCCCTTGGGCCGAGTTTGCATACAACAACCACACTAGTGAATCCTCTTCCAAGTTGACTTTCTTTGTCGTCTATGGGTAACATCCTGGTGTACCTCTGCCAGTACTCCCTGCTTCGGGTGTGGCGGCGGCCGATCTTCTGTCCGAGGAGTTTTCTAGGGTCTGGCAAGAGACCAAAACCGCACTCGAACGAGCTGGAGACAGAGTTAAAAGACATGCTGACAAGAGGCATCTGGATTCTCCGTCTTTTCAACCTGGTGATAAAGTATGGTTATCTTCCAAGTTTATACGGCTTAAGATTCCTTCATATAAGTTAGGTCCACGATATATTGGTCCATTCGAGATGTCAGCTCGTATTAATGATGTTGTTTACAAGTTAAGGTTACCCACTTTGCTTCGCATTCCAAATTCGTTTCACATTTCTCTACTCAAGCCAGTCATTCTCAACCAATTTCACCCTACCACTGGCCAGTCGCCTCTACCTATTTCCGCAAAAGATGTCTTTGAAGTTAGGGATATTCTGGCTATGAAAAAATCTCGAGGTAGGACCCTCTTTTTAATTGATTGGAAGGGCTTTGGTCATGAGGAGAGATCTTGGGAGCCTCGAGACAACATCCAGGCTCCTCGAATTCTAGAGAAGTTTCTTTCTAATCTTAGGAAAAGGGGGCGTAAGGAGGGGGGTGCTGTCACGCCTTCCGCATCTCCCTCTGGCTCTTTTCATACTTACCTGTCCTTGCACGCCACTGCTGCCGCTTCTGCTGGGTCTTCTTCCAGCTCCCGGCGTGCGTGTCTGTCTCTGCATGCTTCCGAACTGTCCACGCACCACCTGGACTCTTCTCTTCCTCTTTCTGCGCTGAATCCTGGACCCCGGCGCGTGCACACTTCACCTTCTTGCTCTGGCAGCGCACGCACACTCCCACAGGCTGGTCTTCGCTCTCTCCGCTCCTTCCCTTCCTGATCCTGGAGGTTCCTGACCCGGAAGTGCTCACTACTCCTTCTATATCAGGTAGCCTCTCCCCATACTCCTTGCTTGATTGTCATTTGTCCTCATTTGACCCAGGTCATCCATACCTTGTCCTGTGCTCCGTTACCTTGCTCTGTCCTGTGCATCCGTCATATCCAGTTCGTCCTGTGTCTTCGCCATTCCCTTCCAGTCCTGGGCGTCCGCCATATCCAGTCCGTCCTGTGTCTCCGCCATTCCCTGCCAGTCCTGGGCGTCTGCCATATCCAGTTCGTCCTGTGTCTCCGCCATGCCAGTCCTAGGCGTCCACCTTATCCAGTTCGTCCTGTGTTTCCACCTTACCCTGCCTGTCCTGGTCATCTGCCATATCCAGTCCACTCTGTGTTTCAGTCACTGTCACTCAGTCCTGTGTCTCCGCCTTAGCCACTTCCGCATTTTTCCTCTCCTACTTCCTGTTCCCCGGTATCAGCTTCCGCGGTAATAGTCTCCCTCGGGCCTGCCCCTAACCCTCCCTGTATAGGGGTGGTCCATCTGGTTAGCTCACCCTTGGGAGGTTCATTGTCGCATTACTGTGGGTCCACTCTAGGGGTTCGGAAGTTCTGACACACATAAGAGATGAAACAGTATAATTAGCGTATAAGTATGGCGGATTAATGAACATGTAACCCAGCTTTTGCAGGTAACACTGAAGACCGTTCAAGGCAGTATAGGATTGACAGTAAGTATTTGGATGAAGTTACTATTCCTGTTGGATAACTAATGACTAATATAATCCCTTCAGTTGCTTTTTTTTATGGTTTACATAACTTTTTAAATAGGATAGAAAAAATGAAGTCCCAACATTTCTTATCCAAAGAAAACAGTCTTCGGTCTTCTTCACGCGCCAGTTTTTTATGTCCGTATATAGTCCGTTTTTTAAGGACTGCAAATACGGACACATACACCCCCATTGTATTCAACAGTGGTTCACCCATGTCAGGTCTTTCACATAGACCGTGTGCCAAACCAGCAGACATGTCCTTTTTTTTCCGGCATCATCGAGGAAATGCATGCTGCACATGTGCACACTGATGACACATGGATGACATCCGTACAACATCCATGTGACCTGTACCTGAATCAAATTCTCTGACAGCTGGGGAAACCAGTACAGTTAGCACTTTTCCCAGCCACTGGTTGCTGACTACAACTATAATCATCCTCACCTGGTCTCCCTGTGATCAGCGAGACGAGGCGACACTGATGACAGTTGTAGTCAGCATTGCCATCTGGGAATAGCGCACATTACGTAAATAAACTAATTAAAAAAATGTGGGGTCCCCCTTATTTTTACTAACCAGCTGAAAGAAAGCAGACAGCTGGGGGCTGGTGTTATTATTCTGGGAAGGGGTCAATATCCATAAAGGTTCCCAGGCTATTAATAGACAGCTCACAGTTGTCTGCGTAGCCTTTACTGGTTATTAAAATGGGGGACAAAAATAATGACGTGAGGTACCCCTTTATTTTTAATAGCCAGCGAAGACTAAACAGACAGCTGCAGGCTGATCTTAATAAGCTGGGAAGGAATTATGGATATTGGCCCCCTCCCAGACTAATAACACCAGCCCTCAGCCACCTCAGAAATGGCGCATCCATTTTAGTCAATTCCTTGACCAATGAATCCAACAATTGGAGAATCGGAATCTGAACTTTTTGGAAAATTCATAATGAATTGGATTTGATACCAATCATAGTCTCTCATTTCTATTAGGCAGTGGCTGGGGGCAGGAGAGCTTTGGGCGCTAGTGGAGCCCCCCTGCTCTGGTAGATAGAGGTAACTAACACCTGTCCTGTGTTACAATGTTGTGGAAAATGTGAAAAAAAGTTAAATGCGGTGAAATGGTCATAAAGGAAAACACAATTTTGCATCAATTTTTTTTAGGTTTTTTGTTAATGACATTCATTGAGTAGCAAAAATGACCTGACAGCATGATCCTCCAGGTCAATGCGATTATGGCGATACCAAATATGCTTTTATTTGTAACTATTTTAGGAGCTTAAAAAAATTCTGAACGCTGTAGAAAAAAACTTTTCGTTTGTTTCACCATTTTCCGAGACTCAGAACTTTTTACATTTTCTATTGATGAAGATGTATGATGGCTTGTTTTCTCTGTGCCAATCTGTAGTTTTTATCAGTACCATTTTGGAGTCTACACGATATCTTGATCGTTTTTCATTGCATTTTTTTGTGGAGATGCGGTGACTAAAAAAAAGCCAATTTGAGGGTATGGATTTTTTTTTTTTTTTAGCAATATGATGGCGCAGTAAGAACCAATGAGATACTCTATTCTGGTGGGGCACTGTGGTAGGTACCTGGCCCTTGATTGACCTCTTTAGTCCAATCTTCACATCCACATATAGTGCCAAAATGGACAAACCGCTTGGAGACCTCTAGTTCGGCTTTGTCTATGCTCTGCATATGAGGTTGGTCCATCTATAGAGTACAGATGTTCTCGGTGACAAACACTATAATCATCTTATTATTAATATTCCAAACAGTTCTCAAGTACACGACTGGGAGGGATGTGGGTGTTCACACATAAAAAAAAATCACTGTAACTGAATATAGAAAAATAACATCAACCTGTCATTTTAATAATTGGAGCAAGTTACTGAAAAATAATCTTCCACGTCAACTCCACAGATCTTGGGCTTATAAATCTCTGGTTCCTGCCCTGCACTTATTACCGACATGAAAGAGACCAGTCATCCCATTAATGTACATGTCGCTTATGGAGCACTTCTATAAATCATCAACCAATATCCAAAAGAAAAATAGCAGAAGAATTCTTGTTTTTATTCTGACGCTTGATATCAAGAGCTGGATTTCTAATATATTTTATATCTTGTGCAAATATGTCATTACTTATAATATTATATCTTCTGTTCTTTATTCCGAAAACATCGGGAATTGCAGAAAATAAAGTGTTAGCACACGGGCTATACTATCCTGGAGAAATGATCATCGGTGCAATTATATCAGTTAATGGGTTGACGCGTGATGCTCAAAAGCTGACATTCAGTATAAAGCCAAAAATTAGAAAATCGGTATAGTAAGTAGCGACGATCGATCCATCATGTCTTATTCTATAAGTCTTCTGTAATAAACGAGATAGAATTTCAGTAGATTGTAATGACTTCATTATCAAATTTTTGTCATATTAACCCCTTAAAGATGTAGCCAATTTTTTGTTTCACCCTTGTCACTTTTTCCTCCTCCACATAGTCTGAAAGATTGCTTTATTTGCAAGATGAGTTGTAGTTCTGAATGTCCCCATTCAATTCACAGTACGATGTTCTAGAAAATGTGAAAAAATTCTAAGTGAGGTGACATTTTGATAAAATAAGCACAATTTTGCAACTATTTTTTTAGGTTTCATTTTTATGGAATTCATTGAGCAGCAAATATGACCTGACAGCATAATTCCCCATCGACTGCACGATGTCGGCAATACCAAATATGCTTTTATTTTTGTCTATTTTAGAAGCTTAAAGGGAAGGTGCCATGATTTTAGTTTTTGTATTAATAATTATTGATTATATAATCATTTATTTTTAATACAAAATTATATTAACTACTTTCATAATTTAATAATAATAATAATAATCTTTATTTATATAGCGCCAACATATTCCGCAGCGCTTTACAGTTTAACAGTTTCAAACACAACAGTCATAGGTAACAACGTTAACAATACAATAATTACCCTGTTCGTGAGAGCTTACAATCTACAATGAGGTGGGGGAGATACAAAGCTCAGGTGTGTATTTTTCAATTATGTATTTACAATGATGGTCCAGCCATCTTCAGGGGGTGGGGGATAGATGGAGATAGTGAATGGGCTACACACACACAAACATAAAATGACTTTGATTAGGGAATGTGATAGGCCGCTCTGAACAAATGTGTTTTGAGGGTGCACCTAAAACTGTGCAAATTGTGGCTGGTCCTAACATCTTGGGGTAGAGCATTCCAGAGGATTTGCGTAGCGTGGGAGAAGTCTTGGACGGATTAGTGCAGAGGTTAGTCGAAAGTCGTTTGCAGAGCGCAATGGTGGGTTAGGCCGATAGACAGAAATGAGGGAGGAGATGTAAAGGGGTGCCGCACTGTGGAGAGCTTTGTGGGTGAGAACAAGTACTTTGAATTGTATCCTGTAATGAATGGGCAGCCAGTGTAATGACTGGCAAAGAGCGGACGCGTCCGAGTAATGATTAGCTAGATGGACAACCCTGGCTGCTGCATTAAGGATGGACTTTATTTTTGCCACTGGAGGCTGCCATTTTCGTTAGTGTGGGCGTAAGTGTCTGGGCATGACACTTGCACACCTCACTTACGGCAGCCATGGGCACTGCGGCCGCTCCTCCTGCTTCTTAGCTGTGACCTGGGCACGCCCACTGGGCTGTAGGTCACAGCTGTGGGAGGAGATCGCGGCCATTTTGTTGTAGCCCACACCTGTGGGCTTCATTTTCTTCTGTCATTGCACACACAGCTCAGTGCGTGCGATGGCAGGAGCTGCCAGGGAGAAGCTGCTGCTGTGAAGCGAGGTTCTGGGGTGAGAATCTGCAGCGAGGAGCTGTGATTGCAGCCTGTACTTAGTATTACAGTACAGGCTGCAATCACTGCCGACCTGTTCTGAGCACAGCAGGGAGAACGGCACACTGCTCTGCCCTGAACAGGATGCAGCACTTCCTGGGAGAGGAGAGGAGGGAAGTAGTGATGTGTCTTTCCTGAACAAACCTATACAAAGAGCCGACTCCCTGCTGTGAATGAAAGGAGTCTGCTCTGCAGGGTGAGTGAGCAGAGTCTTTTTTTTTTTTTTTTTCCTTTCTTGGCTGGTGCCTGCAGCTTATCAGACTGTGACTCGTGTGGGAGGAGCAGTGAGGAGAGAAGTAGCTGTGGACTGGAGCAAGCATTAAAGGGAACCTGTCACCCCGTTTTTTGAGATTGAGATATAAATACTGTTAAATAGGGCCTGCGCTGTGCGTTACTATAGTGTATGTAGTGTACCCTGATTCCCCATGTATGCCGAGAAATACATTACCAAAGTCGGCGTTTTCGCCTGTCAATCAGGCTGGTCTGGTCAGGTGGGCGTGTTCACAGCGTTCTTTTCTTCCCCAGGTTTCCGTTGGTGGCGTAGTGGTGTGCGCATGTCCAAGGTCCGGATTCCCTGTGCCCACGTGAAGACACAGCGCGCGATCTGCGCTGTCATTCCTTTCATCGGTGCGGGCGGCCATCTTCCTGGGGCCGCGCGTGCGCAGATGTAGTGCTCTGCTGCACGGGGCTTCAGGAAAATGGCCGCGGGATGCCGCGCGTGCGCAGAAGAGATCGCGGCGGCCATTTTCCCAAAGCCGAGTTTGCATCTCGGCTTTGGGAAAATGGCCGCCGCGATCTCTTCTGCGCACGCGCGGCATCCCGTGGCCATTTTCCTGAAGCCCCGTGCAGCAGAGCACTACATCTGCGCACGCGCGGCCCCAGGAAGATGGCCGCCCGCACCGATGAAAGGAATGACAGCGCAGATCGCGCGCTGTGTCTTCACGTGGGCACAGGGAATCCGGACCTTGGACATGCGCACACCACTACGCCACCAACGGAAACCTGGGGAAGAAAAGAACGCTGTGAACACGCCCACCTGACCAGACCAGCCTGATTGACAGGCGAAAACGCCGACTTTGGTAATGTATTTCTCGGCATACATGGGGAATCAGGGTACACTACATACACCATAGTAACGCACAGCACAGGCCCTATTTAACAGTATTTATATCTCAATCTCAAAAAACGGGGTGACAGGTTCCCTTTAAGGTTCCATCACACATAACGATTTCGTTAACGATATCGTTGCTTTTTGTGACATAGCAACGATATCGTTACCGAAATCGTTATGCGTGACAGCGACCAACGATCAGGCCCCTGCTGGGAGATCGTTGGTCGCTGGGGAATGATCAGGACTTTATTTTGGTCGCTGATCTCCCGCTGACATCGCTGAATCGGTGTGTGTGACACTGATTCAGCGATGTCTTCACTGGTAACCCGCTCACAGTCAGTGCGGGAAGCTGAAGGCGAGGGACGTGACCAGACACCGGAATGTAAGTATGTAGTGTTTTTTTTTTTTTTACTTTTACAATGGTAACCAGGGTAAACATCGGGTTACTAAGCGCGACCCTGCGCTTAGTAACCCAATGTTTACCCGGGGACCTCGGCATCGTTCGCAGGAGAGCTGTCTGTGTGACAGCTCTCCAGCGACCAAACAGCGACGCTGCAGCGATCGGCATCGTTGTCTATATCGCTGCAGCGTCGCTTAATGTGACGGTACCTTTAGGCTATGTGCACACGTATTCTGGTCCACTGCCGATTTTTCCGCAGCAGATTTGATAAATCTGTAAGGCAAAAACTCGTTTTTGCTGCAGATTTATCGCGGATTTACCGTGGTTTTTCTGCGGTTTTCACTGTGGTTTTACAACTGCGGTTTTCCATAGGAGTAGCTGTAAAACCGCTGCGGAATCCGCAGAAAGAAGTGACATGCTGCGGATTGTAAACCGCTGTGTTTCCGCACAGCGTTTTTTTTTTCCCATAGGTTTACATTGTAATGTAAACTCATGGGAAACTGCTGCGGACCCGCAGCAAAATCCGCAGCGTGTGCACGTACCCTTAGTGTTACACCGTCCTTAAGTGCTGGAGTCAGGATCTG
Organism: Ranitomeya imitator; assembly: GCF_032444005.1. NCBI lineage: Eukaryota > Metazoa > Chordata > Amphibia > Anura > Dendrobatidae > Ranitomeya > Ranitomeya imitator. The sequence continues at coordinate 59,487,974 of NC_091283.1, read as the reverse complement.
AGTTACCTTAGTCCCAAATAAAGATATAGTTTACTGGCCTCATCTATGGCATATACTGTATATAGTGTGTATAGGAGGAGGGACTCGGCATATTGTTTGGTATCATAGTATTAGTCAGGACTGAGGAGGATTCAGGACAGGAACACTACACGGAGGAGGATGGACGGCGTCACTTGTTGCTGCTGAGGGTAGGGTAATAAGTAGGGTTGAGCGACTTTTAGGCTGTGTGCACACGTTGCTGTTTTTTTGTGTTTTTTTCGCGGTTTTTCCCGATAAAAACGCTATAAAACCACAAAAAAACGCATACAATAAGCATCCCATCATTTAGAATGAATTCCGCATGTTTTGTGCACATGATGCGTTTTTTTCCGCGAAAAAAACGCATCGCGGTAAAAACGCAGCATGTTCATTAATTTTGCGGTTTTTTTGCGGATTTCCCACTACAAAATGCATTGGGAAGTGTCCGGGAAAAAACACACGGCAAAAACGCGTCAAAACCGCGGCAAAAACTTGCGGATTTCTTGCAGAAAATGTCCGGTTTTTCACAGGAATTTTCTGCATGAATTCCTGAACGTGTGCACATAGCCTTAATTTTTAAGGGTCGAGTCGGGTTTCGCGAAACCCGACTATCTTAAAAGTCGAGTCGAGTGGAATCGGCCGATTATCGCGAAAAGTCGGGGATCGACCGAAACACGAAACCCAATGCAAGTCAATGGGGGAGCATAGTCGGCAGTGAGTGGAGGCCAGGAAAACACCTACAGTGCCCATTTTAATGGCAAAAACATCCATTCTTGTTACTGAAGCTTGTCAATCTTAATTTACCTTATAATAATAGTAAGGCATTGGAAATTGGGGGTCATTTGGCTAAAGTTGTGGGGGGTAGGGCTGGTTCAAGTATTTAGTGGGCCCAGGAAATCTGGAACACATCACGGCAGTGGAGCAGGGAGAGGTAAGTATTTCAACTTTGCAAGTGCTGTGATCCTGAACAAGCAGGGGGGGCCCACTCGTTGGCATTGGCACTGGCACAGGGCCCCTCAAAGGACGGCGGTGTGTTTGCACGGCGGGGGCGCCTCCCACCGGCAGCGACACTTTTGCGTACTATGAGGGGCCCTGTGCCAGTGACGTTGCCAACGAGTATTCCCCCCCCCCCCACCTGATGAAGGAACCTGCACTTTCATCTGCACTTTCCTCTTTGTCCCCGTGTAAGGTGGTATGGTATGCGGGAAGGGGAACCTGACTTTCAGCAGGGTCACATTCTGGCTGTGTAGCGGGCACAGGGAATGTGGCGTTCTGGGTCAATGTACCAGCAGACTCATCTATCACTGGCTGGGCAATGGGCAGGATGAGGAGGAAACACAGATATAGGCCCAAATAATAAAGTGGGCTAAATGCAGTTCAAAATTGGTAACAGGACTAACCAGGGTGCATTGCTTTGTTCAGTGGAGTACAACTGTAATGAGAGGCTGACACAGTGAGTAGGCCCAAATCAGTAAGTAGGCTAAATGCAGTTCAAAATTGGTAACAGAAGTAAACAGGCGGCACTGGTTTGTTCAGTGTAGGAGAACATCAAGGAGCGGCAGACACCGTTAGTAGGGCCAACAAAACAAGTAGGCCAAATGCAGTGTTATATTAAAAACAATTTAACGAGAGCCTGAAGATAGAAGCTAGGGAAAGGCAACCTGGAGAACACCTTGGAGCGGAAGACACCGTTTGTAGAACCCAGACCCAACTTGTAGGCCTAATGCAGTGTTGTTTCAACAATTACTTAACAAGAGCTTCAAAGATAGAAGCTAGGGAGCGGCAAACTGGAGAACACCTTGGACCGGCAGACACCGTCCCTACAACCCAGACCCAACTTGTAGGCCAAATGCAGTGTTGTTTCAACAACTACTTAACAAGAGCTTGAAGATAGAAGCTAGGGAGAGCCAACCTGGAGAACACCTTGGAGCGGCAGACACCGTCCCTACAACCCAGACCCAACTTGTAGGCCAAATGCAGTGTTGTTTCAACAACTACTTAACAAGAGCTTGAAGATAGAAGCTAGGGAGAGGCACCCTGGAGAACACCTTGGAGCGGCAGACACCGTCTCTAGAACCCAGACCCAACTTGTAGGCCTAATGCAGTGTTGTTTCAACAACTACTTAACGAGAGCCTGAAAATGGAATTTCAAGACAGGAAACATGGAGAACAGCATGGAGCGGCATACACCATTAGTAGGCCCCAACCAAACTAGTAGCCTCACTGCAGTTGTTCGATTAAAAAACTATTTAACAAGAGCCTGAAGATTGAAGCTCAGGAAAGGCAACCAGGAGAACACCTTGGAGCGGCAGACACCGTCTCTACAACCCAGACCCAACTTGTAGGCCTAATGCAGTGTTGTTTCAACAACTACTTAACAAGAGCTTCAAGATAGAAGCGAGGGAGAGGCAACAGAGAGAACACCTTGGAGCGGAAGACTCAGTTTGTAGACCACAACGAAACTTGTGGCCCCAATGCAGTTTTATAATTCTGACAAGCTGAAAATCAGCCTTTTTTTTTTTTTTTTAGAGGACAGCTGTATTAAGTGGCGCAGACAGACACTGCTAGTAGGCCTTACACCACAAAGTAGGCTCACTGCAGGATGAAAAAAAGTTACATGGGTACACGGTTGGCATTGGTGTGCTCAGCGGAGGACAATTGGAAGGAGGGACCGCAGACAGACTTAGTAGGCCTAAAATAAAAAAAATTAGGCTCAATGCAGTTCGAATTATCTTGCAGGGGTACACAGGCAGCATTGGTGTGGTCAGCGGAGGACGATTGGAAGGAGTGTCTGACACAGTTAGTACTCCCAAAAAATAAATAGATGTTAATGTCTCTCAAAACAACTAAACCAAAAAACAAAAGGGTGGCATACTTAGGTACAGGGGTGGGCTCCTCTGCTGAGTTTCAAACATAGTAATTTGGCGCTAAGTATTTACTGGTGTCAATATAGGACACTGACCCTGACTATTTTAACTAGCATCATACATGTCAACAAATTGGTATTGTCAGTGCCAGGCATTGAAGGATGTCAGAGCATAGACTAAACATTGGTGGAGCTGTGAGAGATAATTTTGCAAGTGGTAGAACAATGTTTGAGCTGGGGGGGGGAAACTCTCTTGTGGCCAGCGGTACAGGCCGAGGGCCCCTCATGTTACAACGGTGTGTCTGACGTTGGTTGCGCGCCACCACCGCCAGAGACACTTTATTGTACTATGAGGGACCCAGTGGCAGTGCCGTCAACCAAAAACGGGCACACCCACCTCTTCAAACAAACGGCACTCTCACGGGTGCTTGCGCCAAGTGGCGAGACCACGGCCCCATGGGGGGAGTTAGCCCATTTAGGGAGGTGTAAACATGTCGTATGCTGGACAAACAGCTGCTGCAAATTAAGAGATTGGAACAGTCAGTAAGACCAGTCCACAAGCGAGACCTTTTTATAGGAAAGCTAGGCGTCAGCCGGGAAAGGTGGGGCAAAATAATTCAAAATCCATGAGTGGTTCATTTTAATGAAGGTTAGGTCATCAACATTTTGGGTAGCCAGACGAGTCCTTTTTTCGGTCAATATTGAACCAGCAGCACTGAATACTCTTTCTGATAGCACACTAGCTGCTGGGCAAGCAAGCTCCTGCAATGCATATTCTGCCAATTCAGGCCAGGTATCTATTTTGGATACCCAGTAATCAAATGGGAATGACGGTTGAGGGAGAACATCGATAAGGGATGAAAAATAGTAACCATACTGGACAAATGTTGTCTCCTGTCACTTTGAATTGATGCTGCAGTACCTGTCCTGTCTGCGGTCATTGCGAAATCACTCCACAACCTGGTCAGAAAACCCCTCTGTCCAACGCCACTTCTGATTTGTGCACCTCTAACACCTCTGCCCTGTTGCCCCCTGCAGCTCGTGTGAGAACCATCACCGGCGCTGTGTGCTGGGAATGCCTGAATCAAACGGTCTACAAGAGTTGCTTGTTTGGTTGCTAATATTTGTTCGAGGTTCTCATGTGGCATGATATTTTGCAATTTGCCTTTATAGCGAGGATCAAGGAGGCAGGCCAACCAGTAATCATCATCGGTCATCATTTTAATAATGCGTGGGTCCCTTTTGAGGATACGTAAGGCATAATCCGCCATGTGGGCCAAAGTTCCAGTTGTCAAATCTGCGGTTGTGCTGGGTTGAGGGGCAGTTTCAGGCAAATCTACATCACTTGTCTCCCTCAAAAAACCTGAACCCGGCCTTGCAACGCCACCAGTTTCTATTGGCCCCGGAGAAGCTTCCTCATTCAAAAAATACTCATCCCCATCATCCTCCTCGTCCTCCTCCTCTTCGCCCGCTACCTCGTCCTGTAGACTGCCCTGACCAGACAATGGCTGACTGTCATCAAGGCTATCCTCTTCCTTGGCTGCAGACGTCTGCTCCTTTATGTGCGTCAAACTTTGAATCAGCAGACGCATTAGGGGGTTGCTCATTCTTATTATGGCGTTGTCTGCACTAACCAGCCGTGTGCATTCCTCAAAACACTGAAGGACTTGACACAGGTCTTGTACCTTCGACCACTGCACAACTGACAACTCCATGTCTGCCATCCAACTGCCTGCCCGTGTATGTGTATCCTCCCACAAATACATAACAGCACGCCTCTGTTCGCACAGTCTCTGAAGCATGTGCAGTGTGGAGTTCCACCTTGTTGCAACGTCGATGATTAGGCGATGCTGGGGAAGGTTAAAAGACCGCTGATGGTTCTGCATACGGCTGGAGTGTACGGGCGAACGGCGGATATGCGTGCAAAATCTGCGCACTTTGAGGAGCAAGTCGGGTAACCCCAGATAACCTTTCAGGAAGTACTGCACCTCCAGGTTTAAGGTGTGAGCCAGGCAAGGAATGTGTTTCAGTTGGGAAAGGGCTATGGCAGCCATAAAATTCATTCCGTTATCACTCACTACCTTGCCTGCCTCAAGATATACAGTGCCCAGCCATGACTGAGTTTCTTTCTGCAAGAACTCAGACAGAATTTCCGCGGTGTGTCTGTTGTCACCCAAACACTTCATTGCCAATACAGCCTGCTGGCGCTTGCCACTAGCTGTCCCATAATGGGACACCTCGTGTGCAACAGTGGCAGCTGCGGATGGAGTGGTTGTGCGACTGCGGTCTGTGGACAAGCTCTCGCTTCTGCAGGATGAGGAGGAGGAGGAGGGGGGGGCGAACGCCTACAGCCAACTGTTTCCTAGACCGTGGGCTAGGCAGAACTGTCCCAATATTGTTGTCCCCTGTGGACCCTGCATCCACCACATTAACCCAGTGTGCCGTGATGGACACGTAATGTCCCTGGCCATGCCTACTGGTCCATGCATCTGTTGTCAGGTGCACCTTTGTACTCACAGATTGCCTGAGTGCATGGACGATGCGGTCTTTTACATGCTGGTGGAGGGCTGGGATGGCTTTTCTCGAAAAGAAGTGTTGACTGGGTAGCTCGTAGCGTGGTTCAGCGTAGTCCATCAGGGCTTTGAAAGCTTCGCTTTCAACTAACCGGTAGGGCATCATCTCTAATGAGATTAGTCTAGCAATGTGGGCGTTCAAACCCTGTGTACGCAGATGCGAGGATGAGTACTTCCTTTTCCTAACGAGAGTCTCATGTTGGGTGAGCTGGACTGGAGAGCTGCAGATCGTGGAACTAGTGGGGGTGCCGGTGGACATGGCAGACTGAGAGAGGGTTGGAGATGGTATTCTTGCTGGTGCCCTACATGCAGTGTTTCCTACTACGAAACTGGTGATTCCCTGACTGCTTTGGCCTGGTGACGAAACCTGCACATTTACTGCAGGTGGTGCAGGAAATGGTGGGCTTACAGTGAGGGAAGGGATGTAGCGTTGCTGACTAGCTTCATTGGCCGAGGGTGCTACAACCTTAAGGGATGTTTGGTAGTTAGTCCAGGCTTGCAAATGCATGGTGGTTAAATGTCTACGCATGCAACTTGTATTTAGACTTTTAAGATTCTGACCTCTGCTTAAGGTAGTTGAACATTTTTGAGAGATGACTGCGCTGATCATTTGGATGTTGTTTAAAAAAATGCCAGACTGCACTCTTTCTACTATCGGATACCTTTTCAGGCATTGCAGACTGAGCTTCTGTAACCGGATGTCCACGCTGTCCTACAACTGGTTTTGGTTTTGCCACGCGTTTTTGGCCAGATACGGGCCTGGCAGATGGAACCTGTTGCGATGTTGATGCCTTCTGCGGCTCCTCCTCCTCTGCTTCAGAGCTACTGCCGCCTGCACCCTGTTCCCCCAACGGCTGCCAATCGGGGTCAACAACTGGGTCATCTATGACCTCCTCTTCTATCTCGTGTGCAACTTCGTCTGTGTCACTGGGTAAGCCGGTGGTATAGCGTTCTTGACGGGGCACCATAGTCTCATCAGGGTCTGATTCTGGATCAGTACACTGCGAGGGCAATGTTCTTGTCTGAGTCAAAGGAACAGCATAGTAATCTGGCTGTGGCTGTGCATCTGTGCACTCCATGTCCGATTCAACTTGTAATGGGCATGGCCTGTTAACTGTTTCACTTTCTAACCCAGGAACGGTATGTGTAAAGAGCTCCATGGAGTAACCCGTTGTGTCGCCTGACGCATCCTCTATTGTTCTTGGTGAAGAAGACAAGGAAGCGACTTGTCCCTGACCATTAACATCCACTAACGACGCGCTGCTTTTACATTTAGCAGTTTCAGAAGAGGAGGCGAAAGAGCTAGAGGCTGAGTCAGCAAGGAAAGCCAAAACTTGTTCTTGCTGCTCCGGCTTTAAAAGCGGTTTTCCTACTCCCAGAAAAGGGAGCGTTCGAGGCCTTGTGTAGCCAGACGACGAACCTGGCTCAACAACTCGAGACTTAGGTGCTATATTGCTTTTCCCACGACCACCTGATGCTCCACCACCACTACCATCATTACCAGCTGGCAATGACCACCCACGGCCACGACCTCTTCCACCAGACTTCCTCATTGTTTGAAAAACGTACCCAAACTAACGGTATTTGTTACTGTAAAACCAGTTACAAGGTGAACTCAAACTTCTGTTGGATTTATATATCCCTTTATAGGTGGGTGAGACTGCAGGGGAAATCTGGCCCAATGTATAACAGTACACAGCTTCAGTGGCAGACAGATATGCCACTAACAGGACTGACGCTGATGCAGACACTACCAATAAAAATCTCCCCCTTTTTATTTTTTATGGGAGAATATTGAAGGAATGTGGCCCACTCTTATACAGTATATGTTCTGTGGCACAAAATTAGAGACAGATGCCACACACAGCACTGTCAATGAGGCAGAATTGCCAATCTTAATCTCCCACTACTTTTTTTTCTGGGATAATTAAAAAAAGAAAAAAACTGGCCCAGTATTGCACACTAGGTTTAATGTGGGACAAAATTAGAGACAGGTGGCACACACAGGAGTGGCACTGAAGCAGAAATGCCAATCTTAATCTCCCACTATTTTTTTTCTTTTTCAGGGAGAATTTAAAAGAAATCTGGCCCAGTATTACACCCTAGGTTTAATGTGGCACAAAATTTGAGACAGGTGGCACACACAGGAGTGTGTTGTGAATTCTGCTCTTGGGCTCCCTCCGGTGGTTATGAGTAGTGTTGAGCATTCCGATACCGCAAGTATCGGGTATCGGCCGATATTTGCGGTATCGGAATTCCGATACTGAATTCCGATACTTCCCGCGTATCGGATACCGGAATCGGAAGTTCCCAGAATTCAAATTGAACGCAGCAGCCAATGAGGAATGAATGAAAGTGTGGGCACATCCTGTTTAGCATGGTGGGCATGTAAGTACTGGCAAGGCTTGGATTGGCTGCTGAAATGATGTCACTCTGCACTATAAAAAAGCGCTGCCGCCATTTTGCGCTCACTCTGCTGTGATTTCAGTTAGGGACAGGACGCTGTGTTCTAACTGAGGGCCAGTTGAGCTTGCTAATTGCTTTATTTTCCTTTCCAAAGGCTAATTTAGCAAAACGCTGTGTGTTCTTCACTGTTCACCTTGCTCTTGCCTTGCAGCGCTGTTTTAACAGCGTTCTGCAAGGTCTCTGTGTGTGTGTGTGTGCAGCTCACTCTGTAGTCTGTGTGCAGCCATATACCCGGTTGTATTCAGCTCAGGGGGGGTTCACACTGCCTCACACAGTTGTTCTTTTTTGCTCTTAGTGCAGCCTGCTGCACATTTTTTCTCAAATTTCCTATTAGTGTTTTTCCACCAGTCTCCAGCTCTATTGTGGAAAAACACTACATAGGATAACCTAGAGGGGGGTTTTTGGGCCTTGCAGCGCCGTTTACGGCTGTCTGCACGGTCTCCGTGTGAGCCCAGCTCGCCCTGTAGTCTGTGTGCAGCCATAGCCGGTTGGATTCAGCTCAGGGTTCGTTACTGGCTCATACCTTGAGAAAAATTTTCCTTTTTTTCAAATAGTGCAGCCTGTTTAAAATTTGAAAAAAAAAATTCCTATTAGTGTCTTTCCACTCGTATCCAGCTAAATAGTGGAAAAACACTATATAGGATAACCTAGAGGAGGGTTTTTTGGCCTTGCAGCGCCGTTTACGGCTGTCTGCACGGTCTCCGTGTGAGCCCAGCTCGCCCTGTAGTCTGTGTGCAGCCATAGCCGGTTGGATTCAGCTCAGGGTTCGTTACTGGCTCATACCTTGAGAAAAATTTTCCTTTTTTTCAAATAGTGCAGCCTGTTTAAAATTTGAAAAAAAAAATTCCTATTAGTGTCTTTCCACTCGTATCCAGCTAAATAGTGGAAAAACACTATATAGGATAACCTAGAGGAGGGTTTTTTGGCCTTGCAGCGCCGTTTACGGCTGTCTGCACGGTCTCCGTGTGAGCCCAGCTCGCCCTGTAGTCTGTGTGCAGCCATAGCCGGTTGGATTCAGCTCAGGGTGCGTTACTGCCTCATACCTTGAAAAACAATTTCCTTTTTTTCAAATAGTGCAGCCAGTTTAAAATTTGAAAAAAAAAATTCCTATTAGTGTCTTTCCACTTGTATCCAGCTAAATAGTGGAAAAACACTATATAGGATAACCTAGAGGAGGGTTTCTTGGCCTTGCAGCGCCGTTTACGGCTGTCTGCACGGTCTCCGTGTGATTTAAACTAGCTCTGTAGCCCGATCTGCACCAAAAAAAAGGTTAAGTTCACCAAACACAACTTACACTTGTGTAGGCCACATTTGAAAAATAATAAAGTTTAGTCCACAATTTACAACATTAGTGTTTCTTACACCTGTTAGGAGGAGCATTACAGGAATAAGCACACTAAGGCCTTAGTACTTTTCTGCTTATCTTTATCTGTCAACCAAGATGAAGAGGGCAGGGAGTAAGGCACGTGGGCGTGGGCGCGGAGCAGGGAGAGGAGCAGGGAGAGGACGTGGTGATTCTGTGCCTGCTGCGGGCGCCGGTGACTCGTCGTCACTCAGTTTCAGCAGGGAACAGTCCTTCATGCGCAGCTTTGTCGGAGAGCGCCGTGCACCGCTGCTGCGTGAAGACCAAATTGAAGCCGTTGTCGGGTGGATGGCAGCTAACGCCTCGGCATCGACTTCAGTTAGTGCCACATCCTCTCAGGCACAGAGCACTGGAGAGCAGCCATCTGTCTCTTCACCACCTGCCAAATTGGCCAGGCAGTCAGAGAGCCCAGGACAGGAGCCGTCTCTACTTCTGTTCTCTGAATCTCTTGGCTTGGAAACAGGGGGCCAGCCAAGCAGCATTGGAGAAATGGAAGAAGAGGCAGTGTGCAGTGATGCCCAAAAGCTTTATCTCTCTGACTCTGAAGAGGCAGGTGGGCCAGTGCCTCCGGTGACCACAGCGCAGTACGCATCTGATGATGAAACTCAGGTGCCGCTTTCTCGTGCGTACTGTGCTGCTGAGACTACCCAGGAGGAGCAGTTGGTGGCAGAGGGTAGTGGAGATGATGAGGTCCTTGACCCATCGTGGCGTGAGGAACAGGAAGGTGGTGGGAGCAGCTCAGAGGAAGAGCTTCCTCTTACGGGCCAAAGAGGGAGAGGGAGGGGGAAGACTGCGGAGCCTGTAGCCTCCACTTTGGCACCCGTTAGGAGCCTGTCTCTTTCCAAAGCCAAAAAGGGCGCTCCCAAGACTTGCAGTGCCTGGTCCTTTTTTGACACAGTTGCAGATGACATTTGTTTTGTCAAATGCAAGCTGTGTCATCATAAAGTAAAAAGAGGGAAAAATGTCAGCAACCTCAATACCACAAATATGTGGAAACATGTGCGGACCAGGCACGCGGTGGAGTTACAGAAACACACTGAAGATGTAGGCCAACCAACAGCGGCAGCTACCACCTCTTCAGCTCGTGTTGCCTCTTCCTCCAGCTCACGCACAGCTGGTTTGGCTTCCTCCCAGAGACCTTGTGTAATTCCACCCACAGCACCACCTTCCCAGTCATCCTCACACTCCCAGTCTACTCTACAGCCATCGGTAGTACAGGCATGGGAGAAAAGGCGGGCATTCTCGGCCAACCACCCCCGAGCACAGGCTCTGAATGCAGGCATTGCCAAACTGTTGTCCCTGGAAATGCTCTCGTTCAGGCTGGTGGAGACTGACAGCTTCCGTGACTTGATGGCATTGGCAGTCCCACAGTACAAGGTGCCCAGCCGCTTTTACTTCAGCAGGCAGGCTGTCCCTGCCCTGCACAGGCATGTTGAGGCAAACATAAAACATGCGCTACTGAACGCCGTCAGTAGCAAGGTCCACCTCACCACCGATGCGTGGACCAGTCAGCATGGACAGGGGCGATATGTTTCCCTCACTGCCCATTGGGTTAATGTTGTTGAGCCAGGTACAGATCGTGCGAGTGGCGCAGGACGTGTCCTGCCCACTCCAAGGATTGCAGGAATCCAGTCTGTACGCATCGACTCCTCCTCTTACACCAGTTCCTCTGATTCCTCTCTGCAGGATCCGTCACAGTCCACCCCCACATGGACCCGTGAACGTTTACCTATGACCGACATGAGCACAGCCGTGGCCAAACGTCAGCAGGCCGTCTTGAAACTAGTTTCATTGGGGCATCGAAGCCACACAGCGCAGGAGCTCTGGAATGCCATAAAGCAGGAGAGCGATGTGTGGTTACTGCCAGCGAATCTCCAGCCAGGCATGGTAGTGTGTGACAATGGCCGAAATCTGGTGGCAGCTTTGGCCCTTGGCAACCTCACTCACATCCCATGTCTGGCACATGTGCTCAATTTGGTTGTGCAGAGTTTTCTGAGGGACTATCCGGATCTTGATGCCCTGCTGCACAAGGTCCGCCTAGAGTGTGCTCACTTGCGGCGTTCCAGCTTGGCCAGATCCCGCATTGCTGCTCTGCAGCGCCGATTCCGCCTTCCGGAACACCGCATCATATGTGACCTACCTACCCGGTGGAATTCCACGTTACATATGTTGGAGCGGTTGTGTGAGCAGCAGCAAGCAGTTATGGAGTACCAGCTGCATCAGGCGCAAAGAAGTCGCAGTCAGCGCCGATCAGACTTCACAACCACAGAGTGGGCCACTATGAAGGACGTCTGCCAGGTTTTGCGTCCTTTTGATTATTCCACGCGGATGGCAAGTGCAGATGATGCACTAGTCAGCATGACTGTCCCCCTTATCTGCCTGCTTCAGCAAACTTTGCAAGGGTTAAGGGATGATGTGGTGGAAGAGGTGGAGGATGAGGAGTCACCTTTTCCATCAGCTTCTGGAGAGTCAGCGCCACGTGGTTCCTCACAAAGGGGTACGCAGGGGCCAATTTGTGAGGAGGATGAGGAGGAGTCAATGGAGGAGGAAGAGCTCCGTCCAGAGGAGGGAGCGACACAATTGTCCAGTGGTCAGTGTGTACAGCGAGGGTGGGGTGATGACGAGCGGGCAGAGATCATGTCTCAAGCAGGGGACAGCGTTTCTGGGCCGGTTGGCACTCTGCAGCACATGGTGGATTTCATGCTGCAGTGCCTGAGAAACGACCGCCGCATCGACCACATTCTCAACATGCCTGATTATTGGGTGTTCACCCTCCTCGATCCTCGCTACCGGGACAACGTCCAAAACCTCATCCCTGCGTTGACCCGGGAGCGTAAATTGCGGGAGTACCACGACACACTGGTGAATTCCATCATCTTCTCCTGTCCAACTGAGAGGAGTGCTGCTAGTGCTTTACAAAGCAGCTCAGTGCGTCGAGGCAGTGGGGGAGGCTCTGCCCAAAGAGGGAGCAGAAGCAGTGCCTCTGCCCAAGGCAAGCCCAGTATGGCACAACTCTGGCACACTTTTGTGTGCCCGCCCCAAATGTCTACACCATCACCGGCGGCTCCAGTCAGCAGGAGGCAACGGTTCCGTCAGATGGTGACAGACTACATGGCTTGCCCTCTTACTGTACTCCCAGACGGCTCTTCCCCGTTCAAGTTTTGGGTCTCTAAGCTGGATACATGGCCAGAGCTAAGCCAGTATGCATTGGAGGTGCTGGCTTGCCCTGCGGCTAGTGTCTTATCGGAACGTGTCTTTAGTGCCGCAGGTGGTGTACTAACAGACCGTCGCATGCGACTATCCTCCGATAACGTTGACCGGCTTACTTTCCTGAAAATGAACCAGGCCTGGATCTCGCAGGAATTTGCCACTCCTCTGCCTGATTAAGTAATTGGGTGTCATCCAGGTCTCCTGCTGTGTTCATCTTTCTACCACCTGAACTGCTATTCCTGGGCTCCAACACCGCCAGTTGCGGCTCAGAAGTGCAGGCTGCACAGTAAAAACATACGACCCAGTGTTATTGGGTTTCAGTAACGTCAGCTGATCCCCAGCTGTGTAGCCGGCAATGTGTCCTGCGACCGCCACGCTGGCACAACAACCTAAATGTAAGGGAACCTGTCCCCCCCCCCCCCCCCGTCGTTTGTTACTGAAAGAGCCATCTTGTGCAGCAGTAATGCTGCACAAGGAAAAGGTAGCTCTTTTTTTTTAGCTCTTTGCACACGCAGAACTTAACACTTATAAAATGTGTTCACTGATACCGTTATACCGTCCCGGAGCTGGGACTTTCCTTCGTAATGTGACGCAGCACAGCCGTCATTCCTACCCCCTTGGTGCCATGCGCTGCCTCCTCAGCGTTGTTTTAAGCTGTCACGGAGCCTGCGCTGTTCTGTTATCCCTTGGGCATGCCCTATTTGCGCTGCCTGTCTTCTGACATAATTTGGTGTCAGGCTGGCTGCGCCTGTGCGGCCGCGCTGCCCGAGATCCCGCCTCGCAGTGTCTTCTGATTGAGTCACACTGCGGGCCTGGGATCCATGGGCATGCGCAGTGCATATCTTCCCCTCGGGCTCTCGCTCATTTCCCTCCGCCTTCTTTAGACTGTGCGCCGTCAGCTGATCCCTAGCATGCCACGGCCGTGACACCGCACAGTCTGAAGAAGAGGGAAGGAGGGGAGTGAGAGTCGAGGTTATGCACTGTGCATGCCCATGGTTCCAAGGCCCGCAGTGGGATTACGTTAGATGACACTGCGAGGTGGGATCTGGAGCAGCGTGGACGCACAGGCACTGACAGCCTGACACCAAATTATGTCAGAAGACAGGCAGCGCTAATTGGGCATGGCCAAGGGCTAACAGAACAGCGCAGGCTCCATGGCAGCTTAAAACAACGCTGAGGAGGCAGCGCACGGCATCAAGGGGATAGGAATGACAGCTGTGCTGTGTCCCATTACGAAGGAAATTCGCACCTCCGGAACGGTTTAACGGTATAAAGGGACACATTTTTAGTGTTTACTTCGGTGTTTGCAAGGAGCATAATTAAAAGAGCAACCTTTTCCTTTTGCATCCTTAGTGCTGCACAACATGGCTCTTTCAGCTACAAACGTCTTGGGGGGGGGGGTTAAAGGTTTCCTTTCAACTTGCTCCAATCAGGCTTCGGCCTACACTCTGTTCCTCTGCTCCTCCTGCTGTCCCTGGGCTCTAACACCGCCAGTTGGTGCCTGGAAGTGCTGTGTGCACAGTCAACAGTCGCTCCTCTGTTATTGGGGTTCAGTAACGTCAGCTGATCCCCAGCTGTGTGTGCGGCAATACCTCCAATCTGCTCCTCCTGCTGTCCCTGGGCTCTAACACCGCCAGTTGGTGCCTGGAAGTGCTGTGTGCACAGTCAACAGTCGCTCCTCTGTTATTGGGGTTCAGTAACGTCAGCTGATCCCCAGCTGTGTGTGCGGCAATACCTCCAATCTGCTCCTCCTGCTGTCCCTGGGCTCTAACACCGCCAGTTGGTGCCTGGAAGTGCTGTGTGCACAGTCAACAGTCGCTCCTCTGTTATTGGGGTTCAGTAACGTCAGCTGATCCCCAGCTGTGTATCCGGCAACGTGTCATGCGACCGCCACGCTGGCACAACTAAAATGTAAGGGGACCTGTCCCCCCCCCCCCCCTAGGCGTTTGTTACTGAAAGAGCCACCATGTGCAGCACTAATACTGCACAAGGGAAAGGTCGCTCTTGAAATTATGCTCCTTGCAAACGCTGAACTACACACTCATGTAATGTGTCCCCTCACACCGTCCAACCGTCCCGGAGGTGGGACTTTCCTTTGTAATGTGACACAGCACAGCCGTCATTGCTACCCCCTTGGCACCGTGCGCTGCCTCCTTAGCGTTGTTTGATTCCGTCATGGACCCTGCGCTGTTATGTTATCCCTTGGCCATGCACAGTTTGCGCTGCCCGTCCTCTGACATCATTTGTTGTCGTCCTGGCTGCGCCTGTGCGTCCACGCTGCCCGAAATCACACCTCGCAGTGTCGTCTAATGTGATCCCACAGTGGGCCTGGTATCCATGGCCATGCGCAGTGCATATACTAGCCTCTCACTCCCCTTCTTCACGCTTCTTCAGACTAGGCGGCGTCAGCTGATCCCTAATAGCATGCCACGGCCGTGACGCCGCACAGTCTGAAGAAGCAGGAAGGAGGTGAGTGAGAGGCGATGATATGCACTGCGCATGCCCATGGATCCCTGGCCCGCAGTGGGACTACATTAGATGACACTGCAAGGTTGGATCTCGGGCAGCTTGGACGCACAGGCACTGCCAGCCTGACACCTACATGATGTCAGAAGACGGGCACCGCTAACTGTGCATGGCCAAGGGATAACATTACAGTGCGGGCTCCGTGACAGAACCAAACAACGTTGAGGAGGTGGTGCCCGGCACCAAGGGGGTTGGAATGACGGCTGTGCTGTGTCACATTACAAAGGAAAGTCCCACTTCCGGGATGGTTTGACGGTGTGAGGGGACACATTATATGAGTGTGTACTTCAGCGTTTGCAAGGAGCATAATTTTCGGAGCCACCATTTTCCATGTGCAGTATTACTGCTGTACAAGATGGCTCTTTCAGCAACAAATGCCTGGGGGGGGGGGTTAAAGGTTCCCTTTCAACTTGCTCCACTGCAGGCTTCGGCCTACACTCTGCTCCTCTTTGATTCCCTGGGTTTCAACACTGTCAGTTGCCACCTGGAAGTGTTGTCTACACAGAAAAAAACACTAGGTGATGTGTCAGTGGGGTTCAGCACCGCCAGCTGTTCCCCTGCTGTGTAGTCGGCAACGTGTCCAGCACAAGCCACGCTGGCACAACAGAACAAAAGCTGCCACCAGTGCAGGCTTCGGCCTACACTCTGCTCCTCTCCTCCTCCTGCTGACCCTGGGCTCAAACACCGCTAGTTTTTGCCCGGAAGTGCTAGCTGCACAGAGAAAAACACCAGCCAATGTGTTAGTGGGGTTCAGCAACGCCAGCTGTTCCCCTGCTGTGTAGCCGGCAACGTGACCTGCAAACGCCATGCAGGCACAGGAACTGAAATTAAAAGGGAACCTGGCCCCACCCCCCCAGGTGTTTCTATGTATAACAGCCACCTAGTACAGCAGTACTGCTGCATTTGTACAAGGTGGCTGACTTTTTCTCCTTGCCCACGTGGAACTCAACACGTACAAAATGTGTCTCATTGAGACCATTCCACTGTCCCTGAGGTGTGACTTTCCTTTGTAATGATACGCAGCACCCCCCTTGGTAGCGTTTCCCGTCTTTTGTCATCATGGTTAGCTGGCTGCGCCTGTGCATCCGCCCTGCTAGAAACAACGCCCCTCGTTGTCATATTTATTTTGTCAGCGAGGGTGTGGTTTATGGGCACGAGCAGTGCATATGTTCGCCTGTCTTAACTCATCTCCTTCCGCCTTCTTCAGACTGTGCGGCCTCCTGGCCGTGGTAGGCGATAAGGGATCAGCTGAGGCCGCCCAGTCTGGAGCAGGTGTAAGGACATGTGTAAGCGGCCAACCTATTTACTGCACAAGGCCACGAATCCCAGCCACGCAGTGTGATTTTTTGAAAACACACTGTGGGTCTGGGATTCATGTCCATCGCTAACCGCAACGGCCGACATGAAATGAGGTCAGAAGACAGGAAGCGCTCACAGCGCATGGCCAAGGGATCACAATAGCGCAGACTCCTGTACAGCAAATAACAACGCTCAGGAATCTGCGCCCAGTACCTAGGTGCAAATTTTGACACCTGTGCTGCGTCTCGTTAAAAAGACAAGTCACGCCTCCACAACTGTTTGACAGTATAATGGGCTAAATAGTGTACGTGTTTTAGTCAGCGTGTGCAAGGAGCAAAACAAATAGAGCAACCTTTTACTTGTGCAGCATTAATGCTGCACAAGGTGTGGCTCTTGTACCTTGCAACACCTGAGGGGGGGGTTAAAGGTAACCTTTGAAATTGGTTCAACTAGGCTTCGGCCTACACTCTGCTCCTCTACTCCTCCTGCTGACCCTGGGCTCAAACACCGCTAGTTTTTGCCCGGAAATGCTAGCTGCACAGAGAAAAACACCAGCCAATGTGTTAGTGGGGTTCAGCACCGCCAGCTGTTCCCCTGCTGTGTAGTCGGCAACGTGTCCAGCACAAGCCACGCTGGCACAACCGACCAAAAGCTGCCACCAGTGCAGGCTTCGGCCTACACTTTGCTCCTCTCCTCCTCCTGCTGACCCTGGGCTCAAACAACGCCAGTTTCTGCCCGGACATGCTAGCTGCACAGAGAAAAACACCAGCCAATGTGTTAGTGGGGTTCAGCACCGCCTGCTGTTCCCCCGCTGTGTAGCCGGCATCGTGTCCAGCACAAGCCACGCTGGCACTACCGACCAAAAGCTGCCACCAGTGCAGGCTTCGGCCTACACTTTGCTCCTCTCCTCCTCCTCCTGCTGACCCTGGGCTCAAACAACGCCAGTTTCTGCCCGGACATGCTAGCTGCACAGAGAAAAACACCAGCCAATGTGTTAGTGGGGTTCAGCACCGCCTGCTGTTCCCCCGCTGTGTAGCCGGCATCGTGTCCAGCACAAGCCACGCTGGCACAACCGACCAAAAGCTGCCACCAGTGCAGGCTTCGGCCTACACTTTGCTCCTCTCCTCCTCCTCCTGCTGACCCTGGGCTCTAACACCGCTAGTTTTTGCCCGGACATGCAATCTGCACAGAGAAAAACACCAGTCAATGTGTCAGTGGGGTTCAGCAACGCCAGCTGTTCCCCTGCTGTGTAGCTTGCAACGTGACCTGCAAACGCCACGCAGGCACATGAACTGAAATTGAAGGGAGCCTGCCCCCCACCCACAGGTGTTTCTATGTATAACAGCCACCTTGTACAGCAGTACTGCTGCATTTGTACGAGGTGGCTGACTTTTTCTCCTTGCACACGTGGAACTCAACAAGTACAAAATGTGTCTCATTACAGACCATTACAATGTCCCTGAGGTGTGACTTTCCTTTTTAATGACACGCAGCACCCCCATTGTTAGCGCTGCCCGTCTCCTGACATCATTGGTTGGCTGGCTGTGCCTGTGCGTCCCCCCTGTCCGACACAACGCCCCCCGTTGTCTCATATATTTTGACTGCGAGGGTGTGATTGATGGGCACGAGCAGTGCATATGTTCCCCTGTTTTCACTCCCCTCCTTCCGCCTTCTTCTGACTGTGCGGCCTCATGGCCGCGGCATGCGATAAGGGATCAGCTGAGGCCGCCCAGTCTGAAGCAGGTGTAAGGACATGTGTGAGCGGCGAACATATTTACTGCACAAGGCCACGAATCCCAGCACCGCAGTGTGACTTTAGGAAAAGCCACTGTGGGTCTGGGATTTATGGCCATCGTTAACCGCACCGGCCAACATGAAATGAGGTCATGAGACGGCCTGCACTAACAGGGTATTGCCAAGGGATAACACAAGAGCGCAGACTCCTGTACAGCAAATAACAACGCTCAGGAATCTGCGCCCAGTACCTAGGTGCAAATTTTGACACCTGTGCTGCGTCTCGTTAAAAAGACAAGTCACGCCTCCACAACTGTTTGACAGTATAATGGGCTAAATAGTGTACGTGTTTAATTCAGCGTGTGCAAGGAGCAAAATTAAATAGAGCAACCTTTGACTTGTGCATCATTAATGCTGTTCAAGGTGTGGCTCTTGTACCTTGCAACACCTGAGGGGGGGGTTAAAGGTAACCTTTGAAATTGGTTCAACTAGGCTTCGGCCTACACTCTGCTCCTCTACTCCTCCTGCTGACCCTGGGCTCAAACACCGCTAGTTTTTGCCCGGAAATGCTAGCTGCACAGAGAAAAACACCAGCCAATGTGTTAGTGGGGTTCAGCACCGCCAGCTGTTCCCCCGCTGTGTAGCCGGCATCGTGTCCAGCACAAGCCACGCTGGCACAACCGACCAAAAGCTGCCACCAGTGCAGGCTTCGGCCTACACTTTGCTCCTCTCCTCCTCCTGCTGACCCTGGGCTCAAACAACGCTAGTTTTTGCCCGGACATGCAATCTGCACAGAGAAAAACACCAGTCAATGTGTCAGTGGGGTTCAGCAACGCCAGCTGTTCCCCTGCTGTGTAGCTTGCAACGTGACCTGCAAACGCCACGCAGGCACATGAACTGAAATTGAAGGGAGCCTGCCCCCCACCCACAGGTGTTTCTATGTATAACAGCCACCTTGTACAGCAGTACTGCTGCATTTGTACGAGGTGGCTGACTTTTTCTCCTTGCCCACGTGGAACTCAACACGTACAAAATGTGTCTCATTACAGACCATTACAATGTCCCTGAGGTGTGACTTTCCTTTGTAATGACACGCAGCACCACCCTTGTTAGCGCTGCCCGTCTTTTGACATCATTGGTTAGCTGGCTGCGCCTGTGCATCTCCCCTGCTCGAAACAACGGCCCTCGGTGTCTTATTTTTTTGGACAGCGAGGGTGTGATTGATGGGCATGTGCAGTGCATATGTTTGCCTGTGTTCACTCATCTCCTTCCGCCTTCTTCAGACTGGGTGTCCTCATGGCCTCGGCAGGCGATAAGGGATCAGATGAGGCCGTCCAGTCTGAAGCAGGTGTAAGGACATGTGTGAGCGGCAAACATATTTACTGCACCAGGGCACGAATCCCAGCACCGCAGTGTGATTTTTTAAAAACACACTGTGGGTCTGGGATTCATGTCCATCGCTAACCGCAACGGCCAACATGAAATGAGGTCATAAGACATGAAGCGCTCACAGCGCATGGCCAAAGGATCACAAGAGCGCAGACTCCTGTACAGCAACTAACAACGCTCAGGAAGCTGCGCCCATGCAAAAAGGTGTTGTTTTCGACACCTGTGCTGCTTTTCTTTAAAAAGACAAGTCACGCCTCCACTACTGTTAAACAGTATAATGGGCTAAATACTCTACGTGTTGCATTCAGCTTGTGCAAGTAGACAAATTAATAGAGCAACCTTTTACTTGTGCAGCATTAATGCTGCAGAAGGAGTGGCTCTTGTTCTTTGTAACACCTGAGGGGGGGTTAAAGGTAACCTTTGAAATTGGTTCAACTAGGCTTCGGCCTACACTCTGCTCCTCTCCTCCTCCTGCTGACCCTGGGCTGTAACAACGCTAGTTTTTGCCCGGAAATGCTAGCTGCACAGAGAAAAACACCAGCCAATGTGTTAGTGGGGTTCAGCAACGCCAGCTGTTCCCCCGCTGTGTAGCCGGCATCGTGTCCAGCACAAGCCACGCTGGCACAACCGACCAAAAGCTGCCACCAGTGCAGGCTTCGGCCTACACTTTGCTCCTCTCCTCCTCCTCCTGCTGACCCTGGGCTCAAACACCGCTAGTTTTTGCCCGGAAATGCTAGCTGCACAGAGAAAAACACCAGCCAATGTGTTAGTGGGGTTCAGCAACGCCAGCTGTTCCCCCGCTGTGTAGCCGGCATCGTGTCCAGCACAAGCCACGCTGGCACAACCGACCAAAAGCTGCCACCAGTGCAGGCTTCGGCCTACACTTTGCTCCTCTCCTCCTCCTCCTGCTGACCCTGGGCTCAAACACCGCTAGTTTTTGCCCGGAAATGCTAGCTGCACAGAGAAAAACACCAGCCAATGTGTTAGTGGGGTTCAGCACCGCCAGCTGTTCCCCTGCTGTGCAGCTTGCAACGTGACCTGCAAACGCCACGCAGGCACATGAACTGAAATTGAAGGGAGCCTGGCCCCCACCCCCAGGTGTTTCTATGTATAACAGCCACCTTGTACAGCAGTACTGCTGCATTTGTACAAGGTGGCTGATGTTTTCTCCTTGCCCACGTGGAACTCAACACGTACAAAATGTGTCTCTTTGAGACCATTCCACTGTCCCTGAGGTGTGACTTTCCTTTCTAATGATACGCAGCACCCCCCTTGGTAGCGCTTCCCGTCTTCTGACATCATTGGTTGGCTACTTGCGCCTGTTCGTCCGCCCTGCCTGAATAAAATGCTCCTCGTTGTCTTAATTATTTTGACTGCGAGGGTGTGATTGATGGGCACGAGCAGTGCATATCTTCGCCTGTCTTAACTCATCTCCTTCAGCCTTCTTCAGACTGTGCAGCCTCATGGCCGCGGCATGCGAGAAGGGATCAGCAGAGGCCGCCCAGTCTGAAGCAGGTGTAAGGACGTGTGTGAGCGGCCAAAATATTTACTGCTCAAGGCCACGAATCCCAGCACCGCAGTGTGGCTTTATGAAAAGACACTGTGGGTCTGGGATTTATGGCCATCGTTAACCGCACCGGCCAACATGAAATGATGTCATAAGATGGGCAGCGCTAACAGGGCATTGCCAAGGGATAACACAAGAGCGCAGACTCCTGTACAGCAAATAACAACGCTCAGGAAGCTGCTCCAAGCACCAAGGCGTTATTTTGGACACCTGTGCTGCGTCTCATCAAAAAACCAAGTCACGCATCCACTACAGTTTGACTGTAGAATGGGGTAAATTGTGTATGTCTTTCATTCAGCGTGTGCAAGTAGACAAATTAATAGAGCAACCTTTCACTTGTGCAGCATTAATACTGCACAAGGTGTGTCTCTTGTACTTTGTAACACCTGAGGGGGGGGTTAAAGGTTTCCTTTGAAATTGGTTCAACTAAGCTTCGGCCTACACTCTGCTCCTCTCCTCCTCCTCCTGCTTCAACACGGGCTCTAACATCGCTAGTTTTTGCCCGCAAGTGCTAGCTGCACAGAGAAAAACACACGCCATTGTGTTAGTGGGGTTCAGCAACGCCAGCTGTTCCCCCAGTGTGTAGCCGGCAAAGTGTCCTGCAAACGCAACGCAGACACAAAGCTGCCTCCAGTGCAGGCTTCGGCCTACACTCATCTCCCCCTGCTTACCCTTTGCTCCAACACCGCTAGTTGGGGCTCTAGGAAGACAATCTTTAATAGGCAAGGCAACGCATCCGGGTTCCAGCACCGCCAGCTGGTTCTCGGCAGTGTTTTTGTCACAGGTACTCCCTCGTGCCAAGCCTGGTTTCAGCACCGTCAGCTGTTTCCGGGTTGTGTCAAGCTCACTGAGACGCCTATGCTTGCCCCGTCGTGGTGCGGTCGGGTTAGCCAACTCCAGGGTGCCTCCAGTTTAGGAGCTTCCTATGTGGGCTGCGTGAACTGGTAGTCAAGGCTGGTTCTGTAGTGCCAGTAGGCCCAGCTCCCCCTGTAGGACTGTTGGGGTTCGGTAACTGCGGCTGCCTCGCGGCCTAGCTGTTCTCTCCTCTCCTGTGGGCCTTGGGGTCCACCACCTGGTTCCAGCACCGTCAGCTGGTTCCGGGCCGAGCCTTTGGCTTAGGTGCCTCCTCCTGGGTATCCGAGTTCCGCCAACGCCAGGCGGTCCTTGGTAGTGCTTTTAAGCGCGGGCACCTACAGCTTAGTAACCGGGTTCCAGCACCGTCAGCTGGTCCTCGGTCGTGCCATTGGCTCTTGCACACTGGGGCAACGCATCCGGGTTCCAGCACCGCCAGCTGGTTCTCGGCAGTGTTTTTGTCACAGGTACTCCCTCGTGCCAAGCCTGGTTTCAGCACCGTCAGCTGTTTCCGGGTTGTGTCAAGCTCACTGAGACACCTATGCTTGCCTCGTCGTGGTGCGGTCGGGTTAGCCAACTCCAGGGTGCCTCCAGTTTAGGAGCTTCCTATGTGGGCTGCGTGAACTGGTAGTCAAGGCTGGTTCTGTAGTGCCAGTAGGCCCAGCTCCCCCTGTAGGACTGTTGGGGTTCGGTAACTGCGGCTGCCTCGCGGCCTAGCTGTTCTCTCCTCTCCTGTGGGCCTTGGGGTCCACCACCTGGTTCCAGCACCGTCAGCTGGTTCCGGGCCGAGCCTTTGGCTTAGGTGCCTCCTCCTGGGTATCCGAGTTCCGCCAACGCCAGGCGGTCCTTGGTAGTGCTTTTAAGCGCGGGCACCTACAGCTTAGTAACCGGGTTCCAGCACCGTCAGCTGGTCCTCGGTCGTGCCATTGGCTCTTGCACACTGGGGCAACGCATCCGGGTTCCAGCACCGCCAGCTGGTTCTCGGCAGTGTTTTTGTCACAGGTACTCCCTCGTGCCAAGCCTGGTTTCAGCACCGTCAGCTGTTTCCGGGTTGTGTCAAGCTCACTGAGACGCCTATGCTTGCCTCGTCGTGGTGCGGTCGGGTTAGCCAACTCCAGGGTGCCTCCAGTTTAGGAGCTTCCTATGTGGGCTGCGTGAACTGGTAGTCAAGGCTGGTTCTGTAGTGCCAGTAGGCCCAGCTCCCCCTGTAGGACTGTTGGGGTTCGGTAACTGCGGCTGCCTCGCGGCCTAGCTGTTCTCTCCTCTCCTGTGGGCCTTGGGGTCCACCACCTGGTTCCAGCACCGTCAGCTGGTTCCGGGCCGAGCCTTTGGCTTAGGTGCCTCCTCCTGGGTATCCGAGTTCCGCCAACGCCAGGCGGTCCTTGGTAGTGCTTTTAAGCGCGGGCACCTACAGCTTAGTAACCGGGTTCCAGCACCGTCAGCTGGTCCTCGGTCGTGCCATTGGCTCTTGCACACTGGGGCAACGCATCCGGGTTCCAGCACCGCCAGCTGGTTCTCGGCAGTGTTTTTGTCACAGGTACTCCCTCGTGCCAAGCCTGGTTTCAGCACCGTCAGCTGTTTCCGGGTTGTGTCAAGCTCACTGAGACGCCTATGCTTGCCTCGTCGTGGTGCGGTCGGGTTAGCCAACTCCAGGGTGCCTCCAGTTTAGGAGCTTCCTATGTGGGCTGCGTGAACTGGTAGTCAAGGCTGGTTCTGTAGTGCCAGTAGGCCCAGCTCCCCCTGTAGGACTGTTGGGGTTCGGTAACTGCGGCTGCCTCGCGGCCTAGCTGTTCTCTCCTCTCCTGTGGGCCTTGGGGTCCACCACCTGGTTCCAGCACCGTCAGCTGGTTCCGGGCCGAGCCTTTGGCTTAGGTGCCTCCTCCTGGGTATCCGAGTTCCGCCAACGCCAGGCGGTCCTTGGTAGTGCTTTTAAGCGCGGGCACCTACAGCTTAGTAACCGGGTTCCAGCACCGTCAGCTGGTCCTCGGTCGTGCCATTGGCTCTTGCACACTGGGGCAACGCATCCGGGTTCCAGCACCGCCAGCTGGTTCTCGGCAGTGTTTTTGTCACAGGTACTCCCTCGTGCCAAGCCTGGTTTCAGCACCGTCAGCTGTTTCCGGGTTGTGTCAAGCTCACTGAGACGCCTATGCTTGCCCCGTCGTGGTGCGGTCGGGTTAGCCAACTCCAGGGTGCCTCCAGTTTAGGAGCTTCCTATGTGGGCTGCGTGAACTGGTAGTCAAGGCTGGTTCTGTAGTGCCAGTAGGCCCAGCTCCCCCTGTAGGACTGTTGGGGTTCGGTAACTGCGGCTGCCTCGCGGCCTAGCTGTTCTCTCCTCTCCTGTGGGCCTTGGGGTCCACCACCTGGTTCCAGCACCGTCAGCTGGTTCCGGGCCGAGCCTTTGGCTTAGGTGCCTCCTCCTGGGTATCCGAGTTCCGCCAACGCCAGGCGGTCCTTGGTAGTGCTTTTAAGCGCGGGCACCTACAGCTTAGTAACCGGGTTCCAGCACCGTCAGCTGGTCCTCGGTCGTGCCATTGGCTCTTGCACACTGGGGCAACGCATCCGGGTTCCAGCACCGCCAGCTGGTTCTCGGCAGTGTTTTTGTCACAGGTACTCCCTCGTGCCAAGCCTGGTTTCAGCACCGTCAGCTGTTTCCGGGTTGTGTCAAGCTCACTGAGACGCCTATGCTTGCCTCGTCGTGGTGCGGTCGGGTTAGCCAACTCCAGGGTGCCTCCAGTTTAGGAGCTTCCTATGTGGGCTGCGTGAACTGGTAGTCAAGGCTGGTTCTGTAGTGCCAGTAGGCCCAGCTCCCCCTGTAGGACTGTTGGGGTTCGGTAACTGCGGCTGCCTCGCGGCCTAGCTGTTCTCTCCTCTCCTGTGGGCCTTGGGGTCCACCACCTGGTTCCAGCACCGTCAGCTGGTTCCGGGCCGAGCCTTTGGCTTAGGTGCCTCCTCCTGGGTATCCGAGTTCCGCCAACGCCAGGCGGTCCTTGGTAGTGCTTTTAAGCGCGGGCACCTACAGCTTAGTAACCGGGTTCCAGCACCGTCAGCTGGTCCTCGGTCGTGCCATTGGCTCTTGCACACTGGGGCAACGCATCCGGGTTCCAGCACCGCCAGCTGGTTCTCGGCAGTGTTTTTGTCACAGGTACTCCCTCGTGCCAAGCCTGGTTTCAGCACCGTCAGCTGTTTCCGGGTTGTGTCAAGCTCACTGAGACGCCTATGCTTGCCTCGTCGTGGTGCGGTCGGGTTAGCCAACTCCAGGGTGCCTCCAGTTTAGGAGCTTCCTATGTGGGCTGCGTGAACTGGTAGTCAAGGCTGGTTCTGTAGTGCCAGTAGGCCCAGCTCCCCCTGTAGGACTGTTGGGGTTCGGTAACTGCGGCTGCCTCGCGGCCTAGCTGTTCTCTCCTCTCCTGTGGGCCTTGGGGTCCACCACCTGGTTCCAGCACCGTCAGCTGGTTCCGGGCCGAGCCTTTGGCTTAGGTGCCTCCTCCTGGGTATCCGAGTTCCGCCAACGCCAGGCGGTCCTTGGTAGTGCTTTTAAGCGCGGGCACCTACAGCTTAGTAACCGGGTTCCAGCACCGTCAGCTGGTCCTCGGTCGTGCCATTGGCTCTTGCACACTGGGGCAACGCATCCGGGTTCCAGCACCGCCAGCTGGTTCTCGGCAGTGTTTTTGTCACAGGTACTCCCTCGTGCCAAGCCTGGTTTCAGCACCGTCAGCTGTTTCCGGGTTGTGTCAAGCTCACTGAGACGCCTATGCTTGCCTCGTCGTGGTGCGGTCGGGTTAGCCAACTCCAGGGTGCCTCCAGTTTAGGAGCTTCCTATGTGGGCTGCGTGAACTGGTAGTCAAGGCTGGTTCTGTAGTGCCAGTAGGCCCAGCTCCCCCTGTAGGACTGTTGGGGTTCGGTAACTGCGGCTGCCTCGCGGCCTAGCTGTTCTCTCCTCTCCTGTGGGCCTTGGGGTCCACCACCTGGTTCCAGCACCGTCAGCTGGTTCCGGGCCGAGCCTTTGGCTTAGGTGCCTCCTCCTGGGTATCCGAGTTCCGCCAACGCCAGGCGGTCCTTGGTAGTGCTTTTAAGCGCGGGCACCTACAGCTTAGTAACCGGGTTCCAGCACCGTCAGCTGGTCCTCGGTCGTGCCATTGGCTCTTGCACACTGGGGCAACGCATCCGGGTTCCAGCACCGCCAGCTGGTTCTCGGCAGTGTTTTTGTCACAGGTACTCCCTCGTGCCAAGCCTGGTTTCAGCACCGTCAGCTGTTTCCGGGTTGTGTCAAGCTCACTGAGACGCCTATGCTTGCCTCGTCGTGGTGCGGTCGGGTTAGCCAACTCCAGGGTGCCTCCAGTTTAGGAGCTTCCTATGTGGGCTGCGTGAACTGGTAGTCAAGGCTGGTTCTGTAGTGCCAGTAGGCCCAGCTCCCCCTGTAGGACTGTTGGGGTTCGGTAACTGCGGCTGCCTCGCGGCCTAGCTGTTCTCTCCTCTCCTGTGGGCCTTGGGGTCCACCACCTGGTTCCAGCACCGTCAGCTGGTTCCGGGCCGAGCCTTTGGCTTAGGTGCCTCCTCCTGGGTATCCGAGTTCCGCCAACGCCAGGCGGTCCTTGGTAGTGCTTTTAAGCGCGGGCACCTACAGCTTAGTAACCGGGTTCCAGCACCGTCAGCTGGTCCTCGGTCGTGCCATTGGCTCTTGCACACTGGGGCAACGCATCCGGGTTCCAGCACCGCCAGCTGGTTCTCGGCAGTGTTTTTGTCACAGGTACTCCCTCGTGCCAAGCCTGGTTTCAGCACCGTCAGCTGTTTCCGGGTTGTGTCAAGCTCACTGAGACGCCTATGCTTGCCTCGTCGTGGTGCGGTCGGGTTAGCCAACTCCAGGGTGCCTCCAGTTTAGGAGCTTCCTATGTGGGCTGCGTGAACTGGTAGTCAAGGCTGGTTCTGTAGTGCCAGTAGGCCCAGCTCCCCCTGTAGGACTGTTGGGGTTCGGTAACTGCGGCTGCCTCGCGGCCTAGCTGTTCTCTCCTCTCCTGTGGGCCTTGGGGTCCACCACCTGGTTCCAGCACCGTCAGCTGGTTCCGGGCCGAGCCTTTGGCTTAGGTGCCTCCTCCTGGGTATCCGAGTTCCGCCAACGCCAGGCGGTCCTTGGTAGTGCTTTTAAGCGCGGGCACCTACAGCTTAGTAACCGGGTTCCAGCACCGTCAGCTGGTCCTCGGTCGTGCCATTGGCTCTTGCACACTGGGGCAACGCATCCGGGTTCCAGCACCGCCAGCTGGTTCTCGGCAGTGTTTTTGTCACAGGTACTCCCTCGTGCCAAGCCTGGTTTCAGCACCGTCAGCTGTTTCCGGGTTGTGTCAAGCTCACTGAGACGCCTATGCTTGCCCCGTCGTGGTGCGGTCGGGTTAGCCAACTCCAGGGTGCCTCCAGTTTAGGAGCTTCCTATGTGGGCTGCGTGAACTGGTAGTCAAGGCTGGTTCTGTAGTGCCAGTAGGCCCAGCTCCCCCTGTAGGACTGTTGGGGTTCGGTAACTGCGGCTGCCTCGCGGCCTAGCTGTTCTCTCCTCTCCTGTGGGCCTTGGGGTCCACCACCTGGTTCCAGCACCGTCAGCTGGTTCCGGGCCGAGCCTTTGGCTTAGGTGCCTCCTCCTGGGTATCCGAGTTCCGCCAACGCCAGGCGGTCCTTGGTAGTGCTTTTAAGCGCGGGCACCTACAGCTTAGTAACCGGGTTCCAGCACCGTCAGCTGGTCCTCGGTCGTGCCATTGGCTCTTGCACACTGGGGCAACGCATCCGGGTTCCAGCACCGCCAGCTGGTTCTCGGCAGTGTTTTTGTCACAGGTACTCCCTCGTGCCAAGCCTGGTTTCAGCACCGTCAGCTGTTTCCGGGTTGTGTCAAGCTCACTGAGACGCCTATGCTTGCCTCGTCGTGGTGCGGTCGGGTTAGCCAACTCCAGGGTGCCTCCAGTTTAGGAGCTTCCTATGTGGGCTGCGTGAACTGGTAGTCAAGGCTGGTTCTGTAGTGCCAGTAGGCCCAGCTCCCCCTGTAGGACTGTTGGGGTTCGGTAACTGCGGCTGCCTCGCGGCCTAGCTGTTCTCTCCTCTCCTGTGGGCCTTGGGGTCCACCACCTGGTTCCAGCACCGTCAGCTGGTTCCGGGCCGAGCCTTTGGCTTAGGTGCCTCCTCCTGGGTATCCGAGTTCCGCCAACGCCAGGCGGTCCTTGGTAGTGCTTTTAAGCGCGGGCACCTACAGCTTAGTAACCGGGTTCCAGCACCGTCAGCTGGTCCTCGGTCGTGCCATTGGCTCTTGCACACTGGGGCAACGCATCCGGGTTCCAGCACCGCCAGCTGGTTCTCGGCAGTGTTTTTGTCACAGGTACTCCCTCGTGCCAAGCCTGGTTTCAGCACCGTCAGCTGTTTCCGGGTTGTGTCAAGCTCACTGAGACGCCTATGCTTGCCTCGTCGTGGTGCGGTCGGGTTAGCCAACTCCAGGGTGCCTCCAGTTTAGGAGCTTCCTATGTGGGCTGCGTGAACTGGTAGTCAAGGCTGGTTCTGTAGTGCCAGTAGGCCCAGCTCCCCCTGTAGGACTGTTGGGGTTCGGTAACTGCGGCTGCCTCGCGGCCTAGCTGTTCTCTCCTCTCCTGTGGGCCTTGGGGTCCACCACCTGGTTCCAGCACCGTCAGCTGGTTCCGGGCCGAGCCTTTGGCTTAGGTGCCTCCTCCTGGGTATCCGAGTTCCGCCAACGCCAGGCGGTCCTTGGTAGTGCTTTTAAGCGCGGGCACCTACAGCTTAGTAACCGGGTTCCAGCACCGTCAGCTGGTCCTCGGTCGTGCCATTGGCTCTTGCACACTGGGGCAACGCATCCGGGTTCCAGCACCGCCAGCTGGTTCTCGGCAGTGTTTTTGTCACAGGTACTCCCTCGTGCCAAGCCTGGTTTCAGCACCGTCAGCTGTTTCCGGGTTGTGTCAAGCTCACTGAGACGCCTATGCTTGCCTCGTCGTGGTGCGGTCGGGTTAGCCAACTCCAGGGTGCCTCCAGTTTAGGAGCTTCCTATGTGGGC
This sequence comes from Ranitomeya imitator, assembly GCF_032444005.1. Lineage (NCBI taxonomy): Eukaryota > Metazoa > Chordata > Amphibia > Anura > Dendrobatidae > Ranitomeya > Ranitomeya imitator. The sequence continues at coordinate 59,459,075 of NC_091283.1, read as the reverse complement.
TGCGTGAACTGGTAGTCAAGGCTGGTTCTGTAGTGCCAGTAGGCCCAGCTCCCCCTGTAGGACTGTTGGGGTTCGGTAACTGCGGCTGCCTCGCGGCCTAGCTGTTCTCTCCTCTCCTGTGGGCCTTGGGGTCCACCACCTGGTTCCAGCACCGTCAGCTGGTTCCGGGCCGAGCCTTTGGCTTAGGTGCCTCCTCCTGGGTATCCGAGTTCCGCCAACGCCAGGCGGTCCTTGGTAGTGCTTTTAAGCGCGGGCACCTACAGCTTAGTAACCGGGTTCCAGCACCGTCAGCTGGTCCTCGGTCGTGCCATTGGCTCTTGCACACTGGGGCAACGCATCCGGGTTCCAGCACCGCCAGCTGGTTCTCGGCAGTGTTTTTGTCACAGGTACTCCCTCGTGCCAAGCCTGGTTTCAGCACCGTCAGCTGTTTCCGGGTTGTGTCAAGCTCACTGAGACGCCTATGCTTGCCTCGTCGTGGTGCGGTCGGGTTAGCCAACTCCAGGGTGCCTCCAGTTTAGGAGCTTCCTATGTGGGCTGCGTGAACTGGTAGTCAAGGCTGGTTCTGTAGTGCCAGTAGGCCCAGCTCCCCCTGTAGGACTGTTGGGGTTCGGTAACTGCGGCTGCCTCGCGGCCTAGCTGTTCTCTCCTCTCCTGTGGGCCTTGGGGTCCACCACCTGGTTCCAGCACCGTCAGCTGGTTCCGGGCCGAGCCTTTGGCTTAGGTGCCTCCTCCTGGGTATCCGAGTTCCGCCAACGCCAGGCGGTCCTTGGTAGTGCTTTTAAGCGCGGGCACCTACAGCTTAGTAACCGGGTTCCAGCACCGTCAGCTGGTCCTCGGTCGTGCCATTGGCTCTTGCACACTGGGGCAACGCATCCGGGTTCCAGCACCGCCAGCTGGTTCTCGGCAGTGTTTTTGTCACAGGTACTCCCTCGTGCCAAGCCTGGTTTCAGCACCGTCAGCTGTTTCCGGGTTGTGTCAAGCTCACTGAGACGCCTATGCTTGCCCCGTCGTGGTGCGGTCGGGTTAGCCAACTCCAGGGTGCCTCCAGTTTAGGAGCTTCCTATGTGGGCTGCGTGAACTGGTAGTCAAGGCTGGTTCTGTAGTGCCAGTAGGCCCAGCTCCCCCTGTAGGACTGTTGGGGTTCGGTAACTGCGGCTGCCTCGCGGCCTAGCTGTTCTCTCCTCTCCTGTGGGCCTTGGGGTCCACCACCTGGTTCCAGCACCGTCAGCTGGTTCCGGGCCGAGCCTTTGGCTTAGGTGCCTCCTCCTGGGTATCCGAGTTCCGCCAACGCCAGGCGGTCCTTGGTAGTGCTTTTAAGCGCGGGCACCTACAGCTTAGTAACCGGGTTCCAGCACCGTCAGCTGGTCCTCGGTCGTGCCATTGACTCTTGCACACTGGGGCAACGCATCCGGGTTCCAGCACCGCCAGCTGGTTCTCGGCAGTGTTTTTGTCACAGGTACTCCCTCGTGCCAAGCCTGGTTTCAGCACCGTCAGCTGTTTCCGGGTTGTGTCAAGCTCACTGAGACGCCTATGCTTGCCTCGTCGTGGTGCGGTCGGGTTAGCCAACTCCAGGGTGCCTCCAGTTTAGGAGCTTCCTATGTGGGCTGCGTGAACTGGTAGTCAAGGCTGGTTCTGTAGTGCCAGTAGGCCCAGCTCCCCCTGTAGGACTGTTGGGGTTCGGTAACTGCGGCTGCCTCGCGGCCTAGCTGTTCTCTCCTCTCCTGTGGGCCTTGGGGTCCACCACCTGGTTCCAGCACCGTCAGCTGGTTCCGGGCCGAGCCTTTGGCTTAGGTGCCTCCTCCTGGGTATCCGAGTTCCGCCAACGCCAGGCGGTCCTTGGTAGTGCTTTTAAGCGCGGGCACCTACAGCTTAGTAACCGGGTTCCAGCACCGTCAGCTGGTCCTCGGTCGTGCCATTGGCTCTTGCACACTGGGGCAACGCATCCGGGTTCCAGCACCGCCAGCTGGTTCTCGGCAGTGTTTTTGTCACAGGTACTCCCTCGTGCCAAGCCTGGTTTCAGCACCGTCAGCTGTTTCCGGGTTGTGTCAAGCTCACTGAGACACCTATGCTTGCCTCGTCGTGGTGCGGTCGGGTTAGCCAACTCCAGGGTGCCTCCAGTTTAGGAGCTTCCTATGTGGGCTGCGTGAACTGGTAGTCAAGGCTGGTTATGTAGTGCCAGTAGGCCCAGCTCCCCCTGTAGGACTGTTGGGGTTCGGTAACTGCGGCTGCCTCGCGGCCTAGCTGTTCTCTCCTCTCCTGTGGGCCTTCGGGTCCACCACCTGGTTCCAGCACCGTCAGCTGGTTCTCGGCAGTGTCTTTTGCTCTTGTACCTTCTGCTCCCCATCCTGGTTCCAGTACCGTCAGCTGGTTCCGGGCAGAGCCTTTGGCTTAGGTGCCTCCTTCTGGGTATCCAAGTTCCACCAACGTCAGGTGGTCCTTGGTAGTGCTTTCAGGCACGGGTACCTCCTGCTTAGTAACCGGGTTCCAGTAACGTCAGCTGGTCCTCGGTAGTTCCATTGGCTCTTGGACCTTCGGCTACCCATCCGGGTTCCAGTACCGTCAGCTGGTTCTCGGCAGTGTCTTTTGCTCTTGTACCTTCTGCTCCCCATCCTGGTTCCAGTAACGTCAGCTGGTTCCGGGCAGAGCCTTTGGCTTAGGTGCCTCCTTCTGGGTATCCGAGTTCCGTCAACGTCAGGCGGTCCTTGGTAGTGCTTTTTAGCACGGGTACCTCCTGCTTAGTAACCGGGTTCCAGTAACGTCAGCTGGTCCTCGGTAGTTCCATAGGCTCTTGAACCTTCGGGTAGCCATCCGAGTTCCAGTTCCATCAGCTGGTTCTTGGCATTTTCTCAGCCTTCTTGTACCTTCTGCTACATTTCCAAGTTGAAGACCCTAACGTCGACGACCCGGAAGACCACCACGATGACGACGACACGGAAGACCACCCCGATGACGACGACGGCGGAGACGACGACGGCGGAGATGACGACACTGGAGACGACGACCCTGGAGACGACAACATGGAAGACCGAGAAGCAGAAGAACAAGAGGCTGCAGAACAAAGAGCAGAAGAACATTAAGCATAAGACTTAATATCAGAGCAAAAGATATTATCTAAATTATATGCAGAAGAAGACTAAGCAGTGTATGGGGGTGAGTCCGTTCCTCCTCGTGGTGCCCCTGGATAAAGCCTGATGCTGCAGGCCAAACTGAACGCGGACAAATGTAACTTTTGTGACTGGCAGAACGGAAGGTGTAATCTTCAAACTTTTATAGATAACAACTACGGGAATGCCTGTCACAAATGAGAATATGATGAAGAAGTAGAATAGGAAGAATAATAACAGTGGAATAAAAAGAATATGTAGAATAAGAAGAATAATAATAGTTGAATAAAATGAATATGAAGAATGTAATAAAAAAAAAAAAATAGGTAGAAGATGAAGAAGAAGATGAATAAGGTGAAGAAGTTGATGTCAAAGATGCTGATGATGATGAAGATGAAAGTGTGGGAAAAGGAAAAAAAAGAAGGGGAAGGTCGTGGAATAGTGAAACATCAATATCTGACAAAATAAAAAAAAAATTTACATAGTCAATATCTTTGTCACTCCGAACGTCTTAAAAAAAAACAAAAAACATGCTATTCTATTTGATTGGGATAAACCTCTATGACTTTAATGTCTCCGCCACCTCCCCAAATACATCCGGCATTATTCTTAGTTGTTTTCCTTCATGTAGAATGAACCTACAAGGAAAGAAAGGGTTTATTTTAATTCCGATATTTTGGTCCCATTGACTTGCATTGGGATCGGGTATCGGTATCGGCGATATCCGATATTTTTTGAATATCGGCCGATCCTATCCGATACCGATACTTTCCGATATCGGAAGGTATCGCTCAACACTAGTTATGAGTGGTAGTGCTGCGGTAGTTGGATCGCAGCATTTATCAGGTGTATCTATTTTTTGCAATTTGGGCTGGGCTATATAGCCTTGCTTGTTCCTTTAGTCAGTGCCAGTTGTCCATTGTTTTTGGAGGATTCACATCCCTTCTGGTCTCTCCTGTTCGCTGTGCTTTTCTTCAAAGATAAGTCCTGGCTTTGTTTTTGCTGTCCACCTGCTGTGGACCTTATAGTTCTGTGCATTTTCATGTTTCGTCTTGTCCAGCTTTGTCTGTGAAGGATTTTTTTGCAGCCTAGCTGTGTCTCTGGAGATGCAGATATACCCTCCATGTCTTTAGTCAGATGTGGTTATTTGTATTTTCTGTGGTGGATATTTTCTAGTGTTTTAATACTGACCGCATAGTACTCTGTTCTATTCTTTCTGTTTAGCAAGTATGGCCTCCTATGCTAAATCCTGATTTCATGTCTGCGTATGTTATTTCCCTCTCCTCTCACAGTCAATATTTGTGGGGGGCTGTCTATCCTTTGTGGATTTTCTCTGAGGCAAGATAGGTTTCCTGTTTGTCTTTAGGGGTAGTTAGTTCTTAGGCTGTGTCGAGGGGTCTAGGGAGCGTTAGGTACCCCCCACGGCTACTTCTAGTTGCTGTTGTGAATTCTGTTATCGAACTCCCTCCTGTGGTCATGAATGGTACTTCGGCGAGTTCTGTCCATGGACTCCCTCTGGTGGCTGTGAGTGGAGCTGCTGGTTCTGAGGTTCCTTCCACAGGTGACTTAGTTTATTCTTAGGCTGGCTGCTCTATTTAACTCCACTCAGATCATTACTCCATGCCAGCTGTCAATGTTCTTGTACTGGTTCAGTTCGTTCTTGGATCTTTCTGGTGACCTGTCTACTCCAGCAGAAGCTAAGTCCCTGCTAGTTAATTATCTGTTCATTGTTTTCTTGTCCAGCTTGCTATCATGATTTTGCCTTGCTAGCTGGAAGCTCTGGGATGCAGAGTGGCACTTCCGCACCGTGAGTCGGTGCGGGGGTCTTTTTGCACACTCTGTGTGGTCTTTTTGTAGTTTTTTGTGCTGACCGCAAAGATACCTTTCCTATCCTCTGTCTGTTTAGTAAGTCTGGCCTCCTTTGCTGAAACCTGTTTCATTTCTGTGTTTGTGACTTTCATCTTAACTCACAGTCAATATTTGTGGGGGCTGCCTTTTCCTTTGGGGAATTTCTCTGAGGCAAGGTAGGCTTTATTTTCTATCTCTAGGGCTAGTTAGCTCTTAGGCTGTGAAGAGGCGTCTAGGCAAAGTTAGGTACGCTCCACGGCTATTTCTAGTGTGTGTGATAGGATTAGGGGTTGCGGTCAGCAGAGCTTCCACTTCCCAGAGCTTGTCCTGTGTTAGTTTTAACCATCAGGTCATTCCGGGTGCTCCTAACCACCAGGTCCATAACAAGTTGCGCTGCTAAGTTCAGGGTTTGCGGTCAGTACAGGTGCCACCTTCTCCAGAGTACGTCTCATGCTGCTCCAAGGCCACCAGATTATAACAGGAGTGGCACTGAAGCAGAAATGCCAATCTTAATCTCCCACTATTTTTTTTTTTCAGGGAGAATTTAAAATAAATCTGGCCCAGTATTACACACTAGGTTTAATGTTGCACAAAATTAGATACAGATGCCACACACAGCACTGGCACTGAGGCAAAATTGCCAATCTTAATCTCCCACTATTTTTTTTTATTTATGGGAGAATTGGCAAGAAATCAGGCCCACTGTTAGACTATGTTTTCTGTGCCAGAAAATGAGACAGATGCCACACACAGGACTGCCACTGATACAGATTTGCCAATTTTAATCTGCACCCTTTTTTTTTCTTCAGGGAGACTAGTGAATAAATCTGGGCCACTGTATTAGAGTATATTTTCTGTGGCAGAAAGTGGCTTGAAGAGATATAACGAAACAAACAAAAAAAAAAGGGACTGTCCTACAATTACTATCTCCCTGCAGTAATCTCAGCAAAGTATGGCAGGCAGCAATAACAAGGAGTGGACTGCTGCACAAAAAAGTCAAAAGTGTGGACAAACAAACAAGATAGCTGTGCAGAGAGGAAGGAGCAACAGGATTTGTGCTTTGAAAAAAGCAGTTGGTTTGCACAGCGGTGTACACACAGCAATGCAGCTATCAGGGAGCCTTCTAGGGCAGCCCAATGAGCTACAGCGCTGAGGAAAAAAAAATCTAGCCTCCGCTGTCCCTGCTAAGAAAAGGTGGTGTTGGACAGTGGAAATCGCTACAGCACAAGCGGTTTGGTGGTTAATGGACCCTGCCTAACGCTATCCCTGCTTCTGACAAAGCGGCAGCAACCTCTCCCTATGCTCAGATCAGCAGCAGTAAGATGGCGGTCGTCGGGAACGCCTCTTTATAGCCCCTGTGACGCCGCAGAAAGCAAGCCAATCACTGCAATGCCCTTCTCTAAGATGGTGGGGACTGAGACCTATGTCATCACGCTGCCCACACTCTGCGTCCACCTTCATTGGCTGAGAAATGGTGCTTTTCGCGTCATTGAAACGCGACTTTGGCGCGAAAGTCGCGTACCGCATGGCCGACCCCACACAGGGATCGGGTCGGGTTTCATGAAACCCGACCTTGCCAAAAGTCGGCGACTTATGAAAATGAACGATCCGTTTCGCTCAACCCTAGTAATAAGTAATATAAAGTGATTTTAGGTGGAACCTGTGGTGAGATCTAGTACAGCTCCAGTCATATAGAGTTACGCTGGTTTCACACTTGCATATTTCTCAGTCTGTGTGATAATGGAGGCACACGGATCTGTTTACGTCTCCATTGCCTTTCAGTGGTGACAGATAGGACCTGCGTGTGCATCCAGTCGTCACTGTTTTCCCACAGATCCGTGTATCTGCATATTTTACCAGACGCACAAAAACGCAACTTGTTGCAGTTTTGTGTCATCTGAAAAACACGCAGGGACATGGACACACACGGACGCCGTGGCAACACGTCTGGAATTACCATGGAGCACGGATCCAGGACACGCACGGATCCATATGATTCCGTGTGCAGGGATCCGTTATGCGGAACTGAGCATGCTGGGAAGCAAGGGATGTGCAGTATGGGAAAGTGATGAAACCGTATGGGAGCAGGATGCAGACATAATGTAGACTCTGCTGTGCCCTGTGTTATAGTGTGCTAATGTTAATAAAATGCATTGGGGGCCTGTATATAACATGGGGGCTCCTGGATAGTGGCCGCACGGGTGGGTCTGCTTTCACACTAGCACTTTGGTATGGTGTGTTGTGATGTGTAGCAATCCTGATGCACCCGATCCTGATGCATCCCTACACTTAACATAGGGACGCATGGACCTGCGTTTGCATCAGGGCGTATCAGGATTAGTATGCGTCAGGATTTTTCATGTGCTCTCAAAACCCAGCTTGTTGTGAATTTTGGGTGTTAAAAAAATCTGCAGACATCCTGATCAGGATGCAGTTCCATACGTTTGCTTCCGTTTGCAGAAAAAATACGGATGCAGATAAATTTTGTCCAAGTAACAGAGGGGCCCTGTTCACAAGAGCGAACAATCTGGGAAACAGCAATGCTGAAAACACCGTCTGTATTGATTGCTTCACTAGATACTTATCCAGGTCTATAATGAGGCTCTCACTGTACAGGCAAAGACCTGGAACAATGACAGTGGAAGACGCATTTCTATTTAAAAAAGAGCTGGTTCGTGAGCCGAAAGAGTCGGCTCTTTATGGTGAGCGGAGCCGAATGAACCGGATCACGAAAAAGAGCCGGACTGCCAATCACTAGAGGGAAGATGGGTACAGGTTTTGTTTTTTTTTCTTATACATCTACCACTGCTACCTGCCACTATATACCACTGCTATTTTCCCCTATATACCACTGCTACCTGCCCCTATATATACCACCTACCACTGCTACCTGCTCCTCTATATACCACCTACCACTGCTACCTGCCCTATATATACCACCTACCACTGCTGCCTGCCTCTATATACCACCTACCACTGCTACCTGCTCCTCTATATACCACCTTTTTGGAAGTGCATTTGAACAGCAAGGGGGATCGCTGTTAAGGGAACTAGAGAAAAAAAAAATATAAATCTTCAGCATAGCGAGTGTGAACGAGCTGAGTGTGAGCTGAGCGTAAGTGTGGACGGCGGTGTGACTTGTGATTCAGTGACTTTGGATTCAGGGAGTCTCCAAGGGAGGAATTACTGAATTGCTGTCTGTTTTTTATTAATACTTTGTATTTATTTATTTTTTTTTTATTTAACTTTTCTGTCTGGTGCAATCCCCATTAGGAAATGTGCTCCACTCTTGTTAATGCCATCCAGTGCACATCTTGCCACATGTATGCAGTCCTTGATCAGCCGGTCGAGGGTGCATACTGCTGTGCGAGATGTGAGCACGTTGTGCATTTGGAAAACCAGATTCTGAATCTAAATGTGTAGCTGGCAACACTGAGAGCCATTGACAATATGGAGAGGAGTCTTCTGCTCACGGAGCAGACGCTCAATGGGATAGATGAGGGGGGGGGATGGTATGATGGAGCTGCAGGATGGTGAAGTAGCAAGCTGGGTGACAGTTAGGAAGCGGGGTAGAGGGAAGAGTGCCAGGGAGGCTAGTCCTGATCTGGAACACCCCAATAAGTTTGCTAAGTTGATGATGGGGGGTGCCAGTACAGGGGTAGCACTGCTGCAGCCAGGCATGTCCTCTGAAAGCCGGAGGAGTGACTGCTCCAGTAAGGAGGGAAATAGGAGCGCAGGGCAGGCCAGACAGGTGCTGGTAGTGGGCGACTCAATTATTAGGGGAACAGATAGGGCAATCTGTCACAAAGACAGGGCTGCCTACCTGGCGCTCGAGTCCGTCACATCGCTGATCGGGTGGACAGATTATTGGGAGGGGCTGGTGAGGACCCAGCGGTCATGGTGCACATTGGCACAAATGACAAAGTTAGAGGTAGGTGGAAGGTCCTTAAAGATGATTTCAGGGAATTAGGCTGCAAGCTGAAAGCAAGGACCTCCAACGTGGTATTTTCCGAAATACTGCCTGTACCAAGTGCCACGCCAGAGAGGCAACGGGAGATTTGGGAGGTTCCTGCAGAACTGGGCCGACTTCTCAGTTGGCTACGCTAGGGACAGGCTGCATCTCAATGGGGAAGGTGCAGCTGTGCTGGGGGAGAAAATGGCTAGAAGGTTGGAGGAGTGTTTAAACTAGGGATTGGGGGGGAGGGTATTCATTTTATAGGAGGGGAAGATAGTGCAGACAGAGACCTGGGCACAAATAAGGAAGTTGGGGGTGGCGGTGGCATGGGGGGTGGAGTTAGAACAGTTAATAATTTAAGAAATAGAGGTACAGAGAGGAACATCAAGTGCATGTATACTAATGCCAGAAGCCTCGCCAACAAAATGGACGAATTAGAATTAATGTTGTTGGAGCATAATTATGACATGGTGGGGATATCTGAAATGTGGCTGGATGAGAGCCATGACTGGGCTGTTAACTTGCAGGGCTATAGCCTGTTCAGAAATGACCATACAGATAAGCGAGGGGGAGGGGTGTGTCTGTATGTAAAATCATCCTTAAAACCCATCCTGCGCGATAATATAGGTGAATTTAATGAAAATGTAGAATCCCTGTGGGTGGAGATAAGGGGAAGGGGAAAAATAATAAATTACTGATAGGGCTTTGTTATAAATCTCCAAAAATAATGGAAGCAATGGAGAATATTCTCGTAAAGCAAATAGATGAAGCAGCGACTCAAGGAGAAGTCATTATTATGGGGGACTTCAACTACCTTGAAATAGATTGGGGAACAGAAACCTGCAGTTCCAGCAAAGGTACCGTATATACTCGAGTATAAGCCGACCCGAGTATAAGCCGACCCCCCTAATTTTGCCACAAAAAACTGGGAAAACTTATTGACTCGAGTATAAGCCTAGGGTGGAAATGTAGCATTTACCGGTGAATTTCAAAAATAAAAATAGATCATTATTTCCCCATAGCTGTGCCATATAGTGCTCTGCACCGTTCATATTGCCCCATAGATGCTGCACAGATGCCCCATATAGTGCTGTGTGCCGTTCATACTGCCCCATAGATGCTGCACAGATGCCCCATATAGTGCTGTGTGCCGTTCATACTGCCCCCATAGATGCTGCACAGATGCCCCATATAGTGCTGTGTGCCGTTCATACTGCCCCCATAGATGCTGCACAGATGCCTCATATAGTGCTGTGTGCCGTTCATACTGCCCCCATATAGTGCTGTGTGCCGTTCATACTGCCCCCATATAGTGCTGTGTGCCGTTCATACTGCCCCCATATAGTGCTGTGTGCCGTTCATACTGCCCCCATATAGTGCTGTGTGCCGTTCATACTGCCCCCATATAGTGCTGTGTGCCGTTCATACTGCCCCCATATAGTGCTGTGTGCCGTTCATACTGCCCCCATAGATGCTGCACATAAATCTGTGCTGCCGCTGCTGCTGCTGCAATAAAAAAAAAAAACCACATACTCACCTCCCTTGATTGCAGCTCCCAGCGTCCGGTCCCGGCGCCTCCATCTTCCCGGCGTCTCTGCTCTGACTGATCAGGCAGAGGGCGCCGCGCACACTATATGCGTCATCGCGCCCTCTGCCTGAACAGTCAGAGCGCAGACGCCGGGAAGATGGAGGCGCCGGGAAGATGGAGCGACGCCCGGCGGCTGGAACGCGGACAGGTGAATATAACATACTTACCTAGTCCCAGCGATCCTCGCGCTGTCCCTGCCTTCCTCCCCGTCTTCTGTGCTGCAGCATCTTCCTGTCAGCGGTCACCGGCACCGCTGATTAGAGAAATGAATAGGCGGCTCCGCCCCTATGGGAGGTGGAGCCGCTTATTCATATCTCTAATGAGCGGTCCCACGTGACCGCTGAAGAGGGGAAGACGCTGCAGCACAGAAGACGGGGAGGAAGGCAGGGACAGCGCGAGGATCGCTGGGACTAGGTAAGTATACCTCAGCGCCCTCTCCCCCTCACCCGCCGACCCCACCACTACCGTGACTCGAGTATAAGCCGAGGGGGGCACTTTCAGCCCAAAAATTTGGGCTGAAAATCTCGGCTTATACTCGAGTATATATGGTAATCGGTTCTTGACAACTATGAGAGACAATTACCTTTCACAACTGGTTCAGGACCCAACAAGAAGGGGGGCACTGCTAGACCTAATATTAACCAACAGGCCAGACCGCATAGCAAATGTAAGGGTTGGGGGTCACTTGGGAAATAGTGATCACAAAATAATGAGTTTTCATGTATCCTTTAAAAAGATGTGTAATAGAGGGGTTACAAGGACACTAAACTTCAGGAGGGCAAATTTCCAACGGATGAGAGAGGATCTTGGTGCAATTAACTGGGACGATATCCTGAGACACAAAAATACACAAAGAAAATGGGAGACATTTATTAGCATCCTGGATAGAACCTGTGCACAGTATATACCGTATAGAGCTGTAAGGGGCGCAATAAGTGACAAAAAGAAAGCATTTAGAGAATTGAAGGAAGTAGGTAGTGAGGAGGCATTAAATAAATACAAAAAATTTAATAAATTCTGTAAAAAGCAAATCAAGGCAGCAAAGATTGAGACAGAGAGACTCATTGCCAGAGAGAGTAAAAATAATCCTAAAATATTCTTTAACTACATAAATAGTAAGAAACTAAAAAATGATAGTGTTGGCCCCCTTAAAAATAGTCTGGGTGAAATGGTGGATGAGGATGAGGAAAAAGCCAATATGCTAAATGACTTTTTTTCATCAGTATTTACACAAGCAAATCCCATGGCAGACAAAATGACTAGTGATAAAAATTCCCAATTAAATGTCACCTGCTTAACCCAGCAGGAAGTGCGGCGGCGTCTAAAAATCACTAAAATTGACAAATCTCCCGGCCCGGGTGGGATACACCCTCGAGTACTGCAGGAATTAAGTACAGTCATTGATAGACCATTATTTTTAATCTTTAAAGACTCCATAATAACAGGGTCTGTACTGTTGTGAATTCTGTGGCAGAGCTCCCTCCTGTGGTCACAAGTGGTACTTCGGCTGGTTCTCTCTGTGAGCTTCCGTTGGTGGAGGAAAGTGGTACTGCGGCTTCTGAGTTTCCTTCTTCAGGTGATGTGGTGAAGTCGTTAGGTGCTGCTCTATTTAACTCCACCTAGTGCTTTGATCCTGGCCTCCAGTCAATGTTCTAGTATTGGACCTGTTTCCTCCTGGATCGTTCCTGTGGCCTGCTGCTCTGCATAGCTAAGTTCTCTTTGCTATTTGCTTGCTGTTTTTTTCTGTCCAGCTTGTCAATTTGTTTTTTACTGCTTGCTGGAAGCTCTGGGACGCAGAGGGTGTACCTCTGTGCCGTTAGTTCGGTACGGAGGGTCTTTTTGCCCCCTTTGCGTGGTTTTTGTAGGGTTTTGTGTTGACCGCAAAGTTACCTTTCCTATCCTCGCTCTGTTCAGAAAGTTGGGCCTCACTTTGCTAAATCTATTTCATCTCTACGTTTGTCTGTTCATCTTAACTCACAGTCATTATATGTGGGGGCTGCCTTTTCCTTTGGGGTATTTCTCTGAGGCAAGGTAGGCTTATTTTCTATCTTCAGGCTAGCTAGTTTCTCAGGCCGTGCCGAGTTGCATAGGGAGCGTTAGGCGCAATCCACGGCTGCCTTTAGTGTGGTTGGAGAGGATTAGTGATTGCGGTCAACAGAGTTCCCACGTCTCAGAGCTCGTTCTTGTTTTTTGGGTTATTGCCAGGTCACTGTATGTGCGCTGACCTCTATGTCCATTGTGGTACTGAATTACCTTTCATAACACTGTACCACAGGACTGGCGTATAGCAAATGTGCCAATATTCAAAAAGGGGACAAAAACTGAACTCGGAAATTATAGGCCAGTAAGCTTAACCTCCACTGTGGGTAAAATCCTGGAGGGCATTCTAAGGGATGCTATACTGGAGTATCTGAAGAGGAATAACCTCATGACCCAGTATCCGCACGGGTTTACTAGGGACCATTCATGTCAGACTAATTTGATCAGTTTCTATGAAGAGGTACCGTATATACTCGAGTATAAGCCGACCCGAGTATAAGCCGACCCCCCTAATTTTGCCACAAAAAACTGGGAAAACTTATTGACTCGAGTATTATTATTATTATTATTATTTATTATTATAGCGCCATTTATTCCATGGCGCTTTACATGTGAGGAGGGGTATACATAATAAAACAAGTACAATAATCTTGAAAAATACAAGTCACAACTGGTACAGGAGGAGAGAGGACCCTGCCCGCGAGGGCTCACAATCTACAAGGGATGGGTGAGGATACAGTAGGTGAGGGTAGAGCTGGCCGTGCAGCGGTTTGGTCAATCGGTGGTTACTGCAGGTTGTAGGCTTGTCGGAAGAGGTGGGTCTTCAGGTTCTTTTTGAAGGTTTCGATGGTAGGCGAGAGTCTGATATGTTGTGGTAGAGCATTCCAGAGTAGGGGGGATGCACGAGAGAAATCTTGTATGCGATTGTGGGAAGAGGAGATAATAGGGGAGTAGAGAAGGAGATCTTGTGAGGATCGGAGGTTGCGTGCAGGAAAGTACCGGGAGACGAGGTCACAGATGTATGGAGGAGACAGGTTGTGGATGGCTTTATATGTCATGGTTAGGCTTTTGTACTGGAGTCTCTGGGTGATGGGGAGCCAGTGCAGGGATTGACAGAGGGGAGAGGCCGGGGAATAGCGGGGGGACAGGTGGATTAGTCGGGCAGCAGAGTTTAGAATAGATTGGAGGGGTGCAAGAGTGTTAGAGGGGAGGCCACAGAGCAGGAGGTTACAGTAGTCAAGGCGGGAGATGATGAGGGCATGGACTAGGGTTTTTGCAGATTCTTGGTTTAGGAATGTGCGGATCCGTGAAATATTTTTGAGTTGGAGGCGGCAGGAAGTGGAAAGGGTTTGGATATGTGGTTTAAAGGAGAGATCAGTGTCAAGGATTACCCCAAGACAGCGGGCTTGTGGGACTGGGGAGAGTGGGCAGCCGTTTGCTGTAATGGATAGGTTCGTTGGGGAGATCGCGTGAGATGGGGGAAAGATGATGAATTCTGTTTTGTCCATGTTAAGTTTTAGAAATCTAGTGGAGAAGAAGGATGAAATAGCAGACAGACATTGAGGGATTCTGGTTAGTAGGGAGGTGATATCTGGTCCAGAGATGTAGATCTGTGTGTCGTCAGCATAGAGATGATACTGAAAGCCGTGAGATTCTATGAGCTGTCCCAGGCCAAAGGTGTAGATGGAGAAGAGCAGGGGTCCTAGAACTGAACCTTGCGGGACTCCGACAGATAGGGGGCGAGGTGAGGAGGTGGTGTGTGAGTGGGAGACGCTGAATGTACGGTCAGTTAGGTATGATGAGATCCAGGATAGGGCCAATTCTGTGATGCCAAGGGATGAGAGGGTCTGCAGCAGCAGGGAATGGTCCACTGTGTCAAAGGCAGAGGACAGGTCCAGGAGGAGGAGGACAGAGTAGTGTCGCTTGCTTGCTTGAGTATAAGCCTAGGGTGGAAATGCAGCAGCTACCGGTGAATTTCAAAAATAAAAATAGATCATTATTTCCCCATAGATGTGCCATATAGTGCTCTGCACCGTTCATTATTTCCCCATAGCTGTGCCATATAGTGCTCTGCACCGTTCATTATTTCCCCATAGATGCCCCATAGAAAGCTCTGCCATTGCTGCTGCTGCTGCAATAAAAAAAATGCCATGCTTGCAGCTCCTCACCGTCCGGTCCCGGCGTTTCTCCGCACTGATTGATCAGGCATGTGGAACGGGGATAGGTGAATATGCGATTCTTACCTGCACCCGGCGTCCCGCACCTTCTCCCGGACAGCTGGTCTTCGGTGCCGCAGCCTCTTCCTCTACCAGCGGTCACCGTTGCCGCTGATTAGAGAAATGAATATGTGGCTCCACACCTATGGGAGTGGAGTCCATATTCATTTCTCTAATGAGCGGTCCCACATGTCCGCTGAACAGGGGAAGAGCTGCGGCACCCGGACAACGTGGGACAGCAGGGGGAGAGCCAGGAGCGCCGAAAGCAGGTAAGTATGCCTCAGCACCCTCTCCCCGTCACCCACCGACCCTGCCACCCACCATGACTCGAGTATAAGCCGAGAGGGGCACTTTCAGCCCAAAAATTTGGGCTGAAAATCTCAGCTTATACTCGAGTATATAAGGTAAGTTCCGGATTGGACCAAGGGAACCCAGTGGATGTAGTGTATATGGACTTTGCAAAAGCTTTTGATACGGTGCCACACAAAAGGTTGATACATAAAATGAGAATAAAGGGGATAGGGGAAAATATGTGCAAGTGGGTTGAGAGCTGGCTCAGGGATGGGAAACAAAGGGTGGTTATTAATGGAGCACACTCGGACTGGGTAGCAGTTAGCAGTGGGGTACCACAGGGGTCAGTATTGGGCCCTCTTCTTTTTAACATATTAATGACCTAGTAGGGGGCATTCTGTTATGATCTGGTGGCCTTGGAGCCGCATGGAACCTTCTCTGGAGTTGGTGGAACCTATACTGACCGCAAATCCTGAACTTAACACCGCAACTAGAAGTAGCCGTGGGGTGTGCCTAACAAACCCTACACACCTTGACACAGCCGGAGGACTAACTACCCCTATAGATGGAAATAGGAATTCTACCTTGCCTCAGAGCAGAACCCCAAAGGATAGGCAGCCCCCCACAAATATTGACTGTGAGTAGTAGAGGAAAAGACACACGCAGGCAGAAAACAGGATTTAGCAAAAGAGGCCACTTCTAGCTAAACAGGAAAGGATAGGACAGAATACTAAGCGGTCAGTAAAAAACCCTTCAAAAAATATCCACAGCAGATGATACAAAAAGTTCCACCATCTAATTAAAGATGTGGAGCGTATATCTGCAACTCCTGAGAATCCAACTAGACTGAGAAAACACTGACACAATCTAAGCTGGACAAGAAACAAATGAATAGCACAAAATTATTAGCACACAACATATGTGCCACAGGAAAAAAAAAACACTTATCTTTGCTGAATTAGCAGCAAGGCAAGAGGAACCAGACAGATAACCTACTCCTACCAGAACCATGGACAACTGGCAAGGACTAATGAATCCTGCACACCTAAATATCCCAGTCAGAACTGCAATCAGCAGAAACACCTGGCCAAGACTGTGACTCAGGGACAACTGCATTCCCACCTACAACCACTGGAGGGAACCCAAAAGCAGAATTCACAACAGCATTCAGAATAGAATTTCAATATTTGAAGATGACACTAAACTCTGCAGGGTAATCAATACAGAGGAGGACAATTTTATATTACAGGATGATTTATGTAAACTAGAAGCTTGGGCTGATAAATGGCAAATGAGCTTTAATAGGGATAAATGTAAGGTTATGCACTTGGGTAGAAGTAATAAGATGTATAATTATGTGCTTAATTCTAATACTCTGGGCAAAACCGTCAATGAAAAAGACCTGGGTGTATGGGTGGATGACAAACTCATATTCAGTGGCCAGTGTCAGGCAGCTGCTACAAAGGCAAATAAAATAATGGGATGCATTAAAAGAGGCATAGATGCTCATGAGGAGAACATAATTTTACCTCTATACAAGTCACTAGTTCAACCACACTTAGAATACTGTGCACAGTTCTGGTCTCCGGTGTATAAGAAAGACATAGCTGAACTAGAGCGGGTGCAGAGAAGAGCGACCAAGGTTATTAGAGGACTGGGGGGGTCTGCAATACCAAGATAGGTTATTACACTTGGGGCTATTTAGTTTGGAAAAACGAAGAATAAGGGATGATCTTATTTTAATGTATAAATATATGAGGGGACAGTACAAAGACCTTTCTGATGATCTTTTTAATCATAGACCTGAAACAGGGACAAGGGGGCATCCTCTGCGTTTGGAGGAAAAAAGGTTTAAGCATAATAACAGACACGGATTCTTTACTGTGAGAGCAGGGAGACTATGGAACTCTGTGCCGTATGATGTTGTAATGAGTTATTCATTACTTTATTTAAGAGGGGACTGGATACCCTTCTGGAAATGTATAATGTTACAGGGTATATAGACTAGATTCCTTGATAGGGCGTTGATCCAGGTAACTAGTCTGATTGCCGTATGTGGAGTCGGGAAGGAATTTTTTTCCCCAATGTGGAGCTTATTCTTTGCCACATGGGTTTTTTTTTGCCTTCCTCTGGATCAACATGTTAGGGCATGTTAGGTTAGGCTGTGGGTTGAACTAGATGGACTTATAGTCTTCCTTCAACCTTAATAACTATGTAACTATGTAACCTACCACTGCTACCTGCCCCTATATATACCACCTACCATTGCTACCTCCTCTATATACCACCTAATACTGCTCCCTGCCCCTATATACACACCACCTACCACTGCTACCTGCCTCTATATACCACTTCTACCTGCCCCTATGTATACCACCTACCACTGCTACCTGTCCTGTGTATCTAATCCTGTCCTGTGTAGCAGACAGTATTACACAGGACAGAATTAGATACACAGCTCAGCAGTCAGTATCACACAGGGCAGGATTAGATACACAGCTCAGCAGTCAGTATCACACAGGACAGGTTTAGATACACAGGACAGGTTTAGATACGCATCTCAGCAGTCAGTATCTAATCCTCTCCTATGCACTCCTCTCTCCCCTGCATGTCTTTCCCCATTGTGGTTTTTTTATTTTTGTTGTAGGAGACGAGGGAGTCAGGGATTATGCGTTCGGTAAGTATGGTTTAATTAAGATTAAGAAAGGTCTTCATTCTGGCTGTGTCTTTATTTACCATACAAGTATAGGATTAGTAACGGATAGTTGTCTTTTTGATGCCTCTCCATTACTAAGCCGTGGGCTTGATGTCACCAGACAATATAAAGGTGACATCAACCCCCCAAATATGAACCCCACTTTCTACCGCTACAAAGCAAGTGGGAATTGCCAGGCAAAGCGCCAGAAATGGCACATCTAATAGGCGGCTGAGAGCTGATGTTAATGTCAGCCCGCAGCTGTCTGCATAGCATTTGCTGGTTATTAATTATAGGGGGACCCCACGTCTTTTTTTGGGGGGGTGTCCCCCATTTTAATAGTCAGTAAAGGCTAAGTATACAGTTGTGAGCGTCTGAGTGTCCGCGTGAGTGTGAGCACACTCTTCCCATAGACCAGTACACTGTTCTCCTGAAATACTCTGTGCTCCTGTCACCCTGCTCCTTCCACCATACATCTCTCTGTGACCTCTCTAGACCAGCACAATGCCATATGGATCACATATAATGCCGCCATATATATTTATCACATAATACTCCCATAAAGACCACACATTATGCCACCATATATATTTATTTCATAATACTGCCATATAGATCACACATGATGCTAACAAATATTGTGTGATCTATATGACAGTCTGTGTGATCTATATGGTGGCAATAAGGACCCACAATCCCTCTCACCTGATCCTTTACTCTGCCCTATAAATTTAGTAGCTTCTTAAGGGGTGCACGCGTGTGGGGTCAGGCACGCGCATTTCTGCAGCAAAGCATTTTGAAGCTAAGCATAAAGACGCCGCAGTTATTTCAACGGCAGTTAGTCACGGCAGGAGTCAGGACCCCACCACTCTATGTCACTGTCTCTTTTTGGTATGTCTGCTGAGTTAGCACTTCTTATTACATGGATCTAGCTTTTCTATTAACCCATCTTACTCCTTCACCATGTTTACCTATGCCCTTACAGTGTTTGCTCCACTAATCCTCTCTCTCCTTCGCTATCACAAACCTCAGCACTCTCTAACCTAATAATCATCTCCCCTTCCCTCTTACCTCCCCACCTGTCCTCCTCGGCTGACCTGCTTCTCAACCTCAAATCTGTCCTAATAAAACATAAAACAAGTCGGCCACTCTCTTTCTCCCACCTGCTCTTCCTTTCTCTGCTTCTCCTCACTGCTGGAGACATATCTACCAACCCGGGACCCCCACAGCTCATAACTCCCACTACTACCCCCTCCTATCACTCCCTATCTAATATGAACTACCGCAATCTTTCCAACATAAAACCCGTACCCCTGACGCCCACCTCCCTGCTCCTTTCTCTGGAGCACTCTGGAATGCCCGCTCAATCTGCAATAAGCTTCACGTGATTCACAACCTTTTTCTCTCTCGCAATATTGCCTTCCTTGACCTCACAGAAACATGGCTAACACCCTCTGACACCGCCTCCCCTGCTGCGCTGTGTTACGGAGGCCTCCACTTCACCCACACCCCTCGACCCGGCAACAAACATGGTGGAGGAGTGGGTCTTCTCCTTTCTCCTAACTGCACCTTTAACCCAATCCCACCTCTACCATCCCTTATCCTCCCCTCTTTTGAAGTCCATTCTGTCCGCATCTACTCTCCCTCCAACCTCCAAGTGGCCATCATATACCGACCTCCAGGCCCGGCCACTGCCTTTATTGACCAATTCTCCACCTGGCTTCTTTACTTTCTCTATGCTGACATTCCCACCATCATCATGGGTGACTTCTACATCCCCATTGATACTCTTCAGTCAACAGCCTCCAAACTTCTGTCCCTTACCTCATCCTTTGAACTTACTCAGTGGTCCTCCGCAGCCACCCACATAGACGGACATACATTAGACCTGGTATTCACCCGTCTCTGCTCTCTATCTAACTTCACCACCTCCCCTCTCCCTCTATCCGACCACCATCTGCTCACCTTCTCATCCCTGTCCTCCCCACCGATCATCCATGTCAAGCAAAATGCGCACCCCCGCAGAAACCTTGCACACCTAGACACCCACACACTCTCTGACTCTATCCTACCACTGGCATGCATATCCTCACTCCACGACACAGACAGTGCCACTGCTTTCTACAATGCCACTCTCGCATCAGCTATTGACACAATTGCCCCTCTCGTCCATGGCAGAGTGCGACGTATCAATAGACAACCTTGGCACAATAACACCACTAAAAAGCTCCGGCAAGTGTCCAGGGTTGCGGAGCGGTGTTGGAAGAAAACACACCTGCAAGACGACTTCACTGCATTCAAACAGGCAACACTCGCTTTTAAATCTGCTCTCACCTCTGCTAAACAGGTCTACTTCAAAACCCTCGCATCTTCCCTATCCTACAACCCCAAACAGTTATTCAAAACCTTTAACTCCCTCCTCCGCCCCCCACTGCCCCCTCCAACCTCCCTCATCTCTACTGAGGACTTTGCCACACTTTAAAAATAAGATCGACCAGACAAGGCAAGTCTTCATTGTTCAACCACCACAACCCCTTTGTATACCAGACCAATGCCCAAACCCCATAACCTCCCTATCCAACATCACTGAAGGGGTGCTTAATTGTCTCCTCTCCAAATCGCACCTCACCACCTGTGCGCTCGACCCCATCCCATCGCACCTCTTCCCCAACCTCACCACCACACTTATCCCATCCCTAACCCACCTCTTCAACCTATCACTATCTTCTGGCACCTTCCCTTCTGCTTTCAAACATGCCACAATCACGCCTATCCTTAAAAAGCCAACCCTCGATAAAACTGCTATGTCCAGCTATCGCACAATATCACTGCTCCCATTCGCTTCCAAACTCCTGGAGCAGCACGTCCACTCTGAACTTTCCTCCTACCTCTCATCTAACTTGCTCTTTGACAATCTACAATCTGGTTTCCGCCCCCATCACTCAAATTAGACAGCCCTGACCAAAATCACTAACGACCTACTTACCGCGAAAGCTAATGGACAATACTCTGTACTCCTCCTTCTAGACCTGTCCTCTGCTTTCGACACGGTTGACCACTGCCTCTTACTACAGATCCTCTCCTCCTTTGGCATTAAAGACCTCGCCCTATCCTGGATCTCCTCGTACCTTTCCAATCGCACATTCAGCATCTCCCACTCCCACACTACCTCCTCATCCCACCTTCTCTCTGTTGGAGTCCCCCAAGGCTCTGTTCTAGGACCCCTACTCTTCTCAATCTATACACTTGGCTTGGGACAACTCATAAAGTCCCATGGATTCCAGTACCACCTCTATGCTGATGACACTCAGATCTACCTCTCTGGCCCAGACGTCACCGCTCTGCTGTCCAGAATCCCAGAGTGCCTATCAGCCATATCCTCCTTCTTCTCCTCTCGCTTCCTCAAACTCAATGTGGACAAATCTGAACTCATCATCTTTCCTCCATCCCATAGATCTTCCTTACCTGACATATCTATCACTATCAATGACATCATGCTTTCCCCCGTACCGGAAGTCCACTGCCTCGGAGTAACTTTCGACCCTGTCCTTCAAACCGCACATCCAAGCTCTTTCCACCTCCTGTCGCCTCCAGCTCAAAAATATCTCCAGAATCCGTCCTTTCCTCAACCGTCAATCTACTAAAATGCTTGTGCACGCCCTCATCATCTCCCGCCTTGACTACTTCAACATCCTTTTCTGCGGCCTCCCTGCTAACACCATTGCACCTCTCCAGTCCATTCTTAACTCTGCTGCCTGACTAATTCATCTCTCTCCTCGCTACTCCTCTGCTTCCCCCCTCTGCAAATCTCTACACTGGCTCCCATTCCCTCAGCGTATCCAGTTCAAATTACTAATACTGACCTACAAAGCCATCCATAACATGTCTCCTCCTTATATCTCTGAACTAATCTCCCGATATCTTTCCTCACGTGATCTCTGGTCCTCCCAAGACCTCCTTCTCTCCTCCACACTTATTCGCTCCTCATCCAACCGCCTCCAAGACTTCTCCCGAATATCCCCCATCCTCTGGAATTCTCTGCCCCAACACGTCCGACTATCAACCACATTCGGATCCTTCAGACGGAACCTTAAAACCCATCCCTTCAGGAAAGCCTACAGCCTGCACTGACCCCGCTGCCGCCTCATCACTACCGAAGCTACCGCCTCACCAACACCGGAGCTTCTGCAATGCTCAACCTACTGTCTCCTTCCCCATAATCCTGTAGAATGTAAGCCCGCAAGGGCAGGGTCCTCGCCCCTCTGTATCAGTCCGTCATTGTTAGTTTGTTTACTGTAAGTGATATCTGTAACTTGTATATAGCCCCTTCTCATGTACAGCACCATGGAATCAATGGTGCTATATAAATAAATAATAATAATAATACGTAAGAAGTATATGGCAGTATTATGTGTGATCTACATAGTGGTATTGTGTGTGATCTATATGACGTATGTGTGATGTATATGGCGGCATTATGTGAGAAGCATATGGTGGTATGTGAGAACACTATGACGGCATTATGTGTGATCTATATGGTGGCATGTGAGAACTATATGACCGTATTATGTGATCTATATGGCGGTATTATGTGTGATCTATATGGTGGTATTATGTGTGATTATATGGCGGTATTATCTTCAGAAAGGGGACTCATTCTAGGGTGGTTCTGGCTGAGCACCTGCACACAGGTCTGGGGTCATAGAGGGGGCAGCATGACCTCCAGTTAGGTGCAGTCCGGGGAAGGCTGGTGAGGCAGCTGAAGAGAAGGGTCTCATTTTTATTGTTACATTATGGCTACATTTCCCCCAGTCTACTTCCCAGCGTCACCCCGTACTGCGCCTGTCACCTTGCTTTCACACATCGCCAGGACAGGATCTGAGGAGGGGAATGGGGTCTTTGCATGCAATATCTGGATCAGAACAGGCCATCAGCAGAAACATTTCCTGGATTTTTGTGGCGCAGACAAGCAGTCGGTCCATACATGTGTATAAAAGATAGCGCTCTATGTAAATCCCTGGCTGCCCTGCGCACTGAACATGGTGCCCCCCATAGACCAGCACACTGCTGTACTGAAATACTCTGTGCTGCTGTCACTCTGCTCCCTCCACCATATATCTCCCAGAATCCTTGCTGCCTGCCATCCTCTGTGACTGTCTACTTGTCAGTATAACTCTGCAGTCACCAACAAAATGGCTGCTCAATGTGTTCCTAAATCTCATCCTCTCTTATCCCTTAGCAAACACCCAGGAGGGGAGGAGAGGAGACATCACACACGTCAGCAGACTCCGCCCATAGTTGTACACTAGGCTTTTGTCAAATTTCAGTAGCTGCTCCCCCTAGTGTTTAAAAGTGGAAATGCCAAACCTTTTAAAATTATTTTTCATATTTTACTAAATTATAAACAAATGATAATATTTTAGTTACCGGCCGCCGGCTGTAAGCAAATGGTGGGCGCATGCGCAGTGCGCCCGCCGTGATCTGCTGGCCGGCAGAGGAAGATTTCTTCCTCTTGTTTTATTTTGGTCATTGTGAGATCCTATCACAGTGATCAAAATAAGAAAATAGTAAAGACACCCCCCCCCCCTTTTATCACCCCCTTAGTTAGGAAAAAAAGAATAAAATAAAAAAATGTATGTATTTCTATTTTGCAATTAGGGTTATTGTTAGGGTTAGGGCTAAAGTTAGGGTTAGAGTTGGGATTAGGGTTAGGGTTTGGATTAGGGTTAGGGTTGGAATTAGGGTTACGTTTGGGATTAGGGTTAGGTTTGGGATTAGGGTTAAGGTTAGGGTTGGGATTAGGGGTGTATTGGGATTAGGGTTAGGTTTCAGGTTAGGGTTGAGATTAGGATTAGGGGTGTTGTTAGCAGGGGGTTAATCAGCGTGATGTCCACAACGAGCAACAGAGAATGTTCATTTATTAAGAATATCCAGCTTAAAACATGAGAACAGGATCAATCTGGTTTCTGAGAGCGACAGATCTGCTATGAGTCCTTCTGCTTCAGCTACACACAAGAAATGTGCTCACAGGGAAGGGGGGGAGGAACATCCTGTCTGTAAATGAGGACTCCTTTTTTTTTTTAACTTTGTTGACATGTGAACAATATGCATGCAGATATATAAATCACATCATATTAACCCCTTCCCGACCTGTGACACAGCGTATGCGTCATGAAAGTCGGTGCCAATCCGACCTGTGACGCATATGCTGTGTCACAGAAAGATCGCGTCCCTGCAGGCCGGGTGAAAGGGTTAACTCCCATTTCACCCGATCTGCAGGGACAGGGGGAGTGGTAGTTTAGCCCGGGGGGGTGGCTTCACCCCCCCCGTGGCTACGATCGCTCTGATTGGCTGTTGAAAGTGAAACTGCCAATCAGAGCGATTTGTAATATTTCACCTATTATTACGGGTGAAATATTACAATCCAGCCATGGCCGATGCTGCAATATCATCGGCCATGGCTGGAAATACTAATGTGCCCCCACCCCACCCCACCAATTGCCCCCCCAGCCCTCCGATCTGTCCGGTACACTGCTCCGGCTCCCCTCTGTCCTGTGCTCCGCTCCCCCCCGTGCTCTTGTCCGCTCCCCCCGTGCTTCAATCACCCCCCCGTGCTCCAATCACCCCCCCTGCACTCCGATCCACCCCCCTCCGTGCTCCGTTCCACCCCCCCGTGCTCCGTTCCACCCCCCCGTGCTCCGTTCTACCCCCCGTGCTCCGTTCCACCCCTCCCGCGCTCCGATCCACCCCCCCATGCTCCGATCCCCCCCCCCCCGTGCTCCCCCCCCACCCCATCATACTTACCGATCCTGCCGAGGTCCGTCCGTCTTCTCCCCGGGCGCCGCCATCTTCCAAAATGGCGGGCGCATGCGCAGTGCGCCCGCCGAATCTGCCGGCCGGCAGATTCGTTCCAAAGTGCATTTTGATCACTGAGATATAATCTATCTCAGTGATCAAAATAAAAAAAATAATAAATGACCCCCCCCCTTTGTCACCCCCATAGGTAGGGACAATAAAAAAATAAAGAATTTTTTTTTTCCACTAATGTTAGAATAGGGTTAGGGGTAGGGTTAGGGGTAGGGGTAGGGTTAGGGTTAGGGGTAAGGTAATAATAGGGTTAGGGTTAGGGGCAGGGTTAGGGGTAGGGTTAGGGGTAGGGTTAGGGTTAGGGGTAGGCGTAGGGTTAGGGGTAGGGTTAGGGGTAGGGTTAGGGCTAGGGTTAGGGCTAGGGTTAGGGGTAGGGTTAGGGTTTCGGTATGTGCACACGTATTCTGGTCCTCTGCGGATTTTTCCGCAGCGGATTTGATAAATCCGCAGTGCTAAACCGCTGCGGATTTATCGCGGATTTTTCTGCGCATTTCACTGCGGTTTTACAACTACGATTTTCTATTTGAGCAGTTGTAAAACCGCTGCGGAATCCGCACAAAGAAGTGACATGCTGCGGAATGTAAACCGCTGCGTTTCCGTGCAGTTCTTCCGCAGCATGTGTACAGCGATTTTTGTTTCCCATATGTTTACATTGAACTGTAAACTCATGGGAAACTGCTGCGGATCCGCAGCGTTTTCCGCAGCGTGTGCACATACCTTTAGAATTAGGCTATGTGCACACGGTGCGGATTTGGCTGCGGATTCGCAGCAGTGTTCCATCACGTTTACAGTACCATGTAAACATATGGAAACCAAATCCGCTGTGCCCATGGTGCGGAAAATACCGCGCAGAAACGCTGCGTTGTATTTTCCGCAGCATGTCAATTCTTTGTGCGGATTCCGCAGCGTTTTACACCTGTTCCTCAATAGGAATCCGCAGGTGAAATCCGCACAAAAAACACTGGAAATCCGTGGAAAATCCGCAGGTAAAACGCAGTGCCTTTTACCCGCGGATTTTTCAAAAATGATGCTGAAAAATCTCACATGAATCCGCAACGTGGGCACATAGCCTTAGGGTTAGGGTTGGAATTAGGGTTGTGGTTAGGGGTGTGTTGTGGTTAGGGTTAGGGGTGTGTTGGGTTTAGGGTTGTGGTTAGGGGTGTGTTGCGGTTAGGGTTAGGGTTAGGGCTGTGATTAGGGTTATGGCTACAGTTGGAATTAGGGTTGTGGTTAGGGTTAGGGGTGTGTTGGGGTTAGGGTTGTGGTTAGGGGTGTGTTGCGGTTAGGGTTGTGATTAGGGTTATGGCTACAGTTGGGATTAGGGTTAGGGGTGTGGGGGGGTTAGTGTTGGAGTTAGAATTGAGGGGTTACCACTGTTTAGGCACATCAGGGGTCTCCAAACGCAACATGGCGCCACCATTGATTCCAGCCAATCTCGTATTCAAAAAGTCAAATGGTGCTCCCTCAATTCCGAGCCCTGACGTGTGCCCAAACAGTGGTTTATCCCAACATATGGGGTACCAGCATACTCAGGATAAACTGCGCAACAATTACTGGGGTCCAATTTCTCCTGTTACCCTTGTGAAAATAAAAAAATGCTTGCTAAAACATCATTTTTGAGGAAAGAAAAATGATTTATTATTTTCACGGCTCTACGTTGTAAACGTCTGTGAAGCACTTGGGGGTTCAAAGTGCTCACCACATATCTAGATAAGTTCCTTGGGGGGTCTAGTTTCTAAAATGGGGTCACTTGTGGGGGGTTTCTACTGTTTAGGCACACCAGGGGCTTTGCAAACGCAACGCGACGCCCGCAGACCATTCCATCAAAGTCTGCATTTCAAAAGTCGCTACTTCCCTTCTGAGCCCCGACGTGTGCCCAAACAGTGGTTTACCCCCACATATGGGGTATCACCATACTCAGGAGAAACTGGACAACAAATATTGGGGTCAAATTTCTCCTGTTACCCTTGGGAAAATTAAAAAATTCTGGGCTAAATAATTATTTTTGAGGAAAGAAAACGTATTTATTATTTTCACGGCTCTGCATTATAAACTTCTATGAAGCACTTGGGGGTTCAAAGTGCTCACCACACATCTAGATAAGTTCCTTTCGGGGTCTAGTTTCCAAAATGGGGTCAGTTGTGGGGGGTTTCTACTGTTAAGCCACATCAGGGGCTCTGCAAACGCAACGTGACGCCCACAGAGCATTCCATCAAAGTCTGCATTTCAAAACGTCACTACTTCACTTCCGAGCCCCGGCATGTGCCCAAACAGTGGTTTACCCCCACATATGGGGTATCAGCGTACTCAGGAGAAACTGAACAACAACTTTTGGGGTCAAATTTCTCCTGATACCCTTGGGAAAATAAAAAATTGCAGGCTAAAAGATCATTTTTGAGAAAATAATTTTTTTTTTTATTTTCATGGCTCTGTGTTATAAACTTCTGTGAAGCACTTGGGGGTTCAAAGTCCTCACCACACATCTAGATTAGTTCCTTTGGTGGACTAGTTTCCAAAATGGGGTCATTTCTGGGGGATCTCCAATGTTTAGGCACACAGGGGCTCTCCAAACGTCACATGGTGTCCGCTAATGATTGGAGCTAATTTTCCATTTAAAAAGCCAAATGGCGTGCCTTCCCTTCCGAGCCCTGCCGTGCACCCAAACAGTGTTTTACCCCCACATATGGGGTATCAGCGTACTCAGGACAAACTGGACAACAACATTTGGGGTCCAATTTCTCCTATTACCCTTGGCAAAATAGGAAATTCCAGGCTAAAAAATCATTTTTGAGGAAAGAAAAATTATTTTTTATTTTCATGGCTCTGCGTTATAAACTTCTGTGAAGCACCTGGGGGTTTAAAGTGCTCAATATGCATCTAGATAAGTTCCTCGGGGGGTCTAGTTTCCAAAATGGGGTCACTTGTGGGGGAGCTCCAATGTTTAGGCACACAGGGGCTCTCCAAACGCGACATGGTGTCCGCTAACAATTGGAGCTAATTTTCCATTCAAAAAGTCAAATGGCGCGCCTTCCCTTCCGAGCCCTGCCGAGTGCCCAAACAGTGGTTTACCCCCACATATGAGGTATCGGCATACTCGGGAGAAATTGCCCAACAAATTTTAGGATCCATTTTATCCTGTTGCCCATGTGAAAATGAAAAAATTGAGGCTAAAATTATTTTTTTGTGAAAAAAAAGTACTTTTTCATTTTTACGGATCAATTTGTGAAGCACCTGGGGGTTCAAAGTGCTCACTATGCATCTAGATAAGTTCCCTGGGGCGTCTAGTTTCCAAAATGGGGTCACTTGTGGGGGAGCTCCAATTTTTAGGCACACGGGGGCTTTCCAAACGTGACATGGTGTCCGCTAAAGAGTGGAGCCAATTTTTGGTTCAAAAAGTCAAATGGCGCTCCTTCCCTTCCAAGCCCTGCCGTGCGCCCAAACAGTGGTTTACCCCCACATATGAGGTATCAGCGTACTCAGGACAAATTGGACAACAACTTACATGGTTCAGTTTCTCCTTTTACCATTGGGAAAATAAAAAAATTGTTGCTAAAAGATAATTTTTGTGACTAAAAAGTTAAATGTTCATTTTTTCCTTCCATGTTGCTTCTGCTGCTGTGAAGCACCTGAAGGGTTAATAAACTTCTGGAATGTGGTTTTGAGTACCTTGAGGGGTGCAGTTTTTAGAATGGTGTCACTTTTGGGTATTTTCAGCCATATAGACCCCTCAAACTGACTTCAAATGTGAGGTGGTCCCTAGAAAAATGGTTTTGTAAATTTCGTTGTAAAAATGAGAAATCGCTGGTCAAATTTTAACCCTTATAACTTCCTAGCAAAAAAAAATTTTGTTTCCAAAATTGTGCTGATGTAAAGTAAACATGTGGGAAATGTTATTTATTAACTATTTTGTGTCACATAACTCTCTGGTTTAACAGAATAAAAATTCAAAATGTGAAAATTGCGAAATTTTCAAAATTTTCGCCAAATTTCCGTTTTTATCACAAATAAACGCATAATGTATTGACCTAAATTTACCACTAACATGAAGCCCAATATGTCACGAAAAAACAATCTCAGAACCGCTAGGATCCGTTGAAGCGTTCCTGAGTTATTACCTCATAAAGGGACACTGGTCAGAATTGCAAAAAACGGCAAGGTCTTTAAGGTCAAAATAGGCTGGGTCATGAAGGGGTTAAACAAACAATAGTTGTTGCAATACATACAGATCAATATGCATTAGGCCAACACCCTGTTAGGACTGGCGGAACGCACCAAGACAGATGATATAGATGCGTTCGCAGTCCGGGGTCCACCGTGCAGGTGAAAACCTGCTGCTAGCAATTTGCAGACTATATGGCGGTACACTAAAGTATACACGCGTGGGTTAACCTCACCCAGCGTGAAAGAAGCAATCCTGTTGAGTCACAGGACCGCGGTACCGCACCTAAAGCGCGAGCAAGTAGTCAGCGAACTCAACCCCAACTAGGATTGAAGTCCGATTAGACCCTTGCTGGCACAACACCACAACTGGGTGTATAAGGAAACTGAACAACAATATTAAGGCACAAGAGTGCATGCGGTGCCGCACTGACGAACGCCACTAACCACCCAGGCTTGGGTAAGGAAAGCACAGAGGAAGTGCACAGCGCCGTACTGGCGGTCACAGCAACTGGACGCTGTAATGTGTGATTAGTGCTGTAGGATAAGTCGGGCGCTAGATAGCAACCATACACCTTCCGCGAACAGACATTCAATAGGGTAGGGGTATCCAAGGACGACTTGCACTCACAACATACACACATTAGCAATTGTAAGACAATACTAGCGCATGGCCGTGCGGTCATGCGCAGTTTATATAGCTGCAGCACAGGAAGTGGCCACAGCACCTTTGCCCTTCCAAGACCTGCCAAGAGGACCAATGGAATGTGCTGCAGAGCCTGAGCACATGACCCTCGATCTCCAACGGGAGATCTTACCCTGGGCATGCTCAGTACGTGCAGACAAGGACTTAGTCCCAGAGAAGTCCGCTCGCTGCTGACCAGCACTGACTTTAATGGCAGAGACTGGAGAAGCAGCAGTAACTCTCAGAACAGAGTGAGAATGAGCAAGACGCTGGGACCGACGTCTTTGCTGAGCAGACTCCACTGCGGCTGGACAAGAATGGGAGACCGCAGCGGAGGTGGCTCGAGATTCCCCCTGTGCAGAAGCGGGAACTTGACCCCTAACACACCCCCACTCAACAACTACTTATTCTGTCAGTCCCATAGTGGTTCTCAATTCTTGGAACCTAGGTCGTGGCAATGGCTTGGTCAAAATATCAGCTAACATTTTATCAGTTTCACAATAAACAAATTGAATTACGCCACGATCTATTAAATCACGTAGATGATGACATCTGACGTCGATGTGCTTAGTTCTAGCACTGATCTTTTCACTGCATGCAAGTTTAATGCATCCTTGGTTGTCCTCATATATCACCATTGGCTGAGTTAACGGTTTACCAAGATCGTCCATCAGTTGTCTTAGCCAAATGATCTCCTGACTTGCATAGGCTGCGGATACATACTCAGCTTCTGTAGATGACAAAGCAACAGACACTTGTTTTCTACTAGACCAGGAGATTGAACTTTCTCCAAGTTTAAATACATATCCGCTTGTGGATTTACGATCTTGCGAATCACCAGCCCAATCTGAGTCAACATAGCCAGTGAGTTTTAGATTTCCTGCTGCAGATATTTTTAAATTTACACCTTGTGTTCCTTTTAAATATTGGAGAACTCTTTTAACGGCATTCTAGTCCTTTTGGCGCGGTTTCTCCACATATCTGCACAATATTCCAACTGCTGTTGTAATATCCGGTCGAGTCGTAGTTGATATATATAGAAGTGCCTCCACTGCCTGTCGATATTTCTCATTGTTAGGCAACAGGTCATCTTCTTCCAGTTTCAGGTAGGATGATTCCATTGGCATTGATACACCTTTGGCTTCCGTCATTCCGAACTGATCCAAAATTGAATTAATCTTTGCACTTTGATTTAACAGAGAACTTCTATCTTCCTCTCTCTGGATGTGGATTCCTAGATAATATGTCACATTTCCTAGGTCTTTCATTTCAAAATGCTTGTTCAAAATGTTAGTAATTTTCCCAATTTCAGCTTCTTCTTGATGAACTACAATTACATCGTCCACATATAAGAGAATATACATCCATTTTCCATCTGTATATCTAGTGTACAGGCATGGATCCGCTTGACCTCTTTTAAATCCTTCTTCTAACAAGACTTTGTTCATTTTTGTGTTCCATGCTCTCGCCGATTGCTTAAGACCATAAAGAGATTTTTGTAGTTTGCAAACAAGATTCTGTTCACCTTCCTTTACATAACCTTCAGGTTGAGTCATGTATAAGTCCTCCTCAATGTCACCATTTAAAAATGCAGTTTTGATATCCAAATGTCTGACAAACATCCTTTGTACTGCAGCTACCACCAACAATGCTATAAATGTTGTCTGCTTAGCGACCGGGGAAAAAGTAGCATCATAGTCTTCGCCATATTTTTGAGAATATCCTTTTGCGACCAACCTCGCTTTAAATCTGTGGACTTTACCTTCAGAATCATATTTGGTTTTAAATACCCATTTACACTTAATTGCCTTTTTATGCTGTGGTAACTCAGTGAGTTTCCAAGTTTGAAGTTGATGAAGCGAGTTCATTTCTTCATTCGCGGCATTGATCCACTTTGTTCTTTCATGGGCGGGTAGTTTCTGCATTTCATCCCATGACTGTGGTTCTGACTCAGGCAGTGTCTTCACAATGTAGGATAAACGTTTAGCTGGTATTCCTTTGTTTGATCTTGACGACCGTCTAATTTCAGGTTCACTTAGGCCTTTTGTTGTTCCTTCAGTGGTTGAAGAGTCCAGCCAGACTTCTGCATTCTTTTTTTCGTTGTCTTGTAATTGTGATTGAGATTGTTGTTGTTGCTTCATCTGGACTACTGGCATAATGTCATAAAACTTGGGTGACACAAAGTTTTCATCAAACACTACATCTTTACTTATTGTGACCTTGCTTGTCTCTGGGTGTAAAATTCTATAACCTTTCTGGGTTTCACTGTAGCCTACCAGGATGCCTTCCTTGGCATGAGATTCCCACTTAGTTCGTTTTTCTTTGGGAACATGTGCAAATGCTTTACTTCCGAAAATCCTTATGTGTTGTAGTTTTGGTTTTGTACCATTCCATTGCTCAAATGGAGTTTTCTCTGTCGCTTTACTTGGTAGTCTGTTCTGAAGATAACAAGCCGTCATAATAGCTTCGCCCCAATATACTGTAGGCAAATTAGCATCAAATAACATACTCCATGCGCTTTCACAGAGTGTCCGGTTCCTTCTTTCTGCTACACCATTTTGCTCAGGGTTGTATGGTACAGTAGTTTGAAATATGATTCCATTTTTCTTTAAAATGCTCTGTGTTTCATTACTTGTATACTCAGTTCCATTATCTGCACGTATAGTTTTTGGCATTCTTCCAAACTTGTTGTGTACTTCAGCTAGATATATTCCAAGTTTCTCTGGAACTTCATTTTTGCTGTGAAGTAAATAGACAACTGTATATCTTGAATTGTCATCAATAAATGTAAGAAAATATCTCTTCTTTCCAGGGGTCTGAGTACGCATTGGACCACAGATATCCGTGTGTACTAAATCTAGTGGTTGTTCTGTTCTTGTAGTACTTTTCTTTGGAAAGGCCTTTCTGGACATTTTCCCTTTGATACAGCTGGAACACCTCATTGTCTGATTACATGAATCAATTGTAATATTATCAGCTAATTGTTCTTGAAATAACTTTCTTATTGCTTCTGGGTCTCTATGCGCAAGCCGCCTGTGCCATACATGAATACAGTTCTTGTGCAGTTCTTGCTTAGCTCTGCATACACACTCTTTACATTTCAACTGATACAGTTCTTCTCGGATTTTTCCTTTTGCTAATGTGTGACCCTCCTTTGAGATGATGCAGCTATCTTCCTTAAATGTAACTTCATTACCTTGTTTTGTGAGCTTTTTCACAGATAATAGATTACTTTCAAGACTAGGCACATATAGTACATCTTTTACATGGATCCTTCTACTTTGTGTTGCAGAGATGTTACAATCAATATAACCGTCTCCTATGCCTTCTGAGTTCATGCACTGACCGTTTGCCATTGTCACTTTCTCTGACTTATTTTGGTTAAGCTTAGTAAAGAAGTCTCTGTCATTGGTCATGTGACTGATTGCACCAGAATCTATACACCACGCATGCTTTGATTTAAATGCATTGACTGATGTGAATGCAGCTTCAGTATTTGCCGAATCATTGTTTCCAGATACAGCACTCTTAACTCTCTGTTGGCTATTTTGCTTTTTCAACAGACTCATTTTAGCTTTCCAGACTCTGCATTCAGCTTTTAAATAACCTGGCTTCTTGCATACAAAACATTCACGTGTCTCTTTAGGGTGGTTTCTGCTGGTGGGCACATCATCTAATATATAAAGCTGAATGTGTGTGTGTATGTGTGTGTGTGTGTATGTGTGTATGTCCAGGATTGGCATCTGCACCGTCGCAGCTACAGCCACAAAATTTTGCACAGTCACACGTCTGGACCCTGAGAGCGTCATAGGCTATGTTGTGAGGTGAAATGTTAACCCCGTGCTTTCCAATTCACCAAACAATTTTGCCCCTATCTACATAATGGGGAAAAAGTGAAAGGAAAAGTGTTGGAGGCGTCGCAGCTACAGCCACAAAATTTTGCACAGTCACACGTCTGGACCCCGAGAGCGTCATAGGCTATGTTGTGAGGTGAAATTTTAACCCCGCGCTTTCCAATTCACCAAACAATTTTGCCCCTATCTACATAATGGGAAAAAATGAAAGGAAAAGTGTAGGAGGCAAATTGACAGCTGCCAGATGTGAACAAGGGGGACTTAAAGAATGAGAGCGATGGCGCCAAAGAGTATATACCGTACAGTTGCTAAGGTGGGGCCCCGACATGGGATACTCACCACACACGGGGATATGAACACACACACAAAATGGGCCACACACTACCACGTGCTTGAACACATATACCACCCTCAGCACACATTTCACCACAAATACACCAACCTCGCCACATAAAAGTCGAAACACAAAAGTTGCCGCTCAAAACTCGCCACACGCAGAACTCGCCACATGCAAAAACTAGGCTCTTGCAAAACTCGCCACAAGTGCAAAACTGACCTCATGGAAAACTCGCCACACGCAAAACTTGCACATACTCAAAACGCACCACACATAAAACTCGCCACTCGCAATGCGCAAAACTTGCTGCACACAACTTGCTACACTAACCTGTCACATGCAACTCGACACACAAAAAGTTGCTACACGCATGTTGCCACACAAAACTTATCTCACAAAAGTCGCTACATGCATGTCGCCACACGCAACTCAACACACACAACTTGACAAACGAAACTCGCCCTAAAACACACACAAGTCTGGTATTATCCTTCAAAAATAAAAATCTGATTAATAAGCAGACAAACTACAACAAATGTACCATATAGGAAATACGGCAGCTGTCAGTCACATGACCTGTCTATTATGTGTATGTGTGAGCTAATATATACTGCCAGGGGGAGGGCTTCCTGTTGGCAGGGGATTTATCAGGCTGCCAATTTAGCTTACAAATACTGAGCTAAAAATACTGAGCAAATAACGTGTGAACAAGGTCTAATACAGGAGCAGATGACACACAGGTATATACTATATATAGGGGAGATGACACACAGGTATATACTATATAGAGGAGGAGATGACATACAGGTACATATATATACAGGAGGAGATGACATACAGGCATATACTATATACAGGAGGAGATGACACACATGTATATACTATATACAGGAGCAGATGACCTACAGGTATATACTATATACAGGAGGAGATGACATACAGGTATATGCTATATATAGAAGATGACATGCAGGTATATACTATATACAGGAGGAGATGGCACACAGATATATAATATATACAGGGGAGATGACACACAGGTATATACTATATACAGGAGGAAATGACATACAGGTATATACTATATATAGAAGGAGATGACATTCAGGTATATACTATATATAGGGGAGATGGCACATAGCAGGTATATACTATATACAGGGGAGATGACATACAGGTATATACTATATACAGGAGATGACATACAGATGTATACTATATATAAGGGAGATGACAAACATGTATATACTGAGGTGATGAGGTGAAAATGAGAGGTGTGAGGTGAAAATGAAAAGGTGTGAGTGCAAAATGAGAGGAGTGAGGAAAAATAGTGGAGTGATCAGAAAATGACAGATGTGAGGTTGAAATGACAAGTGTTAGGGGGGAATGAGAGGAGTGAGGGAGAAAATGAGAGGTGTGAGGGGGAAAATGAAAGATGTGATTGGGAAAATGAGAGGCGTGATGGGAAAATAAGAGAAGTGAGGTGCTATAACTAACCACAGATATTTACTATGCCCAGGCAACGCCGGGCTCTTCAGCTAGTGTGTTTATAAAGCAGTTTCCTTGTTACATATCTTGCTGCTCACATTTTCTTTCTTTCTCTTATATTCATCTACAAGCTTTCCTCTGACGTATTCCAATGTCAGCTCATCATCTGGGCGTGCATCTAGTGCAGTTACCAGAGTGTCATAGCTTTCTGGGAGACCACTAGGTAATAGTGCTGCTACATGGAAGTCCTTCATATCTTCCCCAATGCCCCGCATGCGCTCTACGGTCTCCAGAGTATTTCTAATGTAGTCCTGCATGTCCGGGTCATTGTGTAGCTTAGACTGATACAGCTTTCTCATTAGATAGAGTTTATTACTTAAATTTATTCTCTCATGTACTTTCTGCAACTGCTCCCACATTTCCTTTGCAGATTCACACTTACACACATGCACAATCTGATCATCCTCTATACTGAGTGATATGGTGCTCTGTGCTTTCTGATCCATTTCTAGCCATTCCTGTGGTACTGGGTCAGGCTTAGGGTCCTGAGTGTATTTCCACGTACCTTCTCTTATCAGCAGCATCTTCAACTTGAATTTCCAGGATTGGTAGTTCTGGTTATTCAGGCTTGGCACTGTAAACTTTGTTGAGTTGCTGCTGGTGGCCATTTTACTTCTCAGTTTGCTGTTGTCTTTCTATCTCTGTGCTCTGGAGGTTTGGGATTGCTTTGACCCCTGGGCCCATAACCTGTTAGCAGCGGGTTAATCAGCGTGATGTCCACAACGAGCAACA
Organism: Ranitomeya imitator; assembly: GCF_032444005.1. Classification (NCBI taxonomy): domain Eukaryota; kingdom Metazoa; phylum Chordata; class Amphibia; order Anura; family Dendrobatidae; genus Ranitomeya; species Ranitomeya imitator. The sequence goes on along the minus strand of NC_091283.1, from coordinate 59,423,157 downwards.
GAGAATGTTCATTTATTAAGAATTAAGAATATCCAGCTTAAAACATGAGAACAGGATCAATCTGGTTTCTGAGAGAGACAGATCTGCTATGAGTCCTTCTGCTTCAGCTACACACAAGAAATGTGCTCACAGGGAAGGGGGGGAGGAACATCCTGTCTGTAAATTAGTACTCCTTTTTTTTTTAACTTTGTTGACATGTGAACAATATGCATGCAGATATATAAATCACATCATATTAAACAAACAATAGTTGTTGCAATACATACAGATCAATATGCATTAGGCCAACAGGTGTGTTGGGCTTAGGGTTTTGATTAAGGTTATGGTTGTGATTAGGGTTAGGGGTGTTTTGGAGTAAGGGTTGTGATTAGGCTTATGGTTTGGGTTGTGATTAGGATTATGGATCAGGTTGGGATTAGGGTTAGGGGTGTGTTGGGGTTAGGGTTGGGATTAGAATTGGGGGTGTTTCAACTGTTTAGGTACATGAGTGGGGCTCCAAACGAGACAGCCAATTTTGCGCTCAAAAAGTCAAATGGTGCTCCCTCCCTTCTGAGCTCTCCCGTGCGCCCAGTGGTTTACCTCCACATATGGGGCATCAGCATACTAAGTACTAGTTGGACAACTTTTGGGGTCCAGTTTCTCCTGTTACCCTTGCGAAAATAGAAAAAAATTGGGGGTAAAACATTTTTGTGGAAAAAATTTATTTTTATTTTTACGGCTCTGCGTCAAACTTCTGTGAAGCACTTGGGCGTTCAAAATGCTCACAACACATTTAGATAAGTTCCTTGGGGGGGTCTAGTTTCCAAAACTTATGAGGGGTTTCTACTGTTTAGGTACATCAGGGGCTCTGCAAACACACCATAACGCCTGCAGACCACTCTATCAAAGCTCTGCCATGCGCCCAAACAGTGGTCCCCCCCCACATATGAACTATCACCGTACTCAAGATAAATTGCCCAATAAATTTGGGGGTCCAATTTCTCCTGTTATCCTTGTGAAAGTAAAAATTTGGGGGTGAAAAGATAATTTTTGTGGAAAAAATATGATTTTTTATTTTCATGGCTCTACATTACAAACTGTGAAGCAGTTGGGGGTTCATAGTGCTCACCACACATCTAGATAAGCTCTCTGGGGGGTCTAGTTTCCAAAATGGGGTCACTTGTGAGGGGTTTCTACTTTTAGGTACATCAGGAGCTCTGCAAATACAACATGATGCCCGCAGACCATTCCATCAAAGTCTGCATTTTAAAACGTCACTACTTCCCTTCCGAGCCCCGATGTGTGCCCAAACAGTGGTCCCCCCCACACATGGGGTATCACCGTACTCAGTAAAAATTGAACAACAACTTTTGGGGTCCAATTTCTCCTGTTACCCTTGGGAAAATAAAAAAATGGGGGCTAAAAAAATCATTTTTGTGGAAATGTTTTATTTTTTTATTTTCACGACTCTATTATAAACTTCTGTGAAGCACTTGGGCGTTCAAAGTGCTCACCACACATCTAGATAAGTTCCTTGGTGGGTCTAGTTTCCAAAATGGGGTCACTTGTGTGGGGTTTCTACTGTTTAGGTACATCAGAGGCTCTTCAAACGCAACATAACACCCACAGACAATTCTATAAAAGTCTGCATTCCAAAACGGCGCTCCTTCCCTACCGAGCTCTGCCATGTGCCTAAACAGTGGTTCCCCCCCCCCCCCACATATGAGGTATCAGCGTACTCAGGATAAATTTCCCAATAAATTTTGTGGTCCAATTTCTCATGTTACCCTTGAGAAAATAAAAAATTGTGAGCTAAAAAATCATTTTTGAGGAAAAAAAAAGGATTGTTTATTTTCACGGCTCTATGTTATAATTTTCTGTGAAGCACTTCGGGGTTCACTACACATCTAGATAAGTTCCTTAATGGGTCTAATTTCCAAAATGGGGTCACTTGTGGGGGGTTTCCATTGTTTAGGCACATCAGGGGCTCTCCAACCGCAACATGGTGTCTGATCTCAATTCCAGCCAATTCTGCATTGAAAAAAAAGTCAACCGGAACTCCTTCTCTTCCAAGCTCTGCCATGCGCCCAAACAGTGGTTTACCCCCACATATGGGGTATCGGCGTACTCAGGACAAATTGCACCACAACTTTCGTGGTCTAATTTCTCCTGTTACCCTTGCAAAAATAAAAATTTGGGGGCGAAAAGATCATTTTTGTAGAAAAAATTTGATTTTTTATTTTCACGGCTCTACGTTATAAACTTCTGTGAAGCACCTGGGGACTTAAAGTGCTCACCACATATCTAGAAAGGTTATATAAAGGGTCTAGTTTCCAAAATGGTGGCACTTGTGGGGGGTTTCTACTGTTTAGGCACATCAGGGGCTCTCCAAACGCGACATGGCGTCCGATCTCAATTCCAGCTAATTCTGCATTGAAAAAGTCAAACGGTGCTCCTTCTCTTCCAAGCTCTGCCGTGCGCCCAAACAGTGGTTTACCCCCACATATGGGGTATCAGCATACTCAAGACAAATTGCACAACAACTTTCGTGGTCTAATTTCTCCTGTTACCCTTGCAAAAATAAAAGTTTGGGGGTGAAAAGATAATTATTGTAGAAAACATTTGATTTTTTATTTTCACGGCTCTACGTTATAAACTTCTATGAAGCACCTGGGGGTTTAAAGTGCTCACCACACATCTAGAAAGGTTATATAAAGGGTCTAGTTTCCAAAATGGTGTCACTTGTGGGGGGGTTTCTACTGTTTAGGCACATCAGGGGCTCTCCAAACGCGACATGGCGTCCGATCTCAATTCCAGCTAATTCTGCATTGAAAAAGTCAAACGGTGCTCCTTCTCTTCCAAGCTCTGCCGTGCGCCCAAACAGTGGTTTACCCCCACATATGGGGTATCAGCATACTCAAGACAAATTGCACAACTTTCGTGGTCAAATTTGTCCTGTTACCCTTGTGAAAATAAAAATTTGGGGGCTAAAAAATCATTTTTGTAGAAAAAATGTGATTTTTTTTTTTTCCACGGCTCTATGTTATAAACTTCTGTGAAGCACCTGGGGGTTCAAAGTGCTCACCACACATCTAGAATGGTTCCTTAAAGGGTCTAGTTTCCAAAATGTTTTACCCCCACTTATGGGGTATTGGCGTATTCAGGAGAAATTGCACAACAAATTTTATGGTTCATTTTCTCTTTTTACACTTGTGAAAATGAAAAAAAATTGGTTCTGAAGTAAAATGTTTGCAAAAAAAAGTTAAATGTTCATTTTTTCCTCCCACATTGTTTCAGTTCCTGTGAAGCAGGTAAATGGTTAATAAACTTCTCGAATGTGGTTTTGAGCACCTTGAGGGGTGTAGTTTTTAGAATGGTGTCAAGTTTGGGTATTTTTTTGTCATGTACACCCCTCAAAGTGACTTTAAATGTGAGATGGTCCCTAAAAAAATGGTTTTGTAAATTTTGTTGTAAAAATGAGAAATTGCTGGTCAAACTTTAACCCTTATAACTTCCTAACAAAAAAAATGTTGTTTCCAAGATTGTGCTGATGTAAAGTAGACATGTGGGAAATGTTATTTATTAACTATTTTGTGTGACATATCTCTCTGATTTAAGGGCATAAAAATTCAAAGTTTGAAAAATGCAAAATTTTAAAAATTTTCGCCATATTTCCATTTTTCATAAATAATCGCAAGTAATTTCGAAGAAATGTTACCACTAACATGAAGTACAATATGTCACGAAAAACAGACTCAGAATCAGCAGGATCCGTTAAAGCGTTCCAGAGTTATAACCTCATAAAGCCCGGTCATTAAGTACCAAATTGGCTCTGTCACTAAGGGGTTACACTTTTTTAGTTGTTATTAGCATAGTGGGACCCAGGACTGTGGGTATAAGCCCTGGCACTAGAATTTCGACACAATGTTATGTTCAATAAAAATTTATCTGATTAAAAAAAAGAAGGTTCGACACAAGGTCAAAACACCCCCTCAAAACACATTTGTTCAGAGCGGCCTATCACGCTCCCCAATCAAAGTCATTTTATGTTTGTGTGTGTGTGTGTAGCCCATTCACTATCTCCATCTATCCCCCACCCCATGACCATGGCTGGACCATCATTGTACAAATATGATTATAAATACACACCTGTACTTTGTATCTCCCCCACCTCATTGTAGATTGTAAGCTCTCACGAGCAGGGGCGGCTTATTGTGCTTTAACCCCTTCACCCCAAAGCCTGTTTTCACCTAAGTGACCGGGCCAATTTTTACAATTCTGACCACTGTCACTTTATGAGGTCATAACTCTAAAAACGCTTCAACGGATCCTGGTGATTCTGACACTGTTTTCTCGTGACATATTGTACTTCATGATAGTGGTAAAACTTCTTCGATATGACTTGCATTTATTTGTGAAAAAAACAAAAATTTGTCGGAAATTATGAAAATTTTGCAATTTTCAAACTCTTAGTTTTTATGCCCTTAAATTAGAGAGTTATATCACATAATATAGTTAATAAACAACATTTCCCACATGTCTGCTTGACATCAGCACAATTTTGGAAACATAATTTTTTTTTGTTAGGACGTTATAAGGGTTAAAAGTTGACCAGCAATTTCTCATTTTTGCAACAAAATTTGCAAAACCATTTTTTTACGGACCACCTCACACTTGAAGTGACTTTGAGGGGTCTATATGACAGAAAATGCCCAAAAGTGACACCATTCTAAAAACTGCACCCCTCAAGGTACTCAAAACCACATTCAAAAAGTTTATTAACCCTTCAGGTGCTTCACAGGAATTTTTTGAATGTTTAAAAAAATTGAACATTTAACTTTTTTTTCACAAAATTTTTACTTCAGGTCCAATTTGTTTCATTTTACCAAGGGTAACAGGAGAAATTGGACCACAAAAGTCGTTGTACAATTTGTCCTGAGTACGCCGATACCCCATATGTGGGGGTAAACCACTGTTTGGGCACATGGCAGAGCTCGGAAGGGAAGGAGCGCCATTTGACTTTTCAATGCAAGATTTGCTGGAATTGAGATCGGAGCCCATGTCACGATTGGAGAGCCCCTGATGTGCCTAAACAGTGGAAACCCCCACAAGTGACACCATTTTGGAAAGTAGACCCCCTAAGGAACTAATCTAGATGTGTGGTGAGCACTTTGAACCTCCAAGTGCTTCACAGAAGTTTATAATGTAGAGCCGTAAAAAAAATTTATATTAATTTTCACAAAAAATGATCTTTTTGCCCCAAATTTTTTATTTTCCCAAGGGTAACAGGATAAATTGGACCCCAAAAGTTGTTGTGCAATTTGTCCTGAGTACGCCGATACTTCATATATGGGGATAAACCACTGTTTGAGCGCATGGCAGAGCTCGGAAGGGAAGGAGTGCCATTTGACTTTTCAATGCAAAATTGGCTGGAATTGAGATCGGACGCCATGTCGCATTTGGAGAGCCCCTGACGTGCCTTAACAGTGGAAACCCCTCATTTTGGAAAGTAGACCCCCTAAGGAACTTATCTAGATGTGTGGTGAGCACTTTTAACCCCCAATTGTTTCACTAAACTTTAGAATGTAGCATTGTGAAAATTAAAAAATCATTTTTTCTTTCCACAAAATGATGTTTTAGCCCGCAATTTTTTTTTCCCAAGGGTAACAGGAGAAATTGGACCACAAATGTTATTGTCCAATTTGTCCTGAGTACGCTGATACCCCACATGTGGGGGGGAACCACCGTTTGAGTGCATGGCAGAGCTCGGAAGGGAAGGAGCACCGTTTGAAATGCAGACTTAGATGGAATGGACTGCAGGTGTCATGTTGCATTTGCAGAGCCCCTGATGTACCTAAACAGTAGAAACCCACTACAAGTGACCCCATATTGGAAACTAGACCCCCCAAGGAACTTATCTAGATGTGTTGTGAGAGCTTTGAACCAACAAGTGTTTCACTACAGTTTATAACGCAGAGCCGTGAAAATAAAAAATATTTTTTTTCCACGAAAATGATATTTTAGCCCCCACGTTTTTATTTTCCCAAGGGTAACAGGACAAATTAGACCCCAAAAGTTGTTGTCCAACTTGTCCTGAGAACACTGATACCCCATATGTTGGGGGGAACCACTGTTTGGGTGCACGGCAGAGCTCGGAAGGGAAGGAGCGCCATTTGAAATGCAGACTTAGATGGATTGGTCTGCAGGCGTCATGTTGCATTTGCAGAGCCCCTGATGTACCTAAACAGTAGAAACCCCCCACAAGTGACCCCATATTGGAAACTAGACCCCCCAAGGAACTTATCTAGATGTGTTGTGAGAGCTTTGAATCAACAAGTGTTTCACTACAGTTTATAACGCAGAGCCGTGAAAATAAAAAATATTTTTTTTTCCACGAAAATGATATTTTATCCCCTATGTTTTTATTTTCCCAAGGGTAACAGGACAAATTGGACCCCAAAAGTTGTTGTCCAACTTGTCCTGAGAACGCTGATACCCTATATGTTGGGGGGAACCACTGTTTAGGCACACAGGAGAACTCGGAAGGGAAGTAGCACTGTTTTACTTTTTCAAAGCAGAATTGGCTGGAATTGAGATCGGACGCCATGTCCCGTTTGGAGAGCCCCTGATGTGCCTAAACAGTGGAAACCCCCAATTATAACTGAAACCCTAACCCCAACCCTAACCCTAGCCCTAACCCTAACCCTAGCCCTAACCCTAGCCCTAATGGGAAAATGGAAATAAATACATTTTTTTACATTTTATTATTTTTCCCTAAGTAAGGGGGTGATGAAGGGGGGTTTGATTTACTTTTATAGCATTTTTTTGGCGGATTTTTATGATTGGCAGCTGTCACACACTAAAAGACGCTTTTTATTGCAAAAAATAGTTTTTGCATCACCACATTTTGAGAGCTATAATTTATCCATATTTTGGCCCACAGAGTGATATGAGATCTTGTTTTTTGCGGGACGAGTTGACGTTTTTATTGGTAACATTTTCTGGCAGATGACATTTTTTGATCGCTTTTTATTCCGATTTTTGGGAGGCGGAATGAACAAAAACCAGCAATTCCTGAATTTCTTTTAGGGAGGGCGTTTATACCGTTCCACGTGTAGTAAAATGGATAAAGCAGTTTTATTCTTCAGGTCAGTACGATTACAGCGATACCTCATTTATGTAATTTTTTTTATGTTTTGGCGCTTTTACACAATAAAAACTATTTTATATAAAAAAATAATTGTTTTTGCATCGCATTATTCTGAGAGCTATAACTTTTTTTATTTTTCTGCTGATGATGCTGTATGGCAGCTTTTTTTTTGCGGGACAAGATGACGTTTTCAGCGGTACCATGGTTATTTATATCCGTCGTTTTGATCGCGTGTTATTCCACTTTTTGTTCGCCTGTATGATAATAAAGCAATGTCTTTTGCCTTGTTTTTTATTTATTTTTTTTGCGGTGTTCACTGAAGGGGTTAACTAGTGGGATAGTTATATAGAGCGGGTCGTTATGGACGCGGCGATACCAAATATGTGTACATTTATTGTTTTTTTTAATTTACATAAATAAATGGATTTATTGGGAAATGTTTTTTTTTTTTTTAATTTGGGGATTTTTTTTTTTTTTTTTTTTTACACATTCTATTTTTTTTTTTTAACTTTCTAACATTGTCCCAGGGTGGGACATCACTGTATTAGATCAGATCGTTGATCTGACACTGTGCATAGCACACTGTCAGATCAACGATCTGACAGGCAGTTTAGCTGGCTTTCCAGTGCCTGCTCTCAGCAGGCGCCGGCTAGCCAGGTCATTTCATGACCCAGAAGGAGTCCGGTGGCCATCTTGGATCCGGGGACTCCTTCCGGGTCACTGGAGCAACGCGATCTCATCGCGTTTCTCCGGTGGGAGAGCGCAGGGAGCCCCCGTCCCTGCGCGATCCCCCTCTATGCCGCTGTCACTATTGACAGCGGCATCAGAGGGGTTAAATGCCCGCGATCGGCGATAGCGCCGATCGTGGGCATTGCTGCGGGGTGTCAGCTGTCATATACAGCTGACACCCGCACCCGATCACCGCGGCGCTCAGCGCGAGACCGCGGTGATCGGTGCGCCGTACTAGTACTGCTGCTGGCACAAATGCAGTGCCGGCAGCGCAGTACTAGTACGGCGCGTGGCGCGAAGGGGTTAATTATTGTATTATTAACGTTATTACTTATGACTGTTGTGTTTGAAACTCTTAAGCTGTAAAGCGCTGCGGAGTATGTTGGTGCTATATAAATAAAGATTATTATTATTAGGTGAGTAAAAGTGTTGTCTCTCCTATGCCCTCTTCTCAGAGATGAGGCAGCTCACTTTTAGCCTATTTTCCATAGAAGCAGACATGACCAAATCTGCTGCACATTTTTTTTTTCTTTTCATTTTTAGTTTTCCTTTTTTTTTAATGTCCTCCACTTTGTGTTCACTATCTCAGGGAGGTCACATCATGCACTCCACAGTAGTCTACCTCTCTGCAGATGTCGTCATTTCGTCACGTCACCTGTCCTCCAGACTGCTGCCTCAGCAGAGTACCTATGCCCTTACAATACATGCAAGGCCATCAAAGGGGTAACCCTGCGGGTATATGAAGACATTGGACAGGTGGATATAATTGCACCACTCTCCTATAAGTTCTGGTTAGGGTCTTCACTTTATTCCTCCTGGGCCGTCTTCCCACCTCCCCGTGTCATTCTTGGATTTCTGTTTTACAGTCCCTTTAATTGTTCTTTTTTTAACCCTAGCTCTATTATTCCGCTTTTACCGCCTTTCTGCAGCTATATTTTCAGGCTCCAGTGCATTTTTACGCTATAGTAGGGGATCTCAGTGGCCAAGGGTCTCTCTTCTCCCCCTGAACAGCAGGGCATTTTTTCTGACTTCTAGACCGCCTCCTACGACTAACGTTATGCTCGGGGTGTAATGCTGCCTGGTAGCCTAACTGATTGAAGCCGCAGCTTTACTTGGGGCTAGGCCACACACTTTGTTTCACCCTTAGGGTGGCCTGGTACCTTCTTTGAACCCCCGTCTGTCTTAGGGGGTCAGAGAGTGGCCTTATCTCATTAAACACTTTTTTGTGCTATTTTCTTGGGGAGGGGTCTATTTTTCCAGATTTTCTTCTAAGTTTCCAGGCTTTATCTGCATTTGCGCAGGTACCTTTTCTGCCTTTCTTTATCTGTCTCTGCCATCTTTCTTTCAACAAGTGTCAAGAAGCATCCATATGGATGTTCATTTGTAAGGCTTCCCTTTTGTAAGCACAAATTGAAACACACTGCAGCCAATTCTGCTGTTCAGTGCCCATCTTGACTCAGATCCTGGTCTAAAGATCCATCATCCAAAAATGCCTTTACTTGGCTCCCCATCAGAGGAAATGGGCTTTTTGGGCAACACCTAGATGACATAAGCAGGGAAGGTACCCAGTGCCAGACTGATCTGCTTCCCCAGAATCATTAAAGCTCTTAGCCATCTAGGTGCTTCCAGAGGTTTTACTCTATTTGGAACTCATCTTCCCACAAAAGCAACAAGACGTCCTCCAAACCCTCCAACCCCAGACAGCCATTGTTCAAGCCTAAACCTTCCTGGCAAGAAATAGAGGATATCCACTTGCTCTGTGTCGGCACATGGACATTTTAGAGAGCTTGTCTCACCAATCGAGGCCCTTAACAATCTGGCAGAGCAATGGCCGCTGTGGTGGACTTTGGCCCCTTATCTTGACACAAACACAACATACGTGCATGAGCTTTTAAACATTCCCTTTGCTGATTTTTCTCGCGGTGTCTCTTTATTTAGTGCCTATGAGGAAAAATACCAGACAGCTCTCACAGTTCTATTTGCCATTGAAGAAATTAATAGGAACGAGGATCTTCTGCCAAATATCACTTTGGGATTTCACCTATTAGAATCCTTCATGAACGAAGCTGAAACGCTGAAAGGTTATATGGAAATACTAAGTGGAGGGCGCTACCAAATTCCTAATTATAAGTGTGCGAGCCAAGGACATCTGGTAGCTGTGGTGGGGTTTGCATCTTCAGTTCTTTCACTTCTGGTGGCAAATACATTTGGAATTTATGGCTACCCACAGGTAGGTGTCTTTAGGATGCCCCTCTATGATTTAATATGTTTCTAAGTAGAGAACTCCCTCTATGATTGCCATGTACTCTAATAATTGTACTGGTGTGTAAGGTTGCATGCATAGTTCATACATCATCCTAATAAGGCACTGTATCCTTCTCAAGAAGTAATAGCATAGTATTAATTAGTTTGGAGTATTTCCAGATGTATACTTCCAATGGAAGGCGTTAATGTGTGCTACAACAAAGCCATACGGTGGCATATCTCAGTCTTTGGCTCTTAGTTTCATTTAAAAAAAAGTATTTTGTGTATTTTTTTCTGTGCCAAGTCCTTCTGTATAGGAAAGTGCAGCAGACTGTGTTCTTATGTAGAAAATTAGGAAAGTCGAGTATACCAAAAAGTCTCTTGGAATATGTTGGCCTGATGCACTTGCCTCAATTTTTTAGGTTAATGCATGGAATTTACTCATATAAAGAAGCTTTAGCTACTGTTTAGACTGTGACATTTGCATCATAGGCTCGGTTTCTTCACATCAGTTAAGGATAGAGGCGCATATATTACTTTTTTTTGCAAGCAGAATTACAGCTCCCATTATAAATCAATAGGTAGAGTTGAGCAAAAACATTTTCAGGACTCTAGTTCAGTGACCATGTTTGTTAGTCCTTGTTGTCCGAACCAGGGCCCAGTGAACCTACTCTTATTTGCCAGCATCCTTCGCACCTCTTCCGATGATGGACACCGATGCAATGTAATCGCTGATGATCCAAAGAGGCACCCAGATGCCTGAAGGTAGGAGGAAGTTCGTAAGGCCATGGTCCACAAACTACCAATGTGGCTGCTGGTCCTGGCTTCTGCGAATCATTTTGCTTAACTCTATCAACAGGCTCTATCAAGAGCTACAGTTTGTTCACTTCTTTCTGGCTTATGCATATATTATATTAACCGGTGGCCCGATTCTAACGTATCAGGTATTCTAGGATATGTAGGTAGTATATAGTACAGGCTACGTACTATATTGCACAGTGACGTAGTATATAACACAACCGACGTAGTATATAACATAGCTACGTAGTATATAACAGAGCTACGTAGTATGTAACACTGCGTACGTAGTATATAGCAGCGCTACGTAGTACATAACACAGCCACGTAGTGTATTACACAGGTATGTAGTATATTGGTCAGTCATGTAGTATATTGCACAGGCACGCAGTATATTGCACAGGCACGCAGTATATTGCACAGCCACATAGTATATAACACAGCCACGTAGTGTATTGCACAGCTACGTAGTGTATTGCACAGCTATGTAGTATATTGGTCAGCGACGTAGTATATAGCACATCAACGTAGTATATAACATAGCCATGTAGTATATGCCCATGTAGTATATAGCAATGTGGGCACTATATGCGTGGTTAAAAAAGACTTAAAATAAAAAATAAACATATACTCACCTTCCGGAGGCCCGTTGAGTCCTTGCGCCTGTGTACGGTGCACACGGCAGCTTCCGGTCCCAGGGTTGGTATGAGCGCAGGACCTGTGATGATGGTGTGGTCACATGACTGTGACGTCATGGCAGGTCCTCCTCGCATAGCATCCTTGGCACCGGAACCTGCGCTTGCACTGCTGAGGACATCGGGCGATGTCGGAGGGTGAGAATAACCTTTTTTTATTAGTATTATTTGTAACATTAGATCTTTTTACTATTGATGCTGCAACAGATTAGATGAAAGATGGTGAAATCCAATATTTTTGGTGGGACCATCCGATGCTTATGGGGGCTTCTCAAATCTTTCCTGAAATATTATATTAACTGGAAATCAGGTAGTTGAAATTTAAAGGGGTTCTCACAAGAAACATTTCTGACACCAACCCTGGGACTCTCGCCTGTCTCCAGAACGGCGCAGCACATACAAAAGCTCTCTCCTGTCACTGCTATGGGAGTGCTCTATACAGCCGAGCAAATGCACTGTATTCCCTTACTTCAGAAGTGGGACCTGCATCTGTCAGACATTTATGGCAAATCTTACAGATATGCCATAAATGTTTCTCGTGGGACAACCACTTAAAATACCTGATCCTTTTGTTTTCAGGGAGGATAACCCACTGTCAGAGATTTCTGGCAGAGGTTTTATCCCTTCTACTGAAAACGATGGAGTCGGAAAATAACTGTTGCCAGAACGAGGATTTGGCCCACAGCTATCTAGTGTATGGTCAACTCAAGATTTTGTCATGTTGTTACAAAATGGAAGCAGCCGAATTTCAAACTTTATCGTCAGTTCCTATCAGATTCAACCACAGATGCCATTTTTGATGACAAATAAGAAAGTCCTTTTGCATTACAGATCAGCTATGGGGCCACAGACCCTCATCTAAGTAATAAGTTGATGTTTCCATACTTCTACCGCACTGTTCACAGCTCTGTCCATCTGAGCAATGCATTGAGTTCAGTGCTGAAGCATTTTGGTTGGGCCTGGGTTGGAATAGTTTATTCTACTGTTGAAAGCAATGAAAATGCAATCCAAAAGTTAAAATCTTCCATTATAACACAAGGCAGTTGCATTGAGTTCACAGAAAAGTTCCTCGGTTCCACAAACTACTGGATAACTGAGTATAAACGTATTGTTAAAGTCATTTCTGAGTCCTCGGCAACCATTATTGTCTTTTGGGCTGACCTGGAATTTGCAAGTAATTTATATTTATTACTACGTCATTTAACAATGACAGAGAAAGTCTGGATTATTCTTACCGACATGTACCATCTGATTTCAAACAAGGACGTCGTGGACCTCAGCCGTTTCCATGGAACCTTGGCAATTCAGATGAAAACGTTGGAGATTCCTGGACTCATGCCTTTCCTTTGGAACATCACGTTGGACCAATACAACTGCAATTTTATTTTCCTCTGCAAGATCGTCTTATATGAATGTAAAATAGTTGATGGCAAATTGCTAGATCACACGTGCAAACACGACAAAGCAAAGAAGATTCTGATGGGTGTAGAGACCCTGGTGGAGAGTTATCGAGTATATAACGCCATATATGCCTTGGCTCATGCCCTTCATATGTTTATGGCAACCAAGTACTGGAAGGAATCGCAGATAGAGGGTGCATCTCTATCTTATGAACATCCATGGAAGGTGACTCGAGTGACAAGACTTCTTTTTGTATACCATAGCGAATAGCAATAATTTTTTTACGTTGTGGTCCATATTTTAAAAACATTGTTTTTATACCCCAAATTTTCACTTGTCAATATCCTAATATATGTTTTAAAGGGTTTAGAACTACCTTTGTAATACACCGCTCCAACTGTCAGGGACCTGCCACTTGATTTGAGGTCCTTAAGTAACTACCATAGCGTAATACATAATAACACTAGAGGAACAACTTCATAAAGATTCCCTGTAGAAATGGTCTTTTTAGCATTATCTATAAAGCGAACTTATATTGTTGCCCCTAGCTGTAGGTTAATAAGCCTTTTGAAGAGTAATGGAAATGGCGGCACACCTACGCAGTCATACTATCTTCAAACCCTCCCGTTCTGGTCAATTCCTGTCTCCTCCAAGCTTTTCAATGATCCTTTAGTCATGTATAGTGTAGTGATGAAGAGGGCAGACTACATCCCAGCCCTCCTTCACACATCCTGGTAATTGTTCCTTTTCCCCTATTATTAACATCAGCCCCCAGCTGTGAGCTTTCCCTCTGCTGGTTATGAAAATTGAGTGGGAGCCCTCGCTGTTTTTTTTAAATTTAATTCTTTATTTTACACAGGAGGGACACAGTGGGTGCTGAATCCAACTCCCATCATTGTCGTCTGGTAACACTGATCTCAAGGAGACCATGTGACAATGATGTGAGCTGCCTTCAGCAGCAGGCACCTGGTCCGTGTGAAAGACCTGACATGTGTGCACCACCATTGAATACAATGGGTGTGTGTCCGTATTTGCAGCTCTTCAAAAACATACCACATATGGAAACAAAAAATGGACGTGTGAAGTGGTGGGCCTCACTGTGTTGAGCAGGCTCGAGAAGTGCGACACAACCATAGACTTGGAGGGAGCACATAATGAAGATGAGTTGCCAGGGGAGGGGAGGGTGGTGATAATGAAACTTGGAAGGTAGGGTTTAGATAATAGAAAGTATTACTGTCCAGGATAATATTATTGTTGCATGTCTCTTCAGGATAATATCACCACCCCATGTCTGGTCAGGACAGCGGCACCACCCCATGACTCATATCAGCATGTCCCCATGACTCATCAGGATAGCTGTACCACACCATGAATCTTCAGGATAGCAGTACTGCCCCCATTACTCTTTAGGATAGCAGTACTGCCCCCATGACTCTTTAGGATAGCAGTACTGCCCCAATGACTCTTTAGGATAGCAGTACTGTCCCCATGACTCTTTAGGATAACAGTACTGCCCCCATGACTCTTTAGAATAGCAGTACTGCCCCCATGACTCTTCAGGATAGCAGTACTGCCCCCATGACTCTTCAGGATAGCAGCACCATCCAAATGACTCTTTAGGATAGCAGTACTTCCCCATGACTCTTCAGGATAGCAGCAACACCCCATGACTCTTTAGGATAGAAGTACTGCTCCCATGACTCTTCAGGATAGCAGTACTGCCCCCATGACTCTTCAGGATAACAGTACTGCCCCCATGACTCTTTAGAATAGCAGTACTGCCCCCCATGACTCTTCAGGATAGCAGTACTGCCCTCATGACTCTTCAGGATAGCAGCAACACCCCTTGACTCTTTAGGATAGCAGCACCATCCAAATGACTCTTTAGGATAGCAGTACTTCCCCATGACTCTTCAGGATAGCAGCAACACCCCATGACTCTTTAGGATAGAAGTACTGCTCCCATGACTCTTCAGGATAGCAGTACTGCCCCCATGACTCTTCAGGATAACAGTACTGCCCCCATGACTCTTTAGAATAGCAGTACTGCCCCCCATGACTCTTCAGGATAGCAGTACTGCCCTCATGACTCTTCAGGATAGCAGCAACACCCCTTGACTCTTTAGGATAGCAGCACCATCCAAATGACTCTTTAGGATAGCAGTACTGCCCCCATGACTCTTCAGGATAGCAGCACCATCCAAATGACTCTTTAGGATAGCAGTACTGCCGCCATGACTCTTCAGGATAGCAGCAACACCCCATGACTCTTTAGGATAGCAGTACTGCCCCCATGACTCTTTAGGATAGCAGTACTGCCCCCATGACTCTTCAGGATAACAGTACTGCCCCCATGACTCTTTAGAATAGCAGTACTGCCCCCCATGACTCTTCAGGATAGCAGTACTGCCCTCATGACTCTTCAGGATAGGAGCACCATCCAAATGACTCTTTAGGATAGCAGTACTGCCCCCATGACTCTTTAGAATAGCAGCAACACCCCTTGACTCTTTAGGATAGCAGTGCCAGTACTGCCCCTATGACTTCAGGATATTTTACCAAAAAACAAGGCCGTATAATTATAGCTCATCCATAAATATAACAGTATCAACCAAAAAACAAATATGGACCACAGAGCAGTAGATTAAAACTTGATATTTATTGAAAAATATTAATAACATGCATTAAAAAACTAAAAAATAAATGAGGCAAAGTTAAGGGGTTTTGACACCCTAGTCAAAATGCCGTTAATTAAACCTCAACCTCAGGTGAGGACGTGGAAGAGGAACCCAGGGGTGACTGCACCATCTTCATTGGTAATACTTGTGAGTCCCTTTTTGATTATGATTTCACAGCAGCCATGATATGTTAAGTTTTTCATATGAGAGTGATTCTTTGGATTTTCTGAGATAGGCTCCATTCTTATTTACATCTTTGTATTATCGCATTGCACGTGTCACTTTATATATTATAATTAGAGTGTTCATGAGTATCTATACCTTTTTCTGCCATTTCATTGCTATCTTCATTATTTGACGTGCTGTTTTTTCAATTTTCTTTTCCATGATGATAGTATTGTCTCTATGTATTTTTTGTAGCCTGATTATTTTAATCTACTGCTCTGTGGTCCATATTTGTTTTTTTTGGTTGACTCTTCAGGATAGTAGCACTACCCAATGACACTTCAGAAAAGTAGCACCACTCCATGAAGTCAGGAGAGCAGCGCCTCCTCACGACTCTTCAGGAGAGCAGCGCCCCCTCATGACTCTTCAGGAGAGCAGCGCCTCCTCACTACTCTTCAGGAGAGCAGCGCCGCCTCATGACTCTTCAGGAGAGCAGCGCCTCCTCATGACTCTTCAGGAGAGCAGCGCCTCCTCACGACTCTTCAGGAGAGCAGCGCCTCCTCACGACTCTTCAGGAGAGCAGCGCCCCCTCACGACTCTTCAGGAGAGCAGCGCCTCCTCATGACTCTTCAGGAGAGCAGCGCCTCCTCACGACTCTTCAGGAGAGCAGCGCCCCCTCATGACTCTTCAGGAGAGCAGCGCCGCCTCATGACTAGGGTTGAGCGACCTTTACTTTTATAGGATCGGGTCGGGTTTCACAAAACCCGACTTTTTCAAAAGTCGGGTCGAGTGAAATCGTCTGATCCTATAAAAAAGTCGTGGTCGGGGTCGGGCGAAACCTGAAACCCAATGCAGTGCATTGGGTTTCCATGGTTCCCAGGGTCTGAAGGAGCGGAAACTCTCCTTCAGGCCCTGTGATCCATATTTTAGTGTAAAATAAAGAATTAAAATAAAAAATATCGCAATACTTACCCTCTGACGCGCCCTGGTACTAACCGGGAATCTTCCTTCCTTAGAATCAGCCTTCCAGGACCTTGCGGTGACGTCGCGGTGACGTCGCGGCTTGTGATTGGCCGCGCGGCCGCCCATGTGACCGCTCGTGCGACCAATCAGAAGCCGTGACGTCACCGCGACGTCACCGAAGGTCCTGGCTGATTCTTAGGAAGGAAGGCTGCCGGAAAGAAGCAGGGCGCGTCCGAGGGTGAGTATATACCTATTAGGTATATACTCACCCTCGGACGCGCCCTGCTTCTTTCCGGCAGCCTTCCTTCCTAAGAATCAGCCCTTCCAGGACCTTCGGTGACATCGCGGTGATGTCGCGGCTTGTGATTGGTCGCGCGAGCGGTCACATGGGCGGCCGCGCGGCCAATCACAAGCCGCGACATCACCGCGACGTCATCGCAAGGTCCTGGAAGGCTGATTCTAAGGAAGGAAGGTTCCCGGTTAGTACCAGGGCGCGTCAGAGGGTAAGTATTGCGATATTTTTTATTTTAATTCTTTATTTTACACTTAAATCTGAATTCCGATACCAATTCCCGATATAAACATATCGGGAATCGGTATCGGAATTCCGATTCTAGATTCAAAAGATTGCCGACTTCATGGCCGACCCCACACAGGGGTCGGGTCGGGTTTCATGAAACCCGACCTTGCCAAAAGTCGGCGACCTTTGAATATTTTCGACCCGTTTCGCTCAACCCTACTCATGACTCTTCAGGAGAGCAGCGCCCCTCATGACTCTTCAGGAGAGCAGCGCCCCCTTATGAGTCTTCAGGAGAGCAGCGCCTCCTCATGACTCTTCAGGAGAGCAGCGCCGCCTCATGACTCTTCAAAAGTAATTACCACATCATGCAAATTTAGAAGTTCATCCACTTCCAGATGAAGCATACTTTGCAGAACAGTCACCAGATGTGGTGCAGATCCTGGTATAAGGCATATTTAATCTGTGGTTGATTATCAATGTACACTTTACTGAACCTAGATCCCAAGAATGTTTACTGGTAATTAATAGCAATTGTGACATTTATGCTCTGTATATCCTGTATATGTTTCTTCATGCAGCTTCACCAATTTCTGAGAAGAGTGCACTTTACCAATAGCGCTGGAGAGGACGTATACTTTGATGAACATGGAGATTCTGCTCCTATGTATGATCTGATTAATTGGGTGACCGGACGCAAGGAGACACTTAGAAGTGTCAGAGTTGGAAACATCACATCTAGCAGTGGGGAAAACGTGTCAGTTAATGTATCAGCCATTGTATGGGCCGATCGTCTTGCCCAGGTAGACATCTTGTTCATTTGTGCTTGAAGACAGTAGACAGTGCAGGATAAGCTTTCTCTTAGAAGGAGAATGAATGAGAAAAGGATTATGGTATTTTGTAATACTGAAGCAAAAGGATGGTGTTAGGAGACCAATTCTGTCCCACTTGGCAGCTATAAAAAAAGCTGTATTGCTGTAGCTACAAACGCAAAGTAACATCTCTATTGTGGTCAGGGACATACCGTACATAATAATCATGAGGTTCCTTCAACCCAATCCAACCCACATCCTCAAAAAAAATATGTGGTGGAATATGTGGGCTCATACCTCCCAGCTTTAAAAAACAAATTTGAGAGGGATATGTATTGCTGCATGTATACTGTATTTATATCTCTACTGAAGCACCTTAGTGGCACCCATGGCGTATGATGTCCCCAAATCACTCCACCCACACAATATGGTACCCCGTAGTGAATGTTCTCACAGCCCCCAACAAGTACTGACATAAAAAAAAATAAAACTACTCCTTTAGCACCTTTTTCCAGATGGTGATACATTTCTATTCCTCTCCTAGGAACCACCACGTTCTGTCTGCAGTGACAGCTGCCGACCTGGGTCCAGGAAAATGATACTGAAAGGAAAGCCAACCTGCTGCTATGATTGCGTTCCTTGCCCCAGAGGAGAGGTTACCAATGACACTGGTAAAGGCTGGCACCTTCATAGCTCTCAGTATATGGCACGTGCCGTGCAGCAATATGAGACTATCAACCGTGTTTAATTCTTTCCTACAGACATGAGCAGCTGTTGGAAATGCCCAGATGACCAATGGCCGAATGGAAAGAAAAATGAATGTATTGAAAAACAAATTATCTATCTGTCCTATGAAGACTTCTTGGGTACAGCTCTTGTTTGCAGCGCCATTGTGCTTTCTCTAGCTTCACTCTTCATCCTTGCCATCTTTACCCATTATCAGAACGCTTCGGTCATTAAAGCCACCAATAGAAATCTAAGTTTCCTTCTTCTCTTGTCGCTTACTTTCACATTCTGCAGTTGTCTGGTCTTTGTTGGATATCCAGGACACATAACTTGTTTACTACGGCAAACAGTTTTTGGAATGTCGTTTACGGTCTCAGTGTCTTCCTTATTGGCAAAAACCATACTTGTGGTTATGGCCTTTCGAGCTATCAAACCTGGAAGCCGAATGAGAAGATTCATGGGGAGGAAGCTCCCATGGACCATTGTTGGTTTGTCCTCTTCTTTCCAGGCTGTTATCTGTGCCTTGTGGTTGGGAACACATCCCCCTACCCAATTTTTGGATCTCCACTCACAGGCCGGTGAGATAATTGTTGAATGTGAAGAGCACCTTGGCTTCTACCTCATGTTGTCCTTTATCGGCTGCCTTGCCATGGGATGTTTCATCATAGCTTTTCCAGCTAGGAATCTACCAGACAGATACAATGAAGCAAAGTTCATTACTTTCAGCATGTTGGTCTTCTTCAGTGTCTGGATTTCCTTCATACCGGCATACCTGAGCACCAAAGGGAAGTATACAGTGGCTGTAGAGGTTTTCGCAATCCTTGTATCTGCAGCCGGTGTTTTGGGGTGTATTTTCTTTCCCAAATGCTTCATAATCTTTTATGCACCAGAAAAATAAAAGAGTAAAGCAAGAAACGTTCTGAGGCTTTTGACAAAATGTGCAAGTTAAAGACCATTCCAGCCGTGGATCAAAGGGCAAATAAAGAAAGAAAAAATATATAAAATTCTCCTAAATTATTAAAAGTTGGGGTTATAGATAATTTAGCGACAAAAAAAAAGTATAATTGGTGGAGAAAGATTGTACTTGGTGGACCTAGGTCTTTTTTCAACCTATGTAACTGTATGTTATTTCCAATAAAGAGTTGTCTCCGTGTAATTTCTGTTAATGTGGCCTAGTGGTGGTCCGTAGCCCAGACTCCCCTTTATCAGTGGGGGCGTGGAGATGCTTTCATTTCAATAGTCGCCCTATGGTGCCACATTGGTCTTCGGAGTGGTTGATCACAGTCTGCAGCCATTCTTGGTGATAATAGCCAATAGCCAAGGGTGCTTGAGGCGGTACAAATCTTTACAATATTATCCTTAAGACTTTAAAAAGTATCTGCTACTAGTTTTTTTGCTACTTCATCTGAGAGCAGCATCTATATATATAATTGTCTAAGGGTCACTTCCGTCTGTCTGTCTGTCACGGTTATTCGTTCGCTGATTGGTCTCGGCAGCTGCCTGTCATGGCTGCCGCGACCAATCAGCGACGGGCACAGTCCGATTAGTCCCTCCCCTACTCCCCTGCACTCACTGCCCGGCACCCGTTCCGTAATCCCCCCCACTCACCGCTCACACAGGGTTAATGGCAGCGGTAATGGCCCGTGGTGTAACGCACTCCGTTACCGCTGCTATTAACCCTGTGTGTCCCCAACTATTCACTATTGATGCTGACTATGCAGCATCAATAGTAAAAATATGTCATGTTAAAAATAATTAAAAAAAAAACCTGCTATACTCACCCTCCGCCGCCTTTCCCGCTCCTCACCACGCTCCCGGGACCGCTCCATTGCAAGCGGCAGCTTCAGGTCCCAGGGCTGGTGTGCGACAAGGACCTGCCGTGACGTCACGGTCATGTTACCGCGACGTCATCATAGGTCCTGCTCACACCAGCCCTGGGACCGGAAGCTGCTGCTTGCAATGGAGCGGTCCAGGGAGGGTGGCGAGGAGCGGCAAAGGCGGCGGATGGTGAGTGTAGCAGGACTTCCAACGGGCCTTCGGAAGGTGAGTATATGTTTATTTTTTTTTTAAGTCTCTATACTACGTGGCTCTGTGCTGGGCAATATACTACGTGGCTCTGCTATATACTATGTGGCTGGGCAATATACTGTACTACGTGGCTCTGCTATATACTACGTGGCTGGGCAATATACTACGTGGCTGGGCAATATACTATGTGACTGGGCAACATACTACGTTACTGGGCAACATACTACGTGGCTGGGCATTATACTACGTGGCTGGGCAATATACTACGTGACTGGGCAATATACTACGTCGCTGGGCAATATACTACGTGGACATGCATATTCTAGAATACCCGATGCGTTAGAATCGGGCCACCATCTAGTAATATAGAAGTAGAGATCCTGATTCCAGCGATGTGTCACATAGTTTACTGGGTGCAGCAGTTGTGATAGAATCACAGTTTTGTTAGCTGCAGGCCTAGCAGAGCTCACAATGCTGAGCTGTGTATAACCCCGCCCACAGCACTGATTGGCCGTGTTAGGGGTCAAGTTCCCGCTTCTGCACAGGGGCAATCTCGGGCCGCTTCTGCTGCGGTCTCCCATTCCTCTCCTGCCGCAGGTAAACCTGCTCAGCAGAGACGACGGTCCTTGCGTCTGGCTCAGTCTCACTCTGTGCTTAGGCTTGCTGTTGCTTCTCCAGCTTTTGCCATTAAGATGCTGCAGTGGTTCTTATTGGTCCTCCTGGCAGGTCCTGAAAGGGCTAACTTCTGTGGCAGCCTGTGGCAGCTGCCCACTGGTGCTTTATTGGAAGGTCCTGAAAGTACTACAGCTACATAGGCTTCGCATGACCGCACGGCCATGCGCTAGTGTACAATTGTATACGTGTGTTTGTTGTGAGTGCAAGTCGTTCATTAAATACCCCTACCCTATTGTATGACTGTTCGCGTATGGAGTATGGCTGCTATCTAGCGCCCGACTAACCACTCAACGTGTCACACACGTATCAGCGTCTATTGCTGTGTCCGCCAGTGCGGTGCCACGCGCCAGTAGTGCGCTTCCTGACCCACGTCTGGGTGCTTAGTGGTGTCTGCCAGCACGGCACAGTTCGCACTTCGGTGCTCTAATTATAATAGTTACCTAACACACCCAGTTGCGGTGTTGTGTCAGCAAGTGGTCTAATCGGACTTCAATCCTGAGTCTTGGGGTTGTGTTCGCTGACTCCTTGCTTGCACTCTTTAGTGCGGTATTGTGGACCTGTGGCTTTACCGGGTTCGCTAGTAAATGGCAGACGATCAGCGTTTACAGCGGTACATCCAGCAGCTGGAGGGAAGGTTGGCGGCTCTAGAGCGTTCAACCTCAGCTGTGGATGTCACTGCTGTCGCTGTTCAGGCTGCAAGTGTAGCTGCAGCCAGTTTGTCCGCTGCCACCTCTGCCCCGACTTTATCCCGTCTCCCGCTTCCTGACAAGTTTGCTGGTGACAGTAAACAATGTCGCGGATTCGTAAGCCAGTGCTCCATACATCTCGAGCTCCTGGCGGCGCGTTTCCCTACAGAACGGGCGAAAGTGGGATTTATTTTATCTCTCTTGTCGGGCAGGGCGTTGGAGTGGGCAACGCCACTTTGGGAGCGTGATGATCGTGTGCTACAGAGTGCTCTGCTCTTTCTGGACGCTCTGAAGCAGGTCTTTTTGGGACCCCGTATTACACACGATACCGCGCTCCAGTTATTGACAATTACTCAGGGCTCGTCCGTGGTCAGCCAGTTTGCCATCCAGTTCCGGACTCTAGCCTCGGAGTTAGAGTGGTCGGATAAAGTTCTAATTCCGGTGTTCTGGAGGGGGACTGGCAGACCACGTGAAGGACGCCTTAGCCACCATGGAGATACCCGCCACACTGGAGGAGCTTATTTCTCTATCTACCCGCATCGACCTCCGTTTTCACGAACGAAGGTTAGAGCAGACCCAGTGTAGGCAGAGGTTTAGACTGGCTCCCACCTTCGCCAGACCTCTTGAATCTTCCGTTTTGGCGTCCGACTCCCATGAGGCCATGGAGGTTTCTCAAGCGGGACCCAAGTCTCAGGCCGCTCGAGTACCCATGGTTTGTAAAAATTGTCACCAACGAGGACATTACACTAATAAATGTCCACGGCGGTCGGGAAAACGATCGCGTCTAGTAACCTTAGGGGGAGGTTCACTAGACACAACGGCTTTTTCCTCCAAACTGTCCTTTAAAGGGACAATCCTGTCTGACTCATCCACTCTAACAGTCGAGCTTTGTGTGGACTCAGGAGCAGAGGGAAATTTCATGTCCTCTGCTTTTGCTCTGTGCCACGCTGTACCACTTGTTATGCTCGCCAAACCTGTAACTGTTAGAGTTGTGAATGGGTCGACACTTCCACAACAAATCACACACCAGACTGTTCTAGTCCTTCCCGAGGGAATGGATGAGATTTTACTGGGAATACCCTGGCTCCGTTACCACTCCCCACATATTGAGTGGTCCTCAGGGAGAATATTGGGTTGGAGTAAGTCTTGTATGGGCAGGTGTGTGAGTGAGTGTGTACAGGTCTCTACTACCGAGGTACCCGCAGATCTTTCATCTCTTCCAAGGTGCTATTGGTGCTATGCAGATGTATTCTCTAAAAAGGCAGCTGAGACTCTACCGCCTCATCGCCCCTATGACTGTCCTATTGACCTCTTGCCTGGAGCTGAACCTCCTCGGGGAAGGGTATATCCCCTCTCTCTCCCTGAGACGGAGGCTATGTCTCAATACATCCAGGAGAATTTGGCAAGAGGGTTCATTAGGAAGTCAGTGTCTCCTGCAGGGGCAGGATTCTTCTTCGTACAGAAGAAGAACGGGGAATTATGTCCTTGCATCGATTACAGGGGTCTCAATGCTATCACCGTTAAAAATAAGTACCCATTGCCCCTGATATCGGAGCTCTTTGACAGGCTAAGGGGAGCTAAGATATTCACCAAACTAGATCTGCGGGGTGCCTACAACCTGATTTGCATCCGTGAGGGGGACAAATGGAAAACGGCTTTCAATACCAGGGATGGGCACTATGAGTACCTGGTAATGCCCTTCGGGCTCTGTAATGCCCCAGCCGTTTTTCAAGACTTTGTCAACGATATCTTCCGGGATATGCTTTCCACCTCGGTTGTAGTCTATCTGGATGATATTCTCATCTTCTCTCCAGATATTGACTCCCACCGTAGAGATGTTGGCAGAGTCTTCGAACTCTTACGGGCAAATTCTCTTTATGCAAAGTTGGAGAAGTGTGTGTTTGAGCAGGAGTCTTTACCTTTCCTGGGCTATATCATCTCGGCCCAGGGATTGGCTATGGATCCTGCCAAACTACAGGCTGTGATGGACTGGCAAGAACCCCATTCTCTTAAAGCGGTGCAGCGCTTTATGGGGTTCATAAATTACTATCGCCAGTTCATCCCCCACTTCTCCACTTTGGTAGCTCCCTTGGTATCCCTCACCAAGAAGGGAGCGAATCCCAAATTGTGGTCGGAAGAGGTCTCCAAGGCCTTCACTTCTATAAAGTCCCATTTTGCTAGCGCTCCCATCTTACATCGTCCCGATGTGGATAAGCCATTCCTTATGGAGGTGGATGCCTCATCCGTTGGTGCTGGAGCAGTTCTCTATCAAAAGGATGCTCAAGGTCGGAAGCATCCATGCTTCTTCTTCTCAAAGACCTTCACACCAGCGGAGAGAAATTACTCCATCGGGGATAGGGAGTTGCTAGCAATGAAGTTGGCCTTTTCGGAGTGGAGACATCTTTTGGAGGGTGCTCGGTTTCCATTCCAAGTCTTCACGGACCACAAAAATTTGGTCTATTTGCGTACAGCCCAGCGGCTGAATTCTCGTCAGGCCAGATGGTCCTTGTTTTTCTCCCGGTTCCACTTCACTCTACATTATCTTGCCGGGGAGAAGAACATCCGTGCTGACGCTCTCTCTCGCTCCCTTGTGTCAACTGAGGAGGAGGAGGAGGAGCCTCGGCTTATTGTCCCTTCGGAGAGTCTGAGAACCGTAGCTCCGGTTTCGCATGAGTCTGTGCCTCCGGGCAAGACTTTTGTTCCCATCAATTTGCGACTGGAGGTTCTCTCTTGGGCTCATTCGTCCAGAGTGGGTGGACACTTTGGGGCAAAGAGGACATCTGAGTTGCTGGCGAGAATGTACTGGTGGCCACATATGGTTCGTGACGTCGGAGACTACGTTCGGGCATGTGTCTCTTGTGCCAAAAATAAGTCTCTCCGTCAACGGCCAGCTGGTTTGTTATACCCTCTGCCGGTGGCAGACAGGCCCTGGGAGATGATCGGGATGGACTTTGTGGTGGGTTTGCCCAAGTCTCGTGGCTCTACCATCATCTGGGTAATCACCGACCATTTTTCTAAAATGGTGCATTTGGTGCCGCTTCCTCGGCTACCTTCTGCACGGGCCTTGGCAGCGTTGTTTATTAAACACATTTTCCGCCTTCACGGTATGCCAGACAAAATTGTCAGTGACCGGGGTCCCCAGTTTGCGTCTCGGTTCTGGAGAGAGCTTTGTCATCTTCTCAGTATTGAGTTAAATCTCTCTTTGGCATATCATCCCGAGACGAATGGGTTGGTGGAGAGAGCCAACCAGACTTTGGTCACATATCTGCGACATTTTGTCTCTGCTAGGCAAGATGACTGGGCATCTTTGCTACCGTGGGCGGAGTTTGCTCTTAACAATGCTGTAGCTGACTCCACTGGACAGACCCCATTCCTCCTTAACTATGGTCAGCATCCGCGGGTACCTGTGCCCATGCCCGTGTCTTCCGCCGATTCCAGGGTGGCAGACTGGGCTGTGGAGGCACGGGACATTTGGGATCGCACTCAGGATGCCATTCAGGCTTCCAAGGAGAGAATGAGGTCCTCCGCCGACGCACATCGGCGCCCCGCTCCATCCTTTGCTCCTGGCGACTTAGTGTGGCTCTCCGCCCGTAACATCAGGCTGCGAGTTGAGTCTACCAAGTTTGCACCTCGCTACTTAGGTCCTTTTAAGGTCCTCGAACAGGTTAATCCTGTGGTTTACCATCTGGCCCTTCCTCCACGCCTAGGTATCACCGACACCTTTCATGTGTCCCTCCTTAAGCCCGTGTACATGTCCCGGTTTTCTGAGTCATCTACTGGGACGTTGGGTTCGTCTACGGACGATTACGATGTGAACGCTATCTTGGGGTACAAGGTGGTTCGTGGCAAAAAATTTTATTTGGTGGACTGGAGGGGTTACGGTCCTGAGGATAGATCCTGGGAGCCTGCTGAGCACATTTGGGCTCCGCAGCTCATTGCTGCCTTCGAACGTAGAGAGGCCCAAGGAGGGGGGGCCCTAGGAGGGGGGGTAATGTTAGGGGTCGAGTTCCCGCTTCTGCACAGGGGGAATCTCGGGCCGCTTCTGCTGCGGTCTCCCATTCCTCTCCTGCCGCAGGTAAACCTGTTCAGCAGAGACGACGGTCCTTGCGTCTGGCTCAGTCTCACTCTGTGCTTAGGCTTGCTGTTGCTTCTCCAGCTTTTGCCATTAAAGCCAGTGCTGGGCAGCAGCGAGCGGACGCTTTTGGGACTAAAGGTACCGTCACACTAGACGATATCGCTAGCGATCCGTGACGTTAACTTTTACAATGGTAACCAGGGTAAATATCGGGTTACTAAGCGCGGCCCTGCACTTAGTAACCCGATGTTTACCCTGGTTACCCGGGAACTTCGGCATCGTTGAAGACAGTTTCAACGATGCCGAAGTCGTTCCCCTGATCGTTGGTCGCTGGAGAGAGCTGTCTGTGTGACAGCTTCCCAGCGACCACACAACGACTTACCAACGATCACGGCCAGGTCGTATCGCTGGTCGTGATTGTTGGTAAATCGTTTAGTGTAATGGTACCTTAAGGAGAGAGGGCAGCACTGAATCACCAATGTGCCACCTCCTGTGAGTGAAGCACCATCTCCTATCAGCAGTGTCAGCTAAGTACTACTATGTCAATACTTTACTCCTGATGAACCTTTGAGATAAACAAAGGGGAAAACGCTTTGAGTTCTTTTGAACATTATACTTCTGCACATGTGGCAGCCATTTCACGTTCCCTGGCTTCCATTGTGCTGACATGCACATGAAATATAACTCCTTCTTGAATATCCTATGATTTTAATTAAAGGTGTTATATTTATTATATTTGTATAAATTCTATGATTTAGTTGCTATTTACTGTAGCAGGATATTGGGGTATTTTTTTGCGGTCAGTTCCTTGGCTTATCAGGTCTACCGTGTCACTTGGCATTTTTTTCCGCCAGTCTAATACTATTAGCTATAGGGCCTACTAGGGCTACAATCAGGAGAATCGACGTTGAGCGGAGGCGCCATTTGCATCACTAGGGTGCCAACCTCCGCAGCTAGGCAGGGTATTTTTCTTATGAGGCAAGCTACAGGGGACTTCAGCATGAGGTTATCAATATCTTTTGGCTAATTATTCTCTCAGTTGTAACAACACCGTCCATTACTGCCATAGAGAGGAATAAGATAGACTCATACCTTGTTCCCAGATTTCTTCCATGTTTAAGGGTTTGCAGATAAACCTTTTTAACCCCTTCCCGACCTTTGACGCATACGCTGCGTCATGAAAGTCGGTGCCATTCCGACCCATGACGCAGCATATGCGTCATGGAAAGATCGCGTCCCTGCAGGCCGGGTGAAAGGGTTAACTCCCATTTCACCCGATCTGCAGGGACAGGGGGAGTGGTAGTTTAGCCCAGGGGGGGTGGCTTCACCCCCTCGTGGCTACGATCGCTCTGATTGGCTGTTGAAAGTGAAACTGCCAATCAGAGCGATTTGTAATATTTCACCTAAAAAACTGGTGAAATATTACAATCCAGCCATGGCCGATGCTGCAATATCATCGGCCATGGCTGGAAACACTTATGTGCACCCACCCCACCCCTCCGATCGCCCCCCCAGCCCCCCGATCTGTGGTCCGCTCCCCTCCGTCCTGTGCTCCGCTCCCCCGTCCTCCTGTCCGCTTCCCCCGTGCACCAATCACACCCCCCGCGCTCTAATCAAACCCCCCGCACTCCGATCCCCCCCCCGCACACAGCGACCCCCCCCGTGCTCCGATCCACCCCCCCCGCACAGCGATCCCTCACCCTGTGCTCCAATCCTCCCCCGTGCTCTAATCCTCCCGTGTTCCGATCCACCCCCCCATGCTCCGATACACCCCCCCGTGCTCCGACGCCCCCCCCCCGTGCCCTGATCTCCCCCCCCTTATACTTACCTAGCCGCCCGAGGTCCGTCCGTCTTCTTTCCTGGGCGCCGCCATCTTCCAAAATGGCGGGCGCATGTGCAGTGCGCCCGCCGAATCTGCCGGCTGGCAGATTCGTTCCAGAGTGAATTTTGATCACTGAGATAGGTTATATCTCAGTGATCAAAATAAAAAAAATAGTAAATGACCCCCCCCTTTGTCACCCCCATAGGTAGGGACAATAAAAAAAAATAAAGAATTTTTTTTTTTTTCACTAAGGTTGGGGTAAGAACTAGGGTTAGGGTTAGGGGTAGGGTTAGGGTTAGGGGTAGGGTTAGGGGTAGGCTTAGGGGTAGGGTTAGGGGTAGGGGTAGGGTTAGGGTTTCGGTATGTGCACACATATTCTGGTCCTATGCGGATTTTTCCGCAGCGGATTTGAAAAATCCACAGTGCTAAACCGCTGCCGATTTATCGTGGATTTACCGCGGTTTTTCTGCGCATTTCACTGCGGTTTTACAACTGCGATTTTCTATTGGAGCAGTTGTAAAACCGCTGCGGAATCCGCAGAAAGAAGTGACATGCTGCGGAATGTAAACCGCTGCGTTTCCGTGCAGTTTTTCCGCAGCATGTGTACAGCGATTTTTGGTTCCCATAGGTTCACATTGAACTGTAAACTCATGGGAAACTGCTGCGGATCCGCAGCGTTTTCCGCATACCTTTAGAATTAGGCTATGTGCACACGGTGCGGATTTGGCTGAGGATCCGCAGCAGTGTTCCATCAGGTTTACAGTACCATGTAAACATATGGAAAACCAAATCCGCTGTGCCCATGGTGCGGAAAATACCGCGCGGGAACGCTGCGTTGTATTTTCCGCAGCATGCCAATTCTTTGTGCGGATTCCGCAGCGTTTTACACCTGTTCCTCAATAGGAATCCGCAGGTGAAATGCGCACAAAAAACACTGGAAATCCGCGGAAAATCCGCAGGTAAAACGTAGTGCCTTTTACCCGCGGATTTTTCAAAAATGGTGCTGAAAAATCTCATACGAATCCGCAACGTTGGCACATAGCCTTAGGGTTGGGTTGGAATTAGGGTTGTGGTTAGGGTTAGGGGTGTGTTGGGGTTAGGGTTGTGGTTAGGGGTGTGTTGGGGTTAGGGTTGTGATTAGGGTTATGGCTACAGTTGGGATTAGGGTTAGGGGTGTGTTGGGGTTAGTGTTGGAGGTAGAATTGAGGGGTTTCCACTGTTTAGGCACTTCAGGGGGTCTCCAAACGCAACATGGCGCCACCATTGATTCCAGCCAATCTTGTATTCAAAAATTCAAATGGTGCTCCCTCACTTCCGAACCCCGACGTGTGCCCAAACAGTGGTTTACCCCCACATATGGGGTACCAGCATACTCAGGACAAACTGCGCAACAATTACTGGGGTCCAATTTCTCCTGTTACCCTTGAGAAAATAAAAAATTGCTTGCTAAAACATCATTTTTGAGGAAAGAAAAATGATTTTTTATTTTCACGGCTCTGCGTTGTAAACGTCTGTGAAGCACTTGGGGGTTCAAAGTGCTCACCACATATCTAGATAAGTTCCTTGGGGGGTCTAGTTTCCAAAATGGGGTCACTTGTGGGGGGTTTCTACTGTTTAGGCACACCAGGGGCTCTGCAAACGCAACGTGACGCCCGCAGACCATTCCATCAAAGTCTGCATTTCAAAAGTCACTACTTCCCTTCTGAGCCCCCACGTGTGCCCAAACAGTGGTTTACCCCCACACAAGGGGCATCAGCGTACTCAGGAGAAACTGGACAACAACTTTTGTGGTCCAATTTCTCCTGTAACCCTTGGGAAATTAAAAAATACTGGGTTAAAAATTATTTTTGAGGAAAGAAAACGTATTATTTTCACGGCTCTGCGTTATAAACTTCTGTAAAGGGAACAAAGAAGAACTGCACTTGGATGGCACAAGAGTAACGCATTATACAGCCTATGGACTTCACAACTACTGACAACTAGGTGTCACGTGAGCTATGGGTATAAAGGTGCTCTGCATATAAAGCAATAAGATGTATATAGTCCAAGAAAGCAGAAAAATATGCGGCACTCACCCAGAAGAAGCTATATTCACGTGCTCTTTATTGGAACAAAAATTGTGTGCATACATCCATTTAGGACATCAGGTGGGACGGAGGGTGCGGTGATGGAGGCTGGACGACGGCCGTTTCGCAACTGAATGTGCTTCAACGGGTCCACATACCAGGTTACCGACGTCATATCCTTTTATAGGTTTTCTGACATATATAGTAACATAAATTCACAGTGCCATTGTGAAATATAAATATAACAGTGAACGTGCAACAAGATAACCTTAGTAACCATTTTACAGATTGCAACAAGATGTTATGACAATATATTCAATTAGCATTTTTATTAGATGATTTCTGATATACCCTATAAGAACACTGACATGTCTAATTTGTCATTTAGTCCGATTAAACCCTGTGCATTAGAATTTAAAATCCATTTTGCTTCTTTTTGTAAGAGTAATCTATTATGATCCCCTCCTGAGGCTGGGTATTTAACTATTTCTAAACCAGCAAATTTTAATAAATTTGGATTTGCATTATGAACATCTCTCATATGGTGAATTAGTCTCAAACAACCTTTACCCGTTGAGATAGAGTTGTAATGTTCTTTAAACCTAACTATTAATGGTCTTATAGTTTTTCCGATATAGAAATATCGGCACGGGCATAGCAAGATATACACCACGAACTTGCTTTTACAAGAAATAAAATCTTTGACATTATGAATAATTTGACCTATATGAATAGGGTTCTCAGTCATGTGCAGATGACAAAACCGGCAATTGCCGCATCTATAATTTCCTATGGGGGTATTTTTATTTAGCCAGCAATTTCTCGATGTTAGGATTTTATTATGAACAATCAAATCTGATAAATTATGAGTTCTCCTATAGGCAAATTTAGGAGGATTAAGATGTAACGAAGCTAAATCCTTATCGGATTGAAGCACATGCCAATTTTTACGAATGGAGGTATGTATAATATTATCCATATTACTATGCTTGAAACAAAAACTGAAATTATCTATATCTTGATTAGATGACTTAATATGTTTTTTTCTTCTCAAATAATCGTTCTGAGAGCATTTATTAATGCGATTTTCAGCTTCTCTTAGGATATTATATGGATAACCTCTTTTTGTAAATCGTGTCTTGAGTTCATTAATTTGTTCATTAAATATGATGTTGTTATTATTTATTTTTCGTAGTCTCACCATTTGGCTAAATGGTAATCCTCTTTTTGTGTGACTTGGATGACAGCTATCGAAATGTAGTAAATTATTAGTCGCGGTTTCTTTTCTAAATGTCCTAGTTATTATTTCACCTTCAATGATTTCTATTTTTACATCCAGATAATCGAGACTATTAACTCCAAAAATAGATGTAAATTTCATATTCTCTGTATTTGAAATATTTAAATATTCTACGAAGGAGTTAAATTCATCTTCATTTCCATCCCAAATCAACATCATATCATCCACAAATCTCGTGAAGAAACGAATATGTTTCAAGAACGGATTATTAATGCTATTAATATATGTATCTTCAAATATAGCTAAAAATAAATTTGCATACGTGCAAGAGGTGGGCGTACCCATAGCAGTACCGATCAATTGATTATACCACTTATCCATAAATTTAAAGGAATTATTAGAGAGGATAAAATCCAGACTTTCAATAATAAAAGAGATAATGTCTGTGTCCACATCTCTATTTGAAAGAATTTTCCTGATCGCTTGTATACCCTTTTCTTTCGGAATTCGGGTGTACAAGTTTACCACATCAATTGATGTTAAAGAAAAAGTGGGTTGCCAATCTATTTCTTTAAGAGCCAGTATTAAATCACCCGAGTCCTTAATGTATGAAGGAATGGAATATAACAAAGGTTTTAGTAACCAGTCTATATATTGAGATAATGGTTCTGTAACTGAATTTATGCCAGAAATTATGGGTCGTCCTGGGGGTTCCTTCATACATTTATGGACTTTGGGAATACTATACCAATATGGAAATTGTGGATGTTCAAGAAATAAACTTTCAGCACGTTTTTTCGGTAGCACTCCTTTCTCAACATAACGTCTCAATAATGTTCTTAATTTAGATTTATAATTTTGTGTGGGGTTGTTAAGTAGCTGACAATACGTAATTTTATCATTTAATTGGGAAAGGGCTTCTTTTACATAATAGTCTCGATCTAAAATCACAATATTGCCACCTTTATCCGCTCTCCTGATAACGATGTCGTCCCATTTTTGTAAATCTCTTAATGCTAGGGATTCTCTACTGCTCAGATTTTTAACAGGAGTCTGATATATAATAGCCTCTATATCTTTGATTACTAAATCATGAAAGAGATCGACAGCGTTACCAGGAGAGGCGGGGGGCATAAAACGTGAAGAAATGCCACCTTTGAATGGTTTTCTCTGAGGATCAGATATCATGTCCATATTCGATTGTTGAGAAATAGATGGATCATTTAAACTCAAAAGTAATCTAGATTCCTCTGTGTCATCTTTTTCCTGGGTAATATGTGTTATAAATCCCAGGGGACCAATCTTAATTTGTGACTCAGAAACAGCCTCTTCGTCTGCATTAGAGGCACCAAGATTTACTTTTTTATCTTTCTGGAAAAATTTATGAAGGTGCAATTTTCTGACACTTTTAAAGAGATCAATCTTGAAGTTTGTAAGATCAAAAGTCTCTGGCAGGCAATAGTTCAATCCTTTCGATAACAAAGAAATATGGTCAGCGTTTAAAGTTCTTTTAGATAGGTTCAAAATTTGTAAGTCATCTTTTTCTATGTTTATTTCTTCCAAGACACCTGCTTGCGTTTTTTCCGACTGTTTGCGCTTTCTTCTCCCTCGTCTGATTTTCTTTCTAAAGGGATAGTAGGAATAGACTTCTCTGGAGTGGAACAAGTAGCTTCACCTGAATCCTCAGCTGCACTTGAATCTGAATCTGTGATCCAGCCGTCTTGCTTTATTTTTTTATAACTCTTATTGCTTTTATAATTACGATTTTTATTATTAAAAGATTTAAATTGTCTTCTATTTTTATTCCATGTAAAAACTTGTTTCAAATCAAAAGGAATTTTAGCAGGTCGAGAGGGTGCGGTGGAGTTTTTTGCAGATTGTAACTTAAAAGACGAGCTACAAATTATTAGCACTAAAACCCTTGAAATGAAAATCCAAACGCTTGCTGAAAAGGAGATGCGTTTATTTTGGACTATTAAGTCCCTAAAATCATACATAGACTGTGATAGAGTCCCTAGAGGATTACGGGTATTTAAAGAAATTTCGCAATTCCAGCATGATGAGTCCTTTCAAGAAGAGTGGGAAAAGATACACTTGCAATGCTCCCGGAATTTATTACTGCTTGTAACAGCACAAAATGAAAAAGAATATTTCTTGTTGTGTCAAGATTTGGAAAAAGCGAAAATAGAACTCTCTACAAGATTATCAGAAAATCAAAATAAAAATTATACGAACAAACTAGAAAGAAAATTAACTTTATTACAAATAGAAATCAAACAACAAAAGAAAGAAAAGTTTCTGAGAGACAAAAATGATTTTGATTTGAAACAAGTTTTTACATGGAATAAAAATAGAAGACAATTTAAATCTTTTAATAATAAAAATCGTAATTATAAAAGCAATAAGAGTTATAAAAAAATAAAGCAAGACGGCTGGATCACAGATTCAGATTCAAGTGCAGCTGAGGATTCAGGTGAAGCTACTTGTTCCACTCCAGAGAAGTCTATTCCTACTATCCCTTTAGAAAGAAAATCAGACGAGGGAGAAGAAAGCGCAAACAGTCGGAAAAAACGCAAGCAGGTGTCTTGGAAGAAATAAACATAGAAAAAGATGACTTACAAATTTTGAACCTATCTAAAAGAACTTTAAACGCTGACCATATTTCTTTGTTATCGAAAGGATTGAACTATTGCCTGCCAGAGACTTTTGATCTTACAAACTTCAAGATTGATCTCTTTAAAAGTGTCAGAAAATTGCACCTTCATAAATTTTTCCAGAAAGATAAAAAAGTAAATCTTGGTGCCTCTAATGCAGACGAAGAGGCTGTTTCTGAGTCACAAATTAAGATTGGTCCCCTGGGATTTATAACACATATTACCCAGGAAAAAGATGACACAGAGGAATCTAGATTACTTTTGAGTTTAAATGATCCATCTATTTCTCAACAATCGAATATGGACATGATATCTGATCCTCAGAGAAAACCATTCAAAGGTGGCATTTCTTCACGTTTTATGCCCCCCGCCTCTCCTGGTAACGCTGTCGATCTCTTTCATGATTTAGTAATCAAAGATATAGAGGCTATTATATATCAGACTCCTGTTAAAAATCTGAGCAGTAGAGAATCCCTAGCATTAAGAGATTTACAAAAATGGGACGACATCGTTATCAGGAGAGCGGATAAAGGTGGCAATATTGTGATTTTAGATCGAGACTATTATGTAAAAGAAGCCCTTTCCCAATTAAATGATAAAATTACGTATTGTCAGCTACTTAACAACCCCACACAAAATTATAAATCTAAATTAAGAACATTATTGAGACGTTATGTTGAGAAAGGAGTGCTACCGAAAAAACGTGCTGAAAGTTTATTTCTTGAACATCCACAATTTCCATATTGGTATAGTATTCCCAAAGTCCATAAATGTATGAAGGAACCCCCAGGACGACCCATAATTTCTGGCATAAATTCAGTTACAGAACCATTATCTCAATATATAGACTGGTTACTAAAACCTTTGTTATATTCCATTCCTTCATACATTAAGGACTCGGGTGATTTAATACTGGCTCTTAAAGAAATAGATTGGCAACCCACTTTTTCTTTAACATCAATTGATGTGGTAAACTTGTACACCCGAATTCCGAAAGAAAAGGGTATACAAGCGATCAGGAAAATTCTTTCAAATAGAGATGTGGACACAGACATTATCTCTTTTATTATTGAAAGTCTGGATTTTATCCTCTCTAATAATTCCTTTAAATTTATGGATAAGTGGTATAATCAATTGATCGGTACTGCTATGGGTACGCCCACCTCTTGCACGTATGCAAATTTATTTTTAGCTATATTTGAAGATACATATATTAATAGCATTAATAATCCGTTCTTGAAACATATTCGTTTCTTCACGAGATTTGTGGATGATATGATGTTGATTTGGGATGGAAATGAAGATGAATTTAACTCCTTCGTAGAATATTTAAATATTTCAAATACAGAGAATATGAAATTTACATCTATTTTTGGAGTTAATAGTCTCGATTATCTGGATGTAAAAATAGAAATCATTGAAGGTGAAATAATAACTAGGACATTTAGAAAAGAAACCGCGACTAATAATTTACTACATTTCGATAGCTGTCATCCAAGTCACACAAAAAGAGGATTACCATTTAGCCAAATGGTGAGACTACGAAAAATAAATAATAACAACATCATATTTAATGAACAAATTAATGAACTCAAGACACGATTTACAAAAAGAGGTTATCCATATAATATCCTAAGAGAAGCTGAAAATCGCATTAATAAATGCTCTCAGAACGATTATTTGAGAAGAAAAAAACATATTAAGTCATCTAATCAAGATATAGATAATTTCAGTTTTTGTTTCAAGCATAGTAATATGGATAATATTATACATACCTCCATTCGTAAAAATTGGCATGTGCTTCAATCCGATAAGGATTTAGCTTCGTTACATCTTAATCCTCCTAAATTTGCCTATAGGAGAACTCATAATTTATCAGATTTGATTGTTCATAATAAAATCCTAACATCGAGAAATTGCTGGCTAAATAAAAATACCCCCATAGGAAATTATAGATGCGGCAATTGCCGGTTTTGTCATCTGCACATGACTGAGAACCCTATTCATATAGGTCAAATTATTCATAATGTCAAAGATTTTATTTCTTGTAAAAGCAAGTTCGTGGTGTATATCTTGCTATGCCCGTGCCGATATTTCTATATCGGAAAAACTATAAGACCATTAATAGTTAGGTTTAAAGAACATTACAACTCTATCTCAACGGGTAAAGGTTGTTTGAGACTAATTCACCATATGAGAGATGTTCATAATGCAAATCCAAATTTATTAAAATTTGCTGGTTTAGAAATAGTTAAATACCCAGCCTCAGGAGGGGATCATAATAGATTACTCTTACAAAAAGAAGCAAAATGGATTTTAAATTCTAATGCACAGGGTTTAATCGGACTAAATGACAAATTAGACATGTCAGTGTTCTTATAGGGTATATCAGAAATCATCTAATAAAAATGCTAATTGAATATATTGTCATAACATCTTGTTGCAATCTGTAAAATGGTTACTAAGGTTATCTTGTTGCACGTTCACTGTTATATTTATATTTCACAATGGCACTGTGAATTTATGTTACTATATATGTCAGAAAACCTATAAAAGGATATGACGTCGGTAACCTGGTATGTGGACCCGTTGAAGCACATTCAGTTGCGAAACGGCCGTCGTCCAGCCTCCATCACCGCACCCTCCGTCCCACCTGATGTCCTAAATGGATGTATGCACACAATTTTTGTTCCAATAAAGAGCACGTGAATATAGCTTCTTCTGGGTGAGTGCCGCATATTTTTCTGCTTTCTTAAACTTCTGTAAAGCACTTGGGGGTTGAAAGTGCTCACCACACATCTAGATAAGTTCCTTTGGGGGTCTGGTTTCCAAAATGGGGTCACTTGTGGGGGGTTTCTACTGTTTAGGCACACCAGGGGCTCTGCAAACGCAACGTGACGCCCACAGAGCATTCCATCAAAGTCTGCATTTCAAAACGTCACTACTTCACTTCCGAGCCCCAGCATGTGCCTAAACAGTGGTTTACCCCCACATATGGGGTATCAGCGTACTCAGGAGAAACTGGACAACAACTTTTGGGGTCAAATTTCTCCTGTTACCCTTGGGAAAATAAAAAATTGCGGGCTAAAATTCATTTTTGAGAAAATAATTTTTTTTTTTTATTTTCATGGCTCTGCGTTATAAACTTCTGTGAAGCACTTGAGGGTTCAAAGTGCTCACTACACATCTAGATTAGTTCCTTTGGGGGTCTAGTTTCCAAAATGGGGTAATTTGTGGGGGATCTCCAATGTTTAGGCACACAGGGGCTCTCCAAACGCGACATGGTGTCCGCTAATGATTGGAGATAATTTTCCATTTAAAAAGCCAAATGGCGTGCCTTCCCTTCTGAGCCCTGCCGTGCGCCCAAACAGTGGTTTACCCCCACATATGGGGTATCTGCATACTCAGGACAAACTGGACAACAACATTTGTGGTCCAATTTCTCCTATTACCATTGGCAAAATAGGAAATTCCAGGCTAAAAAATCATTTTTGAGAAAAGAAAAAATATTTTTTATTTTCATGGCTCTGCATTATAAACTTCTGTGAAGCACCTGGGGGTTTAAAGTGCTCAGTATGCATCTAGATAAGTTCCTTGGGGGGTCTAGTTTCCAAAATGGGGTCACTTGTGGGGGAGCTCCATTGCATAGGCACACAGGGGCTCTCCAAATGTGACATGGTGTCCCTTCCGAGCCCTGCTGTGTGCCCAAACAGTGGTTTACCCCCACATATGAGGTATCGGCGTACTCGGGAGAAATTGCTCAACAAATTTTAGGATCCATTTTATCCTATTGCCCATGTGAAAATGAAAAAATTGAGGCGAAAATAAATTTTTTGTGAAAAAAAAGTACTTTTTCATTTTTACGGATCAATTTGTGAAGCACCTGGGGGTTTAAAGGGCTCACTATGCATCTAGATAAGTTCCTTGGGGGGTCCAGTTTCCAAAATGGGGTCACTTGTGGGGGAGCTCCAATGTTTAAGCACACAGGGTCTCTCCAAACGCGACATGGTGTCCGCTAACGATGGAGATAATTTTTCATTCAAAAAGTCAAATGGCGCTCCTTCCCTTCCGAGCCTTACCATGTGCCCAAACAGTGGTTTACCCCCACATGTGAAGTATCGGTGTACTCAGGAGAAATTGCCAAACAAATTTTAGGATCCATTTTATCCTGTTGTCCATGTGAAAATGAAAAAATTGAGGCTAAAAAATTTTTTTGTGAAAAAAAAAGTACTTTTTCATTTTTACGGATCAATTTGTGAAGCACCTGGGGGTTTAAAGGGCTCACTATGCATCTAGATAAGTTCCTTGGGGTGTCTAGTTTCCAAAATGGGGTCACTTGTGGGGGAGCTCCAATTTTTAGGCACACGGGGGCTCTCCAAATGTGACATGGTGTCCGCAAAAGAGTGCAGCCAATTTTTCATTCAAAAAGTCAAATGGCGCTCCTTCCCTTCCAAGCCCTGCCGTGCGCCCAAACAGTGGTTTACCCCCACATATGAGGTATCAGCGTACTCAGGACAAATTGGACAACAACTTACGTGGTTCAGTTTCTCCTTTTACCATTGGGAAAATAAAAAAATTGTTGCTGAAATATCATTTTTGTGACTAAAAAGTTAAATGTTCATTTTTTCCTTCCATGTTGCTTCTGCTGCTGTGAAGCACCTGAAGGGTTAATAAACTTCTTGAATTGGTTTTGTGCACCTTGAGGGGTGCAGTTTTTAGAATGGTGTCACTTTTGGGTATTTTCAGCCATATAGACCCCTCAAACTGACTTCAAATGTGAGGTGGTCCCTAAAAAGAATGGTTTTGTAAATTTCGTTGTAAAAATGAGAAATCGCTGGTCAAATTTTAACCCTTATAACTTCCTAGCAAAAAAAAATTTTGTTTCCAAAATTGTGCTGATGTAAAGTAGACGTGTGGGAAATGTTATTTATTAACTATTTTGTGTCACATAACTCTCTGGTTTAACAGAATAAAAATTCAAAATGTGAAAATTGCGAAATTTTCAAAATTTTCGCCAAATTTCCGTTTTTATCACAAATAAACACAGAATTTATTGACCTAAATTTACCACTAACATGAAGCCCAATATGTCACGAAAAAACAATCTCAGAACCGCTAGGATCCATTAAAGCGTTCCTGAGTTATTACCTCATGAAGGGACACTGGTCAGAATTGCAAAAAACGGCAAGGTCTTTAAGGTCAAAATAGGCTGGGTCATGAAGGGGTTAAAGGGAACCTGTCACCCCGTTTTTTAAAGATGAGATAAAAATGGCATTAACTATGGCCAGAGCTCTGCTTTACATTACTGTCTTCTTTGTGCCTTTATTCCGCACCTATCCTGCCGAAATACCTTTTGAAAGTCGCCGTTTGGTGCTGTCACTCAGTCAGGTCTGGTCAGATGGGCGTTGTGAAGTTGCGGTTCCTCCCCCCTGCTCTTCGGCGTGTCTGACTTAAATGCGCTCTGTGAATCGCACAGATCGCGCACTTTCTTCGCAGTTGTGCAGTAAATTAGCTGGTCGTCACTTTAACCTGGGTGCCCCGGAAGTGATCATATGCGCATTTAGAAAGAAAGAACGATAGATAGATAGATAGATAAGCGATTTTGGCACCAAACTTACGATCGCAGGTCGGGCTGAGAAACTTTTACCGGCATCCAGCTATACAGTATGCGCATATGACCACTTCCGGGGCACACAGGTGCCGACCCGTGCATGCGCAGTAATGTAAATTATGCTATGCCCACAGTTGGGCAAAGCATAATACGCAGGCGCCAAATTATACGTTACTGCACAGGCGCTAAGCACAACGCTGACGGCGGGAATAAAATTTGCAGGGAAACGCAAGAGGTGGGGGAGGAACCGCAACTTCACAACGCCCATCTGACCAGACCTGACTGAGTGACAGCACCAAACGGCGACTTTCAAAAG
The DNA here is from genome assembly GCF_032444005.1 of Ranitomeya imitator. Lineage (NCBI taxonomy): Eukaryota > Metazoa > Chordata > Amphibia > Anura > Dendrobatidae > Ranitomeya > Ranitomeya imitator. Next base: position 59,383,127 of record NC_091283.1, on the reverse strand, counting down.
GTATTTCGGCAGGATAGGTGCGGAATAAAGGCACAAAGAAGACAGTAATGTAAAGCACAGCTCTGGCCCTAGTTAATGCCATTTTTATCTCATCTTTAAAAAACGGGGTGACAGGTTCCCTTTAGACGATTAGTGGAGGGTCAATCTGTGCGGCAGCCCAGAGCCCCCCCAGACCACTGGGCCCTGGGCTACCGCCCATATTGACCCTCTGATAATCCGCCCCTGGTTGGGGGGTTTTCCTGCTGTCGAACATTCAGAACGTCATAAACTGGGAATATCAGTTGGTTCTACTTGAGTAGTTGAATCAGGCTGGATCAATGAAGGCGGAGACATGCTCAACTCTGGAAAAACAGCTATTTCAGGAGTTGCAGGAGTCCCAGGGGCCTCTGGTTTCTTTTCTCCTTCTGGTCCTGCCTGTGGTGGTTCAGGGTATTCCTCCTCTTCACTATTACTAGTGACTGATAGAAGATTCTCAGGGGCATCGTGTTCTTCTTTCTCAGTTCGAGCAGGGTCTCTAGACACATAAGGGCGTAACATGTTTTGGTTCACAACACGAGTAGGAACATCTTCGACCCCTTTGGGCTGAACTTCATAGACGGGCCCTTCAGAATTGACTCATTGCCGCACGATATGGTGTTTTTTCCCATGGATGATCTAACTTGTCTCGAGGAAGTTTCTCTCCGACCAATACCTGGTCTCAGCCCTGTAGAGCTGTCACTCGTAGAGGAGCAGTCTCTGGATGCTCCAACTCTCGAAACTGGGTCTGCACCAGACGATGTAGTGTCTGAAACCGATGACGGTGCTCTCGGACCCAGTTGGACACACCCGTCCGTGGGTATTCCTCCTATGGGTCCAGCTCAGTAATCAGTTTTCCTGGCCTGCCGAAAAGTAGAGTATAGGGAGTGTATCCTGTGGTGCGATGTACCCGATTGTTGTATACCCACACCAGCTCTGTTACAAATTCCGGCCAAAGGGCCTTACGGTCCTCTAACAATGCCCTCAACATTTGGATAAGGGTTCGATTGAACCGTTCACACGCTCCATTACCCTGAGGGTGGTAAGGCGTCGTACGAGATTTCTCAATTCCATACAAACGGTGTAGCTCTTCCATGACTCGCCCCAAGAAGCAGGTACCTTTGGTCTGAGTGAATTCTCTTCGGGCAACCATACACCTGGATGAAATTTTTACAGATAGCATGAGCTGCAGGTTCGGCAGTTGGGGCCACGACAGCGAATTTAGTGGAGCTTACTATTTGCCTCATGGATTTTTTTTTTGCCTTCCTCTGGATCAACATGTTAGGGCATGTTAGGTTAGGCTATGGGTTGAACTAGATGGACTTAAAGTCTTCCTTCAACCTTAATGACTATGTTACTATGTTACTATGTTACTAATGTATAATTAATAAAAATGTATGTTTTTATAAGTAGTATTTTTCTGTGGATAAAAACAGCAGAGGTTCCATCAGAGATATTAGAGAGGAGTACGGACTCCAATACTACTCCTCCTGGACCGGTCCTTTGCCTTTGACCTGGTGACCTATTCCCTCTTACTACAGATTCTCTTATCTCTTGGCATAACAGACTTGATTCTTATCTTGGATCTCTTCATACCTAACAGACCAGTCACTCAGCGTCTCCCACTCACACACCTCCTCCTCATCATCATCACCCCTGTTCTTCTCCATCTATACCTTTGGCTTGGGAAAACTCATAAGAGTTCCACGACTTTCAATAAGACCTTAATGCTTATGACACACAGATCTACCCCGATATCACCTCCTTACTAACCAGAATCTTGCAAAGTCTATCCGCTATTTCATCCTTCTCAGCCGGATTTCTAAAACTTAACATGACAAACCGAAAAAGACACCTTCACACTGAGGCAGAAAAATATCCATAAACTTTATTAAACACCATAAAAACTATAAAAGGCTAAGTACCTTGCCACAAACACAGGCAAAAAAAAGGTGGGTAGCCCAGGTTATACCTCCAAACAAGTAGTACCATGTAAACAATAGGTTACAGCTCTCAAATAAATATACATATAATAGTGTTTGTGTGACCATGTAAACGAAGGCACACATTCCATGAAAAATTGCACAAGTTATAACATAATGAGCATAGGTATATTTACCAATGGAGTACTCCTGGGGACCTGTTATGATACGGTGGTCTAGGAGCAACATGGAACGAGCTCTGAAGGAAGTGGTAACTGTACTGACCACAGTCCCTAAGCTCAACACAACACTAGAAGTAGCCGTGGAATGCTCCTAACTCTCCCTAGGCATCTCGTCACAGCCTAAGAGCTAACTACCCCTAAAGAAAGAAGCAGGAAAGCTATCTTGCCTCAGAGAAAAACCCCAAAGGATACATTAGTCCCCCACAAATAATGACTGTGAGTGGAGAGGGAAAAGACATACACAGAATGAAACCAGGATGAGCACAGGAGGCCAGTCTAACTAAATAGATAGGACAAGATGGAATACTGTGCGGTCAGTATAAAACACTACAAAAATCCACGCAGAGTTTACAAAAAATCTCCACACCTGACTAAAGGTGGAGGGCAAATCTGCCTCCCAGAGCTTCCAGCAAGACAGAATTAATTCACACTGATAAGCTGGACAAACATAGAAAGCACAGAATGGATAAGTCCACAATCTATGGACAGAAAAGAGCAAGCAAAAACTTAGCTTAGCTGAACTGGTCAGGATAACAGGGAACTCCAAAGAGATGTGAATCCAACCAGGAACCATTTACAAGTGGCACTGGCTGAAGAAAGAGCCAGGCCTAAATAGCCGAGCAGAAGAGACGATAAGTGGAGGCAGCTGATGACAGCTAACTCCAAGGAGCAGCCATACCACTAGAAACCACAAGAGGGAGCCCAAAAGCAGAACTCACAAAAGTGCCACTTACAACCACCGGAGGGAGCCTAAGAGCGGAATTCACAACAGTACCCCCCCCCTTGAGGAGGGGTCACCGAACCCACCAGAGCCCCCAGGCCAATCAGGACGAGCCAAGTGAAAAGCACGAACCAAATCGGTGGCATGGACATCAGAGGCAACAACCCAAGAATTATCCTCCTGGCCATAACCCTTCCACTTGACAAGATACTGAAGACTCCGCCTTGAAAAACGAGAATCCAAAATCTTCTCAACCTCATATTCCAACTCTCACTCAACCAAAACCGGGGCAGGAGGGTCAACCGAGGGAACAACGGGCACCACATATCTCCGCAACAAAGATCTATGGAAAACATTATGAATCGCAAAAGAGGCTGGAAGAGCCAAACGAATAGACACCGGATTAATAATTTCAGAAATTTTATAAGGACCAATAAACCGAGGCTTAAACTTAGGAGAAGAAACCTTCATAGGAACATGACGAGAAAACAACCAAACCAAATCCCCCACAGGAAGCCGGGGACCAACACACCGATGGCGTTTAGCAAAACGTTGAGCCCTTTCCTGAGACAACGTCAAATTGTCCACCACATGAGTCCAAATCTGCTGCAGCCTGTCCACCACAGAATCAACACCAGGACAATCAGAAGGCTCAACCTGCCCAGAAGAAAAACAAGGATGAAAACCAAAATTACAAAAGAAAGGTGAAACCAAAGTAGCCGAACTAGCCCGATTATTAAGGGCAAACTCGGCCAACGGCAAGAAAGACACCCAATCATCCTGATCAGACACAAAGCATCTCAAATAGGTCTCCAAGGTCTGATTAGTTCGCTCAGTTTGGCCATTAGTCTGAGGATGAAACGCCGAAGAAAAAGACAAATCAATGCCCATCCTAGCACAAAAGGCCCGCCAAAATCTAGAGACAAACTGAGAACCTCTGTCAGACACAATATTCTCCAGAATGCCATGCAAACGAACCACATGCTGAAAAAATAATAGAACCAGATCTGATGAGGAAGGCAACTTAGGCAAAGGTACCAGATGGACCATTTTAGAGAACCGGTCACAAACAACCCAGATAACAGACATCTTCTGGGAAACAGGAAGATCCGAAATAAAATCCATGGAAATATGCGTCCAGGACCTCTCAGGGACCGGAAAAGGCAAAAGCAACCCACTAGCGCGGGAACAGCAAGGCTTGGCCTGGGCGCAAGTCCAACAGGACTGCACAAAAGCACGCACATCGCGCGACAAGGAAGGCCACCAAAAGGACCTAGCAACCAAATCTCTGGTACCAAAAATCCCAGGATGACCAGCCAACACTGAACAATGAACCTCAGAAATTACCTTAGGGTACCGTCACACAGTGCCATTTCGATCGCTACGACGGTACGATTCGTGACGTTCCAGCGATATCGTTACGATATCGCTGTGTCTGACACGCAGCAGCGATCAGGGATCCTGCTGAGAATCGTACGTCGTAGCAGATCGTTTGGAACTTTCTTTCGTCGCTGGATCTCCCGCTGTCATCGCTAGATCGGTGTGTGTGACACCGATCTAGCGATGCGATCTAGCGATGCGTTCGCTTGTAACCAGGGTAAACATCGGGTTACTAAGCGCAGGGCCGCGCTTAGTAACCCGATGTTTACCCTGGTTACCAGCGTAAATGTAAAAAAAAAAGAACAGTACATACTTACATTCCGGTGTCCGTCAGGTCCCTTGCCGTCTGCTTCCCGCACTCACTGACTGCCGGCCGTAAAGTGAAAGCAGAGCACAGCAGTGACGTCACCGCTGTGCTGTGCTTTCACTTTACGGCCGGCAGTCAGTGAGTGCGGGAAGCAGACGGCAAGGGACAGACACCGGAATGTAAGTTTGTACTGTTTGGTTTTTTTTACGCTGGTAACCAGGGTAAACATCGGGTTACTAAGCGCGGTCCTGCGCTTAGTAACCCGATGTTTACCCTGGTTACCCGGGGACCTCGGCATCGTTGGTCGCTGGAGAGCTGTCTGTGTGACAGCTCTCCAGCGACCACACTACGATTTACCTACGATCACGGCCAGGTCGTATCGCTGGTTGTGATCGTAGGTAAATCGTATAGTGTGACGGTACCCTTACTTGTCCATCTATCAGGAACAAACAGCTTCCCCACTGGACAGCGGTCAGGCCTATCAGCCTGAAATTCCTGAAGCACCCGCCGCAAATCAGGGGAGATAGCAGAAAGAATCACCCCCTCCTTAAGAATGCCAACCGGCTCAAGGACTCCAGGAGAATCAGGCGAAAAACTCCTAGAGAGGGCATCAGCCTTAACATTCTTAGATCCCGGAAGATACGAGACCACAAAATAAAAACGGGAGAAAAACAGGGACCATCGAGCATGTCTAGGATTCAGCCGCTTGGCCGACTCGAGGTAAATCAGATTCTTATGATCGGTCAGGACCACAACACGGTGTTTAGCTCCCTCAAGCCAATGTCGCCACTCCTCAAACGCCCACTTCATAGCCAACAACTCCCGATTGCCGACATCATAATTGCGTTCCGCAGGCGAAAACTTTCTGGAAAAAAAAAGCACATGGTTTCATCAAAGAGCCATCAGACTCCCTCTGAGACAAAACGGCCCCTGCCCCAATCTCAGAAGCGTTGACCTCAAACTGAAAAGGAAGAGAAACATCCGGCTGATGCAACACAGGGGCAGAAGTAAATCGGCATTTAAGCTCCTGAAAGGCCTCAACAGCCTCAGAGGACCAATTCGTCACATCAGCGCCTTTCTTCGTCAAATCAGTAAGGGGCTTAACCACACTGGAAAAGTTGGCAACGAAACGGCGATAGAAATTAGCAAAGCCCAAAAATTTTGAAGACCCTTCACAGATGTGGGTTGGATCCAGTCATGAATAGCTTGGACCTTAACAGGATCCATTTCTATAGATGAGGGAGAAAAAATAAAACCCAAAAAAGAGACCTTCTGAACTCCGAATAGGCACTTAGACCCGTTCACAAATAAAGCATTATCATGAAGGATCTGGAACACCATCCTGACCTGCTTCACATGAGACTCCCAATCAGCGGAAAAAATCAAAATATCATCCAAATATACGACCATGAATTTATCAAGATAATTGCGGAAAATATCATGCATGAAAGACTGGAACACAGATGGAGCATTAGAGAGCCCAAATGGCATCACAAGGTACTCAAAATGGCCTTCGGGCGTATTAAATGCAGTTTTCCATTCGTCACCCTGTTTAATACGAACAAGATTATATGCCCCTCGGAGGTCAATCTTAGTAAACCAACTAGCCCCCTTAATCTGAGCAAACAAATCAGTAAGCAAAGGCAAAGGGGAATTGGAATTTGACTGTGATCTTATTAAGAAGACGGTAATCAATACAGGGTCTCAAGGAGCCATCCTTCTTAGCAACAAAAAAGAAACCCGCTCCCAATGGTGACGAAGAGGGCCGAATATGCCCCTTCTCCAAAGACTCCTTAACATAACTCCACATGGCGGCATGCTCTGGCACAGACAGATTGAAAAGTCGGCCCTTAGGGAACTTGCAACCAGGAATCAAGTTAATAGCACAATCACAGTCCCTGTGCGGAGGAAGGGAACTGGACTTGGGCTCATCAAATACATCCTGGAAATCCGACAAAAACTCAGGGACCTCAGAAGAGGGGGAAGAGGAAATTGACATCAAAGGAACGTCACTATGTACTCCTCGACAACCCCAACTAGTCACCGACATAGTTTTGCAATCCAGCACCGGATTATGTTCCTGTAACCATGGAAATCCCAGTACAACAACATCATGCAGGTTATGCAACACCAGAAAACGGCAATCTTCCTGATGTGCAGGAGCCATGTACATAGTCATCTGTGTCCAGTACTGAGGTTTATCCTTGGCCAAGGGTGTAGCATCAATACCCCTCAAAGGAATAGGGCTCTGCAAAGGCTGCAAGGAAAAACCACAGCGCCTGGCGAATTCTAAGTCCGTTAAGTTCAGGGCAGCGCCTGAATCCACAAATGCCATGACAGAAAAGGACGACAATGAGCAAATCAGGGTCACAGATAAGAGAAATTTAGGCTGTATAGTACTAATGGTAACAGACCTAGCGACTCTCTTAGTACGCTTAGGGCAATCAGAGATAACATGAGCCGAATCACCACAGTAAAAACACAGCCTATTCTGACATCTGAATTCCTGCCGTTCTATTCTAGTCAAAATCCTATCACATTGCATAGGTTCAGGACTTTGCTCAGAGGATACTGCCATATGGTGCACAGCTTTGCGCTCGCGCAGACGCCGATCAATCTGAATGGCTAGAGACATAAATTCGCTCAAACCGGCAGGCGTAGGAAAGCCCACCATAACATCTTTAAGGGTTTCAGAAAGACCTTTTCTGAAAATAGCAGCCAGAGCCTCTTCATTCCATTTAGTGAGCACAGACCATTTTCTAAATTTCTGGCAGTATAACTCTGCCGCTTCCTGACTTTGACACAAGGCCAACAGGGTTTTTTCTGCATGATCCACAGAATTAGGTTCGTCATACAATAATCCGAGTGCTTGAAAAAATGCAACTACATTCAATAATGCCGGATCCCCTGTTTCAAGAGAAAAAGCCCAGTCTTCAGGGTCACCATGCAGCAAGGATATGATGATTTTTACTTGCTGAATGGGATCACCAGAAGAACGGGGTTTCAAAGCAAAAAACAATTTGCAGTTATTTTTAAAGTTCAAAAACTTGGATCTGTCCCCAAAAAACAAATCAGGAGTAGGAATTCTAGGCTCTAAAGCCGGAGTCTGGACAACATAGTCCTGGATACTCTGTACTCTTGCAGCAAGTTGATCGACACGAGAAAACAAACCCTGAACATCCATGCCAAAGCATATATCCTGAACCACCCAGATATCAAGAGGAAAAAAAAGACAAACCAGAGCACAGAAAAAAAAATGGTTCAGAACTTTCTTTTCCTTCTTTTGAGATGCATTTAATTCATTTTTGGCCACTTGTACTGTTATGATACGGTGGTCTAGGAGCAACATGGAACGAGCTCTGAAGGAAGTGGTAACTGTACTGACCACAGTCCCTAAGCTCAACACAACACTAGAAGTAGCCGTGGAATGCTCCTAACTCTCCCTAGGCATCTCGTCACAGCCTAATAGCTAACTACCCCAAAAGAAAGAAGCAGGAAAGCTATCTTGCCTCAGAGAAAATCCCCAAAGGATAGATTAGCCCCCCACAAATAATGACTGTGAGTGGAGAGGGAAAAGACATACACAGAATGAAACCAGGATGAGCACAGGAGGCCAGTCTAACTAAATAGATAGGACAGGATGGAATACTGTGCGGTCAGTATAAAACACTACAAAAATCCACGCAGAGTTTACAAAAAATCTCCACACCTGACTAAAGGTGGAGGGCAAATCTGCCTCCCAGAGCTTCCAGCAAGACAGAATTAATTCACACTGATAAGCTGGACAAACATAGAAAGCACAGAATGGATAAGTCCACAATCTATGGACAGAAAAGAGCAAGCAAAAACTTAGCTTAGCTGAACTGGTCAGGATAACAGGGAACTCCAAAGAGATGTGAATCCAACCAGGAACCATTTACAAGTGGCACTGGCTGAAGAAAGAGCCAGGCCTAAATAGCCGAGCAGAAGAGACGATAAGTGGAGGCAGCTGATGACAGCTAACTCCAAGGAGCAGCCATACCACTAGAAACCACAAGAGGGAGCCCAAAAGCAGAACTCACAAAAGTGCCACTTACAACCACCGGAGGGAGCCCAAGAGCGGAATTCACAACAGGGACCCACCACACCCGACTTTTCCACTTCCTGCCGACTCCAACTCAAACATATTTCCCAGATTCGCACATTCCTTAACTAAGAATTTGCAAAAACACTAAGGCTAGGTTCACATTGCGTTAGTGCAATCCGTTCAACGCATACGTTGAACGGACTGCGCTAACGCAAGTGCAGACTTTTGCACAGCGCTAGCACAGATGGAGCTTCTGCTAGCTCCATCTGCGCTAGTGCAGCGCCCCAGAGTCCTGGTCGCTGCAATAATGTCGTTCTCCCACCAGGGTGAGTGATGTTACATTTGATGGCACCAAAGGAGTTCACCCTGCCAGGTATCACGAAACACACAGCACACTTCACACTCCAGTCCACCAGGGGGAGCAAAAGGTTCTATTTTATAGGCCACTCCTCACATTAGGGTAAAACTGGTGGGTTGTATAGGAAGTTAGACAGAAGCAGACTGGGCTCTGCCCAAGTAACACCTAGGCAGAAGACAGAAGCGACTGGAGGGAGTAAGAGTAAGAAGGGAGAGGCTGACTGGGCTTGGCCCAGGGAATAACTGTCAGGTAGACAGAGGGAAAATGAAGAACATCAGAGGCTCAGCAAGATAGAAAGACATGGAGCTGCACCTGCAACCCATGCGGCAGCATCCTAAGAAAGGACACAACAGGAATTATGTTGTAGAGAGTGAGCCACGAAGTCACAGCACAAGGAGAACAAAAAAACCAGAAGGAGTCCTGTCCTAAGAGAGGCTGCCTCCTTCTGGAGCGCGGGCCGGTGGCCGGAACACCGAGGGAGTAATTGACTCTACGCTTTACTTCAGAGACTGGCAGGGCAGTCAATTCCAAGTTAGCTGTCCGACCTAAATACCTAAGCACACACGGTGGCAATTGTGGAGGAGGGGCGTCTCTAGGGTCCCTATAAAATAGCCTCAGGCCATCACCATCATAGGGGTTTGTCCTATCCATCTGGGGTACAGAGAGAGAAAGACATAACATCCACAAAAGTTGTGAGGACCTTTCCGAGTTGCTCAGCAGGGGGTTACTACAACGCATGAGCACTAGTAGGAAGGCTACTGATTTCCACCTGGATAAGGGGACTCTGGAATTGCCATCAGACCGGCCGTACCCTGCCTACCCTGTCATCCGGCACTCTGGACTGTGGATGCTGAAGCCTTCAGTAAAGGTAAAGGGACTGCACCCATTGTGTCCTCGTTATTCACCGTGCCTTGCACCACCCACCATCACCATCTACACTTCTGGGAAGCCCTGGGAAAATACTTCATCTGTGGGAAGGTACCCCATCTAGCTGCCATAACATCACCCCAGCCGACCCCTGAGCAGCGTCGGTCACTCTGACCGAATACCACAGGTGGCGTCACAAACACTACCGTTATCTACGAACTCTGCCTTTATTGGGCGCCCCTCATAGGGCCACGGTACAGGTCGGGACACCGTGACATCCTTGCTGAGGGAACTGAAGGACCCAGTACCGAGTACCCCATTGACCTTACGTGGGGGCGATCCACTAGCAGTGACGGACCTGGAAACGCTGCAGCCCGCGTCTCGGGTCCGTCACTCAAATGGCACATCGCTAGCGCACACCCATTGTGAGCGTGCGCTAGCAATGCGTCCGACATTGCAGTCTATGGCGGCGTTAACGGACTACGTTACACCGCGTTATGCCGCGGTGTAACGTAGTCTGTTAAACGTAAAGCCATAATGCAATGTGAACCCAGCCTAATGCATGCCCTCGTCATCTCCTGCTCTGTGTCCTCCTTTCTAGCATTCTCACGCCCCTCCAATCTATTCTAAACTTTGCTGCCCGGCTAACCCACCTGTCCCCCCGCTATTCCCCGGTCTCTTCCCTCTGTCAATCCCTGCACTGGCTCCCCATTGCCCAGAGACCCCAGATCAAAACCCTGGCATACAAAGCCATCCACAACCTGTCTCCGCCACACATCTATGACCTCATCTCTCGGTACTGATGTACACGCAATCTCCGATCCTCACAAGATCTCCTCCTCTACTCCTGTCTTATCGCCTCTTTCCACAATCGCATACAAGATTTCTCCCGTGCTTCCCCCCTACTCTGGACTGACTTCCCCTGACGAAGCGGCTTCTTTTCTGCCGCGATACGCGTTGGGTTCAGCTGCCTCCCGGGCCTGTCACACTCTTGGCTGCTACCTTTGGCTGCTGTCTTCACCCTCCCTATTACAGGTGATTATTGGGTGTTTGGGCGGCACGCTGCTCTGCTTGGGGTACCTTTTCCCCTTGAGACCACTTTGCTTCCTGCCTTTATTGGAAAGTGGTATGGACTACATCCGCTTTACTCTTTATTCTGTTCCCTAATGGTGTGCCAATTTTTGGCTTTAATTTATGCATCAGTTAGGGGTTCAAAGGACCATTCATGTGTATTCATCAACTGAGCGTTGATGTTCCTTACTTGTGGTGATTACCTTATATCAGTGTATATTTGGATCCTTTGCAGTGTGTAATAATAGTGATATATATTTTTTGTATTCGCTATTACCTTGGTGTTATATCTGCAGCATGTGTAGTGGTGTACAGGCCTTATGTATGGGGGGGAGGTAGCTGGTGATTGTATAGGTTTTAACTGTTTTTAATTATGCTTCCAATAAAGTTGTTCCTTTTTGATATATATTATTGGTGGTGTGCGAATGTGTTTTAGTGGCGCCTTTTTCTGTTTGTTTTCATATTATCTTTGCCACTTAGGTTCGCACCCCCATTTGTTCCTATATAAATACTTAATATCAGAGTGCGCCAGCTCCTTATAAATTTTGGACCCCCTACTCTGGAACTCTCTGCCACAACATATCAGACTCTCGCCTACCATCGAAACCTTCAAAAAGATCCTGAAGACCTGCCTCTTCCGACAATCCTATAACCTGCAGTAAACACCGATCCACCATACCGCTGCACCACCAGCTCTCTCCCCTCACCTACTGTACCCTCACCCATCCCTTGTAGATTGTGAGGGTCCTCTTTCCTCCTGTACCAGGCGGTAACTTGTATTGTTTCATGATTTTTGTACTTGACTAGTTAATCCTCACATCCCATGTTGTAAGGATTTTCCAGTGCCGGTAACAGGATCCAGTAAGAAAAAAACGGACCCATTGCAAATGAAAGAAAAATGGATGGCTAATTAACAGACTTGTTTTTTCATAGACTTCAATGTTAAAAACCAAAGTCAGCAGCGATTAGTCATTTAAAAACAGACTAAGGCTACTTTCACACTAGCGTCGGATTCGGCCCGTCGCATTGCGTCGGGCTGAGATTCCGACGCTAGCATTTCCAGAGAAAAAGTTACAGCCTATATGGGTGCTGTCATCGCAGCGTCCACCGCTGATTAGCGGCGGTGGACGCCGCGATGACAGCACCCATATAGGCTGTAACTTTTCTCTCTGGATATCCAATACTATATTGGAAGCAACCTCCGGGCAGGCCATATAGCCACTTGAATCTATACATTGTCCCAGTAAACGTTACTGATGAAGGTCCAGCTGTGGGACCGAAACGTTTTCTGATTTGGGATAATAAATCTTTCGTTTCTTCACACCACAAAGTTGAGTGCCGGGTTCTGTATTATTTGCTAATTGGGTCTTTTTTTATAAGCCCAGGTGAAACATTTTTACACCACATAATAAAAGCTAACTATGAAAACAAAAAAATATTTTAAGGTTTTTGTATTTCAGCCAGTACATCGGTCCATATACCAACATCAGGCACTTCATAGTTCCCATCCTTATTTTTTAGGGTCCAAAGTTTAGTTAATAAGGAGTCTTTTAAGTCTTTAGGTCCTTCCATCAGACACTTATAATGATCCATAAATCCATCAAAAGTCAGGTTAAAGGAGTCACTGACCCATTTTCAACAACTCAGGTCTGGTTCCATACTACTACCCTTCTTAACCAAATATTCCAAGTAGATGTCCCTGAAAACTCATCTCTTCAGGAAAGCCTACAGCCTGCACTAACACCGCTGTCGCCTCATCACTATCGAAGCTACCGCCTCACCAACACCGGAGCTCCTGCAACCCCCAACCTACTGTCTCCTTCCCCATAATCCTGTAGAATGTAAGCCCGCAAGGGCAGGGTCCTTGCCCCTCTGTATCAGTCCGTCATTGTTAGTTTGTTTACTGTATGTGATATCTGTAACTTGTATGTAACCCCTTCTCATGTACAGCACCATGGAATCAATGGTGCTATATAAATAAATAATAATAATAATAATAACTTGAAGGACATGAAGCTTAACCTCACCAGGACCTGGCATCTTACATTCATGAAAAGGCCACCAGAGAGGTCCTCATCTGACAGAACTCAATCCAGGAGAAGATCAGATATGGGGTCCTGGTGTTCGGATGCTTTATTAGATAAAAGAACAGCTACTTGCAGTTGGTAGACATGTGGTCTTGAAATCTGGTCAAGAATATCTGACACGATGGAGGACTTCTGGTTGTCTTCTGACACCTCAAATCATCCTTCTAAACGTTTTCTCAGGAGGCTGATTAGTATAGCGTTGTCTGATAACTCGTAAAATCCTTCAGACGCCAATATGGGAAGAGCTAGAAGTAGTTGTGAGGCCACTTTTTGGGATATCCCTTGGGTTACACTCGTAGACTCAGCACCTTTGGATTCGGAGTTTCGGAGCAGTTCGGTCACGTACTTGAATACAGGATCAGGAAGAGCCTGGTTCTGGAGGAGACACATACTCAGGAGATTCCGGCCTTTACTTAGGTCATCAAACGTAACGTGATGGTAAGTTTTTAGATATTCAGAAAGTTCTTGTTTTTTCCTGGTAAGATGAGCTTCTATTGAGTTTCTAAGAGGTTTATTTGCCTTGTACTGATGGTGGACATGCTGAAAATAGGTTCCCCATTCAATAGCTCGCTGGATATGGAGGATATCCTAATCTTTGGCATGAACATTCTGAGACAACGCCAGAACTTCTAGAAATTGGTCCAAATTGTCCAGCAGGGTCTTCATCTTCTCAGCCATGATGCCATCACATCCACCTAAATCAGAGAAAAAGAAAAGTGGAGGAAACAATTGACGCCACTAGACCTATAGGATAAATGCATCTGACCCCCACTGAGCCGGAGAACGGGGATAGGGACGGCAAAGTTAGTGCGTATGTGACCATGAGAACTTGTTGGAGAAATTGTACTAAGAAATATTTTTGGGTTGTGAATAAAGAGAATAAAAAAATGTTCTGTGCATTTTTCCATCATAGTTTACATTGAGTAACCTTTTCTATGAAGGGGGTTTCCAACCTTTTGGGATACTTTTTACTTAAATAGAGGTATTCGGGACTAAACATACATTTTGTAATTGGGTTTCATTCAAAAAATGCAACTATCCTTCTAAATGAGTAATACATGGCGTCTTTGCACTTCCAAAGTTTTTATTTCCGAGGCCTTAAGGTACCGTCACACTCAGCGACGCTGCAGCGATATAGACAATGAGCCGATCACTGCAGCGTCGCTGTTTAGGTCGCTGTAGAGACGTCAAACACAACAGCTCCAGAACGATGCAGGAGCGATCCTGTGACGTAACGGCGACTCACTTATCGTTTTAGCTGGTTGTTAGCTCCATGTAAAACATTTCTGGCATCGTTGCTTTTGCTGTCAAACATGACGATACACGCCGACCTGACGACCAAATAAAGTTCTGGACTTCTAGCTACGACCAGCGATATCACAGCGGGATCCAGATCGCTGCTGCGTGTCAAACACAACGAGATCGCTTTCCAGGACGCTGCAACATCACAGATCGTTGTCGTTCTCGTTGTAAACTTGCTGAGTGTGAAGGTACCTTTAGACCAGATGACCCTTTTCATGTCTTCGTTACACACTCTTGAGGCCAGATAAGCATTCTAAAGGAAGGTGAACCCTTTGAAGAATGTGAACTCAGACCAAACACCAGATGGATTGTGAACAGAACAATGACCCACCAGCTTGACTTGTTCCGGTTATCTACCTGATCACCACAGGAGATGTCTACATAACAATGACCGATCAACCATCAGCAATGTCTAACTATTGTATGTGAAGTGAGAGATATTGGCAATGGTGGGTATTAAGGTACCTTCACACATAACGATTTCGTTAATGATATCGTTGCTTTTTGTGACGTAGCAACGATATCGTTAACGAAATCGTTATGCGTGACAGGCCCCTGCTGGGAGATCGTTGGTCGCTGGGAATGATCAGGACCTTTTATTTGGTCGCTGATTACCCGCTGACATCGCTGAATCGGCGTGTGTGACGCCGATCCAACGATGTGTTCACTGGTAACCAGGGTAAATATCGGGTTACTAAGCGCAGGGCCGCGCTTAGTAACCCGATGTTTACCCTGGATACCATTGTAAAAGTAAAAAAAAACAAACAGTACATACTTACATTCCGGTGTCTGTCCCCCGCCTTCAGCTTCCCGCACTGACTGTGAGCGCCGGCCGTGAAGCACAGCGGTGACGCTGTGCTCTGCTTTACGGCCGGCTGGCGCTGACACAGTGCAGGGAAGCTGACGCCAGGGGACAGACACCGGAATGTAGGTATGTACTGTTTGTTTTTTTTTACTTTTACAATGGTAACCAGGGTAAACATCGGGTTACTAAGTGCGGCCCTGTACTTAGTAACCCGATGTTTACCCTGGTTACCCGGGAACTTCGGCATCGTTGGTCGCTGGAGAGCTGTCTGTGTGACAGCTCTCCAGCGACCACACAACGACCTAAACAGCGACGCTGCAGCGATCGGCATCGTTGTCTATATCGCTGCAGCGTCGCTAAATGTGACGGTACCTTTATCAAAGATCCTGGCCAGGTCTCCACTAGATTTACTCTGAAATGCCACGCCAGAGAAATACACAGTGGGCTGTGACCTTGCGACCAGTATGATTGATGCTGCTCGTGGTTTGTGGAGTACGAATCTTTTGACAGGTTCCCTTTTAATCGAGCTCATAGTAACATAGTAACATAGTAACATAGTTAGTAAGGCCGAAAAAAGACATTTGTCCATCCAGTTCAGCCTATATTCCATCATAATAAATACCCAGATCTACGTCCTTCTACAGAACCTAATAATTGTATGATACAATATTGTTCTGCTCCAGGAAGACATCCAGGCCTCTCTTGAACCCCTCGACTGAGTTCGCCATCACCACCTCCTCAGGCAAGCAATTCCAGATTCTCACTGCCCTAACAGTAAGAATCTGTTAGATTCGTCCTGATGGGAAAGTTTATGATTCCTTTATCTGTCTTTTTCTGAGATCCTATAGCTGATTTATGACCACGGATCACATTAACCCTAGAACGCATACCCATAGAAATCTACACATTCACGCACCTGGGGCCTTTTAGGCATGTTTACAATTATCATGGAATAACTCAAATAAAAATACTTTTCAAAGTTTATTGCAAAGTAAGGATGCATTCCCACTAGCGCAGGGGTCTGCCAGGACGGGATTCCGTAATGGATCTGACCTCCTGGTGACCCCAGCTAAGGCTGGCGGACGCATACCTGGGGCCTCGCAGGCCTGCCAGGTTACTTGTTTTCTATTTTCTGTAAAATTACTTTAGTTAGAATTTTGAAACTCTAGGTACTCCTCAGGTATATAGTTGTTAGTAATTTCCAGTTGTTCATACATTTTTATGTTATAGGCATTTCGGTATAACAACCTTTTTTGGGGACTACCCCATATTCACGCACCTGTGGCCTTTTAGGCCTGTGTGCAAATAACACGGAATAACTCAAATAAAAATACTTTTTAAAATTTATTTTACAATTGCAAGGTAAGGATGCATCCAACTAGCGCTGGGGTCCGCCAGGAGGGGATCCGTAATGGATCTGACCTCCTGGTGACCCCAGCTAAGGCTGGCGGAATCCCGCCATTCCGGCAGCCTTAGCTGGAGTTACTAGGAGGTCAGATCCATTATGGATCCCCTTCTGGCGAACCCCAGCACTACTGGGAACACAGTCTAAGATGTGTACATTTCAAAACATACGTAATTATGTGCATAAAACAACAAAAAAGTAAGTAAACGGGCACGCCAAATATAGGCATTCTATATGCAATTTTGTTATGAAAACATTTTTTGGTTGTAGCAAACTTGGTGAAGGAATATTTATTTGTAACTTTACATATTCCCCCGACAATTCTCACATATTTTTTTGGCTGAATGTTCCTTGCATACATTTTGTCCGCAAGTAGAACAGAAACGCTCCGATTTTCTTTCCTTCTTTGCTGGACAAATATAGCAGCGCTTTCTTTTTTTTCCTCTTTGCTCTGGATGTTCCAGAAAGCGTATTCCACATCGGATCATTGCCTCCGTAATTTGCCTTGATAAGCATATCATGCTGCTTCTCTCCATCATAGTAGGCATCAAAAGTTCATAACAAACTTCTGTCAAAAATAGACGTCTCTTGTCTTTCCTGTTGGCATGGAATTCTGGATTAGTTTGACAATAAACAACGTAGCTATTGTGGGCTGACACATCAAGGATATTGGAAAAAAGGGCAACAGGCCAACGTTTAGTCTGCCTTTTGCACGAATACTCTCCAATCATTTCGTCCATCTTGTCGACACCTCCTTTTGTCTTATTATAATGCAGTATGATTTCAGGTTTTTTTTTCCTGTCATTGGTGTCAATACTTCCATCATGATGCATTGTACTCAGTAATATCACGGATTTTTCTTTCTTGGCTTTATAAGACACCATTGTTGCTTGATTGCAGAAACCAAATACACTCTCGTAGATTGTTCGCTGTGCATTATGCTTCATGATTGGAGGAATTTCGCGGCGGTTTGGCCTCATAGTACCAACAAGCGTAAGTTGCTTTTGAAGCAAAAAGTTGGCCATTGCAAAATTGGTAAAGTAATTATCCATTGTAATATTTTTTCCTGAATTGAAAATTAGTAGAGCAATTGTTTTTAGAGTGTTTAGAGAGTTTTTAGCAAGTGTTTTAGAGTCATAAAAGTTCTTCCTCAGCAACAATACAGACAAAAAGACTGAGTATCACATGTAAACCTAGTACAGGCCTAAAAGGCCCCAGGTGCGTGAATATGGAGTAGTCCCAAAAAAACGTTGTTATACCGAAATGTCTGTAACATAAAAATATATGAATAACTGGAAATTACTAACAACTATATACCTGAGGATTACCTAGATTTAAAAAATTCTAACTAAAGTACTTTTACAGAAAATAGAAAACAAGTAACCTGGCAGGCCTGCGAGACCCCAGGTATGCGTTCTAGGGTTAAAAGTGAATGTGCCAGAAACAAAGCAAAATGGTGCAATATTTTTAATGAATCCCAATTGTAAAATGATTTTTAGTCTCACATAATTGCATGTCAGAGTGCTCATCATACTGAGGATGGCGTAACATATCTGCCATCCACAATCCTGGTACCGCAACCGCCCGGCAGACTATGAGCCTCCTCACCTGATCGAGCAGTCTCATGGGTGTATAGTTAGGGGCAGATCTGTACCCATTACCCCAGCTTATCTGGGAGCCTCCAAGAATTAGAGGACATATTCTTGCAAAAGTCAGCGAATGTCATGGGTACCGCTGACCCTGCCTGCGATACCAGCTATTTCACAGATGTGGGGAGTGCAGATGATGGAATCGATTCACAGAGACCCATCTAGTGGCCACATCAGTAGTCCACAGTCACCGGACGGGAGCTGGGTCGACCTCCTATTGCAACCTCAGGGCCTCCTCTGATTAGTAGACCTGCGTGACGCTATGCCACAATGATGACATTGAACCTACATATTAGAATAAGATATAACCTATACTGATTTATGCACAAAGGAACTCCACATAAAAAGTTAATAAGAAGATTTTATTGAAAAAAATAACATATAAAAATACTATAGATTGTATTAGTACCTCACTATTCATACTAACACTAGACACCACAGACCAAAAGGCAGTTGTAAAAGAGTTTGAATCTCCTATTGCCCCAATATAATTTAACCAAGTGGGTATTCAACTACTCTTGCCTGTAGCGGCATAGAGATCATAACCCACCACTTATACATAAATAGGTAAAGCGGGCATACTTGAACATTATAATTGTGAATCACATGTCTATTGTTTATGTATTGTATATTGGCACATATTGCTATGAGTTTAACCCCTTAGCGACCGCCGATACGCCTTTTAACGGCGGCCGCTAAGGGTACTTAAACCACAGCGCCGTTAGTTAACGGCGCTGTGGAAAAAGTAAATAGCACCCCCCAGAGTCAGATTTTCTCCGGGGTCTCGGCCGAGACCCCAGAGAACATAATTCGGGGGGTTTTGTACCGACCCCGCATTTGCGATCGCCGGTAATTAACCGTTTACCGGCGATCGCAAAAAAAAAAATAGAAAACCGCGATTTCTTTTTAATTTCTCTGTCCTCCGATGTGATCGCACATCAGAGGACAGAGAAAAGGGGTCCCCGATCGCCCCCCGATACTCACCTGTCTCCCCTGGTGCTCCTCGTGGCTCCCGATGGGCGCCGCCATCTTCAAAATGGCGGGCGCATGCGCAGTGTGCCCGCCGGCCGGCCCCGGGAGAATCTTTGGGGTCTCGGCTGCCGGGGGTAGCCGAGACCCCAAAGAGCATGATCGGGGTCGGTTTTACCGACCCCTGTTTTGCGATCACCGGTAATTAACTGTTTACCGGCGACCGCAAAAAAAAAAAAAAAAGCAAAGTGTAATTCTCTGTCCTCTGATGTGATCGCACATCAGAGGACAGAGAAATAGGGGGATTCGGGGACCCTATCATACTCACCGGTGTCCCTGGGTCCTCCTGATCCTCCTGGCCGCCGGGGAAAAGAAAATGGTGGGCGCATGCGCAGTGCGCCCGCCATCTGTCTCCATCTGCCGGCCGGCAGGAGAAGAGCAGTTGGGGCTAAAATTAGGGTTAGGGTTAGGGCTAGGGTTAGGGCTAGGGTTAGGGCTAAATTTAGGGTTAGGGTTGGGGCTAAATTTAGGGTTAGGGTTGGGGCTAAATTTAGGGTAAGGGTTGGGGCTAAATTCAGGGTTAGGGTTGGGGCTAAATTTAGGGTTAGGGTTGGGGCTAAATTTAGGGTAAGGGTTGGGGCTAAATTCAGGGTTAGGGTTGGGGCTAAATTTAGGGTTAGGGTTGGGGCTAAATTTAGGGTTAGGGTTGGGGCTAAATTTAGGGTTAGGGTTGGGGCTAAATTTAGGGTTAGGGTTGGGGCTAAATTTAGGGTTAGGGCTAAATTTAGGGTTAGGGTTGGGGCTAAATTTAGGGTTAGGGTTGGGGCTAAATTTAGGGTTAGGCTTCTTTCACACTTACGTCGGTACGGGGCCGTCGCAATGCGTCGGCCCGACATACCAACGCACGTTGTGAAAATTGTGCACAACGTGGGCAGCGGATGTAGTTTTTCAACGCATCCGCTGCCCAATCTATGTCCTGGGGAGGAGGGGGCGGAGTTACGGCCACGCATGCGCGGTCAGAAATGGAGGATGCGACGTACAAAAAAACGTTACATTGAACGTTTTTTTGTTCTGACGGTCCGCCAAAACACTGATCCAGTGCATGACGGATGCGACGTGTGGCCATCCGTCACGATCCGTCGGCAATACAAGTCTATGGGCAAAAAACGCATCCTGCGGGTACATTTGCAGGATCCGTTTCTTGTCCAAAATGACGGATTGCGATGGATGCCAAACGACGCAAGTGTGAAAGTAGCCTTAGGGCTAGGGTTAGGGTTGGGGCTAAAGTTAGGGCTAGGGTTGGGGCTAAAGTTAGGGTTAGAGTTGGGATTAGGGTTAGGGTTTGGATTAGGGTTAGGGTTGGCATTAGGGTTACGCTTGGGATTAGGGTTAGGTTTGGGATTAGGGTTAAGGTTAGGGTTGTGATTAGGGGTGTATTGGGATTAGGGTTAGGTTTGAGGTTAGGGTTGAGATTAGGATTAGGGGTGTGTTGGATTTAGGGTTTTGATTAGGGTTGTTTTGGGGTAAAGGTTGTGATTATCGTTAGGGTTAGTGATTAGGATTATGGATCGGGTTGGGATTAGGGGTGTGTTGGGGTTAGGGTTGGAGCTAGAATTGGGGGGTTTCCACTGTTTAGGTACATCAGGGGGTCTCCAAACACGACAGCCAATTTTGCGCTCAAAAAGTCAAATGGTGCTCCCTCTCTTCTGAGCTCTGCCGTGCACCCAAACAGTGGTTTACCCCCACATATGGGGCATCAGCGTACTCAGGATAAATTGAACAACAACTATAGTGGTCCAATTTCTCCTGTTACTCTTGTGAAAATAAAAACTTGGGGGCTACAATATCTTTTTTGTGGAAAAAAAATATTTTTTATTTTCACGACTCTGCATTCTAAACTTCTGTGAAGCACTTGGGCATTCAAAGTTCTCACCACACATCTAGATAAGTTCCTTGGGGGGTCTAGTTTCCAAAATGGGGTCACTTGTGGAGGGTTTCTACTGGTTAGGTACATCAGGGGCTCTGCAAACACAACATAATGCCCGCAGACCATTCTATCAAAGTCTGCATTCCAAAACGGCGCTCCTTCCTTCCGAGCTCTGCCGTGCGCCCAAACAGTGGTTTACCCCCACATATGGGGTACCAGCATACTCGGGACAAATTGGACAACAACTTTTGGGGTCCAATTTCTCTTGTTACCCTTGTGAAAATAAAAACTTGGGGGCTAAAAAATCTTTTTTGTGGAAAAAAAAAATATTTTTTATTTTCACGACTCTGCATTCTAAACTTCTGTGAAGCACTTAGGCATTCAAAGTTCTCACCACACATCTAGATAAGTTCCATGGGGGGTCTAGTTTCCAAAATGGGGTCACTTGTGGGGGATTTCTACTGTTTAGGCACATCAGGGGCTCTCCAAACGCGACATGGCGTCCGATCTCAATTCCAGACAATTCTACATTGAAAAATTAAAACGGCACTCCTTCTCTTCCAAGCTCTGCGGTGCGCCCAAACAGTGGTTTACCGCCACATTATGGGTATCAACGTACTCAGGAGAAATCGCACAACAACTTTTGTGGTCTAATTTCTCCTGTTACCCTTGTGAAAATAAAAATTTGGGGGCAAAAATATCATTTTTGTAGAAAAAATGCGATTTTTTTTTCACGGCTCTACATTATAAACTTCTGTGAAGCACATGGGGGTTCAAAGTGCTCACCACACATCTAGACAAGTTCCTTAAGGGGTCTAGTTTCCAAAATGGTGTCACTTGTGGGGGAGTTTCCACTGTTTAGGCACACCAGGGGCTCTGCAAACGCAACATGGCGTCCGATCTCAATTCCAGACAATTCTACATTGAAAAAGTAAAATGGCACTCCTTCCCTTCCAAACTCTGCGGTGCGCCCGAACAGTGGTTTACCCTCACATATGGGGTATCGACGTATTCAGGAGAAATTGCACAACAACTTTTGTGGTCTAATTTCTCCTGTTACCCTTGTGAAAATAAGAATTTGTGGGCGAAAAGATCATTTTTGCGTAAACAAAAGCGATTTTTTATTTTCACGGCTCTACGTTATAAACTTCCGTGAAGCACTTGGGGGTTCAAAGTGCTCACCATACATCTAGATAAGTTCCTTCAGGGGTCTAGTTTCCAAAATGGTGTCACTTGTGGGGGGTTTCCACTGTTTAGGTACATCAGGGGCTCTCTAAACGTGACATGGCGTCCGATCTCAATTCCAGCCAATTCTGCATTGAAAAAGTCAAACGGCGCTCCTTCACTTCCAAGCACTGCGGTGCGCCCAAACAGTGGTTTACCCCCACATATGGGGTATTGGCGTATTCAGGAGAAATTGCATAACAAAATTTATGGTTACATTTCTGTTTTTACACATGTGAAAATAAAAAAAATGGTTCTGAATTAAGATGTTTGCAAAAAAAAGTTAAATGTTCATTTTTTCCTTCCACATTGTTTCAGTTAATAAAGGGTTAATAAACTTCTTGAATGTGGTTTTGAGAACCTTGAGGGGTGTAGTTTTTATAATGGTGTCACACTTCATTATTTTCTATCATATAGACCCCTCAAAATGACTTCAAATGTGATGTGGTCCCTAAAAAAAAAATGGTGTTGTAAAAATGAGTAATTGCTGGTCAACTTTTAACCCTTATAACTCCCTAACAAAAAAAAAATGTTGTTTCCAAAATTGAGCTGATGTAAAGTAGACATGAGGGAAATGTTATTTATTAACTATTTTTCATGACATATCTCTCTGATTTAAGGGCATAAAAATACAAAGTTTGAAAATTGCAAAATTTTAAAAATTTTCGCCATATTTCCGTTTTTTTCATAAATAATAGCAAGTAATATCGAAGAAATGTTACCACTAACATGAAGTACAATATGTCACGAAAAAACAATCTCAGAATCAGCGGGATCCGTTAAAGCGTTCCAGAGTTATAACCTCATAAAGTGACAGTGGTCAGAATTGTAAAAATTGGCTCGGTCATTAAATACCAAATTGGCTCTGTCACTAAGGGGTTAAGAAATGAATCATTGTAAGGGTTGAAAATAGAATCGGTGGTTTATTTACATAAAGAATATGGGATGCTGCAGTATGCTTGTGCCCCGTCAATTGCCTTTCCCTGTGCGTATGCGGGTCCCCACTGTGGCGCTGCGCGTTGCTGCCTGCGTCTGGCTCGGATGGTGCGCTCACGTGATCGTCAATGGGCGGTCTTGTGGACGGGCCGTCTGGTGACACCGGTGATGACGCGGGCGTCTCGGCTTTGGGCTGCCCATGCGCCG
Organism: Ranitomeya imitator; assembly: GCF_032444005.1. Classification (NCBI taxonomy): domain Eukaryota; kingdom Metazoa; phylum Chordata; class Amphibia; order Anura; family Dendrobatidae; genus Ranitomeya; species Ranitomeya imitator. The sequence goes on along the minus strand of NC_091283.1, from coordinate 59,359,667 downwards.
CTATAGGGTTGGGCTTTATGACGCAGCAAACATTCTGTCACTCCATTGGACTGCAGTACTATAAAATGTAAGTCCAAATCTGACGATGCCACTCCCCTGGAAGAAGGCACACGCAGCCGAAAGGCACGTTGGGGTCGTGGCACCATCAGACCAAAGGTAATGGAGATGAGGTGATGTTGTTATAATTACTATCGCTATGCCCGCTTTACCTATTTATGTATAAGTGATGGGTTATGATCTCTATGCTGCTACAGGCAAGAGTAGTTGAATACCCACTTGGTTAAATTATATTGGGGCAATAGGAGCTACAAACTCTTTTACAACTGCCTTTTGGTCTGTGGTGTCTAGTGTTTGTATTAGTACCTCACTATTCATACTATCTATGGTATTTTTATGTTATTTTTTTCAATAAAATCTTATTAACTTTTTATGTGGAGTTCCTTTGTGCATAAATCAGTATAGGTCATATGTCTCCGGTGCATGGGACTTGTTAAATATCTCCGGATGGGCATAGGGGTCAGTAATTGACAAACCCTGTGTGTTGTGTGTCTAATTGGTATTTATATTAGAACTAGATGGTGGCCCGATTCTAAAGGTGCCTTCACACATAACGATTTCGTTAACGATATCGTTGCTTTTTGTGACGTAGCAACGATATCGTTAACGAAATCGTTATGCGTGACAGCGACCAACGATCAGGCCCCTGCTGGGAGATCGTTGGTCGCTGGAAATGATCAGGACCTTTTTTTGGTCGCTGATCACCCGCTGTCATCGCTGGATTGGCGTGTGTGACACCGATCCAGCGATGTGTTCACTGGTAACCAGGGTAAATATCGGGTTACTAAGCGCAGGGCCGTGCTTAGTTATCCGATGTTTACCCTGGTTACCATTGTAAAAGTTAAAAAAAACAAACAGTACATACTCACATTCTGGTGTCTGTCACGTCCCCCCGGCGTCAGCTTCCCGCACTGACTGTGTCAGCGCCGGCCGTAAAGCACAGCGGTGACGTCACCGCTGTGTTCTGCTTAACGGCCGGCGCTGACACAGTGCAGGGAAGCTGAGGCCGGGGGATGTGACAGACGCTGGAATGTAAGTATGTACTGTTTGATTTTTTAACTTTTACAATGGTAACCAGGGTAAACATCGGGTTACTAAGCGCGGCCCTGCGCTTAGTAACCCGATGTTTACCCTGGTTACCTGGGGACTTTGGCATCGTTGGTCGCTGGAGAGCTGTCCACACAACTACCTAAACAGCGACGCTGCAGCGATCGGCATCGTTGTCTATATCGCTGCAGCGTCGCTAAATGTAACGGTACCTTAACGCATCGGGTATTTTAGAATATGTATGTATGTATGTATGTATGTATGTATGTATGTATGTATGTATGTATGTATGTATGTATGTATGTATATAGCAGCCACATAGTATATAGCACAGGCCACATAGTATATAGGAGCCATGAAGTATATAGCAAATACTACGTGGCATGTGCTATATACTACGTGGCTGCTATATACATACATACATATTATACATATTATAGAATACCCGATGCATTAATACAGGCCACGTAGTATATAACAGTGGCCACGCAGTATATAACACAGCCCAAACAGTATATAACACTGCCCACATAGTATATAACACTGGCCACGTAATATATAACAGCACACGCAGTATATAACACTGGCCACGTAATATATAGCACAGCCAACGCAGTATATAACACAGCCCACATAGTATCTAACACTGGCCAGGTAGTATATAGCAGCCACGCAGTATATAACACAGCCCACGTAGTATTTAGCAGTGTCAGCACTATATCCCTGTTAAAATATAATTAAAATAAAAAATAGTTATATACTCACCCACCGGGATCCAGCAAAGCTGTGCAGATGCGCTCGCAGCTGCCGCCATTTTCCTTTCCCAGGATGCATTGCGAAATTACCCAGATGACTTAGCGGTCTCGCGAGACCGCTAAGTCTTCTGGGGAATTTCGCAATGCATCTCCGGGAACGGAAGCTGGCGGAAGCCGCGCGCGCCTGGGCGGACTACGGAAGGTGAGAATAGCAGGTTTTTTGTTTTTTATTTTTAACATGACATCTTTTTACTATTGATGCTGCATAGGCAGCATCAATAGTAAAAAGTTGGGGACACACAGGGTTAATAGCAGCGTTAACGGAGTGCGTTACCCGCGGCGTAACGCGGTCCGTTAACGGTAGCATTAAACCTGTGTGAGCGCTGACTGGAGGGGAGTATGCAGGCGCCAGACACTGACTGGACGGGAGTAGGGAGGGACAAATTCTCGGCCGGACTGTGCCCGTCGCTGATTGGTCGCGGCAGCCAGGACAGGCAGCTGGCGAGACCAATCAGCGGCGCGGGATTTCCGTGACGGAAGTTGCCGACAGAAAGACGGAAGTACCCCTTAGGCAATTATATAGTAGATAAGAGCCAAGGATGCTGTCACATAGGAAGGGGCACACAGGGCTCTGGTGGCCACTAGACCAGGGCACTACTAATCTATTCATCATCTCTAGTCAGCAATTAAACACAAACCACCATTTATTCACTAAATGAGGACACGCCCTAAAGAAAATGCTCTCTGGTCCGAAGGCACCACGCTATAAAGCTGAAGCACACTGACAGACCTATTTTGTGGGAAAAAGTTTCAGTAAAACTAGTAATTTATTCATTGATATCCATGGGGTCTGTGTAACGACCGTTATGCCGGTCGCTGCTCGAGAACAGAATGCGGCCCTGCTATGGATGACTCAGGGCACAATATGATATTAAACCAACTTTTCTTTATAACTTATGCAAAAAATGACAGAATTTTCTCTCCCAACACAATATGGGCCACAACAGCCACAACTCACAGAATACAAGTTATGCAGCCTGAGAGACCCCAAGTGCCGGCTTCACAGACCGGAATCAGACTACTCCAAGACTATAGCACTCCCTCCCTTACCTGTAATGGGCCTACACGGGGTTATACTGTGCCTGTGACACGTGGTCCTCTCAGGAATACAATCTTAGACCCGCCTCCCGCCTAATTTACTATAAATCACGGGTACCCGGTTTTTCCCCAACATATATATATATATATATCACAGTATATGCTCAATGTATACGCAGTGCACTGTCTTATTGTTGAGTGCTCAGAGTGTTCTCTTTCACAATATATGCTTCAACGGTAAATAACTGAATTTGTTATACAGATGTCCAGCAGCGGATTAAATAGGTATTTGAGCCACCAAATCTTCTGATACAGATCCAGATAAAGTTCACAAATAATTCCAGGAATATCCCACAGCCAGAATCGTGAAGCGCAGGAATCCACACAGTGTCTATTAGTTATCAGGCAATTCTTAATACAAGACTGTCCTTAATTAACCTGTGATTCCTATCTAGCTATCCCTAGCTAACTACACAGTCGGTGACCGGTCACACTTCTCTGTTTACTCACAAGAATAGCTTTCTTGAAGTCACACAGTCCCAAAACAGGAATGCCTCAAGATCTGGATTCTCCACTCTCCATCACCGCTCTGCTTCTTCTGAAATGCCCAGAAACTCTCTCTGAGGTAACTGTCCTGTTTCCAGAATCTTCTTGTCTTTAACTCATGGGTGACCTCCGGTGGCTGAACAAAATTACTGCAGCAACATTGTAATTATCCTGTCTATTACTCAAGGGTGACCTCCGGTGGCCGAACACAGTTACTGTATCAACACTGTTTATGATAGAAAAAAAACACCATCACCATTTTACACCTGACTGACAGCTGTAGGAGTCCAGTGGGCGATCCCACAAGTGATTGACAGTCTACCATGTATAATAAACCAATGTTCCCCAAAAAATATCATCGGGGAAAAAGAGCCATAGGCTATGCATAGATTTCCTTTTAAAACCAATTTTAATAGATAAATAAAGTTAAAATATACAGCAATAAGAAAAAAACAGGGTAGAACTCAAGGTACATACGGTTGGGAACAGTAAATTACACCAGGTAATATACTAATCATAAATATACACAGCCAATGAGGAACAGTATAAATATATTGCACAATAATAAATAGGTTTCTAAAGTACTAGATAATAAATCTACTATTGTCCTCACTAGCTTACTATACATATAATGCAAAAGTGCCTGATGCAACGTGCATACCAATGGACTAGTGCGTGGCATGAAATTTGCAAAGTGCTCAATCAATAGGGCTTAAAACCCCCTCTACAACCTGCCATATCAAAACGCAGCTGTCTAGTGCACACTACATACTTGTAAGCTGACATATGGTGTATGGTAATTTGTAAACTTACATAGTCAGCTATTCCGGTGAATAACGTTCCACAACGACCCCGACAGCGCCGTTTCGCCTGACTGGCTTCCTCAAATAGGAGGCATATGTGTCTACATCTAGCTAGTCTATCCTTATATGTGTGTAACAACCCAGCTGTAACCGGCGTCAGTGTAATTGGCGTGCTGCGGCGCATGTGCTGATCTTAGGACTCCCAGGTAGAGAATATGAGGAGGTAGCTCCTGTGTCCGATGCACCTAGTAATGGGTATGGACTATGGTAGGGTGAGATGAAAGACGGTGAACTGCCACTTAAATAGTTTCCTGTTTTCAACAATTACACAGCGTCCTACCTCATTTCTGTCAGGTCACGTGCTCTAGATAACCGCTGATATCATCAGCGGTAATGGCGCTGTGTCGCTGTTATCCCTCCATTAGATCTGTGTACACTTCCGGTATCAGTGCCGCTCGCTACTGCGCATGCGGCACCCAGTGTGGTACGTGAATCATGATCTGCCGATTGTTCTGACATTTCCGGTTCGTGTTCCCTGGGCTGCACGCTAATGCGCATGCGGCATCTAAGGGATAAACAAATGCAGACCAGCTGGTTGTGTCGCTGTGTCGCTGTTATCCCTCAATTAGATCTATGCATACTTCCGGTATCAGTGCCGCTCGCTAGTGCGCATGCGGTACCCAGTGTGGTACGTGAATCATGATCTGCCGATTGAACTGGCATTTTCGGTTCGTGTTCCCTGGGCTACACGCTAATGCGCATGCGGCACCTAAGGGATAAGCAGATGCAGACCAGCAGGTTGTGCTTACACTACCGGTTCACGGCCAGTGCTATGACCCGTGGACACCGGAGATGACGTTGTAGATGTTTCTAAGCAACGTGTAAACGCGTTACCATGGATACATTTGTGCCCCGCACAATAAAATATGCTAAATTCACATTTGGACACCAGATATGTTGTTGTTGATGTTTCTAGGTAACGCATACATACGTAACCCCGGGGACGCTAGGTGGTACCCAGCATATAGATCGCATATTTAAGCGATACCATAATACATCTATAGTACCATGATACGTCTGCTGCATGTATATAAATATGGCTACATAATAACACGCCATAATAGGCCTAGTAACACCATTTCAAGATTAAATTGGGCCATAAATTGCAGCTCTCCATTATGTACCTGTTTATGGAACCCAGATATACCGGGAGTAATGAGAAACGCCCCTATACTTTTTATATAAACTGTGAATACAGAATGGGATGTATTGGAGAGAGGATATACAAAGTGGAGAAAAGAATCTGTCTATTTGTTATTATCCATATAAAGAGACTATAATTCTCTGTTTTAAGCCATATACAGTGAGGCCAGAGAAACCGATATCACAAATACAGCAGTGGCTATTATTTGCCCTTGAATCATAATAGATTGTATACAGACTGTTTTATTGGCTAAATATTCTTAGAGGGCAGGAACCCATATTCCAACATATCAATAAGCAAAAACAAAATCTCCGGGGTAAAAGGGGGAACAAAGGGGGGAATGTTATTATATTTTAATCTGTGATTTCACAGAAAGCAATTGTAACTCAATTGCTCATTCAGACCATGAGGATGACAAGTGTTAAGACGAAATATCCATCTTGGATACCGGCACTGATACCGGAAGTATACATAGATCTAATTGAGGGATAACAGCAACACAGCGACACAACCAGCTGGTCTGCATTTGTTTATCCCTTAGGTGCCGCATGCGCATTAGCGTGCAGCCCAGGGAACACGAACCGGAAATGTCAGCACAATCGGCAGATCATGATTCACGTACCACACTGGGTGCCGCATGCGCACTAGCGAGCGGCACTGATACCGGAAGTATGCATAGATCTAATTGAGGGATAACAGCGACACAACCAGCTGGTCTGCATTTGTTTATCCCTTAGGTGCCGCATGCGCATTAGCGTGCAGCCCAGGGAACACGAACCGGAAATGTCAGCACAATCGGCAGATCATGATTCACGTACCACATTGGCTGCCGCATGCGCAGTAGCGAGCGGCACTGATACCGGAAGTGTACACAGATCTAATGGAGGGATAACAGCGACACAGCGCCATTACCTCTGATGATATCAGCGGTTATCTAGAGCACGTGACCTGACGGAAATGAGGTAGGACGCTGTGTAATTGTTGAAAACAGGAAACTATTTAAGTGGCAGTTCACCGTCTTTCATCTCACCCTACCATAGTCCGTACCCATAACTAGGTGCATCGGACACAGGAGCTACCTCCCGATGTAGGGGCTCCCTTTTTCAGAGAAGAAGATCCCACAATCCTTACATATTTTTTTCCCTGATGAATCTCCCCTATGGGAGAGGAAATGCGTAGGGAATTTCACATTGTTATGGTGGGTACAATTTACTAGCCTGACTTGGGGACTGCCCTTGTCAGGGCGGGAGCAACACACGGGCACGACTGGGGTAGTATAGAAACTGTTTTCCCCTCCCCCTTAATGTATATGGATGCTCCTGTGAAGGAAACTACATATTTGGTGAGATAAAACCATTTTTTTACCGAGCACTGGTTACATGAGTACTTTTTGCACTTTATCACTGTGTTGTCTTGCATTATCCATTGATCTTTTAGACATTTACCATTAAAGGTTATATTTTAATCTATGTAAGGTTTTCTCCTAGCTAGTCTGGATATTTACAATTAGAGGACCTCTAGGGGTATCAAATTGGGATACACCCTATATTTGGCTTATTCCGACTTGTTTTTCACCACCTTTCAAAGCGTGTTGAATGTCTATGTTCTCTGTGTGGGCTACACACATGAGCCACTGTATAGAGGGTGATGAGAAGCGTTTTTTTATCTTGTGATAATTATCACCCGGTAAAATGCCGATGGTCATTTTTGGTAGAAATTTAAACCTATACATCGTCATGCAGATAGATGCCAGGGTAACGAGTTGAAAAGGATCAATGCATCTGGACACTTTAATTCCTTTCTTTTCTCGCTTACAGTATATTTTAACATTTTTCCGCGTCATCTCCATTACACGCTCCCTATAGAGTTCACATGAGCGTATCAGAATCTCAACATCTCGTTTACAGTAAGCTTTTAGTTCAGACTTAAAGTCAAAAGTTGTATTTACCTGGGTCTCATACCATTCCATGAATTCTCCTTTCTCACTAGTCGACATGTACATATATTTTACAGCTGGTAGAGGACCCACATAGTTTTGATTTTCTTCAGTGTTAAAAAAGTGTGGAAAATGCCCTTTTGAATCTGAAAAGCCCATAGCCTGTGGCAATTTACTAAGTTTCATGGGTATGAAATTTAGCGAGTTTATAAATCTTATTTCCAAATCAGGCAGTGTCACACACAAGAGACGCCCACCTTGGGAAATCAATTTCACGTTGAGTTTTTCAGAAATCAGTTCCTTAACAATAAAGTATGCGTCGTATCTTTCACCATTGTGGGCAATAAATGTATGACCTGAAAATTTACCACTTGTAAAGAACTGTACAAAGTCATGTGTACATGATTCACCTTCAAATTCCCAGGAAGGCGTACCATACAGCGTTGTAGCATAAATGTAATGTGCGTACCTGTCTCCTGCATACATTCAAAGTCATAAAATATATATTGATCAGTTTCCTCCTTTGGTACATACCGCCGCATGTAACAAAGATGCCCATCAAATTCATTTAGGCGTATGTGGCAAACAGGACAACACATCCCTTTACATTTATGTTCTGTTTCACCGTCTACGGTCACAAAATGATGACATTTATCACAAAACATTTTAATTCTGCAGAATGATGGATTATCTGCAGCTAAATGTGTGTGGTGAAGTAACGGCAATATACCCTGCAAATAGGACAACGAGGGGTTTGCTGTACGTCAGTGCTCTCCACACAACTCTCTCTCTTTGACAAGCTTTACAAAAATACTGACAGGCATGATTAAATTTGTGATGGAACGTGGAATTGCACCTTTCACAAAAGTAATCAGCCCCGATAAATCCCTTCATATTTTTGATACTGTAGTAGTGACAATCATGATGCAAAATGAAAATGTTTTTAGAACATTGAAAGTATCGCCAGTCACTTTAATGTTGACAGCAAGATGTTTCTCAAAAGCCTCAACGTCACTAAAGCTTATTAGCTGGCCCTCAGGGATGGCCAGGGATGTGTGTATGACTTTAGCACGACTCAGTAAAACTGTATCACCGACATCAGTATCCGTCATCAGGTCGCACACACTAGCTGCAAAGCACAGATTTGTACTGTAATTGTTAAAGTCAAACAACCACTGCCTCTTTCGATTAATGATCTGACTACTCGGTTTAGATTTCAAGCGTCTTTTTACACCTCCACGTCTATTTTTAATTATTGTTACTACTAGTTTCAGGGAACTGCTCGCTATGCATTCAGCATTACTTTGCAGTGTACGAGCAACAGCGTTTAAAAATGATTCAGAACTAAAATCAGCCCTTGTTTGTTTCGTAGTGAAAATGGGATCTAATGTACCCCCGCTTTCAAGCCTTTACTGAACAAAGTCACCAGGTTCAATGTCTCTAATGATTCTGTCCAGTAAGGATTGTATGGAGCCATGTACCACGTTTAAACCTTCTACAAATGAATGTACCCTATCTAAATTCACAATCTGAAATGATCAGTGTACATGCGGGCATTGAAATTGCGTACGTCTCTTTGATGATGGTAAAAATGCTGTTAAAAGTCTGAATGATCTACGGGCATTTCATTATCATAAACACCATTACCTACATAAGGGAATAAAAGGACTAGAAATAGGAAAAACCCAATGTGGCTAAACAAAGAAGTAAGACAGGCAATTAACAGTAAAAAGAAAGCATTTGCACTACTAAAGCAGGATGGCACCATTGAAGCTCTAAAAAACTATAGGGAGAAAAATACTTTATCTAAAAAACTAATTAAAGCTGCCAAAAAGGAAACAGAGAAGCACATTGCTAAGGAGAGTAAAACTAATCCCAAACTGTTCTTCAACTATATCAATAGTAAAAGAATAAAAACTGAAAATGTAGGCCCCTTAAAAAATAGTGAGGAAAGAATGGTTGTAGATGACGAGGAAAAAGCTAACATATTAAACACCTTCTTCTCCACGGTATTCACGGTGGAAAATGAAATGCTAGGTGAAATCCCAAGAAACAATGAAAACCCTATATTAAGGGTCACCAATCTAACCCAAGAAGAGGTGCGAAACCGGCTAAATAAGATTAAAATAGATAAATCTCTGGGTCCGGATGGCATACACCCACGAGTACTAAGAGAACTAAGTAATGTAATAGATAAACCATTATTTCTTATTTTTAGGGACTCTATAGCGACAGGGTCTGTTCCGCAGGATTGGCGCATAGCAAATGTGGTGCCAATATTCAAAAAGGGCTCTAAAAGTGAACCTGGAAATTATAGGCCAGTAAGTCTAACCTCTATTGTTGGTAAAATATTTGAAGGGTTTCTGAGGGATGTTATTCTGGATTATCTCAATGAGAATAACTGTTTAACTCCATATCAGCATGGGTTTATGAGAAATCGCTCCTGTCAAACCAATCTAATCAGTTTTTATGAAGAGGTAAGCTATAGGCTGGACCACGGTGAGTCATTGGACATGGTATATCTCGATTTTTCCAAAGCGTTTGATACCGTGCCGCACAAGAGGTTGGTACACAAAATGAGAATGCTTGGTCTGGGGGAAATTGTGTGTAAATGGGTTAGTAACTGGCTTAGTGATAGAAAGCAGAGGGTGGTTATAAATGGTATAGTCTCTAACTGGGTCGCTGTGACCAGTGGGGTACCGCAGGGGTCAGTATTGGGACCTGTTCTCTTCAACATATTCATTAATGATCTGGTAGAAGGTTTACACAGTAAAATATCGATATTTGCAGATGATACAAAACTATGTAAAGCAGTTAATACAAGAGAAGATAGTATTCTGCTATAGATGGATCTGGATAAGTTGGAAACTTGGGCTGAAAGGTGGCAGATGAGGTTTAACAATGATAAATGTAAGGTTATACACATGGGAAGAAGGAATCAATGTCACCATTACACACTGAATGGGAAACCACTGGGTAAATCTGACAGGGAGAAGGACTTGGGGATCCTAGTTAATGATAAACTTACCTGGAGCAGCCAGTGCCAGGCAGCAGCTGCCAAGGCAAACAGGATCATGGGGTGCATTAAAAGAGGTCTGGATACACATGATGAGAGCATTATACTGCCTCTGTACAAATCCCTAGTTAGACCGCACATGGAGTACTGTGTCCAGTTTTGGGCACCGGTGCTCAGGAAGGATATAATGGAACTAGAGAGAGTACAAAGGAGGGCAACAAAATTAATAAAGGGGATGGGAGAACTACAATACCCAGATAGATTAGCGAAATTAGGATTATTTAGTCTAGAAAAAAGACGACTGAGGGGCGATCTAATAACCATGTATAAGTATATAAGGGGACAATACAAATATCTCGCTGAGGATCTGTTTATACCAAGGAAGGTGACGGGCACAAGGGGGCATTCTTTGCGTCTGGAGGAGAGAAGGTTTTTCCACCAACATAGAAGAGGATTCTTTACTGTTAGGGCAGTGAGAATCTGGAATTGCTTGCCTGAGGAGGTGGTGATGGCGAACTCAGTCGAGGGGTTCAAGAGAGGCCTGGATGTCTTCCTGGAGCAGAACAATATTGTATCATACAATTAGGTTCTGTAGAAGGACGTAGATCTGGGGATTTATTATGATGGAATATAGGCTGAACTGGATGGACAAATGTCTTTTTTTCGGCCTTACTAACTATGTTACTATGTTACAGAGGCTGCATCATGCGCATTTTCAGCATGTGTTTCAAGAGGCTCACTGCTCTGAGCATCTGGATCCACATTGCTGTTGACACCTCCAGGGTTGTCTTGGGTGTGTAAAAGTGGGTTCGAATCATGTAACAACCTCTGGGGGTATTGTGTAGTTATTGCGCTGCATACTGTCTTTCGCCCGCTTCTAGTTGCTTGTGATCTTCTGGAACTAACCAACATCTGTAGAGCCTTCTTAATGACTCTTGCTCTATAAGATCTTTGCGGCATTATTTTAGTTAATTTTTTCAACCCATAGCCAACCAATCTTAGTCACATGGATTTAGATTTATTTAAATTCACAGGGGATGATTGTACACTTGCATGATTTAGTTTAAAATCATATAGTTCCGCAATAATGTCAGGTGTTGGACATGCATTTATCAGTCTTTCATACGTATCACAGAAAGATTTTAGTTTGATCTGAGCGAGTTTGGAATGGGCGTACTGAGCAGACATAGCAGTAAACATTTTGACATGTTCATCATCCCACACAAGATTCCCTGTGTAAGAGGAATGATCAGCAACTTTCTGCTTTTTACTTACACGACGTCGTGATACTGATTGTTTCTTTAGAGGTAATACAAGGTTGAAATCGCTAGACGATCCTGCAAGAGCAATATCTGGAGATTGTACAGTTTGACACCTGTATATTGTCCTGCTTATTACTCTTCATTCCCTCGACTATGATCTCGACATCTGAATCCTGATTTTCACTTGGTTCAGGAGCATGCCTGTCTTCTGACAGATTGCGAACTTGAAGCATCTCAGCATCTGTATGAGAAATTATATTTAGTTCCTGTCTACATACAAAAGGTTTAAATCAGCTGATATATATATATATATATATATATAGGTTTCTTACCTGTGATAAACTGATGAGATTTATTAGCCTCTAATGGTTCCGCAGCTATGGATTCAAAGTCTTCATAATTCTGAGTGTTGAAATTATTGCCATATTAAGGAGCCATACACTCTTTTTAAATAAGAAAGAATGAAGAAATATATAATTAATATACAAAACATTGACTTAATCAGAATGAGACAATACTCTGTAATTTATATTTGATATAATACCTAATTGTGATCTTGGAAGAAGGGGACTGTATTGATCGCAGGAATATTGGGATTCCATCTTAAATAAAAAGGGGAAAAGTTTTATCTCTATCTATACCGTGGATAAATACAGTTTATAACTATATAACAATTATATACTAAATATGAATTATAATTAAAAAGATAAATATAACCAGGCATTGCAAAGATACAGCTTATAACTATATAACAAATATATAATACATACCGTATATACTCCGGCTGAAAGTGCCCCTCTCGGCTTATACTCGAGTCACGGCAGCGGTGGGTCGGCGGGTGAGGGGAAGAGGGCGCTGAGGCATACTTACCTAGTCCCAGCGATCCTCGCGCTGTCCCTGCCGTCCCACGGTCTTCTGTGCTGCAGCTTCTTCCCCTCTTCAGCGGTCACGTGGGACCGCTCATTACAGAAATGAATAGGCGGCTCCACCTCCCATAGGGGTGGAGCCGCCTATTCATTTCTCTAATCAGCGGTGCCGGTGACCGCTGACAGGAAGAGGCTGCAGCACAGAAGACGGGGAGGAAGGCGGGGAGCGTCAGGATCGCTGGGACCAGGTAAGTATGTTATATTTACCTGTCCACGTTCCAGCCGCCGGGCGCCGCTCCATCTTCCCGGCGTCTGCGCTCTGACTGTTCAGGTCAGAGGGCGCGATGACGCATATAGTGTGCGCGGCACCCTCTGCCTGATCAGTCAGAGCAGAGACGCCGGGAAGATGGAGGCGCCGGGACCGGACGCTGGGAGCTGCAATCAAGAGAGGTGAGTATGTGTTTTTTTTTTTTTTTATTGCAGCAGCAGCAGCGGCCATGGCACAGATTTATGTGCAGCATCTATGGGGCAGTATGAACGGCACACAGCACTATATGGGGCATCTGTGCAGCATCTATGGGGCAATATGAACGGCACACAGCACTATATGGGGCATCTGTGCAGCATCTATGGGGCAGTATGAACGGCACACAGCACTATATGGGGCATCTGTGCAGCATCTATGGGGCAATATGAACGGCACACAGCACTATATGGGGCATCTGTGCAGCATCTATGGGGCAGTATGAACGGCACACAGCACTATATGGGGCATCTGTGCAGCATCTATGGGGCAATATGAACGGCACACAGCACTATATGGGGCATCTGTGCAGCATCTATGGGGCAATATGAACGGCACACAGCACTATATGGGGCATCTGTGCAGCATCTATGGGGCAATATGAATGGCACACAGCACTATATGGGGCATCTGTGCAGCATCTATGGGGCAATATGAACGGTGCAAAGCACTGTGGGGCATCTGTGCAGCATCTATGGGGCAATATGAACGGTGCAGAGCACTGTGGGGCATCTGTGCAGCATCTATGGGGCAATATGAATGGTGTAGAGCACTGTGGGGCATCTGTGCAGCATCTATGGGGCAATATGAACGGTGCAGAGCACTGTGGGGCATCTGTGCAGCATCTATGGGGCAATATGAATGGTACAGAGCACTATATGGCACAGCTATGGGGAAATAATGATCTATTTTTATTTTTGAAATTCACCGGTAAATGCTGCATTTCCACCCTAGGCTTATACTCGAGTCAATAAGTTTTCCCAGTTTTTTGTGGCAAAATTAGGGGGGGTCGGCTTATACTCGGGTCGGCTTATACTCGAGTATATACGGTATATGAATTATAATTAAAAAGATAAATATAACCAGGCATTGCAAAGATTCAGCTTATAACTATATAACAAACATACACTATATATGAATTATAATAAAATAAATAAATATAACTAGGCATTGCAAATACTCAGCTTATAACTATATAACAAATATATATATGAATTATAATTAAAAAGATAAATATAACTAGGCATTGCAACTATTCAGCTTATAACTATATAACAAATATACACTATATATGAATTATAATAAATTTGATATCAATTTGATAGTGGGCGGGGCACTTGTCAGATTTCTTTTTGACGAGACATCCCTCCCCCTTACTACTGGTGAGTATGAGCCCTTATCCTCATCCTCATCATCCACAACCAGTACAACACCAAGGTGATGCAAAAGTCACTCAATTTATGTGCAAGGGTGTTTTTCAGATGCTGTTACTAATTAGAAACCAAAATAAACTCATCAAAATGAGATGTACGTAAATTTTTCCCATTTATTCTTATATATTCCAGTTTTAATATCTGGAACAGCCCTTTTATGACCCAGTGTATACTTCTACAATATTAAAATATTGAAATACTATTATATTTTTTTTATATCCCTGTCTCTGTGCTGTTGCTAGGGACAAACATATCTTGTTGGACACAATCTGGCATCATATATATGAACCAGTATTCTCCCCTCCCTTTTGTTATTTACTTTCATTGGTGGATTCACATCCTATTTTTTTTATTTCAGTTTGATTATCTTTAGGTCTCCTCATTCTCCACCACTAGATCACCAGGCTTAACGTCTTTTGTGCCGCTACAGGCAGTCCAATTTTTGGCAAGGGTGTCTATGATGCCCATAGTATATTTTTAAAAAATGTATCCCCCTTGGTGAAATCTTTGTCAGCACATGCACTGCGGGTATGGGCCTTACAAGTCTAGGAGACATGCTCCTTTACATTGGGCCTAGTTTTTAATGAGGCCTTCAGCAATGTCTCATCATTTTCCACCACTAGATCACCAGGGTTCACGTGTTCCGTGCTGCTACAGTCAATTTTTTGGCAAGGGTGTCTGTGATCCCAATTAAATATCTTTTTTAAAATGTATCCCCCTTGGGGAAATGTTTGTCAGCCCATGCACTGCATGTATGGGCATCATACTCCTTTACATTGGGCCTAGTTTTTCATAAGGCCTTCAGCAATGTCTCCTCATTCTCCACCACTAGATCACCAGGCTTAACGTCTTCTGTGCCACTACAGGCAGTCCAATTTTTGGCAAGGGTGTCTATGATAACCATAGTATATTATTAAAAAATGTATCCCCCTTGGGGCAATGTTTGTCAGCCCATGCACTGCGTGTATGGGCATTACAAGTCTAGGAGAGACAATCCTTTACATTGGGCCTAGTTTTTCATGAGGCCTTCAGCAAGGTCTCCTCATTCTCCACCAGTAGATCACCACACTTAACGTTTTCTGTGATGCTACAGGCAGTCCAATTTTTGCCAAGCCTGTCTATGATGTTCATAAAAGATTTTTTTAAAAGGTACCCCCCATGGTGAAATGTTTCTCAGCCCATGCACTTCGTGTATGGTCGTTACAAGCCTAGTAGACCTGCTCCTTATCATTGGGCCTAGTTTTTAATGAAGCCTTCCTCCACCTCTCATCATTTTCCACCACTAGATCACCAGGGTTCACGTGTTCCGTGCTGCTACAGACAGTCAATTTGTGGCAAGGGTGTCTGTGATCCCAATTAAATATTTTTAAAAAATTTACCCCCTCCCCCCCATGGATCCAAGAAGTATCGTTTCTCCTTGTGGAGAGTGACATGATAAGCATGTCGAGGTGAGGAGACTTAAAGCCACAATGCTCCTCTGGGAAATATGCAAATTGTCTCTTCAGAGAGGAAGAAGACTAGAACTCTAGTGCCACCTATTGGAAGTAGCAATCCTAACAGTTCCCAGAGGAGCATTGCGGCTTTAAGTCTCCTCACCTCGACATGCTTAACATGTCACTCTCCGCAAGGAGAAACGATACTTCTTGGATCCCGGTCAGACGCCTATCAATCAGCCAAACCAGATCTCCACTTTGCACTGATGAGGGGCAGTACCCCGAAACACAGCCCCCCCATGGATAAATGTTTGTCAGCCCATACCAGTGGGGTGCCAAGGGCCCACCTGTAAAATTGACTTTGGGGGGCCCACTTTTCACCTGCATAGAAATATTACATGTTATGATCTGGTGGCCTAGGAGCAGCATGTGACGTACTCTGGAGAAGGTGGTACCTGTACTGACCGCAGACCCTGAACTAGTACTGCAACTAGAAGTAGCCGTGGGATGTACCTAACACTCCCTAGACACCTCGACACAGCCTAAGGACTAACTTCCCCTAAAGATAGAAACGGGAAAACTATCTTGCCTCAGAGAAAATCCCCAAAGGATAGACAGCCCCCCACAAATATTGACTGTGAGAGGAGAGGGAAATGACATACGCAGACTGAAATCAGGGTTTAGCAAAGGAGGCCTTTGTAGCTAAAAAGAAAGAATAGGACAGAGTACTATGCGGTCAGTATTAAAACACTAGAAAATATCCACCACAGAAAATACAAATCACCACATCTGACTAAAGACATGGAGGGTATATCTGCATCTCCAGAGATACAGCTTGGCTGCAAAAAATCCTTACACAGACAAAGCTGGACAAGACAAAACATGAAAATGCACAGAACTATAAGGCCCACAGCATGTGGACAGCAAAAACAAAGCCAGAACTTATCTTTGTTGAAAAGAACAGCAAAACAGGAGAGACCAGTCAGGGATGTGAATCCTCCAAAAACAATGGACAACTGGCACTGACTAAAGGATCAAGCAAGACTAAATAGCCCAGTCCAAATTGCAATAAGTGGACACACCTGATAAATGCTGCGATCCAAAGACAGCAGCACTACCACTCATAACCACTGGAGGGAGCCCAAGAGCAGAATTCACAACAATTACATTCCCTTCGTTCATAAATGTACCTATATCTCTATGTAATAATAAACTGGGTTGCGTGGGTAATGAATGATGAGATGCTGCTTTTTTATGTACAGATTGAATCAAGTGAATTATGCAAGTACTGACCATGTAGTGGGATTTGGGGCCAAGATCTGCACAGGGGCCCACCGGGGGATTCCCCTGTTACACTATGAGCCAGTCCGAGCCTGGCCCATACACTTTGTGTATGGGCATTACGAGTCTAGTAGACCCGCTCATTTGTAATGGGACAATTTTTTATGAGGCCCTCCTCCATGTTTCTTCCAAGGGGGATTGGGGTGCGTGCAAATTTGGGTCAAGGTGGCCCTTGCATTCAATGCATAAGGAAACAGTATGGCAGGACCAACTGAAGAATGTGAAGTGGGTTTTCCTGTGGCCATCCAATACCTGGGTTTAAAGGCTTATTGGGGTGCATATGACTTGAGAGAAGGGCAGGCCTTGCATTCAATGCAACATTTTTTCAGGAAGCCCTCTCGTGAAAGGGGTATTGGGGTGCATTGTAATTGTTGGCAGCCCAGCCACTCACTTCATAGGTAATAACAGCATAGGAGACCCACTGTTTCATAATGGCCCTTTAAGAATATTAATGCCGCCTGATGCCCCTCTAAAAATAGGCTTCGAGACTTTAAGACGGAGTCCCTCTTTCATAAATGAAACAAGATTTGTCTCCTTATGTGTCACACACCACATGGCCAGCTAGGGTTGTTAAATGTTACAATGACATTTCCCAGTGAATGTATTTGTATTGGTTGAAAGCAATGGAAAAGTTGAAAAATGAATCAAAAATGCTGCGTGTGAACATAGCCCAAGTGGTGGAGGAACATTTTAGTTTTTTTGTGACATATTGTACTTCAGGTTAGTGGTTTCTTCGACATTGCTTACGTTTATTTATGAAAAAAACGGAAAAATGGCAAAAAATTTTTAAATTTTGAAATTTTCAAACTTTGAAATTATATGCCATTAAATCAGAGAGATATGTCACACAAAATAGTTAATAAATAACATTTCCCACATGTCTACTTTACATCAGCACAATTTTGGAAACATTTTTTTGTTAGAAAGTTATAAGGGTTAAAAGTTGACCAGCGATTTCTCACTTTTACAACAAAATTTACAAAACCATTTTTTTAGGGACCATCTCACATTTAAAGTCACTTTGAGGGGTGTTCATGACAGAAAATACCTAAAAGTGACACCATTCTAAAAACTACACCCCTCAAGGTGCTCAAAACCACATTCAAGAATTTTATTAACCCTTTACGTGCTTCGCAGGAAGTGAAGCAATGTGGAAGGAAAAAATTAACAATTAACTTTTTTTTTTACAAACATTTTAATTCAGAACCAATTTTTTTTATTTTCACAAGTGTAAAAAGAGAAAATGAACCACAAAATTTGTTGTGGAATTACTCCTGAATACATCGATACCCCATATGTGGGGGTAAACCACCATTTGGGTGCACGGCAGGGCTTGGAAGGGAAGGAGCGCCGTTTGACTTTTTCAATGCAGAATTGGCTGGAATTAAGATCGGACACCATGTTGCGTTTGGAGAGCCCCTGGTGTGCCATCATTTTGGAAACTAGACCCCTTAAGGAACTTATCTAGATGTGTGGTGAGCACTTTGAACCCCCAAGTGTTTAACATAAGTTTTAACGTAGCGCCGTGAAAATAAAAAATATTGCGGGGAAGCTGAGGGGTGGAGATTGCTAGCCCACCCAGTTACAGGGGGGAGGGACATGGAAGGTTTAAGAGCTGAGGACACATGGAGAGACATGCAGACAGAACAGAGGAAGATGACTAACTAAGGAACTAAGGAAGAGGGCATATGCCAGCCAGAGGGGAGCAAGCACACGCTTTCTGGGGGCTGCCCGGCAACTAAGTCTTGGACCTGCAGAACGCTGAGCCCCCCGGCTTCCACAAGCGACCTTCAACCTGGTAAACTGACCTCCAGCTTTATACCTTTATGCCTTGTATTATTATTGTTCTATTTTACTCTGACTGTAACTCTTGATATATTTTGACTGTATATCACTTGTAATTACCTAGTGCGCCCTTAAAGGGACACTGTCACCTGAATTTGGAGGGAACAATTTTCAGCCATGGAGGCGGGGTTTTTGATTCACCCTTTCCTTACCCGCTGGCTGCATGCTGGCTGCAATATTGGATTGAAGTTCATTCTCTGTCCTCCATAGTACACGCCTGCGCAAAGCAAGATTGCACCTTCTGCAGGCATGTACTACGGAGGACAGAGAATGAACTTCAATCCAATATTGCAGCCAGCATGCAGCCAGCGGGTAAGGAAAGGGTGAATCAAAAACCCCAAAACCCTGCCTCCATGGCTGAAGATTGTTCCCTCCAAATTCAGGTGACAGTGTCCCTTTAAGGCAAGTAAGTCATAAATTAATTTTGGGCTGATCCTTTTACTCTGATTGCGAATCTTAGAATACCCAGCGTGGGTAACTGGGCAGTCTCACCGGCGGTCATTTGCCGTAGGTGCAGTTCCCTTATTGACCTGAGAGACAAAGGGGCGCCGGAGAGCTGTGCCTGTGTAGTGACGTCACGGATTGGTGACGTGGGAGGAACTGGGTTTCCTTCACATTGGTGGCAGCATGTGGGATCAGAGTAATAGTGTGCGTGGGACCCCTACTCCCAGACACTAAAGACTACCAGCGGTAACTTTCACTGCTGGGGTCTTAAGGTTAGCCCAGCACTAGACGGTTAGAGTGTAGATATAACAAGTTGTGTGAAAGGTCAGGGTTACAGCTGTGTCAGTAACCAGAGGTTCCAAAGATGGCGGATGGCATCAGGAGTGCAGTGAGGGCGCAGGCCAGTGCTATGGTCTATGAGGAGGTGGTGGTGGACGGTACTGTTCAAGGCGAGGAGGAGCTCAGCCCGGACCCCCCAAGGAGCCAGCCACCTGTGCTTAGTCCGGCAAGGGACTACCCACCACCTACCCGCCCCAGCCTGTCCACATCAGAGGCCCTTGTTGCAGCGGCAGTGGCACGTCTCGAGGCGGGTAATGAAGATGCCTATATGAGACTCATGGCAGCTGCAGAGAAAGCAGCTGAGTCCGAGCAAGCAGAACGCCGTGAAGCAGCGGAGCGGGCAGAGAGAGCTGCAGTGCGGGCAGCGGAGCAAGCAGCGGCAGAGAGAGCAGCGGAGCGCCAGCATCGACTGGAGATGGCTCAACACGGGCTCCCGCTGAACGCCACAGCACCACCAGAGTCCAGGGCTTCCAAAGTCCGGGCCGAGGACTTCCCTCTGCTTGAGAAGGATGGAGACCTGGATTCCTTCTTGCTGGCCTTTGAAAGGACCTGCCTTCAACACCATCTGGCCCCGGCTCAGTGGGCAAGATACCTGACCCCCCGTTTGAGGGGTAAGTCCCTGGAAGTTTTGAGGGACTTACCTGCCGGGGCGGAGCAGGACTACAGCAGCATCAAGCGGGCCCTGATCCAGCACTACAACCTCACCCCGGAGTCCTACCGCAAGAAGTTCCGGAGCGTGCAGCGGGGCCCAAAGGACACCTGGACCGACCACATGCGGGCGTTGCTGAGAGCTGCAGAGCACTGGACCTCGGGTCTAGCGCTCACCACCCGCCAGGAGGTCCAGGAACTGTTCGTCACGGAGCAGTTCTTGTGGAACTGCTCAGAGGACCTCCAGCAGTTCCTCCATGACTGGAAACCAAAGGGGGCTTCTGCTACAGCCGCCCTGGCAGACGATTATGCCAATAGTAGGGCGCCTGAGCCGAAGAAGCCTGCCAGCAGCACCTGGAGAGGGGGTAAGCACAATCCTGCCCCTGTTTCCCCAGCCTCTAGAGTGCAAGGGGTGTACCCCCCCTGCTGCCCTCTCCAGGCCAGGCACAGAACCCAGACGTTGTCATCTCTGCAACCAGCGGGGACACTTCAAGGCTGCGTGTCCCCAGCGTCTTAAGGCCCCATCCCTGTCCCCGAAACCGTCCACTGTTTTATGTGTGGGAGGGGGTGGTGGGAGGTCCCTGGACAATTACCAACCCATCACCATCGGCTGCTCAGCGGTCATGGGACTGCGGGACACAGGCGCTGAACGAACCCTGGTACGTCCTGAGGTGGTGTCCCCTCAAGACTTGGTACCGGGGAAAACCCTTTCTGTCTCCGGAATTGGAGGCGTGGAACCGGCGCTGCCTCTCGCCAAGGTGTTTTTGGACTGGGGCGCCGGGAGGGGAATGCGGGAGGTGAGAGTAGCGTCAAATATTCCTGCCAATGTATTACTTGGGACAGATTTGGGGCGGCTAGTGTCTCAGTATGTGGCCACTAAACCCCCACGTTCGGCTCCCCAAGAATGTCATGACTCTACTGTGAATGCCGATGTTGATGTGTTGAATGTGCCTCCAACAGTGGAGGAGGGAGTGAAACCTGAGGGTAATCCATGCACTGACACCACACACGCAGGGCTCACAGGGAGGACAGGTGAGGAGACTGTAGGGGAGAGGTCAGAGGTGGAGGGAGGGGCTGCTATGGGCAGTGTAGGGCCCCTAAGTGAATCCAGCCTGCTGAGTCTAGGGCCCCTGCAGGAAGAGGACAGGCCATGGGGGTAGGAGGTGTCCCGGGAGAGGAGCCACCAGGTAAGACCCCAGGGCAAGAGTTCCCCACTCCCGGGATGCCAGGAGTGCAGGGAAGTCTGCCTGACCCGGCGACTTGGTCAGGAGTCGGGGGGAAGCAGGCGCTACCCGTGGGCAGAGCGGTTGTGGCCGCTGTCACCAGGAGTGGGAACGCCGGAGCCCAAGGAGCCTCGCAGAGGTCCGACGGCTTCCCCCTCTCTGACCAAGTGGCTGCCGAGTCAGACAGTGGCCAGGAGACAGATCCCAGGGAGCTGACAGCGAATGTGGCAGTGTCATCCATTCTCGCCACATCGAGTCAGGGATTTCAGGATGCGTTGGAAGCTGACGCTAGCCTGAAAGCTCTCAAGGAGCAGGCGGCACAGCCTCCCGGGGAGTCAGACCGCGAGCGGGTGGTCTGGGACCAGGGATGGCTGTACCGGGTAACGGTCCAGCAGGGTTCACCGGAGGCGTGGCCCAGGGACCGACAGTTAGTGGTACCCATCCATTCAGGGCAGAATTGTTGCGGATAGCAAACGAGATTCCCATGGCCGGACACCTAGGGATCGCTAAAACCAGGGCCAGGCTAGCGCAGCATTTCTACTGGCCTGGAATGAGGACCGAGGTAATTTCCTACTGCCGTTCATGTGACACCTGTCAGAGGGTGGGGAAGGTGGGGCGGCGCCCCAAAGCCCCACTGGTAACTGCCCATCATTGAAGAGCCTTTCTCGAGGGTGCCTGTGGATCTCATTGGACCTCTGTCCTCTCCCAGCCGCTCTGGAAAATGCTTCATATTAACGGTAGTGGACTATGCCACTCAGTACCTGGAGGCGGTAGCTTTGTCGTCCATTCGGGCTGACAATGTGGCCACTGCCTTACTCGAGATCTTCTCCAGAGTGGGGTTTCCCCAGGAAATGCTCACCGATCGAGGGACCCAGTTAATGTCCCAGCTGATGGAGTCTCTCTGTAAGCAGATACAGGTGCAACATTTGGTAGCCAGCCCGTATCACCCACAGACCAAATGGCCCATGTGAGCGGTTCAATGGCACCTTAAACAGATGCTTAAGATGTTGGTCGACTCCCATGGGAGAGACTGGGAGCGGTATCTCCCACACCTTCTATTTGCCTACCGGGAGGTTCCACAGACCTCAACGGGGTTCTCCCCCTTTGAGCTCCTGTATGGGTGACGCAAGGGCCCCTTGCCCTGGTGAAGGAAGCATAGAAAGAAGATTTGGCCACACCTGGAGTGTTGGCCATTGAGTATGTTGTACGCATCCAGGACAGAATGACGGCTTTGACACGGCTGGTGCATGACAATATGGCCCAGGCCCAAGTTGACCAGAAGCGGTGGTATGACCAGAATGCTTGTGAGAGGACCTACCAGGTGGGTCAAAAGTTGTGGGTACTGGTCCCCGTCCCACAAAACAAGCTTCAGTCGGCCTGGGAGGGTCCATACCTCGTGCACCAGCAGCTCAACGCCGTCACCTATCTGGTCACCCTGGACCATGCCCGTGGAAGGAGGAAGGCCTTCCACGTGAACATGATGAAGGCACATCATGAGCGGGAGGCTTGTGCCCACCCAGTGTGCAACCTCCCCGAGGAAGGTGAGGTAGAAACCCTCCTGGATCTGCTCACCCAAGCCAAGGCAGGTGGATCCATCGAGGATGTGGGGGTTGGCCACCAGCTCTCGGAGGACCAACATTCCCAGCTGGGGGTCACTCTATACCCCTTTGGGAGCTGTTCAGCAGCCTGCCCAGAAGGACTGAGGCAGCCGTCCATGATGTGGACATCGGCAATCACCCCCCAATCCGGTGTTCAGCATATCGGGTCTCTCTTGAGGTGCAGCAGCACATGCGCCAAGAGATAGATGAGATGCTGAAGCTGGGGGTGATCCAAACATCCAACAGCGCTTGGGCTTCGCCTGTAGTCCTCGTCCCTAAAAAGGACCGAACTACGCGTTTCTACGTGGACTACCGGGGGCTCAATGCTGTGACGGTCACCGATGCGTACCCAATGCTGCGCATCAATGACCTGCTCGATCAGCTGGCCGGGGCCCAATACCTGACCATCATGGATCTGAGCAGGGGATATTGGCAGATTCCCCTGGCCCCCTAAGGCACGGGAACGCTCTGCCTTTATCACCCAATTTGGACTGTACGAGTCCACGGTGATGCCCTTCGGCATGAAGAATGGCCCTGCCACTTTTCAGCGGATGGTCAACACGCTGCTCGAGGGACTGGAAGGGTATGCGACCGCGTACCTGGATGACATTGTCATCTTCAGTCCCATCTGGGAGGATCACCTACAGCACCTGCCGCAGGTGTTAGGGAGGATCCAAAGAGCAGGGTTGACCATTAAGCTGGAAAAGTTCCAGCTGGGTATGAGTGAGGTCCACTACCTGGGACACGGGGTAGGTGGGGGAGTGCTGAAGCCAGAGCCCGGGAAGGTGGATGCCATCACCTCCTGGCCCTCCCCAGAACCAAGAAGCAGGTGATGTCCTTCTTGGGGACTGCCGGGTACTATAGGATTTTTGTTCCACACTATAAAACCCTGGCCAAGCCCCTGACGGATCTCACCAAGAAGAAGCTGCCTGTCGCAGTCGACCGGACAGTCGCCTGTGAGACAGCCTTCCAGGTGCTCAAAATCGCCCTTTCTAGCTCTCCCGTACTACCGGCAGCTGACTTCACGCGGCCGTTCATAGTACAGACCGACGCCAGCGACTTTGGCCTTGGTGCTGTGCTCAGTCAGGTCAACACTACGGGACATGAACACCCCGTTTTGTACCTGAGCCGGAAGCTCCTGCCGAGGAAAGTGGCCTATTCCACGATGGAGAAGGAATGTCTGGCAATTGTATGGGCCACGCAGCGTCTGCAGCCATACTTGTACGGACGCCACTTCACCGTGGAAACAGACCACAACCCCCTCAGCTGGTTACACTCGGTCTCTGGGATGAATGGGAGGTTGCTATGCTGGAGTCTTGCTCTCCAGCAGTATCACTTCACCATTCACCACCAAAGAGGCAGCGACCATAGTAATGCTGATGGGTTGTCCCAGCAAGGAGAAGGTGCGGAAGGGCGCATGGGGAAACACAGGAATGTGATGCCCCCTAGCGCCCTCTAAAGCAGGGAGGTGTGATGAGGGAGCCGCCGCCATCTTGGATGGGCATACTAACAGAGATTGGCATGACTCCATTTTGTCTCCTGGTCACAGGTCTGCAGAGATGAGTGCTCCTGGCCCCCACCTCTTCTCATGAATAAAATTGTTCCTTTTAGCATGGTAATGGAATTAAGCTCAGTGTAGCAGGCAGAAGGTACTTCAAAGCTCAATGCGGAAGCCACACCAGCAGGGGACAGAGTTGCCTGGGGCCTCAATTAAAGCACGCATGACAAGTGGCCACAGGATACAAGTCTATTATGGCCTTCCAGTCGAACCATCTCCAACATGGAATCGTGAATTATGGATGCATCATCTGAGGTATAGGCTCACAAAAACTATCCCCTTCGCCCTAAAGAAATTGCGCATCTGACAGTGCAATTCCCGGGTCCGTGGGAGTTCTGAAACCTGAGATATGGAGATCAGCCTCTGACAGCGACCGAATGAGTCCGGGTTTGGTCCCTGGGCGACCGGCAGAACAAACGTTGTGCGCTGGTACCGCCCGTGTACTGATCCGACCACCCTGAGAGCAGTTATTCCATTTATTAGATATTGGAATAAATTTTGCAGGGAGGCTGAGGGGTGGAGAATGCTAGCCCACCCAGTTACAGGGGGGAGGGACATGGAAGGTTTAAGAGCTGAGGACACATGGAGAGACACGCAGACAGAACAGAGGAAGATGACTAACTAAGGAACTAAGGAAGAGGGCATATGCCAGCCAGAGGGGAGCAAGCACACGCTTTCTGGGGGCTGCCCGGCAACTAAGTCTTGGACCTGCAGAACGCTGAGCCCCCCGGCTTCCACAAGCGACCTTCAACCTGGTAAATTGACCTCCAGCTTTATACCTTTATGCCTTGTATTATTATTGTTCTATTTTAGAGTTTCTGCTGCCCTAGGCACTTTTCGTGCTGCCTCCCCCATTGGTGAGTATGACACTATCGGCAGTGACTTAGGCTACTTTAACAACAGCGATTTTTGACATTTGCGGCAGTTTTTCCGCATCTGTAACGGATCACTTACGGCAACAGTGCGTTCGGCCTCATTCATTCCCTATGGGACTTGGACATGTGCGGCGCGGCACTTGTGGTTTTGCCGCGATCCGGCAAATGCGGTACTTGCAGCAACAGGGAAAAAAATGCTGCTAGCCATGTTTTTTTGTCTCGCCTCAAGTGCAAAACCTCAAGTGCCGCACATGTCCGCAAGTCCCATAGGGAATGTATGAGGCCGAACGCAGAGTTGCCGGCCCGTAACTGATACGTTACGCGGCAGATGCGGAAAAACTGCAGTATCTGCCGCGAACGGAGAAAATTGCTGATGTGAAAGTAGCCTTAGCAAACCTTTCCAGTTGTCATGTGAGAATCTGGTGAATCTCATACACATTACATGGTCAGTTGATTCTGCCATGGTTGCAAGGTTTGACAGATTTCTAAAGGGAACCCCCTCTTCAGCCTCACCCTGTTGGATGCAGGACGCAGACTTCCCTCAGCAGCCTCTCCTCACTCCCGTAAGCAGCCTCCACCTGCCAGATGCAGCCTCCACCTGCCGAATGCAGCCTCCACCTGCCGAATGCAGCCACCTCAGCAGCCTCTCATCTCACCAGCCTCTCATCTCCTCACCAGCCTCCCATCACCAGCCTCACCTCTCCTCAGCAGCCTCCCCTCACCAGCCGCTCATCTCCTCTCCTCACCAGTCTCTCATCTCCTCAGCAGCCTCTCATCTCCTCAGCAGCCTCTCATCTCCTCAGCAGCCTCCCATCTCCTCCCATCACCAGCCTCTCCTCTCCTCACCAGCCTCTCTTCCCCTCACCAGCCTCCCTTCTCTCCTCACCAGCCTTCCCTCTCACCAGCCTCTCCTCTCACCAGCCTCCCCTCTCCTCACCAGCAGCCTCTCCTCTCCTCACCAGCAGACTCTCCTCTCCTCACCAGCCTCCCATCTCAGCAGCCTCCCCTCTCAGCAGCCTCTCCTCTCCTCACCAGCCTCCCCTCTCCTCACCAGCCTCCCATCTCCTCTCCTCACCAGCCTCTCCAGCCTCTCATATCCTCCCCTTAGCAGCCTCCCCTCACCAGCCTCTCCTCTCCCCTTAGCAGCCTCCCCTCTCATCTCATCTCCAGCCTCTCATATCCCCCCTTAGCAGCCTCCCCTCACCAGCCTCTCCTCTCTGCTTAGCAGCCTCCCCTCTCATCTCCTCTCCAGCCTCTCATATCCTCCCCTTAGCAGCCTCCCCTCACCAGCCTCTCCTCTCCCCTTAGCAGCCTCCCCTCTCATCTCCTCTCCAGCCTCTCATATCCTCCCCTTAGCAGCCTCCCCTCACCAGCCTCTCCTCTCCCCTTAGCAGCCTCCCCTCTCATCTCCTCTCCAGCCTCTCATATCCTCCCCTTAGCAGCCTCCTCTCTCCCCTTAGCAGCCTCCCCTCTTCTCAGCAGCCTCCCTCCTCAGCAGCCCCCCTCATCTCCTCACCAGCCTCCCCTCTCCAACCTCCCCTCTCCTCACCAACCTCCCCTCTCCTCACCAGCCTCTCATCTCCTCAGCAGCAGCCTCCCCTCTCATCTCCTCACCAGCCTCTCCTCTCATCTCCTCTCCAGCCTCTCATATCCTCCCCTTAGCAGCCTCCCCTCACCAGCCTCTCCTCTCAGCAGCCTCCCCTCTCATCTCCTCACCAGCCTCCCCTCTCATCACCTCTCCAGCCTCTCATATCCTCCCCTTAGCAGCCTCCCCTCTCATCTCCTCTCCAGCCTCCCCTCTCCCCTTAGCCTCCCCTCTCATCTCCTCTCCAGCCTCTTATATCCCCCCTTAGCAGCCTCCCCTCACCAGCCTCTCCTCTCCCCTTAGCAGCCTCCCCTCTCATCTCCAGCCTCTCATATCCTCCCCTTAGCAGCCTCCCCTCACCAGCCTCTCCTCTCCCCTTAGCAGCCTCCACTCTCCAGCCTCTCATCTCCTCTCCTCAGCAGCCACTCATATCCTCCCCTTAGCAGCCTCCCCTCACCAGCCTCTCCTTTCCCCTTAGCAGCCTCCCCTTACCAGCCTCTCCCCTCCCCTTAGCAGCCTCCCCTCTCCAGCCTCTCCTCTCCCCTTAGCAGCCTCCCCTCTCCAGCCTCTCCTCTCCCCTTAGCAGCCTCCCCTCTCCAGCCTCTCCTCTCCAGCCTCTCCTCTCCTCAGCAGCCACTCATATCCTCCCCTTAACAGCCTCCCCTCACCAGCCTCCCCTCTCCCCTTAGCAGCCTCCCCTCATCTCCTCATATCCTCCCCTTAGCAGCCTCCCCTCACCAGCCTCTCCTCTCCCCTTAGCAGCCTCCACTCTCCAGCCTCTAATCTCCTCTCCTCAGCAGCCACTCATATCCTCCCCTTAGCAGCCTCCCCTCACCAGCCTCTCCTCTCCCCTTAGCAGCCTCCCCTCACCAGCCTCTCCTCTCAGCAGCCTCCCCTCACCAGCCTCTCCCCTCCCCTTAGCAGCCTCCCCTCTCCAGCCTCTCCTCTTAGCAGCCTCCCCTCTCCCCTTAGCAGCCTCCCCTCTCCAGCCTCTCCTCTCCAGCCTCTCATCTCCTCTCCTCAGCAGCCACTCATATCCTCCCCTTAACAGCCTCCCCTCACCAGCCTCCCCTCTCCCCTTAGCAGCCTCCCCTCTCATCTCCTCATATCCTCCCCTTAGCAGCCTCCCCTCACCAGCCTCTCCTCTCCCCTTAGCAGCCTCCCCTCTCATCTCCTCTCCAGCCTCTCATATCCCCCCTTAGCAGCCTCCCCTCACCAGCCTCTCCGCTCCCCTTTGCAGCCTCTCATCTCCTCTCCTTTGCAGCCTCTCCTCACTCACATCAGCAGACTCCCGTCTCCTCTCTCACCTCACTCCTCTCTGCAGCTTCCTCTCACACTGCCCGCCTCCTCTCCCTGCTCCCCGAGGACTTCAGTATCTTCTCCCACAAACATGGCATGCTGCTCAGCTCTGCAGTCTGTTCCAGTGCTCCTACATTAAGAAGAGCGCGCAGCATGTCACATGACCGGCGTCAGGACCATGATGCACTTGGGCCTGCCTGCTGCTTAAAGGTACAGCACCCATTTCTGGACGCCAGATGCACACTAACAAGTAATGTCCGGATAGCGGGCGGCCCTGCGCCCGAGACCCCCTCCCCCCGCAGCAGCCATGGCTGAGGTAGGTGGGTGGGCGGGGTGACCCCCGAACCTTAAAATTTTTTTTTTTTTTTTTTTTTTTAAAACTTGCTCAGGTGCCGCCCCCTTCACATTGCCCCGCCCTAGGCACGTGCCCTCAAGTGCCTAGTGGCAAATACGGCCCTGACTCTGACTGTAACTCTTGATATATTTTGACTGTATATTTCTTGTAATTACCAAGAGCGCCCTTAAGGCAATTAAATCATAAATTAATCTTGGGCTGATCCTTTTACTCTGATTGCGAATCTTAGAATACCCAGCGTGGGTAACTGGGCAGTCTCACCGGCGGTCATTTGCTCTAGGTGCAGTTCCCTTATTGACCTGAGAGACAAAGGGGGTGCCGGAGAGCTGTGCCTGTGTAGTGACGTCATGGATTGGTGACGTGGGAGGAACTGGGTTTCCTTCACAGGGGGTCTCACCTTCAGATCGGCCAGCTCACTGTAGCATTGCTCGGAGTGTGTGTGGTCCAACAGCTGCACGTTCCAGTAACAGGGGAGCTTGTAGACCAGGGATGGGGCGCTCTTTATAACAGCATTGAATATATCCTAAATGGGAAGAGACAAATATCACCATCTGTTCGTATAAGAGACGCACGACGTCTTGCAAACCCCCAGCGGGGTCTCATCTGGTCCGCAAGGGAAGTGCTCAGCATACTCACTAATTCCCTCTTGGCTGTCAGACGCCATGTCTCCTAGCAGCCAATCTGACGCAGCTTGTCCAGAAGGAGCAAGATAACCCCTGGAGGGAAGAAGGTCACCAATCAGGCACCATAGAGGATGATGGGATGTAGTCGCTCATCCAGTGTCTCTGTTCAGCCAGGACTAGGTTACCTGTATTGAATCCGCGTCCTAATGCCGGCCAAGGCTTATGGTTCTTCCACAGGTTGCCCAGGTACCAGTCGCTCTGATTCTCCACCAGGCCCAGAACCTGCTCGCCTGAAACGAGAACAGGTGTTAACGTCCGCTGGGAAGATGGACGCTCACGTAGACGCAGTGCAGCGGACCCGGCCCAGGTTACCTGTGAACTTCCTGAATATAGACCAGAGCTCCGCTATGTCTGTGGCGAATGTTATGTTGGTGTCCAAGACTATGACCTTTGACAGGTCGGAGGGCAGCGCCTTGGTCAGCGTGAGCTTCATCAGGCCGTAAATTCCAGAGTAATGTTTGTTCGGGATCCATGAAACTTCAGGCTGTGAAAAGAAAGTCACAACGTGAGACCAAATCACCAGGAAGACAAACGAGGACTTGCACCGAAATACCATAATGGACTCTCTATTTACCAGAGGGTCACAATGCGATGAATATGGCGAGGAATATTAATGTTAGATTGTAGGAATTTATATTTTAGGCAACCACTTACGATACAATTGCAGGCAAGTAAGGCCGGTTTCACATTTGCGGTTGTGTCCGCAGCGTTTCTTCCGCATATATCCGCATGCGTTGTGTATTCCTATATTTAACATTAGGGACGCATGCATCTGCGATAGATTGCTTTTGGCCGCGTTTGACGACGCATGCGTCGTTTCGTCACCTGCGGTTTTGCGTGGAAATGCAACATGTAGTCATTTTTAGAGGCGTCAATTTGCCGCCTATAAAAGTATGTGGTCGATTGCGTAAGGAATGCGCCAAAAAACACATTGCTGTCTATGTGAACGCATGCGTTCACAAGCACATGCGTTTGCTTGCGTTAGTAAAAGCATGCATTGCACCAGAGAAAAACATGTCTAGACACTGATAAGCCACCCCCCACATACCAAGTGATAAAGGGAGGTAGTGGACATTTGCAGGTCACTACTCAGCAGACAGCCAAGCAGAACAGACGGACCACAGCAGACAGCCAAGCAAGAGCATACAGACCACAGCACCTTTGAGAAAAAAAGCCTCTGAACAATGTGAGTATATCCTAGCCAATGCCTTTATTTTCTATTTTTTTGTCTCTACATGTCCTAATTTCTGCTATTTCTTTCTTTCTGCATGCATCACAATGTCTTCTTCTTCTGATGAAGAGCAACGTCCTGGGCCTTCCGAAGTAGAACATGTCAGTGAAGTGAGTACTCACCTCCTCAGATTGGTAAGTATTCACTGTCAAATCTACTCATATGACAATTTTTTGTTTTTCATTTTTTTAGAGCACTTCTTCTACTGCGGCAGAGACTGGGCAGGAGCAGCGGAGTCACGGTCGGGTAGCAAGGCGGCAGCGTGTACGTATACAGGGCTGACTGCTGCATCCTCACTGTTGTATTCTTTAATCTTCCTTTCTGTACTTTACTCTTTCTTTTTAATTCTCTTCTGGACTACTTTTGTATCTTGACTTTCCTTATTCATGCCATTTCTCAGCCTCTGTTTTCTTTCTTTTCCTTATGTTAATGTATCCAACATTAATGTCTTTATTTAATTTTTAGGTTCAAGAACGGGATGAAGACCTCATAGAAAATGACCTCTTCATGTCCCTGGTCCAGGAGCGAGTCCCGTTGTGGGACACCCGGGATCCACTGCACTCAAACAACATAACGATCCGGCGCCTATGGAATGAGGTGGCCAAAGCGATGTGGGATGGCTGGGACAATGCCCCGACTCGGGTCCGAAATGCATTTGGTAAGTATTGCACTGCATTGTGAAGCAGCAGAGACCTTGGCCGTGCTCACTCAACTGTTTGTGATTAAAGAAACTCTCAGGAGTTTCTCTGAGCATGGGCAAAAGTCCATTCTGACCATTATGTTTTTTTTTTTTTAACAGTGGCCAAAGTCAAAACACGTTGGGGTTCGATGAAGAACCGCTTCAACAAGGACCTTCGTCAAGAGAGCCGTGTTCCCAGTGGTTCAGGAGCAAGGATCCAAAAGCACAAATACCATCGTGTTCTGGCATTTTTAAGACCGGTCCTTGCCCAGAGAACATAAGTATTTATCCTGTGCATTAGGTTGTGTTGTATTGCCATAATCTGTATGTTTCTATTCCACAGGAGTTGTCGTCTGTTTTATTTTTGGTATTATTTTTTTTTCCCTTTTTTCACAGCACATGGAGCACTACTGTTGGCCCAGGTTCTGGAGCGGTCCTTCATCAAACAGCCACGGTCCCGTCCCAGCCATCCAGCAGTGCTGCAGCAAGTGGGCCTGCCACACAAACTGGAGACCAGGAAGCTGGTCCATCAGGTCTTCCCCTTTCCCAGTCCTTTGCCCCTTTTTTGGGGGGCTCCTCCCGGCAGCAGCAGAGGGCATCGGACAGATCCCTAATGCCTGAGTTTTTGCACTTGAGCTCGGTTTTTCACAAAGGACTCAAAGCTTTGTGTGACCGAATGGATATTTCACTTAGCCACATGAATACACATATCCAGGAGGTCACCAAAAGCCTTGACCAAGTAAAAGCTGACCTCCAGAGGCCAGCACATAATTTTTTTAACCAAATTGAGCAGGGCATGTCGGAACACCTTACTCCTGATCTCCAGCTTAGTGTCATGCAGGCCTGCAATGCTGCTTACATGCAGGCTATGCAGCAGAGTCGGAATTTTCAGCAGACAGTGGCGGCATATCCACCTGTGCCTTCACTGTCATGATTAACCTCAATGCCGACTGTTATGGTCTGGTGGCCTTGGAGCAGCATGAGACGTACTCTGGAGAAGGTGGCACCTGTACAGACCGCAAACCCTGAACCTAGCAGCGCAACTAGAAGTAGCCGTGGGGGGTGCCTAACACTCCCTAGACCCCTCGACACAACCTAAGAAACTAACTACCCCTAAAGACTGAAACAGGAAACCTATCTTGCCTCAGGGAAAATCCCCAAAGGACAGACAGCCCCCACAAATATTGACTGTGAAAGGAGAGGGAAAAAACACACGCAGACTTGAAATCAGGATTTAGCATAGGAGGCCATACTAGCTAAATAGAAAGAAAAGAACAGAGTACTATGCGGTCAGTATTAAAACACTAGAAAATATCCACGACAGAAAATACAAAACACCACATCTGACTAAAGACATGGAGGGTATATCTGCATCTCCAGAGACACAGCAAGGCTGCAAAAAATACTTCACAGACAAAGCTGGACAAGACAAAACATGAAAATGCACAGAACTATAAGGTCCACAGCAGGTGGACAGCAAAAACAAAGCCAGGACTTATCTTTGAAGAAAAGCACAGCGAACAAGAGAGACCAGAAGGGATGTGAATCCTCCAAAAACAATGGACAACTGGCAGGGACTAAAGAGTCCTGCAAAGCTATATACCCCAGTCAGTTTTGCAATTAGTAGATACACCTGTCCAATCCTGCAGTCCAGGCACAACTGCATTACCCTCTACAACCACCAGAGGTAGCCCAAAAGCTGAATTCACAACAGCCGACCTCTGCTGCATACCACTGCACAGCTACCTCTATTCCTAGCACTGCCGGACACCAGTACAGCACCACTACCATGCCGAGTGCTGTTGGACAGCCCACCGCCACCACCATGACAACCGCTGCTCCTGCTTGGACCTCCTCCACTGACACCACGATGCAGCAGGACCTTGGCATGGCCTTCCGTACCGCCACCACCATGATTCAGCAGGACCCTGGCATGGCCTTCCGCACCGCCACCACCACGATTCAGCAGGACCCTGGCATGGCCTTCCGTACCGCCACCACCACGATTCAGCAGGACCCTGGCATGGCCTTCTGTACCGCCACCACCACGATGCAGCAGGACCCTGGCATGGCCTTCCTTACCGCCACCACCATGATGCAGCAGGACCCTGGCATGGCCTTCTGCTCTACAAGCACTATGGACTCTGGCATGGCTGCACGCTCTACGAGCACTATGGACTCTGGCATGGCTGCACGCTCTAAGAGCACTATGGACCTGGCATGGCTGCACGCTCTACGAGCACTATGGACTCTGGCACAGTGCAGCCGGACCCTAACAGGTCATCCACCACGACCATGCCACGACAAATGAGTCCTCCGAGGCTTCCCAGAACCCGGCAATCCCAGAAAGTTAAAAAAAACAAAACAGCAGACTCTTAATATTCCTCCAACTTCACCTCCCACTGTGTCTGTAATGTCAGGTTTGTCTCACCCATCCAGTGCGTCTCAAGCCTCTCATGTGTCAAACCCTATCCCCGAACTACCAGACCCCTCAAGTTTCATTGCCCCTTCTCCTGCCACCCCTGCGTTGTCCACTGTTAGCCAGGCCTCACTGCTTCACACCCCCCATTTACATCACTCTACCCAAGCAGGCGCAGTTAAATTTAAAGTTTGTGTAAAAAAATAATAATAATATTATGTTTTGCCCCCAATTATGTGTGGTTTATTGTGTCTTTCGCCGCCGTCAACACACACCGTGCGCCGAACACTTAATTTTTTGGCCACATCATAGCTCCATTAGTTAGCAAATAAATGACTGCAGCTTTGTGTGTCTTTAGTATAGAGATGAGGTGGGCCAAAAAAAATAATTCATGTATTATCTCCATGATCTCTTCCTTTTGTCTGTGACTAGTGTTGCAGACTGAAGAGAAAATGGCGGAAATACAATGCAGAACTATACTCAACAGGTCAGGTGTCCAAAAACTCATTAGTTAGGACACCTGACCTGGTGAGTAGAGAACTGCCTTGTATAACCTCCATTTTCTCGTCTGTGTACGTAATATTCCACACAAAGTAAAGGGTCGATGGTGGTCATAAACACGGCATATCTATGCTCACCTGTACATGTGTCAGAAATAGTGAATTCATGAGGCTGTTATATGTGCATCATGAATTCATTATTTCTGACACCTGACTTGATGAGTATAGATCTGTTTTGTATGACAGTCATTGTCTCTTCAGTCTGTGTCCAATGGATACTGCATAGCAGAACAGAATCAGGACGCAATGACGTCTACAAACTTACCACTAAAGCAACATGGCTGCCGTCACAATAGCAGTATGTGGTCAGTGTTTTATATCAGTATTTGTAAGTCAAAACAAGGAGTGAAACAATTAGAGGTAAATTATAATATTAACATAACTAGTACCTCTGCCTTTTTCACCCACTCCTGGTTTTGGATTACAAATACTGATATTAAATACAGACCAAATACTGCTAGTTTGAGGACAGCCTTGGTTTGTAAAGGAAATACATAGGAGACACGGTCAAGACAACAAAAAATAAAGTTTATTAATGAGAAATATTATTAACATTTAAGAAAATTACTGGTACAGATAAAATTACAACAGGACATTTACACAACATTGTCCTGCCATGACACAAGTCCAATATCAGAATCAAAAAAGGCGGCAAATTGGTCCCGCATGAGACCAACTTCAGCAGTTGACCGCAGCGGGTGATGATGGTAATCGGGCAGTGGGTGTGCAACTGGTTCATCCAGTTCAATGTTGGGCCGCTCCTTAGCCATTATGTAATTGTGCAGAACCACACAGGCTTTGACCACCTCGTCGACTGTCTCCATTTTTAGATTAATGGCTGATGCAAGAATGCGCCATTTTGAGACTAGAATGCCAAAGGTACACCCTACTGTTCTTCGGGCCCTGGTCAGTCTGTAGTTAAAGATCCTTTTAGTGTGGTTCAAGTCCCGACTGGAATATGGCTTCAGTAGGTTTTCACACATCTGAAAGGCCTCATCCCCAACCATAACAAATGGCATCGGTGGACCTTGAGTGTTGCGGAGCGGTTGTGGCCGTGAAAAATTAAAATTTTTGCCATACACACGGCGGCCCATATCAGAGTTCTTAAACGTCTGGGAATCGTTGCCACAGCCAAAAGCTCCAATGTTCACGGCGATGAAGCGACAGTCCGCATCGGCTATTGCCATGAGCACAACAGAAAAATATTTTTTGTAATTGAAGTACTCCGATCCTGTTCTGGCTGGTTTTATAATGCAGATGTGCTTTCCATCAACCGATCCCAAACAGTTGGGGAAATCACACACACTCCAGAACTTTTCCGCAATTTCAAGCCACATGTCCAAGGTGGGTAGGGGTATAAACTCATCCCAGAGAACATTCCACAAAGCCCGACAGGTGTCCGCAACTATTCCAGACAAGGTGGAAATTCCAAGCCGGTATTGGAAGTGGAGGGATGATAAAATCTCTCCGGTTGCCAGAAATCTGTAAGAAAAAAAAAATTTACAATCTATTCTATTTATAGTAACATAGTAACATAGTTAGTAAGGCCGAAAAAAGACATTTGTCCATCCAGTTCAGCCTATATTCCATCATAATAAATCCCCAGATCTATGTCCTTCTACAGAACCTAATAATTGTATGATACAATATTGTTCTGCTCCAGGAAGACATCCAGGTCTCTCTTGAACCCCTCGACTGAGTTCGCCATCATCACCTCCTCAGGCAAGCAATTCCAGATTCTCACTGCCCTAACAGTAAAGAATCCTCTTCTATGTTGGTGGAAAAACCTTCTCTCCTCCAGACGCAAAGAATGCCCCCTTGTGCCCGTCACCTTCCTTGGTATAAACAGATCCTCAGTGAGATATTTGTATTGTCCCCTTATATACTTATACATGGTTATTAGATCACCCCTCAGTCGTCTTTTTTCTAGACTAAATAATCCTAATTTCTCTAATCTATCTGGGTATTGTAGTTCTCCCATCCCCTTTATTAATTTTGTTGCCCTCCTTTGTACTCTCTCTAGTTCCATTATATCCTTCCTGAGCACCGGTGCCCAAAACTGGACACAGTACTCCATGTGCGGTCTAACTAGGGATTTGTACAGAGGCAGTATAATGCTCTCATCATGTGTATCCAGACCTCTTTTAATGCACCCAATGATCCTGTTTGCCTTGGCAGCTGCTGCCTGGCACTGGCTGCTCCAGGTAAGTTTATCATTAACTAGGATCCCCAAGTCCTTCTCCCTGTCAGATTTACCCAGTGGTTTCCCGTTCAGTATGTAATGGTGATATTGATTCCTTCTTCCCATGTGTATAACCTTACATTTATCATTGTTAAACCTCATCTGCCACCTTTCAGCCCAAGTTTCCAACTTATCCAGATCCATCTGTAGCAGAATACTATCTTCTCTTGTATTAACTGCTTTACATAGTTTTGTATCATCTGCAAATATCGATATTTTACTGTGTAAACCTTCTACCAGATCATTAATGAATATGTTGTGGTGTGGTTATGCTAAAGACAGAAAGGAAAATACCCAAAAAATACATGTCTGAACACCCAAAATTTGGACTGTCATTGGTTTAGATTTGGAGCGTACCTTAATGTAACCAGCAGACGTTCCTCAGGTGGAATCGCTCTACGGAGCTGGGTGTCCTGTCTCCGTATGGTTCCTTGGACACGAGCAAGCAAATCCCGGAACGAGTCTTGCGACGAGTCTTCAACTCCAAGGACGTCCACCCATTTCTTCTGATACATGTTGGCACCAATGACACGGCAAGGAAGGACCTACCGACAATCTGCAAAGACTTTGAAGAGTTGGGGAAGAAAGTAAAGGAACTGGATGCACAGGTAGTTTTTTCTTCTATCCTTCCAGTAGACGGGCATGGCACCAGGAGATGGAACAGGATCCTTGATGCAAACAACTGGCTAAGACGATGGTGCAGACAACAAGGATTCGGATTCCTGGACCACGGTGTGAATTACTTGTACGATGGACTCCTCGCCAGAGACAGACTACACCTCAACAAACCTGGGAAACACACATTCGCCAGAAGACTCGCTACACTCATCAGGAGGGCGTTAAACTAGAAGAAGAGGGGACGGGAAGAAAAACATTAGACTTGAACAAAGAAGATCCAGGAAAACATACTCAGAAGGGAGGTAAGAACATTTCTAAAACAATCCACAGCGAGGAGATTGGAACAAAACAAAATCCTCTAAACTGCATGCTCGCAAACGCCAGAAGCCTGACAAACAAGATGGAAGAACTAGAAGCAGAAATATCTACAGGTAACTTTGACATAGTGGGAATAACCGAGACATGGTTAGATGAAAGCTCTGACTGGGCAGTTAACTTACAGGGTTACAGTCTGTTTAGAAAGGATCGTAAAAATCGGAGAGGAGGAGGGGTTTGTCTCTATGTAAAGTCTTGTCTAAAGTCCACTTTAAGGGAGGATATTAGCGAAGGAAATGAGGATGTCGAGTCCATATGGGTCGAAATTCATGGAGGGAAAAATGGTAACAAAATTCTCATTGGGGTCTGTTACAAACCCCCAAATATAACAGAAACCATGGAAAGTCTACTTCTAAAGCAGATAGATGAAGCTGCAACCCATAATGAGGTCCTGGTTATGGGGGACTTTAACTACCCGGATATTAACTGGGAAACAGAAACCTGTGAAACCCATAAAGGCAACAGGTTTCTGCTAATAACCAAGAAAAATTATCTTTCACAATTGGTGCAGAATCCAACCAGAGGAGCAGCACTTTTAGACCTAATACTATCTAATAGACCTGACAGAATAACAAATCTGCAGGTGGTTGGGCATCTAGGAAATAGCGACCACAATATTGTACAGTTTCACCTGTCTTTCACTAGGGGGACTTGTCAGGGAGTCACAAAAACACTGAACTTTAGGAAGGCAAAGTTTGACCAGCTTAGAGATGCCCTTAATCTGGTAGACTGGGACAATATCCTCAGAAATAAGAATACAGATAATAAATGGGAAATGTTTAAGAACATCCTAAATAGGCAGTGTAAGCGGTTTATACCTTGTGGGAATAAAAGGACTAGAAATAGGAAAAACCCAATGTGGCTAAACAAAGAAGTAAGACAGGCAATTAACAGTGGTACGTTCACACTAGCGTTGCGCCGCCCTGCGTCGGCGACGCAACGCGCGACGCATCGAAAAACGCGCGCAAACGCGCGCAAAAACGCGCGCGTTTTGCGACGCGTGCGTCGTTTTTGACCAAAATCGGACGCACAGAAAATGCAACTTGTAGCGTTTTCGTGCGTCCGACGCCAGCGTCGGAAACGACGCACGTGGCGAAAAACGCAACCAAAAAGACGCACGCGTCCCCTATGTTAAACATAGGGGCGCGTCGCCGCTGCGTCGCCGCTGCGTCGCCGACGCAACAGCGGCGCAACGCTAATGTGAACTTAGACTAAAAAGAAAGCATTTGCACTACTAAAGCAGGATGGCACCATTGAAGCTCTAAAAAACTATAGGGAGAAAAATACTTTATCTAAAAACTAATTAAAGCTGCCAAAAAGGAAACAGAGAAGCACATTGCTAAGGAGAGTAAAACTAATCCCAAACTGTTCTTCAACTATATCAATAGTAAAAGAATAAAAACTGAAAATGTAGGCCCCTTAAAAAATAGTGAGGAAAGAATGGTTGTAGATGACGAGGAAAAAGCTAACATATTAAACACCTTCTTCTCCACGGTATTCACGGTGGAAAATGAAATGCTAGGTGAAATCCCAAGAAACAATGAAAACCCTATATTAAGGGTCACCAATCTAACCCAAGAAGAGGTGCGAAACCGGCTAAATAAGATTAAAATAGATAAATCTCCGGGTCCGGATGGCATACACCCACGAGTACTAAGAGAACTAAGTAATGTAATAGATAAACCATTATTTCTTATTTTTAGGGACTCTATAGCGACAGGGTCTGTTCCGCAGGATTGGCGCATAGCAAATGTGGTGCCAATATTCAAAAAGGGCTCTAAAAGTGAACCTGGAAATTATAGGCCAGTAAGTCTAACCTCTATTGTTGGTAAAATATTTGAAGGGTTTCTGAG
The DNA here is from genome assembly GCF_032444005.1 of Ranitomeya imitator. Classification (NCBI taxonomy): domain Eukaryota; kingdom Metazoa; phylum Chordata; class Amphibia; order Anura; family Dendrobatidae; genus Ranitomeya; species Ranitomeya imitator. The sequence goes on along the minus strand of NC_091283.1, from coordinate 59,320,137 downwards.
GGATGTTATTCTGGATTATCTCAATGAGAATAACTGTTTAACTCCATATCAGCATGGGTTTATGAGAAATCGCTCCTGTCAAACCAATCTAATCAGTTTTTATGAAGAGGTAAGCTATAGGCTGGACCACGGTGAGTCATTGGACGTGGTATATCTCGATTTTTCCAAGGCGTTTGATACCGTGCCGCACAAGAGGTTGGTACACAAAATGAGAATGCTTGGTCTGGGGGAAATTGTGTGTAAATGGGTTAGTAACTGGCTTAGTGATAGAAAGCAGAGGGTGGTTATAAATGGTATAGTCTCTAACTGGGTCGCTGTGACCAGTGGGGTACCGCAGGGGTCAGTATTGGGACCTGTTCTCTTCAACATATTCATTAATGATCTGGTAGAAGGTTTACACAGTAAAATATCGATATTTGCAGATGATACAAAACTATGTAAAGCAGTTAATACAAGAGAAGATAGTATTCTGCTACAGATGGATCTGGATAAGTTGGAAACTTGGGCTGAAAGGTGGCAGATGAGGTTTAACAATGATAAATGTAAGGTTATACACATGGGAAGAAGGAATCAATGTCACCATTACACACTGAATGGGAAACCACTGGGTAAATCTGACAGGGAGAAGGACTTGGGGATCCTAGTTAATGATAAACTTACCTGGAGCAGCCAGTGCCAGGCAGCAGCTGCCAAGGCAAACAGGATCATGGGGTGCATTAAAAGAGGTCTGGATACACATCATGAGAGCATTATACTGCCTCTGTACAAATCCCTAGTTAGACCGCACATGGAGTACTGTGTCCAGTTTTGGGCACCGGTGCTCAGGAAGGATATAATGGAACTAGAGAGAGTACAAAGGAGGGCAACAAAATTAATAAAGGGGATGGGAGAACTACAATACCCAGATAGATTAGCGAAATTAGGATTATTTAGTCTAGAAAAAAGACGACTGAGGGGCGATCTAATAACCATGTATAAGTATATAAGGGGTCAATACAAATATCTCGCTGAGGATCTGTTTATACCAAGGAAGGTGACGGGCACAAGGGGGCATTCTTTGCGTCTGGAGGAGAGAAGGTTTTTCCACCAACATAGAAGAGGATTCTTTACTGTTAGGGCAGTGAGAATCTGGAATTGCTTGCCTGAGGAGGTGGTGATGGCGAACTCAGTCGAGGGGTTCAAGAGAGGCCTGGATGTCTTCCTGGAGCAGAACAATATTGTATCATACAATTAGGGTCTGGAGAAGGACGTAGATCTGGGGATTTATTATGATGGAATATAGGCTGAACTGGATGGACAAATGTCTTTTTTCGGCCTTACTAACTATGTTACTATGTTACTATGACATCCTTGTATATTCTTGGAATTTCTCCGGGTTGGCATTAAGCTCGCCATACAGCGTGTGATAGGCTCCATGACTCTCACGTAATTCAATAATGGGGTGTCTCCCATAACGCCTACGCTGTCTCCTTCTCAATCTTACGCGATTTCTGTCTTGCTCCCAAGCAAACGCACAGGCAAGAAACAGCTTGATGCTTAAATCAAGGTTGAAGTAAAAGCTCTCCATGCGAAGATCCATTATGACACAGCATACAGGAGCAAAATCTGAAGATTTCAGCTGTTCAAGGGTCTATATATAGAGATCCCATAATACACGCCCTCTGTAGTCCCATTGGCGCTGTCTGGTTATCTAGATTTTTCTCCTGTTAAATTTTTCACCCTGCGCACCAAAAATGCAAACGGAGAAAAAAGCGCATAGAAACACGTACAAATGCGGCGTTTTTTAACCGCATGCATTCCCCACATGCATCTATAAAACGCCACGTTTCTACTTGTTTCTATGCGCTTTTTCCTGCACTTGCGGATGCGGATTAAACGCTGCGGATTCTACCGCAAATGTGAAACTAGCCTAACTCATCCAGAGGAAGAAGCATTTTCTCTGGTGCGACCCGAGGTGGCTCTACAGACAGTTTCCGTCCTCACTGAGGAGAGCCATTATGCTTTTCCCCAGATGGCATTTCTCTAAAAACCACTACATCCCCCTGTGAAACTCCTTAAATGCCACAATTCTCTCTGACTGGGGCATCTGAGCAGTTAAACGTCCAGGATCAGAGTACGGCCACGTTCACACACTCAGTACTTGTAGCCAAAACCAGGAGAGGAACAATCAGAGAAGTATAATAGAAAGATTGACTCTTGCTCTGAGTGTTGGAAACGCTCCTGGTTGTGGCATAAAATATTGATGTGTGAATACAGACTAATTCCGATCCCGGCCACTGCCAACGGCAGTTACTTACCTTCAGGTCGCTGGCGTTATAGAAGCTGATCTGCAGGGATAGGACAATCTAGGTTTTGAATAAATTGCCTAAAATGGGCGACAGAATCTGTGATCAAATGGAAATGAAGCCGGTTTCGTCTATAGAAAAAAATAAAAATAAAAAGTATCTCAGGTCAGAAGGTAAAAGCCACAAACTGATAACCACAAGGAAGTTCCTTAGTCGGATGGGGAAACAAGTGTGAAGAAGAGACGAATCCGTACAATGGTAGTCGCAGTGACCCAGAAGGCGACTATATGGGCCTGTCGGCTAATCAGGCCTCAAAGTGCTGGAATTAAAGAGATCTGAAAACCATAAAATAATCAAAGACCACCAAATCCAGACCCTCCCCGTCCCATGTGTCATACACCGGCCCCCCAGGTCCGACACTACATAACATGCATCAGTCTGACGGCACCTTTACTGCTGCACAAATGAGAAACCTACCTGTGAAACAGAATCGACTTCACCAAGGTCACGACGTCTCGGCTACTGTTATGCCCAGCACAAACAATGGCCAGGTGAATGAGCTATGAGAAAGTAACAGATACACGAGGAACTAATGAGGGACTGCCGCAGATAGATAATTCCCACCACAGTCCAGTAGAGCGATCACCACGGAGTGCGCCGGGGGTCAGCCATTCCTGGGGATCAGCTGGAGGTGTATGATCTATTTTTAAAGGGGCCGTCCAGGACTGTTCTATTGAGAACCAATAGGTGATCAATATCAGATGGGTAAGGGTCCGACACTCGGCCCCTCCACCGCTCAGCAGTTATCAGCTACCGCCACTGTGGGGTCTATGTTGCGTGCAGAGCTCAACACATCGTGTAGTGGCCGTCATTGGTAGTGCAGCTCAGCTCCTATTAAAGTGAATGTGACCTGAACCGCAGTACTGAGAAAGGCCACTACATGGTGCACGGATCTGTGGTGACCCAGCTTTATACACGGTAACATCCGGCCACAGCAGAAGTTGTAAATAGCTGATCAGTAAGTGTTCCAGACTCCCACCGATCTGGTATTGATGACCGATTCTGAACCACAGGCCATCAATATAAAATCCGGGTCAATATGTGACCGGACTTCTCAGCACAGTCAATATCATTCTCTCCATGTTTTCCTATTTCAACGTAGTGTTAAAGAAGGGATTTCCAACCTACTCAGGTGTTCTGTTTATTAGGTACCTGTTGTGAATTCTGTTGTCAAGCTCCCTCCTGTGGTCATGAATGGTACTTCGGATGGTTCTGTCCATGGGCTTCCTCTGTTGGTTGTGAGTGGGGCTGCGGCTTCTGAGTTTCCTTCCACAGGTGACGAGGTTAATTCGTTAGCTGGCTGCTCTATTTAACTCCACTTAGATCATTGCTCCATGCCACCTGTCAATGTTCCAGTATTGGTCTAGTTCACTCCTGGATCGTTCTTGTGACCGGTCTTCCCAGCAGAAGCTAAGTTCCTGCTTGTTTTTCTTTAGTTTGCTATTTTTCTGTCCAGCTTGCTATTTTGATTTTTGTCTTGCTTGCTGGAAGCTCTGGGACGCAGAGGGAGCGCCTCCGCACCGTGAGTCGGTGCGGAGGGTCTTTTGCGCCCTCTGCGTGGTCTTTTTGTAGTTTTTTGTGCTGACCGCAAAGTTACCTTTCCTATCCTCAGTCTGTTCAGTAAGTCGGGCCTCACTTTGCTAAATCTACTTCATCTCTGTGTTTGTATTTTCATCTTTACTCACAGTCATTATATGTGGGGGGCTGCCTTTTCTTTTGGGGAATTTCTCTGAGGCAAGGTAGGCTTTATTTTTCTATCTTCAGGGCTAGCTAGTTCCTTAGGCTGTGTCGAGTTGCATAGGGAGCGTTAGGAGCAATCCACGGCTATTTCTAGTGTGTGTGATAGGATTAGGGATTGCGGTCAGCAGAGTTCCCACGTCTCAGAGCTCGTCCTGTATTATTTGTAACTATCAGGTCATTCAGTGTGCTCTTAACCACCGGGTCCATTATTGTCCTAACCACCAGGTCATAACAGGTACCTACGCAATGAAGCAATAATCAGAGAGACACACGCTCGTTGTCTGTCCAAATAGTCTCTGGTCTTTTATTTTTAGGGCTGGGCTTATAAAGGCCCAAGATCAAAAGGAAATGTAGAGTTACATAATAGATTGGCATAAATGAAAGTCTTACACAATACATTGTAAAAAAAAACATCCTGGGATACAAGATGGATGTGGTGAAAGAATGCGGGGAGTTGTTGTTCATGTCTGTGGTTTTATGGGATGTTGGCTAGAACTACACATTTTTGGGTGTTTTCGGACAAATACAGATGGCCTTGACATATTCTGAGAAATGTTGACCCGAGTTATGTAGATATCTGGGAAACGGTACTAAATTTGACTCAGATGATAACGTTATGCAAGACTTGTTTTTCTGTAATTTTTTTTAGATATAATGAAAATGAAGATTAACCATTTCTTTAACAAAACTGCTATAATTTCTTTAACAGTAGTAAGAAAAGTTAAAAATAAGAGGAACACGTGAGCATTAAACTACAGGAAAAGCCAACAATAATTTATAATATAGCGGTGTATGAAGAGAGGGAAAGATTATATTATGGCTTCTTGTAGCAGCCACTAGAGGGAGCCTCAGCTTTACTGTATGTGGACAGCTTGTCAGCTCCCTCTGGTGGTGACTGCAGGAAGCACAACGTAATCAATCAGCTCCACTAATAATCTGCTCTCTTATCAGTTTCTGATAGTCTAAGAATTTACAACGCTGGGTGAAAGACGAACGTTTCATTTGAAATAAGCATGGACGTGCTGCTTATCTGAACATGTCTGAGCTACCTCCACTCTATGGTGAGCTTAAAGGGGTATACCACCCATAGATCTATATGGCATATTAACCTCTAGTAAACTGACAGCAGGTGGAGCACGCACACTGCAGAGCACGCAAACTGCACTACTATGGGCAGACAGGAAGTGCTTTTCTTTTTAACTATACACACGAAACCCTTATTACAGTACAACTCCCAGCATGACCAATGACCAAGCATGCAGGGAGTTGTGGTGCTGCAGGTTGCCGATCTCTGCCATATAAAGAATACATGCCCAGTAAATAACATCCTGTCCTGACGAGCCTCCTCACTCAGGAATGTGTAAATATTTTTGCCCGGATGGTGAGAAGTGCGGCAGACAGATAAGCGGCCGGAGGGGCACAGGTCACTCACCTTACATTTCTCAGTCAGACTCCTCTGGGAACAGCGACTACCGTTGTCTCCCGCCAGGTCCTCGCTCCGGAGTTCTCTCAGCTGAAGCCGCAGCCTTTGATTCTCCTCCTCAGCTTCCAGCAGTTTCATCTCCAGATCTTGCATGGAAGCTGTGGAGTTAAGACCCCTGAAGATGGTCCATCTAATGGAAGGGGCAGGAAATATGACAGATCCGTGAAGTAAGTATAAATGATGGGCGATTCATGGTGGAGCGCAGCCGAGCTTGAGAAAAACATGGAAAAATTAGCCCTGCTGAAGTGAATGGGGCCGAGCTGCAATAACACACACGATCTAAAGAAAGCCCCCATATTTGTAATACTGGTCAAACCCTTTAAGTCAATAAGGAGAATGGAATAAGCAATTCAAAGCCATGAGTCTGACCAGACGTGTATGAACATCTTTGAAATTCCATCTTTTAAATTACAGATTTTTAATTACTATGAATTAGACTAGAATTGGACTGGAATTGTAACATTTCACCCCCATACTACTTTATTTCTTCCTATCTTCCTATCTACTGTAATCCCTCCACCCAGTAAGGAACTAGTCATTTCTTCCTCCATCCTCCCCAGCCACCTCACCTCCTCCACAGAACTGTTCCTCCACATGCAATCCTTTCTCTCCAGGCACACACGGCCACATCATGACCTATCCAGCTCACACCTTCTAACACTCTGTCTGCTGCTCCTCATTGCTGGCGACATATCCCCAAATCCTGGCCCTCCTCATCACACCCCCACACTCATTTCTAATCCACTGCCACGATCCTCTACACGTCTTCGCAACCACAGTAACCTCATACCCATTCATCCAGCCCCCAACCCCCAATTTCGCTACCTGGAGCACTATGGAAAGCACGCTCTGTCTGCAATAAACTCTCTTTTATCCACGACCTCTTTATCAATAACAAACTCTCCTTCCTCGGCATCACTGAAACCTGGCTTACCCCCTCTGACTCAGCCCGTCCAGCCGATACTTCCTATGGTGGATTCCACCTCTCTCACACCCCTCGCCCCAGCAACAAACGTGGTGGAGGGGTTGGTTTGCTCCTGTCCGATACCTGCTCCTTTACCCCAATTCCACTACCACCCTGTGCTACTCTTCCCTCGTTCGAGGTGCACTCCGTCCGCATCTACTCCCCCTCCAATCTCCAGCTGGCTGTCATCTACCGCCCCCCAGAACTAGCCATCTCCACCTTTCTTGACCACTTCACGACCTGGCTACTTCATTTCCTCTCAGCCGACATCCCCACTATCATCATGGGAGACTTCAATATCCCCATTGACACTTCCACCTCAGCCGCCTCTAAACTTTTATCGCTCACTTTCTCCTTTGGTCTCACTCAACGGTCATCTGCAGCCACCCATAAAGATGGCCACACATTTGACCTCATCTTCACCTGCCTCTGTTCCCTTACTAATCTCACTAACTCACCCCTCCCACTGTCTGACCACAACCTACTGACATTTTCTTCTCTCTCCCCTCCTAGCGCACAACCTCCACTCCACAAACTCACTCACCCTCGCAGAAATCTCAAACACCTCAATTTACAATCACTCTCTGAGTCTCTTCTCCCTCTTACAGACATAGCTTCCTTCCATGACACAGATGCTGCTGCCTCTTTTTATAACACCACAATTAACAGCAACACTCGATTCGGCCGCCCCACTCATGCATAGCAAAACACGTAGAATCAACAGGCAGCCCTGGCAAACCAACCTGGCAAAAGAACTGAGACGGGCTTCCAGGATCGCTGAACGGCGATTGAAGAGATCTCGTTCTGCTGAGCACTTCACTGCATACAATCAGTCCCTCGCCAGCTTCAAGTCCGCGCTCACTGCCTCAAAACAAACTTTCTTCTGATCTCTCATATCCTCCCTGACTCACAACCCTAAACAATTCTCTACTCCGTCAGTAGTGTATCATCGGGTGGTTTCGTCAAACTCAATTTGACAGGTTGTCCCGCCCCTATCAGAGTGTATCAAAGTGTGTAACCCACTCCCAGCCCCTGTCAGCCATCTGTCCCTGTGTGTCTGGCTGATTTCCCCTTTTGATATAGTTTGATATTGTTAATTTGATACAGTGATTATTATCCCAGTATTTGTTTGTTTTTCTATTAGATTTTTATATGTAGCTGCTGTGCGATTATTCTGTAATCATGGCAGTGTGTTTTATTACCAATGAGCACATATAGTGCAAAATTGTGTTTTATAACACACCATTCTGTTTATTTTATATCCTATTAGATTTTCATATTATATGTAGTTGTTTGTGAGTTTGCTTCTGTAAAATGTAATTTAGAACCAGTGTTTCTGCCGGCAGTCCATAATGCTCAACATATGGTCATTTCATTTACACAGAGCCGGTGTCTATTCCTTACTTAACTACAAACAGATGTAGCTCTGCAAGACTGTGCACATTATGTATATGGACATGTTACAACACCACGCCTGTGTTTCTGCACTATTATTTGATACTGGTATTCTCATTTTATATGTGTTTTATAACACAGTTTCTCATTTTCAACATCACGCCTACATTATATGCAATGCTTAATAGAATAGTGTGTGATAGTATAATTCTCAATATTATGAAAAATGCCAGTCATTGTATGAGTTTTAAAAGACTTTATTAAAGTATGTATCAGACACAATACATTGTATGTGGATTACAGCATGATATACAATAACATACAGCAGGGGTGAGTGTAATAAAAATACGAGCCTTAATAATAAAAAATGCTATCCAGCTGCCTGTTACAAGTGCTTCTCAGGGCGCTGACCACTACACATTTAGAATGAAGCAGTGACAGCATAATTTTTCTGCGTGTCCAGGGGCTGTGTTAGGTGGGATATCCAACTACATGCTCGGGGTGGTTAACAGATAAAATAGCCACAAGCACAGAGACGCCTCATCCTGTACAGATAATGTCCAGTGTTAGAGTGATGCAGCAATGCGGCCAGCTAACCACAGGCACACTTTGCAATGTTAGCTAAATCTCAATATTGTATGATAGTGTAATTCTCAATATTGTATGTTGTAATTCGCAATCAAAACTGACAACGGACCTAGCACAACTGTGCACAAAGACACATACATTTTTGATGAAAAAGATGACGAGTGTTATAATGGGTCTTTAAAGTTGCTAATTTTGATGACACAAACTCTGATACGATTCTATCATTTCTTTGCAAGTCAGAAGTGAAACACTGTAAAAGCTTCTTGAATCAGACGGGCCCGGACATGTACTGGCTTAAGCAGTGGGACACATCTGGCACTGCAGGATCTGAGTCCATGGTGGCGTAGTGTGTTACTTATGGTAGGCCTTGTTACCTTGGTCCCAGCTTTCTGCAGTTCATTTACTAGGTCCCCCCGCGTGGTTCTGGGATTTTTGCTCACCGTTCTTGTGATCATTCTGACCCCACGGGGTGGGATTTTGCGTGGAGCCCCAGATCGAGGGAGATTATCAGTGGTCTTGTATGTCTTCCATTTTCTAATTATTGCTCCCACTGTTGATTTCTTCACTCCAAGCTGGTTGGCTATTGCAGATTCAGTCTTCCCAGCCTGGTGCAGGGCTACAATTTTGTTTCCGGTGTCCTTTGACAGCTCTTTGGTCTTCACCATAGTGGAGTTTGGAGTCAGACTGTTTGAGGGTGTGCACAGGTGTCTTTTTATACTGATAACAAGTTTAAACAGGTGCCATTACTACAGGTAATGAGTGGAGGAAAGAGGAGACTCTTAAAGAAGAAGTTACAGGTCTGTGAGAGCCAGAAATCTTGATTGTTTGTTTCTGACCAAATACTTATTTTCCACCATAATATGCAAATAAAATGTTAAAAAAAACAGACAATGTGATTTTCTGGATTTTTTTTTCTCAGTTTGTCTCCCATAGTTGAGGTCTACCTATGATGTAAATTACAGACGCCTCTCATCTTTTTAAGTGGTGGAACTTGCACTATTGCTGACTGACTAAATACTTTTTTGCCCCACTGTATATACAATAATGGCCACATACACTACTATACAAATCCTGGATTTGCGCGTTCTGATAATAATAAGAGTCACAATTCTTGTTCAGGAATGTCACAAAATCGCGTGGAAAGATAATATTGTCTGCACGAAAGCCGTAACTATCAAAAAATATGCCCGTCTTATCATCGCAGAGTACGATTAATACCCAGTGGCGTCCAGCTTGATTCGCCGGGTCTGTATTCACGATATATGCCGCGGGTCTCTGAGTCACTCTTTCTTCCGGAAGCAAATCACACGGAAACACACCGGCGAATATGCGATCTGTATAATTATCGGCCCTCACTACAGACTGCCCATCGTTACTTAATTAAAATCGTACAGGATCTCTCGCCTATTATTAATTTCCAGAATGGTGTGGTTGACTGCAAAAACAATCATATTTATCGTGTGGGGTGTCGCTAGCGCAAAGCGGACTTCAGCACGTAGGTTACCTGTTTTAATGAGCGAGAAGTGGCCTCCAGGCTCTTGATCAGGCAATAAATCAAAAGCAAATAGAGTGAATCCAGCCATAAATTCTTCACGATCTATCGCCATGGCACAATCAGCCTTTTGCTTGCCAGATATATGGGCAAGCGCCATATACTCTCTGATGGCTAAATCATCATTAAAATTAGGATTATAAGGTCTCGTGGGTATCTGTTGGCAATCCAGATATAATGCCGCGTGGTTGACGTGGTAGTGGTGGAAGTGCAATGGGTTTTTCGTGTAAGAACCGCTGAACCCCTCATTATCTACAAACCCCAATATAACAGTTTTTGGTATCTGTCCTAGGAAGAGGTTCTCGTGGTTCGTGATCCGTGTCCCTGCGGCGATGCTGTACACTTTCATGCATGTTCGGTCAATAGCGTACTTGGCTTTTGCGGATAGGAGGGCCTGGCTGTGGCCGATTCGGGCAGCCGGAGATAGCTGCACTCTTTTCACATAGAGAGCCGCTTGCGAGATTTGCACCTTCAGCGGCTCGGCTTCTGCGGACATAAGGCAGAAAGCATCCTAATGTAAGGATTTGGACTGTACATCTGTTCCTGTCTTCTGTTGCCCTCAGTTCAGCTACTTTTGCCCTTACCTAAGATGGAGTCACTGGCCTCATGGGGGCCATCTTGCTTCCTGTCAGACTTTCCCTGTTCCTGTCTGTGGTGTATATAAGGGAGCTCTGTATATTACTCATTGCTTGAGTATCTTGTTCCTGAACTTGTGATCAAGCTGGAAGAACTGCTATCTTGCTGGTTCTTTGTTACCTTAGGATACCCCGTCTGTCTCCGGATCTACATCTCTTCATCGTAAGAAATGTTTCCCTGGATCTGCTCTGCACTCCGGCCTGGTCTCCAGGTCTCTGGACCTGACATACTTGGACTTCCACGGTCTGTACACGTGCTTACTGCTTATCCAGCTCTGTCTGCTACTAACCTGCTGTGTCATAGCTGTTTACCTGCATACCATCATAAATATTCTTGAACTCTTAACCTGTTGTCTCTCGGCCTCTTTTCTGACCCATGATACTGATCTCCACTGCACCTAGCACTAAGTTTATAGCACCTTATTTCTTGTTAACTTAACCTTAAGGTCAAGGCCATTCAATATTAACTTTGGTTGGTTAAATATATCCCCAAAAATGGGCCCCAAGAGGTCGACCGGCTTTGAGTGAGAAGTTGCATTGGCTCTTTTGATAAACCCTGCATTTGCGCCATCCAAGCACCTGTCATTATGATGGCCCGCAGTGTCTTTATAGAACCAGCTGTAAATTGTGATGACAGCGTCTGCGAGCTGTAATTTAAAAGGGTCTCTATGTACGCTCTATAGCTGTAGAGATTGTCCGATTGTGAGATAAGTCGGTCTCCCAGAGTAATATCGACCTGGTTAAAAAGAGTGGCTAGAGGGTAGTTTATGAGCGCCACACGCGCACCATCGGCGATAGCCGTATTATCATGCTTCACGATGCGACAGCTTATGTACAGCAGCATGTTGTTCAGATCATAATAATAATCGCCCCCCCAGATATGAAAAATTCCAACGGTCCATTGTCTGACAGAGCCGTAACCGGTTGTACTTCTACAAATAGAGATTTCTCTATACTAGTTTGTGTCGGGGGTACGCCAAAAATATCCAGTTCAGATTTTGCGCACTCTACAGAAGCGTCATGCAGGAAAGCCATGATAACTGAGTAGAAGATGTCGTCCACAGAGCGTCTTACTCGTTTCTGATGGGGGCGTCTCTTGGTTGTAGTTTTATTCATGAGCATCGGCGGTAAAGGTGGGCAAGCGCGCCTCTTTCTTTTTTGTGCTTTTTAGCGACATAAATTATCCCAGATCCGTCTTGCTGAGGTTGTGTATTTATCCGATTCATAAGGGCCGTTGAGGCGGTAGTTACCGCGTCTTTTGCGATGTTCCGGACCGCTATCTTAACGTGCGGTTTTACTAATTCTAGGCCTTTTCTGAAAAGCGGCACGGCACGGCGAAATAAGCCTTTAAATATCCCGGCCAGGCCAGAGCCATACATGTAATCGCTCCCGCGGAACCCCTCTAGCCCGTGCCCCGACTGGGCAGTATAGTAGCGGGCATAAACAGCGGGATCTCTATACACCCTTTGAGACACCATTTTATCGTGTCAATACTGTCGCGGTCTAAAATGTAATCGCACTATACACTTTCCGTATCTGAATTTAACCGGCGTACCCTGGTCCGACATGACTGTAATGTTTATGGAGTCAAAGTGTTGTTTGCACAGCGGTATGTAATCGGGACGCGAGTAGCGCACCGTGACAATATCATTATCATCGCCGCTAACTTCTACGGTTCGTAACAGTTGAACGTAACTGTCCCCTACAAGCTGATGTTGAATTATATCAGTGTATACAAAAAGCGAATAAAAACAAGCCTTTGAATCGGGGTAAAAGCGGCGATTCCACGGCATTAAAGCAACGGGGAAGTCATCGACGGTCTGTAGGCCGAAAATAAATTTTAGCTTAGTACCCAGAGCAAACTGTATAGGGGCTGGGTCGGGCAGGATCACCTTTTGGCGTAGCTCATCATACCGTATTCTGTAGGCAGGCATGGATAAATTCAGCGCTTCTATTCGGGCATTGACCGCGCCAACCAGCTTAAGAATGTTCGAGTAAAATCCTGATTTTATATGATCATGTTCTAACGGCTCGGTGTGTCTAGCCACGTAGAAGTTCCCTTCAAAAGCCTCAAACGTTTTACACGTATGGGGGTACTGTATTTCCGTTAACGCCACTTCATAAGCGGCTGAAAGATGAACGGCCCTTGCTAACTTGGTATTGTAGCTCGATATGGTGTTTTCGGGGTAGATTTTGATTGAGGAATTGCTGGGTAATGTGACAAAAAACAAACCAGCTTCCATGGTTATATATCTGTCAACTCCGAAACCGGGATCCAACTATTGAATTTTTCGGGGTAGCCCAGCCATTTGACAAAGCAGTGACTCTCACCCCTGACACGTTTTTTTTCTCAAAATCTTTTCTACTCTGCAGACACGATTCTCATCCATAGATATTTTTTGCAGCTCTTCCTTATAAAATGACCCCTCTACAGCGTCGCCGGCTAAATCACTAATTTTATAAAGAGGTTTATGAAATTTATTGGAGACGGCGGTAATTAAAAAAATCTCTTCGCTGTACGATTTTTTAATAGCTCTTACAGAAGATCCCTTTATAGCGGGAAATTCTGACATGATCTCCAATCTTTAAAGACGGTTTAATAGGCTTATTAGTAATAGTAGAACTGTAAATATTTTGCCAGATTTGCAGAGCGTTTTTCTCTGTCACAGCAGCAGGACTACAGCGTATGGTAGAATGACAAGTATGATTGTAGCTATGCACCAAATCCGGTAAAATATCAATATACCTAAAGGTATTATGCTGCGTAAAATAGCGCCACATATGGGTTTTTAATGTGCGATTAAAACGCTCTACCATAGCGGCCTTTACGTCATTGTTGGTAAAAAAGTGGTGAATATTATGCATATTACATAGTTGCTTGAGTTGTGAATTTATAAATTCTTTGCCGCGATCCATCTGCAGTTTCTTCGGTATGCGCTTATCATTTTGAAATATTAATTCGAACGATCTGGCTACACTCGCACCGGTCTTGTTTGATAAGGCCACACACCATGCGTATCTCGATAGAGTATCAATCACCGTCAGGATGTATTTGACATTATCATTTTCCCTTGAATAGTCAATTAAACTTACGAGGTCCGCCTGCCACGTCGCATCAATGTCCGAGACGTAAATTTTATTTGTCAAAAAGCGTTTTCTAGCAGGTTTGTGTAGCGTGTAGGTGTCTTGTTTATTCAACCAGTCAGCCACATCAGATTTCTTTATTCCGCGGTCTCTTGTCTCTCTAAATAATTTGTCAATTCCGCAGAATGACCCGGGTGCTTTAGGCGTAAAATATTGTTTCTCTAATAATGGTCATACGAATTAGACGTCATGACTGAATAAAATGATTGTGTGTCGATAATCAACAACCGCCTGCTTCTTTCAGAAATTCAATTGTATAAAATTTCCGGTTTTAATCCGACTATATCATGCTTGAGTTAATACAAGCAATAATTGTCTGATATTTATACAGTAGGTACAAATTTGGTTGTGCTGTATAATATAGTTTTACGGTATAACCCGTATTTATGGTGTAAAATTAATATAGAAAGGCTTATCCGTATTACCTATGTTTTGCTTAGTATAAACATATTTATGCAGCAGTCGCAAATTTATTTGTTACGGTATATAAAATGTGTTTGTCTGTGGTGTAAAATTAATATAGATAGCGCAAAAAATTTCCACAGATAATTTATTTTAGATGGAATCCCTAAATTTTTCGGCTTTTTCCGACCTAGTTGAGGATTCGCTATTAGGTATGTTTCAAGCTTTATATAAATACAACTGTTAGTGTGCCATTCTAAGTAAGGGCTGTTTTGTATATTATTTTTATATTGTTTTATTCTTTCTTGTTTAAGATGAACTTATGAGGACCATCCCCGATAATTTTTTAAACGCCTTCAGCGTGCCTGCTCTGGAATGTGATACACCTGGAGCTGAGTATACTAACAATAATGAAGCTGACGCAGCTGTATGGGATTTGCCGCAAGACATCATAGGTGCGTTGTGTGTCTGTGTGTGTGTGTGTGTATATATCTTTTAAGTATTTAGATGTGTAAATATATATTAATTTTTACAGATGTCGAGCTGAATATCTTATAAGTATTTAGACGTGTAAATATGTATTAATTCTTTACAGATATCGACCTGATTCCAGAACCAATTATCTCGGAACACAATCAGATGTCCGCTGAAGACCTGTTGTACCAGACCCCCACACCGAGAAACAGCCCTGTTTCTAGAACCCCTAAAAAACCGCGAGGGCCTGCGAGCAAGAAAGGAAAAGGTAGCAATCGTATGAAAACGTGTTTTTGCACAACCACTCTGAGAAAACCCCCCTCGCCTCTACTAAGTCCTATATCTTTATTTATAGCTTGTAAAGTGAAGCCTAGGAGAAGTGTATACACAAAAGAAAATATACCGCAGCTAATGAAGAACCTCACAGAAGCTCCAGAATCCGTCACAGCAATCATCCACCCATGTGTATATCAAAATATACACTTACGGGCTAGCGATGTGCGCTAGCCCGTAAGTGTATATTTTGATATACATGCACAGTCTCTGTACAATCAATGATACACAGGCTTCTACAATGAGAACCTGGACCCACAGACACCCCAGCTGTCGTCACAAGAGTCAGAACAGCATTCACATAGCCGAGACAACCATGCAGATGCCACGCCTGCATCTACACAAAATTCACAAGCCTCAGACGTTAACGCTGCCGCTGATGGTAATGTGCGGAGCACCGATCATACAGTGTTTTTGCAACACATCCATCATCAAAGGGCCCTCCGCAATTTCAACGGCCATATACATACAGATCATTTTAGATTTGTAAATTTGGAGCGTGTACGATCATTTGAAGAGGGCGTGAGTATTGTTCATGACGGCATTCAGGCATTGCTGGATAGAATCATCAGGGACATTGAACCTGGTGACTTTGTACAGTTAAGGCTTGAATGTGACGATACTTTAGACCCTATTTTCACTACAAAACAAACCCATGAAGATTTTAATTCTGAATCTTTTTTTAAATGCTGTTGCCAGCACACTTCAAAGTAACGCTGAATGCATATCATCCAATTCGCTAAAGCTAGTCGTCACCATCATTAAAAATAGCGGTGGTGTAAAAAGGCACTTGAAATCTATAGTGAACAGTCAGATCATTAAACAAAAGAGGCAGCGGCTGTATGATTTTAACACAACAAAAACACAAACATTTTTATGGCGTGTTTTACAACAGCGTATGCTCGGTTAGAGCTCTATTCGCTGCTGGACCGTCTGCAGGAGCGGTGCCTTTATCACAACACAGATTCAGTTATTTTTGTACAGAGAGATAGTGAGTGGCAGCCGCCTTTAGGCGGTTACCTGTGGGGAACTGACCAGTGAAATACCCGGTGGTACACACATCACAGAATTTGTATCCGCGGGCCCCAAAACTCACGGATACAAATTCAACACCGGTAAAACTGTCTTAACAGTTAAGGGGATAACACTAAATGTTGGTAACTCTCAATCTATTAATTTCAACAGTCTAAAAGATCTAGTTCTGGACTACCCGCGCAATTCTGCCACAGAAACTGAGAAACATATTATCGTACAGCAGGTGCCTTTTGGGTATTAGTCGAGTATTGTGATGGATACGCGTCTGCAACACCCATTCTCATGCATTCGAGCAGGACCGTCTAATTCTGGAAAGAGCTATTTTGTAAAACAACTGCTATATAATATTGAAACTAATTTTTCTCAGAAACCTGATAATATTGTTTGGTTTTATTCGTGTTGGCAAAAACTATATGATGAAATCTCTCTCTTTTCCCTACGCCAGAGTTGTGGAGGGTCTGCCGAATACATTCGTAGATGACGAATTATTCCCGCCGGAGAAGGTGAATTTGGCTATTGTTGATGATCTCATGGAGAGTGCTAGTGAAAATTGTGAGATAGAAAAAGCCTTTACCAAGTATGTGCACCACAGAAATCTCATCATTTTCTTCCTGGTACAAAACATATTTTATCAGGGTAAGAAAAGCCGCACGATAAATTTAAACACAAAATACATGGTGCTTTTTAATAACCCCCGAGATAAATTACAAATTTTAACTCTAGCTCGGCAGATGTATCCCGGAAAAACACGTTTTTTCCTAGAAGCTTTTGAGGATGCCACGCAGGAGCCTTATGGGTATTTGCTTGTAGATTTGAGAGCTAATACCCCTGAGGATCAGCGCTTAAGGACCGGATTGTTTCCACCAGCGTTGCCTGCTTTCTATGTTCAAAAGAAAAACAGAGGATCTTCGCTTAAGGACCGGATTGTTTCCACCAGCGTTGCCTGCTGTCTATGTTCAAAAGAAAAACACTTCTAAAAAGTGAATTTTACACGGTATCAGACATTCTACGCTGTGTGCTTTGTGATGTAAAGTTGTCTGAGAGACTCCGGCGTAACTGGGCTCTCTTAAAAACTCTGGTGAAAGCAACCCCCGCTGTCAGAAAGTCTATTTTGAGCAATGCAAGCAATGATTTAATTACAGCCATAGGCGAGATTGCTTTAAACATCTTAGATTCCGCTGAAAGAGCGTCAAAAAGGCATATTAAAGAAGTGGCGTAAAGCTATAAGAACCCTGAGCGACAGGTCTCAGCCCATAAAGAAAAAGAAGCGCCTACTAAAGCAGGCAGGTGGGTTTATCGGCAATCTTTTAGCTTTTGCAATTCCAATAATAACAAGCTTGCTCGCAGGAAAATAATGGAGCATACAGAGAAAATGTATCTAGTCCCCAAACAGGAGCTAGACAAACTAAGACCCAGTGCTACAGATAACATACGCGACAGTGTTATTCAACGCCTTGATGGTGAAATTAGCGACATTTTACAACGTCGTGACATTCCCGATGATGTGAAAATTAAAATGTATAGCTCCGTGCTACAGCGCTACTTGGTACATACGAGGCACAGCTCAAAAGAAGTAACGGCTTTAAATCTCACTAGCACTCCTGATCCTGATCAGCAACAATTGTCAAATACCGACTCTGATAAAAATCAAGAGATCGCTGAAATTGTCAGCCATATAAACCAAAGATATAAAAAGAATGCTGAATTTTTACTAAACAGGTTACTGCAGAATAAAAATGTTACAGCCTGGAATAATAAAGCTGAATTTATTTTCAAAGGATCCGTAATACCAGGGTCTAACTTACTGGATTTGGTACGTAGTACAATGCAGAGTCATGCTCTGTCCAGCAGAAATTTACCTCCGGGTTGGGATTCATTTATGCAGGCTATGGCCGAGCTAAATATACCGTCTACAGTTGTGGGTAATCCCGCTACTAGGAAGCTTTTAGATGAGCTAAAAATTTCCAGCAGTGAGACATGCTCTGTATCTACACCGCAGAAGCTATCTCCGACGCCCTGTACAACTCAATCTTTACATTTCCCGTCATTAGGCACCACACGAGGAACTCTGCTGCCTAAAAAAAGGTCTCTACCGATACTACAAACCATGTGGCTCACGATGTAAAGAATGTACTGGATAAATGCTGTACTCGGCTTGTAACACTATATTATTTATTTTGTAAGAAGTGTAATGATGTTTTTACTTTGTATATTCTGTAAGAATTTTTATATTATTGAAATGTCTTTGAGATGTACAGGTCCTTCTCAAAAAATTAGCATATAGTGTTAAATTTCATTATTTACCATAATGTAATGATTACAATTAAACTTTCATATATTATAGATTCATTATCCACCAACTGAAATTTGTCAGGTCTTTTATTGTTTTAATACTGATGATTTTGGCATACAACTCCTGATAACCCAAAAAACCTGTCTCAATAAATTAGCATATTTCACCCATCCAATCAAATAAAAGTGTTTTTTAATAACAAACAAAAAAACCATCAAATAATAATGTTCAGTTATGCACTCAATACTTGGTCGGGAATCCTTTGGCAGAAATGACTGCTTCAATGCGGCGTGGCATGGAGGCAATCAGCCTGGGACACTGCTGAGATGTTATGGAGGCCCAGGATGCTTCAATAGCGGCCTTAAGCTCATCCAGAGTGTTGGGTCTTGCGTCTCTCAACTTTCTCTTCACAATATCCCACAGATTCTCTATGGGGTTCAGGTCAGGAGAGTTGGCAGGCCAATTGAGCACAGTAATACCATGGTCAGTAAACCATTTACCAGTGGTTTTGGCACTGTGAGCAGGTGCCAGGTCGTGCTGAAAACTGAAATCTTCATCTCCATAAAGCATTTCAGCCGATGGAAGCATGAAGTGCTCCAAAATCTCCTGATAGCTAGCTGCATTGACCCTGCCCTTGATGAAACACAGTGGACCAACACCAGCAGCTGACATGGCACCCCACACCATCACTGACTGTGGGTACTTGACACTGGACTTCAGGCATTTTGGCATTTCCTTCTCCCCAGTCTTCCTCCAGACTCTGGCACCTTGATTTCCGAATGACATGCAAAATTTGCTTTCATCAGAAAAAAGTACTTGGGACCACTTAGCAACAGTCCAGTGCTGCTTCTCTGTAGCCCAGGTCAGGCGCCTCTGCCGCTGTTTATGGTTCAAAAGTGGCTTTACCTGGGGAATGCGGCACCTGTAGCCCATTTCCTGCACACGCTTGTGCACGGTGGCTCTGGATGTTTCCGCACCAGACTCAGTCCACTGCTTCCTCAGGTTCCCCAAGGTCTGGAATCGGTCCTTCTCCACAATCTTCCTCAGGGTCCGGTCTCCTATTCTCGTTGTACAGCGTTTTCTGCCACATTGTTTCCTTCCAACAGACTTACCATTGAGGTGCCTTGATACAGCACTCTGGGAACAGCCTATTTGTTGAGAAATTTCTTTCTGGGTCTTACCCTCTTGCTTGAGGGTGTCAATGATGGCCTTCTTGACATCTGTCAGGTCGCTAGTCTTACCCATGATGGGGGTTTTGAGTAATGAACCAGGCAGGGAGTTTATAAAAGCCTCAGGTATCTTTTGCATGTGATTAGAGTTAGTTAGTTGATTCAGAAGATTAGGGTAATAGGTCGTTTAGAGAACCTTTTCTTGATATGCTAATTTATTGAGACAGGTTTTTTGGGTTATCAGGAGTTGTATGCCAAAATCATCAGTATTAAAACAATAAAAGACCTGACAAATTTCAGTTGGTGGATAATGAATCTATAATATATGAAAGTTTAATTGTAATCATTACATTATGGTAAATAATGAAATTTAACACTATATGCTAATTTTTTGAGAAGGACCTGTATTTATTTTGCAACAATAAAATCTTTTAAACTTTTACAATATCGTGTCTTTGCTTTTTATAAACGTATAAAACACACCGCTTCATACTTGCGGGTGTTGTAACATGGGGCATATTATATCAGCAGTAGTGAGGGCCGATAATTATACAGAGCGCATATTCGCCGGTGTGTTTCCATGTGATTTGCTTCCGGAAGAAAGAGTGACTCAGAGACCCGCGGCATATATCGTGAATACAGACCCGGCGAATCAAGCTGGACGCCACTGGGTATTAATCGTACTCTGCGATGATAAGACGGGCATATTTTTTGATAGTTACGGCTTTCGTGCGGACAATATTATCTTTCCACGTGATTTTTTGACATTCGTGAACAAGAATTGTGACTCTTATTGTTATCAGAACGCGCAAATCCAGGATTTGTATAGTAGTGTATGTGGCCATGATTGTATATATGTATTACACCATTTAGCACGCGGGTTACCATTCAAGAAGCTTTTACAGTGTTTCACTTCTGACTTGCAAAGAAATGATAGAATCGTATCAGAGTTTGTGACATCAAAATTAGCAACTTTAAAGACCCGTTATAACACTCGTCATCTTTTTCATGAAAAATGTATGTGTCTTTGTGCACAGTTGTGCTAGGTCCGTTGCCAGTTTAGATTGCGAATTACAACATACAATATTGAGAATTACACTATCATACAATATTGAGATTTAGCTAACATTGCAAAGTGTGACTGTGGTTAGCTGGCCGCATTGCTGCATCACTCTAACACTGGACATTATCTGTACAGGATGAGGCGTCTCTGTGCTTGTGGCTATTTTATCTGTTAACCACCCCGAGCATGTAGTTGGATATCACACCTAACACAGCCCCTGGACACGCAGAAAAATTATGCTGTCACTGCTTCATTCTAAATATGTAGTGGTCAGCGCCCTGAGCAGCACTTGTAACAGGCAGCTGGATAGCATTTTTTTATTATTAAGGCTCGTATTTTTATTACACTCACCCCTGCTGTATGTTATTGTATATCATGCTGTAATCCACATACAATGTATTGTGTCTGATACATACTTTAATAAAGTCTTTTAAAACTCATACAATGACTGTCATTTTTCATAATATTAAGAATTATACTATCACACACTATTCTATTAAGCATTGCATATAATGTAGGCGTGATGTTGAAAATGAGAAACTGTGCTATAAAACACATATAAAATAAGAATACCAGTATAAAATAATAGTGCAGAAACACAGGCGTGGTGTTGTAACATGTCCATATACATAATATGCCCATGCACTGAGCCTGGTGTGTTATAAAACACATAAAATGAGAATACCAGTATCAAATAATGGTGCAGAAACACAGGCTCATTTTTTTTGTCATCGGGTTATCAAATAAGAGTAAACTTAATACAACATATAATGACCAAGTAGTCGCATTTTGATAGTGACATTTAACATTTTGATAGAGACATACATAATATACCAGGATAAAATACATTGTGCTACACAACAACATGATAATAATAGCCTGGCAATCAAACCTTGCAAGCTCACAAACAACTACATATAATATGAAAATCTAATAGAATATAAAATAAACAGCATGGTGTGTTATAAAACACAATTTTGCACTATATGTGCTCATTGGTAATAAAACACACTGCCCTGATTACAGAATGCAATCTCACAACAACTACATATAAAAATCTAATATAGAAACAAACAAATACTGGGATAATAATCACTGGATCAAATTAACAATATCAAACTATATCAAAAGGGGAAATCAGCCAGACACACAGGGACAGCTGGCTGACAGGGGCTGGGAGGGGTTACACATTTTGATACACTCTGATAGGGGCGGGTCCACCTGTCAAATTGAGTTTGACGAAACCACCCGATGATACACTACTTCCGTCCCTCAGCATCTCCTCCCTCCCCTCTCATTTCAGCTGAAGAATTTGACTCTTTCTTTAAGCAGAAGATAGATAACATCAGACAAAGCTTTGGCCCGCAGCCCCCAATGCCCCTCCTCTTGACTTCTCAGCCCTGTTCCAAAGCCAGCTTCTCCACCATTACAGACGATCAGCTCTCCATCCAGCTATCAAGATCACATCTCACCACTTGCACTCTTGACCCGCTCCCATCCCACCTCATCCCTAACCTCGCAAAAGTCTTCATCCCAACCCTAACACAACACTTCAACCTCTCACTTACAAACGTTGTCTTCCCCTCATCCTTCAAACACGCATCAATCACACCTATCCTCAAAAACCCCTCCCTCGACCCATCCTCTGTGTCCAGCTATCGCCTGATATCCCTTCTCCCTTATGCCTCAAAACTACTGGAACAGCATGTCCATCTTGAACTGTCCTCCCAACTCTCCTCCTGCTCCCTCTTTGACCGGTTACAATCTGGCTTCTGAACACATCACTCAACTGAAACTGCCCTAACTAAAGTGACCAATGACCTACTAACCGCCAAGAGCAAGCGACACTACTCTGTCCTCCTCCTCCTGGACCTGTCTTCTGCCTTGGACACTGTGGACCACTCCCTCCTGTTACAGATCCTCTCATCTCTTGGCATCACAGACTTGGCCCTATCCTGGATCTCATCATATCTAACAGACTGGACATTCAGTGTCTCCCTCTCCCACACCACTTCATCTCGCCTCCTGTCTGTCGGTGTTCCCCAAGGCTCAGTTCTAGGACCCCTACTCTTCTCCATCTACACTTTTGGCCTGGGACAGCTCATGGTTTACAATATCATCTCTACGCTGATGACACGCAGATCTACCTATCTGGACCCAACCTCACTTCCATACTGACCAAAATATCACAATGTCTGTCTGCTATTTCATCCTTCTTTTCTGCTCGTTTTCTAAAACTGAACATGGACAAAACAGAATGCATCATCTTTCTCCCACCTCACTCTACCCCTCCACCCGACCTATCCATCAATGTCAATGGCTGCTCACTTTCCCCAATCCTGCATGCTCGGTGCCTCGGGGTGATCCTTGACTCTACCCTCTCTTTCAAGCCACGTATCCAAGCCCTTGCCTCCTCTTGCCGATTCCAACTCAAAAACATTTCCCGGATCTGTACATTCCTTGACCATGAAACCACAAAAACACTAGTACATGCCCTTATCATCTCCCGCCTCGTCTACTGCAACCTCCTACTCTCTGGCCTCCCATCTAGCACTCTGGCACCACTCCAATCCATCCTAAACTCTGCTGCCTGACTAATCCACTTGTCTCCCCATTACTCCCCAGCCTCTCCTCTCTGTCAGGCCCTTCACTGGCTTCCTATTGCCCAGAAGCTGCAGTTCAAAACACTAACAATGAAATACAAAGACATTCCCAATCTGACTCCTCCATACATCTGTGACATGGTCTCACGTTACCTACCTACATGCAGCCTTCGATCATCTCATGATCTCCTTCTCTACTCCTCTCTCATCTCTTTCTCCCACAACTGCATCCAAGACTTCTCCCGTGCTTCCCCTATACTCTGGAACTCTCTACCCCAACACATCAGGCTCTCACTGTTGTGAATTCCGCTCTTGGGCTCCCTCCGGTGGTTGTAAGCGGCACTTTTGTGAGTTCTGCTCTTGGGCTCCCTCTTGTGGTTTCTAGTGGTATGGCTGCTCCTTGGAGTTAGCTGTCATCAGCTGCCTCCACTTATCGTCCGCTATTTAAGTCTGGCTCTTTCTTCAGCCTGTGCCACTTGTCAATGTTTCCTGGCTGGATTCACATCTCTGCTTGGATTCTCCTGGTTTCCTGACCAGTTCTGCAAAGATAAGTTCTGGCTTTGCTCATTTCAGTCCACATGTTGTGGACTTATTGTTCTGTGCATTCTATATTTGTCCAGCTTGTCAGTATGGATTTTTTCTGTTAGCTGGAAGCTCTGGGAAACAGATTTACCCTCCACACCTTTAGTCAGGTGTGGAGATTTTGTAAACTCTGTGTGGATTGTTTTGTAGTTTTTATACTGACCGCACAGTATCCTTTCCTGTCCTATCTATCAAGCTAGACTGGCCTCCTATGCTAAAATCTGATTTCATTTCTGCGTATGTTATTTTCCCCTCCTCTCACCGTCAATATTTGTGGGGGGCTTGTTGTGACCTGGTGGTTAGGACAATAATGGACCTGGTGGTTAAGAGCACACGGAATGACCTGATAGTTACTAATAATATAGGATGAGCTCTGAGACGTGGGAACTCTGCTGACCGCAATCCCTAATCCTATCACACACACTAGAAATAGCCGTGGATTGCTCCTAACGCTCCCTATGCAACTCGTCACAGCCTAAGAAACTAGCTAGCCCTAAAGATAGAAATATAAAGCCTACCTTGCCTCAGAGAAATTCCCCAAAGGAAAAGGCAGCCCCCACATATAATGACTGTGCGTAAAGATGAAAATCACAAACACAGAGATGAAATAGATTTAGCAAAGTGAGGCCCGACTTACTGAACAGACTGAGGATAGGAAAGGTAACTTTGCGGTCAGCACAAAAAACTACAAAAGACCACGCAGAGGGCGCAAAAAGACCCTCCGCACTGACTCACGGTGCGGAGGCGCTCCCTCTGCGTCCCAGAGCTTCCAGCAAGCAAGACAAAAATCAAAATAGCAAGCTGGACATAAAAATAGCAAACAAGAGAAAAACAAGCAGGAACTTAGCTTCTGCTGGGAAGACAGGTCACAAGAACGGTCCAGGAGTGAACTAGACCAATACTGGAACATTGACAGGTGGCATGGAGCAATGATCTAAATGGAGTTAAATAGAGCAGCCAGCTAACGAATTAACCTCGTCACCTGTGGAAGGAAACTCAGAAGCCGCAGCCCCACTCACAACCACCAGAGGAAGCCCATGGACAGAACCAGCCGAAGTACCATTCATGACCACAGGAGGGAGCTTGACAACAGAATTCACAACAGTACCCCCCCCTTGAGGAGCGGTCACCGAACCCTCACCAGAGCCCCCAGGCCGACCAGGACGAGCCAAATGAAAGGCACGAACCAGATCGGCAGCATGAACATCGGAGGCAAAGACCCAGGAATTATCTTCCTGACCATAACCCTTCCACTTTACCAGGTACTGGAGTTTCCGTCTCGAAATACGAGAATCCAAAATCTTCTCCACCACATACTCCAACTCCCCCTCAACCAACACCGGGGCAGGAGGATCAACGGATGGGACCACAGGCGCCACGTATCTCCGCAACAATGACCTATGGAACACATTATGGATGGCAAAAGAAGCTGGAAGGGTCAAATGAAACGACACAGGATTGAGAACCTCAGAAATCTTATACGGACCAATGAAACGAGGCTTAAACTTAGGAGAGGAAACCTTCATAGGAACATAATGAGACGACAACCAAACCAAATCCCCAACACAAAGTCGGGGACCCACACAGCGCCGGCGGTTAGCGAAACGTTGAGCCTTCTCCTGGGACAATGTCAAATTGTCCACCACATGAGTCCAAATCTGCTGCAACCTATCCACCACAGTATCTACACCAGGACAGTCCGAAGACTCAACCTGCCCTGAAGAGAAACGAGGATGGAAACCAGAATTGCAGAAAAACGGCGAAACCAAAGTAGCCGTGCTGGCCCGATTATTAAGGGCGAACTCAGCCAATCATCCTGATCAGCAGAAACAAAGCATCTCAGATATGTTTCCAAAGTCTGATTAGTTCGTTCGGTTTGGCCATTAAAGGAGAATAATGGTATGCACTCGGATCAAGAATAATAATTCGAGGTGCTGGTAAGACAGACCCGGAGGCCCGAAAAGTCATGTATCAAAAATTACCACACACTCAGACTGGATATGCTGCAAAAGGTATTGAATCAATTTATTATAACAAAAGGAATAGCCATAGAAAAAATAGGAGCAAATG
Source organism: Ranitomeya imitator (assembly GCF_032444005.1). Taxonomy (NCBI): domain Eukaryota; kingdom Metazoa; phylum Chordata; class Amphibia; order Anura; family Dendrobatidae; genus Ranitomeya; species Ranitomeya imitator. The sequence continues at coordinate 59,294,267 of NC_091283.1, read as the reverse complement.
TGTTCAAATCAGACCAAACCCAACGTTTCAACCCACCAGGGTCTTATTCATGGGGTTACTTGGCTTCCAGAGGTATGCACACTTATGGCAAAGAGGAGGGAAAAGCAGGAGGGCAAACTTTGTAGTGCAAGTCCTGTCACTGTAATGTCCTAGGGGGGCGCTCCAGTGTCGAGGTGATCGACTGCTAAATACTGAAGTAGGCAGTAGTCCTATGGTGTCCTTTAGCAATGGTGCCGGGTACGGTCCAATTGGGTATACGGAAGGTGGCTAATCCACATGCCCTAGTAGAAATAGCCGGACTGAGCATACTGTTTCGTCTTGCAAAGGCTGCGTATTATTGCCAAATAGAGTGACAGGGGATGATGGACAAGTGGGTCCGAAGGCTCCTGCTGAGCCTGGAGTAGTGGACCTGTGGGGTCCTGGGCTTTCTGTGAGGTAGGGTGGTGGAGCGGCACTCCCGTGCCTTGCTCTAGGCCTTTGCAAGACGAAACAGTATGCTCAGTCCGGCTATTTCTACTAGGTCATGTGGATTTGCCACATGTGGGTTTGGTCTGATTTGAACACATTTGCTCCTATTTTTTCTATGGCTATTCCTTTTGTTATAATAAATTGGTTCAAAACCTTTTGCAGCATATCCAGTCTGAGTGTGCGGTAATTTTTGATATATGACGGTTTGGCCATTAGTCTGAGGATGGAAAGCCGAGGAAAAAGACAAATCAATGCCCATCCTAGCACAAAAGGCTCACCAAAACCTCGAAACAAACTGGGAACCTCTGTCCGAAACGATGTTCTCCGGAATGCCATGTAAACGAACCACATGCTGGAAAAACAATGTCACCAAATCAGAGGAGGAAGGCAATTTAGACAAGGGCACCAAATGGACCATCTTAGAGAAGCGATCACAAACCACCCAAATGACCGACATCTTTTGAGAGACAGGGAGATCCGAAATAAAATCCATAGAGATATGCGTCCAGGGCCTCTTCGGGACTGGCAAGGGCAAAAGCAACCCACTGGCACGAGAACAGCAGGGCTTAGCCCGAGCACAAGTCCCACAGGACTGCACAAAAGAACGCACATCCCGCGACAAAGACGGCCACCAAAAGGATCTAGCCACCAAATCTCTGGTACCAAAGATTCCAGGATGACCAGCCAACACCGAACAATGAGCCTCAGAGATAACTCTACTAGTCCATTTATCAGGGACAAACAGTTTCTCCGCTGGGCAACGGTCAGGTCTATCAGCCTGAAATTTTTGCAGCACCAGCCGCAAATCAGGGGAGATGGCAGACAAAATTACCCCCTCTTTGAGAATACCCGCCGGCTCAGGAACACCCGGAGAGTCGGGCACAAAACTCCTTGACAGGGCATCAGCCTTCACATTCTTAGAGCCTGGAAGGTACGAAACCACAAAATCAAAATGGGAGAAAAATAGCGACCAACGAGCCTGTCTAGGATTCAACCGTTTAGCAGACTCGAGATAAGTCAAATTCTTGTGATCCGTCAAGACCACCACGTGATGCTTGGCTCCTTCAAGCCAATGACGCCACTCCTCGAATGCCCACTTCATGGCCAACAACTCTCGATTGCCAACATCATAATTGCGCTCAGCAGGCAAAAACTTTCTAGAAAAGAAGGCACATGGTTTCATCACCGAACCATCAGAACTTCTGTGTGACAAAACAGCCCCTGCTCCAATCTCAGAAGCATCAACCTCGACCTGAAATGGGAGCGAAACATCTGGCTGGCACAACACAGGGGCAGAAGAAAAACGACGCTTCAACTCCTGAAAAGCTTCCACAGCCGCAGAAGACCAATTGACCACATCAGCACCCTTCTTGGTCAAATCAGTCAACGGTTTAGCAACACTAGAAAAATTACTGATGAAGCGACGATAAAAATTAGCAAAGCCCAGGAACTTTTGCAGACTCTTCACAGATGTCATAGTAACATAGTAACATAGTTAGTAAGGCCGAAAAAAGACATTTGTCCATCCAGTTCAGCCTATATTCCATTATAATAAATACCCAGATCTACTTCCTTCTACAGAACCTAATAATTGTATGATACAATATTGTTCTGCTCCAGGAAGACATCCAGGCCTCTCTTGAACCCCTCGACTGAGTTCGCCATCACCACCTCCTCAGGCAAGCAATTCCAGATTCTCACTGCCCTAACAGTAAAGAATCCTCTTCTATGTTGGTGGAAAAACCTTCTCTCCTCCAGACGCAAAGAATGCCCTCTTGTGCCCGTCACCTTCCTTGGTATAAACAGATCCTCAGCGAGATATTTGTATTGTCCCCTTATATACTTATACATGGTTATTAGATCGCCCCTCAGTCGTCTTTTTTCTAGACTAAATAATCCTAATTTCGCTAATCTATCTGGGTATTGTAGTTCTCCCATCCCCTTTATTAATTTTGTTGCCCTCCTTTGTACTCTCTCTAGTTCCATTATATCCTTCCTGAGCACCGGTGCCCAAAACTGGACACAGTACTCCATGTGCGGTCTAACTAGGGATTTGTACAGAGGCAGTATAATGCTCTCATCATGTGTATCCAGACCTCTTTTAATGCACCCCATGATCCTGTTTGCCTTGGCAGCTGCTGCCTGGCACTGGCTGCTCCAGGTAAGTTTATCATTAACTAGGATCCCCAAGTCCTTCTCCCTGTCAGATTTACCCAGTGGTTTCCCGTTCAGTGTGTAATGGTGATATTGATTCCCTCTTCCCATGTGTATAACCTTACATTTATCATTGTTAAACCTCATCTGCCACCTTTCAGCCCAAGTTTCCAACTTATCCAGATCCATCTGTAGCAGAATACTATCTTCTCTTGTATTAACTGCTTTACATAGTTTTGTATCATCTGCAAATATCGATATTTTACTGTGTAAACCTTCTACCAGATCATTAATGAATATGTTGAAGAGAACAGGTCGGCTGAGTCCAATTATAAATGGCCTGGACTTTAACAGGGTCCATCTCGATAGTAGAAGGGGAAAAAATGAACCCCAAAAATGAAACCTTCTGAACTCCAAAGAGACACTTTGACCCCTTCACAAACAAAGAATTCGCACGAAGGACCTGGAACACCATTCTGACCTGCTTCACATGAGACTCCCAATCATCCGAGAAGACCAAAATATCATCCAAATATACAATCAGGAATTTATCCAGGTACTCTCGGAAGATGTCATGCATAAAGGACTGAAATACTTATGGAGCATTGGAAAGCCCGAATGGCATAACCAGGTACTCAAAATGGCCCTCGGGCGTATTAAATGCTGTTTTCCATTCATCGCCCTGTTTAATACGCACAAGATTATACGCACCACGAAGATCTATCTTGGTGAACCAACTAGCCCCCTTAATCCGAGCAAATAAATCAGACAGCAGCAGCAAAGGGTACTGAAATTTGACTGTGATCTTATTAAGAAGGCGGTAATCAATACAAGGTCTCAAAGAACCATCCTTCTTGGCCACAAAAAAGAACCCTGCTCCCAATGGTGACAACGACGGGCGAATATGACCCTTCTCCAAGGATTCCTTTACATAACTCCGCATAGCGGCGTGCTCTGGCACAGATAAATTGAACAGTCGGCCCTTAGGAAACTTACTACCAGGAATCAAATTGATAGCACAATCGCAATCCCTATGAGGAGGTAGGGCACTGGATTTGGGCTTATCAAATACATCCCGGTAATCCGACAAAGAAAAAGAACCCAGCACTCAACTGATGCTTTAGTGCAATTTTAATCGTAGTAGTACCCAATAAACGTTTCGGTCCTTGAATGGACCTTCGTCAGTAACTACATGTGAAAACCAAAAACAAGTGTAAACAAAAATTACAGAAAATAAAGTTGCATACAAAATAAAGTATATACAAGGTATTTTGGAAAAGGACAATAGCATCGATACAAAACTCTGGTCAATCTATACATAGAGTATATGCTGGGGAGAAAATAACCCGAATATCTAGGCTGAATTATGTTCCACTCAGGATGAAATAAGGAGAGATACACCAGAAAGATGATAGTGGGAGAGGAGGTACATACCGTACTGTAGAATAATAGAATAGACCGTATGGTCATAGGGTACAAAAAAGCAGCGTCTGTAAGTGTAAGAAAGTCCCATAAAATTCCCATGGACCGGTAAGCACAGGGTGTCAGGGGATATAAGGTAAAACATACCTTATGTGTGAGTCAGATAGGAGCGGTACTGTGGGTGGATAATGAAAAAGAAATTACATGCCGGAAAAAAAAAAAAAAAAAAAAAAAAAAAAAAAATTACATACAGCAAAAACCGGCCGATCAGAGAAACGCTCTAGTGCAGGGGATTTACCTGAGGAGACCGAGCTGGATGGTGGTGCTGTCAGACGCGGTGTCCACCGCTAGTCTGATCAGAAGTAAGTGCGGCCGCCATCTTATAAGAAAGGGGCGGGACAAGCCAGCTCCAACAGCCAATCAGCGGCTGGGTGGCAGACAGGAAGTGACGGCGCGCTGTGAGGACTACCTCAGTGTGCAGCTCAATGAGAGTTCCTGTGTATGGTAACCGGAAGTGACATCACGTTGTCATAGGGATAGGGCAATACAATGGAAAAAAAAAAAAAAAAACAAAAAAAAAAAAAAAACAAACAAACACGAGCGCTGCGGAAAGCGCGGCAAGGAGAAAGTAGAAAAGGAATGAAAATACAGGCAACATAGGACAAGTGATATGGAGCTGAAGTGCCTATACGGAGATGATATGCTGGGTGAACAATCTCCATGGTGATAGGTGCTCCTATGGTCTATAGGTCTGATTAGTGATATGATCAGCTAGGTGAGGATAACCAGCTTGGTCCAGTGAGGTGTGCGGGTAGACCGAAGTGATCAGTACAGACGACTCTAGAGGTAAAAGAAAGGAAGAATTAGACAATGGTAAAAATTGCATCAATGACTTACAATGGAAAAAAATAACAAAACCAGGAAGATAGAAGAAGTCCGTAATGACCTGTGGGAAAATAACATGATACCACATTGCAGGGCAAATCACCCGATAGTACCATACAGTCTCAGAGAAAAGAGGCTAGATCATAGTCTCTATTGAGTCCCAATGGGTGGAGGGTCTCCAATGTGTGGATCCAAAACGCTTCCCTCCGCTTTAGGCGAGCAACCCGATCACCACCCCGCCGGATGGGGGGGATATGTTCTATTACCTGGAACTGTAGCTGTGAGATATTATGACCCAAATTATGGAAGTGGAGGGGGATGGGTAACAACAGGTTCTTACAGCGGACCGTGGATTTATGTTTGGAAATCCGATCGCGAATAGGTTGCGTTGTTTCACCTATGTATAGAAGTCCACAGGGACATTTGATTAAGTATATAACCCATGATGAAGCGCATGTGAAATACTCCGGGATTCGGAATGACTTTCCAGAGCGAGGATGATGGAAGCGGGGTCCTTTAAGGACATTATGACATTGAGAGCAGTTCAGGCATGGGAAGGTCCCGGTACGTGGACTCTGTAAGAACCGTTGGCGGGGGGATGGAATACCTGATCCCAAGTCTGCCCTGACCAACGAGTCCTTTAAGTTGGGTGGACGTTTGAAACAGGGAAGAAAAGGGTTCTGAAACTCAGTAACGTTGGGGTAACCCTTGGACAGCAGGTGCCAATTCCGGCGTATTGACCTATGTAGAATGTACGCAAACGGGTGATATGAATGAACAAACGGGATCCGATTAGAGGCTCTATTGGGTCGTGGGGTAGGGGGGGCAGCGGCTTTTTCCAGTATCGCTGGCGGGTAACCCCGTTGAGTGAACTTAGAAGCCATTTCCTGGAGGCGGATCGATCTAAGCTCTGTGTCAGACACAATCTTAGAGACCCGATAAAATTGGGACTTAGGTACTGAATTTTTTGTGGCCGGAGGGTGGAAACTCGTAAAATGTAACAAACTGTTACGGTCAGTGCTTTTAGTGTAGAGGTCGGTAGTGAAAGAGCCATCAGGTTGTAGAATGACTAAGGTGTCTAGGAAATTGATCTGTGTAGTACTGTAAGACATGGTGAAAGAGATACCTGGCCAGGCCGTGTTCAGCCAATCGAAGAAGAACGCGAGGGCTTCCAACGAGCCCCCCCATATGCAAAAGACGTCGTCGATGTAACGTTTCCATACAAGGACGTGGTCACGAAATAGTGGGTGAGGGTATATCTGACTCTCCTCAAAATCGGCCATGTAGCAATTAGCATACGGGGGTGCTACGTTGGAGCCCATCGCGGTACCACGGATTTGTAGATAAAAGTCATCCTGGAACAAAAAATAATTACGGGTAAGAATGATGGTTAGTAGGTCAATACACAAGTTGATCTGGTTGGGTAGCAAGCCGGACTGGGTCAGGAGTTTATGGACCGAATTGATGCCTTCTATATGGGGGATAGATGTATACAAGTCTTTTACATCCATTGTTACCAGAATTGAGTGTGGAGGAATGGGACTTATGTCTTTCAGGATGTTAAGGAAGGATCCTGTGTCCAGGATAAAGGATTTTGATGTCCTAATCAATGGGGTGAGAATTTTTTCTAGGTAAATGGCCAGTGGGGAGAGGATAGAGTCGGTAGAGGCGACTATGGGCCTCCCTGGGGGTTTCTCTAAGTTTTTGTGGATTTTGGGAATGGTATAAAATACTGGCCATTTACCTAGAAAAAATTCTCACCCCATTGATTAGGACATCAAAATCCTTTATCCTGGACACAGGATCCTTCCTTAACATCCTGAAAGACATAAGTCCCATTCCTCCACACTCAATTCTGGTAACAATGGATGTAAAAGACTTGTATACATCTATCCCCCATATAGAAGGCATCAATTCGGTCCATAAACTCCTGACCCAGTCCGGCTTGCTACCCAACCAGATCAACTTGTGTATTGACCTACTAACCATCATTCTTACCCGTAATTATTTTTTGTTCCAGGATGACTTTTATCTACAAATCCGTGGTACCGCGATGGGCTCCAACGTAGCACCCCCGTATGCTAATTGCTACATGGCCGATTTTGAGGAGAGTCAGATATACCCTCACCCACTATTTCGTGACCACGTCCTTGTATGGAAACGTTACATCGACGACGTCTTTTGCATATGGGGGGGCTCGTTGGAAGCCCTCGCGTTCTTCTTCGATTGGCTGAACACGGCCTGGCCAGGTATCTCTTTCACCATGTCTTACAGTACTACACAGATCAATTTCCTAGACACCTTAGTCATTCTACAACCTGATGGCTCTTTCACTACCGACCTCTACACTAAAAGCACTGACCGTAACAGTTTGTTACATTTTACGAGTTTCCACCCTCCGGCCACAAAAAATTCAGTACCTAAGTCCCAATTTTATCGGGTCTCTAAGATTGTGTCTGACACAGAGCTTAGATCGATCCGCCTCCAGGAAATGGCTTCTAAGTTCACTCAACGGGGTTACCCGCCAGCGATACTGGAAAAAGCCGCTGCCCCCCCTACCCCACGACCCAATAGAGCCTCTAATCGGATCCCGTTTGTTCATTCATATCACCCGTTTGCGTACATTCTACATAGGTCAATACGCCGGAATTGGCACCTGCTGTCCAAGGGTTACCCCAACGTTACTGAGTTTCAGAACCCTTTTCTTCCCTGTTTCAAACGTCCACCCAACTTAAAGGACTCGTTGGTCAGGGCAGACTTGGGATCAGGTATTCCATCCCCCCGCCAACGGTTCTTACAGAGTCCACGTACCGGGACCTTCCCATGCCTGAACTGCTCTCAATGTCATAATGTCCTTAAAGGACCCCGCTTCCATCATCCTCGCTCTGGAAAGTCATTCCGAATCCCGGAGTATTTCACATGCGCTTCATCATGGGTTATATACTTAATCAAATGTCCCTGTGGACTTCTATACATAGGTGAAACAACGCAACCTATTCGCGATCGGATTTCCAAACATAAATCCACGGTCCGCTGTAAGAACCTGTTGTTACCCATCCCCCTCCACTTCCATAATTTGGGTCATAATATCTCACAGCTACAGTTCCAGGTAATAGAACATATCCCCCCCATCCGGCGGGGTGGTGATCGGGTTGCTCGCCTAAAGCGGAGGGAAGCGTTTTGGATCCACACATTGGAGACCCTCCACCCATTGGGACTCAATAGAGACTATGATCTAGCCTCTTTTCTCTGAGACTGTATGGTACTATCGGGTGATTTGCCCTGCAATGTGGTATCATGTTAGTTTCCCACAGGTCATTACGGACTTCTTCTATCTTCCTGGTTTTGTTATTTTTTTCCATTGTAAGTCATTGATGCAATTTTTACCATTGTCTAATTCTTCCTTTCTTTTACCTCTAGAGTCGTCTGTACTGATCACTTCGGTCTACCCGCACACCTCACTGGACCAAGCTGGTTATCCTCACCTAGCTGATCATATCACTAATCAGACCTATAGACCATAGGAGCACCTATCACCATGGAGATTGTTCACCCAGCATATCATCTCCGTATAGGCACTTCAGCTCCATATCACTTGTCCTATGTTGCCTGTATTTTCATTCCTTTTCTACTTTCTCCTTGCCGCGCTTTCCGCAGCGCTCGTGTTTGTTTGTTTTTTTTTTTTTTTTGTTTTTTTTTTTTTTTTTCCATTGTATTGCCCTATCCCTATGACAACGTGATGTCACTTCCGGTTACCATACACAGGAACTCTCATTGAGCTGCACACTGAGGTAGTCCTCACAGCGCGCCGTCACTTCCTGTCTGCCACCCAGCCGCTGATTGGCTGTTGGAGCTGGCTTGTCCCGCCCCTTTCTTATAAGATGGCGGCCGCACTTACTTCTGATCAGACTAGCGGTGGACACCGCGTCTGACAGCACCACCATCCAGCTCGGTCTCCTCAGGTAAATCCCCTGCACTAGAGCGTTTCTCTGATCGGCCGGTTTTTGCTGTATGTAATTTTTTTTTTTTTTTTTTTTTTTTTTTTTTTCCGGCATGTAATTTCTTTTTCATTATCCACCCACAGTACCGCTCCTATCTGACTCACACATAAGGTATGTTTTACCTTATATCCCCTGACACCCTGTGCTTACCGGTCCATGGGAATTTTATGGGACTTTCTTACACTTACAGACGCTGCTTTTTTGTACCCTATGACCATACGGTCTATTCTATTATTCTACAGTACGGTATGTACCTCCTCTCCCACTATCATCTTTCTGGTGTATCTCTCCTTATTTCATCCTGAGTGGAACATAATTCAGCCTAGATATTCGGGTTATTTTCTCCCCAGCATATACTCTATGTATAGATTGACCAGAGTTTTGTATCGATGCTATTGTCCTTTTCCAAAATACCTTGTATATACTTTATTTTGTATGCAACTTTATTTTCTGTAATTTTTGTTTACACTTGTTTTTGGTTTTCACATGTAGTTACTGACGAAGGTCCATTCAAGGACCGAAACGTTTATTGGGTACTACTACGATTAAAATTGCACTAAAGCATCAGTTGAGTGCTGGGTTCTTTTTCTTTATAGTCTATGAAGGTGTGGGAACCTAACCTAGCACCATTCTTCTCCAGTAGTGCACACGGTTTTTGTATCTGGTAATCCGACAAAAACTCCGGGACTTCAGAAGGGGTGGATGACGAAATAGACAAAAATGGAACATCACCATGTACCCCCTGACAACCCCAGCTGGACACAGACATAGATTTCCAATCCAATACTGGATTATGGACCTGTAGCCATGGCAACCCCAAAACGACCACATCATGCAGATTATGCAACACCAAAAAGCGAATATCCTCCTGATGTGTAGGAGCCATGCACATGGTCAATTGGGTCCAGTACTGAGGCTTATTCTTGGCCAAAGGCGTAGCATCAATTCCTCTCAATGGAATAGGATACTGCAAGGGCTCCAAGAAAAAACCACAGCGCCTGGCAAACTCCAAGTCCATCAAATTCAGGGCAGCGCCTGAATCCACAAATGCCATAACAGAATAGGATGACAAAGAGCAAATCAGAGTAATGGACAAAAGAAATTTCGACTGTACCGTACCAATGGTGGCAGACCTAGCGAAACGCTTAGTGCGCTTAGGACAATCGGAGATAGCATGAGTGGAATCACCACAGTAAAAACACAGCCCATTCTGACGTCTGTGTTCTTGCCGTTCAGCTCTGGTCAAAGTCCTATCACACTGCATAGGCTCAGGTCTATGCTCAGATAGTACCGCCAAATGGTGCACAGCTTTACGCTCACGCAAGCGTCGATCGATCTGAATGGCCAAAGACATAGACTCATTCAGACCAGCAGGCATGGGAAATCCCACCATGACATCCTTAAGGGCTTCAGAGAGACCCTTTCTGAAAATTGCTGCCAGGGCACACTCATTCCACTGAGTGAGTACAGACCACTTCCTAAACTTCTGACAATATATCTCTACCTCATCCTGACCCTGACACAGAGCCAGCAAGATTTTCTCTGCCTGATCCACTGAATTTGGTTCATCATAAAGCAATCCGAGCGCCAGAAAAAACGCATCAACATCACGCAATGCCGGATCTCCTGGCGCAAGGGAAAATGCCCAGTCTTGAGGGTCGCCACGTAACAAAGAAATAATGATTTTCACTTGTTGAACAGGGTCACCTGAGGAGCGAGGTTTCAAAGCAAGAAACAATTTACAATTATTTTTGAAATTCAGAAACTTAGATCTATCCCCAAAAAACAAATCAGGAATAGGAATCCTAGGCTCTAACATCGGATTCTGAACCACAAAATCTTGAATGTTTTGTACCCTTGCAGTGAGATTATTCATACAAGAGGACAGACCTTGAATGTCCATATCTACACCTGTATCCTGAACCACCCAGAGGTAAAGGGGAAAAGAGAGACAAAACACACTGCAAAGAAAAAAAAAAAGGTCTCAGAACTTCTCTTATCCCTCTATTGAGATGCATTAATACTTTTGGCCACCTGTACTGTTGTGACCTGGTGGTTAGGACAATAATGGACCTGGTGGTTAAGAGCACACGGAATGACCTGATAGTTACTAATAATATAGGACGAGCTCTGAGACGTGGGAACTCTGCTGACCGCAATCCCTAATCCTATCACACACACTAGAAATAGCCGTGGATTGCTCCTAACGCTCCCTATGCAACTCGTCACAGCCTAAGAAACTAGCTAGCCCTAAAGATAGAAAAATAAAGCCTACCTTGCCTCAGAGAAATTCCCCAAAGGAGAAGGCAGCCCCCCACATATAATGACTGTGAGTAAAGATGAAAATCACAAACACAGAGATGAAATAGATATAGCAAAGTGAGGCCCGACTTACTGAACAGACTGAGGATAGGAAAGGTAACTTTGCGGTCAGCACAAAAAACTACAAAAGACCACGCAGAGGGCGCAAAAAGACCCTCCGCACTGACTCATGGTGCGGAGGCGCTCCCTCTGCGTCCCAGAGCTTCCAGCAAGCAAGACAAAAATCAAAATAGCAAGCTGGACATAAAAATAGCAAACAAGAGAAAAACAAGCAGGAACTTAGCTTCTGCTGGGAAGACAGGTCACAAGAACGATCCAGGAGTGAACTAGACCAATACTGGAACATTGACAGGTGGCATGGAGCAATGATCTAAGTGGAGTTAAATAGAGCAGCCAGCTAACGAATTAACCTCGTCACCTGTGGAAGGAAACTCAGAAGCCGCAGCCCCACTCACAACCACCAGAGGAAGCCCATGGACAGAACCAGCCGAAGTACCATTCATGACCACAGGAGGGAGCTTGACAACAGAATTCACAACAGGGGCTATCTTTCCTTTGGGGATTTTCTCTGAGGCAAGATAGGTTTCCTGTTTCCATCTTTAGGGGAAGTTAGATCTTAGGCTGTGCCGAGGGGTCTAGGGAGCGTCAGGTACCCCCCACAGCTATTTTTAGTTGCGCTGCTAGGTTCAGGGTTTGCGGTCAGTACAAATACCACCTCCTTCAGAGCTTGTCTCATGTTGTTCCTAAACCACCAGATCATAACACTCACCTACCACGGAAACCTTCAAAAGGATCCTGAAGACCCACCTCTTCTGACAAGCCTACAACCTGCAGTGATCCCCAGTCTACTGAACCGCCACATTACCAGCTCTACCCTCACCTACTGTATCCTCACCCATCCCCAGTAGACTGTGAGCCCTCGTGGGCAGGGTCTTCTCTCCTCCTGTACTTGTGTGTGCCTTGTTTTACTCATGTTTATTGTACTTGTCTATATTTGCCCCATTCACATGTAAATGCATGTAGAGGAGCTGCGGAGACTCCATCACGTGTTTCTCAACGCAGGCAGTGAATAGCCAGGCCTTTCCCCGGGAAGGAACAACCAAGGGAAGGGCAGCATCCAATAAAGGAAAACCACCTATGCCAAGCATAGATAATAGATACGATAGATAGATCTATCTATTATCTATCTATCCCATATCTATCATCTATCTATCGATCTATCTCTTATCTATCATCTATCTGTGTGTGTAAACATCATTCTTCAATGGAGTATGTAAACGAAGAGGTTAGACAAGAAATGACATCACCCTTTTTTTTGGTGTATCTTTATTGAGCTTACAAAAACACACACAAATCCGCATGAAAAACGCGTTGTGACCTCAGGTGCAGATTTGGTGCAGATTTTACCTGCGTCAAATCCTGATGCAATCCTGGACATGGAAACATACCCTAATGTTATGAAGGGCTGCGCATATATTTTGACCCTGACCGCAGCGACGCTCTCACTGTCCCACATGATCAGGATTCAGGAGGATGTTGACATTGTTTGTGGGCGGTGACGCACGCTCTGCTTTCCCGCTGTCCTCTGTACCAAGTTGCTATAGCAGCGGACCAGCGGTATCAGGTGACACCGCACTGTGGTCTCCTGCTGTCCTGCCCTAACGCCGACTGAGTTATGACACCCTTCCTGGAAGAGCCGGCTACATCTTGGGCTGCTGCCTGATTCTAAAGTGCAATACGTGTTTTTCTGGGTGAGTGTTCCCAAATGTGTGTGTATGCCTGTGTGCGTGTATATATGCCTCCTGTATGCATGTATATATGCCTCCTGTGTGCGTGTATATATGCCTGTGTGTGTGTATATATATGCCTGTGTGCGTGTATATATGCCTCCTGTTTGCATGTATATAATTCCTCCTGTGTGCGTGTATATATATGCCTCCTGTGTGCGTGTATATATTCCTGTGTGTGTGTATATATATGCCTCCTGTGTGCGTGTATATTGCCTGTGTGCGTGTATATATGCCTCCTGTTTGCATGTATATAATTCCTCCGGTGTGCGTGTATACAGTATATGCCTGTGTGTGTATATATATGCCTGTGTGTATATGCCTGTGTGTTTGTATATGCCTGTATGTTTGTATATATGCCTGCATGTGTGTGTATATTCCTGTGTGTGTACATGCTTGAGAGTTTGTATATATGCCTGCGTGTGTGTAAATATATATATATATATATATGTGTGTGTGTGTGTGTGTCTGTATATGCGTGTGTGTGTGTACATGCCTGTGTGTTTGTATATACAGTACAGACCAAAAGTTTGGACACACCTTCTCATTTAAAGATTTTTCTGTATTTTCATTACTATGAAAATTGTACATTCACACTGAAGGCATCAAAACTATGAATTAACACATGTGGAATTATATACTTAACAAAAAGTGTGAAACAACTGAAATTATGTCTTATATTCTAGGTTCTTCAAAGTAGCCACCTTTTGCTTTGATGACTGCTTTGCACACTCTTGGCATTCTCTTGATGAGCTTCAAGAGGTAGTCACCGGAAATGGTCTTCCAACATTCTTGAAGGAGTTCCCAGAGATGCTTAGCACTTGTTGGCCCTTGTGCCTTCACTCTGCGGTCCAGCTCACCCCAAACCATCTCGATTGGGTCCAGGTCTGGTGACTGTGGAGGCCAGGTCATCTGGCGTAGCACCCCATCACTCTCCTTCTTGGTCAAATAGCCCTTACACAGTCTGGAGGTGTGCTTGGGGTCATTGTCCTGTTGAAAAATAAATGATAGTCAAACTAAACGCAAATCGGATGGAATATCATGCCGCTGCAAGATCCTGTGGTAGCCATGCTGGTTCAGTATGCCTTCAATTTTGAATAAATCCCCAATATATAAATATATATCTGTGTGTGTATATGCCTGTGTGTTTGTATATATGCCTGTGTGTGTGTGTGTGTGTGTGTACATATATGCCTGCCTGTGTGTATATGCCTGTCTGTGTATATTTATTCCTGTGTGTATATATGCCTGTATGTGTATGTATATGTGTATATGCCTGTATGTGTGCGCATTTATGTCTGTGTGCGTGTCTGCGTAGGCATTTTTGTATGTGTCTGCGTTCACGCATCTGTATTTACATATGCATTTGTGTGTGCGTATGCCTTTGAGTGTTTGCATGTCTGTGGCTACGTATGCATTTCTGTGCATGCGTGCTGATAAATGTCTGCATGTGATTGTCTGTATGTGTGCATGTCTCCCTGGTTGTGCTTGTGTATACGTGTGCATTTTTGTGTATGTGTCTTCACGTGTGTGCATTTCCACATTTTGCGTGTGTGCTTGTCTGAGCGTGAATTTTTGTGTGTGCATCTGTGTGTGTACGAGCATGACTGTGTGCCGGTCTGTGTGTTTACGTGTGCCTTTTTGTGTGTGTAAGTGCACTTGCCTGCGTGTATATGTGTGTCCCCATTTCTGCATGTGTGCAATCTGCAAGGGTGTGTGTGTCTGCGAGTGCATGTCTGCACTCACGTGTGTACGTGTCTTGGTGTGTACATGTGTGCTTCTGCATGTCTGTGTGCGTGTCTTTGTGCTCTTCCAAAAATGTATTACAATTGGGGAGAGATAGCGGAAGACATTTTAGGAGTCAGTATGGGGATAATCTGTGAAGAAACAGTATGGTTAATGGGTGCGAGAACTGAAGGGGGATGTGTGAAATCACCTGTGTCTAAGATGAACGACTTGGTGAGTCTAACCATAGGTGTCAATATCTTTTCTAATAGAATAGATAATGGGGACAGAACAGAGTCGGTGGAGGCGACGATAGGGCGTCCTGGTGGTTTATCCAATCGCTTATGTACTTTAGGAAGAACATAAAAAACAGGTGTAATAGGAAACTGGTTCATCAAAAAATCGTAAACTTTCTTATCTATGATATTATTTAATAGATAGGGTTCAATAGTATTTTGAATTTTAGTGGCAATGGATGAAGTAGGATTATGTGACAAGGGTTCATAGATGGTGCGATCGGCCAATTGCCGATGAATCTCAGCCAAATAATCCCTTTGATCCATAATCACTATAGCTTCACCTTTATCGGCGGGCTTCACCACCAGTTCTTTATCTTTAATCAGGGAATCTAGAGCCTGTTGTTCAAGACTAGTCATATTTAAAGGACAATATAATTTGCCTCTAGATACATCCTGTTTGAACAGGAAAAATTCTCTGAGAGAGGCTATCCCAATAGATTACTTAATAAAATGCGTACACCACATGAACAGACTTCTACAGCATCTTCTGTAGGCACTAGATTGCCCTTTGTTCATTCTTTTCATCCTTTTATGTACCGGTTGCACAAAAATATCAGAAAACATTGGAGCATACTGAGAACTAGTTACCCCAAGATTCAGGAGTTCCAAGTCCCTTTTATGCCTTGCTTTAGGAGACCTACTAATTTACGTGATAGATTAGTATGGGCAGATGTTGGCTCCACTAAGAGGTTACCGCTACAGACCTTTTTGGACACCCCTAAAATTGGTACTTTCCCGTGCCTTCATTGCTCACAATGTGGGAATGTTCAGAGGTGATAAATTCTTTCATCCACATACAGGTGAGGGTATCCAAATTAGGGGTTTCTACACCTGTGAGTCTTCTTTCGTTGTTTATGCTGTGAAGTGTCCCTGCGGTCTCGTATATGTTGGGGAAACAACCCAGCATGTACGGGACCGCATTTCACAGCATAAGTCCAGTATCCGTTGTGGTAAAACATACCTTCCCTTACCATATCACTTTGCCCAAAAAAAACACAACATTTCTCAGTTACGGTTTCAGGTATTGGAGCAGATTCCATGCCCTAGGAGAGGCGGCAATAGGGTTGAAACGCTCAGGCGCCGTGAGGCCTTTTGGATCAATAAATTAGATACTTTGGAACCCCGTGGTTTAAATAGGGATTATGAGATTTCTAGCTTTATTTAAGTTTTTTTTTGAATTTTTTTTGAATTTTATTCTCCTTTTTTCCTTCCAGACACGGATTAATTGAGACTAAGTGCCGTACCACAAGGACGGGTATAAATTTATTTTATATAGTAGTTATTATTTTTTTCATATTCTTTTTTCAACAAAATTTTTTTCATAATTAGCCCTTTTTTTTATGATTCTTTTCATTTTTTCTATTTTTTATTCTTTATTTTCTTTTTCATTTTACCCTTTTTTGTTTTATAAAGACTGCAATTTTTTCATTACCTTTTATACATTTTCCTTTATCATTGTTCATTATTGATACTTATCCGTAATAGTTGATAGCATCCTGTCATATATCTCTAATTCTCTCTTTTTTTATTCTCTTCCCTAGGTAAGCCTGCGGTTCTTCACATTAGAAATATCCTTTGATCACGATTTTCTCATTATTGCACAATTTACACTTCTCCTTTAGTTACTGTCGGTTTCTTGCACATTGATCAGTTTTGGGAATGTTTTCCCTTTGCTAGTATATATCGCAGCTACTTACTATGTCTTTTTCGGTCACTGATTTCAATACAGTTGGCCGGCACCTTTACTCACAGTAGTTTGTACACGGAGGAGCTTTTTTGCTCCTGCACGGCAACGTTACATCACTTCCGGTGACGTCACATTACCAGACACTTCCGGTTTCGCGGCAGCACGGCACCAAAATCAGCAGGTATGAAGCCGTAGTCTCTATTTAAACCGACATTCGGACACTGCCTACATGCCGTTACTCCTCCAGCACGTTGTGTGCTATTACCTCTTATGCACCTAGATGCGGCATCGTACGGTGAGTCGGATCTCACACCGGTTTTCTATCACTTCGCAGCGCAGTGCCTCCTACTTGTTACTAGATACTGTGGTCCTCTATATTAATTTGCTGTGCATATGTTTATTTGTTTCCGTTTTAGTGTTATCACTTGTCCAGCGATCCATATTCTCTGTAGACAAATGTATGTGATGATACACCAGATGCCACGTTTTGAATTCTCCCTATTATTCATCCTGATGTTGCCCTCAATGTTACTATTGATCTATAGTTTCCCCCTTTTTTTCTATATGGCTTTTTGTTTACATGGCCCTATATCATCCTATGGCTAAGGCCATAATTAGATCTGTGATTCTCTTTTATCATTGTCCCAGGACCCGCTTTATTAGTCTTAAGAGCATTTAACACACAGATCCTTTATATGGTTAGCTTGATATTATAAGCCCATCTTTTGTTTCTAAAACTAATGTTTTTCCACTGTTATGGTTTCTTTATGTTCATGTTATGTGTTTTACACTGATATGTAATTTTTATGTTTATTTATTAGAGTTCTGATGAAGGCCTAGGTATTGGCCGAAACGTCAACATATTATTTGTCACAGTGGATCAATAAAAACTCTGTTTCACTTTTTTTGCATATGAACTGAGAGTGCCGGATTTCTTTACTTTACACTGGTGTAAACATGGACATTCAAGGTCTGTCCTCTTTGATGGATAATCTCACTATAAGTGTACAAAACATTCAAGATTTTGTGGTTCAGAATCCGATGTCAGAGCCTAGGATTCCAATTCCTGATTTGTTTTTTGGTGATAGATCTAAGTTCTTGAATTTCAAAAATAATTGTAAATTGTTTCTTGCCTTGAAACCTCGCTCCTCAGGTGACCCTGTTCAACAAGTAAAGATCATTATTTCTTTGTTACGCGGTGACCCTCAAGACTGGGCATTTTCCCTTGCGCCAGGAGATCCGGCATTGCGTGATGTTGATGCGTTTTTCCTGGCGCTTGGATTGCTTTATGACGAACCTAATTCAGTGGATCAGGCAGAGAAAATCTTGCTGGCTCTGTGTCAGGGTCAGGATGAAGCGGAGATATATTGTCAGAAGTTTAGAAAGTGGTCTGTGCTCACTCAGTGGAATGAATGTGCCCTGGCAGCAATCTTCAGAAAGGGTCTCTCTGAAGCCCTTAAGGATGTCATGGTGGGATTTCCCATGCCTGCTGGTCTGAATGAGTCTATGTCTTTGGCCATTCAGATCGATCGACGCTTGCGTGAGCGTAAAGCTGTGCACCATTTGGCGGTACTATCTGAGCATGGACCTGAGCCTATGCAATGTGATAGGACTTTGACCAGAGCTGAACGGCAAGAACACAGACGTCGGAATGGGCTATGTTTTTACTGTGGTGATCCCACTCATGCTATCTCCGATTGTCCTAAGCGCACTAAGCGGTTTGCTAGGTCTGACACCATTGGTACTGTACAGTCTAAATTTCTATTGTCCGTTACTCTGATTTGTTCTTTGTCATCCTATTCTGTTATGGCATTTGTGGATTCAGGCGCTGCCCTGAATTTGATGGACTTGGAGTATGCTAGGCGCTGTGGTTTTTTCTTGGAGCCTTTGCAGTATCCTATTCCATTGAGAGGAATTGATGCTACGCCTTTGGCCAAGAATAAGCCTCAGTACTGGACCTAATTGACCATGTGCATGGCTCCTGCACATCAGGAAGATATCCGCTTTCTGGTGTTGCATAATCTGCATGATGTGGTCGTTTTGGGGTTGCCATGGCTACAGGTTCATAATCCAGTATTGGACTGGAAATCTATGTCTGTGTCCAGCTGGGGTTGCCAGGGGGTACATGGTGATGTTCCATTTTTGTCTATTTCGTCTTCCACTCCTTCTGAAGTTCCAGAGTTTTTGTCGGATTATCGGGATGTATTTGATGAGCCCAAAGCCAGTGCCCTACCTCCTCATAGGGATTGCGATTGTGCAATTAATTTGATTCCTGGTAGTAAGTTTCCTAAGGGCCGACTGTTCAATTTATCTGTGCCAGAACACGCCGCTATGCGGAGTTATATAAAGGAATCCTTGGAGAAGGGTCATATTCGCCCGTCGTCGTCACCATTGGGAGCAGGGTTCTTTTTTGTGGCCAAGAAGGATGGTTCTTTGAGACCTTGTATTGATCCCTTCTCAATAAAATTACAGTCAAATTTCAGTATCCTTTGCCGTTGCTGTCTGATTTGTTTGCTCGTATTAAAGGGGCTAGTTGGTTCACCAAGATAGATCTTCGAGGGGCGTATAATCTTGTGCGTATTAAACAAGGCGATCAATGGAAAACAGCATTTAATACGCCCGAGGGCCATTTTGAGTACCTGGTTATGCCATTCGGGCTTTCCAATGCTCCATCAGTATTTCAGTCCTTTATGCATGACATCTTCCGAGAGTACCTGGATAAATTCCTGATTGTATATTTGGATGACATTTTGGTCTTTTCGGATGATTGGGAGTCTCATGTGAAGCAGGTCAGAATGGTGTTCCAGGTCCTTCGTGCGAATTCCTTGTTTGTGAAGGGGTCAAAGTGTCTCTTTGGAGTTCAGAAGGTTTCATTTTTGGGGTTCATTTTTTCCCCTTCTACTATTAAGATGGACCCTGTTAAAGTCCAAGCCATTTACGATTGGACTCAGCCGACATCTGTGAAGAGCCTGCAAAAGTTCCTGGGCTTTGCTAATTTTTATCGGCGCTTCATTGCCAATTTTTCTAGTGTTGCTAAACCGTTGACTGATTTGACCAAGAAGGGTGCTGATGTGGTCAATTGGTCTTCTGCTGCTGTAAAGGCTTTTCAGGAGTTGAAGCGTCGTTTTTCTTCTGCACCTGTGCTGTGCCAGCCAGATGTTTCGCTCCCGTTTCAGGTTGAGGTTGATGCTTCTGAGATTGGAGCTGGGGCTGTTTTGTTGCAAAGAAGTTCTGATGGCTTGGTGATGAAGCCATGTGCTTTCTTTTCTAGAAAGTTTTCGCCTGCTGAGCGCAATTATGATGTTGGTAATCGAGAGTTGTTGGCCATGAAGTGGGCATTCGAGGAGTGGCATCATTGGCTTGAAGGAGCCAAGCATCGCATGGTGGTCTTGACAGATCACAAGAATTTGACTTATCTTGAGTCTGCCAAACGGTTGAATCCGAGACAGGCTCGTTGGTCGTTATTTTTCTCCCGTTTTGATTTTGTGGTTTCGTACCTTCCGGGCTCTAAGAATGTGAAGGCTGATGCCCTGTCAAGGAGTTTTGTGCCTGACTCTCCGGGTGTTCCTGAGCCGGCGGGTATTCTCAAAGAGGGGGTAATTTTGTCTGCCATCTCCCCTGATTTGCGGCGGGTGCTGCAAAAATTTCAGGCTGATAGACCTGACCGTTGCCCAGCGGAGAAACTGTTTGTCCCTGATAGATGGACTAGTAGAGTTATCTCTGAGATTCATTGTTCAGTGTTGGCTGGGCATCCTGGAATCTTTGGTACCAGAGATTTGGTGGCTAGATCCTTTGGTGGCCGTCTTTGTCACGGGATGTGCGTTCTTTTGTGCAGTCCTGTGGGACTTGTGCTCGGGCTAAGCCCTGCTGCTCTCGTGCCAGTGGGTTGCTTTTGCCCTTGCCGGTCCCGAAGAGGCCCTGGACGCATATTTCTATGGATTTTATTTCGGATCTCCCCGTCTCTCAAAAGATGTCGGTCATTTGGGTGGTTTGTGATCGCTTTTCTAAGATGGTCCATTTGGTACCCTTGTCTAAATTGCCTTCCTCCTCTGATTTGGTGCCACTATTTTTCCAGCATGTGGTTCGTTTACATGGTATCCCGGAAAACATCGTTTCTGACAGAGGTTCCCAGTTTGTTTCGAGGTTTTGGCGATCTTTTTGTGCTAGGATGGGCATTGATTTGTCTTTTTCCTCGGCTTTCCATCCTCAGACCAATGGCCAAACCGAACGAACTAATCAGACTTTGGAAACATATCTGTGATGCTTTGTTTCTGCTGATCAGGATGATTGGGTGTCCTTTTTGCCGTTGGCTGAGTTCGCTCTTAATAATCGGGCCAGCTCGGCTACTTTGGTTTCGCCGTTTTTCTGCAATTCTGGTTTCCATTCGCGTTTCTCTTCAGGGCAGGTTGAGTCTTCGGACTGTCCTGGTGTAGATACTGTGGTGGATAGGTTGCAGCAGATTTGGACTCATGTGGTGGACAATTTGACATTGTCCCAGGAGAAGGCTCAACGTTTCGCTAACCGCCGGCGTTGTGTGGGTCCCCGACTTCGTGTTGGGGATTTGGTTTGGTTGTCGTCTCGTTATGTTCCTATGAAGGTTTCCTCTCCTAAGTTTAAGCCTCGTTTCATTGGTCCGTATAAGATTTCTGAGGTTATCAATCCTGTGTCATTTCGTTTGGCCCTTCCTGCTTTTTTTGCCATCCATAATGTGTTCCATAGGTCATTGTTGTGGAGATACGTGGAGCCTGTGGTTCCATCCGTTGATCCTCCTGCCCCGGTGTTGGTTGAGGGGGAGTTGGAGTATGTGGTGGAGAAGATTTTGGACTCTCGTATTTCGAGACGGAAACTCCAGTACCTGGTAAAGTGGAAGGGTTATGGTCAGGAAGATAATTCCTGGGTTTTTGCCTCCGATGTTCATGCTGCCGATCTGGTTCGTGACTTTCATTTGGCTAGTCCTGGTCGGCCTGGGGGCTCTGGTGAGGGTTCGGTGACCCCTCCTCAAGGGGGGGGTACTGTTGTGAGTTCTGTTGTCGGGCTCCCTCCTGTGGTCATGAATGGTACTTCGGCTGGTTCTGTCCATGGACTTTCTCTGGTGGCTGTGGGTGTTTCTGAGTTTCCTTCCTCAGGTGACGAGGTTAATTCGTTAGCTGGCTGCTCTATTTAACTCCACTTAGATCTTTGCTCCAGGCCACCTGTCAATGTTCCAGTATTGGTCTAGTTCACTCCTGGATCGTTCTTGTGACCAGTCTTCCCAGCAGAAGCTAAGTGACTGCTTGTTTTTCTCTGGTTTGCTATTTTTCTGTCCAGCTTGCTATTTCGATTGTTCTTGCTTGCTGGAAGCTCTGGGACGCAGAGGGAACGCCTCCGCACCGTGAGTCGGTGCGGAGGGTCTTTTTGCGCCCTCTGCGTGGTCTTTTTGTAGGTTTTTGTGCTGACCGCAAAGTAACCTTTCCTATCCTCGGTCTGTTCAGTAAGTCGGGCCTCACTTTGCTAAATCTATTTCATCTCTGTGTTTGTATTTTCATCTTTACTCACAGTCATTATATGTGGGGGCTGCCTTTTCCTTTGGGGAATTTCTCTGAGGCAAGGTAGGCTTTATTTTTCTATCTTCAGGGCTAGCTAGTTTCTTAGGCTGTGCCGAGTTGCATGGGGAGCATTGGGCGCAATCCACGGCTATTTCTAGTGTGGTTGATAGGATTAGGGATTGCGGTCAGCAGAGTTCCCACGTCCCAGAGCTCGTCCTATATTATCAGTAACTATCAGGTCATTCCGTGTGCTCTTATCCACCAGGTCCATTATTGTCCTGACCAACAGGGCATAACAGACGTTACGGCATGATGTGCCGACGTCGGGATATCCGGAACGGAGTTCGCGTTCCCCCTTGTTCCAGGGTGCATAGTCTTCGGTTACACCGGAATTAAGGCGCCCGGCGTCCGGAAACTTGAGACGGTGAGACGCTGGGTAGCTACATATAAAAAGAGGCGGGAGATGGTCCGCCATAGCGTTATGCTCACGCAATATATGTATAAGTGACACAATCCCCTGATGATTATGATCCATATGAAACGCGTTGGGAAACACTGTACAAGATGATGGGCCCAGACGGAATAAGGCGGTTGAAAGTGGAATGACCAATACGATGGGCTATTGATGCTCAGCACTGCACCAGGTCTCCAGATGATGACCAGCAGAAGACAGATGAGTATCACTGGTTAAACTACGCATGTGACTTTATATGTGACTTTGCCCTAATGTGTTGCTATTAGAGGGTATCTGGATGACAACAGGGTCACTGCGGTCTATTGAGCATTAGGAAGAGTTATATACCGCCGGGTAGGGGTACGTTGACACTGCAACAGCAGTTATCTGGAGGTTGGTAATCTATTATAGACATAGCCTGTTGGAGCGACATCCTGCCATTTGATTACAGTTGTGGTATAGAGCCGTGAGATCTAGAGGTATACGGATTCACAGTCTCTAGCCTGTTCCTGTTAAAGATACTAGTGTATTTTCTTCATACTAGATAATATCTTGTTTTGCGGTTATATGCTCACATGTTTTTATATGTGTCTTCATGTTGTACGTATGCACTTTGCACTTTTGTCAGCACTAGATGTTTGCACCTTCTTTTAACTGTTTAAGAATAAAAGTTATATTTTAGTTATATATAGGAACCCGCTTTTTTCATTCAGCTAGATTTGGTTCTTCTTGATTATTTGAGCCTAGCTTTGCTCTGTCGTATTTTTTGGTATGGCAGGCTTCCTAACCACAGGAATTGATACCAGCACATGGATAAGTGAGGCTAAGGACGTTTTCTCGGAGGGCAGTTTCACCCAGAAAAAATACACACCTTCGTTTAATTCGGCTTTCAGAGAACTCACCAAATTGTACAAAGAGCAGATTGCATCGTGGTGGGAGGTGCAGAGCCTTGATAACTATATTAAGACAGGGATTGTACCTAGACATCTGAGAATCCCCATCTCCCCAGGATTCAGATATAAAAACTCAGAACTCCTGATTAGGTGGGAGAAAGAAGTGACCGAAAGTTCCCTAAAACTAATGAGATTACTCTTAGAGGAAGAAAAATTGATGCTAACTAAACTTAATAACAGTCTTAAAGAACAAATAGACATTACCAAAAGCTTCTCTACTGAACCAGAATTCGGTGCTAAAGAAAAAAGTCTACAAAACACCATAGAAAAATTTCAGTACCACCTCAAAGAGAAAAAAAAAAAATTCTTTGTAAGAGATCTGCAAGATTTTAGAGAGAATAAAGCCTATGATAGCCGGAGCCTACCAGTGAACCCCAAACAAAATAGATCACAAGAGACAGATTTATCATCTTCTGAGGCAGAATTCTCAGACTCCGAGACAAGGTATAAAAACACAAGAGGGAAGTCTAGAGGAAGAGGAGGGGCACGGGGCGGCAGAGGATCCAATAGGTGATCACCCCAGGGAG
Source organism: Ranitomeya imitator (assembly GCF_032444005.1). Classification (NCBI taxonomy): domain Eukaryota; kingdom Metazoa; phylum Chordata; class Amphibia; order Anura; family Dendrobatidae; genus Ranitomeya; species Ranitomeya imitator. The sequence continues at coordinate 59,270,058 of NC_091283.1, read as the reverse complement.
ATCGTTTTTTAGACCTCAGTTATCCCCTGAGGAACAGGTTCAACCCCAGAAATCCAGTATAGGACAGGGCATCATTAATTTATCCTCTAAACCTCTGAGTGAGGTACAGATGGCGGTTCTTAGTAAAGGCCTGTCTTTTGTCCGCACCACAGACTATGATAGTTTTGAAGCCATAAAAGATCTTAATTTATTTGTCCGACAATTGAAGTGGAAAAAATTTTTTATTAATGAAGATAAAAAACGGTGCTCCGAATTGGGCATAGATGAGGACCTTCTGAGGGACGTCAGATTTCTGTTTCATCTAGGGGATGTAGACCCGAATGATATGGGAGAGGGACCGTTTACAACTTTGAAAAACAAAAGTAAACGCATGCCCCCGTTTTCAAGGGATATAGGCCCCATCAATGTTTTTTTGAATGTAGTGACCCAGGATTTGAGGGATTTAGAATCTATTAGACACAAAAGGTCACCACATAATATGACCAAGATTTAGATGGACAGTTTGTGTGAACTCGAAAAAGACCATGAACGAGTGATAAAACCCTCAGACAAAGGGGGTAATGTGGTGGTGATGGATGTGACGCAATATAGGGCACTATGTTACTCCCTCCTTCAAGAAGAAATGGGTTATGAGAGGCTTGAATCTAATCCCACCACGTTGTATCTAAACCAACTCAAAAGATTAGTAACAGAAGCTTTTAATAACAAATTGATTGACTCTAACGAGAAAGACTTCCTGGTACCTACGTACCCGGTAACGGCTACTTTTTATTGTCTACCCAAGATACACAAAGGTACTAACCCTTTGAAAGGTAGACCGATTGTGTCAGGGATTGGGAGCCTCACTCAGAATTTGGGTCTATACGTGGATAAAATCTTGAGGCCTTTTGTGACCTCCTTGAGTTCCTACGTACGCGACACAGCGGATCTTCTCCTTAAACTTGATAACATTGAACTAGATGCAGACATGCTATTATGCTCTATAGATGTCGAAGCACTATATTCTTCAATCCCACACGATAGGGGTATTGCGGCAGTGGACTACTATCTGGGCATGAGAGGACGGCAGTATCTGAAACACAACCTCTTTGTCAAACAGGCTTTGGAATTTTGCCTTACCAAAAACTATTTCATGTATGACGGTAAATACTTCCACCAGCTCAGGGGTACCGCGATGGGGAGCCCTTGTGCCCCCTCGTATGCTAATCTGCTCCTGGGCTGGAGGGAGGAGAATATCGTCTTCAAAGAAAACACAGTATCTGAGAGTAACGTCATACTTTGGCTAAGGTACATTGATGACGTGTTTGTTATTTGGAAGGGGGATGAAGCTAGCTTCACCAATTTTGTGGTAGACTTGAACCATAATGAGCTGGGCCTACACTTTACCTTCGAGTCCAATTGGTCAAAATTGCCTTTTTTGGATATTCTGATAGAGAGGGGGGAAGATGGGCAACTGGTAACGAGCACCTTCAGAAAACCCACGGCAACAAATTCTCTCTTGAGATGGGAATCTAACCATCCGATACCACTCAAGAGAGGAATCCCCAAAGGCCAATATCTCCGTGTACAGAGGAACTGCTCTGATAACACCAGGTATCTAAGGCAGGCAAAGGACCTAAAGGAGCGTTTTTTGGAGAGGGGGTACCCTAACAAGATCTTGAGTGAAGCATTTAAGTCATCCTTCACGAAACCAAGAAGGGATCTCTTGACCCCCACCCCCAAAAAAGAAAATGAAAACAGTTTAAGACTGATCACTAAATATACAAATGGGGCGGGGGATTTACGTGAGATCATAAAGAAACATTGGTCCATCTTACAGATGGACAATGATCTTAGGGATATCTTAACCCCAGCCCCACAGATTACCTTCAGAAAGGGTCGCTCATTAAAAGATAGGTTGGTCCACAGCCACTTTGCCCCTCCCCAATCGCAAACAACTTGGCTAGGTGGGAAGATCAAGGGATGCTTCAGATGCGGTGACTGTAAATACTGCCAATCGATACAACAGGGCAGAACGTTCACAAGCAATATAACAGGGAAGGTCTTTCACGTCAATCATTTCATAAATTGCAAAACGAAGGGGGTGATTTATAAAATGACCTGTAACTGCGGACTAGAATACATTGGCAAAACGAGTAGGGAATTTAGAAGAAGAGTCGGAGAACACCACTGTGACACCATTAACAAAAGAGATACCCCGGTCGCCAATCACATCAATAGAATCCATCAAGGTGACTTGAAAATGATAAAATTCATGGGTATAGACAGAGTCTACCAGCCCCAGAGGGGTGGAGACTGGGACAGGAACATACTGCAGAGGGAAAGTAGGTGGATTTTCCGCCTTCAAACCACTACACCACATGGTCTGAATGACCACGTAGGCTTCTCTTCCTTCCTGTAGAAACAGGGGGTAATAGGGTATCCTGGCAATAGGGGCAGCCGCCGTCGAGTGGGGGCGCCACTGCGCAGGTTTAGGGTGCCAACCTCCGCGATAGGTAGGGATCAGAATAGAGAGGGTCTACATAGGGATATCACTAGCTGCACCCTGTTCTTTCTTTCTGTGGGGGTCCGTGGTGTCGCCTACGTATGTTCTCTCCTTGTTCTATTTGCGGCATTTTCTAGTACGTCTGTGGCATTCATTTATTTTTATTTTTTGTGAATTACACGGCTCTGTGGTGGTATATACCATGATCAGGACATGTGTGCGTATTTTTTCATTATTTATTATTTTTTTTGTGGGTGAATTATACTGTACTCCGAGGTCCTTTACACCTCATACCATGGGGTTATCATTAGCTTAGTTTGGTAGTGAAAGTTTGCATGTACACCTTTTTCAAAGGGCTCTGGGGGAGTTTGGTTTTCCTCTCTCCCCTTATTGATATAGAGGTGTAGGGGAAGTCAGAAGGATGGATGTCCCCTTCTTCCTGCACTAGAGAAAGCGCTAATGCGCTAGTACGCACCGGCTTGTGGGCGGCATGTATGGAATGCCCGCCCACCGGATATGATGTTACGGCATGATGTGCCGACCTCGGGATATCCGGAACGGAGTTCGCGTTCCCCCTTGTTCCAGGGTGCATAGTCTTCGGTTACACCGGAAGTAAGGCGCCCGGCGTCCGGAAACTTGAGACGGTGAGACGCTGGGTAGCTACATATAAAAAGAGGCGGGAGATGGTCCGCCATAGCGTTATGCTCACGCAATATATGTATAAGTGACACAATCCCCTGATGATTATGATCCATATGAAACGCGTTGGGAAACACTGTACAAGATGATGGGCCCAGAGGGAATAAGGCGGTTGAAAGTGGAATGACCAATACGATGGGCTATTGATGCTCAGCACTGCACCAGGTCTCCAGATGATGACCAGCAGAAGACAGATGAGTATCACTGGTTAAACTACGCATGTGACTTTATATGTGACTTTGCCCTAATGTGTTGCTATTAGAGGGTATCTGGATGACAACAGGGTCACTGCGGTCTTTTGAGCATTAGGAAGAGTTATATACCGCCGGGTAGGGGTACGTTGACACTGCAACAGCAGTTATCTGGAGGCTGGTAATCTATTATAGACATAGCCTGTTGGAGCGACATCCTGCCATTTGATTACAGTTGTGGTATAGAGCCGTGAGATCTAGAGGTATACGGATTCACAGTCTCTAGCCTGTTCCTGTTAAAGATACTAGTGTATTTTCTTCATACTAGATAATATCTTGTTTTGCGGTTATATGCTCACATGTTTTTATATGTGTCTTCATGTTGTACGTATGCACTTTGCACTTTTGTCAGCACTAGATGTTTGCACCTTCTTTTAACTGTTTAAGAATAAAAGTTATATTTTAGTTATATATAGGAACCCGCTTTTTTCATTCAGCTAGATTTGGTTCTTCTTGATTATTTGAGCCTAGCTTTGCTCTGTTTTTCCAGCTTCTGCCATTGAAGCCAGTGCTGGGCAGTGGCGAGCAGATGCTTTTGGAACTAAGTCCTGCTTTTCCTCTTCTGAGCATGCCAAGGGTAAGATCTCTCATTGGAGATCAAGGGTCACATGCTTAGATACTGCAGCAAAACCTATTGGTTCTCCAGGAAGGTCCTGAAGTTGCTCAGGCTCTGTGGTAGCCTCTCATTGGTCCTTCTAGGAAGGTCCTGTACTTGCTGCAGCTATAAAAGGTTCGCATGGCCGCACAGCCATGCACTAGTATCAATCCAAGTATGTGCTTTGCGCCAGTGTGGTTATGTATGAATGTATTCTGGGACCCGGCTGAAATAATCCCCTAGAATACCGGCACCTCCGGTGAGGAGATTGTATGAATGTATTCAGGGACCCGGCTGAAATAAGCCCCTAAAATACCAGCACCTCCGGTGAGGAGATTGCGTGTGTGCATAACCACTGACTGCTATCAGTTCAGCAGTAAGCTTGTGCTCCTGTGAGGCTAACAGGCTGCAGTGCTTTCCTCTCATGGCTACTGTGGTGTAACAGAGCTAGTCTATACCACCAAACAGTGCCATCATTCACTAGCAGCAGGTTCCTCCTGCACGGTGGACCCCGGGCTGCGAATGCACCAATTATTATAAACATCTATATTTACTCGGTGCGTTCCGCTAGCCCTAACAGAGGAGAAGAAAAATAAATTGGCCACAAAGGTGGACAACCCCTTTAATGCCCAGACATGTACTATGGGATTCATGCCAGGCTAATGACTAACTTATGGATGCTTCCAGGTTCTTATTTTGTCTGTCAATTAGGCTAGTGAGCAAAAACATCCACTATTCTCATAGAAGATCTGAAACTGAATACAAATGGTAGGACAAATATATTTTTAAAAAAGTACTCCTCCTACTCTTCCCATCAAAGCTTTTATCCTCTTAATATATTGCAATCATTGTATTATATAGCACTGTGTACTTATAATTGCTCATTTTGCCTTTCTACCCAGATAATTCTTCTCTTTTCTCTTCTCTATGTAGAAACAGGAAGTCTCTTTTCTCTGAAATAATCATTCCCCTCTTTAACTCCTGACCCAGCTGCTCCGCTCCTCCCCTCTGCCAGGGACGTTTGCAGTGACTCATGACTCATACAGAGAAAATTGACCCCCTGTTTCTACGTAGAGCTTAGAAGGATTCAGCTTGTCCATTTTTAATCACGTGATGTCATGGATCTAAGAGAAAACAGAATTAGCTGGGGTAGAAAGGAAAAAATAGAAATTGTAAGTACACAGTGTTATATGGAGTGCTGCTTTAATGTATATACTTGGCATTTGTATGAAGTGGGTAGCTTTCACTACGCCAGTCTTTACAGGGTACACGTCACCAAATTCATTAAGAGATGCACGCCACTGAGTAGAGAGTGCCTCCAAATGCTACTAGTAGCATTTGTGGTGTTGAAAATGCTGGCACATTTGGTGAATTCGATGAGGGGTGTGTTCAGGCCCCATTCCACTCCTCCCTAACACCACCCATGATCCAAAGTGGAGTCAAAAGTAAAAAAAAAATTGGACAATTCCTAGTAACAAAAAAAAAATGTTGCGCCATTTCAAGCTTTTACTCTACTTTTGTAGCATAAAAGCTTTAATGAATCTTCCTCTATATCTGAAAATTAGAATGCCTATTTCCTATTTCATGGGTTGTATCTTTATGCTTTTATGCATTTTGTGAAAATTTTATGTGTGATAAGATATGACTGATTTTTTTCTACCTTTCTCTGTGGTTTAGTAGATCCAAAGTTAAGGAATTGTAAAAAACAAAAAAAAAGCTTTTTCTTTACAAATGCGTCATCCTTTAATTATGCATAAACTGTTTTTAAAAGGGTGGGACTGTCAGCCCGAGAGCTTTAACTATATATGACTGTCACATAAGAGATGAAACGGTATAATTAGCGTATAAGCATGGCGAATTAATGAACATGTAATCCAGTTTTTGCAGGTAACACTGAAGACCGTTCAAGGCAGTATAGGATTGACAGTATTTTGGATGAAGTTACTATTCCTGTGGGAGAACTAATGACTAATATAATCCTTTCAGTAGCTTTTTTTTTTTACTGTTTACACAACCTTTTAAATAGGATAGAAAAAATGTCCCGACATTTCTCTTATCCAAAGAAAACAGTCTTCGGTCTTCTTCACGTGCCAGTTTTTTATGTCCGTATATGGTCTGTTTTTTAAGGACTGCAAATACGGACACATACACCACCATTGTATTCAACAGTGGTGCGCACAGGTCTTTCACACGAACCGTGTGTTGTGTGAAAAACCAGCAGACATGTCCTTTTTTTTTCTGGCATCATGGAGGAAATGCATGCTGCACACGTGCACACTGATGACACACGGATGACATCCTTCCAACATCCGTGTGACCGTACCTGAATCAAATTCTTTGACAGCTGGAGAAAGCAGTACAGTTAGCGCTTTTCCCTGGCTGCTGACTACAACGATCATCATGCTCACTTGGTCTCCCTGTGATCAGCGAGACCAGGCGACACCGATGACAGTTGTAGTCAGCATTGCCACCTGGGAATAGCGCGAATTACCTAAATAAATTTATGAAAAAAATGTTGTGGGGTCCCCCTAACCAGCTGAGGGAAAGCAGACAGCTGGGGTCAGGTGTTATTATTCTGGGAAGGGGTCAATAGCCATAAAGGTTTCCAGGCTATTAATAACAGCTCACAGTTGTCTGCATAGCCTTTACTGGTTAATAAAAAGGGGGAAAAAAAAGTGACGTGGGGTACCCTTTATTTTTAATAGCCAGCGAAGACTAAACAGACAGCTGCAGGCTGATCTTAATAAGCTAGGAGGGGATTATGGATATTGGCCCCCACCCAGACTAATAATACCAGCCCTCAGCCTTCTCAGAAATGGCACATGCATTTTAGCCAATTCCTTGCCCAATGAATCCAACAATTGGAAAATTGGAATCAGAACTTTTTGGAAAATTCATAATGAATTGGATTTGATACCAATCATAGTCTCTCATTTCTATTAGCCAGTGGCTGGGGGCAGGAGAGCTTTGGCCGCTAGTTGAGCCCCCCTGCTCTGGTAGATAGAGGTAAATAACACCTGTCCTGTGTTACAATGTTCTGGAAAATGTGAAAAAATGTAAATGAGGTGAAATGGTCATAAAGAAAAACACAAATTCGCAGCAATTTTTTTTAGGTTTTGTGTTAATGACATTCATTGAGTAGCAAAAATGACCTGACAGCATGATCCTCCAGGTCGATGCCATTATGGCAATACCAAATATAATTTTATTTTTAACTATTTTAGGAGCTTAAAAAAATTCTGAACCCTGTTGAAAAAGAAATTTGGTTTGTTTCGCCATTTTCCGAGATTCAGAACTTTTTTACATTTTCTATTGATGAAGATGTATGATGGCTTGTTTTTTCTGTGCCAAGCTGCAGTTTTTATTAGTACCATTTTGGAGTCTACATGATATCTTGATCACCTTTCATTGCATTTTTTGTGGAGATGCGGTGACTAAAAAAAAGCCAATTTGAGGGTATGGATTTTTTTTTGCAAAGTGATAGTGCAGTAAGAACGAAATGGGATACTCTATTCTGGTGGGGCACTGTGGTAGGTACCTGGCCCTTGATTGACCTCTTTAGTCCAATCTTCACATCCACATATAATGGCACACGAGATCAAAATGGGCAAACTGCTTGGAGACCTCTAGTTCGGCTTGTTGTCAGGGACAAACACTATAATCATCTTATTTTTAATATTCCAAACAGTTCCCAAGTACACGGCTGGGAGAGATGTGGGTGTTCACACAGTAACTATCATAAAAAAAATCACTGTAACTGAATATAGAAAAATAACGTCAACCTGTCATTTTAATAATTGTTGCAAGTTAGTGAAAAATAATCTTCCACGTCAACTCAACAGATCTTGGGCTTATAAATCTGTGGTTCCTGCCCTGCACTTATTACCGACATGAAAGAGACCAGTCATCCCATTAATGTGCATGTCGCATATGGAGCACTTCTTCTATAAATCGTCAACCAATATCCAAAAGAAAAATAGCAGAAGAATTTTTGTTTTTATTCTGATGCTTGATATCAAGAGCTGGATTTATAATGTATTTTATATCTGGTGCAAATATGTCATTACTTATAATATTATATCTTCTGTTCTTTATTCCGAAAGCATTAGGAATGGCAGAAAATAAAGCGTTAGGACACGGGTTATACCATCCCGGAGACATGATCATCGGTGCCATTATATCAGTTAATGGGTTGATGCGCGATGCTCAAAAGCCGACATTCAGAATAAAGCCAAAAGTTGGAAATTCAGTATTGTAAGTAGCGACGATGGACCCATCACGTCTTATTCTATAAGTCTTCTGTAATAAACGAGATAGAATTTTACTGGAATATAATGACTTCATTATCAAATTTGTCATATTAACCCCTAAAAGATGTAGCCATGTATTTTTTGTTTCGCTGTTGTCACTGTTTCCTCCTCCACATAGTCGTATGAAAGATTGCTGTATTTGCAGGATGATTTGTAGTTCTGAATGTCCCCATTCAATTCACAGTACGATGTACTAGAAAATGTGAAAAAATTCTAAGTGAGGTGACATTTTAATAAAATAAGCACAATTTTGCAACTATTTTTTTAGGTTTTATTTTTATGGAATTCATTGAGCAGCAAATATGATCTGACAGCATGATTCCCCACGATTGCACGATGATGGCAATACCAAATATGCTTTTATTTTTATCTATTTTAGGAGCTTAAAAACAATTCTGAACCTCATAGAAAAAGAAATGTGGTTTCCTTCGCCATTTTGCGAGACTCATAGCTTTTTTCATTTTCTATTGATGAACCTGTATGATGACTTGTTGTTTTTAATAGTACTATCTTGGAGCCCACATGATATCTTGGTCGTTTTTCATTGTTTTTTTTTTTTTTGTGGAGATGTGGAGACTAAAAAAAAAGCCAATTTGAAGGTATGGATTTTTGTTTATGATGTTTACTATGAGGGTTAAACAACTTTAGATTTTCTTAGATTGGATTTTTACGTAAAGGTCAATACCAAACATACTTTTTTATTTTTAGCCTTTGATTAGTTTTAAGCTTTTTTGGTTGTTATTGGCATAGTGGGACCCAGGACTGTGAGTATAAGCCCTGGCACTAGAATATCAACACAATGTTATGTTCAGTAAAAATGTATCTGATTAAAAAAAGAAGGTTCGGCACAAGGTGAGTAAAAGCGTTCTCTCTCCTATGCCCTCCTCTCAGAGATGAGGCAGCTCACTTTTAGCCTATTTTCCATAGAAGCAGAAATGACGAAATCTGCTGCACATTTTTTTTTTCTTTTCATTTTTAGTTTTCCTTTTTTTTTATGTCCTCCACTTTGTGTTCACTATCTCAGGGAGGTCACATCATGCACTCCACAGTAGTCTGACTCTCTGCAGATGTCGTCATTTCATCACGTCACCTGTCCTCCAGACTGCTGCCTCAGGAGAGTACCTGTCACAGGGCTACTGCGACAGAGAGGTTCCAGAGAACCGCAGTGCTCTGGGCCTCGTTCACACACAGTGAACAGAAGTTCTTCTCCTGTATTTTGACCTGGCTGCTTTGTGCCAGCAGTGCAGGAGTTAATCGTATTTGCTAAGTTGCTGTGAGCTGGGTCTCTCAACTGAAGTGGATTTTTGTAATCTCCTCCTCTATATAGACCCAGCTATTGTCAGTGATCAGTTCAGCTGCCTGGCTTGGAGGTTGAAGGAGCGTAGTGTATTAGGAGCTTGGAGGTTTATTACAGAGATTGGTGTCTGTTCTTTTGCACTCACCAGATTCTGAGTCTCTAGGAGAACCTCTGCAGTTGGTTGGCGCATCTTGTTCTAAAGGGGCTGCGGTGGTACGGCGTAAGTGAGGTGCATGTTTTTTGTGGCAGAAGGGGTCATTATGTGAATGTGTGTCCTTCTAAAAAACAACCGCCGGAAAACTATTGAGCCCGGGTTGCAGGGAGGTTGGCAACTCGGGTGTACTAGTTTCCTCCTTAGGTAAACCACAATTTTTCCTACCAGCCGAGATTCGTTTTGGTGAAAGTAGGCTCAATATCTCTGCCTTTCTGGACTCTGGGGAAGGGTTTAATTTAATTGATGCTGGGTTTGTTCAGGCACATGGGCTTAAGACTCAAGAGAAGTCTAGACCCATACCTATAATTGCTATTGACTCTGCACCTTTGAGCCAGGGGACTTTCTCTCAGATCGTCCGTGGGGTGAGCTTACAAATAGGGGCGTTGCACTCAGAGTCAATAGATTGTTATGTGTTGGGGGGTTTGCCGTCGCCTGTAGTTCTCGGTTTACCATGGCTCACGTTACACAACCCGGTGTTAGACTGGCAGACTCGGGAGATTACTAGATAGAGTGAGTTTTGTCAGGAACATTGCCTGGGCACTCGGCTGGCCGGGTTGAGTTCTCAGGTTTTGCCAGAGTTCATCTCAGATTTTGAGGATGTATTCTCTGAGGAGGGGAGTCAAGAGCTGCCTCCACACTGTCCTTATGATTGCGCCATATGTCTCATTCCTGGTGCTAAACTGCCTAAGAGTAGGCTATACAACATCTCTGCCCCAGAGAGACAGGCCATGAAGGACTATATCACGGAGAGTCTGGCCAAGTGTCATATCAGACCCTCGTCATCACCCATTGCTGCTGGGTTCTTCTTTGTAAAGAAGGACGGGGGTTTACGCCCATGCTTAGACTTCCGTGAATTTAATCAAATTACGGTCCGGGATTCTTTCCCGCTCCCTTATTCCGGACCTCTTTAATCAAATCATGGGGGCTAAGTGGTTCTCCAAACTAGACCTCAGCGGGGCATATAATCTCATTCGGATGAAGGAGGGGGATGAATGGAAAACAGCGTTTAATACTCCAGAGTGACATTACGAGAACTTGGTCACGCCTTTTGGATTGTGTGGTGCTCCTGCGGTGTTCCAACGCTTTGTCAATGATATACTTAGTCACCTCCCACTCCCGTCTCCAAGACTTTACACGTGCTGCTCGATTTTTTGGAATGCACTACCTAGGTTAATACGATTAATCCCCAATCCCCACAGTTTTAAGCGTACCCTAAAAACTCATTTGTTCAGACTGGCCTACCGCCTCAATGCATTAACCTAACGATCCCTGTGTGGCCTATTTATAATAATAAAAAAAAAAAAAGGTTCCTCGCATCATGTTCTCATACACTTTATGCAATATTAGCCTTCTGTGTCTGTACTGCTACATACTGGTTCATGCAGCTTTACATGAACACCTGAGCCTTACACTATAGCTGGTCCGAATAACTAAAGCAATTGTTACCATCCACCTCTCGTGTCTCCCCTCTTCCCCATAGTTTGTAAGCTTGCGAGCAGGGCCCTCACTCCTCCTGGTATCTGTTTTGAACTGTATTTCTGTTATGCTGTAATGTCTATTGTCTGTACAAGTCCCCTCTATAATTTGTAAAGCGCTGCGGAATATGTTGGCGCTATATAAATAAAAATTATTATTATTATATTATCTGATATGTAGGTTTGTGGTGGTATATCTCGATGACATCTTAATTTATTCTCCTGACCTCGAGTCCCATCAGGATCATGTACGGCAGGTCCTTCAGGTACTCAGGGACAATAAACTAGTTGCCAAACTTGAGAAATGTATGTTCGCGGTCAAAGAGATTCCGTTCTTGGGTTATTTCTTATCCTCAACAAATAGGTCAAGATTGGTGCACTCATAAAAAGAATGGTGCTCGGAGGAAAAAATAGCACTATAAAAAAGAGATAACCTTCGGCACTCAACAAGTCCACACTCAAATGTCCTTGATGCAAATAAATTTATTCATGGATAGCCAGCAACAAATGAATGACAGACACAAAACTCCAACGTTTCGGCGTATCGCCTTTTTCAAGGAAGTCTGTAGTGGCAGAACAAAATACATATTACAACAATTTTTCATACATAAATAAATATATATAAACAAAAATAAACCCCATCCAGAAGGAAAAAAATTTTTAATTAAAGAGGGACACCGAAAAACAATGTGATAAAGAAACACCAAAGACCAAAAAGAAAGAGTCCTTTATTAGAAAAGATCCATAAGTCCCAGAAGCCAGGAAGAGGGGGATGTGTACAATAAAAAGAAAATGGAATATCAAGTGAACCAAAGACAAAGAAACAAGGTCCCTATAGGAGTATATAACAAAACCGACAAGTCTGCACACGTTGGTGCAAATAGGCATAACTAGTATACCTATAGAAAATCACATCCGTAGGTGTACATATACACACACACCCACATACATACATCTATTACTAAGTACCCCAATATAAATATAAAAAAGGTGATACCTGTATAGAACTATGAATAAGTCACATATCAAAACCAGCTAGTGTGGGAGGACCACTATAAAAAAAGAAAATATCACAAAATAGAACAAAAAAACAATATCACTGTAATGTCAGATATAAACCAAAATCCAAACACCAGAAAGAACCAAAATCACGGTCCCACAGAAATAATAAAGTAGAGGCAGAGTAATAGCCCCCCAGTAATAAACAATAAATAAGGACGCATAATAAATGTATAACAGCCAAAACTAAATGCCGAGATATCGGCCCCCCAACAATGGACCACAAGTCGGATCGCATGCGGTAATAAAACCCTAATCGCCGCCCTAAGGTGATACATAAACCTCCAATACTCACACAAATATCGGGGAAGCCAGCGCGTGTCCAGCGGCTCAGAGGCGAGAGGACGCTAAGTGAGCCGTAAAGCCGGAATAAATGCCGAAAACAGATGAGATCACTTCCGCTCACACGAGGACATTCGTGTGGAGCCCGAAAAAAGCCGAATACCAGAAAAGGAGCACATGCGCAATATAGGACCAGTATAGAAAATAGAAACAAGCGGTCAGAGTGCACAGGGCAGTGCTGGCAACAATGCCTAGCACTGATCCCTAAGCAAAGAAATAAGCGCAATCTATATGGATAAGACGAATACTCCATAAGAGAGGGGGGAAGAAAAGGAAATAAAAATAAGTAATAAATAATAAATAAAAATAGAGGGACCAAATAAGACTGGATGCAAGACACAAAATAAGTAAATGACAAAAATAAAATATATAGGGTCCTAGCTAAAAAGGGGGGAGGGGGGGGGAAAGGAGTTGAGATCAAAGTAATAAAGAAAGAATAAACA